>NW_027361930.1:2500-1373750 GCF_039654945.1 Dendrobates tinctorius
ATATAATCGTGTATAAGCCGACTCGAGTATAAGCCGACCCCCCCCCCCTAATTTTTGCCACAAAAAACTGGGAAAACTTATTGACTCGCGTATAAGCCTAGGGTGGAAAATGCAGCTGCTTCGGGTAAATTATAAAAATAGATACCAATAAAACAAATTAATTGAGACATCAGTAGGTTAAATGTTTTTGAATATCCATATTGAATCAGGAGCCCCATATAATGCTCCATACAGTTCATGATGGCCCCATAAGATGCTCCATACAAAATGCTCCCCATATAATGGCCCCATAAGATGCTCCATACAAAATACTCCCCATATAATGGCCCCATAAGATGCTCCATAGAATATGCCCTATATGCTGCTCCATAAAGGTTGATGGCCCCATAAGATGCTCCATAGATTATGCCCCCATAAGATGCTCCATAGATTATGCCCCCATAAGATGCTCCATAGATTATGCCCCCATAAGATGCTCCATAGATTATGCCCCCATAAGATGCTCCATAGATTATGCCCCCATAAGATGCTCCATAGATTATGCCCCCATATGCTGCCCCCATTAGATGCTCCATAGATTATGCCCGCATATGCTGCCCCCATAAGATGCTCCATAGATTATGCCCGCATATGCTGCCCCCATAAAGATGCTCCATATATTATGCCCGCATATGCTGCCCCCATAAGATGCTCCATATAGTATGCCCCCTTGTGCTGCTGCTGCAAATAAAAAAAGACTGACTCACCTTTCCGTCGCTGGGGGACAGGTGCCGGTGTTACTGCTCGCTCAAGACCCGCACCTGAAATATTCACCTGTCCCCGGTCCACCGCTGCTCGCTGCAGTCTGCCGCGTCCTCTGTCAGTGACGTTCAAGCAGCAGAGGGCACGGCGCGCACTAACCACGTCATCGCGCCCTCTGCTGCCTGAATGTCACTGACAGAGGACGCGGCGAGCAGCGATGGAACGGGGACAGGTGAATATCGCATATACTTACCCCCTCCTGGTGTGTCTCTACAGCCTTGCTTCTCCCATGGTCTCCCTTCCTTCAGCGGTCACGTGGTACTGCACTATATAAATCTGTCTTTACTTCTTTCAGGCAATGTCAGCAGACAAGAGTGACGAGTGGTTCGCAAAACACCAAAGACAGAAGCAATCCGCATAATCAACCAGAATGATGTGTTCGTCTTTAATTGCCTTCCTGTGATTTATATGCTGAGAAAAAAAAACCTGCTGACTAATAAACTGTATAGAAAGAGATTTTGTTTAGCGAAAATCTTTTTTTTTTTTCTGATTTTTTTTTTAATTGCATTGTATGTGTTGCACATCAGGAAATTTCTTGTTTAAATTGAGTTTTTGGGTTTAAATAAATAAATATGTATATTTATTATTTTGCCCTTTTTTTCCCCGCATATCACAAACTGTATTTAAATAGCAATTAAAAGTTAGCAATTTTGACACTCTCCACTAGGGTCTTTTTGCACTCATACTTTCAGGAAACTACATGGCCATTAGCTGCAATAGACTCAGACCCTATTGTTTGCATTAAAGCATCTAATGAGCGTGTGCGCAGGTCATTATGCATTAGGGGGGAGCTGTGTCTTCAAGTTAATATGTGATAGATGGCTCTTGTGTTTACAGCTGTATACAGAGGTAGTGAGGTGGTGCTGCCTGTGATTGAAATTCTGCCTTTAACCCCTTACCTACAAAGGACGTAATATTCCGTCCATGTGACCCTGGACCTAACTACCATGGACGGAATATTACGTCCCAGCGATGAGCGGCGCCCACGTGGTGAGCGCCGCTGATTGCGGCCGGGTGTCAGCTAATTATCATAGCTGACACCCGGCACAATGTGTCAGGGGCGGTCACGGACCGCCCCCGACACGTTAACCCCTTGCACACCGCGATCAAACGCGATCGCGGTGTACCGGGGGTTAAAGGGAAGCATCTGCAGGGAGGGGGCTCCCTCCGTGCTTCCCTGAGCCCCCCACGGCAGCGCAATGTGCAGCGCTGCTGCGGGGGGCTCTTTCCCTACAGACCCCCGGATCCAAGATGGCGACGGGGCCTGCAGGGAGCTGACTTCCTCACTGCCTGCAAAGCGCAGGCATGAGGAAGTCTGCAGCAGTGCCTGTGACAGATCGCTGATCTGTCACAGTGATCTGTGATGTGACAGATCAGCGATCTGTCACAGGACAGTGATGTCCCACCTGGGACAAGGTAATAAAGTAAAAAAAAAAAGTGTTAAAAATAATTTAAAAAAAAATCGCTAAATAAATTAGTAAAAAAAAAAAAAAATATTCCCCAATAAATCCATTTTTTCAAAATAAAAAAAAACAAAAACAATAAAAGTACACATATTTGGTATCGCCGTGTCCGTAATGACCTGCCCTATAAAACTGTCCCATTAGTTAACCCCTTTAGCGAACCCCTTAAAAAATAAAAATAAAAAACAAAGCAAAAAATAATGATTTATTATCATACCACCGAACAAAAAGTGCAATAACGCGTGATCAAAAAGACGCATATAAATATCCATGGTACCGCTGAAAACGTCATCTTGTCCCGCAAAAAACGAGCCGCCATACAGCATCATCCGCAAAAAAATAAAAAAGTTATAGCTCGCAGAATAAAGCGATACAAAAATAATTATTTTTTATATAAAATTGTTTTCATTGCAAAAAACCGACAAAACATAAAAAAACGACCTAAATGAGGTATCGCTGTAACCGTACTGACCCGAAGAATAAAAACGCTTTATCAATTTTACCGCACGCGGAACGGTGTAAACGCACCCCCCCAAAAGAAATTCATGAAACGCTGGTTTTTGTTCATTCTGCGTCCCAAAAATCGAAATAAAAAGCGATCAAAAAATGTCACGTGCCCGAAAATGGTACCAATAAAAACGTCAACTCGTCCCGCAAAAAATAAGACCTCACATGACTTGGTGGGTCAAAATACGGAAAAATTATAGCTCACAATTAGAGTTGAGCGACTTTGGTCGGATCGGGTTTCGTGAAACCCGAATGAAACAAAATAAGTTTCAGATGAAACTCGTCCGACTAGAGCAAAAAAAAGTCGGAGTTTCGTCCGACTTTTATTTCCCATTGACTTGCATTGGGGTCGGGTTTCGGACGAAACTTCGACTTTGTTTTGCTCTAGTCGGACGAGTTTCATCTGAAACTTATTTTGTTTCATTCGGGTTTCACGAAACCCGATCCGACCAAAGTCGCTCAACTCTACTCACAATATGTGGTGATGCAAAAACTATTTTTACAATAAAAAGCGTCTTTTAGCGTGCGACAGCCACCAAACATAAAAACCGCCATAAATCGTAAATCAAACCCCCCGTTATCACCCCCTTAGGGAAAAATAATAAAACTAAAAGAAAATGTATTTATTTCCATTTTCCCGCTAGGGGTAGGGTAGGGTTAGGGCTAGGGCTCAGATTAGGGTTAGGGGTGTGTTGAGGTTAGGATTGGAGTTATAATTGGGGGGTTTCCACTGTTTGGGCACATCAGGTGCTCTCCAAAGGCAACATGGCGTCTGATCTCAATTCCAGCCAATTCTGCGTTGAAAAAGTCAAATGGTGCTCCTTCCCTTCCAAGCTCTGCCAAGCGCCCAAACAGTGTTTTACCCCCACATGTAGGGTATCAGCCTACTCAGGACAAATTACAAAACAACTTTTGGGGTCCAATTTCTCCTGTTACCCTTAGGAAAATAAAAAATTGGGGGCAAAAATATAATTTTGCGGAAAAAAATGTTTTTATTTTCGCGCCCAGGCGTTATAAACTTCTGTGAAGCACTTGGGGGTTCAAAGTGCTCTCCACACATCTAGATAAGCTCCGTGGGGGGTCTAGTTTCCAAAATGGGGTCACTTGTGGGGGGTTTCCACTATTTAGGTACATCAGGGGCTCTCCAAAAGCAACATGACACCCGCAGACCATGCCATCAAAGTCTGCATTCCAAAACGTCACTACTTCCCTTCCGAGCCCTGATGTGTGCCCATACAGTAGTTTTCTCCCACATATGAGGTATCAGCGTACTCAGGACAAATTGGACAACAACTTTTGGGGTCCAATTTCTCCTGTTACCCTTGGGAAAATAAAAAAAATGGGGACTAAAAGATGATGTTTGTGGAAAAAATACGATTTTTTTATTTTCACGCCCGGACGTTATAAACTTCAGTGAAGCACTGGGGGGTTCAAAGTGCTCACCACACATCTAGATAAGTTCCTTGGGGGGTCTAGATTCCAAAATGGTGTCATTTGTGGGGGGTTTCCACTGTTTTGGTACATCAGGGGTTTTCCAATCGCGACATGGTGTCCGATCTCAAATCTAGCCAAAAACGTCAAATGGCGCTGCTTCCCTTCTGAGCTCTGCTATGCGCCCAAATAGTCATTTACACCCACATATGGGGTATCATCGTACCCAGGACAAATTGTACAATAACTTTTAGGGTCCTGTTACCCTTGGAAAAATAAAAATTGGGGGTGAAAAGATCATTTTTGTGGAAAAAATAAATATGATTTTTTAATTGTACCGCTGTACGTTATAAACTTCTGTGAAGCCCTTGTGGGTTCAAAGTTCTCACCACATATCTAGATAAGTTCCTTGGGGGGTCTAGTTTCCAAAATGGGGTCACTTGGGGGGTTTCCACTGTTTAGGTACATCAGGGGCTCTCCAAACGCGACATGGCGTCCGATCTGAATTCCAGCCAATTTTGCATTGAAAAAGTCAAACGGCGCTCCTTCCCTACTGAGGTCTGCCATGCGCCGAAACAGTGGTTCCCCCCCCACATATCAGGTATCAGCGTACTCAGGACAAATTGCACATTAACTTTTGCAGTCCAATTTCTCCTGTTACCCTTGGTAAAATAAAGAAAATTGAACCTGAATTATTTTTTTTGTGAAAAAAAGTTAAATGTTCATTTTTTTTTTAATTTTCAAAAAATTCCTGTGACGCACCTAAAGGGTTAATAAACTTCTTGAATGTGGTTTTAAGCATCTTAAGGGGTGCAGTTTTTAGAATGGTGTCACTTTTGGGTATTTTCTATCATATAGACCCTTCAAAGTGGCTTCAAATGTGAAGTGGTCCCTAAAAATAAAATGGTGTTGCAAAAATGAGAAATCGCTGGTCAATTTTTAACCCTTATAACTTCCTAACAAAAAAAAATTTTGGTTCCAAAATTGTGCTGATGTAAAGTAAGCATGTGGGAAATGTTATGTATTAAGTTTTTTGTGTGCTGTATCGCTGTGATTTAAGGGCATAAAAATTCAAAGTTGGAAAATTGCAAAATTTTCAAAATTTTCGCCAAATTTCCGTTTTTTTCACAAATAAACGCAAGTTATTTGAATGCAATTTTACCACTAACATGAAGTACAATATGTCACGAGAAAACAATGTCAGAATCACCGGGATCCATGGAAGCGTTCCAGAGTTATGACCTCATAAAGGTACAGTGGTCAGAATTGTAAAAATTGGCCCAGGAGTTAACGTGCAAACCACCCTTGGTAGTGAAGGGGTTAATGATAAGAACTCTGCTGAAAACGATTTTTTTTGCCAGCTAATTTTAGAGCAGTATACTAGAGACAAAGACTCGGATTTTAGTGATATATCACATTCTGGGCTACATGCAAACTGCCCTGTACGTGATATGTTGCTTCAATTGGGGGTCTCTTCCCCCAAATAGGCTGCTCAAAGATGAGGTAACAATCACCTGGTATCCGATTCCCTTTACAAAGTCAACCTCTCTAAGAAAGCTGTCTTGGCGATCAACTGGGTGCTGGAACCTGTGGTGTTCCTGTGACATCAACATACATGGTTTTTATAGTGCAACACATTTCCCCTATAGTGGCCTCTGAAGGAGAAATGTAATTTAATTAGGTGACTGCTTATGCAGCCCCTGAGGCTACTTAATGTGGCCCGCAGGTACTGTACACCCTTTGACAGTCGTGGCCTGATCCTGGGGTACACCAACGTTAGCGCTTTCAGTTGAATGTGCATCCATGCACAGTAATACTAAAAAAAAAATCCGCTTGGCTTGCTACAATTGACTAATTTTTTATTGTTCCAAAATTGATTATTTTCATCCATACAGTTTAACCTTCTTTGTGTAAAATTGCAGTGGTTTAACATTTTTACTAACCGCTTGGCCTGCTACAGGCGAGTCAATTTTTTTTAATTGTTATTATTATTATTATTATTATTAAAAACTTAGTTTCAATTAATGAAGGAAACATGGTTTCTGGAGATCCTTAGAAAATGCGTTAAATATTCGGTAAGGAACAGGGAAGTGCTGAAAATGGTGCACACAGATGGTGCGGACTTGGGGTACGTGTGACTGCGCCTATTGCTGGAAGACAAGCAACATGCCCATTCCCGACACCTAGCTTCCTGTCCCACTTTGCAGGGTGGCACAAGACCCAACTTCTGAAGCCACACCAGTGTAAACAGTTGGTCGGTTGGATAGCGGATAATGCTTTCAGTATGCTTGCCAGCACCACCCAGACGTCCACATGGTCCAGTCTCGCCACCTGTCACGATCCCACCTGGTACCACCAATATGTCACGGACCGGGGGATGTGACCTTTGGCCGCACACAGCTATCACAGGCACGGGGGGGGGGCTTATCTTAGTTATCCCATTGCTGGCACCATGTGATAAAAAACAGCAAGCTAGTCTTGCCCTAACAATTTACTGCAGGGGGGTTTATTTTAGTTATCCTACCACTGCCACAATATGTTACAAGCTGTCGGGATTTATGGATATCCCACTTTTCAGTTCCACTTTGGAACTCGCAGCTCTCCGGCGCCTCCTTAACTTCAGGTCAGTCAGGGAACTACACCTGGGATAATTGGTCGCCGGACGGGCCGCTCACTGTGGACTGGCTGTTAGGTGCGCTGCAGCGAGGGAATTATAAATGCTCTGGCTGCAGCCACACAAAAGCTGCCAGCTTCACCCACCCAACCGGGACCACACTTCACTGCCACAATCTAATGATTCTCTTAATAATTTAATTAAGCGGGTCCGTAGCAAACCCCAAATTAGTAGTATAATTACTTCAGGCACGTGTACATTCGTCACAGAGCAAGGAGGCAGAACTAATAAATTTTTATAGTTTATTCCCAAAAGATGGGCAGTGTTTACAGACAATAAAAAGGCTTTATGAAATGAGACAATAATAGTATGCACAATGCAACTAAAAATAAAAGGGGTTTCAAAAGCAGAAATTAAAACTTACATATAGCTTAGATCATTTCAGGCAGAACCATGCGGGGAGGAGGGAGGGGCCAAACGTCACCATTCATTTGAGATCTTATTGTCACTGCATCCCAGCAGCAACTACTTAGGGGGGGCTCAGTTGCAGACTTAAAAGTCAGGGCTCGTGACATCACCAAAGGGGCTGTCTGGTGACGGTCCTCCCCCTTTCTCAAAGTACAGATTTGGGTTCTGAAAACTTATAACCATCATATGTGGGCTTGAGAACCTAGCAGAATATCGGCAGAGCCATAATTCATCTTATATTAAAATTAGCTTTGTAATGACATCAAACACTAGCTGTTTATTCTGCTCTGTTCAGGAGAACTTAGTTTCTCTGTTTCTGTTGATGCCAGGACTTAGCAAGAACTGTAGTGAAGCCGGATCAGAGCACATCCCAGTATGTCAGTTTCATATTTCTGTCACGGACGGGGTCCGAGGTAGGTCCATTTTACTATCTCCCATATATATATATATGAGAGCACATGTTCTCTTAGACAAAGAAAATTCTTTCTACTAGCTAATTAACATTCTTTGCAGTGAGGAGGGGGGAAGACAGGAAAGAGCTGGTGTAGTATTACAGAGAGCGTGTGTGAAGCTGCAGGCAGGCACAGGGCTGCAATGTGTGACAAGGGGGGAAGAAGGGGGTCGCTTGGCTCTGTGCTATGAATCCTAGAAAGTGTACAGAATGGAAGATTCTGGAATGTTCCGGAAAAGTCATACATGATATTTTTTACATTATCGTTACACCACACAAGAGTCTGGATCACTTCATCTTCACCCGGATAATTCTTCCTCCCACCATGTTGAGTCCCAGTGATCCCACACTAGGACACTCTGAGGAGCTCTTTACATCAGAATTTCTTGATTGTAACCTCTCATCCTGCATGTTCCAAGAGGGATAGGAGAAAATACCATTTCAGGATGCACAAAACTTACAGTCAAAAGAAGATAGATGATGAGACACAGTTGCCGATAAAGTCAGGAGTACCAGGGTGAGGTGGTGGATGACAAAGTCACCGACCTAACCTGGGAAGCTGGCCTGCAGAGCTAGGCCAGCAGCGCAGAGGGGGAGGGATCGGAAGCATCGAAACAGGAAAAGTCAATGGATTGACCAGAGAGAGAAGGCGAGAGACTGTTCCGCAGAATAGAGACATTCGTGAATTTCTCCATCAAAGATTTAAGTGTTCCCCAGTCTGGGACATTTTCCAAGACAAAAAAAAATGGTAATTTGCAACCTGTGTTATGCCAAGTGCCTGACCACTACCAACATGATCAGGCACATGTCATCTAAGCTCCTAAGTGGGCCGAACACCTTGATCCACAATTGGTGCCAGTGGGTGACACCATTGCCTCTTCCTCTGTGCTAGGTGCTTTCCAATAGCCTCCCTCCTAGCACCTGTCCTTGCACATTATGAGGCATCATCATCTGGCACTTCTAAATTCTTGTCCAAGCACAGAGTTCAGTTGTCCCTACCCTAGGCCTTGGAATGAAAAAATTTCCCAACCACAGGCCCAAACGCTAAATGGGCACATTTCCAGGCTGTTTGCCGTGGAAATGTTGCCGTTTAGGCTTGTAGACAAGGCGGACTTCCATGGCCTCATGGAGGCAGCTGTCTCTTGGTACCAGGTCCCCAACCACCACTATTTCTCCTGGTGCGGCATCCTTGACTTGTAACAGCACTTGTCCAGGAACATCACCCGTGCCCTTACCATACTGGGATTGTACACATAACAACTGACACATGAACAAGCGCTTGTGGCCAGGGCTGTGGAGTCGGTAAGCCAAACCTGCGACTCCGACTCCTCAATTTCCCTTCCGCCGACTCCACGACTCCGACTCCAACATATATTGCTTATATTTAAGTGAAAAATTTATTGTAGTACAATGTGAACATCAGACATTTAATCATTTTTATGATACAATAATCAAGACATTTAGATAGAACATAATATATATTTATTGGAATACAACTTTAGAACACAAAAAACTGTAATAAATTGTAAATATGTAATACACTATGTAATATCGATTACATATATATATATACAATATATATATATATATAACACTATGTAATAAACTATGTAAGTGGCAAAAAACAGTTTTCAACTAAAACATACTAAATAACATTTGTGCAGTCTATGAATTTGTTCTAAGAAATAGAATTGCCTCCATCAGATTCTCCTTCATGGATGACCTCAAATCTGACCTAATAATTTTAAGGCCAGAGAACAACCTCTCTACACTAACTTGGGTTGGAGGCAAAGCCGTAACCACATGGGCAACATCTCTAACAATTTCCGGGTATAAAGGAATTGCCTTGTGCACAGTCAGTTTTGATGAATGGTTGAATTTTTCTTTTTCTTTGAGAGCAAGTGAAACATTTTGCTGAAATATGGTCAATCTGCTTGCTATAGGAGATGGAGTGAAATCTTTTTCCTTGCAGCAACGCTTTGCCTGCTCCATATCATCCAAATACTTGTCAAAGTCTAACTCCTCATCTGATGAGGATGAAGATATGGCAGCAGTAGCACTGTCAGGACCCAAGTCCTCTTGCGCCTGGCAGTCCTCCTGTAGGCCACTCTTCCTAACTGCTACCTCAGTCAGAGCTTCTTTTCCTTTAGTAAGCTGTTGATCATCAAGAAATATACGATGACTTGGGTCCACATAAACAGCTGCCAGAAAATTTTTATTTTCCAATAGCTGTGTCTCTCTCCATTTCATTGAAGCAGAAATGCCATCTGCGATTAAATCTCCTCTTTGGGACAGGCAAAATAGCAAGTTCTTCAACTCCCTTATGAAAATGCCAGGAGTTAAATCCTCAGCTTGTAATTTTTTAGTCACGGTAAATAGGTGATTAAGCAATTCCTTCAATTCAGCCACCTGTGTCCATTGACTTTCATTTAGGGTTACCTGAGGGTTCGCCATATCTACATGAAACAGTTTTAGCCAGGATCATAACTAGGGGGGGGCAGAACCTCATACTGTTCCGCAGAATCTCATACTGCACACCTCAGCTGCTGCAGAACCTTATATTGCACACCCCTACACTTGAAAATAAAGCCTGCACCTTAAGATGTTGTGAATGCAGTCTATTTATTCCAACTATCAATTGATATTGATGTGTTACTGAAGACGAGCAATGCCTGTCCTGGGCGTCCTTTTGGGCAGCTATGAGGTGTACCTGACTGGTGCTAAAAAAAAAAGGAGTGTTAGTCTGTGTGCTACCTGGCTTTCATTCTTTTTGGTACAGATAAGATATGGATAGACAGATATGGATAAATGAATAGATAGAGCAGATTTCTAATCTGCTTTTTCTATTGAAAACATTATCTATGAGCTCAAAAACCTTTCAGGTGATGCGGTTTTTTAAAAAGCTGATCTGCTTTTGCAGCTGAAAAACGTATCCTCAAAAAACGCAGCAAAAACGCTGTGTGTGAATGTAGCCTTAGATCAGGAATAGAACAGCCATTTATAGGACATTTCATAACTTTCCCAAACTCCTATGAAAAAATATTCAGCACATTCTGCATTGAACTACTGTACCCAATTTATTATATATTTTAGGAGTCTGAGTCGGAAAATTTTATACCGACTCCACCAAAAGAGCTACGACTCCACGACTCCGACTCCACAGCCCTGCTTGTGGCCATGGATGCTACATCTCCCTTTCAGAATACTGAGTGAACATTGTGGTGGCTGGGGCTGAGTTCCACCCTGGCACAGCACATGTGCTACTGACGCCGAGGATTGCTGACCCTACTTTTTTCAGGGATTCCTCCACCTCCAATGTGTTATGTCAGAGCACGTTGTCCACATCATCCGGAAGCCCTGCAGCACTTCCTCAACGAAGCGGCAACAGGCTCTGCTGAAGCTAATTTGTCTAGGAGACAAACCACACACCAGTTATTGAAAGGAATAACAGACCAGATAGATCTGTTGCTCTCGCAGCTTAACCTACAACCAGGCTTGATTATGTGTGATAATGGCTATAACCTAGTGACGACTGTGCAGCTTGGCAAGCTTACACACATACCATGCTTGACCCACGTGCTCAAGGTACATCCATTTCCGAAAGTCAGCTACAGCTGCCACCGCTCTGGCAGTGCTGTGGCAGCACATGCAAGTGCCAGCTCACTGTCATGGGTGTGGCGTGACCACATGCTGGCAAGGCTTTGTGGTCAGCAGAGGACAGTTGTTGAATCCCAACTCCAACACGCCTGTCAGTATTCTGGTCAGCCTTCGCACATAACAACTGAAGAATGGCATGGATGTCTGACATTTGGGCAGTTCTCCAAGAAGTACTCCACAAAGATGGTAAGCAGCGATGACACCATTATCATGATCTTGCTTCTGTGCCTAAACAGTCGCTGCTGACAATTAAACATGAAGCTTTGCATGCGGACAAGGTGGAGATGGAGGAAGACATGAGGCAGGCAGATATTAACCAGCCCATCCTCATCTGCTCAGTGTGGATTGGTTAACAATGAGGAGGTGAAGGAAGAACAGGAGGTTGTTGAAAGCGCAACAGAGGCTAGTACCCACACAAGCTTCATTCCGTCTCCTACGTGGATGGGTTGAGGAGGGGAACGAAGAAGGAGAGTGAGAGAGGAAGATGAGATGAAGAGTCGTCATCATTGTGGAGACAGCGAAGTGTTGGCTGTAGGGAGCCTGGAACATATGGCCGATTTTATGTATTGCTGCCTTTGGCGTGACCCTTGCGTTATATTCATCTTGGCAAAAAAAAGTACTGATTGTTGACCCTGATAGACCCACGCTACAGCTACCACGACAACCAATATATTCATGCAGGCAGCATTACCTCCTCCTTCATATATGGGGATGTTGGCAGGGTTGCCTCTTCCACCATATATTGGAATGTCGGTAGGGTTGCCTCCTCCACCATATATTGGGATGTCGGTAGGGTTGCCTCTTCCACCATATATTGGGATGTCGGTAGGGTTGCCTCTTCCACCATATATTGGGATGTCGGTAGGGTTGCCTCCTCCGCCATTTATTGGGATGTCGGTAGGGTTGCCTCCTCCACCATATATTGGGATGTCGGTAGGGTTGCCTCTTCCACCATATATTGGATGTCGGAAGGGTTGCCACCCTGGACACATTGAAAAATCATTATTGTGATACATATCTACAGTCCATAATTCTGATATGAAGACAAGCTCTGTATTCAGTGTCAAATGATGAGAATTAAAGTCAAAATTATCTGCAGAACTTTCTTCAAAAAAAAAAATCAGAGACACCTTAATATAAATATATATTTTTTTTTTTTTTGCAGACCGGGCATATTTTTATACGGTCCTGAAATTTCTGGCTGGTTGGGAACTTTGGATGCAAGGAGGGCGGCAGCATGGTGCAGCTCGTGGGCCACTGTTATCAGCCCTTTGGCTGCTACAGTCCATAAAGCCAGTCTGGAACAGCCAGAGGGCTGGATGTGGCCTGCGTGCTGCAGTATGCCCAGGTCTAATGTATATTATGTAGTAAAGATTTGAGTTACTGCAAATGATGCCCTTGTTGACTAAAAACACACCTCAAAATCGCTAAGAGGAGTATTATCACCCCTCTGTAATACATGTAGTGTGACCTATGCCAAAGCCCATCCTATGGAGCAATGGTGGCACCAGCCCTCAGACCCTGAGCAACTGATGTCCCTTTAATAATCCATAAAAATGTTGTCCTAGGAGTTCTACAAATGATCAAGCTGTACGGACCTAATAAATGGTTACACAAGCGATTACCATTTTTTTTATATATATTTTTCAGATTATAAGACCACCAAGTTTTGGTGGGGAAAAGAGATTTAGAATAAAATGGGGGTTCATCTTATACTTAAAATTTATGGTAGTTTACCTGGGGGGGGTGGAACGGGGGTACAGGAGGCAGAGTCCCTGCAGCAAAACCGGCGGCAGCTCAGATGTGGCGATGCTACGGGACATGGGTGGGAGGAGGGGGTGTACCAGCCACATGAGGCTGTGGGACATGGGCTAGAAAGAGGGGTGGTGGCGGCGGTGAGGTAGAGCAAAGTGTATTGATTTCCCAGGGATGGACATCAAGAAGATGGCCACTAAAGGCCATGTGCAGATTGAGATCGCAGCTGAGCCAAGATCCCACTCTACGCATGCACCGCTTCCGGTGGCCATTTTCCTAAAGCCCACCGTTGGTAAATCAATGTGAAGAGCAGGGACTCCGCTTCTGCCTCATCGCAGACACTCCTACTGCCAGCCTAGGGCCCACATTCTCACCCCACTTCTGCCACCTGCTTCCTGCAGCAGGGTCCCTGCCTCTTGTGACCCGGCTCCACCACCAGCCCCGGTAAGCTATATTCGGACTATAAGGCACACCACAATTTTCCTTCCAGATTTGGGGAGGGAAAAAAATGTGTCTCATAGTCCTAAAAATACAGTAAAAGCTGCCAAGGACAGGAAAGAAATTGTCAGCAAGATCTCAACGATTTAGTGTGGGTCTGCTGGGGAGGACTTTGCTGCGTATCATTTCCCCAACAAATTACAATGTGTGAACATGCCCTGAGTTTTAGAAATATAGAAATGAAAATTCAACCCATATTTGTCAGTTTTATTAAAACATATAAAAACGGCTAACAAAAAGGAGGAAGATATAAATATATTTATACATACAAGTCTATAACAACAAACTTTACAAATAAATACGGAAAACTAATATCAGGGCTGTGGAGTCGGAGTCGGTGCTCATTTTGGTGGAGTCGGAGTCGGAGTTGGAGACGGTATAAAATGGACCGACTCCGACTCCTAAAATATATAATAAATTGGGTACAGTAATTCAATGCAGGATGTGCTGAATATTTTTTCATAGGAGTTTGGGAAAGTTATGAAATGTCCTATAAATGGCTGTTCTATTCCTGATCTAAGGCTACATTCACACACAGCGTTTTTCCTGTGTTTTTTGAGGATACGTTTTTCAGCTGCAAAAGCTGATCATCTTTTTAAAAAACTGCATCACCTGAAAGGTTTTTGAGCTCATAGATAATGTTTTCAATAGCAAAAGCAGATTAGAAATCTGCTCTATCTATCCATATCTGTCTATCCATATCGTATCTGTACCAAAAAGAATGAAAACCGGGTAGTACACCAATATATATTCTGTTCTATCTAAATATCTTGATTATTGGATCATAGAAATGATTAAATGTCTGAGGTTCACATTGTACTACAATAAATTTTTCACTTAAATATAAGCAATATGTGTGGGAGTCGGAGTCGGAATCGTGGAGTCGGAGTTGGAGTCGGAGTCGGTGTAAGGGAAATTGAGGAGTCGGAGTCGCAGGTTTGGCTTACCGACTCCACAGCCCTGAAAACTATGCCACGCTAGAATGAAGGAATGATGAAAACAAAAAGCACGGCCACAGCGCCACCAACATGCAGCCTCACGTGATTGACATCTCCCTCTTAGGCTAGATTCACATAACGTTATGGCAGTCCATCTAACGCATTGCGTTACAACGTGGCATTAACGCGATGTAACGCATCTGTTAACGCTGCCGTAGACTGCCATAACGCGGCGCATCGCTAACGCATGTCATAATCGGCATGCGTTAGCGATGTGCCATCATGCTGTGATGGACCCTTGGACGCAGTCTGCAGCGTTCGAAGGTCTGTCACTGCTAGCGCTGATGGAGAAGCTGCGCTAGCGCGATCGCATAACGCGAGAAAAGTCAGTTGCGTTAACGCAGTCCATTTAACGCATGCGCTGAACGGACTGCTCTAACGCAATGTGAACCTAGCCTACCCTGTGCAGACCAACCGTCCCACATGCAGCCACATGCCTGTGAAATTAAAGGGAATCTGTCACCCCATTTTAGCTATTGTTCGAAACGTGTAATCTACTACTTGTTACTCATGTGAACACACTATTTTTTGCTCTGTTTTGGACTTGTTTTTAACAATAAATTGGACTTGAATTTGCAAAGCTGGACCTTTTTTCTATTCCCTTTAAGTCCTTCCCTGCACAGCTTACCCCACGCAAGTAACATCACCCACTTCTCCGAGCAACGACCCTGCATACAGCCCGACACGACTGACATTAGCCCCATTCACCACGCAGACCCCCAGCATGCAGGCCCATGTGATTGACTTCCCAGCATGCAACTCTACAGACCAGTCATGCATCAGTTCCCCAGAATGCAGCCCCATGAAAATAATATCACCACCATCCCCGCACAGCCCTCTATGAGTGACATCACTCCCTTCCCTGCTGAACCCCCAGAATGCAGTCCTATGCAAGTAATATTCTATTCTTGTGCAGTCCCCCAGCATGCATTCCCATGCAAATGACATTAACCCCTTCACTATGCAGCCCCATGTGAGTCGCATTACTCCATTCACCGCACATCCCCCAAACCCCACCTTGCATGTAGCCTAAGGCCATGTGCACACGTTGCGGATTCTGCTGCTTTGTACAGTACCATGGTTTTCAATGGTCAAATGAAAAACGCTGTGCACATGCTGCGGAATTCTCCGCGCGGATTTGCTGCAGGTTCAAATCCGCAGCATTTCAATTCTTTGTGCGGAATCTGATCAATGACAGGTGTCAAACCGCAGGCTAAACCGCAGAAAATCTGCGCGGACAAATCCACAGCACCTAAGGCTATGTGCACACGGTGCGGATTCTCCTGCGGATTTTACTAAATCCGCAGGTCAAATGACCTGCATTTTTCCTGCGGATTTAGTGCATTTTTTTGTGCTGATTTACTGCCGTTTTTGTGCGGTTTTCCACCTGCGGATCTGTAGAGCAGGTGGAAAACTGCAGTAAAAACGCACAAAAGAAGTGACATGCTGCTTCTTTTAGGCTATGTGCACACGCTGCGGTTTTTGCTGCGGATCCGCAGCAGTTCTGCAGTGTACAGTAGCATGTAAATCTATGTGACTTACAATCTGCTGTGCACATGCTGCGGATTTTTAACTGCGGAAAAGCTGCGGTTTTGAATCCACAGAAAGAAATGACGTGTGACTTCTTTTCTGCGGATTCTGCTGCGGTTTACCATCTCCTCCATCGTAGAGGTGATAATCCGCAGGGTAATCCGCAGGTAAAACCACAGGTCATTTTACCGGCGGTTCCGCAGATACAAATCCGCAGACCAATCCGCAGTGTGCACATAGCCTTATTCGGCACGAAAAAATCCGCAGCATGTGCACAGCGGGTTTTTTTTTTTTTTACATAGCCAATAATGGTACTGTACATCACATGCAGTTCTGAGGCAGATCCACAGCAGAATCCGCAACGTGTGCACACAGCTGAGTGATATCACCCACATCCCCCCGGCCGCAACCACAAGGAAGTTACATCGCCCCCCGGCATCATCCCTCCCTTCTGCACAGCCCCCCATCATCACCTTCCTGATGCAGTCAGTCCCACTGAGTAGCGGTTCTCCTGTCACAGCCCCTCAATAAGCAGCCCCATACAAGCAGCAGCAGTCAGCGCCCGTATAGTAACATAATCCATGTTTCTTTGCCCCCAGGATACATCCTCAGATCACTCGGAGGGCACACAGCCCCTCAGCACAACGCTGCTTTCTGCGGATCGGGTCTAATGCACTGCTGAAGCCCCGCCTCTTATGGTGACATCATTACCTCAAAAATCAACTCCATTCTAGATACTATCCATCCAGCACATCGTAGTTTTCTGGTACCAGAGTCTGCAGTGAAGGAGGAGGCCCCGCCTTTTCCTGTGACATCATCACCTCTCAAGAGCAACTCCATTCTAGACGCTGCCCTCATTGTTGGGGATCTCTGTGCGGCTTCTGACAGGGCAGGTATGGAGGCCGCTCACGTGTCTGTGTAGGGCTGCGGGTGTCTATGGTAACATGTACGCTTGTGTATTTGTTTACATATGTTTTCATGTATGTATACAACGTGTTGTGTGTGTATATAATAATATTATGCATGTCTGTCTGTGTATTTTGTCGTACCTGTATTTACATATGTCTTCAACATCTATGTATTATTCCATGTATTTCTGCATGTGTGTGGGCACATTTATGTATCTACAGGTCTCTGTAGGCCTATGTGTGTACGTGTGACTACATGTATGCAGGGTCGGACTGGCCCATTGGAGGATTCTCAATTAGATTAAGGTCTGGGCTTTGACTAGGCCACTTCAAATAATGTACACGTTTACCCGTAACGACCCCCTATACACCTTTTAACGGTGACCGCTAAGGGGCCTAATTCCTCAGCACTGCTTTTTTAACGGCACTGAGAAATAAGGGTATAGCGCCCCCCAGCACTGGAAAATCTCCGGGGTCTTGGCCACCGGGGGTAGCTGAGACCCTGTAGAACATGATTACGGCCATTTTTTATGGTCCTCTGTTGCGTGATCACAGTTATTCATCGAATAATGGGGAAAAAAGGCCAATTTAAATTCTTTTCTGATATCATCTAACATAGAAGAGAGAAATGGGGTCCCCCGAGCCCTGCTGATACTGGCACCATCCCCGGACCCTTTTGCTCCATCCCCCGGCCCTCCCGTGTCATCTTCCTGTAAAAAAAAAAAATGGCGGGCTGTCGCAGTGTGCCCATAGAGATCTGCCGGTCTGTACCCGGTAGCAATAGGAAATTGTTCTTGTTGGTTCATTTTAGTCACTGGGATAGACCCTATAACGGTGATCAAAATTTAAAAAAATAGTAAATCAAGTGTTGAGTAGAGTTGAGCGAATATCTTCAGTTCCTCACTTATTCGGCAAGCTCTAGCACTTGCCGAATAAGCTACAGCAGGATCCCGGCTCCCTTGATAACGCCGACTGAACAGCTGATTGTCACCGCAGTAGCATGTGCCGCGGCTGTGTCACAGCACATACATGGAGGGCCCAAGACACAGGCTCTCCATGCATGTACTATGACACAGCCACGACACATGCAGCTGCGGTGGCAATCAGCTATTAGGTCGGCGTGATCTAAGAAGCTGGGATCCTGCTGTAGCTTATTCAGCTAGAGCTTGCTGAATAAGCGAGGAACTGAAGATATTCACTCAACTCTAGTGTTGAGCGCAAATTCTCGCTGCTCGAGTTTGTGCATGGCAGAGCACCAGATGCAGAGTATCGTGACCCCCTTCATGTTTTTTTTTTTTTTTTTTTTTTGGTGTCTTAACAGCCACAAAGCATGCGGGGCAGGGACTCAAGCATGTTACTCGAGTACCATGATATTTGGTGCATACCCCTCCCCTCTGTATCAGTCTGTGATTGTTAGTTTGTTTGCTGTATGTGATATCTGTAATCTGTATGTAACCCCTTCTCATGTACAGCACCATGGAACCAATGGTGCTATATAAATAAATAATAATAATAATATGCGAGCACCAGTTGCAAACTGGAGTAGTGAGGACTTGTGCTCTATACTAATGACATATTTAATATGACAACCTAATGTTATCAAATTCTGGGTAATGTTTGTGGGTTCAAAATGCCCACTATACCCCTGGATAAAATCTTTGAGGGGTGTGGTTTCAAAAATGGGGTTACTTGTGAGGGGTTTCCTCTGTTTAGGCACATCAGGGGCTCTCCAAATGCGACATGGCATCTGCTCTTTATTCCAGCAAATTTGGATTCAAAAAGTCAAACGGCGCTCCTTCCCTTCTGAGCCCTGCCGTGCATCCAAACACTAGACTTTCCACACATATGGGGTATCTGCGTACTCAGGAGAAATTGCACAACAAGTTTTGTAGTCTATTTTCTCTTGTTACCCTTGTGAAAATTAAAAATGTTTGGGTCTAAAGTAAATTTTTTGTGAAAAAGTTAAATGTTCATTTTTTTTTTCTTTCTACATTACTTGTTTTTGTGATGCATCTAAAGGGTTAATAAACTTGTTGAATGTAGTTTTGAACACCAGGGGTACAGTTTTTGTAATGGTGTCACTTTTGGGGTTTTTCTGTCATAGGGCCCCCACAAAGTCACTTCAATTGTGCGGTGGTCCCTAAAAAAAAAAAAAAAAAAAAAATTTGTTGGAAAAATGAGAAATTGCTGGTCAACTTTACCCCTTATAACTTCCTAACCAAAAGAAAATGTTTTCAAAATTGTGCTGATGTAAAGTAGACATGTGGGAAATGTTGTTTATTAACAATAACTATCAGTGAGTTAAGTTGAAGCTTTCTAGAGTTATCACATAAAGTGACACTGGTCAGAATTGTAAAATTTGGCTTGGTTATTAAGGCCCCCAATCAATTTAGAAGTGATACAGATATCTGCTACTAGGAAAAAGGGGGGGGGGGACATCTAATAAGGCACAATGTAGGAGGGGAAAATTAAATACAGTTAATATTCCATTATAATCAATGGGGTCCAATTTTGGTTATTAAGGTCAAAATTGGCTCAGTGACTACTTGAGTGTTGCTTTAGCAGTGTTCTTTGGACCATTGTCAATTTGCCGCCAGGCATATTGTTTACCTTGGTGGCCAAAAAGTTAAATTTTTGATCTCATCTGACCACAGAACCTTACTCCATACATTTGGGTAGTCTCCCACATGCCTTTTCGCAAACTCAAAATGAGCCTTACAGTTTTTGTGTGTAAGTAAAGGCTTTTTTCTGCCCACTCTTCTCTAAAGGACACCTCTATGGAGTGTATGGCTTATTGTGGTCATAAGGACAGATACTCCAGTCTGTTCTTGGGAACTCTGCAGCTCTTTCAGAGTTACCTTTTGGTCTCTGTGCTTCCTCTCTGATGCTCTCCTTGCTCAGGCTGAGAGTTTTGGTGGGCTGTGGTCTCTTAAATATATAATAAATTGGGTACAGTAGTACAATGCAGGATGTGCTGTAAATGTTTTCATAATTTGGTAAAGCTATAAAATATCCTATAATTGTCTGTTCTATTCCTCATCTAAGGATCTCTGCTTTTAGTTTAGATGAATCTGTGCTGCCCTTTTTGTACATGTTCAGTAGTCAGGCAGTGCTGGGGAGTCGTAGTTGGAAGTCCAGGGAAATTGAGGAGTCAAGAGTCAGTGGTTTGGCTTACCGACTCCACAGCAATGGCAACCCTCTCTAGGCAGATTTGTTGTGGTACCATGTTCTTTTCATTTGATAATGGATTTGATGGTGCTGTGGGGGATCATCAGAGATTGGGATTTTTTTTTTTTTTTTTTATAGCCCAACCCTGACTTGTACTTCTTAACAACTTTGTCCCAGACTTTTTGGAGATCTCCTTGGTCTTCATGGTGTTGTTTGGTTTTATCTTTATCCTTCTCCTTTGGCCTTTCACCAGTTCTTCATCACTATCCTTCACTCTATAGGGCTCAAAGACATCTCTCATCGTTCTCCTCCTACCGCTCTGACTGCTTTTTCACTATATCTTTTGATTGTTCCTAAAGGATCAGTCCTAGGCCCCCTCTAAAATGTAAAGTGCTGTAGAAATAAAATTATTTATTTATATTATTCGTGCCTTTTGCATAATGGTGTTACAGCCTCTGTGGTCTTTCAGAAAATGTCTGTATATACTGACAGATCATGTGGCACTTAGATTGCATACAGGTGGGCTTCCTTTCACTAATCATGGGCCTTATGAAGGTAATTGCTTGCACCAGAAAGTTATAGGGGCTTCGTAGCAAAAGGGGTGAATACATATGCACATATCAATTTTTAGTTATTTGATCCTATAAATTTAATTTATGCCTGTATTTTTCTCACGTCACCAACTTGAGCAATTTGGTGCTGATGCATCATATTTAAACACAGGTTGTAATGTAACAAAATAGGTAAAAAGCCGGGGGGGGATACATTTGCAAGTCTATGTACAGTTAGGTCCATATATATTTGGACAGAGACAACATTTTTCTAATTTTGGTTCTAGACATTACCACAATGAATTTTAAACAAAACAATTCAGATGCAGTTGAAGTTCAGACTTTCAGCTTTCATTTGAGGGTATCCACATTAAAATTGGATGAAGGGTTTAGGAGTTTCAGCTCCTTAACATGTGCCACCCTGTTTTTAAAGGGACCAAAAGTATTTGGACAGATTAAATAATTGTAAATAAAATGTTCATTTCTAGTACTTGGTTGAAAATCCTTTGTTGGCAATGACTGCCTGAAGTCTTGAACTCATGGACATCACCAGACGCTGTGTTTCCTCCTTTTTGATGCTCTGCCAGGCCTTCACTGCGGTGGTTTTCAGTTGCTGTTTGTTTGTGGGCCTTTCTGTCTGAAGTTTAGTCTTTAACAAGTGAAATGCATGCTCAATTGGGTTGAGATCAGGTGACTGACTTGGCCATTCAGGAATATTCCACTTGAAGTTCAGACTTTCAGCTTTCAACTGCATCTGAATTTTGTTTAAAATTCATTGTGGTAATGTCTAGAACCAAAAATAGAAAAATGTTGTCTCTGTCCAAATATATATGGACCTAACTGTATGTGTGTCTACAAAATCTTTGTATGTATAGTCCGATGTGTGGACATGAAGAATAATTACATTAATAGTTGTTTCCTTTAGTCATCTTTTTAACGTATTCTTATTTACTTTGTTCCCTTGTTTTTAGATTGTTCGTGAGCTATGCTATAAGGATTTATAAACCATGAGTAATTTGGAATTTGGTAAGTATAGGTGAACTCTGACTTGCCAGAATACATATGTGCGTATAAACTAACGGTCTACTTGCACCAAATTCTTAGTGCTATTTAATGTGCACACAAGCTTTAGCCTGGCTTTCCACAAGGTGTCTTTACCATGTTTGTTTTGTAACCTTGTTAAAAGTAACCTGACAGAACTTTTCACACATTGAAATAGTGATATGGCTTTGTAGTCAATTGTCGCTCAGTTTTACATTGGTTCTCTTAAAAAGATAAATAAATGTGCCCCGCTAGAGAAATCTAGCTTTAAAGCGAATCTGTCAGCAGGATTGTGCACAGTAACCTACTGACACTGTCAGGTTGGCGCTGTTACGCTGATTACAGTGATACCTTGGTTGATGAAATCCATCCTGTGGTTGTTGTTTAATCTGTATTTGTAGTTTTCAGTTAGGCCGGGTTCACACTTGCCAGAAACTCACACGAGTCTTGCGTCTCAATACCCGGCACTCGGACCGGAGCACTCAGCTGCATTGAAATACAGGCAGCTGAGCGCTCCGGTCCCGAGTGCTGGTGGCAGTGCTGGGTATTGAGACGCAAGACTCGTGCGAGTTTCTCGCAAGTGTGACCCTGGCCTTAATGAGATTCTCATGCTTCAGGGTGGCCTGTGGGCGTCTTCATGTAGTGCTCTGCTTAGCTATTCATCTTTATGGCTTATGACAGGTCACTGATCCCTCAGTCACCGCCCCCAATTTTACATAATATAATATTGAGGGCTTAGAAAAAATTTACATCCAGCAAAATGGCGCTTGTGCATTATCATGTATCATATTATGCACATAATATTATAGGGTTAAAAAAATTAACTTAATGGCGGCGTAGTAGCATCTATCACATTTCGGTAGATGCTGCTGCGCATGCACCACCGCCGCTTAAGAAAAAAATGTGGCTGCAGCAAAAATGGCGCCCTTAGTTTTATTAGGTCATCTGCTTAATGCGTCTGAGCTGTTCAAGGAAATTTGCAGTTTTCTACCAAGGGTTGTACGCGCAATGAGTAGCAGTGTAAATTCTGAAATGATTTCTTACAATTTTATAAAATGGCACTTCCCTCTCTCTGGATCAAACTTGCCTGATTTCTTCAAGATGTCTTATTTATTAAGGATTTGTGAACAGAGATGAGGGAATTTGTTCGGGTTCCAACACACAGGCTCTCCATGCATGTGTTGTGACTACGACATAGCTGCGATGCATGCAGCTGCGGCGCCAAACAGCTGATCAGCCGGAGCACTCCATGTAGCCGGGTTCCCGCTGTACCTTATTCGGTAAGTGCTATAGCTTGCCGAATAAGTAGGGACCCAAACAAATTAGCTCATCTCTATTTGTGAACTCGTCAGAATAATGGTAGGAAATGAGTAATTTTCCTATAGGTTTTAATTGCTTTTGTGGTTACTTGATCTCCTTGGTTTTCTATTAAAGTGCACCTGTCAACAGTTTTGGTCGATATAAGATGCGGCCATCACCTTTCAGGGCTTATCTACAGCATATAAGATGGTGCGGCATTTTAAATAGGTTCTTGTATAATATTTTTGTATCGTGTGTCATCTTCATCAGTGTGCATATTTTTACTGAAGCTATTTTATTTTTTCTGCAGGGAGATGGAACATATGTGAACAAACAGTAATTCTTCAAGGAGCTCTGCTATTAGCCGAAAATCTCACCTTAGAGAAAACCTTACTGAAGATTAAAAAGGCTGAGTGGCCTCGTGTAGAAAAGCCAATTACAAATGCTTTAAAAGAAATCTGCTCAGGAACCTGGTCACAAAGTCATGACTGGAGAAAGAAGGTCATTGCAATATTTTGGGCCAAAGTGCTCTCATGTCAAGCACAACATTCCTTGGAAGGAGACTTTGATTTTGACAGGAGATGGAAAGAGGATGTGTTCTTTCCTGTGGAAAACATGATCCCAAAAATGAATCACACTGTTTTGTTTGAAGTACTAAAAGCCACAAAAGCAGCAGATGTTTTTGCAGAACTTCTCCTGGCTTTACCAACACATTTTTGGGTGGAAGAAGCATCATTGATGTTAAACCATGTTTGTGATGAAACGTCCATAGAAGATGTGACTTTTTTCCTGGATGTGTGGCGGGAGATAATGAAAAATAATAAAAACAGCAAAGATGAGATTGTCAAAACATTTTCAGCTATTGCATGCCAATACTTAACTAAAACCAATGATGAAGTTTGCCAAAGCTCTAAGAGATTTAAGTCTGATCCCGAGCAATGCCTACCTCCAGCTGACAACATTCTAACTGTGTTTTTAGAGGGGCTTCCTAAAATCATGCAAAGGATAGATAGCAGCAAACTAAAGTGCTACAGTATAGCAAATTTAGCTGATATGTTGTGCTCATCTGCATTTTTAGAAAAAGGGTCTAATGATCTTCCAATAAGACTATATCTGGAGAAGCTTGTTGCCATCCTTTGTTTTGGTAACACAAAAGTCAAGGATGATATTCCTCCAAAAAGTCTCCACGAAATGATTAGAGAAGCAGAGAGGATTGTGCAGAGTGGCAGCATTGCTTCCAGGTTTAGATTAATTGGGGATGCCCAACACATTGGCTTACAAATTCTGAAAGACCTCCTGCTTCATTGGGGTGAAGAGTTGCACAATTACATGAATAATGGTGACAAGATTTCCTATGAATGTTTTAGGATGAATGGTAGTCTTACATCTCTACATAAAAATTTGGTCCCGTTAGTGTCTAGTGAGACTTTTCCTCAAGAGCACAGAGGGAACGCTCTAGAACTGTTAAACTGCATTTCGAACCTTCTGGATAAAGCCACTAACATTCCGTTAATGTGCAAGATGAATGATGTGGACATGATGGCTACTGTTGCTAAAAACATAATAGACTATAAAATGTGCCGTTATAAGGAAATATGTTCTGAGTTTGTATCTGAAATTACTTGGGCTTTCTCTAGTGATTGGGTAAATTGCCTTAAAACAAATAGAGAGACTTTTCTGGAGCCAGACCTCATTCTGAAGTTGTTGGAAACTGTCGTTAAAGCCACTTATGAGCAGAACAATATAAACATCATGGAAATTAGGAATGCTACAGCTATAATTTTAGATCTGTTTTGTGAGCTTTCATTAGCTCAAATGGATGATGTACTGATGAGGGTCCTTAATACATGGGGTGGAAAAGGTCTGTCTCACTGCATGTCTGCATTTACAAATAATTTCCAAGAGGAGCTCAACATGACATTCAATCAAATCTCACAAAATGTAACGGACTGTAGCACAGTTTCTAGAGTGGCTAGACTGGCCATATTGTATCCGGAGTATGTTATAAGCAAATCATGCCACTTTGCGGTTTCCAATCTTGGTGCTCATGTATTTTTAGCTAAAATATTAACTTCCCTTCCTGCTTTAAGCTTTAGAGTTTCCAATAATGCTGGCCTATCATTTTCATTATTATCTCACTGCTTGATGGAGACATGTTGGGGTAAATTCTCCGCTGATAAAGAAGAAAGTCAGTTTTTGTACTTGCTGGGTTATCTGATGAATCCTTCTGAAACTACAGGTGATAATGCCTCACTTCTACAGCCAGCAGAGGTAGTGAGAACATTTGTTCTTCCGTATATACTTGATGAATGTGTTCATGTGGAGCTGTGCTTGCATATTCTCCACAAAGCTCTAAATGTTGAGAACCCCTTGGATGTGTCTGGTAAGCATTGGGTTCTTTCCTGCTCACCATTCCCTCTTATTATGTCTCTTTGTAAAATCCTCCATAGTTTCATTAGGTGTTGGCAACAATCAGATAAGCCATACTGCCTTACATTGGGAACCAAGGAGCTAATCATTGATATTCTTACCCAGATCTGCACTTTGACGTTGCCAGAAGCTGAAAATGGTATAGAAACATGGGGCAAGTCACTCTTTTGGCTGCATAGGAAAATGGAGCATTTAGATTGGGTTGTGCGCTTGAGGATAAAGCCTGTATTTGGGGAGCACTTTAAAAATGAAGCCCCTGCATCCTTGTTTGAAGTCTGCAAGCTGTCTGAGCATGAATGGACATCACTTAATCTACCAGAGTATGGCCCTGGCACTGGGCTATTAGCTTGGATGGAGTGCTGTTGTATTTCTAGAGAAATGAAAGACTTCATGCTTTCAGTTCTGTGTGTCAACACAGAAGACCCAGAAGAGGTTAATCTTTTCAGCAAAGGATTTTTAATAGCTATGGTACAAGTCTTACCATGGTGCAGCTCAACAGAGTGTAAGCTTCTTTCTCAGGTTGTGATGAGTCTTTTGAATAGACAACTGCTCCATGTCCCATATTCTTTGGAATATGTACAGTTTATGCCTCTATTGAATCTCCGGCCCTTTGCCTATGATCTCCAGTTCTCGGTCCTATTACTCAGAGGGTTCCAGCTCCTTTGTAGCTCAAGCTGTTCTAACTGGCTTACAATTGATGGCCAAAAGCACATTGCAAAACTCTATAGTGTGTGCATCTCTGATATGATGGACACTGTTAAACAGCAGCTGGCAGAATATAATCTTGAAATGCAGAAAGAAGCAAACTATGTCCAGGAGGTGTTGTTTATTTACAGTCAGGTATTCTGTCATGTCCTCCATATAATTGCAATGATGCCAGAAAATACATGTGAACCTCTATTTTTCTTGTCACTAGAAATTCTCTCCCAGTACGAAAACCTGAAAACAAACGACACTTCCAAAAACTGCTTACTCAGGCAAGCCAATGAAAGACATTTCTTGAAGTCCATTACCGAGAATGTGAGCAACGAAGACCATCGAGCTACACTAATGCAGAAGATTAACAAGCTTTAAAGATAGAAATGCATAGTCCCATAGCTAACAATACAATATTTTACACGGTGCCCCAAACCCTGCCTCTATAGCATACTGCAAAAAAACCTCTGTGCTATCCCAGCAATGGCTATTTGAAGCAAATGTATTGCACATCATCTATTAAAAGGGAGTGTGTCATCAGTAAATAACCTAATGTTTAAATCAGGTTTCTGTTTGTTTTTTGTTTTTTAAATCCGGATTACAACAGTTAACACCTCTCTTTAGTGCTGATGACACAGGATCCACAAATCTCAGTAGGCGATGTCATAGCTTCGTTTTGATACTTCAAATACAAAATATAGGATCAGAGCCTGTTTATTGCTGCATGTTAAAGGGGTGGTCTGATCTGTGGCAGAGGCTGCGGTTACTAGCGGGACCGGCTCTCGTCTTTGCTCACTCTTTCTCTCTTTTCAGTGCGAGCTGACTGAGCGCTCTTGCTGGCTTGTCCATTCTGATCAGAGCCAGCAAGAGAGCGCATTGTCACTGCACACTGAGAAGAACAATGCACAGTGACAATCTACTGACCAGTCGTGTGAAATTACAAGTGACACATGCTCAGTGGGGCAGGGTATAGCGGCTGTCACTGATGATACATTTTTTCAGGGCGGTCATTGCCCCCTGATGATGACTTGTTTGAGTATCACAGCATGCACTAGGATTCTCAAATGATGTGTCATCCCACAGGAAGTAGTAAAAAAGCGGTTAGTGTAGGAAAATTAGGGACCTTTTTAATTAAAATAGATTAGATTATGACATTAGAGACTTGGGATTAAAATAAACTTTAGTTTCAGACCGAAAAAAGACCCAGCGGTCAGTGTTAAAATTATTTATTTTTTAAATCTGGGAAAATATATATTTAACACACAATCCTGATTTAAGCCATATATCATTTTCTGATGACACATTCCTTTAAGAAATGCCAGCTGTACACTGTGCACTTTACGTCGGACTTTTAAACGTTTATGCGGCAACATCGTTTATAGCTTTGCCAAAGGTGCATACATTTATATACTCTTCAAAACATACATTTGGTTTGCTGATTTGAAAATTGCTATGATAAAATAGCATTTTGCGATCACCCAAGAGGGTCTTTTCAGTTTTGTTCTTTGGGCTTGCTTGGCTGCAGAAGAAAATCGGTGCTCAAATAAAAGCCATGATTGAAGCCTAAGATGTTTTTAAGCCAATACTTTGAAATGAAATCTATTGCCTCAAGAGTATAATTTCTAGTCCACAGCTTTTAATTTTATTTATGTCTCAATAAAAGGCTCTCATCTGTTACTTTATCTTAATTATGTTTTTGTTTTGTTTTTTTTCTCAACTCAACTTTGATCGTTCACATTTGACTCCTTGGAATTTCAATTCTTTTGGGCATGTATTGACAGATGAATTTTGAATACGGTAGTTTGGCAATATTTTGTTCTTAAGCCCAGCAAATGCTTGATGTAAATGTCGGGTATTTTTCAATCATTCTAGGGAATTCATCATTTATTTATTTTACTCACTTATACAGCACCATTAATTCCGCAGCACTTTACAGACATTATCGGCACTGTCCCCATTGAGGCTCACAATATAGATATAGATTCCCTTTCAGTATGTCTTTGGAGTATGGTAGGAAACCCATGCAAAACAGGAAGAACATACAAACGCCTTGCAGATATCTGCTAACCACTGAGCCACCGTGCTGCTTAGTCATCATCCTTGTTTTTTCAGAAGCTTGTTCTCTGCACGTTACAAATGCTACCGTTTAGAAAAACATTAGGCGATAACCTATTGCATGAAATGGTCAGGAGCTCCATTTTTTTAATACAGAGAAGGAACATAATGCGACACAACTGAGAAGAACAGAGCACTGACCTGCTCACTGATCTATTGATCTGAAAAGATCTCCTGCGCTTACTGTGGTGGGATATGGTCAGGTGTTTCTTTAAAAAAAAAAAAATTGCAATGTTACTGCAGGTGGAATAATAAGTAGTGTGGTACATCAATGCAAAATTATCTTTATTTGATCACCCATGACAGCACTACGGGAGAGAGTGGATCCGCCCTTCAAGGGCAGGAATTCTATAGACATAAAAGCGAGGCTCCTCTCCCACACATCAGTTGGTTTCCTGTCCTTGACTGGTGAGCTTCTAAGAGACAAACCGTTTGAAGGAGTCATTCCAAGTCCCGGCCAGTAGTTTCAGACAGCGAGGGTTCCCTGTCTCGGTTGGTGCAGGGTCTCTGGAAGCACCAGAGTGGATCCAGGGGGACCTCACGATAGTCTGTGGACACAGGTGAGCGGTATCCGGGTAAGATAGCCAGCTCTGTCGTGGGCTGTGGGCTCAAAAGAAGATGCTGGACTTGCTCGGGG
This sequence comes from Dendrobates tinctorius, assembly GCF_039654945.1. Taxonomy (NCBI): domain Eukaryota; kingdom Metazoa; phylum Chordata; class Amphibia; order Anura; family Dendrobatidae; genus Dendrobates; species Dendrobates tinctorius. The sequence goes on from NW_027361930.1 coordinate 31,519, forward strand.
GAGGGGACCAAAGGAGACGCAGATAATTTCCCTTAATCGAAAGTATTCGCACCTTGATACACAGGGAGTGGAAAAAAAAAGGAAAGGCTCCATTCCCCCAACATTTAAAAGTAGATATCCCTTTATACCTTCCTCATCATCTTGGGTTAAAGCCACAAAGCTGGATGCGGCAGTGGCTAAATCTAGGAGGTCCTCTTTGCCATTTGAGAGTATAAGAAGCTTAAAAGACCTGCTTGACAAAAAGGCAGATACCTTTCCTAACCCCTTAACCCCCGGAGCTTTTTTCGGTTTTGTGTTTTCGTTTTTTGCTCCCCTCCTTCCAGAGCCATAACTTTTTTTATTTTTCCGTTAATATGACCATGTGAGGGCTTATTTTTTGTGTGACATGTTGTACTTTTGAATGACACCATTGGTTTTACCATGTGTACTGGAAAAAGGGGAAAAAAAAATTCCAAGTGCGGTGAAATTGCAAAAAAGTACAATCCCACACTTTGTTTTGTTTTTTTGGCTTTTTTACTAGGTTCACTAAATTCTAAAACTGACCTGCAGTTATGATTCTCCAGCTCATTAAGAGCTCATTGACATTTAAAAAAAAAAAATTGCGCCATTTTCCGATACCCGTAGCATCTCCATTTTTTTGTGGTCTCGGGTTGGGTGAGGGCTTATTTTTTGTGTGCTGGGCTGTCGTTTTTAATCATACCATTTTGGTGTAGATACGATCTTTTGATCACCCGTTATTGCATTTTAATGCAATGTCGCAGCAACCAAAAAAAATCAGATCACCTCTATATAGCAGATTTACTCACTTCCTATGCGCGCCAACCACTGGGTGACGATCACAGCATGCCGGCACTGACAACCATAGACGTCTCCAGGAAACCTCCGGTTGTCATGCCAAGCAACTGGTTACCCACGATCACTTGACGGTGGTCATCGGTGGGTTGTATTTCTGGATTGTTAAATGCCGCTGTCAGTTTGACAGCGGCATTTAACTGGTTAATAGCCGCGGGTGGACCGCGATTCCACCTGCGGCAATATGTCAGCAGTTCAAAACAGCTGCCATGTCCTGGGAAAGATGTGGGTTCAGTGCCAGAGACCACATCAAAGGGAGGGAGTCCAACATCGGCGTAAATGTACACCCAATGTCGGAAAGGGGTTAAAGGCACCTGGGAAATGTCGGCAGGACCCCTAAGGCCAGCAGTAGCTACTACATGTACTGCCAGGTCCTTAATTGTCTGGCTGGACCAGCTGGAATCTCCATCTAAAGGATAAGACTTCTAGAGAGACAGCATACTAGCTACTATACCTCTGATGCAAGTAGCCTCAGCGGACTCAGTCTGTGTGGCAGCAAAGTCCGTGGCCTCTTGTACATGGCCGGAGGGCATTATGGTTGAGGTACTCGCCAGGGGACATCCAGGCCAGATCAAAGTTGTGCGCCATCCGATGTGAGGGGGAATACCTATTTAACCCGGCTTTGGACGAACTTCTAGAGAAGGAAGGCGATTACAAGAAGAGATTCCCTAGCCTGTTAGTCCCATCCTGCAGACGTTCCATCGATAGAAGATTAGTCTGTGGGAATCCCTCCAGAGACCAGATCAAGTGGGATGACAAGGAGGATGAAAAGTAGAGGTTTCATGTTTTGAACTTCCTCCCAAGACCCCATAAAACAAATGACTACCAGCCCAGCTGGGGGGGGGCAGGATTTCAGCATTCTTCCCTGCCTGAAAAGAGATATCGAGAAGTGACTGGATTCATAGCCTAATAAGACCTGGACTAAGGATGGACTTCCTTTTAATACCACAGGGCAGGTTTATGGTAACTCCTCGATCCTCCACCATGGAACAGACCCTAGAAGCAGAGGTCCTGAAACTGTTGCAGAAGGCAGTCCTGGTGGAGGTTCTATGAGAAAGGGGCAGGGGATTGTATTCCCCCTGATTAAAAAGCCAGATGGTTTCTTTAGGGCCATAATCTAAAAGGTCTGAACACGTTCCTAAAGTTACACCCCTTTATGATGAAGTCCATAAGATCAGCAATAAAGTTAACCTTTAAAAATTGCTTCATGGCGGTATTAGATCTGAAGGATGCTTACTACCATATACATGTAGTTCAACAGCGTTTCTCAAACTTGCAGTAGTCCTGGGGGGTATAGTTAGACACTTCCAATTCAGAGCCATCCAGTTTGGCCTTGCTATTTCCCCTAGGGTCTTTACCAAGGTGGTCGCGGAGGTAATGGCCCATCTACGGGAAACATCTATCTGGATGATTTTATAGTAGTAGGCAATTCGGCCTAACATTGCATGACACAGGTAGAAGGGGTTATATCCACTTTGGAGCAATTGTGGTGGCTGTTAAACCACCACAATTCTGGAGCTCTTGCTGGATTCTGAGGTGCAGGAGTGTTTTCTACTGAACATTAAAATAGAGAACATCCAATGCCAAGTGTTGAGAGCCTTGAATTGTCCTACCATGTTCCTTACATGTGCTATATCCCTTCTAGGTTCACTGACATCTTGTATTCCACCCGTCCTGTGGGCCCAATTCCATACGAGAACCTTGCAGTGGGATGTTTTAACTAATGACTCTTCCCTTAGAGATATTCTCCTAGGTACCCCCTATCTTCAATGCAATCCCTTCCTTGGTGGCTGGATCTTACTAATCTGTCCAGGAGGGTTCCCTGGGTGATTAATGTATCTCAGGTGGTCACCACGAACACAAGCCACAGGAGCTGGGGGGCCCATCTTGACGATATAGCAGTCCAGGGGATTTGTATGGGGGAGGAGATAGGTAGTTCATCAAACCTAAAGGAGTTAATGGCAGTTGAGTCAGCAATAAGGAAGCTCCTTATGACTGCTTCCCAGGTGCCAGTACACATAGTGGACACACTGACGTGTGAAAGAGGCCTTAAGCTTTTCGTGCTAAATATGCAATATATAGTGTTAAATTTTGATTTGGCAGCTCATTTACTTTCTACAAGTCCAGGAATGCATGGTTTGACAGATAAGATCTATTGAAATAGACTGACACTTTTCTGGCTAAAGCCATCAGCTCCCTCAAGAATGTATGTTTGTGAATCAAATTAACTATTATTGAGCAGAATTATTATGAAACTAATTGAAAAACATAAATTTCCCCATCTTTTATTTTCACCTGTTGAAGATAAATTTATTGCTCAGCGCCAACCACAGCCTACCAGACACTGTTCCAAGAGGTGTACTATTTTTCTTCTTTATAAATCTCCCACTTAAGGAGGACCCACAAGGTTTCAATAGACTATAGATCCAATGAGGAATGTGGACACGTCATTAATCTTTAAGGGGTTTGTTCAATCCAGATCGATAGGTCTGCAGTCACTCCTTGTGACTTCAGACTTATGAATCCACCAAGTGCATGTGCTTTTCATTGCAGGGATTCACCGCATTCTGAGGTGGGACTGGAGGGCATGTATGCATTATATGTACTCCAAGCCAGTAGGTGCAGCCTCACTCAATACACTAGTGACACAGCCATTTAGTGGGTGTGGCCAACTAGAGGGCTTGACCTCCCTCCATAAAAGTGTATAGAGAGCAAGAACATGCCCACTTTCCGGGACTGTGTATAAATCAAACATACCCTCCAGTCCTGTCTCAGAAACTGGCAAATCCCCACAGCACACAGTGTGTACTCTGTTAAGATTCATAAAACACAACATTTTTGATCACTTATTTTTGTGATATTTTACATCAATTTGTTTTTGCATATTCTTATTGTTATAGTTTTTTTTTCATTTTTTTGACTTAAAAAAATGAGGGCTTGCTTTCTGTTTGATGAAATGACATTTTCAATAGTACCTATTTTATATGTGACTACTTTTTCAAAAATGAAGTTATGAATTATATAGGTTGAATGTTGAAAGTAACAGATTACTGCCTTCACCTCCCTTTCCCCGGCGCTGCCCCTCTATGAACAGAACACAAAAATTGAGCTTGGTTTAAGTTGGTATACATGCAGCACATAAACGCATGTTCACATTGGCCATAAAGCATACAAAACCTACAAAAGACAAAATAACAAAAACCCTGCTGTAATGAAATAAATAAAAAGCAAAAGTTTATTTAAATAATTCAGTGATCTTATTAACCCCTTTTTGACAGATGACGTACCATCCCATCCATGTGCCCTGGGACGTAATTTCCAAGGAAGGGATAGTACGTCATCATAGATAAGCGGCGCTCAGAGGGGGAGCACAGCTGATGATGGCTGGGTGTCAGCTGAATATGACAGCTGACACCCACCATTATGTGCCAGGAGCGGTCACGGACTGCTCCCGGCACATTAACCCCTAGCAAACTGAGATCAAACATGATCACAGTGTACTGGGGGCATAGGGAAGAGTCGCGGAGTGATGCGCGATGTGCTCGTGTTGCTCCGAGGGCCTCCTCCCTGCAGGCCCCCAGATCCAAGATGGCTGTGGGGGCCTTTGGAGTCCTGCAGGGAGGTGGCTTTCTCAGTGCCTGCTAAAAGCTGATCTGACACCGTGCACTGGAAAGTGTCAGATCAGCGATCTAACACTATGTAGTAATGTCCCTCTGGGACAATATAATAAAGTTAAAAAAAAACACGCGTAAAAATAATTTTTTAAAAATTCCTAAAAAAATAAAAAATATTCCCTAATAAATTCTTTTTTTGTAAATAAAAAAGCCAAAGCAATAAAAGTATACATATTTAGCATCGCCGCGTCCATAACTACCCGCCCTTTAAAACTGTTCCACTCGTTAACCCCTTTTGTGAACCTCTTAAAAAAAAACAAGACAAAAAACAATGCTTTATCATTATACTGCTGAACAAAAAGTGCAATAACGCGCGATCAGAAAGATGGATAAAAATAAACATGGTACCGCTGAAAATGTCATCTTCTCCCGCAAAAAACGAGCCGCCACACAGTCATCAGCAAAAAAATAAAGTTATAGCTCGCAGAATAAAGCGATGCAAAAATTATTTTTTATATAAAACTTTTTATTGTATAAAAGTGCAAAAACATAAAAAATGGTATAAATGAGGTATCGCTGTAATTGTAATAACCCGAAGAATAAAACTGCTTTATCATTTTTACCACACGCGGAACAGTATAAATGCCCCCCCAAAAGAAATTCATGAATTGTGGGTTTTTGTTTATTCTGCCTCCCATATATCGTAATAAAAAGCGAACAAAAAATGTCACATGCCCGAAAATGGTACCAATAAAAATGTCAACTCGTCCCACAAAAAATATTACCTCATATGACTCTGTGAGCCAAAATATAGAAAAATTATAGCTCTCAAAATGTGGTGATGCAAAAACTATTTTTTGCAATCAAAAGCGTCTTTTATCATGTGACAGCTGCCAAACATAAAAACCCACTATAAATAGTAAATCAAACCCCCCCGTTATCACCCACTTAGTAGGGAAAAATAATAAATAAAAAAAAAATGTATTTCCATTTTCCCATTAGGGTTAGGGCTAGGGTTGGGATTAGGGTTAGGGTTGGAGTTAGAATTGGGGGGGTTTCCACTGTTCAGGTACATCAGGGGCTCTCCAAACGCGACATGGCATCTGATCTCAATTCCAGCCAATTCTGCATTGAAAGTCTCCTTCCCTTCCAAGCTCTGCCATGAGCCCAAACAGTGGTTTATCCCCACATATGGGGTATCAGCCTACTCAGGACAAATAGCACAACAAATTTTGGGGTCCAATTTCTCCTGTTACCCATGGAAAAATAAAAAAATTGGGGTCAAAAAAAATTTTTGTGGAAAAAAATATGATTTTTTTTATTCTTATGGCTCTACGTTTTAAACTTCTGTGAAGCACTTGGGGGTTCAAAGTGCTCACCACTCATCTAGATAAGTTCCTTGGGGAGTCTAATTTCCAAAATGGGGTCATATTTAGGGGTTTACACGGTTTAGGCGCATCAGGGGCTCTCCAAATGCGACATGACATCAGCAGACCATTCCATCAGTCTGCATTCCAAAACGTCACTACTTCCCTTCCGAGCCCCGACGTGTGCACATACAGTAGTTTACTCCCACATATGGGGTATCAGCATACTCAGGACAAATTGCACAACAACCTTTAGGGTCCAATTTCTCCTGTTACCCTTGGCAAAATGAAAAAATTGGGGACTAAATGATCATGTTTGTGGAAAAAATGATTTTTTTTTATTTTCACGCCCGGGCGTTATAAACTTCTGCGAAGCACTTGGGGGTTCAAAGTGCTCACCACACATCTAGATAAGTTCCTTGGGGGTCTAGTTTCCAAAATTGGGTCATTTGTAGGGGGTTTCTACTGTTCAGGCACATCACGGGCTCTCCAAATGCGACATGGCATCCGATGTCAATTCCAGACAATTTTGCGTTGAAAAAGTCAAACGGCGCTCCTTCCATTCCGAGCTCTGCCATGCACCCAAGCAGTGTTTTACCCTCACATATGGGGTATCAGCATACTCAGGAATAATTGCATAATAACTTTTGGGGTCCTGTTTCCCTTGGGAAAATAAATATTGGGGGTGAAAAGATCATTTTTGTGGGAAAAATATGATTTTTTAATTTTACGGCTGTACGCTATAACTTTCTGTGAAGCCCTTGGGGGTTCAAAGTTCTCACCACACATCTAGATAAGTTCTTTGCTGTGTCTAGTTTGCAAAATGGTGTCATTTGTGGGGGGTTTCCACTGTTTAGGCACATCAGGGGCTCTCCAAACGCGTCATGGCGTCCGATCTCAATTCCAGACAATTTTGCATTGAACAAGTCAAACGGCGCTCCTTACCTTCTGAGTTCTGCCATGCGCCGAAACAGTGGTTCCCCCAAAAAATCGGAGAAGCAATTTTTTTTATTGTGCATCCAGACAAAAATAATCTCCTATCATATGAACGTTTTTGGTCCAACAACGGACCTTCATCAGAAAAGTCTTTTTGTTTCTTTTAGAGTAGACTATAAGTTACAAAAAAGTAAACAAGAGAACAAAACAATTTGTCAGAACAATGCTATAGACATATAATACACTTTCACAATAATAAATAATAATCTGACGTCAAAAGCAGGATCTATAGTGAAGGAAAGTGACTGCAGAATTTCATTCCATAAGTGTAGATGCAGTTTTCAGATTTGATCTGTGCCATAAATGAGGGAAACACTCCATCTTGTGGCGCAGATTCATAGATGACATGTTTTGCATCTGGGATGGCCCTTTAGAGTCACTTCTACTCTTTAATGAACACATCAATAGCATTTGGCCTGAGTTACAATTCTCTATCCAACACAGTTCCACCAGTATTAACTTCCTGCACACACGTATATGCAAAGGCACTGATGGCATTTTAGCTATTGACCTATACACCAAGCCTACCAACCGGAATAGTCTCCTGCACTTTGACACTTGCCATCCACCAGCCATAAAGAAAGCAATTCCGAAGTCTCAGTTTAAAAGGATAGACAGAATAGTCTCTGACACAGAGCTAAGGGAACAGAGATTGACAGATATGTAGAACAGGTTCCACAACAGGGGATACCCATTAGCAGTATTATCCAAAGCCAGGGACAACTCCAGACCCACAGATCTCTTAAAGGGATCCCCGGTAAGGAAGTTAGGGCAATTCCACTCAACGTTCTGGTTCGGACCCCAGGCTCTCTTAAAGGGATCCCTGGTATGGAAGTCAGGGCAATTGCCTTCAAATGCTCTGGTACTGAACCCAGGCCTCTATTAAAGGGATCATTGGTATAGAAGTCAGGGCAAATCCATCCAGCACTTTGGTTTTGACCCCAGGCCTCTCTTAAAGGGATCCCTGGGGTATGGAAGTTAGAAACGTTCCACTCAGCTCTGTGGTTCTGACCCCAGGGTCTCTTAAAGGGATCATTGGTATGGAAGTTAGGGCAATTCCACTCAGCGCTCTGGTTCTGACCCCAGGCCCATCCTAAAGAGATCCCCAATATGGAAGTGAGGGCAAATGCAAACTGTGCTTTGGTACTGACCCCAGGCCTCTCTTAAAGGGATCTCCGGTATGGAAGTTAGGGTAAATCCCTCAGCGTTCTAATTCTCACCCCAGGCTTCTATTAAAGGGATCATTGGTATGGAAGTCAGGGCAAATCCACTCAGCGCTCTGGTTCTGACACCAGGCCTCTCTTAAAGGGATCCCCGGTATGGAAGTTAGGGCCATTCCACTCAGCGCTCTGGTTCTGACCCCAGGCTGACAGGATGATGTGGGATATTAGGGATAGTAATCCGGTCGCTCTGGCTGACGGGATGATGTGGGATATTAGGGGTAGTTGTCCGGTGACTATTGCTGACGGGATGATGTGGGATATTAGGGGTAGTAGTCCGGTAGCTCTGGCTGACAGGATGATGTGGGATATTATAGTGAATGTGGCTATGCAGAGTGGGCAGGGCTATACACTCAGCTTTATATATATAGATATAATCTTTATAATTTGTTATAACTAACCGTAGTTAGCTACTATGCCCGGGCAGCGCCATGCTCTTCAGCTAGTTTGACATATATCTAATTTGAACATGCTTGTAAATCAATGCAACTTAATCATTTTCCATTGGCTACTTGCCACTGCCTGAGGTAGTGATTACCAGAATATATTTTTCTCTCCACCCTGACATTACCGCAGAGACAAAGAAAAATAACTCAGGAAACCAAGAGGAGATAAAGACGGAACTTCTCCAGACACCTCGGTCCTATTCCTGGAGGATGACCTAAAATTCTGGGATGCTCAGATGAAGCATACAGTGCCTTGTGAAAGTATTCAGCCCCCTGGAACTTTTCAACCTTTTCCCACATATCATGCTTCAAAAATAAAGATACCAAATGTAAATTTTTGGTGAAGAATCAACAACAAGTGGGACACAATTGTGAAGTTGAATGAAATTTATTGGTTATTTTAAATTTTTGTGGAAATTCAAAAACTGAAAAGTGGGGTGTGCAATCTTATTCAGCCCCTTTAACTTAATACTTTGTTGCGCCACCTTTTGCGAGAGACTGAAATTCTTGCCCATTCTTCCTTGGCAAACAGCTCGAGCTCAGTGAGGTTTGATGGAGATCGTTTGTGAACAGCAGTTTTCAGGTCTTTCCACAGATTCTTGATTGGATTCAGGTCTGGACTTTGACTTGGCCATTCTAACACCTGGATATGTTTATTTGTGAACCATTCCATTGTAGATTTTGCTTTATGTTTGGAATCATTGTCTTGTTGGAAGACAAATCTCCGTCCCAGTCTCAGGTCTTTTGCAGACTCCAACAGGTTTTCTTCAAGAATGGTCCTGTATTTGGCTCCATCTCATCAATTTTAACCATCTTCCCTGTCCCTGCTGAAGAAAAGCAGGCCCAAACCATGATGCTGCCACCACCATGTTTGACAGTGGGGATGGTGTGTTCGGGATGATGAGCTGTGTTGCCTTTACGCCAAACATATCATTTAGCATTGTTGCCAAAAAGTTCGATTTTAGTTTCATCTTACCAGAGCACCTTCTTCCACATGTTTGATGTGTCTCCCAGGTCGCTTGTTGCAAACTTTAAAAGACACTTTTTATGGATATCTTTGAGAAATGTCTTTCTTCTTGCCACTCTTCCATAAAGGCCAGATTTGTGCAGTGTACGGCTGATTGCTGTCCTATGGATAGACTGTCCCACCTCAGCTGTAGATCTCTGCAGTTCATCCAGAGTGATCATGGGCCTCTTGGCTGCATCTCTGATCAGTCTTCTCCTTGTTTGACATGAAAGTTTAGAGGGATGGCCGGGTCTTGTTAGATTTGCAGTGGTATGATACTCCTTCCATTTCAATATGATCGCTTGCACAGTGCTCCTTGGGATGTTTAAAGTTTTGGAAATCATTTTGTATCCAAATCCTGCTTTAAGCTTCTCCACAACAGTATCACGGACCTGCCTGTTGTGTTCCTTGGTCTTCATGATGCTCTCTGTGCATCAAACAGAACCCTGAGACTATCACAGAGCAGGTGCATTTATACAGAGGCTTGATTACACACAGATGGATTATATTTATCATCATTAGTCATTTAGGACAACATTGGATCATTCAGAGATCCACAATGAACTTCTGGAGTGAGTTTGCTGCACTGAAAGTAAAGAGGCCGAATAATATTGCACGCCCCACTTTTCAGTTTTTGAATTTCCACAAAAATTTAAAATAACCAATAAATTTCATTCAACTTCACAATTGTGTCCCACTTGTTGTTGAATCTTCACCAAAAATTTACATTTGGTATCTTTATGTTTGAAGCATGATATGTGGGAAAAGGTTGAAAAGTTCCAGGGGGCTGCATACTTTAGCAAGGCACTGTATAGCAGAAACTGTTGTTTTGTAACATGGTGGCCTGGGGTGGTAGTCCCAACCGAGTCAACTAAGCCACAGTCAGTAGACACCCCGGCACCTTGCACAGAAATAGGCAGGACAAACGCATTCCAGACGGACATAATCCACAGATTCAACTTGCAGTCCAACAGGGAATTAAATTTAATAACAGAAATGAAATGAAGAACAACACTGGATTTGTGTCCTTTCCCTAGCAATGTCCGCAGCCGTACCCACCAAAGTCACAGAGGCCGGTAGAAGCAGTAGTCCATACGCCGGAAGCTGGACGCTTGAAGTCCCTTCGGCGGGGGCCTTATAAAGTCCTGGGGCCTGTCTTGCGGTCCTTAAGTCCTGGGCAACAGATTCTATCCTCTCCGGGGGTTTGGCAATGCTCGTGTTACTGTCCTTTAGTCCGGGGCAACAGATCCTTTCCTCGCCTGGGGTCAGGCAGTGCCCCGGCTGTTGCACTCCTGCTCAGCGCAAACGTGCCTGGGCTACTGACTAGAAGCAGCAGCTTCCTCCAGCCTTTCTGCTGCTGGCCCAGCCCACCAGATTAACCTCTATTTTCCCTAACTCTAGCAATAGCAATTATAGTGGAACTCCCCACAACACACAATACAAACATAATGCAGTAATGCAGTATACTACATAGTAGGATAACATATTGACATATGACAGCACATAGTTAACACATGAAACATGACATCTTTTCATAAAGTGCACGGAGGCCATACGGAAAGGAGAGAGGGAGCGCAGAGGTCCTCCGCCACCTCCTTACAGTTTTACCTGGGATAATAGTCATCAAGGAAAAATCAAAGCTAAAGCCCATTCAGGTTAAGATTTTTGGGGGGCAAATCTGTGTAGGCTTCTGTGTCGTTTTCTCCCAGAAGAAAAAGTTGAAAAATCATAGAAGAGTCGTAGTGTGAATGCCTTTCCAATCATGTCTTTCAGGCCGGAGTCACACTAGCGAGGAATACGGACAAGTGCTATGCGATAAAACATCGCATAGCACTCTGACCTCTGTTAATCTATGGGGCAACTCGCATCACCGTTTTTTTTCCTCGACCGTTTTATACGTGAGAATGAAATCGCAGCATGCTGCAATTGTACGCGTATATCAGCCAAGTCTTGCCAATGCAAGTCTATGGGTGCGCAAAAAAAAAAAAATCGCACACCACATGGACCATCCGTGTGACTTGCGAGAAATATGCAAGCATTTTCCAGGTAACAGGAAATTGCCTCATCCATTATCAGGAAGCTTTGGCATACAAATTTCCCTGGCAACCTCTAGAAAAATCCCGGAACACATCTCCACGGACTCCAGCAGCATGGCCAGACACATAAACGTTGAGATGCTCATAGTTCTGGTTCAGGAGAGACAGAACTATGGGACCAGTGTGACGCACATTATTCTGATTGTGGACAAAAGGAAGAGGATCGCCCGCCAGGGCAGTGGGGTACGCGGTACCGGGCCAGTATTTCACAGGGAAGTGTCACAGTAGCTGTGACCCGGTCCGTGGCCCTGGGCGTCCATGTAAGGGAGTGAAGTGATGGAATAAAGTTTATGAATAGATGATTCGTGACGCCACCTGTGGTGTTCGGCAAATGTTAAGCCGACGCTGCAGACATCATCTGGGACAGATGGTGTAGTGCAGCAATGATGTTATAGCCCTCCACAGGCAGGGCTGTAGTCCCAAGGCAGTGTAGGTGGGTGTTGGGAAGGAAGGTGCAGTGTCAGGCACAGAGATGTAGCAGTGCCGGGGAGGTTGCAGCAAGAAGACAAGGACACAATAGGTTGCAGTTTCTTTACCTTTACTTGGCAAATGCAGTCCAGGGTCCTGAGTACAGATGGCACAGGAGATGGTTAGCCTGGAACCTAATCAGGAATCACTCTGGCAGATGAGTTGTGCAGTCTCCTTACTAGCGCTCTCTATGAATTACTCCCAGTACTGAGTTACACTGGAGTTCCTCCTTTCTGATGTTATCCACACTCCACTGCATGGCAGACAGCTGTAGCCTTCTATCTCTCTTGGCTCACCCGTCGCTGTTGTGCCTCCGAGGATTATGTGGGAATAGAGCATTTACAGCTTCCTATTCCTCTGGTTTCTGGTGCAGGACCATTAGTATCCATACACCCTTGGAGACCAGGCTCCAGATCATGTGCTATCACTGGGACTGAGCTCTCCACTTTCCTCATTCTCCCCAGCTCTTCTCCTCCACGTCTGCACACAATGCCCTCCTCACACTAACTGACTCCTTCTTGGCCCCCAGAGACAGCTCCTCCCCTCAGTTCTGGGTTCAGAGCTCCCTCTGCTGACCCGGAGTGGGAACTGTGTTGCATGCAGTGATTAACTGCCAGAGAGACCCTTCATTGCTTCCAGGCATGACATCACTCTCCCTAGAAGGAAGGCAATGCCACTGTGGTGACCATACTCCTGGGGGCGCCACAGAAGCGAATCTGTACCCAAATGTTCCCCAATTCTGAGGAAAGTCCTCGTGAGGTCAAGCAAGAAATTAGTAAGTACAATCATAAATAAGTAATATAAAAAGTTCCACATGATGCAACAAATGAACGTATCATCATATGTGATGTTGTTTGTAATATCTGGCCTATTTCAGACATTACACTTGGCAAGTAGCATGCCACATTACACTATATCCTACATTTTGCAAGCCAAACAGTGTGATTAAAAGTTAAAGGGAATCTGTCATCGGAAGTTGGCGGCCTATGTAAATGGCCTGTGTCCGGTCCGATGGGCAGTGTTTCTTCTTTTTTTCTCCACTCCATCTGTGGTCCCCGTCCGCGATCTTTTCCGGAATTTTAGTTTTTTTACTCCATAGTTTGCGCGTGCGCAAAGCAATCTTGCTTCGTGCACGCGCAGTATGCTTTGCCCAACTGCGGGCAAAGTCGAAAATCATTACTGCGGATGCGCCGGTACACTATGTCCCGGAACACAGTGAAATACTTCCAGGACATAATGTACCAGCACGTGTGCAGTAATGATTTTCGGCTTTGCCCGCAGTTGGGCAAAGCATACTGCACGTGCGCGAAGCAAGATTGCTTTGCGCACGCGCAAACTATGGAGTAGAACTACTAGAATTCCGGAAAAGATTGCGGACGGGGGCCACGGATGCGGTGGAGAAAAAAAGAAGAAACAACGCCCATCGGACCGGACACAGGCCATTTACATAGGCCGCCAACTTCCGGTGACAGATTCCCTTTAAAACCTTTATTGTGTTACTTTGCAGTGTCTGATGTCACTAGACGGTGGCGCAGCTGCCAAGACCAGTACCGACGTGAGTGACAGCAGCGGGCCAGGAGTGGTGATGCAGCCCCAAAAAAACGGAAATATCTATATTACGACAGACTTAATTTTCTGGCTCCCTTTATGGATCTCAGACCATAAGTGCATGCATGACCCCATATTTTACACATGGTCTTACAGGCAAATCTTAATATGTTTTTTTCTACTTTGTGCTTAAAAACAGAACTGACTCAAACCTTACTGAGAGGGAAACTCCTTCCAACTCAGAGGTGAACATTGACCCAGTTGGTGAAGGTGAAGAAGTTGCTGGCCCATTGTAACAATTATATGGGTACTACGGAATCTGATTGTGTGGGATAATATGACACTGAGACTAAAGTTGATGCAAATAAGTACAGTATATTTATCAAGTGTAACAAAACTAACATGGCACTTCCTGCAATAGTAACGACAACACATCACAATATGGAATGATGCAAGTAAACCAAAACTAACAGAGCACTTCTTGCAATTGTAACGAAAACACGGCTCAATATAGAAATGTCCAGAGTTACTGAAGAGCGTGGCACGACCACTAATATAACCAGTCCAACAGTAATATAGTGCAGGTGTGTACAAGGCACTAAACATAGAAGTCCAGCAGAAAGTATGTGAGTAAGCACACCGCATTTAATGAGGCAGTCCAGCGATATTAAGAATGAGCACGCACACAGCACTAAAGTGTAGAAGGTGGGAATGCACTCGGCACTTAAACATGGAAATTCAGCTTTATACAGGAGAGGTATTAACAAGAGAAGGTCACTATGTGTACCTTTTGTGCTGTAAGTCCCGCACAAGTCCCGCACAGCAGTCCTCACAAACACAGACCTAGAGGAGAAAATGATGTCAGGATTCCTTACAGGCCACAGCAGTTCCAGGGGCAAATAGCTCCAACTAGAAGTCCAGACAGTAGTTAAGCACAGACAGCAACAGGGAGATGCCTGGAGGACTGTAGGCAGCAAAACGAGGCGAGGCAGAGCACCGAGTAATGAGCAGCAGCAGGGAGTCCACCAGCAGAACAGCAGGAGCTCAGGAGCCAACAACATCAAATACTCAGGCAAAGGGGAGCACACAACCTGGACTTAAATAATCAGAACAGACAGGAAGTTCCATGGTAGGGCGAGATACAAGACTCCATCTTGGATCAGGGCAAACAGGCACAAAGGAAAGTCTGGAATCCTTACACCCATCTTCGGCACCATTGTCCAGCACCCAACCACCATCACCAGCAGTGCTTTCGACACAACAAGAGGCCAATCTAAAGGACGAGGACCGCGGCCACAGTAGCAGTCCAAAATTGCCACTGGATACATCACCCCAGGCTGCCGCTATTCCACGCCGTGGCTGGCGCAGAAGGGAGCTATCCACCACAGGCAACAGGAGATGAGTGGACACAGGGGTGTTGGACTATCTTTCACGGACTCTTAATGACAACGGGGAGGAAGCTTATGGCACGCTACCTATGTCCAATTCCTCGTGAGGTGAGGCTGTGGGCAAGAGGGGCCATCCAAACTTTGGTTGATGCTTGGACACCCCCAAATAATTCCAACCCAGTATTTGTATTCCAAGAAATGTGGCACATGTCAAACAGTAACCAACTTCGAATGCCTGGAATACAAGATGAGCAGGCACTATCAGTTGTTGGGCTACCTCCCCCACGTATGCCAACACCTCATCCACAGCACGCCCAAATTCAACATCGCCCAACACATGTACAATATTCACATACTGCTGCACCTGCCCAATATGACCTCTTGAGCATACCCACTGTTGGAGGCTGGTGCCAACATGGGTATGCTCGACATGGCCATATTGGGGGTATGAACAAATGGGGCACGCCACTTTCCAGGATTACCAACATCCATACCCTACTTCACAGTACTATGCTCCCCAGCAGGATCCTTCCTTGGTCCATAATCCTGGGTCATCATCATCCATGTTGCAGGGTCAAACTCAGGTTGGCACACAAAGTAGCCAAATCTCGCATGCTGTACATCCTCCATCACCACCCCCAAGCTACCTTAACTTGTAAAGCAAAGTGACATCGTCACATATATTTTGGGGTTTTTTTTTTAGATTTATATAGGCCCAGTTTTATTGCCCCAATATGCCATATTCTACAAATATGGTTTATTTGCTATCTAAAAACGTTTTTTGATTAAAACAAGTTAATTCAATATGAGTGTTTTGTGATGTTATGACGATATAGATGATGTATTTATTCAAGTTTTAATCATTATGTTTAATCTTTTTTTTATTAAAGTAATAAAACAGTACAACATATCACAAATAAAAACATATACAGTGGGGCAAAAAAGTATTTAGTCAGTCAGCAATAGTGCAAGTTCCACCACTTAAAAAGATGAGAGGCGTCTGTAATTTACATCATAGGTAGACCTCAACTATGGGAGACAAACTGAGAAAAAAAAATCCAGAAAATCACATTGTCTGTTTTTTTTTCATTTTATTTGCATATTATGGTGGAAAATAAGTATTTGGTCAGAAACAAAATTTCATCTCAATACTTTGTGATATATCCTTTGTTGGCAATGACAGAGGTCAAACGTTTTCTGTAAGTCTTCACAAGGTTGCCACACACTGTTGCTGGTATGTTGGCCCATTCCTCCATGCAGATCTCCTCTAGAGCAGTGATGTTTTTGGCTTTTCGCTTGGCAACACGGACTTTCAACTCCCTCCAAAGGTTTTCTATAGGGTTGAGATCTGGAGACTGGCTAGGCCACTCCAGGACCTTGAAATGCTTCTTACGAAGCCACTCCTTCATTGCCCTGGCGGTGTGCCATTGTGATCATTGTCATGTTGAAAGACCCAGCCACGTTTCATCTTCAATGCCCTTGCTGATGGAAGGAGGTTTGCATTCAAAATCTCACGATACATGGCCCCATTCATTCTTTCATGTACCCGGATCAGTCGTCCTGGCCCCTTTGCAGAGAAACAGCCCCAAAGCATGATGTTTCTACCACCATGCTTTACAGTAGGTATGGTGTTTGATGGATGCAACTCAGTATTCTTTTTCCTCCAAACACGACAAGTTGTGTTTCTACCAAACAGTTCCAGTTTGGTTTCATCAGACCATAGGACATTCTCCCAAAACTCCTCTGGATCATCCAAATGCTCTCTAGCAAACTTCAGATGGGCCCGGACATGTACAGGCTTAAGCAGTGGGACACGTCTGGCACTGCAGGATCTGAGTCCATGGTGGCGTAGTGTGTTACTTATGGTAGGCCTTGTTACATTGGTCCCAGCTCTCTGCAGTTCATTCACTAGGTCCCCCCGCGTGGTTCTGGGATTTGTGCTCACCGTTCTTGTGATCATTCTGACCCCACGGGGTGGGATTTTGCGTGGAGCACCAGATCGAGGGAGATTATCAGTGGTCTTGTATGTCTTCCATTTTCTAATTATTGCTCCCACAGTTGATTTCTTCACTCGAAGCTGGTTGGCTATTGCAGATTCAGTCTTCCCAGCCTGGTGCAGGGCTACAATTTTGTTTCTGGTGTCCTTTGACAGCTCTTTGGTCTTCACCATAGTGGAGTTTGGAGTCAGACTGTTTGAGAGTGTGCACAGGTGTCTTTTTATACTGATAACAAGTTTAAACAGGTGCCATTACTACAGGTAATGAGTGGAGGAAAGAGGAGACTCTTAAAGAAGAAGTTACAGGTCTGTGAGAGCCAGAAATCTTGATTGCTTGTTTCTGACCAAATACTTATTTTCCACCATAATATGCAAATAAAATGAAAAAAAAACTGACAATGTGATTTTCTGGATTTTTTTTTCTCAGTTTGTCTCCCATAGTTGAGGTCTACCTATGATGTAAATTACAGACACCTCTCATCTTTTTAAGTGGTGGAACTTGCACTATTGCTGACTGACTAAATACTTTTTTGCCCCACTGTATATAGACTAAGTAATTACAAGACTTCTCAAAATAATACGCATCCTGCTTCACGCAAATATGGTATCATCACAGAATCATATTTACTGATTAATACTATATAGGTTCAATGCTCATCTCTTCTGTTCTTTTCCTAGCATTTCGCATTTTTCACCACCTGTTGCTTCATCTATTTCGTAGGTGGAAGTCTATTTCTAATTGCTATAATTATCTATAGTATCTACCCAGTTTATCATCATTTATCCCTGACAGCATCTATTATTGCTTATGTTATTATGTCAGAATAAAAAGGAGGATAAGAAGAAAAGAAGAAAAGGAAAGAAAAAATGGGAAGGGAAAAGAAGGACAATGCCTCCGCCACTCTCTGAAACCAACCCAGGAGTGCCAATAAGAAACCTCACTACCGGGAAAGTACTTCCCATTTCTCCATGAGAGCCCCGAAACTCCTTGAGTCCCTGAATAAAATCCAGGGTTGCCATGTCCGTAAATACCTCGAGTTATCACCCAAAGCCTGTGCAAACAATTCCTCCATATGGTGGATATGTGAGAATTCTGTTAGCCATTCAATCATGGACGGGATTTTCGTTGTATGCCAGTGTCTAGGTATAACCATGCGGGCTGCCGTCAGGCAAAATCTCAGGAGGCTATTTTTTTGGTTTGCAATTGATCCCAGTAGCATGGACAGGATGGCCATCTGTGGGGTGGGGTTTGTATCATCTCCTGATATTTTATAAGTCGAGAATACTTCTCCCCGAAACTCTTTATCCCTGGACACTGCCACCAAATATGGATCAGGGTTCCTCTTGCGTTCCCACAGTGCCAACACCCATCCGCCACCGAGGGGAATAGGGCATGCAATCTCACAGGGTATTGGTACCATCTAGTAAGAATTTTAAAATTCTTCTCTTGGGCATGGCTAGCCGGAGACATCCCATGAGCATAGCGGAATGCCGATGTGATTTCCCTCTCAGTAAATGTGCACCCCATTTCCGCCTCCCATGCTCTAATATATCCCGGAATTACTGTTGGGATATCATCGTTTAATAATTTGTACACAAGAGAGATTTAGTGCAACGGGGGTGTCTGTTGAGCAAGCATCTTCTCAAACTGTGTCAGGGAAGATGGTAATCTCTCCCCACCTGAAATTCTTCTGACAAATGATTTTAATTGTTCATACTCCAACCACGATAGTGTATGTGTGGGGTGTTTGTCGTGTAGCTCGTTGAGGGAGGAAAGTCCCCTCTGCAAGATTATTTGATATATCCTTTGATCGGATTCCACCCTCAATCCCAAAAACCTCTCACAGTGCATGCCCGGTGGAAAATCAGGATTAGCGAATATAGGAGACAATGGAACAGTTGCGCCCATTAATTTTTTCTTATATTTTAGCATGTCCCAGCTCTTAAGAATCTCGCCAGCCATCATATCCCAACAACCTCCCCCTATTTTCTGCTTATCCCTGGTCAATATCCACGGCAGGTTCCGTAATGGAACTAGATATCCCTCCTATTCCAGTGCAACCCACTGTTTGGTCTCCCGTCTGTAATGCCAATCAAACAGATGGATCAATTGTGAGGCCTGATGGTATGTCTTTAAGTCTGGAAGTCCCGCCCCCCCTTGTGATATAGGTCTCGTCAATGTTCTGTAACTCAACCTAGATCTGTTCTGGTGCCATATAAAATGTATTAGAGCTGATTTAATAGTTTTAAAGAAACTTCGAGGTGGCATTATCGGTACTGTCTGGAACACATAAAGGAACCGGGGAATCACATCCATCTTGAAAGTATTTATACGGTCAAACCACGAAATCATTTTCTGATCATACTTTTTTAGATCCTTTATAGTTTTATTCAGAAGGGTTTCATAGTTTAGTGTGTATAATTTGTTTAGGTCTGAGGGGACCTGTATGCCCAAATATTTAATGGCGCCCGTCTGCCATTTGAATGGGAAATGTTCTTTTGCCCTCTCCACGTCCCCCCCATGGTACAGTGATATTAAGTGCCTCGGTTTTGGTGTAGTTTATCTTAAAGTTACTGACCTCCCCATACTTTTTGAATTCGGACATTAGTGCAGGTATAGTGATATGAGGTTGAGAGATGTATAGAAGAAGATCATCTGCATACAATGATGTTTTATAATGCTTCTGACCTATCTTGATACCCCATATACCAGGGTTTTTCCTCACCGCTACCGCTAAATGCTCCATTGCCACCGTGTATAACAAGGGCGAGAGAGGACACCCCTGTCTCGTTCCATTATGAATCCGAAAGGGGTCCGAAAGCAATCCATTAATTTTAATTGTGGCTGATGGGTTCGTGTTCAGGGCCGCAATTTTGTATAAGAACCTATCTCCCAGCCCTATCTGTCGGAGGGCTGATTGAAGGAAGCTCCACCTCACTCGGTCGAACGCCTTTTCGGCATCCACCGATATCAGTCCCAGGTGCTTCCGGTGGGTTTTGGCATGAGCGATCAAAGATATAGTCTTCAAACTCCATCACGAGCTTCTCTTCCCTGAACAAAACCCACCTGGTCTGAATGTATGATATATGGTAAAAGGGGTGCAAGTCTGTTGGCAAGTATCTTAGCAAATAGCTTTACATCTATATTTATTAAAGAGATCGGTCTATAATTAGAGACCACTGTTGGATCTTTTCCCAGTTTTGGCAATACTGTGATATACGCCGCCAGAGATTGATGCGTAAACCCTGATGATTCAGAAATGGAGTTATAAGTCCTTGTCATATGTGGTGTTAACTGTTCTCTGAATAGTTTATAAAAGTGGGGGGAAAACCCATCTGGGCCAGGGCTCTTCCCGTTCGGTGTATTCCTTATGGCCTCATCCACCTCCTGTGTCGATATATCTGCTTCTAGCTCATCTGTCATCTCTGTGGAAAGTCTAGGAAGTGGCGTGTCCACTACATATTTATCTATTTTAGTCTGTATGTCCCCTGCGTGATTAGTCGACTGCGTCCCTCCCAAGCTATATAGCTTCTGATAGTATTCTCGTATTGTTTCCAGGATCTCTCCCGGGTCGTGAGTCTCCGCCCCCGTACGTTTCTAGATTTTTGGAATATAAGTCGTCTGAGTCCTAGGATGTAATAATCGTGCTAGGGGGCGGTCGCATTTATTGGCCTTATGGTAAAGGAGACTTTTGAAATTATTTCTGAATTTCAATGATTGTTCGTTTAATACATTTCTTAGGGTCTCCCTATGTTTAAATAATTCCCCTAGTATTACCGATGACATAGTATTTTTATGTTTTTGCTCCAATACATATATAATATCCAACAATTCTTTAGTTTTTTCCGGTCACTGTTTTTTAAGACGGGATCCATGTTTTACCAGGATACCAAGAAGCACGCATTTAAGGGTCTCCCATTTCACCGGGGTTGGGGTGTCATCGTTTGTGTGTTCTGACCAAAACTGATCTATTGTCTTTTTTATCTCTGTCGTGCAATTCAAGTCTTTCAGCAAATTGTCATTCCATCTCCAAGTCCAGGGTCGGTCCACCACGTCCGGTGGGGAGACGTCTAGGAACACCGGAGCGTGGTCCGACCACAAGAAGCTACCGATAGACGATCGGGGGCGCCAGGACAGGGCATGATGGCTGACAAGAAAAAAGTCAATTCGGCTATAGGAATCATGAGAACTGGAGTAGTATGTATAGTCTCTACCTCCAGGATTTTGTGCTCTCTAAATGTCTACCAGCTGCATCCCATGGATAGATTGTTTCAGAAGGGACAATTGTCTAGTGATACCTCTCACATTTCGTGTTGTGGTATCTATTCGTGGGTCAAGAGTGAGATTGAAGTCCCCCCTATTACTATCACCCCTTCAGCAAATTCCGCCACCCTCCTCAGGAAACCCCGGCCAGCCATGGCCTGGTTTTCGTTTGGGGCATACCACCCCGCAATAGTGTAAAGGGTTGTATGAATCCTAAGTTTTAGTATTAAGTACCTGCCCTCTGGGTCCGCATATGTGTCCTCAACCGTATGCTGGAGGGACTTGTGGATCGCCACAGATACCCCCCTCGATCGACTTCCGGGGCAGGCGCTATGGAACCAAGTCGTAAAGTATCGGTCCTTGATAGTAGGAATATGATTTTTTTTTAAATGAGTCTCCTGAAGTTTAAGTATTCGTACCTTAAGCTTGTGCATTCCATATAGGATTTGTGACCTTTTCTGGGGCGTGTTAAGTCCCCTGGCGTTCAGGGATCCCATAATGATCTTTGGGTGCATTGTTTCCTGAGTCGTTCCACCTCCCTCCTGTCTGATATGGCCGCGGATGCTAAAGTAGATCTAAGTTATCAAAGAAATATAGATAGTGGATAGAAGAAATAAATAATTATACACGTATTCAGTTAATTGCGATATCAGGGTCAATGTTTGTCAATGCGTAGCACGCTTTGAAGACCAAAGTGGTGTGTTCTATGTAGGATACCTTCTTATATCCTTAGATATATAATGGAGGAATATATTAACTGCCAATACCGTTCAACTGGTTATGGCTCCTTCGTAGGGTCGTAAGCTATGCGCGATATGGAGTGAGACCCCCTCCTCCGACACAACCATCAGTTGTCTCCCCTCAACTGAGGGGGACAAATGTAAACTTTAACTGTGAATTAACCGAAACCTTTCATATAACGAGGTAGAGCCAGAATATGGTTTGCTATCCTTGTTCTATTGCCACTCGCATCTCTAAATTACCCAACAGGCCCTGAATGAAAGCTACACCAGGCTTAAACCATATCACAGGGGTACCGGATGTCACAGACGAGTCAATGATTCCGTTCCGTGATACTATTCAAATGTTGATAAACTGGAGTTTAGACACCCATCCGTGCTCCTTTCCCCCATAAGAATGAAACCAAATATATCCCGCAATCCCCTTCCCCCACCCAAACAGGCAGTCATGGAACCCGCTCTATCATGGTCCTGACTTCATGGTTCTCTCCCATCTTCATTGTCTCTGGGATCACGCTCTTCACTGTCCAGTTTTCATGGTCCTCTCCCTTCTTCATTGCCTCCGGGATCACGCCCTTCTCTGTCCAGTCTTCTGCCTGCTCTCCTCTGCCTTTAAGGGAGAGGTTGCCTTTGAGGATCTGGTCCCCTATACTGCAGTGGCAGAGAAGGCCAATCTGTGATTTCCACCCTTGGGATGTTAAGCGCCGCCGAAAAAGCAGGGATGCCATTCGGGTGACTCAGCAGGTGAACCCTGCCCTCTTTTTGGACACGTAGGTGGAACGAAACCCCCAAGTGTATGATATATCATTCTGGCGTAGGACGTCCAGTAATGGGCGGAGAGCTCTCCTCCTCTTCAGAGTCCACCGAGATAGATCAGGCAATAGCTGGATCCTGGTGTCCTTGTATTTTATAGTGTTCTCTATTCTTGCCTTGGACATCACTTCATCCTTTATTTGGTATCTATGCACCCGGCATATCACATCACGTGGGGGAGCCTGGTTATGAGGTCTTGGGCCCAACGCCCTATGAGCCCGGTCTAGTTCAAGAGGTGACTCCTGTGGTCGCTGCAGAGCAGAGTTAAGTACTTGCTGTAGTGTGCTGCTTATGTCTTTGGATGCCACTGTTTCTGGTAGCCCCCGAACCTTAATATTGTTCCGCCTTCCCCTATTTTCGGCATCGTCAAGCATATCTGCCAGAATTTGAATCTGATAGGATTGATCTGCAAGCGTCTCATCCTGAGCATCCAATCTGGCTGTCAGTGCCGCGATAGCTTGGTCGTGTACATTAACCTTTTCATTGCACTGTTGTATCTCATCCCTCAAGGTTGATAATTCTGCCTTATACGACGTCTCTAGGCTGATCACATATTGTTCCATGTCCTGTCTGGTGGGCATATCACATAGTCTAGCATTCATCAAACCCAGATCGAGGCCTGGAATCAATTGTGTGTTATATCCATAGCCCATTGAGTCATATGCAGGGTAGCAGTGAGAGGGCATCGCCTGTGGGGCCTGAGTTAGTGTGAGGCAACCCTCCTGAAATGGTTGGCCGCCCCCCACAGTTACGACAACAGCGGCTGTGATGTGCTGTGAGGATTCAGAGAAGCTTCTGGGGTGGGGGGACATGGGGCTCTGAGATGAGCCTTCATTGTAATCCATTTCACAATCTTCCTCTTCTGTCCTATGTTCTTCCCCATCTTCCTGTATCTCCTCTGTCACTGCCAGCGCTAAACCCAGTTCTCCTCCCCCAGCTCCATCCTGGCGTGCTGCTGGAAGTGATTGATGTCCTCCCTCACACTCCCCAGTGCAGAAAGCAGCATCTCCGCTGTGTCTCACCTCCTGTGTCACTGATCCGTCGGCCCTGCTTCCCGCCCCTGCTTCTGCTGTGTCAGCGTCTCCTGCAGCGTCTGCTGCCTCCTTCTCGTCCCCCGCCGCCATGTTTCTCAGGCCTTCTCCTCTGTCTGGCCCGACCAGGTATTTTGTTATCTGTTGAGCGGCGGGCTCTGTCACCACCAAGGGGTCTCCCCCGTTTCCCTTCTACCTGGCACCCATAATGGTGCTGTTGGGGTTCGGAATCGTGCACTGATATGATTTTTAGTCGGTTTTATGGAGGGAGCTCCCTGCCTGCTTCCTCACTCCACCGCTGCCATGCCACGCCCCCAAGTTTTAATCATTGTTAGGCCAACACAACACACACTTCAAACATTAACATAACTTTATGCCCACAAAAAAAAAATCACAACATAGAGACTGCATCGTCTCATGCATGGGCTCCTTGACCACTCTGACTGTGAAATGGAGCACCAATTGTTACAAGAAATGTCAAAAAAATGTACAACTATGCTCCGCTAGTCTAGAGGATCTTCCAGGGTACCTGAAGAACTTCGGAGATGTGTTCTCAGAAAAAGAGGCAGAGATACTATCGCCACATCGTCCCTATGATTGTGCTATTGATCTTATTCCTAGCGCCAAGTTGCCAAAAGCTCGCCTTTACAATTTTGTCTGGGCCTGAGTGGACCGCCATGAAAGAATATGTTAATGAAAGTTTACAGAAGGGTCATATCCGTCCTTCCTTCTCCACTATAGCTGCAGGATTTTTCTTTGTTAAAAAGAAAGATGGGGGTCTCTGTCCCTGCCTTGATTTCCGAGAACTAAATAAGATCACTGTTAAAAATACTTACCCACTTCCACTCATCCTCGACCTATATAATCAGATTCTGGGGGCAAGGGTGTTTTCTAAACTAGATCTTAGAGGGGCTTACAATTTGATGCGCATCCGGAAGGATGATGAGTGGAAAAAGGCATTTTTAACATCTGAGGGTCTGTTTGAAAACCTTGTCATGCCTTTTGGATTATCTAATTCACCTGCTGTGTTTCAAAAATTTTATGAATCATATGTTTTTCTGATTGCATTGGAAGATTTGTTGTCATTTACCTCGATGACGTTCTAATTTTCTAGCCAAACTTGGACACTCACCAGGAACATGTCCGTGTTGTGTTTCAGAGATTGAGGGAGAGGGTTTAGGCTACTTTCACACATCAGGTTTTCGGCGTCAGGCGCGATCCGTCGTCGTGCCGGAATGCCGGATCCGGCAAATGTTTTGTAAAACCTGATGTGCCGGATCCGGTTTTCTGCCGGATCCGTCTTGTTCTTGACAGACAAAACCGGATCCGTCTCATCCGGTTCATCCGTTTTTCTATCCGTTTTTCGACGGATTACGCCGGATCCGGTTTTTAAAATTGACCCTTGTGGCCTTCCGAACGGGATTGGCTACTGGAAAACTATATATAGCATGTTCCTACAGCCCTTCTTTGACAGGTTGTAGAGAAGAAAGTGCAGGTTGGAGAGAAGAGCAAGTTACTGGCGAAGATGGATGTTGTCATTGGAAATATTACCACTAGAAGTTCTGTGACGGTTTCAGGGACAATTTTCCACTATACTTTATGTCACCTCAAGGCAGAGTACACTGGGATGACAGAGTGTGAAAGATTTGTGCCCTAACCAAACTTGTGTACCTTCTGGACCAACAGTATATACCTTTGCCAACCAAAGTTGGCTATCTTGTCATGGTCTTACTATTTTTACCTTTAGGCCACAGGTGTGTACCTGGTTGTGTTTTATGCAAAGTATTTCACCTTTTAACAAAAGTTGTGTACATTGGTAGGAAATCACCAACAATAAACACAACTTTTTAGGTGAAATACTTTGCTTCAAACACAACCAGGAACACAACTGTGGCAAAAAGCTAAAATTTACCCACAGTTATATACCTGGTTTTGAATACCTTTTTACCTTTGAAATACCCTGTATTTAACCTTTTTTTAAACATAGTTCGCCGCAGAAAGAAATGACAGACAACCATTGTGAAACGATAATTTAACTTTTATTTAAAATTTTTTTTTTTTTTGTAAAATGTTTTTAAAGTGCAAAAAACTTTTTTAATAAAGGTTTTAAACCCAATGGGCATTTTTATTACAAAAAACACACATTACAAATCTGTGTACTGTGGGGTGGAAATACTGCTGGAGGGGCTGCGGGACACTTCGACACTGGGTGTGTGGAGAGAGGACTGGGATCGTGGTGGGGAAGGAACAGTTAGAGGTGAAGGTGTGGAAAAAGCTACAGAATGGGTGGACATGTGGGAGGCAGAAGAGGTGGTGGGCGGTGGAGTGGAGGGTTGGGCAGGGACTGTAGGAGCAGATGATGTTGATGGAAAGTTGTATGGGGAAGGAGTTTGGTACGGGGAAGGAGTTTGGTACGGGGAAGGAGTTTGGTACGGGGCAGGTTGCTGGAAGTGGGGAGATGTCTGGTACTGGGGAGGTTGCTGGTACTGGTGAGGTTGCTGGTATGTAATAGGAGGGGGAGGATGGAAAGTGGCTGGAGGGGGTGCAGATGTAATAGGAGGGGGAGGATGGAAAGTGGCTGGAGGGGGTGCAGATGTAATAGGAGGGGGAGGATGGAAAGTGGCTGGAGGGGGTGCAGGTGGAGGAACTACAGTGGTGGGAGGTGGAGGTTGGGAGGTAACCTGCTGTAGAGCACCGTGGCACGAATGCATTACATGCATCTGCTGGGTAGGAGATAGTGTTGCCATGCGCTCCACAACAGACCTGAAAAAGGTGTGGTTTGGCGAAGATCTTGCTTCTGAATGCATGGTTTGCAGAAGTGTCTTCACCTCCAGAATGCTGGAGTTGATCTGCTGAAAGCCTGCGGAGATTTGCTCTGACAAGACTTTTAGACAGTTCTGGAAAGATGTATTCAGATGCAAGAACTCTTGCGCATAACTCTTTTCCTGACCCCTCTGCCGCTGCCGCCCAGTACCCGCAGGTGTACTAGAGGTGGCAGGGGCAGAAGGGTGGGGTAAAGGGAAAGCGATCTCCTCACCAGCAGCTTCATGTAATGTAGGCGGCCACGATGCTCCTGTGCTGGTGGATGGGACAGATGGGTCGAATGTGTGGGAAGGCTGGGAAGGTGCAGATGTACCGGGGCGGTCGAAGTGTCCCTCGGTGCCGGTCTCCTCAGGGATCGCCTCAGAAGGGTCCAATCGTGCAGGCTCCCGAGTGCTGCTCACCGTGCTGTGGAATAAAGAGAAAAAAAAACAATTAAAATACTGACATGGTATGGCCCTGGCTGAAAAAAAAAAGTTACATCTAACATTTTTTTCACATGTGGTGTGTAATATTTACCTTCTGGTGAGCATTGTTTCCCGGAGGAACGACAGGGCTTGTGCGTACTTGTACTTGCTCCTGCGTCCTCCAGATCCACTCGGGGCCCGCATCTCTTTATTGAACTCCTTCTTGAAACGATCCCTCACAGACCGCCACCGATTCACAATTCTGTTCCCTGAAACGAGAAAGGAGTGGTTAGTATACAACATCAGTGTTTCACAAACTCCAGTCCTCATGGTCCCCAGGGGTCATGTTTTCAGGATTTCCATAGTAAATAGAAATCCTGAACACATGATCCGTGGGGACCACGAGGACTGGAGTTCGGGAAACACTGGTTTACATCAAGCAACCGGTACTGTATATACTTACGCTCTTTAATCTGGGCCCGAACATCGAGGTCCTCCCAGCGGCCCACAAGGAGCGAACAGATTTCCTCCCAGAGTCGTCGGGTAACGATCAGGTCAGCGTGGCGGCGGTCAGCCATATTCCAGAGCGGCTCCCTTTCTCTGACAAGATCGATGAGGCGGTCCACATCAATCCCTCCATCCTCACCGTCAGAGTCGGGAGCACGCTGTGAAGGCTGTTAAAGAAAAAGACAAAAATAACATAATTAGCCTCCACAAAAGAAATGAAATAAAAAGTGCAAAAAAACAAAGCAAAAATATTTATACTTACACGCTGGTGACCGCCGCGTTGCTGTCACCGACGACCCTGGGAGGCACTGCGAGGACCTCTTGGCCGAGCACCAGATTGGGAAGACTAGAGAAGAAAACAAAAAATGTTATGTCTTTGGATGTAGGCATTTGTTTGCTGTGTGTGGTCTGCAGAACATTGTTTTCTATGTGTTGTGTGTAGTGTGATGTTGTGTTTCTGCGTTTGATGCAAAAAAACTTACCAATTGTGAGCCCACTCCAGGTGTCTGTCCACCCCTTCCTTCTTCTTCTGGGAGCTCCTCTTCATCTTGTGATTCCTGTTTTGAAATAAAAGGCAATGAATAGACATATATTACAGAGATGATGGATTTTGGAAATAAAAACTTACCGTCAAACGCTGACGATGCGAGGGAGGGCTCCCAGAAGAAGATGTGCTGTCCTGTTGATGGCCAGACTCCATGGCTGTGGGTATTGCTGCTGCTGTTGCTGCTGCCAGTGATGCCATTTCTGCTGCTGCTGCATCTCTTTGGCGGCTGTTGAATAAAGAGAAACAAAGGGCCAATGAATATCTTGATATTCCATGGCCCTAGTTTGGAGGAATGGGGGATTTGATAATTACCGTCTCTCATCTGCTGCTGGACTCCCCTCCTCAGCATGTTCCATTTGCTGCTCCATTTGGGGTGGTGCTGATGGTGCTGCTGCTGCAGATGTCTGCTGCCTTCTCCTGCTCCTGGTTCTTGGCTTGGGTGGCATGTTGGGTGTGGCTGAGGGTCCCATTGTCTTGCTTTTATATATCTCCTGTGGGCAGAGCTACTGAGCATGCTCAGACCAAAAAACCGGATCCGGCGCATTGCGGCGCTCATAGGCTTTCATTGTGTGAAAAAGCCGGACGCGCCGGATCCGGCGTGTCCGGCTTTTTCGCTGGAGACAAAAAACGTTACAGTAGCCGTTTTTTCCAGACGCCGGATCGCGACACATTGCCGGATCCGGCGAAAACCGGATGAAACGCATGGCCATCCGGCGCGATCCGGCGCAAATGCAAGTCAATGGGGGGGAAACTGGATCCGGCATTGCATTTCGCCGGATCCGGTTTCTGTCAAAAGCGCCGGATCGCGCCTGACGGCGAAAACCTGATGTGTGAAAGAGGCCTTATCTTGTCAGCAGAAGGATTTAAGATGGACCCTGGGAACGTGCAGGCTGTAATTGATTGGGTTCAACCTCATGATCTTAACCCCGTCATGACCGGAGCCTTTTTCAGTTTTGGATTTTCGTTTTTCGCTCCCCTTCTTTCCAGAGCCATAACTTTTTTATTTTATGCCAATATGGCCATGTGAGGGCTTATTTTTTGCAGGATGAGTTGTACTTTTGAACAACATCATTGGTTTTAGCATGCCATGTACTCGAAAATGGGAAAAAAATTCCAAGTGCGGTGAATTTGCAAAAAAAGTGCAATTCCAGACTTGTTTTTTGCTTGGCTTTTTTGCTAGGTTCAATAAATGCTAAAACTACCATTATGATTTTCCAGGTCATTACGAGTTCATAGACACCAAGCATGTCTAGGTTCTTCTTTTATCTAAGTGGTGAAAAAAAATTCCAAAGTTTGCTAAAAAAAAGAAAAAAATGCTCCATATTCCGAGACCCATAGCGTCTCTATTTTTCTTGATTTCGGGTTGGGTGAGGGCTGATTTTTTGCGCACCAAGCTGACATTTTTAATGATACCACTTTTATGCAGATACGTTATTTTGATCGCCCGTTATTGCATTTTAATGTAATGTCGTGGCTACCAAAAAAAAACGGAATTCTGGCGTCTTGACTTTTTTTTCGCTACGCCGTTTAACGATCAGGTTACTCCTTATTTTTATTGATAGATCAGGCGATTCTGAAAGCAGCAATACCAAATATGTATGTGTTTGATTTTTTTATTGTTTTATTTTGAATGGGGCAAATGGGGGGTGATTTAAACTTTGATTTTATTTATATTTTTAAAACCATTTTTTTTTAACTTTTGGCATGCTTCAATAGCCTCCAAGGGAGGCTAGAAGCTGCCATAGCTTGATCGGTGATCGGCTCTGCTACATAGAGGCTATGTTCACAGGGTGGCACTCATAGCAATCCGGCATCAACAGTCATAGATGTCTCAAGGAGACCTCTTGTTGTTATGCCGATGAACCGATGACCCCCGATCACGTGAGGGGGGTCAGCGGTGCGCGTATTTCCGGCCTAATGGCCGGAAGCACGCTTTGAATGCCGCTGTCAGAGTTTTACACTGGCATTTAACTAATTAATAGGTGAGGGTGGATCTCAATTCCACCCGCGCCTATTGCAGGCACATGTCAGCTGTTCAAAACAGCTGACATGTCCCGGCTTTGATGCAGGCCCACCTCAAAGTGGGGGTGCTGCCATTGGACGTACTATCCCGTCCGATAGCAGCATTAAGGCTTTGCAGCGTTTTCTGGGATTCGCCAACTATTATAGAAAATGTACCAAGGGGTTTTCACAGATTTCTAAACCACTTACTGACCTTACACATAAGGGGTGAATCTCAAGGTTTGGTCACTGGATGCTATCAGGGCTTTTGAAAGATTAAAAGAGTGTTTTATGTCCGCACCCATTCTGATCCAACCTGATCTCCAAGAACCGTTCATTGTGAAGGTGGATGCTTCGGATATCGGAGTGGGGGCTGTCTTATCGCAGGGGCCCAAAACTCTGACTAACATGCGTCTATGTGCTTTTCTTTCTAAAGAATTTTCACCGGTGGAGAGAAATTATGATGTTGGGAATCAGGAGTTACTTGCTGTCAAATTGACGTTTGAGGAATGGAGGCATTTTTGGAGGGGGCGGTTCATCCAGTCACGGTGATTACAGATCACAAGAATTTAGCTTACATTGAATCGGCTAAAAGGTTAACTCCTAGACAGGCCAGATGGTCCTTGTTTTTCTCTTGGTTTAATTTATCTATTACATTTAGGCGAGGGTCTAAGAATGTGAAAGCTGATGCTTTATCTCGCAGTATAGATTCCATTTCTCCTCCAGAACCTCCATCCTCCATTATTCCTCAGGGTATTGTGATCTCTATGGTAACCTCAGAGCTGGAAGAGGAGATTCATAAAGCCCAGTCGTTGGCTCCTTCCACTTCCCCAGGGACCAAATTACTTGTGCCTGTGTACCTTAGATTGCGGCTGTTACAGGAATTTCATGATTCTGTTTTAAGTAGTCATCCTGTGGTTACTGCCACAAGGAAAGCCATTGCTAGACTGTTCATAGCCGGCCGGCTGTGGAATTGGCTCCACTGCCTATTCCAGAAATACCGTAGACTCATTTGTCCATGGACTTCATTACAGATTTACCTCTGTCTGATGGGAAGACTGCTATTTGGGTGGTAGTTCATCGATTCAGCAAACAAGCACATGTTTTTTTGTCAGGATTACCTAATGCAGAGACACTCTCCAGATTGTTTATTTCTCATATTGTAAGATTACATGGGATCCTTCTGAACATTGTGTCTGATAGGGGAGTACAATTGGTCTCTAAATTTTGGAGAGCTTTTTGCAGTAGACTAGGGATTGACTTGTCATTTTTATCTGCTTATCACCCTGAAACCAATGGTCAGACTGAGAGGACAAATCAATCATTGGAACAAATTTTAAGGTGCTTTGTAGCGGCGCAACAGGATGACTGGTCTTCGTTTTTACCTGTCGCTGAGTTTGCTTTTAACAGTTGAGTAAATCAATCTACCGGAACCTCACAGTTCTTCTCTAATTATGGTTTTCATCCCCATTTTGGTGAATTTTCTAGAATTATTTCTGAATTCCCCGGGGTGGAGGTCATCGTGCAGAGATTTGGGGATGTCTGGAGGGAGGTTCAAAAAAAATATTGGGACTGACCAGATTCGCCAACAACAAAAGGCCGATAGAAGACATACACTGGGTCCTGTTTTTAAGATTGGTTATAAGGTTTGGTTGTCTTCCAGGAACATTAAACTTAAAGTGACGTTGGCTAAGTTGGGTCCAAAGTTTATTGGTCTAAAGGAGATCCTAGAGGTATTCAACCCTGTGGCATTTAGATTAAAGCTTTCTCGATCCCTTCGCATCGCTAACGTATTTCATAAATCCCTATTAAAGGAGTATGTATGTTCTGCATTATCTCACTCATCCCCGCCTCCTCCGCTTTCAGTAGACGGTGGTCTGGAGTATGAGGTTCACAGGGTTGTGGATTCTCGGAGGGTCCGTAATTCCTTCCTGTACCTCATCCACTGGAGTGGATACGGAGGGGAGATCCTGGGTCCCTTCTCGAGATGTGAAGGCCGATTGGTAAGTCAGGGCCTTCCATCTAAAATTTCCTGGGAAGCCTGGGGGTCTGGTGGCCCCCCTAGAAGAGGGGGTAATGTTACGGTTTCACCCCTCAGTGTTTATGGGATGCAGTTATTGACAGCTCGGTTGTCCAATATGGTATAGGGGTGTGCTGAAGCTGTTGGTACTTTGATTGACAGCTTGGCCAGCCAAACTGGTACAGGGGCATGCTGAGCGATCAATGTGTTGATTGACAGCTCAGCTATCCAATCTGGGACTGTGAGGCGTTGGCTGTCTCCATGTGTTCACTATTCCAGTTAATTGCCATGCTTTTTAACTGAGCTGTGTCTCCCAGAACTCTGCCACACGTGCATTCAGCCTGTGAGGTTTGTGCTTTCCTGTGCCTTGAGTTCTGAGTGCTTGATCTGTTACCTGACCTTGGACTTCGTTCTGACCATCCGCCTGTTTAACCCCTTCATCTCTGTTCCTTTATCCTTCCGGTACTCTGACCTCGGAACGTTACCTGACTACGCATTTGTCTCTTCCTTCTGTTTATGACGAACCATCCTGGCTTCTTTCCTTGGACTCCTTGACAATTCTGACTCACGGCTTGGCCGTGAAAAGTGACTAGCGTCACACATAGCTGTGTTTTCCAAGCAGAAGTCCTAAGGTAGCTTCAGTGCTGATGACTAGTTAGTGTGTAAAATTATTTCTTTTCATTTCCGTGTATAATTATATAGTATCAGGAAGGAATAACACTCAGCTTCTTTTTTTCTGTTGTAAATGTAATTTGAATGTACTTGTAAATCAATGCAACTTAATCATTTTCAGTTGGGTATTTGCCATTGCCTGAGTAAGTGATTATTGTAATACATTTTTGTCTCCACCCTGACAGCATCGCAGAGAGAAAGTGGGAGGATTCTGCCCCAAGAATAGGAAACCAGCAGAATCTAAAGGTTACTACTATAGGATTAATAATGAATAGGTGTCTTATTGACACCTCTCCATTATTAACCCGGCTTAATATCACCTTTTAGTAGCAAGGTGACATTAACCCCTAGAGTTCCAAATTTTTCCTAGCACAAACTACTAAATTGATTAAACACTGACATATATAAATCATTTTGATATGACATGGTTTACTATATGTAAACCATGTGTCATATCATGTCGGGTTCGGGAATGATTTTACAGAAGCCGGGAATTGATTTAGCGGCAATTATGCTATGTAGAACTCTATGAACTATAAATATATATATATATGTGTCTCAATGACATGTGTGTATATATATATATATATATATATATATATATATATATTCCATGTGTATATATCTATTCTTTCTTTTGTGTTTTAACCTGTCAGGAGCATGCTCAGTTAAAAAAAAACGTATCCGTCGCCGGCATTCGTCATTTGACGGATGAGGACGGATCCTGCTCCCATAGGCTTTCTTTCTAGGAAACGATGGACAGCGACGGTTTTGTCGCTGTCTGATTTTTCGAAGGACACAAAAAACGTTGCTTTGTGCGTAGTGTCTGGCCGCCGGAAAATTTTTTTTCGATGGATCCGGCAAACGATGGATGAAACGTGAGGCCATCCATCACAATCTGTCGCTAATACAAGTCTATGATAAAAAAAACGGATCCAGTGGCATCAGTCGCTGGATCCGTTTTTTTCAAAAAACGACGGATTGTAACTGATGGCAAAAAACTGATGTGTGAAAGGGGCGTAAGCCATTAAAAGGTATCAATCACTGAGGACTCTCAAATCTAAATATTCTACATCCTTTGTCCTCAGCCACTCCAAGAATAGAAATGCTAGATTGGAAATGGCGTAAAGCTCTTGTGGTTGCCCGTTTAGAAGCTGGATCACCTGACTGAGCCAATTTCCTTTTGGAGTTTTGTTCAAAATGCTGGCAGTAAGCACCTAGATTGCTGATTCAACAGAAGAGCTTGCACAGTTTTGAACCTACTCTGAGTTCTTTATACCAACTACGGCAGGGAATTACCTTCAAGATCCAGGGGTGACCAATCAATGACACTATCCCAGCATGTTAGTTTTCACTTCTGGAGAAATGACATCCAGATCTACATATGCTGAATTCTGTGCTTTGTCTATATGTTTCTACAGGATAGACCTAGAAAAGCTTTGGCAAAGAACAAGAATTAGGGTGTGTGCACACACGCTGTGGATTGTTCTGCGGTTTGGCACCTGCCATGGAGCAGGTGCAAAACCGCAGCGGAATCCGCATAAAGAATTGACATGCTGCGGATATGAAACCACAGAAAAACCGTGCGGAAAATTCCGCAGTGTCCGCACTGCGGTTTTCATCTTACATAGGTTATAATGGTACTGTACACCGCAGCGAAAACTGCTGCGGATCCGCACAACCAAAACCGCTGCGGATCCGCAGCAGAATCCGCAGTGCGTGCACACACCCTAAAGAATGCCTTGTGTAACGCAAGATAATCTAACTCTTATGATAAAGCTTTTTTTGTAAAAATAAAAGTGTCTAAACAATCTGATTTCCTATTTCAAGAAATAAAGACCTTTATCAGGATTGAAGTTAAGAAAGTATTGAAAAAAATAAACTATCATCAAATAGCTTGATAAACTGTTTTCCCAAATTAGGAACAAGTGTCCTAAGTAACAAATAATAGCAGCATTAACAAATATACAGAAGACAACAGATTTTCTAGCAAATTTTTCTGTGGATGTCATTAGATGCTTCGCCCATTCTTGTGACTTGTCAAATTGTGTATGTAGGGGTATTTAGCTCAAGAACTGGGCAGGGAATTTTTAATCTAAAGCCCCCGTCACACATAATGATGTCCCAGCGATCCCTCCAACGATCTGACATGGATGGGATCGCTGGGACATCGTTAGGCTGATCGCTGGTGAGCTGTCACATAGACAGCCCCAGCGATCAGTACGCCGGTTTCCAAGGTAAACAGCGGGTATCCAGGAGCCGCGGCTCCTGGATACCCGACATTTACATTAGAAACCAGCGTCCAGCGTCGCTGATCGCTGCTCTCTCGCTGCCACATGCAGCGATGCGTGCTGGTCAGCGGGAGACCAGCGATTGAAAAATGGCCCAGGCCGCTCGAGCACAATCAGCGATAACCGGCAGGGGGGCCGGTTGCTGATCCCCGTCACACACAGCGATCTCGCTGGCGAGATCGCTGATGTGTCACAAAATCAGCGATCTCACTAGCGAGATCGCTGTGTGTGATGGGACCCTAACCTTAGGCTTTGTTGTGTCCCAGGGGTGATATTTGTTTATGTCTGTTTTTGATCATAACATGGTAAAGGCAGAAGATCTTTCCATCTTTTTTTTCCAAAAGCCTAGAAAGCACTTTTGAAATCACAAGAATATGGACAGGGAAGAATCCAAAACAGGGAAAAATAATAAGTGGAAAAATAAGTCACAGGACAAAAGCGTCTGTTTCAATGATAACAGCTGGACAATAGGGGAGGTAGTGTCTTCGCCTCTTTTTCTGAGAATACATCTCCGAAGTGCTCCCACTTGGAGCGTGAAATCCACAGTTACCTTCTTGACCAGATACCGGGCTAATGGTGTCTTGTCAATGGCAAAGATGTGTCTTTCTAAACTAACTGTCCCTAGTCCTAAATTTAGTACCTATCCCGAAACAATAAAGTTAGCAGCAGACCAGCAGTCAGTGAATGCCAATGCTGATAACACCTGGCCCTTGAACACTGTGTTCATTAGTACTTTATGAGAGGCAGAAAAAGGTACCTGAGAGTCTGGGTCACTCCTCGGCTGTCACCCAGACTCAGACGTTCTCCAGATAGTTTGTTTGCCTGAGAATGAGTTCGGCAATTCTCGAGAAAATTTCCAGAGAAACCACAGTACAGACAGAGTCCAAGATCTTATCTACTTTTTCTCTCCATAACATGAAGACTGGCAACTCTAACCTCCAATGGCTCCACCTCCGGTAAATGGACTTGCTCTGGAGAAGTATAACGGACAGCCTGCTGTTCACAAAATCTCTCAAGGATTCTGCTGTCTATTCGTATGGCTTGGGTCTCTGCCAAAGGACAAGGGGCATCATGAAGGACCAGAGCGTCCTTTAGACTTTTGAAAAGGCCTGTGTGGAACTGGTACCTGAGAGCTGCATCGTTCCACAGAACTTCAGTGGATCACTCTGCCAAAACTCAGTGCAGTAGCCCTCAGCAGTGCAGCTCCCTGTGCCAGGTTCATGATTTTTGTCTTGGTGACCTGTATCCTGTCGGGTTTGTCATAGATCAAGCCTAAAGAGTCAAAAAAGGCATCCACAAAAGACCGTTCTAGGGCTCATGGGGACTAGGAAAATATCAAGGTCTGAGGACCCCCTTGCAGTAGGGACATGATTATTTCCACCCGATGGAACTCATACCCTGATGACCGGGAACGCAGGGTAAAAAATATCTTCCATATTTCCCAGAAAACACTAAACTGTTTTTTTCTTTATCTCCTGAAAATTTATCAAGGAGGGCCATTGCAGTTTCAGGGGAAACCAAATGTACATTAGAGGATACTGATGCCACAGCCACTGCTGGGAGTGGAGGGCTATCAGGAGTCTTCATGAAACTAATCATCTGACCCTGCAGCTTCTATTGCAATGATTCCAGACTCTGGCATTCCTTAGCCAGATTCTGTATCATCAGCGTGAAATTCGCCATCTAGTAAAAGAGCGTGCAAACAGGCTCCATACTGGCAAAAAATTAAAACGTAAAGGTCAGCCGTTAAGCGACGCGGCGTCACTTCTCACAGACAAGCCAGTGCAACAGTACAACAATGTCCTATTTAAATCACCAGGGGGAACCGTGTAATTGTGGATCCCTTATTTTTGAGATAGGAAAAAATCTGAAATTGGCAGAAATTAAAATTTTATCCCTTTCTGCTCATCACCTGAATGGGACAGAGACCCTTAAAGCATAGTTTGAGTGGTTCCCAGCTCAATGAAGGGGAATGGGTATTAAATCAGGATGTTTTCAGTTAAGATATGCTCCCAGTCCCTGTGGGATCTTAAGGCCCCATCACACTAAGCGACTTACCAGCGATCCCGACACCGATATCAAGGTGTCAGGATCGCTAGTAAGTCGCTATGTGATCACTGGTGAGCTGTCACACAGACAGCTTCACCAGCGATCAGCACAGCGATGCCGAGCGCCCAGCATCGCTGGCCATCCCTGTAAAAAATAGAATCAAAATAAAAAATATAGTTATTCTCACCTTCCGACGTCCCGTTCAGCCATCCTGCCTTTCTCCACGCTCCGGTCCCAGTGATCCTTTGCGAGAATGACCGCAAGAATGTCACGGTCTCGAGGGATAACAGTCTCGCGGTCATTCGTGCAAAGGATCACTGGGACCGGAGCGTGGAGAGAGACAGGATGGCTGAACGGGACGTCGGAAGGTGAGAATAACTATATTTTTTATTTTTTTTATTATTTTTTACACCTGATCGCTGGTCTCCCGCCTGTCACACACAGCGATGCGTGCTGGCCAGCGGGAGACCAGCGACCAAAGAAATGTCCAGAGGTTTCTTCCAGCGATCAGCGATACCGGCAGGGGGGCCGCTCGCTGATCGCTGTCACACACAGCGATCTTGCTGGTGAGATCGCTGTTACGTCACAAAAGTTGTGACTCGGCAGCGATCTCGCTACCAAGATCGCTTAGTGTGACGGGGGCCTTTACAGAGATAGACTTTTAGTTTCCGAGGTAGTCATCCATTGGAGAACTTCTCAACAAATCTGTAGGAATTCCGTTGTTGGGTGGATTCTGGTCTCGAGAAATGGTACTTTAGCCTAGTTAATGCCTTTACTCCATTCTTCCTAATTCCATGGGTGTTGAATAAAATTCAAGAGGAGGTAGGCAAGGGTTGTGTTGCTTTTTTCCCTTTTGGTCCAGGAGGCTTTAATTTACTTGACTAAGAACTATATATCTTTGACCTGTGGGTTTTGCAAAAAATTAAAAAAAAAAAATTCAAGAGCTTTTATCGCGGGGTCCAGTAGTCCACCCTCAAGTTTGCAGCCTTCATTTCATGGTTTGAAACATAAGATAAAATTTCTAGTCTCCAAAAGGTCTTCTACTGAGTAGGAAAAAGGTCACCTCCTATTTATTATATCTGGAATATATTCATAAAGTTTTGTTACTGGTTCCCATCTTTCAGTAAAGTTATTCCTCCTTTGCTAGTGTTGGAATTTCTTCAGAGGTAGTTGGAAAAGCCCCAACCAGAACGTGAAAGTTAAAACCAAAATGGGAAAATGCAAAAAAACCGGAAAAACGGAAAAGAAGCAAACCAAGAAAGGAGAATAAAGACAATAAGAACAATCAGAATTTGGACAGGGAAGGAAACGGGCATTAGCTCAACAGACCACAAAGCAATAGGTCACTAGATCGGAATCCCCAAACTGAGCCATGATAATATCTTTCCAGTGCCAGGCTCTAAGATTGCTCCTAGGAATGTATCATCAAAAAAAATATTTTCAACAATTGAAGAAATGTAAAGTATTAATGTTTTATTTAAAAATAAAAACATCAACCCTTTTTAATTGGTTTAAATTAGAGATGAGCGACTTTGCTTTTTTTAGGGTTGAGTCGGGTTTCGCAAAAGCCGGGTCGAACGAAATCGGCCAACTATAGGGAAAAGTCGGAGGCCGACTGAAACACGAAACCCAATGCAAGTTAATAGGGAAGCAAAGTCGGCAGGGAGTGGAGGACAGTAAACACACCTACAGCGCCCATTTCAATGCCAAAAACATCAATTCTTATTACTTAAGCTTGTCAACCTTAATTTACTTCATAATAATAGTTCCGCATTGAAAACTGGTGGTTATTTGGCTAAGTGTTACACCCGATCCCCGTCCTGGCGCTGCGCCCAGGTCTGCCGCTGCTCTCCGTTCTGGGCACTCACCTCGAGCCTCTCATGCTGCTGCTCAGTGTTCTGTCCTCCCTCCTGCCTCCTCCTCCTGGCGTCCTGTGAGGAGATCTGTAGCTAAGGCTATTAGGGCACGCCCGCCTGCTTTCTTGCCTTCTTAAAGGGGCGGCGTGCATTATTCAAAAAATGCAATCAACCAATGGCAGCGCACTGGCCTCTCCTCCACAGGGAGAGCACCGGAGCAACGAGTATCTATCATTGCTACAGCTGGTCCTCATGCTAACCTGTCTGCGCTGCATCTGCAGTCTCTGTGCATTGTCTAATGCTCTCAGTTTCCACAGCATATCAGTATCCTGTGTTACCTGGTTATATCAGCAACCATCTGGGCCTAAGCCATCCCGTTCCACCTACAGTCATCCGAGTCCAAGGACTGTGTTAAGGTCACTGGAACTGACTCCTTACCAACCAACCGGATCCAGGACCCATTACGGACTCTGCTGTAACTTTTGTTATCCCTTTTGGTCCCGCTGGGACAGCTGCCACATGTTCGAGGTCTAACTGGAGGTAGCACCTGTGTCCTCCGGGTATACCATTCTGGCCCTGCCTGAGGGGCTTTACTATGGGTGCCCGGGGCTCACTAGTCAGGCCCCCTTCGGAGCCCCCCGGACCGTGGTACCGAGGTTCCACTTAAAAAAGAAAAACAAATGTGAACTTCACCATCTCTGCCTCCGCTTCCATTCGCTACAGATTGCTCCGGCCCAGGAATCCGCTGGACCCTAGAGGCCTCCGACGTTGGAGTTGTGCCAAGAGGTGACCCGTTTAAGAGATCAACAGGATAAGATCACGACATATCTACGTAATCTGTCCACCCGCATGGATTCTCTGCAGAACCCGGCTTCTCCTGATTCACCTAGCAACACCCAGGTACCTGTTGTCATGACAAGCAAGGGCCCCTACCTGGCGGCTCCTACCCGCTTCCATGATGATCCCACTCAGTGTCGGGGTTTTCTCAGTCAGTGTACTCTACACTTCGAAAGCTTGGGGCATATGTTTGCTTCTGACCGTGCCAAAGTGGGCTTCATTATGTCACATCTAGCAGGAGGTGACCCGTTTAAGAGATCAACAGGATAAGATCACGACGTATCTACGTAACCTGTCCACCCGCATGGATTCTCTGCAGAACCCGGCTGCTCCTGATTCACCTAGCAACACCCAGGTACCTGCTGTCATGACAAGCAAGGGCCCCCACCTGGCGGCTCCTACCCGCTTCCATTGTGATCCCACTCAGTGTTGGGGTTTTCTCAATCAGTGTACTCTACACTTCGAAATCTTGGGACATATGTTTGCTTCTGACCGTGCCAAAGTGGGCTTCATTATGTCACATCTAGCAGGAGAGGCTCTCGCCTGGCTGAATCCATCTCTGCCTCCGCTTCCATTCGTTACACTAAAGTTGTGGGGGGGGTAGGACTGGCTCCAGGTTTTCATGTTCCCTGGGCCAAAGAGTGTCAGTGCGCCCGTTTAACACATACCACAACTCATGATGCTCCCATACGGCACAGAAATATAGGTATAGTACAATGACAAATACTTCACTGTTTACATGACATGACTGATCTATTTTAAATTGTACAATAGCGCAAAAAAAGGACAGTATATTACTTCATACAGTATTATGGCCACCACATTGTGCGCCATACAGAATAATGAGCCCCATATATTTCTCCATACAGATTAATTGGTCACATATAATGTTCCATACAGTATATGATGAGCTCCACATAATGCTACAGTATATGATGGTCCCCATGGATGATGCTCCAGTGTATGATGGGCCCAAATAATGCTCCATATATAATGGGCTCCATTTCTAATGCTC
Source organism: Dendrobates tinctorius (assembly GCF_039654945.1). Taxonomy (NCBI): domain Eukaryota; kingdom Metazoa; phylum Chordata; class Amphibia; order Anura; family Dendrobatidae; genus Dendrobates; species Dendrobates tinctorius. The sequence goes on from NW_027361930.1 coordinate 72,386, forward strand.
CAGTGTATAATGAGCCCCGTAAATGCTGCTCCAGTGTCTGATGTCCCCCATTTGGAATGCTCCAGTATATGATGGGCCTCATGGATGATGCTCCAGTGTATGATGGGCCCTAATAATGCTCCATATATAATGGGCCCCATTTCTAATGCTCCAGTGTATAATGTGCCCCATAGATGCTGCTCCAGTGTCTGATCTGCCCCATTTAGAATGCTCCAGTATATGATGGGCCTCATGGATGATGCTCCAGTGTATGATGGGCCCTAATAATGCTCCATGTATAATGGGCCCCATTTATAATGCTCCAGTGTATAATGTGCCCCATAGATGCTGCTCCAGTGTCTGATCTGCCCCATTTAGAATGCTCCAGTATATGATGGACCTCATGGATGATGCTCCAGTGTATGATGGGCCCTAATAATGCTCCATATATAATGGGCCCCATTTATAATGCTCCAGTGTATAATGAGCCCTGTAAATGCTGCTCCACTATCTGATGTCCCCCATTTGGAATGCTCCAGTATATGATGGGCCTCATGGATGATGCTCCAGTGTATGATGGGCCCTAATAGTGCCCCATATATAATGGGCCCCATTTCTAATGCTCCAGTGTATAATGTGCCCCATAGATGCTGCTCCAGTGTCTGATCTGCCATGTTGTGAGTTCATTTTCTGGTCTACCAGTTGTGAGTTCTCCTTCCAGGCTCCCTCTGGTGGTAACAGGAGGTAGTGAGGCTGATTTAATCAGTAGAGATCTGCCACCTGATAATGAGGATGACGATTGGACCTCAGGAATCTTAGACTGGATTTAAGACAGCCGACGGCCTTTTCTGGTGCTGGTGATTCCTTCTGCTTGTCAGGTCTTAGTTTTCAGCTCTGTTCCAGTAGTCTAAAGCTAAGTTTTTCTGCTAATGTTCACACTTGATTTTGTTGGTCTATTCAGTTTTTTGTGTGGTCAGCCAGCCCCGGCTGGGGCTGTGCTGAATTTCCACTCTTATTTATCTGTGTTTGCCAATTTGCTTTTTGTCCCTTATTAGATTGGCCTCTTTTTGCTCTGTCTCAGAATATTTCAGAGTGCTGATATAGTGGGAGAAGTCTAGTGACTTCAGGGTTAATTTTGCTATCAGAAGTGTTGGACATTATTTTTGTAGGGTTTTTTGCAGATTGCAGACAGTGTCTTTCCTTTCCTATCCTTTCTAGTTAGTTTGGGCCCCATCGTTTGCTCAGCCTGTTTTCCTGCCTGTGTTTGTGCTTTCATCTTGTTTCACCGTCAATACATGTGTGGGGGCTGTCTTTCCTTTGGGGTCTGCTCTGGGGCAGTTAGTTTTCCCCTTTTCTTGCTTCAGGCTTATTTAGTTCTCCGGCTGTGACGAAGCATCTAGGATCATCGTAGGTACGCTCAACGGCTGCTGCTAGTTGTGTGGTTAGGATCACTTATCTGCAATCTGCATAGTTACCAACCTCTCTGGTTTTTCTGTGACTTAGCTTGTTTCATTTTTTTTCTCCTCGGTGACCCATTCATAACACCCGACAATTCCATTTCTTCCCTCAAACTGCCTGCCCGTGTATCCTCCCACAAACTCATTACAGTCTGCCTCTGTTCGCACAGCCTCTCAACCATGTGCAGGGTGGAGTTCCACCTTGTTGCAACGTCTATGATTAGGCGGTGCTTGGGGAGGTGGAGCAATCGTTGCAGCTTCTGCATACGAGTGGAGTGGACGTTTGAGCGACGGATGTGCGAGCACAGTCTTCGCACCTTATGGAGCAGGGATGTTAACTTTGGATAATTATTAAGGAAGCACTGCCCCACCAGGTTCAAAGTGTGAGCCAAGCAAGGTATGTGTGTGAGTTTTGCATGGGCTATGGCTGCCACAAAATTATGGCCGTTATCACTGACTACCTTGCCTGGCTCAAGATGTAGACTGCCCAGCCATGACTCAATTTGTCGCTGCAAGCAGTCGGCCAGTACCTCCGCGGTGTGTCTGTTGTCACCCAAAGACATCATCTTTAACACAGCCTGCTGACGCTTACCACTAGCTGTTTGATAGTGGGACACCTCGTGTGCAACACTGCCAGCTGCGGATGGAGTGCTCGTGCGACTGCGCTCTGTGGATGAGCTTTTGCTTATGGAGGAGGAGGAGGGTCAAAAGCCTACAGCAAACTGTTTCCTATACTGTGGGCTAGGCAGCACTGTTCAACCGCCACTGTCCCCTGTGGAGCCTGCATCCACCACATTAACCCAGTGCGCAGTGAAGGACACGTAACGGCCCTGGCCATGCCTACTGGACCATGCATCTGTTGTGAGGTGCAACTTTCCACTCACTGATTGCTTGAGTGCATGGACAATGCGGTCTTTCACATGCAGATGGAAGGCTGGGATGGCTTTTCGAGAAAAGAAGTGCCGACTGGGTAAGTCATAGCGTTGGACTGCGTAGGCCATGAGCTCGCGGAAAGCTTCGCTTTCAACCAAACGGAAGGGCATCATCTCTAATTAGATTAGTTTGGCAATGTAGGCGTTCAGACACAGTGTAGGCGGATGAGAGGATGAGTACTTTCTTCTTCTACTCAGAGTGTCTGGTAGGGTGAGCTGGACTGGAGAGCTGCATATGGGGGAAGTAGCGGTGGACCGGACGGAGTGAGGCCGGTTTCACATTTGTGCTTTATAGCGCAGCGACGGCCTGCGCACGGCCGACGCTAAGCCCCGCCCCCTCCCAGCTCCCTGCCCGCCCCATCCGGTCATCGCCGCCTACTAGCGCACATGGACGCTTGCGATCTGCGCACCCTATCATTAGCATAGGGTGCGCAGATCGTGCGCTGGCCGTGCGCTAGCAGGATTTTGCCGTGCGCTGCACACTTTTGAAGGTGCGCCATGCGTGCCGAAATGCAACATGCTGCGCTCGGCGCACACGGGCACACCTTCAAAAGTGTGCAGCGCACGGCAAAATCCTGCTAGCGCACGGCCAGCGCACGATCTGCGCACCGTATGCTAAAGATAGGGTGCGCAGATCGCAAGCGTCCATGTGCGCTAGTAGGCGGGGATGACCGGATGGGGCGGGCAGGGAGCCGGGAGGGGGCGGGGCTTAGCAGCGGCCGTGCGCAGGCCGTCGCTGTGCTATAAAGCGCAAATGTGAAACCGGCCTGAGAGGGGGTTGGTGATGGTATTGGTGGGGATGGCCTAGATTCAGTGTTGTGTTGCAAAACCATTGTGATTCCCTGAGTGCTTTGGCCTTGCGACGACACCTAATAATAATAATAATCTTTATTTTTATATAGCGCTAACATATTCCGCAGCGCTTTACAGTTTGCACACCTCAACATTTAGCGCTGGTGGTGTGCTTAACGGTGGCGGTGGTCTTACAGTGGGGGAAGCGATGGAGCATTGCTGGCTACCTTCAGTCGGAGCAGGTGCACATGTGCTACCTGAGGTTTTGTAGTCCGTCTATGCTTGCAAGTGCATGTTGATTAAATGTCTAAGCATGCAACTGGTATTCAAATTTCTGAGTTGTTTACCTCGGCTTAAGGTCCTTCCGCACTTCTTACAGGTAACCTTTGCCTCATCAGTAGGATTTTGGACAAAGAAGTGCCGCACTGCACTCTTCCTACTATGGTATACATTTTCTGGCCTTGCACGCTGTGCTAAGTTGACCGTCTGGTCAAGCTGTCCTGCAACTCTTTTAGTTTTTGGTCCACGTTTTAGGACAGCTACGCACCTGCCAGATAACCGCTGCTGCGATGTCAATGCGTGCTGCGGATCCTTCTCCTTATCTGAACTATTGCCAGCGCCACCCTCCTCCCCCAATGGATGCCAAACTGGGTCAAGAACTGTGTCATCCATCACCTCCTCTTCAAAGTCATCTGCACCTTCCTCTTTACCTTCCTCTGTGTCAGCGTGTAAGGTGGTATAGTATGCGGGAAGGGGCACCTGAGTTTCATCAGGGTCTGATTCTGGCTCCGTAGACTGCGAGGGCAATGTAGTGCTCTGGGTCAATGTACCAGCAGAATCATCTAGCAGTGGCTGTGCATCAGTGCACTCCATGTCAGATTCAGATTCATCTTGGACTGGGGAATTCAGGATTTGACTGGATAACCCAGGCATGGTATGTGAAAAGAGCTCCATAGAGTAATCTGAAGTGTGGGCTGCCACATCCTTAACTTTTGGTGGGGGTGAAGGACACAAGGAAAGGTGTTTTTCCTGAACAGAACCCTGCACTGACGACTCTGTGCTTGCAGGTTTCGAACGTTTAGAAGAGGAGGCAATAGAGCTGGTGGCTGTTTCGGCAATGTACGCCAAAACCTGTTCCTGATGCTCCGGCTTTAAAAGCGGCTTTCCTACTCCAAGAAAAGGGAACCTTACAAGCCTTCTTGGGCCAGATGATGACGCAGGCTCAACACCTCCTGCCTTAGCTGCTATTATGCTTTTGCCAGAACCAGCCGATACACCACCACCATCAGTACCAGCTGCACCCCCACGTCTGCGGCCTCTTCCACCATACTTCCTCATGTTTGGGAAAATGTACCAAAAATACCAGCAGAGAGATGGTACTGTATGAGTAGCGTCCAGCTGTGTAAGGTGTATTAAAAAAATTAAATCTATGTATATATTTTGTTAGTCACTGACGCTCTCCCAGTATGTATCTGACCATAATCCAACAAGCAGATATACGGAACTGTATCAGAAGTGTACAGCTGTATACGTTTTTTGTGTAACTAACAATCTCCGTATATGTATTTACGGAGTGTCACACACACACACGCTGACTCTGTATAGATGTGACTGTAATGCGAACGGCAGACATACAATACTGTTTAAGAATCGGACAGCTCTACTGTATACGGTGTCTGTATGGAATATTGTCAATCTCCGTCCATTTTTATACTGAGTGACACACGCTGTCTCTGTATAGTTTTGACGTTATCAAACAGCAGATATACGAAACTGTTTGAAAAGAGGACAGCTCTAGAAGGTGTAGGTCTGGAAAAATGGAAAATCTCCTCGGTTTGTTTTTCCAGAGTCACACACAGATAGCTTCTATTGGTCCGTGACACCAGCCGGTACACGGTAGTGTGTGAGGAGCGTACACCGCTATACGGTGTCTGTATGGAAAATTGTCAATCTCCGTCTATTTTTATACAGAGTGACACACGCTGTCTCTTTATAGTTTTGACCATTATCAAACAACAGATATACGAAACTGTTTGAAAGCGGACAGCTCTAGAAGGTGTAGGTCTGGAAAAATGGAAAATCACCTCGGTTTGTTTTTCCAGAGTCACACACAGATAGCTTGTATTTGTCCGGGATACCAGCCGGTACACGGTAGTGTGCGAGGAGCGTACACCGCTATACGGTGTGTGAAAAAATGAACGCTTGGTAACTCACCAGAACAAAATAATAAAAGTTGGATTGCTTTGAAAAAAGCAGTTTGAACAGCAGTGTGCACACAGCAATGCAGCTAGCAGGTAGCCTTAAAAGGCAGCCTAATCACCACCAGCGCTGCTGCACACAACAAAAATCCTCCCCTGTCACTGCACACTAACTGTACATTGAAAAGCGCTATCAGCAGAAGCTATTTTTTTTTTCTTCTTCCCTGCCTAACGCTCTCCCTTATTCAGAATCAGCAGCAGCACCTCTCCCTATTCTAAGATCGGCAGAAGTAAGTTGGCGGTCGGCGGTCACGGCCTTTTATAGCCACTGTGACGCCACACAAAGTCAGCCAATCACTTCAATGCCCTTCTCTAAGATGGTGGTGGCCACTGCCCATGTCATCGCGTTGCCCACAGTGTGCGTCCTCCATCATTGGCTGAGAAAAGGCGCTAGAAGCATTATTTGAATCACGACTTTGGCGCTAGGCTCGGCAACCTCATGGCCGACCTCACGCTATGGTCGGGTTTCGATCGGCGAAACCCGACTTTAGCTAAAGTCAGCGACTTTTGAATTTGACCGACCTGTTTCGCTCTACTCTAGTCTAAATGTGAAAAATAATTTTAAATGTTTTGATATTTTTCACTTTTAAACACTAGGGGGAACAATTACTGAAATTTGCCATGAAAACTCAATGTAATGCTAGCTAACATTACAGTTGCAGTAAATGTGCGCAGCATCTGCTCTCATGTATTTGATGTCATTCCTCCCCTCCACTTTTGGACGAATGAAAAAGAATAAGTGAAAATTAAGTTTAGGATCACAGTACTCAAGATAAAAAGCGGACGGCACCGCTGTTACCGTGTAACTTCAAATGATGTGCGGCATGCAGAAGCCCAACAGCTGGGAATCTCGGGTGCCAGACCTGGAAACAGTCAATCCTGGGAATCCATGCAAAGAGAAAAGGTCGCACTCATCGAGATGGAAATTTCACTGATTTATTGACATATCATGAACATGTCAAGTCGGGGGAGTGACATAAGGAGTGCAAAGAAGGCTTTTGGTGACTTTTTTTTGGTGACTGCAACGTGACAGTGAGATGTGGACAGCATCAACAAGGATGGCTGGCAGCTCCAATTCTGGTAGTTGTTACTGTATCATGTGCTGGGGTTAGACATGTGGTGTATATCACATGCTGGAGTTAGACATGCAATGTACATCACGTGCTGGGAATAGATCTACGGAATGTTTCATGTGCTGGGATTAAATCCGCGGAGTGTATCACACATTGGGATTAGATCTGCAGACTGCATCACGTGCTGCGATTAGATCCGCGGCTCTGCGGGCTGTATCATACATGATAGGATTAGATCTACAACTAGGCAGGTTGTATCACAAATTGGGGGATTAGATCCATGGCTCTTTGGGCTGTATCACAGATGATGGAATTAGATATGCAGCTCTGGGGCTGTATCACACATGTTGGATTTAGATACGCAGTTACGCAAGGCTGTATCACAATTTGAGATTAGATATGTGGCTCTGCGGGTTGTATGACACAATTGGATTAGATATGCGGCTCTCTAGGCTGTATCATACGTGTTGAGATTTAATTTGTGACTCTGTGGACTGTACCACATGACAGGACTAGATACGTGGCTCTGCTGGCTGTATAACACATGATAGGTTTAGTTACGTAGCTCTTCGGGGCTGTATAACACATCATGGGATTAGATACATGGTTCTGCGGGCTGTGTCACATATGATGGAATTAAATACACGGCCCTGCGGGTTGTGTCACATATGATGGGATTAGATACACAGCTCTGCGGGCTGTGTCACATATGATGGGATAAAATACACAGCTCTGCGGGCTGTGTCACACATCTTGGAATTAGATATTTGGCTCTGTGGGCTGTATCACACATGACTGGATTATATATGTTGCTCTGTGAGCTGTATCACACATTAGATATGCTGCTCTGTGGGCTGTATCACACATAATGGGATTAGATAAACTGCTCTGCAGGCTGCATCAATCACACATGATGCAATTAGACGCACAACTCTGCTATGTCAGCATAAAGCCTCCTTCTGATGTCTATAATGCAGGGACATTTAATGAGGCTTTACAGAGACATAGCAGAGCTGAGTCCGTGCTCTGAGCACAGCAATGGGATGATTACATTGCTGTGCCCTGAACACTGCAGCGCTGACAGCAGCGGTGAACACAGAACAGCATCCTGTTCTTGTACTCCTAATACCAGGCTACCGAGCTGTTCTAACTGCTGAAATAAGTCTCCTCTGTGCGCCCCATAACTGTTCAGAGCAAGGCTGCAGCAGTGACTTCTTCCAGTAGTAAGAACAGCTCTGTAGTAATACAATGACAGTGTTACAATATCAGGCTGCCGATCATCGCTAGCCGCATCTCGGACCTCCTGTACACTGTGAGCACTGACAGGGGGGCAATTGTGTCACACAGCACAGCCGTGGTAAATAAAGTACCGCATGGCTCTCACCACAGCTATGAAATGGATAGCCCAGTTCACAGCTGAGGTAGCCACAGCGTACCAGATGTGCCGGACAACAACAGCAGTCTCCTATGTACAGGGGCTGCCATATTTGTGAAAGTGTCGGGCTCAAACACTTACACACCAGTAAAAAAAAATGTCTGCCCCCGTGGCTGCAGAAAAAAATAAAAATAAAATGTTAAAAGAGGACATTTCATTTTGCATTAAAAATAATTGCTAATATAAATATGAATACAAAAATAAAAATCTCAACACATTCCCCTTAAATGTAATGTTTTCTTCTGCGTTTATTAGGACGCTAACTAAACTGTCCTGTTGGTGGACCTTTCCTCCGCTAAAAGAATTTGTGAGTTTCAGGGTATTTCTATAAACCCTCCAGTCACTACTTTTCCTTCAGACAAGCTAATTATTAAACCTCACCTTTCACCTCAAGCTATTTTCTAAATGTCATAGGAACCTGGAGACTGGGCTTTCCCCCCCAAAAAAGGAAGAGAACAAAGTCTCAGGGGAAGGAAAGTGGGGAGCAGTTTTACTTTTCAAAGACGTTAGGGGATATCTCCTCCAATACTTGGAGAAAGTCTTCTGCAGTGTTTGTACTTTTTCAGGGCCTAAACAGGGGCAAGGCAGCTACAAAGCCTCCCTTAGGTGGGTCAGACTTGTCTACAAACTTTTGAGGTCAGGTTCACCCTCAGAATCTCAGAGCCCATCGTTCTAGAGCCTTAGCTACTTCATGGGGCAAGGGGGTGATTGAACAGAGCTTCGGTCTATTTCTACCTTTTTCCCTCATAAAGGCCTTTTCATGACGTTGTCCACATGTATGATGGCATAATATACAGGAGTCAGACCTCTCTAGTCTTCATTCCAGGTACAGTAACAGCTCAGCCCTACATTGATTTGGTCTTGGAACCAGTGTTAAGGCAATTTATCCTAAGTGTCCTATGAGCAGTTTTCAACACAACAACACCAGTCTGCAGGTTGCTTGTTGTGCTGTAAGCAACCTGCGTGGCCTAAATGTGCTACCATGGCCTGAATCATCTCTGACTTTGTCTTCCATAGTGACTATGTGACTGCAGACTTGTGAATCCTCACATCGTGCACACTGCACGCTGTGAGGATTCTCCCATACCAGGTGCATCACTGCAAATATGTGATTTGCATACATGCAGTCACATGGTGGCATTGCTCAATACAAGTGAATTGAGTGAGACTGGACATGTCTAGTCAGAATGTGGCAAGAAGTATGCAAATTTCCTACTTGAAGTCACATGACTGCCCATTCACGGCAATGGAGAATCCTCACAGCGCGCAGTCACTCTATACCCCAAGTCCATACAACTTCTTTAAACAAGTGGTCTTTAACGATTGGTGATCTCTTAAAAACCTGGATCCCCCAACTAATGGAATAGTTCCAAAACTACTTTATTTCAAGTCTTGCCTTGACTGTCCGAGTCCCTTGGGTAACATTATGATTCATACATTGTCACACTGTTTCAGTTCAGAAGAGCAAATATATAATTCATGTTACACAAAGCATAGAAAATTGGCAAAGATGCTAAGGAATCTACAAGTATGTGGTACTGGAAGCGCGTAGCTTTTCAAACAAACAGGGCTCTACTAATCGAAAATATATTACACCCTGTATCATCCTGTATAGAGGCTGTGCCAATGTCCTGTTTATATTGCGGCAATGCAAACAAGAACAAAAGAGGGTGTTAAAGAAAGACACGAGGGTGGGGATAAAATGTACATGCAATTTCTGTGGAAGCGTAAGAGACTGTAAATACTTAATGGCACAAGGAAAAATAGTAACACAAAACCACAAAGCATTGTGGTAACAGGAGAGAAAATTGTTTATTGAGTGTGTAGAACATTTTCTACAAATTGGATCCTTTAGGTTAAAGCACATCTCAACCATTTGGAATATCCACAGCATATGCCACCTCCAATCCCAGTGAGCCAAGATGGGGACCGATTCTCAAGAAAGGTGTGGCACTGGCATTTATCAGACATTTATGGCATCTTTTGTGGACATTCAAATAACCGCCAGGTTACAATGGGGCTCTCCGTTATGGCACACAGATGGTGACCCTATTTAAGTGATATTAAGTGATATTCCTCACCAATCGTTACACCGATGCCTCTACCTTGTGCCAGTCATTACACTGGCTACCCATCCACTCCAGAATTCAGTATAAACTTATTACCCTCACCCACAAAGCCCTCCATGGCACAGCACCACCCTACATCTCCTCCCTTGTTTCAGTATACCACCCTACCCGCACCCTCCGTTCTGCTGATGACCTGAGGTTAGCATCCTCAATAGTCAGAACCTCCCACTCCTGTCTCCAAGACTTTACACGTGCCGCGCCAATTCTTTGGAATGCACTTCCCAGGTCAATACGATTAGTCCCCAATCCCCACAATTTTAAGCGTGCCCTGAAAACGCATTTATTCAGACTGGCCTACCGCCTCAACACATTAACCTAATCTATCCCTATGTGGCACAGCCAAAAGTTTTACCATAACCAGGTTCCCCGCATCATGTTCCCACATGCTTTATGCATCCAATAGCCCTCTGTCTGTACTGTTGTTACACACTTAACATTATGGCTGGTCCATACAATCAGGGCAACTGTTACCACCCACCTTTCATGTCTACCTCTTTCCTCATAGACTGTAAGCTTGCGAGCAGGGCCCTCATTCCTCTTGGTATTTGTTATAATCTACTGTATGTGATTATTGTTATGCTGTAATGTCTATTGTCTGTACAAATCCCCTCTGAAATGTAAAGTACTGCGGAATATGTTGGCGCTATAAAAATAAAATTTATTATTATTATTAAGTGACATTGTTTTATAACAGACTTATGCCCTGATTGGATATTCTTGATGTGAGACAATCCTTTATGAGAATACAGATGTGAAATTCATTTGTGTGGAACCTGCACCAAAAATTTGCTAAAAGCACAACACATGTAACTATAAATCACAAGAAGTACTGGTTATCGTCCAAAGTTTTAAACCATCTGAACAAAGGACGTTTTTACACATGATGCCTAGAGGCCCAGAGCGCGCGATCACATGTGCGGGTTTTACGGAGGAGTGTTGCATGTGATCGCGCGCTCTGGGCCTCGGCGCGTGCGCGGTCCTCCCCGGTGGGCGGGTCGCGTGGCTGATTCCTCACATAGCACCGCGCATGCGCGGTGTTCGGTGATGGAGTCTTCACGTGACCGGGCCTGGGCGGGGATGGGCGGCGCGCTCGCTGTGGCCTTGTAGCGCGCATCATCAGGCTGCGCTCCTGATGTGACCTGGCTCTGGCTGATGCTTACATATGGGGAGAGGGAACTCTGCCGATATAGGGATTTGTGAGTCCACTCAGGATTGGTCCATTGGGGTTGACGCCACTATTATGTGACTAGGGATTGGCGGTTCATATATGGATATGTATTACTGCAAGGGATTGGTGTGTTATTTCTATGGATACCTTTGATGCATTACGACCATTGGTGGGCAGATTTGGGGATTGATGTTTATATATGAGACGTTTTTGTAATATCTTTAATATGATTATGATTATAATTGTTAACGATTGGATAAGCTGTGTTATTGAATATATACGTAACTGATGGATGTATTTATATGTATTTTATGTATAGATTCTTTGTGATGGGTATTACCTTGATGGTGATTGGCTGTGCCACACTATAAAAGGCCACCATATGTACTGTTATGTTATACTTGAAAAAGGCCACAATATGGCCGAAACGTTGTATTTTATATTGGCAGAATAAATTTTTGATACAATTTTTCACCCAGACCGGATGCTGTTCCTCTTCCTTATTTTGGACTATTGTTCATTTGGGTCCATGAACCTTTGAACTGGCATCCAATCCTCCGTTGTGCTGTCGGCTGCTTTTTGCTGTTTACTGTTTGGACTCTGGCGGGCTTGCACCGGATTGAATATGGAAACTACTAATCCAGAGGTGGGTGAACTGGATACTGCTATGATTTTTTCCTATACAGAGGATGATGCGATAAGAATTTTATCTGGAGCCCGGACAGATATGTCCTTTTTAAATAAACCTACTGCTGATATGCTTAAAAAGAAATAAAATATGAAACAGAAAGAAGGAAATGCATATCGTATGAATTGCATGCTACTACATTATGTGAATATTATAAAGTCCGTAGGATTCCACGTGGTTTAAGACCGCATTTGCGTCCTACATTGCTTGCAGATAATTCACAATTTTGCAGCAGGTTTGAGTCTATTACAAACAAATTTGCATTTGATCTAATGCTTCTGAATGTTGAGTTTCTTCATATAGAGGTGGAGTCTGTGAAGAGAAACATTGTTGATTTGGAACAGCAATTAGCAGCTGAATTGACAACACAGGAGGTGGACTTATTTAAATCCCAGTTGGAGGATAAGTTGATGAAATATCGAGGTGATATAGAAAAAACGAAACGTACGAAATGGTTTCGTGATGCTGATGATTACAGATCTGGTCGTGTGTTTTCATGGCAGATGGGTCAGCACAATACTCCATACTCTAGGAGAGATCGACCTTTGCCAATGCGTAGAAGGAGGAGACCACCAGTTAAGGATCAAAGATTTGGGTTCACTACCGCTGAGTCTGATTCAACGGATGACTCTAATATGGGTGCAGCATCTTCATCTTCTACTTTTTTAGGAAGAGACAAGTTGGACAATATGACGAGAAAAGGAGGACCCGTCGAGGAGGTAGAAAGCATAGGAGAAAGAGGAATGTCACGCAAAGCACCAATGCGAACGAGGAATATGGAGGTGAAAAAGAGAACCTAGCAACACAGAGGGACTTGGTGGTAAATATCTCGTCGTGTGTGTTATCTGAAGTGGACTATGGAGTATTATCTAAGGGACTGTCATTTTGTCCCACAAATTTTCCTGATTGGTTTGAAATCGAGTGTGACTTGTTCTCTTTTTTTAGGAGACTACGACTGGCGTCCTTTTTTTCTGACAAGGAAGAAAAATCATGTATAATTAATGATGATGATAAATCTAGTGGTTTCACGCTCCAGGGTGTTGGACTATATAGTAAGAGTAATTTTCAACCACCTGTTAGGAATAACTTTGTTGAATCATATATTCAGTTGGTTGAAAGAGATATTGCACAATTGAAAGGGGAGTTTCGGGGTCAACATAGGGGGAATCTTACATACTCTGAAAAACAGGCATTGGATAATCTTTCAAAGAATACTGCTATTACGATAAAAGCTGCAGATAAAGGTGGTGCGGTAGTTGTTATGGATACGGACAAATATAAGATGGAGATTCTTGGCCAACTTTCTGATACTGTGGTGTATGTTAAATTGATGAGTGACCCCACCCCTCGCTTTTTGAGCGAATTACGGCTTTTGGTGGATGAGTCCTTGCTTAATGGACTCATTGATCAGAAGCTGTCTGAATATTTGGTAGTGGATGCTCCCCTGACACCAATATTATATACGCTACTGAAAATACATAAGAGTTTGGAGAATCCACCTGGGCGTCCCATAGTGTCTGGGAGGGGGTCACTATGTAATAAGGTTTCGATTTTTCTTGATAAAGTATTGCGACGTTTTGCTACCTCAGCACGGTCTTATATTGTGGACACAAATGATTTTCTACAAAAAATCAGTGACGTTAAGGTTACTCCTCACATGATACTTGCATCCTTTGATGTGGTTTCTCTATATACGTCTATTGAGCATGATAGGGGTTTGGAGGCCGTCGATGTGGTGCTGACAGGCTCGGACATGGCATCAGAGTGTGCACAGCTGGTCCTAGCACTGTTGGGTTTCATCCTCAGGAGAAATTATTTTCTCTTTGGGGATGATTATTACCTACAGTTGCGCGGTACCGCCATGGGGTCCAATGTGGCCCCAACTTATGCAAACATCTATATGGCGGTATTCGAGGACCGGTATGTGTACAATTCCACCCACTGGTGCCATGTCCGGGCCTGGTGGCGCTACATCGACGATATTTTTTGTATCTGGGATGGTAGTCTGGAAGATCTTCTTGATTTTCAAAATGAATTGAACAATGTATTCTCTGAGTTGAAGTTTACACTGACCTACTCTTATGATCAGGTCCAATTTTTGGATACGTTGGTTTATAAAAAAGATGAGTTTCTATATACCGATCTTTTTATAAAAGAGACAGATAGGAACAGTCTGTTGGTATTTGATAGTAATCACCCAAGACGGATGGTGGAGTCACTACCATGGAGTCAAATGCTACGTGTACGGAGGATTGTTAAAGAGGATGATAAGTTGGACCTAAGATTGGATCAGATGTGTACAAAATTTATTAATAGGGGTTACCCGATGGATCGAGTTAATTCTTATAAAGTTAAGGCTTAAAATATATCGGTAGAGGATTCTAACCGTAAGCAAATTAAAGGGCCTAAGAGACGAGTTCCTTTTGTCTCAACATATTGTCCAGTTAGTGGCAGGATTGGAGGTATCTTGAACAAACATTGGAGCCTCTTACAGAAGGGTCTACCCCAGATATCAGAATTTGTGGATAGGCCATTACTTTCATATAGACGTGGACATAATCTTAAAGATAGATTGGTAAGGTCAGATATTGGTTCATCAAAGGTTAACATACAAAGGACAATATGTCCTCCGAAGATGGGCAATTTTCCATGCTTGGGATGTGCCTGTTGTGGTAATATGTTAAAAGGTGACAGTTTTAATCATCCTCGAACTGGAAAAAAGTTTTCTATCAAAGAGAGGTATACGTGTTCGTCAAGTTTTTTGATTTACCTGATTTTGTGCCCATGTGGGCTTATGTATATAGGAGAAACTACTATGGAGATTAGGGCTCGCATTAGTAAGCATAAGAGTACGATTAGGACTAAACTAGTGGAGTTGCCGATTCCGAAGCATTTTTTAGAATGCAGACATTCAGTGAATCAGTTACGATTTAGAGTGATAGATGGGGTTCCTGTATTAAGACGTGGGGGTGATAGGGTTAAGATGCTGAAAAAAAAAGGAGTTGAGATGGATATCGATTCTTGATACGTTGCAACCAAGGGGTTTGAACTTGGATTACAATTTGCATACTTGTGTCACCTAATCCCTTATCTTGTGCCATTATTCTTTGTTAGGATATATATTTATTTATGTGGCTATTATGGTTTTTTAATTAAATATTTTTATTTTTTAGTGTTTATAGGTGATACATTGGAAAGAGTGGAGGACACGGGACTGAACAGTCCTGAAATCATGAAGAGGATGTTGTCCTTTTTGAATTTTGTCGTTGTTTCTTGCCTGCCTTTCCCCGTGCCCTCTTTTCTCTTTTTTTCCCTTTTTTTTCTTTTTCTTTTTTTCTTTTTTGTAAATATCCCAGTTTTGCTCCTTATATAATATACAACATTTATGAATCTCATAAAGTACGGAATATTATTAAATTTACCATGGATGTGGTTTTTTGATTCTAAATGTCTTTTTTTGGGAGCATCTTTGGTCTATTCGTGTGGACTCATTAATTTAAATGTGGCTTTACATTTGCTCTTATTTACCAGCGCATGTGCGGGTTTTACGGAGGAGTGTTGCATGTGATCGCGCGCTCTGGGCCTCGGCCCGGTGGGCGGGTCGCGTGGCTGATTCCTCACATAGCACCGCGCATGCGCGGTGTTCGGTGATGGAGTCTTCATGTGACCGGGCCTGGGCGGGGATGGGCGGCTCGCTCGCTGTGGCCTTGTAGCGCGCATCATCAGGCTGCGCTCCTGATGTGACCTGGCTCTGGCTGATGCTGTCATATGGGGAGAGGGAACTCTGCCGATATAGGGATTTGTGAGTCCACTCAGGATTGGTCCATTGGGGTTGGCGCCACTATTATGTGACTAGGGATTGGCGGTTCATATATGGATATGTATTACTGCAAGGGATTGGTGTGTTATTTCTATGGATACCTTTGATGCATTACGACCATTGGTGGGCAGATTTGGGGATTGATGTTTATATATGAGACGTTTTTGTAATATCTTTAATATGATTATGATTATCATTGTTAACGATTGGATAAGCTGTGTTATTGAATATATACGTAACTGATGGATGTATTTATATGTATTTTATGTATAGATTCTTTGTGATGGGTGCTACCTTGATGGTGATTGGCTGTGCCACACTATAAAAGGCCACCATATGTACTGTTATGTTATACTTGAAAAAGGCCACAATATGGCCGAAACATTGTATTTTATACTGGCAGAATAAATTCCTCTTCCTTATTTTGGAGTAAAATTACTGGCGTGGCACGTGGAGATGAACCTCTTCAGAATCAAGAGCGTCTGATTTCACCATGCCCCCTCATCAGGACCAGTGAGATAATCAATGGTCTTCATGAATCGGGTCTTAGCTTTTAACTATCCATAGCATAGAGAATAACTTGCTGATTGTCAGGGGGTTTACTAGCTGGAACCCCAACAACCCTAAGGACAGGGCTTTACAGAGATCTGTCTGAAATAAATAGTGTGTGATCATGTGCACCTCTGATCCATTAATTCTCTAGTGGAGTGTCAGAGAGGTGAGCACTGTTATTGGTTTTTGGTCTTAAACAGAAATATCTATCACACCCCTAGATGGAATATATTTAGTCTTTATTCACTCATCACTGTCCTCTGCGTGCTGTCAGTTTTTTTTCCACTGACACAAATGGCGCTAATGATGTCAGGCTTATTTTGAGTGTTTTTTTTCTGATTGAAAAGTGTGCATAACCCCCCCGTTGTGAATTCTCTTGATCTGACTTCTGAGTTGGGGCTCCCTCTTGTGGTTACTGCGGGTAGTGGAGCTGGCCAGGTTGAGAGAAGTCTGTCACCTGACGACGATTGGAAATCAGGAGTTACTGACTGGGAGGATATAAGTGAGCAGGCTTCCCTCAGTTGCTGCTGGTGATTAGTTTCTTCATGTGCATTTTGAGGTCTGCTGTCTCCTGCCTGATCCTGCATTTTTCAGTTAAGTTGTTTATTTGTATCTGATCTGGTTTTGCCTCTTTCTGCTTTGCTGTGAGGGTTCAGCGTGCTCCCTGCTGGGGCAGTGCTGGACCCCACTCCATATGTTACAGCTTGCGTCAGTTTGTTCAGTCCCCTGTTATTTTAGTCTCTTTTGCTTTGCTGCCAGTTCCCACCAGAATGCTGATATAGTGGGGGAGAGGTCGTGAGACCTCAGTGTTTTTGTACATCAGTCGTGTTGGATTTTTTAGGGTTTTTGCATGATTGCAAACAGTGTCTTTCCTTTCCTATCCTATCTACACAGTTTGGGCCCCATCATTTGCTCAATCTATTTTCTGCCTGCGTTTGTGCCTCATCTTGTCTCACCGACATTATATGTTTGGGGGCTATCTATTTCTTTGGGGTTCTACTCCGGGGCAGTTTAGATTTCACCTTTCTTGCTTTAAGCATAGTTAGTTCTCCGGCTGTGCCGAGGCGTCTAGGGCATCGTAGGTATGCCCCACGGCTACTGCTAGTTGTGTTGTTAGGAACATGGGTCTGCAATCCACTAAGTTACCAACCTTTCTGGTTTCCTGGTGGCCTAGCCTATTCCTGCCATTCTCCTCGGTGACCTATTCATAACAGAATCACCAGCCAAAACTGTAGACTCTAGGGTACTCTAAAGAAGGAAAGAATTGTAAAAAAAAAAAAAAAAAGTGTCAGAATTTTTTTTATATATTTTTTCCTTTTTCTCTGGGGCATAGGCTTTTTTCTTTAATGGAGACTAAGCAATAGTCCGATCGTGTTGCGCAGCTCGCTGCTGAAGTGCGGGGAATTTCTGCCTATCTCGCTCAATCATCTGCTCTATAACCAAAGATCCCTACTCCTGATGTGTTTTCTGGGGATCGGTCTAAATTTTTGAATTTTAAGAAAAATTGTAAACTATTTTTCACTTTGAAACCTAACTCATCGATGAGCTCAGTGCAGCAGGTTAAAATTGTCATCTCCTTGCTGCGTGGCGATCCCCAGGACTGGGCTTTTTCTGACACCTGGAGATCCTATTCAGGCTAATGTGGATGCAACAAGCACTGGAGTTGTTGTATTATGAACCTAATGCTATTGATCAAGCTGAGAAAACCTTATTGAACCAGGGTCAGGATGCTACAGAGTTATATTGTCAAAAATTCCAAAAGTGGGTGGTCCTTACTAAACAGAATGATGATGCCCTAGCAACTCTTTCCGAAAGCTCTGGCAGAAACCATAAAAGATGTTATGGTGGGATTTCCTGTCCCCTATGGTCTTAACGACTATATATCATTAGCCATTCAAAGTGATCGACGTTTACGTGAACGTGAAACTACGCAAGAGGCGGTGCTGCCTTTCGAACAAACTTCTGAACCCATGCAATGTGATAGGGTTTTTTCTAGGGCGCAACATCAAGAGTTTAGAAGGCGTAATAAGTTTTGCTTCTTTTGTGGAGACGCCACTCATACTATTTCTGTCTGCCCTAAACGAGAAAAACATTTTGCTCACTCATTTGTGGTGGGCAGTGTACAGCCTAAGTTCCTTTTGGTGGTTACCTTGATCTGCTCCTTGTCTACATTTTCCGCTAAGGCTTTTGTTGATTCAGGAGCAGCTTTGAATCTGATGGATTTTGACTTCGCCAAATGTTGTGGTTTTCCCATGGTGCCCCTGCGGACCCCTATTCCTTTGAGGGGTATTGATGCTACCCCTTTGGCGGAGAATAAACCCCAGTTTTGGACCCAGCTGATAATGCGGGTCGCCCAGGACCACCAAGAGAGTTGTAAATTTTTGGTGTTGCACAATTTACATATTATTATACTGGGTGTACAGAGGATTTCATTTTTGGGATTTATCTTGTCTCCGTCGACTATTGAAATGGACCCGGCCAAGGTACAGGCCATTTATGATTGGGTTCAGCCCACTTCTCTGAAGGCTCTCCAGAAGTTTTTGGGTTTTACTAATTTCTACCGTATATTTATAAGTAATTTTTCTGGTATTGCTAAACCAGACGGATTTGACCAAAAAGGGCGCTGATGTGGTGAACTGGTCTCCAGAGACTGTTTCGGCATTTCAGGAGCTTAAGTGGAGATTCACTTCTGTTCTGGCTCTGCGGCAACCTGATGTTTCACTCCCATTTCAGGTGGAGATAGATGCTTCTGAGATTGGTGCAGGAGCCGTTTTGTCTCAAAGAGATCCCGTAACCTCTAAGATGAATCCCTGTGCCTTCTTTTCTCGAAAATTTTCCCAATCTGAACGTATTTATGATGTGGGGAATCGGGAATTATTGGCCATGAAATGGGCATTTGAAGAGTGGAGATATTGGTTGGAGGGAGCTAGACATGAAGTTGTGGTCCTCGCCGACCAAAAGAATTTGATTTATCTTGAATCAGCCAAGCGATTGAATCCTAGACAGGCTAGGTGGGCCTTGTTTTTCACGCGTTTTAATTCTGTGGTCTCCTTTCTTCCGGGCACTAAGAATGTTAAGGCGGACGCACTTTCTAGGCGTTTCTTTGTGGATTCTCTTGATGTAACCGAGCCCACTACCATTCTAAATGAGGGTGTAGTTCTTTCCGCCATCTCACCCGATTTGAGACATGCCCTGTAGGAATTTCAGGAGGACAAACCTGAACGATGCCCTATGGGAAAATTGTATGTCCCTGACCAGTGGAGAAGAGTAATGTCTGAAATTCATTGCTCCGTGTTAGCTGGTCATCCAGGTATTTTTGGTACCAGAGACTTGGTGAGTCGGTCATTTTGGTGGCCTGTCTTATCTCGTGATGTCAGGAATTTTGTGCAGTCCTGTGGGACTTGTTCTCGGTCCAAGCCCTGTTTTCGTTCTAGTGGTTTGTTGATGCCCCTGCCAGTGCCCAGGAGGCCATGGACTCATATCTCATTGGATTTTATTTCTGATCTCCCTGTCTCTCAGAGAATGACTTATCTGGATGATCTGTGATAGATTTTCTAAGATGGTCCATCTTGTACCACTCCCAAAGTTGCCATCTTCTTCTTCTGAGATGGTGCCCTTGTTTTTACAACAGGTGGTTCGTTTGCACAGGATTCCTGAGAACATTGTGTCGGACAGAGGAGTCCAGTTTGTTTCCAGATTTTGGAGAGCTTTTTGTTCCAAACTGGGAATTCAGTTATCTTTCTCCTCTGCATTTCATCCTCAGACCAATGGGCAGACTGAGAACAAACCAGACTTTGGAATCCTATTTGAGATGTTTCATATCTGCTGACCAAGATAACTGGGTCTCATTTTTGCCCTTGGCCAAATTCGCGCTAAACAATAGGGCTAGTTCTGCCACTTTGATGTCTCCTTTTTTCTGTAACTTTGGGTTTCATCCTCGATTTTCTTTGGGGCAGGTGGAAGCTGTGGTAGAGAGAATGCAGCAAATTTGGGACCAAGTAGTAGATAAGTTGTCCCACTGTCAGGAAAAAGCCCAACGGTTTTCCAACCGGCATAGGACCATTGGTCCCCGGTTTAAAGTGGGTTATATTGTTTGGTTGTCCTCAAAAAATATTCCTATGAAGGTTGCGTCTCCAAGATTCAAGCCAAGGTTCATTGGATCTTATAAGATTTTGGAAATCCTTAACCCCGTTTCTTTCCGTTTGGCTCTTCCAGTTATGTTTAAGATTCATAACGTTTTTCATAAATCTTTGTTGAAAAGGTTTGTGCAGCCAGTAGTTCCCATGGCGGCGCCCCCTGACCCTGTATTGGTTAAGGGTAATTTGGAGTATGAGGTAGAGAAGATATTGGATTCTAGTCTGGCTAGACGGAGACTCCAGTACTTGGTCAAGTGGAAAGGTTATGGCCAGGAGGATAATTCTTGGGTCTCTGCTTCTGACATTCATGCCAAGAGATTGGTTTGTGCTTTTCACCGGGCCCATCCTGATCGGCTTGGTGGCGTGGATGAGGGTTCGGTGACCCCTCCTCAAGGGGGGTACTGTTGTGAATTCTCTTGATCTGACTTCTGAGTCAGGGCTCCCTCTGGTGGTTACTGCAGGTAGTGGAGCTGGTTGGGTTGAGAGAAGTCTGCCACCTGACAACGATGATTGGAAATCAGGAGTTACTGACTGGGAGGATATAAGTGAGCAGGCTTCCCTCAGTTGCTGCTGGTGATCAGTTTCTTCCTGTGCATTTTGAGGTCTGCTGTCTTCCGCCTGGTCCTGCATTTTTCAGTTAAGTTGTTCATTTGCTAATCCTTTGCATCTGAACTGGTTTTGCCTTTCTGCTTTGCTGTGAGGGTTCAGCGTGCTCCCTGCTGGGGTAGTGCTGGACCCCGCTTCATATGTTACAGCTTGTGTCAGTTTGTTCAGTCCCCTGTTATATTAGTCTCTTTTGCTTTGCTGCCAGTTCACACCAGAATGCTGATATAGTGGGGGAGAGGTCGTGAGACCTCAGTGTTTTTGTACATCAGTCGTGTTGGATTTTTTAGGGTTTTTGCATGATTGCAGACAGTCTTTACTTTCCTATCCTATCTACACAGTTTGGGCCCCATCACTTGCTCAGTCTATTTTCTGCCTGCGTTTGTGCCTCATCTTGTCTCACCGACATTATATGTTTGGGGGCTATTTCTTTCGGGTTCATTGGGGCAGTTTAGATTTCACCTTTCTTGCTTTAAGCTTAGTTAGTTCTCTGGCTGTGCCGAGGCGTCTAGGGCATCGTAAGTACGCTCCACGGCTACTGCTAGTTGTGTTGTTAGGATCAGGGGTCTGCAATCCGCTAAGTTACCAACCTTTCTGGTTTCCTGGTGGCCTAGCCTATTCCTGCCATCCTCCTCGGTGACCTATTCATAACACCCCCCCTCAAAACAATGTCCTACTTTGGACTACTTTGCAGACAGGACTGAAATAAAACCATCAGTATGCTAATGGTATCAATTTGCTGTCACTTTTTCTCTGACTGGTTGCCAGGAGAAGCTTCGGCAACCTCTAGCAATGAGTTTTGGATAAAAGAAAACAGACTAAACATGGATTTAGCACACCAATGACACAACGTATTTTATTTGTTTTTTTTTGCTAATGCATGAATAAGGCCGTAAAGTGGTACATTCGTATTACACATTGATGGTTTATCCACAGGATTATGCCATAAATGCATGGTGGTTGGAGTTCAGACCTATAGGATTCTCAGTTATATGGGGAACAGGGCTCCCATTTGCTGATTGCTGATGCCGTCACGAAGGATTTTAATGAAGCAAATTGCAAAACTGTGAAGCCACCAGCTTTGCCCAGTGTGTTCAATTAGAAGTGCAGTGCCACAGAATGAAGTCCGCACATTGATATGTATAACATAGATATGTATAGATGCCTGCCCTTCTCTACAAGATAATAGACAAAATAAAACTATTTATTCATTTATTTAAAATACAGTTCTATAACTCCACAATAAAGCAGAGGAAAAATACATTTATGACACAATAAATGTGTTTAGCTGAATGTAACGGTAAAACTATGGCAGACGGAGTGGTCATTTGTGTCCAATAGAAACTGTGCGTAAAGTAAGCTTTCGGGTATGTGCACACGTTGCGGATTCTGCTGCGGATCCGCAGTGGATTTTGCCCTGTGGATCCGCAGCAGATCTGCAAGTGATGTACAGTACCATTTTAGCCTATGTAGAAAAGAAAACGCTGTGCACATGCTGCGGATTTTTCCGCGCAGATTTTGTGCGGATTTGAATCTGCAGCATGTCACTTCTTTTGTGCAGATCCGCAGCGTTTTGACACATGCTCTATTATAGGAATCTGCAGGTGTCAAAATGCAGGGGAAATCCACACAAGAACTGCAGAAAATCCGCAGTAAATCTGCACTAAATCCGTAGGTAAAACGCAGGTCATTTTACCTGCAGATTTAGCCAAATCCGCGCAGAAAGCTCAACAGCAGAATCCGCAACGTGTGCACATATCCTTCTACTTAACATGAAAACAAGCTGCCACAAAAAGATAATGTAAAACGCAATCTAGGAATAATTAAAAAATGCCTGCGTCTTAAGTATGCATTAGCATTTGCTTTCCTTGGGTCTGTCATATGTGGGCAGATGGTTCAAAGGGAACCTGTCATTAATACTAACCCTTCACAAGAAGCGGTAATGTGGGATACGATAGTGTAACATATGATGGAAGATGGCCATTTATTGCGCCGTTGTTCAAATTTCATTGATATGCAAATTCGGTTGGCACGTATCGGTGCACTTGCACTTTGCTTCTTCTCGCCAGCACTGCCCTTTGTCTCTTGATTGAGAGCGGACAGCAGAGGTGATGGGACAGAGGATGAGCAGCAGAGACAATTTCGGTACTACAGATGGCTCTGTGGTAGGGATCTTTAATATTGTTTTACACTGCACTATTCAGCACTACCTCTGCTTGCACAGTAGCAGTGTCACTAATTGGGTCCCTTTAAGCAGAGGTAGCAACCCCTTAAAGAAGGAGTCATTCAAATGTCTGTGATTTCGCTAAAACGAAAATGGCGGCGACATGTCCGATTTTGATCAGAGGGCTCAAAATTGGCAATGAGTCCGTGAAAAATGTTTTTTTTCCTCCACGTACAAGAAAAACCATGACACTCTGCCACACTCTGATCTCTTACATGAGAAAATCGAACGTTTCAATAAGACCTAAGGGTATGTGCACACGTATTTTTTGGTGCTGCGGATTTGTCCCCGCGGATTTTGTAAAAATCCGCAGGTAAATTTCAGGTCAAAAGACCTGCAGATTACCCTGCGGTTTTGCCCTGCGGTTTATCATCTCTACAATGGAGGAGATGGTAAACTGCAGCGGAATCCGCAGAAAAGAAGTGACATATCGTTTCTTTCTGCCGATTTGAAACCGCAGCAAAACCGTGAGGAAAATTCCACAGCATGTGCACAGCGGTTTCCATTTTACATAGAGTAAAATGTACAAAGCAGCAGATTCTGCTGCGGACCCGCAGGGCCAGAAACACTGCGGATCCGCAGCAAAATCCACAACGTGTGCACATAGCCTTATGCTTTCGGAGTCCTCGGAGGAGCAGAATTCCTTTATTAGTAAACTTTGCTTTTTTTCTACCTATTTGTGCAAAAATCTTAATATTAAAGTAGATGCCTAAGAGAGCAGCCTCAGGAAATGAAAGGTGCCTTCTATCATTTATCACACAAGATGCCCTGCGCTATTACTCAGGGCATCAGAACTAGTTTACTGCATTTTGTGTTGTCAGTGGTATCAAAACCGTAATACTACACGTTACTAAGTCATCTATAAATAAATTTACCGTATCTTTCTGTATCATAAATATCTAAATATACAATTCACCTATAAAAAATATATTAGTCCATATATATCAGTACATGAAAGAATACAGTGGACAAGTGAATATTATTCAGGATTATTGGCTTTTAAAAAAGGATTTCATAATGATAACTGAACATTAGTTATTCCAGACACCAGGATCAGACCCCACTTTTATCTTGTTGTCAGAAATTACTGGTTGTGATCTAAGGCACATTCATACAATTGATTTTTTTTTTTACTTATTTTGCCAAAAACAGGCAGGATTAAGCATTACAAAATTTTCATTTTGTAGGGAAAAAATGCGGTTAAAATATGGACTACAAATATTGTAGTCTCTAAAGATGGCTACAAAGAGAATGACTATGGCCAATAATCTCACTACATGCCAAGTGCTGTTACAATATATTTCACCTTTTAAACACGTTTTTGCAGCTTACGTGTAATTGCGTAACTTATTGCATTACTTCTCTTGCACTGATCCTGATTTACGGCCAGGATGACACTCCACAGCTGCATTCACAATTCAGCAGGTCTGAAAGCTGAAATCGCCCAGAATTTCTTCCTGGCTGAATGTCTGTACGTAGCTTGCTCTAGCCATTTGTATTCTGGAAAATATCATCTGTACACCAGATAGTACAATAATGATGTTTGGAACGCTCACTGCGCCAGGGGCGTATTGAGGGGGGGGCAGCCGGGGCAGTTGCCCCGGGCGCAGCCAGCAGGGGGGCGCAGTCGGGCCGCCTAATGCAGCGGTCCGCAGTGTCCTCCCTGGCGGCTGCGTTCTGCCGCCCCCCCCGGCCTGAGAGTCGGCGGTTCTCTGTGTCAGCTGTCAAGCTGACAGCCGGCGCAGAGGAGCACGTGCCGGCTCCCAGGGAACAATTGTACTGGCGTCTATACAGACGCCAGTACAATTGAAGCTCTGACCGCCGGGCCAGAGCGACGTCAGCATCGTGATCAGGTCATGTGATCACGCTGCTGACGTCACTCCCCGGCGCCCAGAGCGAACGCTGGTGGTAAGTGTGCTCCTCTGTGGAGCTGAAGAACCACCGAAGATGGGAGATGAGGGGGAGTTAATGAGTGGAGATGGGGGGGATTTGTAGAGGGGATGGCGGTTAATGTGTGGGGGTATTTAGAGTGGGGATGGGGGTTAATGAGTGGGGATGGGGGTTAATGTGTGTGGGGGTTAATGTGTGGGGGGATTTGGAGTGGAGATGGGGTTATTTAATGTGATGGGGGCTAATGAGTGGGGATTGGGTTAATGTGTGCGGGGGTTAATGAATGGGGATGGGGGTTAATGTGTGGGGTATTTGGAGAGGAGATGGTTATTTAATGTGTGGGGGGATTTGGAGTGGTGATGGGGTTAATGAATGGGGATTGGGTTAATGTGTGCGGGGGTTAATGAATGGTGATGGGGGTTAATGTATGGGGGCGTTAATGAGTGGGGTTGGGGTTAATGTGTGGGGGGATTTGGAGTGCTGATGGGGGTTAATGAGTGGGGATTGGGTTAATGTGTGGGGGGATTTGGAGTGGGGATGGGGGTTATTTAATGTGTGGGGGGGATTTGGAATGGGGATGGGGGGATTTAATGTGTGGGGAGATTTGAGGACACAAAATAAAGAGTATGTATGAGGAAACAGTATGGGGGATTGGTGCAGACAGTATGGGGAGCGAATGGGTTAATGTATGTGGATGGACACAGTATGGGGAGTCAGGGATATGTGTGAGCAGACAGTATAGAGAGTGAGGGGGTAAATATATGAGGAGACAGTATAGTGAACAGGTGGGATGCTAGAGGGGAATAGTGTGAGGCGACAGTATATTGCAGATATTTTTATTTAGGAGCATTATAATGACACTTCTATCTTTAAGGACATCGTGTGGAGATTTGCTGCAGAAGACCGGAGAAGATGGAAGTCTACAGAGACGGCTGTGGATGAGAAAACTCATCATGGGGTCTAGAAGAAAAGGTGACTGACTGCAGAGACGACATCATCTATAAGGTACCTGGATGTAAATGTTATGTGTGATACTGACTAATTCTCATGTTTTTATTTGTTAGGAACGTTAAAGGGGTTGTCCATGTTTGTGCTGAGTCTGCAGTCATTCTATGTGACTGCAGACTTCTGAATTCTCACAGTGCTCACTGAACGCTGTCAGGATTCTCTTGTGCCGGTAATTTACATACATGTGATCACATGCTGACTAGACATGTGTGGCCTCACTCAATGAAAATGAACTGAGCGAGGCCGGGCACGTCTAGTCGGAATGTGGCCAGAAGTATACAAATCACATGCTTGTGCTGACATGACTGTACATCGGCAAGGGAGAATCCTAAAAGTGTGCAGTGCATTCGTTGTGGGAATTCAGAAGCTGCAATGTCAGGATTCAGCGCTGCAGGTTCCAGGAGTCATCACATGGACACTTCACTCATGTGCGATTTTCATAGGTATGGTCCTGTGACAACGAGCTTCTCTTCCTGCTTCTCTCAGTTTTTTACTGAACATTGAGAGCATTAGGAGGAGCAGCTCGTGGGTACATGGCTAAGTGTTCAAGTCGCATATGTACTTGAAGGGGGGGGGCGCCGAACCGAATTCTTGCCCCGGGTGCCAGAAAGCCTAGATACGCCTCTGCACTGCGCCACTTCATTAATGGAGCTCTTTTAGGGGTGTCTGTCTGTCCCCTGTTTCTAAAGAAAGCCTGCAGCGCAGACGTATTCTACAAGCCGTAATCCAGGATCAATATAACAAAGTAATCAAATTGTTTGTAGGTAAAATATGGAAAGGAATCTGTGATTCAGATTTTTGCTATGTGCTCCAAGAGCAGCAGAATGTAGGGGCAGAGACCCTGATTCCAGTGATGTGTCACTTGCTGGTCTGCATGCTGTTATTTTGATACAATCAGCTTATTCTCTGCTGCAGATGTAGCAGTGCTCAGAATGCTGATCTGTGTAAAACCCCACCCACACCACTAATTAACAGAAATTTTCTAATCAGTGGTTGAAACGGGGTTGGACTAGGATGCACGAGACCAGTTGTCCTGTAGTGATAATCTCCTATTGATAAAACACTCATTTTATTGAAACAGCAACACACAGCCTAATAAGTGACCCATCACTGGAATCATTGTCTCAGACCCTGTATCATGGTGCTCTCAGATTACATAGCAAAATCTGTAAAATTGCGTTCAAAGATGGAAATACTCATTAATTAATTAACTCGAATTTTTAGGCCCATTGTAATAAAATGATTATTTCTAACTGCTGGAAATCAGGTCCATCAGTCTGATAGGTCATTGGGTTTTCTTTTGTATTTTTAAATACTGCACACGGGGAAAATTTTTAAAGTTAAATATGATTTTAACACCTTTTGCAACTTGCCTGACAAGAGGTAATTTGAAGTATATTAGTGCGATTTAGATGAACCCAAATGTCTAAAGATGCCCCAAATCATCCAGCACAAGCCTTTGTGATAAAATTGGGCACATTTTAAGACTTTCAAAATATTAGTAAATCTGACCCATGGGTTCTATTTCACATGGATTTTAAAACAGAGCGGGAAAGAAGCCGCAACAGCTCTTTAAAGGACACACAGATGACCTGCAATGCTGATTGCAGGCCTGCGGGGGCAGTGTGTGACAAAGATACACACTTTTTAGAAGTATTTCCTACAGGTTTGCTCTAAATGGCTGAAATCAGTCATGAGTCTTCAGTATCACAATATTTTCAGATGATAAAACAGTAACAAATTAATATTTTTTGCATGTACGGCAAGCTCTTGGAAATACTATGCAAAGTATATGGTCATTTTAGTTTCTGACCAAAGTTCATAGGTTCATATTACATTAAAACAGGTTTACAAATTAACGTATTAATGAAGTCACATTTTAACAAAACCACTAAGATTACTGCCCAAAGCCCGCAGTATAAAATTGGATCACCAGTACTAATTAAAAACAAGTCAATGATATAGTCGCCTGCTATAAAATCCCAACCAAACACATACTACAGAGAATCAGACGGGATTTGTTTAGCTTTCTCCCTTTTACAGCCAATGACAATTGTAAATTATTCACCATCCGAACTTCTGAACTGTCCCGGATGACTAAACCATTCCCATCCCCTCTATTAAATGCATAAAAACAGCTTCTGGAAAAGTAAACTACTTCTTATTTATCCAGAAAAACACAGTTTTATCCTTACTGAAAATAATAATGTACATTCTTTTGATTTCATTATCGTAAGAAGAAGAGGCTCTTCGGATTACCCATTACAAATTTAGTGCAATTCGGTAGAAAATCACATTGTGATTTATTAAACAACCATCTTTTTGTAGCTAAAATATAGAAATGTAGTGTTTGCGTAACGTGGAAGCTTGTAACGAGGCTCCATAATGTTTGGGTCCCAATACATGTGGCGTAGTCCCTCTCCGTGAGCTGTATCACAGCTCCTCTTAAAGGACCGCTACACGAGTAGCGAGGCTGTAACACAATCGCTGAGTAGTAGCCCGGTCCCTTCTACTTACTCCAGGAAGAGCCCAGCCCTATAGCACGGCCGCAGCTCATATACTAAACGTTATCGGTCCTTGTTGGAGGCAGAATTGCTGTATAGTCTCATGGCCTTTCGGCAAATAAGCCAGAACCAATATATCTGTGGGGCCATAATGGTGCCCATTGTAATGTTGCAGTGCAGGGGAATGTTGAAAGGCACTTTGTATAGTGGAATCCCAAACTGCTTCCCGTAGGCGTGGTACATGAAAGGAAACAGCAGGATACGGCAGGCGAAAAATGTTAGCAGGACAAAAGCACCGTTCACTTTGTGCAATAAGGAGTTCTGCAAGTTCATCTGTAGGAAATAAAATACATTGTATTAGTATGAATGCCAGTCACAGTAAACGTATCATCTATGGGGGTCACTAAACCTAAAGGGTATCACATTATGGCATAACTTTACATTTACAAATGCTAAACACTATACAGTCATGGCCAAAAGTATTGACACCCCTGCAATTCTGTCAGATAATATTCAGTTTCTTCCTGAAAATGATTGCAAACACAAATTCTTTGGTATTATTATCTTCATTTAATTTGTCTTAAATGAAAAAACACAAAAGAGAATGAAGCAAAAAGCAAAACATTGATCATTTCACACAAAACTCCAAAAATGGGCCGGACAAAAGTATTGGCACCCTCAGCCTAATACTTGGTTGCACAACCTTTAGCCAAAATAACTGCGACCAACCGCTTCCGGTAACCATCAATGAGTTTCTTACAATGCTCTGCTGGAAGTTTAAACCATTCTTCTTTGGCAAACTGCTCCAGGTCCCTGATATATGAAGGGTGCCTTCTCCAAACTGCCATTTTTAGATCTCTCCACAGGTGTTCTATGGGATTCAGGTCTGGACTCATTGCTGGCCACCTTAGAAGTCTCCAGTGCTTTCTCTCAAACCATTTTCTAGTGCTTTTTGAAGTGTGTTTTGGGTTATTGTCCTGCTGGAAGACCCATGACCTCTGAGGGAGACCCAGCTTTCTCACACTGGGCCCTTAATTATGCTGCAAAATTTGTTGGTAGTCTTCTGACTTCATAATGCCATGCACACGGTCAAGCAGTCCAGTGCCAGAGGCAGCAAAGCAACCCCAAAACATCAGGGAACCTCCGCCATGCTTGACTGTGTACTTTTCTTTGAATGCCTCTTTTTTCTCCTGTAAACTCTATGTTGATGCTTTTGCCCTAAAAGCTCTACTTTTGTCTCATCTGACCAGAGAACATTCTTCCAAAATGTTTTAGGCTTTTTCAGGTAAGTTTTGGCAAACTCCAGCCTGGCTTTTTTATGTCTCGGGGTAAGAAGTGGAGTCTTCCTGGGTCTCCTACCATACAGTCCCTTTTCATTCAGATGCCGATGGATAGTACGGGTTGACACCGTTGTACCCTTGGACTGCAGGACAGCTTTAACTTGTTTGGATGTTAGTGGAGGTTCTTTATCCAACATCCGCACAATCTTGCGTTGAAATCTCTTGTCAATTTTTCTTTTCTGGCCACATCTAGGGAGGTTAGCCACAGTGCCATGGGCTTTAAACTTCTTGATGACACTGCGCACGGTAGACACAGGAACATTCAGATCTTTGGAGATGGACTTGTAGCCTTGAGATTGCTCATGCTTCCTCACAATTTGGTTTCTCAAGTCCTCACACAGTTCTTTGGTCTTCTTTCTTTTCTCCGTGCTCAATGTGGTACACACAAGGACACAGGACAGAGGTTGAGTCAACTTTAATCCATGTCAACTGGCTGCAAGTGTGATTTAGTTATTGCCAACACCTGTTAGGTGCCACAGGTAAGTTATAGGTGCTGTTAATTACACAAATTAGAGAAGCATCACATGATTTTTCAAACAGTGCCAATACTTTTGTCCACCCTCTTTGTTATGTTTGGTGTAGAATTATATCCAATTTGGCTTTAGGACAATTCTTTTTGTGTTTTTTCATTTAAGACAAATCAAATGAAGATAATAATACCAAAGAATTTGTGTTTGCAATCATTTTCAGGAAGAAACTGAGCATTATCTGACAGAATTGCAGGGGTGTCAATACTTTTGGCCATGACTGTATAAGCCCTCTGTGTCTCATTGCCATAACCATTTGTATCATTTGTTGGGGAGTTTAAATAATTAAAGGGAACCTGTCAGCAGGATTGTGCACAGTAACCTACAGACAGTGTCAGGTCGGCGCTGTTATACTGATTAAAATGATACCTGGGTGATGAAATCCGTCTTGTGGCTGTTGTTGAATCTTTATTTGCAGTTTTCAGTTAATGAGTTTCTCGTGCTTCGGGCAGATTAAGAGCATCGCTTGACAATAGATGTAAATGCGCATGTGCCATCGGTAGCGCCATTTTGAAGGAGCCACAAAAAATTGGCTCCAGAAAGATGGCGGCGGCGCATGCACAGTATAATTTATCGATAAGCGATATATGCTAATGCACAGGAGCAACCATTGGTGACATTTTGCTGGAAGCAAAAAGTTGTTTTCATAGCCAACGCTATTATATGCAGTAAGTAAAATAGGGGGCAGGGTCAATGAAGGATCAGTGACTTGTCATAAGCCCATAAACGTGCATATGTAAGCAGAGCACCACATAAAGCCCACAGGCCTCCCCGGAGCACCAAAATCTTATTAACTGAAAACTACAAATACAATTTAAACAACAACCACAAGACGGATTTGATCACCCAAGTTCTCATTTTAATCAGTATAACAGCGTCAACCTGACAATGCCTGTAGTTTACTTAGCAAAATCCTGATGACAGATTCGCTTTAAACGGTGGCATAGCTGGGGTTATGACTTGTGGTGTCAGCTGATCCAGTAAGCAGAAACAAGAAGTTCATGAAAGACATGCTGCAAGTATAAAAAAAATATATAAAAAATTGTTAACAATTATCTATGCAATTATTTTAACTAAACAGTATCTTAGTTAAGGACCAGAAGCGCTGCACTTTCTGCAGTGTCGAAGTAGGAGAAGGCAGATCCTATGATGATACATCACAACAACATGTATCCATATCCAGGCAGTCCTTTGCACTTTATGATCTGCTAGATAGAGGAACAATATGGAGGGACTGCATCTCCTCAGTGAAAAGTGATAGCTAGGGGGACAGAGACTGACGTGGACTGGATTGCATGCTAATCTGACATAATAACACAATATCTGCTTCTTCCTGAAAAATACAAAAGCTTCTGGTCCCTACTAATTCAGAATTTTGTTTTCACTATAGGTAAATAAAAGAAAATTATTTAACAATTGCTGACAGTTAAATTAATTTTTAATAACTGGAAAACCCCTTTAAACAAATTGTCCCATAATCGCAGCTTGTTCTATGATAAGTGATCACCACTGTCAATGAGAATTGGGATTCAATGTCTCACATTTGAATGAAGCAGTGGATGTGCATTGATGGTGCCATATCATATCATTTATGACCCCATCCATTCTCCCTTCAATACGGAACAGTCGTCCTGTCCACTTTGCAGAAAACTACCCCAAAAGAATGATGTTACTTAGGCCTGTTTCACACATCAGTTTTTTTCTGTCAGTTAAAATCCGCTAAAATGGCGGAGAATGGATCCGTTCTTGTACTGACCACAACGTTTGGCACCGGGGAGGAGAGAGAGTTTTTTTCAGACGCCAGAACTGAGTTTAGGGTTAAATTCCCGACACAACCATTTCTCCCGGGCATGCGCAATAAAAAATGCGGATCCGGCCGGGGAGAAAAACGTTTCATTGTCAGTCCTGTCCGCTCAGCGGACGGCAAAATCTTGGCGGATCCGTAAAAAAACGGATCGAACGGATGACCATCCGTCAAGATCCGCCGTTAATACAAGTCAATGGGGAAATAAATGGATTTTTGGCGGATCCGTTTTTTTTTGCAAAACGGCAGATTTTGACTGATGGGGAAAAACGGATGTGTGAAACAGGCCCTAGTTGGGACGTTGTTCTTGGGGTTGTACTCATCCTTCTTCTTCCTCCAAATACTGCAAGTGGCGTTTGTACCAAAAAGTTCTATTTTGGTCTCATCTGACCACATGACCTTTTCCAATGGCTCCTCTGAATCATCCAAATTGTCTTTTGTGAACTTAGGCCTGGACATGTATTGGCGTGAGCAGGGGGACCTTGCATGCCCTGCATGATTTTAATCCATGATTGTGTAGTTTGAGACAGTGGTCCCAGCTCTCGTCGGGTCATTGACCTGTTCCTACCATGTAGTTCTGGGCTGATTTCTGACCTTTCTCAGGTTCATCCTTACCCCTAGAGGTGAGATCCTGCATGGAGACCCAGACCGAGGAAGATTGACAGTCATCTTGTGTTTCTTCCATGTTTTAATAATTGCACCAACTGTTGTTGCCTTCTCACCAAGCTCATTGTCTATTGTCCTGTAGCCCATCCCAGCCTTGTGCAGGTCTGCAATTTTGTCCCTGGAGTCCTTAGTCAGCTCACTGGTGTTGGCCATACTGGAGAGGACAGGTTTGTTTTATACAGGTAACGATTTCAAACAGGTGCGATTAATACGGGTAATGAGTAGTGATGAGCGAGTATACTCGTTGCTCGGGTTTTCCCGTGCATGCTCGGGTGTTCTCAGAATATTTGGGCGTGCTCGGAGATTTAGTTTCTGTTGCCGTAGCTGCATGATTTGCGGCTGCTAGCCAGCCTGAATAAATGTGAGGATTCTGTTATGATTAGGTAACCGTGGAGGATAGCAGGGGAATAGACTAGGCAACCAGATAACCAGAGAGGTTGGTAATTTAGCGGATTGCAGACCCCTAAACTGACAACACAGCTAGAATTAGCCGTGGGACGTACCTACGATGCCCTAGACGTAATGTAGTAATGAGTGCAGGGTAGGAGAGCTTCTTAAAGAAAAACTAACAGGTCTGTGAGAATCAGAATTCTTCCTGGTTGGTAGGTGATCAAATACTTATTTCATGCAATAAAAGGTCTCAGTGGGGATCGAGTTCTGACAGCTGCTGTTTGGTTACAACCTATGTAGTTTAATTCTGTGAACTCTCCTACATGCGCTGGTGACAACGTTGGACATCGCTTTAACCCTTGGATTACCGTCAGACTTGGGGTGAGTATATTGGGTTAATTTAAATTATTACAGAATGAGTCTGTTTTATTTTAAATGTTGTGCGCTAGGCATCTTCAATTCCAAAATGGAGAATGAAAAAGAAGGGGTTGAACAAGGAAATTACATCACAAAACTTGTTTTTTTTCTTTTTCCAAATATCTTTTATCTAGCTCCAAAAAGTATTCATTGCTGCCAACAAATTCCTAGAGATGCAGAAACGTATACATTTCTACAATCAAATACTCAACATATGTACATAACCTATTACGTTAAGTCAGGAAAGCCCTGCAGCCAATTAACAGCCGCTAATGGGCCGCTTCACTCTCACTTCCTTCACACGAAAATGAGATCCTGAATAAGAGCTGCTGTTGCTCACCGACTTCCTCCAAATGTCTCTTACATCCGAAGGAAATGAGAGTGAAGGAGCCTATAAGCGGCCGCTGATTTTCTGCTGGGCTCACATGGCATTACAGAGTCACAGGAGACCCGATGCTGACATCGTTGGGATGGAGCAACCACCGAAGATGAGTATAGGTGGATTCTAATTTACACGGGGGAATATAGCAATTGAGAAGGTGTTGTCCGAGTAGTGTAAACCCTTTGAAATTATGTTTGGAATTTTTGATGTAAATCATTTTACCAACTATTCAATGTACTAGTGATTAAACAATAAGTCATGGCAGCTGCATGTGTCTGATATGTGAATAGTATGTGTGACGCATGTATCTGATACAGGACCGGCTCCAGGTTTTCGTGGGCCCCTTTAACACATACCACGATTCATGATGCACAGATACAGCAGAGAAATATAGATCTAGTACAATGCCAAAGATTTCACTTACTTCTTACATTACATGAGTGATATCTATTGCACAATCTAAAACAGCTCAGGAACCAGACAGTATAGTCCTCCATACAGAATTATGGGCACCACATAGTGCTCTATACAGAATAATGAGCCCCTTATATTGCTCCATACAGTATTACGGACACCACATAGTGCTCCATACAGAATAATGAGCTTTATATACAGTATATATTGCTCCATACAGTATTATGGACACCACATAGTGATCCATAAAGAATAATGAGCCTCATATATTGCTCCATACAGAATAATGAGCCCCATACATTGCTCCATACAGAATAATGAGCCCCATATAATGCTCCATACAAAATAAGCCCCATATATTGCTCTGTAAAGACTAATAGACCCCATTATAATGCTCCATATAGTATATTGAGCCCCATATATTGCTTCATACAGTATAATGAACCCCATATATTGCTCCATACAGAATAATGAGCCCCATATATTGTTCCATACAGAATAATGAGCCCCCATATAGTGCTCCATACAGTATAATGGGCCCCATGTATTGCTCCATACAGAATAATGGGCCCCATATATTGCTCCGTACAGAATAATGAGCCCCATATATTGCTCCATACATAATGAACTCAATATAAAGCTTCATACAAATTGAGCCTCATATATTGCTCCACACAATATATGATGGGCCCCATATAATGCTCTACACATAATGGGCTCCATATAATACTACATACAGAATGGGCTCCATATAATGCTCTAGTATATGATGGGCCCCACGTATTGCTCCAAATATAATGGGCCCCATATAATGCTCCAGAATTCGATAGGCCCCATATAATGCTCAATACAAAATGGGCCCCATATAATACTCCAGTATATGATGGGCCCCATATAATGCCCCAAATATAAAAAAAATAAAAAGATGAAATACTCACCCCCCAACACTGGCCGCAAGACCGGACTCTTCAGCGTTGCTGGATTCTGGCTCTCTGCATTGTGACTGTTCAGAGCAGAGGGTGTACACTAGTCACCATCATTGCACCTTCTAACCTGAAATGTCATAGAGTCGGAAGACGGCGCCGCATTGGAATGGGTAGAGGTAAATATTGCAAGTACCGAGGCCCTGAGCAAGCGGGGGGTGCCCACTCGCGGGTGCTAGCACCTAGCTCCTATGTGTCTGCTGAATATATTCGATATATGAGCGGTGTGTGTGCTGCATGTGTCTGATACGTAAGTGATGTGTGCGTGTCTGATACGTAAGTGATGTGTGCTGCATGGGTCTGATATGTAAGCAGTGTGTGCTGAATGTGTCTGATATGTAGGTGATGTATGTATCTGATATGTGTGTAGTGTGTCTGCTGTATGTGTCCAATATGTAATTGATGTGGACTGCATGTGTCTGATATGTAAGTGACGTGTGCTGCATGTGTCTGATATTGAGCGGTGCATGTGTGTGCAGCATGTGTCTGATATGTGAGCGGTGTGTTACTTCATGTGTCTGATATGTAAGTGATGTGTGCTGCGTGTGTCTGATATGTGATTGGTGTGTGTGCTCCATGTGTCTGATATGTAAGTGATGTGTTCTGCATGTGTCCGATATGTGAGCTGCAGTAAACCACAGTAAGAGCCATTATACACAAATGGCGAAAAATGTAACAGTGGTGAACCTTCCCAAGAGTGGCCAGCCGATCAAAATTACCACAAGAGCGCGGCGACGACTCATTCAAAAGGTCAAAAAAGACCCCACAACAACATGCAAAGAACTGCAGGCTTCAGTTGCCTCAGTTAAGGGTCAGTGTTCATTACATCACCATAAGAAAGAGACTGGGCAAAAATGGCCTACATGGCAGAGTTTCCAAGATGAAACCCACTGCTGAACAATAAGAACATAAAGGGTCGTCTCAGTTTTGCCAGAAAACATCTTGATGTTTCCAGAGAAAGAGAAAGTTTCCCGAGAAAGTTTTCACACAGCGGTGGTGCCATAAGTGAGATCATCTGAGTTCATCAACTGATGAATGCGTGTGACCTCTCTCACGGCAGCACAGCGCTATACACTGCAGGAGTGATGATGCTTCTGTCATCGTACTGCTGGCGGCCGGATAGAGCAGTAACATATCCTGATGTGACTGTTCTACAAGTGAGATCGCCGTTGGACACTCTGGATTACATGGACTACGGTGGACAGGAGAGTATATGGTTGTTTATTATTTTTTATTGTTTACAGGGGACAAGGGCATCAGAGATTTGAAATTAGGTGAGTGTAATGTGTTTTTATTTTTATTTGAATATGTATTTAATTTTTTACATGTTTTATTTTTTTTTAAGTTTGAGCACAGACGCCGGCTGACGAGAGACTACTTATCCAATCAGAGGCGTCTATCAGTGTTATGAACAACAGCAGACATATCATATGGTAGTAGTAGTCTCTCATCAGTCGATGCCTGCTGACCTGCGGTAAGCTTTTACCGCGGGTCACAGTATCTCTGCGGGGTCATGCTGACATCTGACAGCATGACCCCGCAGCACTCTGACAGACAGTAACAATGTTACTGGAGGTAAGGTTACCGCCGATGAGAACCGTTGGTGTTTCCCACACAGTCACACACATGAGAGCGTGGCAAACACCATAGGAAGTCAGCAAATATGCAAACATTTTTATACCTGCGTTTTTGCCGCGGATTTGACTGACTCAATTGAAGTCAATGGATGAAAAAAACTAAAAATCTGCACAAAGAATTGACATGTTGCAGAACAAAACAAACTGCAAATACTCAAATGAAATTACTGATCATGTGCACAGCACTTCAGGATTCTCATTGAATTAGCTGGCATAAGGTTTCTCTAGCGTTTAAGGTCCATTTCGGAGTGGAAAAAATGCTGCCAAAATTCACCGTATGCACATAGCCTAATGCTCATCCAATCTATCAGGAGCAGCTTGAGTGCTCAGCCAGAGCCCTAAGGGAAGACAGAAGCAGTTTATTACTATTTCTGTCGCCTCCTTTCCTGTCTACATAGCTACAATGACTGCTTGCCAATGCTTCTATTAGACCAGGTGAACACATGAATGTGAAGGTCTGCCTTTTATAGTAAAGCTGCTGGTTCTTGGCAGTTCCAGATCATCTCTGTAAGGCTAGTTTCACACTAGCGTTTGGCAGGGCTGGGGATGGCAGCCTTCTTCCTCCTTGAAGCCCCGCCCACTGCCACACCTCTTAATTCAGCTCCGCCTACGTCTGCATGCGTCCTGCGTACCCTATCTTTAACATTGGGTACGCAGGCCATGCGGATGTATGCAGATGCCTCCGCTTGCGTTGTTTCGCGCTACGCCGACCGCAACAAAATGCAACTTGTTGCATTTGACGCAGTTCAGCGGAGGGATGTGTACCCTATCTTTAGCATTAGGTACGCAGGTCGCATGCCGTCGGAGGCGGACCTGATCGGAGGAGGTGCGGCTGTGGGCGGAGCTTCACGGAGGAAGTCCGCATCCCTCCATACGCTAGAGCGAAACTAGCTTAACAGGGCAAAAAAATAATAAAATGCAGCAAATATCATGCAGCAATGTTAGTAAAAATAAAACTGTTATGTCTGTCAAAATGTAAAGAATAATTATGTATTAAAATAAAAAGCTTGTAATTAAGTGTATAGCAGTATAGAGCCAAGTACCCTCAAGCATAAGACTCTGCAACTGTTTGAGGATTTTAATTTGCTCAAAAGACAGTAGCCGTCGTATAATTAACGCATGGAACCCTGACACTTACCTGTATTAAAAGTTTGCCAAGTGATACAAATGGTGTGCTCAGTTCTGCAACTAGGAGACAGCCAACATAAAAATCGCCAATATCTCCTCTAATAAACTGCAAAATAGAAGCAAAAACAAGTAAAGACCATTGTATATACAGTGTATAAGACCTGGCGGGGAGAAATGCGTGGTATGCCAACGTGTTGTTACAAGTATGAGACTACAGCTAGCATAGCTTCAGGTATTTGGGATTTACATGGTGATTTGTATAGTGAGGACAAACCTGTGCTTACATTTAATATTGGACAAACATCCTCACGCCTCAATGTTACCATAATTCCCATCACAATATCACACAAAATATTACAAGTAAACTGCAGTGTTTACATTGTTAGTGAAAAGACCCTTGTATGGGCCAGATTGGAGAAGACCCTAGACGTGGTAATGACTTCACAGTTGTCTATACAGTGTACCCTAGATAGTATTCTTATATAAGAATTAGGAAATTAATAAAGAACTAAGAAAAAAACAAATAGTATGCACTCATCTTATTATCTAATGCGCTTACACAGCGAATTGATCACTTGGAACAGAAAACAAGCACAACTTGAAACTTAGCTTAAAGGGTTGTCCGGGCTTGGGACTCTGACTGCAGACTGCTGGCAGCGTGTGGTTGGCACACTGTCACGATTCCCCAGCATTTGCATACATGCAGTCATGTGTAGACTAGACTTATCCAGGCTCTTCTCCATTCTCCTCTATGGAGAGAAGCCAGACGAGATAAGTCAGCGTGTGGTCGTAATTAAGCAAAAACAGGGAATTAAGTTAGTGTGCGCACCGGATGCTGTCACGATTCAGCAGTCTGCAGTCATACAGTGGTTTACACAAGCCTGGAAAACCCCTTTAAAAACCTTTAATATAAATAAAAATAAAATGTCAGCATTTTCCCCCACTACTAACACCCATGGGTTGTGTCTGGGGGTATGGCTTAGTCCCATTTAGTACCACATACAGTCAATGGGCAAGAATGACGCTGATTCTGGGGAAAACAATGCAATGAAATGTTTCTTTCACATTTTCTGCTATTACGACAGTGGCATACTACCGTAAACTAACACATTCAGTTCTCCTGTTTGGAGCACTTACCAGTCCAATTGGCACAAGGATGGTCAGGATCGATATGTGATGGACAAGCATTAGGAATTCCTTCTTCAGAAGGCTGTTCATCGCAGCAGAAAAGTGATCTTTCCCATTTAACACTTTGCTGTCTTTACACTTAAACCAATGGCGGAGATACATTGCATATGTGTCGTACACCATGTATGGGATTACAAACCATATATATGCTGTAGCCAGCCAGTGTCTGTGGGTAAAAAAATATAGTATCAGTAAAACCTTTCTTTTATCCTCAGAACACACTCATAATTGAATATTTCGTATCCAGTCATTTGTTTCCATTTTTGTATTATCTTGTACTTCTTTATAGAAAACAAACTGCTTAGACTACCAGATTTTCTTGATAACTTGATTAAAGGAAAGGTGCCACTTTTTAATTATTTAAAAAATAAAAAAATTCCCATAACCTATATATGGGCATGAGCCCCACACAGCCTCCCTATATAAGGCATACGCCCCACAAAGCCTCCATATATACAGCATGAGCCCCATACACCCTCCTTATATACGGGCATGAGCCCCACACAGCCTCCCTATATACGGCATGAGCCCCACACACCCTCCCTATATACGGCATGAGCCCCACGCAGCCTCCCTTTATACGGCATGAGCCCCATACACCCTCCCTATATACGGGCATGAGCTCCACACAGCCTCCCTATACACAGCATGAGCCCCAGACAGCCTCCCTATATACGGCATGAGGCCCACACAGTCTCCCTATATACGGCATGAGGCCCACACAGCCTCCCTATATACGGCATGAGCCCCACACAGCCTCCCTATATACGGCATGAGCCCCACACAGCCTCCCTATATACGGCATGAGCCCCACACAGCCTCCCTATATACGGCATGAGCCCCACACAGCCTCCCTATATACAGCATGAGCCCCTCACAGCCTGCCCATATATTGCATGAACCCCACACGGCTTCCCTATATAATGCATGAGCCCCACACACCCTCCCTATATACGGGCATGAGCTCCACACAGCCTCCCTATACACGGCATGAGCCCCACACAGCCTCCCTATATACGGCATGAGCCCCACACAGCCTCCCTATACACGGCATGAGCCCCACACAGCCTCCCTATGTACGGCATGAGCCCCACACAGCCTCCCTATATACGGCATGAGCCCCACACAGCCTCCCTATATACGGCATGAGCCCCACACAGCCTCCCTATATACAGCATGAGCCCCACACAGCCTCCCCATACATTGCATGAGCCCCACACGGCTTCCCTATATAATGCATGAGCCCCACACAGCCTTCCCATATACTGCATGACAGTATACGGCCTTTCCATAGCCTGCCCCATGTGCAGCATGTCACCACCATAGCCTCCCCATGTGCTGCACGTCACCCCCATAGAATCCCCATGTGCTGTACGTCACCCCCATAGAATCCCCATGTGCAGCATGTCACAGCCATAGAATCCCCATGTGCTGTCACCTCAATAGTATCCCCATGTGCTGTCACCCCCATAGAACCCCATGCGTTGTCACCCCCATAGAATCCCCATGTGCTGTTACCCCCATAGAATCCCCATGTAAAAAAATCCACCACATAATCACCTCGGTCCTGTTCCCAAGCACCCTGCTTCTGACTCTCCGGCGGTACACAACCATCACAGACATGACATCATCGCATCAGCTGTTTCACACGCTTATTGGTGGAGGAAGTGGCCGGAGGCTCCTCCTCCACCAATGCTGACTGCACAAGGCAGAGGGCGGGCGGGAGACGAGATGGCGGGCGGGCACGGTGTGGCCCGCGGACCTCAGGTTTGCAGCCCCATGGCTGTCTCGGTCCGTGGGCCGGACCTGGACAGCCAGAGGGCTGGATGTGGCCCTCGGGCCACACTTTGCCCAGATCTGCTGTGGAGCATTATGTGAGGCCACCATACAAAGGGCAGCATGACTTGGCAACTGATGAGTGGTGTAATTACTGATGTCACCTCTGTTCAGAGTTGCTGGGTCTCATGGAGAGCAGTGGGACCCGGAGTGACTGCTGTGACTGTAACATCAATGCTGTCATCCGTGCATGGCTTCCCATCCCCCAACATGCAGGGACACAGACTTACTCACTACTCCAGGCCGTGCTGTAAACTCTGTGTCTTCTGCTAGCTGTGCATACTTCCTGGCTGCATCCTTAGGGTGGCCGCGCATGCGCTTCCTGATTCTTAAAGAAACAGTATGTGCATTCCTAATATGTCCCCAGCCTATTTCTGAGAGGCACTGGGTATTTAAAGCACCTCCACCTTTTGGGATGCGCCTTTGCAACATTGTCCTTCAGTGTGTTTGTGCAACTGCTGTGTTGTGTCTCCAGTTTCTGCCACCCTGGGGGCTGAGTACACAGGCGTGAACCTGTACATTTGTCTGTCCTTGTCTGAATTAGGCCCTATCCCTGAACCTGTTAGTATACAAGTCTGGGTCTTTTGCTAAAACCTGCAGCGTCTGAAACTGTACCTATCCCTAAAACCTGCAGTGTCTGAACCTGTACCTATCCCTAAAACCTGCAGTGTCTGAACCTGTTCCTATCTCTGAAACCTGCAGTGCCTATCTCTAATCTGTTGTTGCTGTGCAACATTAGTGTTTAGTGAGTATACATGCTACTTCATTGTAACTTACTCCAGTTTGTCTTGTCTGTATCTATCCTTATATGCATACTAAAGAAAGAGGGTGGTTCTCCAGCAAAGACCAATCCCATTAACAGAGAAACAAAAAAAATATTCTTTATTAAAGTGGAAAAAAAAATGAAAAAACACACTGGTGACCATGAAAGTCCATAATACATATGTATACGTCATATAAATTGTCTTCTCCTTTGATGTGCACTCTGGCGCTCAGCCTGCATCTTTCAGGCACATGACCGCTGATCTGATCAGCATTCATGTGCCCCTAACAGCCATGGGTGGAATAACGATCCACCCGCGTCTGTTAACTAGTTAAATGATGTCAATCTTTGACAGCGGCATTTCACTTGTGCTTACCGGGACCGTTACTAATTCCACCCACCGGCTATCCTGTCACATGATAGCAAAGCATCGATGGGTTGGCATGACAACCCTGGGTATGCAGGAGACCCCTGTGGTTGTCATTGCCGATCTGCTCTGAGCACAGCCCCGTGACCGACGCTCATAGCAGATGAGAATTTCTGCTACACATAGCACGGCTGCAGCGCTCAAGCGATCGGATGATCGCAGCTTCTAGTATCCTAAGGAGACTACTGAAGCAAGTGAAAAGTAAAAAAAATCTAAAAGTTCAAATCACCCTTTTTGCCCCATTCAAAATAAAACAATAAAAAAATTCAAAACGTAGGGTACTGGTATACTTGGCAGAAATTTCCCAACAAACAAAGGTCAATTTTTTCCTATATTAGCCCCTAGAAAAATTAAAGATTTGTGGCTAAAACATTTCAGTAGTAAAAATTTAAGTATTCTTTTTTCACCGCCCAATAGTATAAAAATCTGAGGATGTGATGTGAGTATGACTGCACACCCAGATGAATTCATTATGGAATGTAGTTTGTAAAATTAGATCATATGGGGGGAGGGGGGATTCTGCTGTTCTGGCACCTCAGGGGCCGTGTCAATATCTGAACTCCAATATGGCACTTCTTCCCCTCTGAGCTTTGCACTGTGCCTCAAAAGTAGTTTTTAACCACATATTGGTTACTAGATTATGGCCCGATGCTATCGCATCGGGAGGATGCGATAGCATCACACTTCTTGCCATGTTAACCCTCAACACACACACTCCTCAACACACACTCCTCTCACCTTTCACCATCTCCACTCACTCTTTCACTCCACATACGACCCCTTCTCTCACTCCGTCTCTCATACTCACGCCGTCATCGCCGCTGCTCCACGATCCCCGACATCTTCTTCCGCCGGCGCCATCCTGGATCCAGACATTGTCCACGCCGGCGACATGTTCTTGCGGCGACGCCATCTTGAGTATCGTGAAATCCCACGATAGTCAAGATGGCGTCGCCGGAAGAACATGTCGCCGGTGTGGACGACGTCGGGATCCAAAATGGCGTCGACGAAATCTCGCGAGTTTTCGCCGACGCCATTTTGGATCCCGACGTCGTCCTCGCCGGCGACATGTTCTTGCGGCGACGCCATCTTGA
This sequence comes from Dendrobates tinctorius, assembly GCF_039654945.1. Classification (NCBI taxonomy): domain Eukaryota; kingdom Metazoa; phylum Chordata; class Amphibia; order Anura; family Dendrobatidae; genus Dendrobates; species Dendrobates tinctorius. The sequence goes on from NW_027361930.1 coordinate 116,030, forward strand.
CTATCGCGGGATTTCGCCGATCCAAAATGGCGTCGCCGCAAGAACATGTCGCCGGCGTGGACGACGTCGGGATCCAAAATGGCGTCGGCGAAATCTCGCGAGTTTTCGCCGACGCCATTTTGGATCCCGACGTCGTCCTCGCCGGTGACATGTTCTTGCGGCGACGCCATCTTGACTATCGCGGGATTTCGCCGATCCAAAATGGCGTCACCGCAAGAACATGTCGCCGGCGTGGAGGACGTCTGGATCCAGGATGGCGCCGGCGGAAGATGATGTCGGGGATCGTGGATCAGCGGCGATGACGGCGTGAGTATGAGAGACGGAGTGAGAGAAAGGGTCGTATGTGGAGTGAAAGAGTGAGTGGACGTGAGTGGAGATGGTGAAAGGTGAGTGGAGTGTGTGTGTTGAGGGTTAACATGGAAAGAGGTGTGCGGTGACGTCACCGGTTACACCTGGACGGAAGTTGTTACAACCGGAAGTTGCTTAGGGCATTTATTATTATAGATAACAATACTCAGGAGAAATTGCACAACAAATTAGGGGATCATTGTCTGCTATCCTTGTGAAAATTAAAATTTTTGTGGGAACATTTTTTTTTTAAATTTTCACGGCTCAATGTTATAAACTTCTGTGAAGCACCTGGGGGTTCAAGGTGCTCACCTAACAACTAGATAAGTTCCCTGAGGGGGTCTAGTTTCCAAAATGGTGTCACTGGTGGGAGGTTTCCCCTGTTTAGGCACATAAATGGCTCTCCAAACGCAACATGGCATCCATTAATTGTTCCAGCAAATTTTACATTAAAAAATTCAAATGGCGCTCCTTCCTTTCTCACAGTGGTTTTCCATGCTCAGGAGAAACTGCACAACAAATTTTGGGGTCCATTTTTTCCTTTTAACCTTGTGAAAATAAAAAAATTCGGTTTAAAGTAATATTTTTTGTGACAAAAAGTTAAATGTTCATTTTTTCCTCCTGAATTCCAAAAATTCCTGAGAAGTACTTGAAAGGTTAATAAACTTCTTGAATGTGATTTTGACCTCCTGAGGAATTAAGTTTTTAGAATGGTGTCACTTTTGGGTATTTTCTGCCATGTAGGCTCCTCAAAGTGACTTCAAATGTGATGTGGTCCGTAAAAAAATGGTTTTGTAAATTTTGTTGGAAAAATGTGAAATCACTGTTCAAGGTTTAATAAGACTTATAACTTCCTTAACAAAAAAAAATTAAGTTTCAAAAAATGTGCTGATGTAAAGTATACATGTGGGAAATGTTATTTATTACTATTTTGTGTGACATCACTTTCTAATTTAAGGGCATAAAATTAGAAGTTTAAAAATTGCTAAATGTTCAAAATTTTTGCCAAATTTCCATTTTTTTCACAAATAAGCGCAAGTCATATTGAAGAAACTTTACCACTATCATGAAGTACAATATGTCACACAAAACAATCTCAGAATCAGTGGTATCCTTGAAGTTTTCCAGAGTTATTACCTCATAAAGTGACACTGGTCAGAATTGTAAGATTGGCCTGGTCATGAAGGTGCAAACAGCCTTGGGTGGAAAAGGGGATACAAAGATAATTTTATTGAACCATTGTTGTCTGGATATTAGTAAATTTCACAGCCAAATGACGTCTTTCATAATTCATAATTATCTTCACACAATCCAGCCGGACTTGATGAGTTACCAGATGCTATCTGCTGTTATATAGCGTATTCGTGGTGAAGAAAATTGCAATGGTTAAACAGCAGTGATTGGAGCTCAATATGGTCTTTGCTGTTACAGGTAGATGCTAGCTGTATAACACAGTCGGCTTCTGTCAGGTATGATTCGCGCTCCTGACACCTGACATAAGACTTAGGGCTCATACCGGCAAGAAATACGGCCGAGTCCAATCCGATAAAAAATCAGATTGCACTCGGATCAATGTTATTCAATAGGTGACATCTCATTTGCGATTTTTTTTTTCTCAACCGAAATCGGACTGAGAAAAAAAATCACAGCATGCTGCGTATTGCTGCGATTCTCGAACGAGACTCGCCAATGCAAGTCAACGGGTGCGAGAAAAAAAATCGGACAGCACTCGCATCATTTGAGTGCTGTCCGATTTTTACGCACCGGTGTCCTTTGAAAAGCCGGCAATTCATATGCGGCTAAACAGTAAAATCACACTGACAAGTTAAAATACAAAAGATAGAATACATGTATACACGTAGAATAGGTGTATATATACTGTGTATATATATATATATACTGTATATATATATATACACACACAGTTAGGTCCATATATATTTGGACAGAGACAACATTTTTCTTATTTTGGTTCTAGACATTACCACAATGAATTTTAAACAAAAACAATTCAGTTGAAGTTCAGAATTTCACTTGAGTAGGGTAGGAGGTTACGACTAGTTCTCATTTCAATGCCATAACACCCCCCCCCCTTGAATGTTCTGTTCAGAATATCTAGAAAACCGTGCAAACTAGTGACAGAAAGTAAATTACTTATTGTCATTAATTCTGCAGCCCAGATATGTACTGAGATTATGTGAAAAGCCCAGACAACCCATTTAACATGTGCCACCCTGTTTTTAAAGGGACCAAAAGTAATTGGACAATTGACTCCAAGGCTATTTCATGGACAGGTGTGGGCAGTCCCTTCATTATGTCATTCTCAATTAAGCAGATAAAAGGCCTGGAGTTGGTTTGAGGTGTGGTGCTTGCATTTGGAAGGTTTTGCTGTGAAGGAGACATGTGGTCAAAGGAGCTCTCCATGCAGGTGAAACAAGCCATCCTTAAGCTGCAAAAACAGAAAAAACCCATCCAAGAAATTGCTACAACATTAGGAGTGGAAAAATCTACAGTTTGGTACATCCTGAGAAAGAAAGAAAGCACTGGTGAACTCATCAATGCAAAAAGACCTGGGTGCCCACGGAAGACAGCAGTGGTGGATGATTGCAGAATAGTCTCCATGGTGAAGAGAAAACCCTTCACAACAGCCAGCCAAGTGAACAACACTCTCCAGGAGGTAGGCGTATCAATATCCAAATCTACCATAAAGAGAAGACTGCATGAAAGTAAATACAGAGGGTTCACTGCACGGTGCAAGCCACTCATAGGCATCAATAATAAAAAGGCTAGACTGGACTTTGCTAAAAAACATCTAAGAAAGCCAGCACAGTTGTGGAAGAGCATTCTTTGGACAGATGAAACCAAGATCAACCTCTACCAGAATGATAGAAAGAGAAAAGTATGGCGAAGGCGTGGTACAGCTCATGATCAATAGCATACCATATCATCTGTAAAACACGGCAGAGGCAGTGTGATGCCTTGGGCATGCATGGCTGCCAGTGGCACTGGGTCACTAGTGTTTATTGATGATGTGACACAGGACAGAAGCAGCTGAATGAATTCTGAGGTATTCGAAGCCATACTGTGTGCTCAGATCCAGCCAAATGCAGCCAAACTGATTGGTCGTCGTTTCATACTACAGATGGACAATGGCCCAAAACATAAAGCCAAAGCAACCCAGGAGTTTATTAAAGCAAAGAAGTGGAATATTCTTGAATGGCCAAGTCAGTCACCTGATCTCAACCCAATTAAGCATGCATTTCACCTGTTAAAGACTAAACTTCAGACAGAAAGGCCCACAAACAGCAACTAAAAACCAATGCAGTGAAGGCCTGGCAGAGCATCAAAAAGGAGGAAACACGGCGTCTTGTGATGTCCTTGAGTTCAAGACTTCAGGCAGTCATTGCCAACAAAGGGTTTTCAACCAAGTACTAGAAATGAACATTTTATTTACAATTATTTAATCTGTCCAATTACTTTTGGTCCCTTTAAAAACAGGGTGGCACATGTTAAGGAGCTGAAACTCTTAAACCCTTCACCCAATTTTAATGTGGATACCCTCAAATGAAAGCTGAAAGTCTGAACTTCAACTGCATCTGAATTGTTTTGTTTAAAATTCATTGCAGTAATGTCTAGAACCAAAATTAGAAAAATGTTGTCTCTGTCCAAATATATATGAACCTAACTGTATATATATATATATATATATATATATATATATATATATATATATAATATAAACACTGCTCAAAAAATAAAGCGAACACTCAAATAACACATCCTAGATCTGAATGAATGAAATATTCTCATTGAATAGTTTGTTCTGTACAAAGTTGAATGTGCTGACAACAAAATCACACAAAAATCATCAATGGAAATCAAATTTATTAACCAATGGAGGCCTGGATTTTAAGTCACACACAAAATTAAAGTGGACTGTAATGTCCTTAAAACAAGTCAAAATGAGGCTCAGTATTGTGTGTGGCCTCCACGTGCCTGTATGACCTCCTTACTGTACAACGGCTGGGCATGCTCCTGATGAAGCGGCAGATGGTCTCCTGAGGGATCTCCTCCCAGACCTGGACTAAAGCATATGGCAACTCCTGGACAGTCTGTAGTGCAAAGTGACGTTGGTGGATGGAGCGAGACATGATGTCCCAGATGTGCTCAATTGGATTCAGGTCTGGGGAACGGGCGGGCCAGTCCATAGCTTCAATGCCTTCATCTTGCAGGAACTGCTGACACACTACAGCCACATGAGATCTGGCATTGCCCTCCTGCATTAAGAGAAACCCAGGGTCAACCGCACCAGCATATGGCCTCACAAGGGGTCTGAGGATCTCATCTTGGTACCTAATGGCAGTCAGGCTACCTCTGGCAAGCACATGGAGGGCTGTGCGGCCCTAACAACTTCCTAACAAAAAAATGTTGGTTCCAAAATTGTGCTGATGTACAGTAAACATATGTGAAATGTTACTTATTACGTTTTTTGTGTGCCATATATCTGTGATTTAAGGGCATAAAAATTCAAAGTTGGAAAATTGCGAAATTTTCAAAATTTTCGCCAAATTTCATTTTTTTCACAAATAAACTCAAGTTATTTGAATTAAATTTTACCACTAACATGAAGTACAATATGTCACGAGAAAACATTGTCAGAATCAGTGGGATCCATGGAAGCGTTTCAGAGTTATTACCTCATACAGGGACAGTGGTCAGAATTGTAAAAATTGGCCCATTCATGAACGTGCAAACCACCCTTGGGGGTAAAGGGGTTAAAGGATTAATTCATGGAAAAAAATGTGTGGGCTACTGCACAATTTTCTCTGCCAGAGAGGGAAAGCCATTGACTGAGGGCAGATACTAATAGCCTAGAGAGGGACCATTGTTATTGCACCTCCCCTGGCTAAAAAAAACTGCCCCCCAGCCACCCCAGAAAAGGCGCATCTGTAAGATGCGCCAATTTCGGCACTTACCCTCTCTATTCCCATTGCCCTGTAGCGGGTGGCATATGGGGTAATAAGGGGTTGATGTCACCTTGCTATCGTAAGGTGACATTAAGCCTGGTTAATAATGGAGAGGTGTCAATAAGACACCTATCCATTAATATTACAGGATGAAAAGGTGAAAAAAAAATACACAGATATTAACAATAAAGACTTTAAATTAAATAAATAAACACACATTTTTTCCATCTTTATTTAACTCCCAATCCAATCGAAGCCATCGTTCTCCTGTAAAAAATCCAAATTAAAAAAGCAACAATATCCCATACCTGTCCACCGTTCAGTCATGTCCCACACTGCAATCCATCTGAAGGACTTAAATAGTTTTCAACCGGGAGCGGTGCTAATGCGACCGGACGGGCTGTAAACAACAGAGGAATGAAGGAAAAGCTGCCTGCGCAGCCTCCCCGCCTGACCGGAGATGAACTCATTAGCGTGGGAAACTTTCTGAACATTTTTCCCAAGCTGTCAGTTCACCGTTGGTCAGGCGGGGAGTCTGTGCAGCGTGAATGACTACCGCTGACATCACTTAGGCCTATCTATTATATTCTAATCTGTTCTATACTGTACCCGGCAACTGCTGGCTTTTAAGCTATCTATCTATCTATAAATGGAAAAAAATCAGGCATTTTATTTATGTGTATCCATATAAATGGCCCACCCTGGCCTACGAGGACCGATGCACTTTCCAGGAAACTGTTCATGTAGGAATGCTCGGACCTAACACCTATAATTGATGGTATGGTGTGGTATATGGGGTACAAAGATAGTGGGGCCATTCTTCATCAATGGAAACCTCAATGCCAATGGATATCTGAAATTGCTACATGATGATGTGTTGCCCTCTTTATGCACTGAAGATGGCACGTTGCCTGAGTTTTTCCAGCAAGACGGTGCACCACCACATTATGGGTGTCAGGTCCGAGCATTCCTATAAGGAATCTGACCCCCTTAGACTAGCATTTATTCTGCGGTGTTGCTATCAGTGTGTCAAGAGAGGGAGAAGAGGGTTGTATTAACAATCCAACACAATGGGCAGCACTTTGAGCACATTTTATAAGTGGTCATAAACTTGTAAATAACTCATGAAAGAATAAAGTTACGTTAAAAACAAGCACACCATTGTTTTTCTTGTGAAATTCTCAATAAGTTTGATGTGTCACATGACCCTCTTCCCATTGGAAAAAATAAAGTTGGATCCAAAATGGCCGACTTCACAATGGCCGCCATGGTCACCACCCATCTTGAAAAGTTTTTCCTCCTCCCATATACTAATGTGCCACAAACAGGAAGTTGATATTACCAACCATTCCCGTATCTATATAAATGGCCCACCCTGTATATAGGATTATTTGTTTTTTTAATGATGTACAAAGGTTTTTTTTTACAATTCTATTTTAACATGAGTTTTTACATAGAGAGAACTGCTGTATGGAAAAGCTTATGTTAAAATCACATTGCATACGAATGTCATACGCATGTCCCGTGGAAAAATCGCATTACACTCGCATATCACTCGTCCGTTTTTTCGGTCCGGAAATCGGACCGTTTTTTTTTCTCGCAAATGGGTACTGTTGCTATCACTATGTCGAAAAGGGGTTAGAACAGTGTTACTAATACTAACTGAGGCTCACAATCTAAATTTCCTATCAGTATCTCTTTGGAGTGTGGGAGGAAACCGGAGAACCCGGAGGAAACCCAAGCAAACACGGGGAGAACATACAAACTCCTTGCAGATGTTGTCCTTGGTGGGATTTGAACCCTGGACCCCAGTACTGCAAAGTTGCCATGGATTATAGTGCCCATGTGCTGCAGACATTTTTTTTAACCTTTAATCCCTCTAACAAAAGGGGAATGACCAAGAGCAGACAACTTCTTAAATGTTTTAGGACACTATCCCACAGTTGAAAACATAAGAAATATTACTTGAGAACTGATTACAAATGATGAGATGTGGGTGACCTGCTTTTCTAGGTTCTAGAAAAATATTCATAAAGGTTATCATTAAGAGCATACCTAATGCATAGGAGTACATGAGAACACATAATTACAGAACGCGTCATCTAAATAGAACATGAATATTCATGTAAGAAACATAAGGAAATATTTGAGGTCAAGAAAGAAATGTGTTCAGTGACTAAACATTCCTGACATTCCTGAGCATTTTCTGTGTTTGTTTGTGTATATGTATGTGTATATATACAGTATATATACACAGTTTAAACTAGAAGTTTACATACACTATATAAAAAGACACATATGCGTGTTTTTCTCAATATCGGACATGAAATCAGAATAAATCTTTACGGTTTAGTCAATTAGGATTACTATAGTTATTATTTGCCAAATGCCAGAATAATGAGAGAATGCTTTAGGGCATTTTTATTACTTACCGCAAAGTCAAAAGTTTACATACATTTCATTAGTTTTTGGTACCATTGCCCTTAAACTGAATGACTTGAATCAAACATTTGGGATATCCTTCCATAAGCTTCTCACAATAATTGGTCGGAATTTGGGCCAATTCCTCCAGACAAAACTGGCGTAACTGATCCAGGTTTGTAGGTCGCCTTGCTCACACCTGACTTTTGCAGCTTTGCCCATACATTTTCAGTAGGATTGAGATCAGGGCTTTGTGATGGCCACTCCAAAACATTGCCTTTGTTATCCTTCAGTCACTTTGTTACCATTTTGGCAGTATGTATCGGGTCATTGTTCATTTGGAAGACCCATTTCCTCCTAAGCTTTAACTTCCTGGCTGATGTCTTGAGATGTTGCTTCAGTATTGCCACATAATATTCTTTTCTCATAATGCCATCTATTTTGTGAAGTGCACTAGTCCCTCCTACAGCAAAACAAACTCACAACATGATGCTGCCACCCCCGTGATTCACAGTTGGGATGGTGTTCTTAGGCTTCCAAGCTTCTCCCTTTTTCCTCCAAACATAACGATGGTTATTATGGCCAAAAAGTTTAATTTTAGTTTCATCAGACCACAGGACATGTCTCCAAAAATTAATGTCTTTGTTCCCGTATGCATTTGCCAACAGTAATCTGGCTTTTTATGTTTCTTTTGGAGTAATGGCTTCTACCTGGCAGAGTGGCCTTTCAGCCCATGTTGATACAGTACTCGTTTCACTGTGGATATTGACACAATCTTACCAGCTTCCATCATCATCTTCACGAGGTCTTTTGCTTTTGTCCTTGGGTTGATATGCACATGTCGGACCAAAGCACGTTGTTCTCTGGGACACAGAACCCGTCTCCTTCCTGAGCGCTATGATGGCTGGACATTCCCATCTTGTTTGTACTTGCATATACAGTAATTGTTTGCACAGATGAACGAGGCACCTTCAGGTATCTTGAAATTGTACCCAAGGATGAGCCAGACTTCTGCAAGTCCACAATTCTCTTTCTGACATCTTGGATGATCTCTTGAGACTTTCCCATGATGCTACACATGGAAGTAGTGTGTTTTAAGTGTGCATTAAAATACATCCACAGGTGTTTCTCTAATTAACCCCTTAGTGACAGAGCCAATTTGGTATTTATTTACCAAGCCAAGTTTTACAATTCTGACCACTGTCACTTTATGAGGTTATAGCTCTAGAACGCTTCAACGTATCCCACTGATTCTGAGAATGTTTTTTTCGTGACATGTTGTACTTCATGTTAGTGGTAAAATTTATTCAATATAAAATGTGTTTATTTATGAAAAAAGGAAATTTTGCAATTTTCAAACTTTTCATTTTTGCACCCTTAAATCAGAGCGTGGTATCACACGAAATAGTTAATAAATAACATTTCCCACATGTCAAACTTACATAAACTTTACATCAGCACAATTTTGGAAACATAATTTTTTTTTAGGACATTATAAGGGTTAAAAGTTGACCAGCGATTTCTCATTTTTCCAACAAAATTTACAAAACCATTTTTTTAAGGACCACATCACATTTGAAATGAGTTTTGGGGGTCAATATAACAGAAAATACCCAAAAGTGACACCATTCTAAAAGCTGCGCAAAACCACATTCATTAAGTTTATTAACCCTTCAGGTGCTTCATAAGAACTAAAGCAATGTGGAAGGAAAAAATGAACATTTTACTTTTTTTTTACAAAAAATTTTACTTTGGAACCATTTTTTTTTATTTTCACAAGGGTATCAGGAGAAAATAGACCACAAAATTTGCTGTGCAAGTTCTCTTGAGTATGCCAATACCCCGTATGTGGGGGAAATCCACAGTTTGGGCGCATGGCAGGGCTCAGAAGGGAGGAGAACCGTTTGACTTTTCAAAAATTGGCTGGAATCAATGGTGGTGCCATGTCGCGTTTGGAGACCCCCTGATGTACCTAAACAGTGGAACCCCCTAAATCTAACTCCAACACTATAACCCCAACACACCCCTAACCCTAATCCCAACCCTAACCATAACTCTAACCACAAACCTAACCCTAATACACCCCTAACAGTAATCCCAGCCCTAACCGTAATCCCAACCATAACCACAACCCTAACTTTAGCCCAACCATAACCCTAGCCCCAACCCTAACTTACCTTTACTATATACACAGTATATATATTTATATTGTTTATATCTCAAAACAATTGTCACAAAGGAAATGTTCTGTACCCTGTTCTCTTGCACTTACCTGCTATATTTCACATCTTTGCAGGAAGTTATAACAATTATCCCAGAAACAGCAGCAAGAACTCCGTGAACAGAAGATACAATTCTGCAAAACAAAAGAAATATGTCTTACACAGGTTGTCTAAAGATCTCGATCAGGAACGCACTACTCCCCTGCCTTTTGCCTATCTGCTTGTCGGGGTAAGGAGTGGTGCTCTCCTGAATGACATTTTGCAATGGTAGTATCCTGCTGCCATTGGCTTGAACTGTGCACTTTCTGATGTTAGCAGCATATGTATTGTTGCCTCTGCCTCAAGAAGCACAGTAGCACTGAAACTTGCTGATCCAGCAACCGAACCAGCTTCTGAGCAGCGCTTGTACAGTGTGGAACGGTAACCTCTGTTAAAGCTAGGGGGTGCTGTAAATGTTACGCAGAATATGCATGTGGGCGTGTGTCTGAACGCCCAAGATAAAGCCTGTATATGTGTGGCTGTATGAAATAGGACCTGTAGTGAGGTCATGACCATGTGATCCATACCTCGCTTGTGGGTGTGGTCACGTACTATATAGTGTGTCTGAGGTCTGGTCACAGGGGGGTGTGTTTTGATCCTGATTGGTCAGAGTGCAAGGTCCCGCAAGGCCTGTGTGTGTTGGAAGTGTCTGGGACTGAACTTCCTGTGAATCACATGGAAAGGCCCGGACTTGGTAGAGTCTGTGACGGCTCTACGTAGCGGTGCTACTGCCCGGCTGTGGCTCTGGAACTGTAGACGGCCTAGTGAGCAAGGCACTGTCTGGAACAGTGAACCCAGTGCGGCTGCTTCCCTGATAACCTGTGAGCGATAAACTTTGAGTAATGCTGACCGGGTCAGTAAGAGACTTTGTATGCTTTATGTGGTAAAGCTGCATGTTTAATGGACATTGTACTGGAAGCTACTCGCTATTATGTTCATGAAGAGTGGTTTATGCTGATGATTAATAAACCGGATGAACTGTTTAACACGGAGTGTCCCCGCGTATGCCTCAAATACTGGCCAAGCGAGTAAATCCCCATCCACTCATAGGGTGGATCTCTACAACAGTCAATTAAGAGAAAGCTTGTAAGCGCTGTGCTCCTTGTCTATGAGACTAGCCACCGCTAGTAGACTGCAGAGGTAGCTGTAACCAAAGCACGACAAGTGAGCTTTAAAATTAAGGAACATTCTGTTATTGCGTACAGAAAGGAGTTTTAATAAGAGGTAAATTCCAAAGTTACTTGTTAAAGAACTTGAAACAAACTATTTAATCCTTTAGCCAAATTTTATCAGCCCTCATAACCACTGAAAGCCAAAGGGTCATACAGATTTCATACCAAGGTTTTTTATTGTGGCATGCCCCTTCAAGCGCTGTACTATGGTGGTGCTGCTTCTAATAAAGATATACTCCTTTTTGATACCATATGAACACATCACACAATGACACTACAATACTGGACCATTAAGTCTGAGCTCTGAATGTGGCTAGCCCTAGCTAAAACCATTACTCTTATTCTAAAGAAACATATCTGTAATGCTTTCGCCAAACTGTGCACCAAAAGTAAAAATGGAGGGCTTCTGAAAATACCAAACTCTCCTACCCACTTACAAGAGTTCAGAAAACTGATAAATGGGGAACTGTTTGGTGGGATCCTGTATATGCAGAACAGCTTTAGGCCTCTGCCACCCAATGAGTTAGCCATACAGCATTTCCCAATCAGCAGATGTGTTGCAATACATTGGTTTCTTAGAAGACATTTTGGTCTTGACGGCGATCTTCACCAGAACCTCCGACATGCAATGTGTGGAAAAATAGGAGGTAATCTCTGGTATATTGTCGCTGTAGTTGCAGTCACAGAACTTTACTCAAGCACCTCGGTCGGTATAGGAGCCCTCATCACCTTCTTAACAGTGAATTTGTGGTATCACTGTGGTTAATACTGAGATGTGTTACATGGGTGAAGTGTGAAACTGACTGTATCTGTAGCAACATCTGACCATTAGGTTTTGAATTGCGTTTGTCCTATATTACATAGTATGGTTGAAAAAAAAAACCACATGTCCATCTAGTTCAACCGAGAAGGAATATGTCCAGTCAAATTGATTGTAAGACACTGTACCATAGATAAAAATGGAAAGCAGAGATCATACCCATAACAAGGGAACACCTCAATTGCACAAAAATGTAGTGATACATAAAGATCAAATTTTATTAATAATCATACAAGGATATATACATGACAAAACCGAAACACATGTAAAAACCATTAAAATTGCATATAATATATGCAAAGAAACCCAACACAGTGCCACACCTCTCCGCAGTGTTTGGATGTTGATCTCCATGAGGTCAATCATCCTCATTTTTCACAGTCTTTTACTATGCATTGCTCCTACTGGCCAGTTTCCTACTCCACACTGATGAGGGGCAAATACCCCGAAACAGCTGTCTGTGGATGGATACCATGTTTTGGCATAGGTGGTTTCCTTCATTGGAGACTGCCCTTCCCGTGGTTGTTCCTTCCCGGTGAAAGACCTGGCTGGTCATTGCTTGCGTTGAGAAACATGTGATGGTGTCTCCGCGGCTTCTGTTTTGCATGTTTTGCATATTTCCCATAAGGGATGGGGGCAGTGCTCTAGAATTACTGCGTTGAGAAACACGTGATGGTGTCTCCGCAGTGTTGGATGTTGATCTCCATGAGGTCAATCATCCTCATTTTTCACACCTTAATATAAAGGCTGTGGCAAACCACACAAGGTTCTCACAAAAGGCGCTATGTGGAGATAAAGGCTGGCTTAAATATATACAACTTCACGATAAATATGTGACATAACACACTTCAAGTTGACATGGATCACATATATGCACAAAATCAATACATATGCAAAAAGATGTGTACAACCAGAAAAAAGTGTGCATACAATACCAAAGGAGAGGGGTCCAACAGCATTCGTAATGGGCAGAAAAGAAACAGTTTCTCTGATAATAAACTGATTTTTTCTTGCAAAGGGAATAAAGGAAGATTATCCCTAAGCAGGGATTTTAGCTACATAGGTCAGATATAAGAGACTCAGCAATTATGGATGCCCAACAGCTATGGTATGTGAACAAAATAAGTTCATATGAATCTATGTATACTCTAGGATCATTATATGCCCCAGAGTAAACAAATCAGGCCAGCGGCGCCACAGGATGGAGAGAACCTAAGTGTGGGATGAGCTCCCACGCGTATCGCCACACACAGGTGGCTTCCTCAGGGAAAAGATAGCATGTCATGTTTGCCATTCTGAACATATATATATATATATATATATATATCATTGCTGAATAATTGAGATGTGGCTCACCTGCAGGAGGGAGGAGAGAGAGAGCGTCAGTATTCATAACGTACTGTGCTGCATGTGGAGAACGCTGGGCGCGGCCATCTTGTGTGCAAAAACGATCACAATAATGTTCAGTTCAGGCACTTAATGCACATGCGCTGGCGCCATAGTCGCAAATATGAACAGAGCACCGCTTGGCGCGCTGTGCTGCACGTGGAGAACGCTGGACGCGGCCATCTTGTGTGCAAGAACAACCCACAATAAAGTTCAATTCAGGGGCTTAATGCGCATGCGCTGGCGCCATAGTCACAAATATGAACAGAGCGCCGCAGCTATATTGTGTACAAAGAGCAAAACAATAAAGTTTTGCTCAGATGTTAATTGCGCAAGCGTCAGCCCTGTTATACACAGATATATAAATAGGTAAAGTTCACAAACGAAGCTTACTGCGCATGGGTGGATGCCATGGATGCAAATATGGACTTTATTGTTTTGCTCTTTGTACACAAGATACTCGTATGTTCATATACCATAGCTGTTGGGCATCCATAATTGCTGAGTCTCTTATATCTGACCTATGTAGCTAAAATCCCTGCTTAGAGATAATCTTCCTTTATTCCCTTTGCAAGAAAAAATCAGTTTATTATCAGAGAAACTGTTTCTTTTCTGCCCTTTACGAATGCTCTTGGACCCCTCTCCTTTGGTATTGTATGCACACTTTTTTCTGGTTGTACACATCTTTTTGCATATGGTTTGCCACAGCCTTTATATTAAGGTGTGGCACTGTGTTAGGTTTCTTTGCATATATTATATGCAATTCTAATGGTTTTTATGTGTTTCGGTTTTGTCATGTATGTATCCTTGTATGATTATTAATAAAATTTGATCTTTATGTATCACTACATTTTTGTGCAATTGAGTTGTTCCCTTGTTATGGGTATGATCTCTGCTTTCCATTTTTACCTATTGTCTTTTACATACCCTGGTGAATCCTCTTGTTCCTCAATATAAACCCATGATGTGTTAGTGGTGCCCTCGATTTTTTTCTATACACTGTACCAGAGAGACGTGAGAACATCATATTGGCAAAGTCTGACCTGAAACCAGCAACAATATCCAGAATTATACCCCATTGGCACCGCTTAGAGATTTCTGTTACTTACACTCTGAAACATTAGTCCAAGCTAAAATCAGTGCTAGTCTTCTTACAGTGTTGTGAGTCAGTGCCAAAAGTCCTCTGGCCGCCTTTCCTCACCATGCATGGCCATGGGTACTTCTAGGAAAAAAAGTGCTATCTGCAGTCTCAGATTTACTATATATACTGACTATACCCACGTCTCCATCAGCAGCCTCCACGGAATAACACTGCGTTTTGTGCGGTCACATGTCCTTCCATCTGCAAAAAATATATAAAGTGCTCTCAGTGAGAGAAACAAAATAGGAATCTTGTGGGTATGATACCTTTTAATGGCTAACAAATAATAGTGAATGTTGTTACAAAGCAAGCTTTCGGGACTGCTTATGTCCCTTCATCAGGCTGATATGACAAAATATTTGAAGGGACGTAAGTAGCCCCAAAAGCTTGCTTTGTAACAACATTCACTATTATTTGTTAGCCATTAAAAGGTATCATACCCACAAGATTCCTATTTTGTTTCTCTCACTGAGAGCACTGTATATATTTTTTTCTACTGGCTAACACGGTACCAAACCACTTTTTTCGTTTTACTTCCATCTGCAGTCACTTTGAGGACTGGAGCTCTGTACGGTCCGTGGAGCAGAATGTACTTAGGAGGTGGTGCCGGATCACAAACCATGACTGCAAGTCTGAGCTGCTGACACAGGGAATTAGTGAGCTGCTGATTATGCCATTTACAGCTCATTTGTAAAATACCAAGAAATAGGGATCTGCAGCTAACAGGTCACACACTATAGGACACCTTCAGAAATCATCTGGGGTCCATGCCAGGGTTTACAGAACATCTGGCAGCATGAGGATGTTCTACACAATACTAGTGGGTGATTTTCATGTTATGGCCAAGGTAATATATAGGATCACCAGAAGTGGACATACTATTGGTGAAACCTGTGCTACCACCCAGGGGCCACATCCACCTCCAAACGGCTACTGTCAGCTTGCGGCCGGTGTGTCAGTGTTGTATCCATCAAAACAGCAGCATTACCATTTTCAGTTGCTGTACCGCACCACAAAAATGCAATAAAAAGCTATCAAAACTGCTTATATAGCCCCAAAATGCACAAATTTAAACTAAAGCTAGCCTCACAAAAAAAAGCTCTTACACAGGTTCATTGATGGAAAAAAAAAAGGTTACCGGTTTACCCCACTTGGAATTTGTTTCAGCTTCTCAGGACATTACAACTGGTCCCAAAAACAGAAAGCATGCAATATATTACAGGCACTGGAAAAGCTAGTGGCCTTAACGTGTCCAGGAACATATACTGACGGACACGTAGACATATTTATATTTTTAAGATGGGAATAACACTGCCGCCGGCACTCGGGACTGGGACTTTATTTCTATGCAGCCGCACATTCCGGTCCCGAGCACCAGTATTGATGCGAGAGATTCGCACGAGTTTCTCGTATCACATTCGCAAGTGTGACCTCGGCCTTTAAAGAAGTCTCATTGCTTTGCTTTACAGAGTACTTAAAGGGGTTGTCCTGAAAGTCTATATCAATAACCTATCCTTATGAGATCTGACACCCGGCATTCTCTCAATCAGTTGACGTTGGGGATGGATGTACACAGTGTACAAAGACAGAACAGCACAGTTCTGTACACTATGTAGTGTCTACTCTTGAGCTCCCATCACTTCAATAGTAACCAAGCTGCAGCACTTGAGAATTGCCTCTTCATAATGCATAGAGTGGACCTGTACTCTGTTGATCCCACGGCGGCTAGATGCACAATTACACACAGCGATCTGATATTAATGACATATCCTAAGTATATGTCAACAGTATAGAAGTCCTGGGAAGACCCTTTAAAAGGGTTGTTCAAGGTAATTAAAATATTCACAGCATCCCTGATGTTACTGATGATCTTCCATTAACCTTGCTCTCTGCCGCCACAACTTGTGTACAACTCTTGAACATAGCAGCCACTCATTGGCCTCAATGGTAGACAAGTGCGCTGATGCCACTGATTGACTACAGCGGTGTCATACTACGACATAAAGGTATAAACACAAAACCAGAGGGAATGCAACGTTGGAATAGCGGGGAGTAAAAGGGTGAGTTTATGGAATGTTATTATTGGCGCTGCTCCGCTCCAGCAGCACCATCTTGTGACTGCAGCTTCTGACTCTCCGGAAGTGAGAGATAACCACCAGCTTTCAATGCAAGTCTATAAGAGCCAGAACAAGGCTCTCATAAACATAGAGTGGATTGTGAAAGTATTCTCCCCCTTGTCTTTTTAACTCTTTTGTTACATTTAAACCTGTGTTTAAATATTTTTGTAATCCGATTTGTATGTGATGCATCAGCACTAAATAGTCTAAGTTGGTGAAGTGAGAAAAGTATAGGCATTAATTACATTTATGGGATCAAATAACTAAAGATTAGCATGTGCATATTTATTTCCCCCTTTTACTATGAAGCTTCTCAAAATTACCTTCATAAGTCCCATGCTTAGTGAAAGGAAAACTACCTGTGTGCAATCTAAGTGTCACACGGTCTGTCAGTACATATACACCTTTTCTGATAGGCCACAAAGGATGCTAAACCATTAGGCAAGAGGCACCACTAACCAAACACCATGAAGACCAAGGAGATCTCCAAACAAGTCAGGGACAAAGTTGCTGAGACGTGCGAGTCGGGGATGGGTTATAAAAAATATCCCAATCTCTGATGATCCCCAGAGCACCATCGAATCCATTATTATCATCAAATGGAAAGAACATGGTACCACAACGATCCTGCCAAGAGAGGGCCACCCACCGGAAATCTCAGACCAGGCAAGGAGGACATTAATCATAGAGGCAGCACAGAGACCAAAGGTAACCCTGAAGGAGCTGCAGTGTTCCCGAGCAGAGACTGGAGTATCTGTTCAAACGACCACAATAGATGTGGCCTGTACGGAAAAGAGGGCAGAACAAAAAAGCCTTTACTTACACACAAAAACTGTAAGGCTATGTGCACACGTTGCGGATTCTGCTGCGGATCCGCAGCGGATTTGGCCCTGCAGACCCGCAGCGGTGTACAGTACCATGTTAGCCTATGAAAAACAAAAGCCGCTGTGCAGATGCTGCGGATTTTTCCGCGGATTACAATCCGCAGCATGTCAATTGTTTGTGCGGATTCCGCAGCGGTTTCACACCTTATCATTATGAGGTGTGAAACCGCAGGGCAAAACCGCAGGCTAATCCGCAGATAAAGGGCAGGACTTTTGGAAAAATCCGCAGTGCAATCCGCAACGTGTGCACATAGCCTAAGGCTATGTGCACACGTATGCAGAAAATTTTTGCATAAAAACAGGACTCCTTCCTAGAAAACGCGCATTTTTTCTGCACTTTTTTTGCGCAAAAAAACACGCATTTTTTATGCGGCCTTTTTCCACGTGTCCCCAGATACAAAGAAAATAGCAAGAAATGCGGAATTTTCCGCGAAATTAATGAGCATGCTGCGGTTTTTTTCGTGGGAAAAAAACGCATCAATATGCACAAAAAGTGCAAAATGCATTAAAATGAATGGGGAGCTTCTTTTAAGTGGCTTTTTTGGTAAATCCGCAAAAAAAAACGCAACGTGTGAACACAGCCTTAGGCTATGTGCCCACGTAGCGGTTTTTCAAGCGTTTTTTTCCTGAGCAGAAACGTACAGTATGCCCTTGCCAGGGAAACCGCATGCGCTTTTTGACACTCATTTTTGACGCGATTGTCAAACGTTTTGACATGCGTTTTTGCAACTACAGTGTATGTATGCGGAATCGCATGCGATTCCGCACAATTAATGAACATGCTGCGTTTTTTTTCTGCTAAGCGTTTCCGCAGCAGAAAAAAAACGCACCATTAGCACAACATGTGCGTTTTCCATTCTATTACATTAGATGCTTTTCTTAAGCATTTCCGCAGCAGAAACGCTTGTCTAAAAGCGTTGCGGAAACGCTTAAAAAATGCAACATGGGCACACAGCCTTAGGCTCGTTTTGAGTTTGCCAAAAGACAAGTGGGAAAACTCCCCAAATATATGGAGGAAGGTGCTGTGGTCAGATGAGACAAAAATTGAACTTTTGGGTCACCAAGGTAAACGCTATGTCTGGCACTAAACCAACAAAGCTCATCACCCCAAGGACACATCCCCACAGTGATGGTGGCAGCATCATGCTGTGGGGATGTTTTTTGGCAGCAGGGATGGGGAAAATTGTTTAAGTTGAGGGGAAGATGGATGGTGCGAAATAGCGGGATATTCTTTTGCAAAACCTGTTTCAGTCCATCAGTAATTTGAGACTGGGACGGAGGTTCACCTTCCAACAAGACAAATGACCCAAAGCATACTGCTAAAGAAACACTCCAGTGGTCTAAAGGCCCCGTTACATTTAGCGATGCACCAGCGATCCCGACCACGAAACGACCCGGTCAGGATTGCTGGTGCATCGCTAAATGGTCGCTAGTGAGCTGCCAAACAGGCAGATCTCACTAGCGACACAGCGATGCTCGGCGGTCGTTACTCACCTGTCAGACGCGGCGTGGGTGACGTCTTCCGCCTGCGTCCGTGGCTCACTCGTAGGCGCCAGCAGGAAGCCGACGACGAGAAATGGACCAGGCCGATCTCGCGTAATCAGCGATAGCCAGCGGGGGGCCGGTCGGAGGTGAGTGTCACATGTAGCGATATCGCTGCTGCGTCACAAAATCGGTGACGCTTTAGCGATATCGCTAGCAATATTGCTATGTGTAACAGGCCCTTAAGACGAAATGTGTAAATATTTTGGACCTAGTCAAAGCCCAGACCTTAATCCAACTGAGAATCAGTGGTCAGACTTGAAGATTGTTGTTCACCTGAGGAAACCATCTAACTTGAATGCGCTTGGTGCACTTTTAACTTGAAGAAGGGGCAAAAATCCCAGTGGCAAGATGTGGAAAGCTCATAGAGACTTATACAAGGCAACTTGCAGCTGTAATTGTCACAAAAGGAGGCTCTACAAAGTACTGACTTTAGGCAGGTGAATAGTTATGCACGTTGATGTTTTCAGTTATTTTGTCCTATTTGTTGATTGCTTCACAATCTGAATAAAACCAAATGTTCACAGTTGCATGTTCTTTACATGAACTGATTAAAACCCTAAAAAAACTGTGAAATTCCAGGTCGTTATATAGCAAAACACTAAAAATGAAAAGGGGGGGTGATACAGAGCAGAGCTGATATTTGAAGATGGCGGCATGTAAGTATGAGACTAGGGTCAGTGACCTTATATTAGAAGCACCACTCCAGAGCAGCAATAAAATAAAAACAAACAAACAAAAAAAAACAACCAGCTGGAGTGGTGCTTTAACTGCAGCTATTTCATTATTTTGAACAACCCTTTTAACTACAGCTATATTCCATTCTTCTTACAAGATTATACTGATAACGTGATTATATTCTATAGTATTTGAATATATGAATGAACAATGAAGTAGTATGTAAAGTCAAGAATGTCCCACAAATGGTGCAACCTCTCACAAGTCTGTATTGTCCTCCATAGTTTGACCTTACAATGACTACCCCTATCTGTGTGTTATTATCATGGCACAGCCTGAGCGACCTGATAACAGTCCAAGTGCAAACAAGATACCAGCACTTGAAATAAAAGTACATGCTCTACCACATTACAAATCACAACTGTGGCACACACAGTATGTAGGGGTATCCACTATACCCCTGCATCCATTATACCCCTGCATCCACCAATGCTGCAGCATTCTATAGTCTTCACAGCCACATATTCTGCACACAGTAACATTATAAATCATAAAGAGAAGTTAGATCTGATAATAAGGAACATGAAGCAGCTGTAGTCACAAGGGTTGTGGGTATTTTTGCATTGCAAATTAATTGCGTTCACTGATTAAAAACCAAAGTACTCATAGCCTGCATTTATATTGCCTCCTTTCTTAGCAATTTTATTTAGTTTTTACTTTGAGCAAATTAATGATAATAATTTTATTTCTTTAGCACCAACATATTCCGCAGTACTCCACCTGGATCCTTAACTACCTCACGAACCGACCTCAGTTTGTAAAGGTTTGGGACAGTGTGTCAGACACAGTGATCTGCAATACAGGGGCACCTCAAGGTACAGTTCTTGCCCCTTTTCTCTTCACACTGTACACTGCGGATTTTAAGTGCAACTCATCTAGCTGCTACTTGCAGAAATATTCTGATGACTCTGCAATAGTAGGCCTCATCACAGGAGGAGATGAAAGAGAGTACAGAGATACTAACCAAGCTTTTGTGGATTGGTGTCAGAGGAACCACCTTAGGATTAATTCCGGGAAGACCAAGGAATTGGTGGTGGACTTTCGCAAGGGAAAAAATCCACCAGTAGTGGTGAACATTCAGGGAAATGACATTGAGATAGTCGACACCTATAAGTACCTTGGTGTGATCCTCAATAATAAGCTTGACTGGGCCCATCACTTGGATGCAGTGTACAGGAAGGGCCACAGTAGGCTTTATCTGCTCAGAAGGCTGAGAGCCTTTGGAGTTAGGGGGGCACTCCTTGCATCCTTCTTCAACTCTGTTGTGGCATCAGTTATCTTCTTTGGTGTGGCGTGCTGGGGTAGTGGCATATCAACCAGGGACAGGAATAGGCTGGACAAACTGATTAGAAGAGCCAGCTCTGTCCTGGGATGCCCCCTTGATCCAGTTCAGGAAGTAGGCGACAGGAGGATACTGGCCAAGGTGAGCTACATGGTGCAGAATGATTCCCATCCCATGCATGGGACCGTGACAAAGATGTGCAGTACTGTCAGTGACCGGCTACTTCATCCTAAATGTTTGAGGGAGCGCTATCAAAAGTCCTTCCTTCCTGCTGCAGTTAGGCTGTATAACCAGCACTGTCCAAAACGGAGAACGACCCAAACAGTGAACTGATAGATCCAAAGTTGTGATAGTCCGGTTATATCTTTTTTTTCGTTTATATACCTACCTACTGTCAATGTAATGCCTTTATGCATCTGTATCTGTACTTGTTCCTGCCTTGCTGCTGTAATGCTCTGAATTTCCCCATGGTGGGACGATTAAAGGATTATCTTATTATAGAGGGGACTTGTATAGACGACAGACATTACAGCATACCAATAAACACATAGATCAAAATAGATACCTTGAAAGAGGAATGAGGGCCCTGCTCGCAAGCTTACAATCTATGAGGAAAGGGAAGACACGGAAGGTGGGTGGTAACAATTGATTTTATTGTTTGGACCTGCCATAGTGTAAAGGCCCCGTCACACATAGCGACTCACCAGCGATCTCGACAACGATATCAACGTGTCAGGATCGCTAGTGAGTCGCTACATGATTGCTGGTGAGCTGCAAACAGACAGCTTCACCAGCGATCAGCACCAGCGACACCGAGCACGTGGCGTCGCTGTGTACTTTAGTTACCAGCGCGCTGATGCAGGGAGCTGGTAACTAAGGTACACATCGGGTTTCTAAGGGACGTGCGTCACTTAGAAACCCTATGTGTACCTTAGTTACCAGCTCCCTGCATCAGCGAGCTGGTAACTGAGGTACACAGAGGGTTTCTAAGCACAGCGCAGTGCTTAGAAACCCTGCGTTTACCTTAGTTACCAGCTCATCGCTGGTCTCCCGCCTGTCTCACGCAGCGATGCATGCTGGCCAGCGGGAGACCAGCGAGCAAAAAAATGTCCAGGGCTTTCCTACAGCGATCAGTGATATCGGCAGGGGGGCCGGTCGCTGATCGCTGTCACACATAGCGATCTCGCTGGTGAGATCGCTGTTACGTCACAAAACTTGTGACTCAGCAGCGATCTCGCTAGCGAGATCACTATGTGTGACGGGGCCTTAAGAAACGGGTGTTCATGTAATGCTGCATGAACCAGTTAACAGTCTAAATATGTAACAATCCAGACACAGAGGGCTATTAAATGCATAAAGCATGTGAAAACATGATGCAAGAAACCTGGTTATGGTAAAAAATTTTCAATGAGCCACACAGGGAGATTTAGGTTAATGCGTTGAGGCCATAGGCCAGTCTAAACAAATGCATTTTTAGGGCACGCTTAAAACTGGGGGGATTGGGGATTAATCGTATTAACCTGGGTAGAGCATTCCAAAGAACTGGCGCAGCACGTGAAAATTCTTGGAGACTGGACTGGGAGGTTCTGATTATTGAGGATGTTAACATCAGGTCATTAGCAGAACTGAGGGCACGAGTAGGGTGGTAGGCTGAGACGAGGGAGGAGATGTAGGGTGGTGCTGAGCCATGGAGTGCTTTGTGGGTGAGGGTAAAAAGTTTATACTGAATTCTGGAGTGGATGGTAACCAGTGAAAGGACTGGCACAAGGTAGAGGCATCGGTATAACGATTGGTGAGGAATATGAGCCTAGCTGCAGCATTCAGCACAGATTGGAGAGGGGAGAGTTTGGTAAGAAGGAGACCGATTAGTAGGGAGTTACAATAGTCCAGACGAGAATGAATAAGAGAAACAGTGAGAGTTTTTGCAGAGTCGAAAGTAAGAAAGGGTCGAATTCTAGAAATGTTTTTGAGGTGCAGATAACAAGAGCAAGCCAGTGATCGGATGTTGGGGGTGAATGAAAGCTCAGAGTCAAGTATGACCCCAAGGCAGTGGGCATGTTGCTGGGGAGTAATGGTGGAACCACACACGGAAATGGCAATGTCGGGCATAGGCAGGTTAGTAGAGGAAGGAAACACGAGGAGTTCCATTTTTGACAGGTACAGTTTCAGATAGAGGGAGGACATGATGCTAGAGACAGCGGTAAAACAATCACTGGTGTTTTCTAGAAAGGCTGGCGTGATATCAGGAGAATAAGTGTATAATTAGGTGTCATCAGCATAGAGATGGTACTGGAACCCAAATCAACAGATTGCTTGACCAATAGGGGCAGTATACAAAGAAAAGAGGAGGGGGCCTAGAACCGATCCTTGAGGAACCCCAACAGTAAGGGGAAGATGAGAGGAGGAGCCAGCAAAAGATACAGTAAAGGAGCTGTCAGAGAGATAGGAGAACCAGGAGAGAACGGTGTCATAGAGGCCGATGGAGTGGAGCATAGTGAGGAGGCGCTGATGATCCACTGTCGAATGCTGCGGAGAGATCCAAGAGAATTAGCAAGGAGAAATGACCATTAGATTTAGCTGTTAGAAGATCATTAGAGACTTTAGTGAGGGCAGTTTCAGTAGAGTGTATAGAGCGGAAACTGGATTGTAGAAGGTCGAGGAGAGAGTTATCTGAGAGATAGCGGATCAGTCGGGCATGAACCAGACGTTCCAGGAGTTTAGAGATGAAGGGAAGATTAGGGACAGGTCTATAGTTAGCGGCATAGTTTTGGTCGAGGGATGGTTTTTAAGTAATTTAAGTAATGGCTGTATGATGGCATGCTTAAATGAGGAAGGAAAGATACCGGAAAAGAGAAAGAGGTTGAATATTTTTGTTAGGTGAGTGGTGGCAGCAGGGGAAAGGGACTGGAGGAGATGTGATGGAATGGGGTCACTGGTGCAAGTAGTAGGGCGAGAAGATGCAAGGAGCCTGATTACTTCTTCTGTTACTGGTTCAAAATCAGAGAGTGAGCTAGATGCAGTGGGGGAGGGAGGACAGTGCATGGTATGAGGTGATTGGGAGACAATTTCCTGTCGGATATGGTCAATTTTTTCTTTAAAATAATTGGCCAGATCGTGAGCGTGGAGAACCGTGATTGGGGCCTGCACTCTTGTGTTGAGTAGGGAGTGAAAAGTGTCAAAGAGACGTTTTGGGTTATTGGATGGTGAGGTCATTAGGGTGTTGAAATAGGTTTGTTTTGAGACGTGAAGGGCAGTGTTGAATGTTTTAAGCATAAACTTATAATGGATGAAATATTCAGGTAGATTGGATTTTCTCCACAGACGTTCGGCGCACCTGTAGCACCGCTGTAGGAAGCGTGTTTGCAGCGTGTGCCAGGGTTGTCGCCATATGTGCCTAGTTGTTCTATGTATAGGAGGTGCAGTTTCATCCAGGGCACTTAGAAGTGTTTCATTGTAATGCTTCAGTGCAGAATCAGGACATGAGAGGGAGGAGATAGGGGCCAATGATGACTGCAAGTTCTTCATAAGTTTCTGGGTGTTAATGGACTGTATATTTCTATAAGTATGGAAAGTGGGGGTGACCTGATCAGTATGGCAGTTCTTGATAGAGAATGATAGAAAGTTGTGGTCAGAGAGTGGGACAGGGGAGTTTGTGAAATCATCCACTGAGCAAAGCCGGGAGAAGACCAAGTCGAGGGAGTTTCCGTCTTCATGCATGGGGGAGTTAGTATGCTGCGAGAGGCCGAAAGAGGTTAAATAAAAGGTGAGAAGCAGATGGTGAGAGGGGAAGAGCAATGGGGATGTTGAAGTCTCCCATAATGAGGGTGGGGATGTCACAGGAGAGATAGTGTGGAAGCCAGGTGGCAAAGTGATCCAGAAACTGATAAGGGGGTCCCGGAGGACGATACACCACCGCCACTTGCATTTAAATTGATTAAATGTGAATATATCTAACCATTCTCTTCAAAGAGGAATCCTACTCAGCATTATTTAGAGGGAATTTGCCAGCAGGATTTTTCTACTTCATCTCAGAGCTGTGTTATGTATTCAAAAAGACCCTTAATCCAATGCTGCATCACTTAGTTTTCTGGGTGCAGCTGTTCTGGCACAATTAGTTTTTAGATGCAGCATGAAGCAGAGCTGAGAAAGTTAAACCTGCCCTCACCCAGCGCTCCATGAACAAAGTACATAAACAGTGAGCTGCTTATCACAGGAGGGGGCAGACTCGATCAGTGATTAGGGCAGCAGCTAGTCATAGCAAGGATAATGTCCTAGTGATAAAACCTTCATTGTAAGTAAACAACACCACACACCTTGATAAGTGACACAACTTTGAAATCTGTGCTTTAACCCCTACCTCATGCTGTCCTCAGATTACATAGCAAAAACCTACTGACAGATTCCTTTTAAGGCTGTGTGCCCACATTGCATTTTTTAAGGACAAACCGCATTAAAAACGCTTAAAAGAAGCATCCCATTCATTTTAATGCATTTTGGCCTTTTTGTGCCAATGGATGCGTTTTTTACCGCTAAGGAAACGCTTAACAGTAAAAAACGCAGCATGTTCATTAATTTCAGCTTAGGTCCGTGCTTTTGGCTATTTCCTATAGTTCAAAAGACACGCGGAAAAAAACGCATCAAAAACGCGCGTTTTTTGCGCAAAAAAACCCGCAAAAATCGCAGCAAAAAACGTGCAGAAAAAACGCGCGTTTTCTGGGAAGGAGACCCGTTTCCTGAGCGTTTAAAAACGCTAACGTGGGCACATAGCCTTAATGTGTTACCCTTTTTCTACTTTAAAAGTTAGCATTAATCGGCCCAGAGTGAAGGTAAAAGGTTATACTCATCTCCTGGAAAACTTCAGCACCTCCACATTTGTTACGGTGTCTTCTGCCAATCTCTTCGCGTGAATATGCAGCGGGGGTGTCAATCATCAGCCCTTACATTTTATTCAAACAGAAAGAGAAATTATTCTTCCTGGTTTTATGGAATGGGGAATCTGCAGCTAACGATGGCTGCTGGTTGACCGCAGCAGTAATGTGACGCTCCCTACAAGATTTGATGATACGAGACTGAATGTATAGTCTGTTTTTATTTCTGATGCCTCTCTGAGCCCATTAATGGTAACTTTTAAATTAGTAGAAAACCCCTATAACAGGAAATGAATTAACGGGGAACATGAAGAAAATACGAGCAATAGTGAAGTGATGCCCTCATGGCATGGAAACCAGATTGTACAGGTCTGGGCAACCTTATAATACACTTGGTAGTGGATAAAAGTACATGAGTCAAATGCTGTAAGTGACAACATAAAAGTGTAAAAGCCCCGTAAATATTAAAATCAGCTGAAGACTAAAGGTACTGTCACACTTAGCGCTGTACCAGCGATCCCGACCAGCAATATGACGCGGTCAGGATCGCTGGTACATCGCTAAGTGGTCGCTAGTGAGCTGCCACACAGGCAGATCTGCAGATCTCACCAGCGACATCGCTGGGGACAGGGGTCGCTACTTACCTGTCACACCAGGCGATCCTGCGTCCTCCCGCCCGCGTCCACGCTTGTCACTCGTCTCTCCACAGGAAGTGCCGCAGGAAGATGACGACGAGAAACAGTCCTGGACGTTCTCGCGCGATCAGCGATAACCAGCGGGGGAGCGGTCGGAGGTAAGTATCACACACAGCGATATCGCTAGCAATATCGCTATAACGTCACAAGTTATAGCGATATTGCTAGCGATATCGCTTAGTGTGACAGTACCTTTACGATTATGGCGAACCTGGACCACCATCTGATAAGCAAGGGGGCTTCCCGACTTTCCCATGACTCATGATGTCAGCAGAGGGAAAGATCAGGCAAATTAAACATGAACGCCCTTATCCTTTTGATCTTAAAGGGATAGACTCACCCCAATCCTCAAATTAAATCATTTTCTCATTCATACAGGGGATTTAGCCCTTACAAATATCCTCCTTGTGGTATGGATTTTACTTATTTAGTTTCATGTTAAAAGAGTTCTATTCCATACATAAATGAGCTGGTTTCGGTATGTAGGAGGGAGAGTCCCCGCTGTGTAACCGGACCGGAACCAAGGGGACTGTCACCAAGGTTCCCAAGGAGACTGTTTCCGGGGGACACATTAAGAGGACGGACCAGAGACAGTTCTAGAAGGAGTGGGAGCAGAGCCGATATAAAAGGAGCTGAGAACGCCAGCAGGGGGCACTCGACGGAGCAGGAGGTTTAGGCAGCGCCAGAGAGCCAGGAGTGAGCAACGGCCAAAGAGGACGAAGGGAGACTCGCCACTACCAGGGAGAAAAAAAAACGATAATGAACTTGGCACTCAATATTTGTTGAAAATAAATTGCATTTTTATTTTGCATCCACGTGAAGTTTAAATTCTAAACGTTTTCGGTCCAGCATAGGATCTTCATCAGAGAATCTCTTAAAGTTTACTGGATGCTGTATATGCTTGTAATAAGCTAGATAGCGTTATTAGTGAGGCAACTGACTGTCACTTTTGTTTTCATTATACCCTGTGTAGCTGGCTCTGCAGGCCTGCGGTATATATCAATGTCATTTTGCAGTGCGGGTAATAGGCGACGTCCGTCGCTATGGTATTGCACTGGGTGATAAATCTTCTGATGTATGTAGCGCTGTAGGTACACAGACAGCGGCACAACCCACACGCCAAGAGAGACAGCATCCGAGCGCAATACCAGAAGCGACGAGGTTGCCATACCTACAGCGCTACATACACCAGAAGATTTATCACCCAGTGCAATACCATAGCGACGGACGTCGCCTATTACCCGCACTGCAAAATTACATTGATATATACCGCAGGCCTGCAGAGCCAGCTACACAGGGTATAATGAAAACAAAAGTGACAGTCAGCCGCCTCACTAATAACGCTATCTAGCTTATTACAAGCATATACAGCATCCAGTAATCTTTAAGAGATTCTCTGATTAAGGTCCTATGCTGGACCGAAAATGTTTAAAGTAGAATTTAAACTTCACGTGGATGCAAAATAAAAATGCAATTTATTTTCAACAAATATTGAGTGCCAAGTTCATTATTGTTTTTGGAACGGGCTGGATACTCTACTATATATTTGAGTGCCTTGTTGTTTCTACCATTTTCACTACCAGGGAGAAGACAGCCCCGAGCGGCCCATCAGGGGGACGCCGACCAAACAACTGCGCACCCGCTCCCATCACTTCAGCCAGCGATTGCGGCCTATCAGCTGCCACCTTCGGCTGAGACACTCCCCAATTCCAGCCCGCGGTTGCGGCTTGCCCGCTGCCGCCTCTGTCTGACCCCAGCCCATGGCCACGGCCTACCCGCTGCCTTCCGCGGCCGCAGCCAGCCAACTCCAGCCCGCGGTCGCGGCCTACCCGCTGCCGCCCGTGGCCACCGCTGGCCAACTCCAGCCCGCGGATGCTGCCGTTCGACTCCAGCCCGCGGCTGGGGCTTACACACCCCAGGCCCCGACCATCGTAACCCCACCATCACCGGGAGGTGCCATGCAGAGGAACTCTACAGGGGCCCGTTGTGCCTTCGCTCCGTCTGGGTGTAGCAACGCCAGAAGCTTGCGTCAACTCCTTGTGAGCTGGGCCCAGCGGCTGAGACATCGAACAGACATCGATCACCACTCTGCCGGACATCAGAGGAGGATAAGTGACACGCTGTAGTTGCATAATCGTAGTTTCTGGACCCGTATTCGGCCATACCGCGGCCTCATAGTTACCGGATCTAACTGGGTAGTTATTAGTGTGTTACCTGTGCATTGTTGTTCTGATCCCTGCGAGGATAACGGTTGTTAGCTTGCTGGTTACTCGAGATAGCCCTAAAGGGACATATATATCTATATAAAAGTTACATTTAAAGCTTACTCCGGCTCTCGTCTCTTCACTGCATCCCGCGTGCCTGCGATAACTACAGGTGCACCCTTCAAGGCCAAGTTCTCGGGTACACTGTTCTTACCCTCAATTACCATCCTCTGCCTTACAATGACTGACAGAGGCACAAAAGGCGCTTCCTGTACTGAATTCTCAACCCTGCAGTAACTTTTTTTTGTTGTAAAATATCTGTAATGGCCTCTACATCTGGGTGCAGTCTCTGTTCACACTAAGCAGCAATATTTAAAGGAACACACTGGGCAAACTGCCTGTGCATGGCACAGGTACTCCTGAATTCCTGTATCATGCCCTTTCTCTAGATGGAACATGCTCCTTTAGGCACAATGCAGAGGAGACCCCTTATGCATTCTCTGAATTTTTGTTTTTTTTCAGGCTCGACAGCGGCCACAGTGTCCATAGAACATGAGCTGGAAAGCTTACTTGCTGATCATATTTCATGGGGAAACGGAAAAGGAGATGAGTAATGTGAATAAAATAGAATACAAATTATATCTTATTCACACCACTCATGTCCTTCTCTCCCTTTCCATATGATATACTGTGGTGCATATGTACATGAATAAAAAGTTACATCTGAGATTGAACTACTCCAATAATATTACCTGCTAATCAGCTGAGTGCAGACATCAGACCCCACAGATATGAGATTGATGGTCTACCCTAAGGACAGGCCATCAATTCTGCTTCCCTTCTTGACAGTTAATTGCCCAGAGTTCTAGAATACAAATTATCTCACACTGATAAAATAATATTGTGTACTGAGCCACAAAATACCACAAAATAAATACCACCAAACAGTGCTCAAATAATACCAACATGTAGTCACCAAATAACAGCTCTACACATAAAGTAATCTAGTAACAGAGCTATAAATGTCTAAAGAATTTCTATAAACATTAATATTAAGATCATTCATGATTCTACGCTTCTGTGTCAAACCATCGGTGGCCTCCTTTAATAGTAGCATAGCAGATTGTTCTGGGTGAACATACAGGTAACAGGCCTCTAGGATGACATACCGTAATAACCTTCTGAAATGTATGCTTTACAACAGTCGGGGGCTGGAGATGTTCACTGACTCAAAGGGAGAGTGTTCTAGGCATGCTCTGTTACCTATGCAGAGGTCATTATGCAGGGAGGGAGGAAGTGACTTGTCACCATCATGTAATCTGTGTTATCTATATACACTGTAGGTGACACATTTCTTAATAATCTTGAAGATAGGTCATCAATGTTATTTTCCTAAACAACCCCTTTAACTTAAAAATAATACATCATTATCTAATTATGGTACATATTCCTTTAAGTATCACTGGAGCTGGAGATTTCCCCAGAGGACCATTAATAAAATACTATTACCATAACAGGACATATTTCCACGCCACTTTCCCAAATCTGTGTAATGTAAATTGGTGTGGCCTAGATCTGAAAAAACAGCAATATAAAAAGTAATGTGTGATTTCTAATAATGATCAATTTCATAAAGGGGTGATTAGGTTACATACTTTTCTGGTTAGTACAGCTTTATTTTGGATGATACAGTATTTCTGCTGGCTTTTTGCAGATACCAACAACTTTATAGTATTAGGATTTAGGTGTTATGGTCAAATTGGTATCCAGAAAGCACAGATTTTCGATGAGAGGGGGCCACACTCGGCACCCCCATGATCAGCTGTTATTTGCTGCAATGGCTGCCAGCTGTAAACAGTAAATGCACTGGGAATATCACTGCTCCTTAAACCATGTAGTGGCCGTTGATAAAAACTGCAGCTCAACCCCTATTCACTTCAATAGGAGCCAGGCTACAGTTATCGGCCTAGTGGCATGAGCTGTGCTGTCCCAGTCCAGTTCACAATTTGCACCCAGCAGGAGCTTAAAATAGTTGATCAGTTGGGGGTATTGCAAAAATAGGAGCAACCAGCTCACATGCTATATGAGTGACATCCTTGGCACGGGGAAAGCCACTCCTGCCAGACTCAGAACTATATAGATCCAATAGAAAAAACTCCTCCAGGCAAACATCCTGGTAAAAAAAAATAGAACTTTATTCTTGTGCGATAAAAAATGAATGACGTCTGCAATTTCATCCAGCAATGTGGTATACTATATTCCCTATGTGTTTCTGACTGTAAACCAATCCTGAATCATAGAATGGTAGAGTTGGAAGGGACCTCCTGGGCCATCTGGTCCAACCCCCTGCTCAAAGCAGGAGTCGCTATATCATCCCAGACAGATGTCTGTCCAGCCTCTGTTTGACTGTAAGTGCTTTACAGTCAGAAACACGTATTCTATATTGCTGGATAACATTGAAGATGTCATTCATTTTTTTAATTTTTTACCTGGATTTATGTCTGGAGGATTTTTTCTATTGGCTCAATGGGGGTGCAGAGTGTGGGAACCCCACAATGTAATACTGATCCCCTATCCTGAGGATGGATTCATGAATAACCCTGGATAACCTCTGTAGGCACTATAAAACGTATCTCTTGTTGTCAGAATATACAGTACTTGGAAAAAAAAGTCACTTTAGATCATAGAAGGAAACAGTCACTGATTTACACCTCTGCCCACGCGCTGGGCGTAGCAATCTAAAGGGGGTCTGACTCAATGTGCCACGATCCAGTTTTGGATTTGTGGCAACTCTGGTTCCACTCACATTAAAACATTTTACCTTTCAGGCCAGCGGGGGATAAATGCAGTTTTTCCCTGCTGGCGAGCTGGTGTTATGCAGTGCTGCTGGGTCAGCTGATGTTGCTGGTGACCACTCCCACATCCTTTAAAAGGTCACCTGATGCATCAGCTAACTGTTGGTGATACAGTTCATCTTTGGAGACCAACTTTTGCAGAAGCAGCTCTCTGGTGCTGGCAAGTCTGGTGTTTGGAGTCCTGTTTCTGTGCTATCTGTGGTGTGGAGTTAAGCAGAAGTGTCCACATACAAGTGTTGTATTTTTGTTATCTTGTCCCTTTGGTGTCTGTCACTTCCCCCTGTGTGTTTTATCTACAGAGGTGAGGCTAGAGCTCCTTGCCAGGCAGTGGACTAGCCAGGGCAAATCTAGGAGACAAATAGGGATGAGGTATCCTGACGTTGGCAGGGGGAAGGACCTGCATAGGGTGTTAAGTGAGAACAGGGACAGGCTCAGGTTAGAGCTCAGGATGTGACCGTCCCTGATTCCTTATCGTCAGGGCCTTCCTCTCCCCTATTCCACCGGCGTTGTGTTGTTGCGCCGTTTGATGACCGACCAACCGTTGGGTCGTGTCGCACTGGTCAATCACATCATGAAACAATGATTACCTAAATGTCCTCTACTCAATTGTCACAAACAGTAATATTTTTCATTAGAAAAAAAAGTTCACAATGGGTTAAGATAATTAAATCGATACCTAACCGGCCTACTACAGCAATGACATGCTAACATCAGCATGCCAATCGCTGTCTGTAGCGGGTCACTGCTCCAATTAAGATAGATGGTCTTCACTCTTTTTATAAATCGTTACCTCTAAAGCCCTCCAAACAAATTAACCAGAAGTCTGCCGAGCCCGCCGACACAGACAGGTTCACACGATGGCTTAATGTGTATGGGGGGCACTGGCCCACTTCTAGTCACGGGACATGTCGATCGTACATATACAATTTTGGACTGCTGATCGCATTGTTCTCCCAGAGATAAAATGCCGGCCGAAATGTCAGTACACTGCTTTCTCATAGAGAACACAGGAGCACTGAGCCAAGCGAGCACTCCTATGTATGAGAGTTGGCTGAAATGGCCGTCAGCTGAATGACTGGCCAAAGAATTGTTCCGCCAACAGCCATTTAATGCACATGGCCAGCTTTATCCTACGCTCCCACTAGGATTATTTGGTGAGTTTTTGATGTTGTAAATTTTCTGCATCTATTAGGAAAATTTGGTTACTCGTGGGGTTTTTTTCATCCCATTTTTATCTTGTTTTTAATGCTGGGTTCTTGGGGTTTTTTTTTTATAATTCCTGGTATTTGGCTTTGACAAAATTTTATTGATATAGTCATGTGTGGACATCAGATTTCTATAAATGCCATTCACTTTGCTGGAACTGTAAGAGGCCGTGTTCCGTGCATTATTTTGAGCATTTCCTGTTAAAATCAATGGGGAGTCTATTTACAGAGTATTGATAACTGTTTTGATGTGGTCTTTGCAGTAGAACCAGCTTAATAATAATGAAAAAAAATGTCGGAATGTACCTATATTGAAATAAGACATAGTTTATGAAAAACTGCCTATAGTCACCCATAGATTGGCTGTAAGTAAACACACAATTCCTAGCCTTCTAGTTCTACTTCATCTCATATTCGGTTCCAGAAACCTCCGGCTATGGAGGCTGACTATAATGGAATGGCAACTACGCATTTCCACTGCCGGAGAAAAAGTGGTGATACCTGGTGGCCATTCTTCCATGTGAAACATGTCAGCAGCTCTCCTCTCTGACTCATAAAGAAGGGTGCTCACCAAGAGACCCCCTATATGACATGGAAACTTCCTAGTAGGATATGAAGTCCGTGTACTGATTGCAATGTCTGGACTGGCCATGGAACTCCCACCTATGAGGCTGTTGAATTCGGGTAAGTGGACTCAATAGACCCATAGCCAATCTGGACATCACTGTCTAAATTGGGATCGTAAATGTTGGATGTGTGAAACCAGCCTAGCAACCTACATGAATGACGGTAATTTTACATTCTATTTACTTTCCAAGCAGATTATTTTATAAAATACAGGCTTTTTTCCTATAGGCTGCAGATTATTCTAAATAATGGCTTTTATTAAATTCTGGCAACAAGGCCAATTAGCTTTGCCAATAACGGGGCAGACAGACTAAATCAGCTATTCCACTAACAATACTCCTGTAAACTTTTTTTGTGCTTTTACCATCTATTCTATAAAGCCAATTCAAAAGGTGTCTCTTTTTATTTTGGGTAAATAGAGTAACAAAAGGCAAGTTGAGTGGTACTAAAATACAATTTATCCCTAAATATGTAAGGGCAACGGCTAAGTAGTTTCAGCCCCAACACAGCTATATATATTTACTGTACTGTCAAAAGCTCTATTAGCAATAAACAGAGTTAATTTGTCATATACATACACACACACACACATACACAGAATTTGTAGGGGGAGTTTGGCGGCTGCAGTGGAGCAGGGTCACAGTAGTCAGGGTCGGTGCTTCAGATGGCAGTCGGTGGCAGCAGGAGTGGGACGGTGCTGCGGGCGGGGAGGAGGAAGTGTCCCGGCATTGCGGGCCATGGGCTCTCCTCCTAAGATGTCGGCGCTGAGCGAAGCCCTCCATCAACTTATTTCCCAGCTGTGGGCTTCGGGAAAATGGTGGCGCATGCACAGATTGACATCTTGGGAGACGAGATTTCAATCTGTGCATGTGCCACCTCTGGCAGTCATTTTCCTGAAGCCCACTGCAGGGAAATCAATGACATCTTAGGAGAGCCTAGGGCTGGCAGTGCCGGGACACTCACTCCTCCCAGCCTGGGGCCCGCAGCATCGCGCGGCCTCCTGAAGCAGCAACCCTGCCTCCTGTTAGCCGCTCCATCCCTGCCGAAACCCTGGTAAGCTACCATAAAATGGGACTATAAGACGCACCACCATTTTATTTAAAATATTTTTTTTCCTATTTTCTTCCCCAAAATTTGTATATATTATTGTACAAAAGATATAAACCTGCATGGGAACATGCTGCAAATAAATAAATTAATAATAAATATTTCAACGGTTTATTTTTATCAGCAGAGGAACTGTAATGTAAAGTGAATGAACAATCCTCAATGATGGTGAGATCACGGTTCTGTGGCGGCTATGTCATCCCTTCTAGGACTCCTTGTTTTTCTTTACCGTCAAAACAACATCAAAGCCTCAATTTATATAGGTACATGGTTTTGGAAGTAACTTGGCAGAAGGTTGTTCCCAACATCTTTGAAAACTAACCACAGACCTTTTGTGGATGTAGATTTGTGCAAATCCTTCTATCTCTTCGTGTAATCGCAGACAGACTTGATGATGGTGAGATCAGGGCTCTGTGAGGGTCACTTCATTTCTTCCAATTCGCCTTGTTCTTCCTTACACTGAAGATAATTCTTAATGACTTTGGCTGTATCTTTGGAGTCGTTTTCCTGCTGCAGAATAAATTTGGAACCAATCAAACGCCTCCCTGATGGTACTGCTTTATGGATAAGTATATGCCTGTATTTCTCATCATTGAGGACACCATTAATTCTGACCAAATTCCCAACTCCATTGGCTGAAATGCAGCCGCAAACTTACAAGGTACTTCCACCATGTTTTACTATTGCCTGCAGACACTCATCACCGTACTACTCTCCAGCTCTTCGACAAACAAACTGCCTTCTGTTACCACCAATATTTCACATTTTGACTGGAGGAGAATCATTGCACATTTGGGGCTGAATTGGGGATTTGGTCAAGACTAATAGTGTCTTGCTGAGAATTACAGGCATATACTGTACTTGTCCATCTTGGAATACCATTGGCTCCAAAACTGTTCTGCTGCAGGACAATGGCCCCAAATATAGTCTATGTCATTAAGAACTTTCTTCGGTGTACCAACAAGAATTGTTGCTTTGATGCTGTTTTGAAGGCAAATATTGATTTGTTTCATTTGTTCATTCTCTTTGCTAAATCCTATACTATTAAGGCTTCTTTTACACTTGCCGTGTTTTTGCGGCCCCAATAGATTTCTATGGGGCCGCAAAAATGGCCCAAAAAAATTCATCAGAGCGCCGTATGGTTGTGAAGGCCGTATATACGGCCGCAATAGATTTCAATGGTGCCGCAAAAACAACGGTAGCTTGTTTTTGCGGTACACCGTATTTATGGAAAGCCTTATTTTTTCCCACCAATTTGTCAAAACAGGGAAAAAACGGCAATCCGAGAAGGTTTTTTGCGGCCTGTTTTTGCGGCAGACCATTAAAATTACGGAAATACGACCCACAAAAACGGGCCACAAAAAACACGGGAAGTGTAAAAGAACCCTAAGGCTAAGTGCACACGTAGCAGAAATTTTCTGCTGAAAAACAGGACTCCCTTCCCAGAAACCGCGTGTTTTTTTCTGCGCGTTTTTCCCGCGATTTTTGAGCGTTTTTTTTCCGTGCGGTTTCTAGACACATGGAAAAAGCCAGAAACGCGGAAAAAAACGCGAAATTAATGAGCATGCTGCATCAATGTGTACAAAAAGTGCTAAATGCATAGAAATGAATGGGAAGCTTCTTTTTCGCGTTTTTCCCGCGGATTTTTTGGCAAATCTGCAGGAAAAACTGCGAAAAAAACGCTGTGTGTGAACACAGCCTAAAGGTGCTGTCACACTTAGCGGTGCACCAGCGATCCCGACCAGCGATATGACGCGGTCAGGATCGCTGGTGCATCGCTAAGTGGTCGCTAGTGAGCTGCCACACAGGCAGATCTCACTAGCGACATCGCTGGGGACGGGGGTCGCTACTTACCTGTCACACCAGGTGATCCTGCGTCCTCCCGCCCGGCTCCACACGTCACTCGTCGTCACAGCAGGAAGCGCCGCAGGAAGCTGACGACGAGAAACAGTCCAGACTGTTCTCGCGCGATCAGCGTTAGTCAGCGGGGGAGCCGGTCGGAGGTAAGTATCAGACATAGTGATATCGCTAGCAATATCGCTATAACGTCACAAGTTATAGCGATATCTCTTAGTGTGACATGCCCTTAACACTTGTTTTTTAAAGCATTCTTACTGTGCTTGCCATAAAATGGCATTACAGCTGATAGGTCCCAAGTGAGTGTTGATCATAAAGCCACTAAATTGAGCATTAACCTTCACAATTTCCTGCACCCAAGCTTGGCAACATTGTAAAAGGAAGTACAATTGTCTTGGGCAACAAAAGGCAGACAGTGTGTGACATGCATTGGAACTATTCTTGGCTGGTCTAAAGTCTTGTGAGTTTTCTGTCTCACTCATTCACTTTGAGTAGCCCAACTGTACTACTGCTCCAATATTAATGCTATACTCTAGCCACCTTATGCAGGGGTTGCCACTTTTCCAGACTCCTAAATATCAAACATGGCTCGTTATACAGTCAAGATATTCCTTGTCTATGTAAATGTATATTTAAGAAGATACAGGAAAGATATATATCTTTGTACCGTGTTAGCCAGTAGATAGAAAAATATTCAGGATTGAGAGTCCTCAGTAGGTGACACCTTTTAATGGCTAACTAAAAAGATGGTAACACATTGCAAGCTTTCGAGACTACTCAGGTCTCTTCATCAGGCTAGACTAATACAAAATCTGAAGAATCACATTTATACACAATACAGCCTAGGCTGTGTTGTGCATATATATGTGATTCTTCAGATGTTGTATTAGTCTAGCCTGATGAAGAGACCTGAGTAGTCTCGAAAGCTTGCAATGTGTTACCATCTTTTTAGTTAGCCATTAAAAGGTGTCACCTACTGAGGACTCTCAATCCTGAATATTTTTCTATTTAAGAAGAATGAGAATTCAGGAGTCATTAAAGAGTAACTAACCTTTTGACTTTTAATTGCCTGCAGATCAGCGGAGGTCTGGGTCCTGAGACCGCCATGATCCCTCAAAAACCACTGAGAAGTGCACTGCGTGGAAGGCAGAAGCGTTCTGCTCCTGCCTGTGTAAGTATATAGAAATGCAGATTCCGTGGAAAGCCTTTGGCTTCCACATTGCCCTCTGTGCGCTCAATCAGGCAAAAGCTGTATGTTTCCCAAGGCGTGCACATCTCAGAGGTCTATTGAGAAATTGCTGGGGGTCTCAGAACAGGACCTCCACCGATCTGCAGGCAATTAAAGGGCCTAAAATATAAATTAAAAGTTCAGTTACTCTTTAACATAAACATACTGTATCTGTTAATGCCCTATTCTTTAACATGTAAATATCTGATGACTGTATTGGGTATATATTGGCTCATCAGTATGGATTTCACATTTAATGAGCATCAGCTTATTCAGGGGCTAATTAAACTAATCACCTTAGGCATTCAATGCTTCCATGGAACAAATGCTCTATACAGACAGCATTTAATTGTGCATTGCAAAATAGGGCATACAAAGGGTACAGTAAAGTGTGACTTGCTATTCAATAACTCTGCAATCACTGGAAAAACAATGTCAACTACTAGACTGGGACTGATGGAGAAAGGATCACTGTGCGCGACTATTTCTGTCTGTGCCATAGATAATGAATGGAGTGGTGCGACATGAAGCTCTATACGGTCCTGCATGCAATGAAGAAGCATGGGGTCTCTCAGGACACCTGCTCCAGCGATCAGTGGCGGCTGCAGAGGTAGAATCCCAATGGTTGGACATTTACCCTGTGGACAGGTGATAACTGTTATTCATGGGGAAAACCAATTTAAAGGGAATCTGTCACCAGGTTTTTAAAACCCCCATCTGAGAGCAGCATGATGTAGGGACAGAGACCCTGATTCCAGCGATGTATCCGTTATTGGGCTGTGTGTTGTATTTTTTATTAAATCCCTATTTCCACTGCTATGGTTCAACTAGATCTCGGAATGCTGAGCTGTGCATAACGTTGCTGATTGGCAGCTTTTTGTTTACACTTTGCATAACCAGAAAATTGCCAATCATTGGTGGGGGTGAGGTTATGCAGAGCTCACGAATAGGAAAGACCACATTGCGGCTGGTTAACTAGTCCTCTAGTGATAAAATCACTGTTTTATTAGCAGGAGATTATCAAAAATACATCAAGCATCCCAGTAAGTGACATCCATGGAATCAGGGTCGCAGTCACAACATTTTCTGCTCTCAGGTTAGGTGAAAAAACATGTCTCACCTTCTTCTGTGCATGATTGGCCAGCAAACTCACCTGACCTTAAACCTATAAAGAATCTATGGGGTATTGTCAAGAGGAAGATGAGACACCAGACCCAACAATGCAGATGAGCTGAAAGCTGCTATCAAAGCAACCTGGGCTTCCATAACACCTCAGCAGTGCCACAGGCTGATCGCCTCCTTGACCAAGTATTGAGTGCATTTACTGAACATACATTTCAGTAGGCCAACATTTCGGATTTTAAAATTATTTTTCAAGCTGGGGTTATAAAGTATTCTAATTTACTGAGATAATGACTTTTGGGTTTTCATTGGCTGTAAGCCACAATCATCAACATTAGCAGAAATAAACTCTAGAAATAGATCACTCTGTTTGTAATGACTCTATATAATACAGTGGGGAAAAAAGTATTTAGGCTATGTACCCACGTATGCAGAAAATTCCTGACAAAAAAACAGACTCCTTCCCAGAAAACACGCGTTTTTTCCATGCGTTTTTGCCGCAATTTTTTCCGGTGCGTCCCCAGTCTCATAGAAAATAGTTAGAAATGCGGATTTTTTTTATTATCTTCATTTAATATGTCTTAAATGAAAAAACACAAAAAGAATTGTCCTAAAGCCAAATTGGATATAATTCCACACCAAACATAAAAAGGAGGGTGGACAAAAGTATTGGCACTGTTCGAAAAATCATGTGATGCTTCTCTAATTTGTGTAATTAACAGCACCTGTAACTTACCTGTGGCACCTAACAGGTGTTGGCAATAACTAAATCACACTTGCAGCCAGTTGACATGGATTAAAGTTGACTCAACCTCTGTCCTATGTCCTTGTGTGTACCACATTGAGCATGGAGAAAAGAACGAAGACCAAAGAACTGTCTGAGGACTTGAGAAACCAAATTGTGAGGAAGCATGAGCAAGCTCAAGGCTACAAGTCCATCTCCAAAGACCTGAATGTTCCTGTGTCTACCCTGCGCAGTGTCATCAAGAAGTTTAAAGCCCATGGCACTGTGACTAACCTCCCTAGATGTTGACGGAAAAGAAAAATTGACAAGAGATTTCAACGCAAGATTGTGCGGATGTTGGATAAAGAACCTCGACTAACATCCAAACAAGTTCAAGCTGCCCTGCAGTCCGAGGGTACAACAGTGTCAACCCGTACTATTTGTCGGCGTCTGAATGAAAAGGGACTGTATGGTAGGAGACCCAGGAAGACCCCACTTCTTACCCCAAGACATAAAAAAGCCAGGCTGGAGTTTGCCAAAACTTACCTGAAAAAGCCTAAAACGTTTTGAAAGAATGTTCTCTGGTCAGATGAGACAAAAGTAGAGCTTTTTGGGCAAAGGCATCAACATAGAGTTTACAGGAGAAAAAAAGAGGCATTCAAAGAAAAGAACACGGTCCCTACAGTCAAACATGGCGGAGGTTCCCTGATGTTTTGGGGTTGCTTTGCTGCCTCTGGCACTGGACTGCTTGACCGTGTGCATGGCTTTATGAAGTCAGAAGACTACCAACAAATTTTGCAGCATAATGTAGGGCCCAGTGTGAGAAAGCTGGGTCTCCCTCAGAGGTCATGGGTCTTCCAGCAGGACAATGACCCAAAACACACTTCAAAAAGCACTAGAAAATGGTTTGAGAGAAAGCACTGGAGACTTCTAAGGTGGCCAGCAATGAGTTCAGACCTGAATCCCATAGAACACCTGTGGAGAGATCTAAAAATGGCACTTTGGAGAAGGCACCCTTCAAATATCAGGGACCTGGAGCAGTTTGCCAAAGAAGGATGGTCTAAAATTCCAGCAGAGCATTGTAAGAAACTCATTGATGGTTACCGGAAGCGGTTGGTCGCAGATATTTTGGCTAAAGGATGTGCAACCAAGTATTAGGCTGAGGGTGCCAATACTTTTGTCTGGCCCATTTTTGGAGTTTTGTGTGAAATGATCAATGTTTTGCTTTTTGCTTCATTCTCTTTTGTGCTTTTTCATTTAAGACAAATTAAATGAAGATAATAATACCAAAGAATACTTTTGGTCACAACTGTATATGAGGAGCGTTATACATATGAGCATGATATACTGGGAGTGTATATGAGGAGCGTTATACATATGAGCATGATATTCAGGCAGTGTATATGGTGAGCGTTATACGTATGAGCATGATATACAGGCGATGTATATGGGGAGCGTTATACATATGAGCATGATATGCAGGCAGTGTATATGAGGAGCGTTATACATATGAGCATGATATGCAGGCAGTGTATATGAGGAGCATTATACGTATGAGCATGATATACCGGGAGTGTATATGAGGAGCATTATACATATGAGCATGATATGCAGGCAATGTATGGGCAATGTAGGGCAGCACGGTGGCTCAGTGGTTAGCACTGCAGCCTTGCAGCGCTGGGGTCCTGGGTTCGAATCCCACCAAGGACAACATCTGCAAGGAGTTTGTATGTTCTCCCCGTGTTTGCGTGGGTTCCCTCCGGGTACTCTGGTTTCCTCCCACACTCCAAAGACATACTGATAGGGAATTCAGATTGTGAGCCCCATCGGGGACAGTGATGAAAAATGTGTGCAAAATTGTAAAGCTGCGGAATATGTTAGCGCTATATAAGTGTATATGAGGAGCGTTATACGTATGAGCAGGGCCGCCATCAGGACAATACTGCCCTGACTTGCGTTATGGGGCATGATCAGCAGAGGGGGCCCACATCGGGCCCTGTCACCTCTACCCATTGGGCCCTACTGCCCCGCCCCCAGCGGCAGGATTTTGCCGATCAAGTAACTGAACCTGCGTCCAAGATGCAGGTTCAGTTACTCTATTGCCATTCAGGCCAGCACGGCAATAGTTAAAGCCGCCAGCCAATCGGAGGCTGGCAGCTGACGTCAGCGCGTGACGTGCGAGTGTGCGCTTTCAGCCTGGAGGGAAGATCGCTCGCCGTAGGAGCGCGGCAAGGTAAGGAGAAAGGTGTATTTTTCTTTTTAATTATTTTTGAAGCAACAAGCTGGCAGGATGGAGAAACAGGGGGCATGATTGTAGACACTGGGGGCATGATTGTAGACACTGGGGGCAGGATTGGAGACACGGGGGCAGGAATGGAGACACGGGGGGCAGGATTGCAGACACGGGGGACAGGATTGCAGACACGGGGGGCAGGATTGCAGACGCGAGGGGCAGGATTGCAGACACAGGGGGCAGGATTGCAGACACAGGGGGCAGGATTGGAGACACTGGGGGCAGGATTGGAGACACGGAGGCATAAATGGAGACACGGGGGCAGGATTGGAGACACAGGGGGCAGGATGAAAGACATGGGGGCAGGATGAAAGACATGGGGGCATGATGGAGACATGGTGCAGGATGTAGACAAATGGGGCAGGATCATGGGGCAGGATTGGAGACATGGGGGCAGGATTGGAGACATAGGGGCAGGATGAAAGACATTGGGGCAGGACTGGAGACACGGAGCAGGATGGAGACATGTTGCGGGATGGAGACAGATGGGGCAGGATCATGGGACAAGATGGAGACAGAAGGTGCAGGATCATAGGGCAGGATGGAGACAGATGGTGCAGGATCATAGGGCAGGATTGGAGACACGGGGGCAGGATGAAAGACATGGGAGCAGGATTGGAGACAGATGGGGCAGGGATGAGACAGATGGGGCAGGATTGGAGACAGATGGGGCAGGATCATGGGTCTGAATGGAGACATATGGGGCAGGATGGAGACATCATGCAGGATCATGGGGCAGAATGGATACGATGGAGACAGATGGGGCAGGATCATAGGACAGATGGGGCAGGATGGGGAGATCATATAGGGCAGAATGGATACTCATGAGGGCAGGATGGGAGAACATATATATGGCTGAAGCCAGGAATGAGACACACGGGGGTCAGGATGGGGGATATTATTACCATAGGGGCTAATTAAGGGATATTATTACTGCAGTGATGTATTTATTTTATTTTTTGAGGATACTGTTTTAAATGAGGGGCGGTCCTGTTACTGTACAGAGTGACACTATGTCACCTTTTTATATCTTCATGTGATGTAGTGCAAAAGTTGGGAAAAAAATAAGTAATGTATTCTGCAAGCGGTGCTCTAGATAACTTTATTATTTCCTACAGAGACGAGCCCTGGCTGGAGGAAGTGATGGTGGTCTGTGCTTGATGAAAGATGAAAAACAAAGATGAAGGACTTCACCTAC
Organism: Dendrobates tinctorius; assembly: GCF_039654945.1. Taxonomy (NCBI): domain Eukaryota; kingdom Metazoa; phylum Chordata; class Amphibia; order Anura; family Dendrobatidae; genus Dendrobates; species Dendrobates tinctorius. Next base: position 159,092 of record NW_027361930.1, read on the forward strand.
AGACGTCACTGGTGAGTCAGTGTGTTACCTATACACTGTATACTGTGCATACTGTCACTGGTGATCACTGTATTACCTTTACACTGACGCTATATATGTTAGGCGTCGGGTTCCTGGCGCTGCACAGCGGGAATCCCAAGCCTTGCCATCTGCGGTCTCCCATTCCCCTCCGGCCACAGTGGAGCCTGCTCAGCAGACTCCACGATCCCGGCGTTCTGTCCACTTGGTCACCTCTGCACGGTGGGCCCTGGGCTGCGAACGCACCTTATATATTATTTCATCTTTATTATTTGGTGCTTTCCTCCAGCCCCGTAACAATATACAGAGCTCCTGTGTATAATGTCATTGATCACTGTATTACCTGTACACAGACACTGAATACTAAGTACAGATCTCATGTGTATAATGGCACTTATGGTAATAGTATTGTTTTTTATTACTGATCAGTATTGTAGTATTCAGTCACTATGTGGTGGTAATATGTGGTCTGGACATGGTGTTGCGGTATTTGTCCCTTGTTTGTGCTATTATTTGGTCACTTTGTGGTGGTAATATGTGGTCTGGGCATGGTGCGGAGGTATTTGTTCCTTGTATGTGATATTATTCGGTCACTGTGGTGGTAATATGTGGTCTGGTCATGGTGTGATGGTACTTGTTCCTTGTATGTGATATTATTCGGTCACTGTGGTGTGTGAGGTAGCGCTGTTATTCAGTTAGGGGATCCTCGCTAGGCAGCGAACAAAACACATCCGGCACCAGGTTTTCCACAAAACCAAAACAGTCCATGTGGTTTATTCAGCAGCATAAATCCATAGAAGCAACATAAAGTTCTTATAACAGCATAGCGTCCATGACAGAATTCAGCTCTGTAATCCCTATGGTCACACAGGTTAAACATGCACAGGCTTTCTAAACTCAGATATCTCACCCACGTCAGGGTCACTCATGGTTCCTTTAGCATACTGCAGACATCCATTCCCTCCAGGGATTTACCAGGCACGTGCAACCATTAACACACAGCGTTCACTTGCTGTCAGAAGGCAGCCCCATCTCACTCAGACGGGACCTTCCACACTGGACCAACCAGGTCCCAGCATTCACCCCCTGTGACTTACCCTGGCCACATTATATGGTTCATAGCCACGCCCACAGGGTCACATGACTCTGACCTCATCACAGGTCCTTCAAGCATTTACACACTCTTTCCAACAGTGCTTTAAACACACCCCCTGGGTTTGTAGGTAACAAGGCCTGCCCATCTCTCTAGTTACCTGGAGACTTCTCCCTTACACATTAAAACAACACTTCAGCAATATCATTGCTGAACAACACATAAGTCTCCATCCCAAAGCCACCCACTTTGGGATACATAACAGCCATTCCGTATTCTGCCATTCATCCTTTCTCCTGGGACATCCACACAGCGCCCCCTAGCGAACTCAGTGGTTACTACACCACAGGTGGTAATATGTGGTCTGGACATGGTGTGGCGGTATTTGTTCCTTGTATGTGATATTATTGGTCATTTTAAAAATTGAAAAATAAATAAAAATATACCTAAATTGTATTGCATATTTTAACAAATATTTAATAGGTTACAGTAGAGTAGAGCTCGGCCAAAAGTGTCTACCGTGTTGTGGTGGCGGCTTAAAAAATCTTTTGGCCAAAGCAAAAGCTGCCAGCTATATGTGTCATCTGGTGATGGGAACTGCTAATGTGTGATTGGTGAGAAGTGGAGTTTTTCCAAGAGAGCGTGGTGGAGCTGTGGACAGTTTAAGGGGTGGAGACGGTTGGGGTGGAGCCTGAGCGGAGTCTCAAGGGGGCCCTGAAAATTTTGCCATTATGGAGCCCCGAAATTCCTAGTGGCAGTCCTGCGTATGAGCATGATATACAGGCAGTGTATATGAGGAGCATTATACGTATGAGCATGATATGCAGGCAGTGTATATGAGCATGATATACTGGAAGTGTATGTGAGGAGTGTTATACGTAGGAGCATGATATATAGGCAATGTATATGAGGAGCATTATACGTATGAGCATGATATGCAGGCAGTGTATATGAGCATGATATACTGGAAGTGTATGTGAGGAATGTTATCCGTATGAGCATGATATACTGGGAATGTATGTGAGGCGTGTTTTAGGTAGGAGCATGATATACAGGCAGTGTATATGAGGAGCATTATACGTATGAGCATGATATACAGGCAGTGTATATGAGGAGCATTATACGTATGAGCATGATATACAGGCAGTGTATATGAGGAGCATTATACGTATGAGCATGATATACAGGCATTGTATATGTGGAGCATTATACGTATGAGCATGATATGCAGGCAGTGTACATGAGGAGCATTATACGTATGAGCATGATATGCAGGCAGTGTACATGAGGAGCATTATACGTATGAGCATGATATACAGGCAGTGTATATGAGGAGCATTATATGTATGAGCATGATATACAGGCAGTGTATATGAGGAGCATTATACGTATGAGCATGATATACAGGCAGTGTATATGAGGAGCATTATATGTATGAGCATGATATACTGGGACTGTATATGAGGAGCATTATACGTATGAGCATGATATACAGGCAGTGTACATGAGGAGCATTATATGTATGAGCATGATATACTGGGACTGTATATGAGGAGCATTATACGTATGAGCATGATATACAGGCAGTGTATATGAGGAGCATTATACGTATGAGCATGATATACAGGCAGTGTACATGAGGAGCATTATACGTATGAGCATGATATACAGGCATTGTATATGAGGAGCATTATACGTATGAGCATGATATACAGGCAGTGTATATGAGGAGCATTATACGTATGAGCATGATATACAGGCAGTGTATATGAGGAGCATTATACGTATGAGCATGATATACAGGCAGTGTATATGAGGAGCATTATACGTATGAGCATGATATACTGGGAGTGTATATGAGGAGCATTATACGTATGAGCATGATATACTGGGAGTGTATATGAGGAGCATTATACGTATGAGCATGATATACTGGGAGTGTATGTGAGGAGCATTATACGTATGAGCATGATATGCAGGCAGTGTATGTGAGGAGTGTTATACGTATGAGCATGATATACTGGGAATGTATGTGAGGAGTGTTATACGTAGGAGCATGATATACTGGAAGTGTATATGAGGAGTGTTATACGTATGAGCATGATATGCAGGCAGTGTATGTGAGGAGTGTTATACGTATGAGCATGATATACTGGGAATGTATGTGAGGAGTGTTATACGTATGAGCATGATATACTGGGAATGTATGTGAAGAGTGTTATACGTATGAGCATGATATACTGGGAGTGTATGTGAGGAGTGTTATACGTATGAGCATGATATACAGGCAGTGTATATGAGGAGCATTATACGTATGAGCATGATATACAGGCAGTGTATATGAGGAGCATTATACGTATGAGCATGATATACAGGCAGTGTATATGAGGAGCATTATACGTATGAGCATGATATGCAGGCAGTGTATATGAGGAGCATTATACGTATGAGCATGATATACAGGCAGTGTATATGAGGAGCATTATACATATGAGCATGATATACAGGCAGTGTATATGTGGAGCATTATACGTATGAGCATGATATACAGGCAGTGTATATGAGGAGCATTATACGTATGAGCATGATATGCAGGCAGTGTACATGAGGAGCATTATACGTATGAGCATGATATACTGGGAGTGTATATGAGGAGCATTATACGTATGAGCATGATATACACGCAGTGTATATGAGGAGCATTATACGTATGAGCATGATATACAGGCAGTGTATATGTGGAGCATTATACGTATGAGCATGATATACAAGCAGTGTATATGAGGAGCATTATACGTATGAGCATGATATACAGGCAGTGTATATGTGGAGCATTATACGTATGAGCATGATATGCAGGCAGTGTATATGAGGAGCATTATACGTATGAGCATGATATACTGGGAGTGTATATGAGGAGCATTATACGTATGAGCATGATATACACGCAGTGTATATGAGGAGCATTATACGTATGAGCATGATATACAGGCAGTGTATATGTGGAGCATTATACGTATGAGCATGATATGCAGGCAGTGTATATGAGGAGCATTATACCTATGAGCATGATATACAGGCAGTGTATATGAGGAGCATTATACGTATGAGCATGATATGCAGGCAGTGTATATGAGCATGATATACTGGAAGTGTATGTGAGGAATGTTATCCGTATGAGCATGATATACTGGGAATGTATGTGAGGCGTGTTTTAGGTAGGAGCATGATATACAGGCAGTGTATATGAGGAGCATTATACGTATGAGCATGATATACAGGCAGTGTATATGAGGAGCATTATACGTATGAGCATGATATACAGGCAGTGTATATGTGGAGCATTATACGTATGAGCATGATATGCAGGCAGTGTATATGAGGAGCATTATACGTATGAGCATGATATACTGGGAGTGTATATGAGGAGCATTATACGTATGAGCATGATATGCAGGCAGTGTATATCAGGAGCATTATACGTATGAGCATGATATACAGGCAGTGTATATGAGGAGCATTATACGTATGAGCATGATATACAGGCAGTGTATATGAGGAGTGTTATACGTATGAGCATGATATGCAGGCAGTGTATATGAGGAGTGTTATACGTATGAGCATGATATACAGGCAGTGTATATGAGGAGCATTATACGTATGAGCATGATATACAGGCAGTGTATATGTGGAGCATTATACGTATGAGCATGATATGCAGGCAGTGTATATGAGGAGTGTTATACGTATGAGCATGATATACAGGCAGTGTATATGTGGAGCATTATACGTATGAGCATGATATGCAGGCAGTGTATATCAGGAGCATTATACGTATGAGCATGATATACAGGCAGTGTATATGAGGAGCATTATACGTATGAGCATGATATACTGGGAGTGTATATGAGGAGCATTATACGTATGAGCATGATATACAGGGAGTGTATGTGAGAAATGTTATACGTATGAGCATGATATACAGGCAGTGTATATGTGGAGCATTATACGTATGAGCATGATATACAGGCAGTGTATATGAGGAGCATTATACGTATGAGCATGATATACTGGGAGTGTATATGAGGAGCATTATACGTATGAGCATGATATACAGGCAGTGTATATGAGGAGCATTATATGTATGAGCATAATATACAGGCAGTGTATATGAGGAGCATTATACGTATGAGCATGATATACAGGCAGTGTACATGAGGAGCATTATACGTATGAGCATGATATACAGGCAGTGTATATGAGGAGCATTATACGTATGAGCATGATATACAGGCAGTGTACATGAGGAGCATTATACGTATGAGCATGATATACAGGCAGTGTATATGAGGAGCATTATACGTATGAGCATGATATACTGGGAGTGTATGTGAGGAGTATTATACGTAGGAGCATGATATACAGGCAGTGTATGTGAAGAGTGTTATACGTATGAGCATGATATACAGGCAGTGTATATGAGGAGCATTATATGTATGAGCATGATATCCTGGGAGTGTATGTGAGGAGCATTATACGTATGAGCATGATATACTGGGAGTGTATATGAGGAGCATTATACGTATGAGCATGATATCCTGGGAGTGTATATGAGGAGCATTATACGTATGAGCATGATATGCAGGCAGTGTATGTGAAGAGTGTTATACGTATGAGCATGATATACTGGGAGTGTATGTGAGGAGCATTATACGTATGAGCATGATATACTGGGAGTGTATGTGAGGAGCATTATACGTATGAGCATGATATACTGGGAGTGTATGTGAGGAGCATTATACGTATGAGCATGATATACAGGCAGTGTACATGAGGAGCATTATACGTATGAGCATGATATACTGGGAATGTATGTGAGGAATGTTCTACGTATGAGCATGATATACTGGGAGTGTATGTGAGGAGTGTTATACGTATGAGCATGATATGCACGCAGTGTATGTGAGGAGCATTATACGTATGAGCATGATATACTGGGAGTGTATGTGAGGAGTGTTATACGTATGAGCATGATATACAGGCAGTGTATATGAGGAGCATTATACGTATGAGCATGATATGCAGGCAGTGTATATGAGGAGCATTATACGTATGAGCATGATATACTGGGAGTGTATGTGAGGAGTGTTATACGTATGAGCATGATATACAGGCAGTGTATATGAGGAGCATTATACGTATGAGCATGATATGCAGGCAGTGTATATGAGGAGCATTATACGTATGAGCATGATATGCAGGCAGTGTATGTGAGGAGTGTTATACGTATGAGCATGATATACTGGGAATGTATGTGAGGAGTGTTATACGTAGGAGCATGATATACAGGCAGTGTATGTGAAGAGTGTTATACGTATGAGCATGATATACTGGGAGTGTATGTGAGGAGCATTATACGTATGAGCATGATATACTGGGAGTGTATATGAGGATCATTATACGTATGAGCATGATATGCAGGCAGTGTACATGAGGAGCATTATACGTATGAGCATGATATACAGGCAGTGTATATGAGGAGCATTATATGTATGAGCATGATATGCAGGCAGTGTATATGAGGAGCATTATACGTATGAGCATGATATACAGGCAGTGTATATGAGGAGCATTATATGTATGAGCATGATATACTGGGACTGTATATGAGGAGCATTATACGTATGAGCATGATATACAGGCAGTGTACAAGAGGAGCATTATACGTATGAGCATGATATACAGGCATTGTATATGAGGAGCATTATACGTATGAGCATGATATACAGGCAGTGTATATGAGGAGTATTATACGTATGAGCATGATATACAGGCAGTGTATATGAGGAGCATTATACGTATGAGCATGATATGCAGGCAGTGTATATGAGGAGCATTATACATATGAGCATGATATACAGGCAGTGTATATGAGGAGCATTATACGTATGAGCATGATATACAGGCAGTGTATATGAGGAGCATTATACGTATGAGCATGATATACTGGGAGTGTATATGAGGAGCATTATACGTATGAGCATGATATACAGGCAGTGTATATGAGGAGCATTATACGTATGAGCATGATATACAGGCAGTGTACATGAGGAGCATTATACGTATGAGCATGATATACAGGCAGTGTATATGAGGAGCATTATACGTATGAGCATGATATACTGGGAGTGTATGTGAGGAGTATTATACGTAGGAGCATGATATACAGGCAGTGTATGTGAAGAGTGTTATACGTATGAGCATGATATACAGGCAGTGTATATGAGGAGCATTATATGTATGAGCATGATATCCTGGGAGTGTATGTGAGGAGCATTATACGTATGAGCATGATATACTGGGAGTGTATATGAGGAGCATTATACGTATGAGCATGATATCCTGGGAGTGTATATGAGGAGCATTATACGTATGAGCATGATATGCAGGCAGTGTATGTGAAGAGTGTTATACGTATGAGCATGATATACTGGGAGTGTATGTGAGGAGCATTATACGTATGAGCATGATATACTGGGAGTGTATGTGAGGAGCATTATACGTATGAGCATGATATACTGGGAGTGTATGTGAGGAGCATTATACGTATGAGCATGATATACAGGCAGTGTACATGAGGAGCATTATACGTATGAGCATGATATACTGGGAATGTATATGAGGAGCATTATACGTATGAGCATGATATACTGGGAATGTATGTGAGGAATGTTCTACGTATGAGCATGATATACTGGGAGTGTATGTGAGGAGTGTTATACGTATGAGCATGATATGCACGCAGTGTATGTGAGGAGCATTATACGTATGAGCATGATATACTGGGAGTGTATGTGAGGAATGTTATACGTATGAGCATGATATACTGGGAGTGTATGTGAGGAGTGTTATACGTATGAGCATGATATACAGGCAGTGTATATGAGGAGCATTATACGTATGAGCATGATATGCAGGCAGTGTATATGAGGAGCATTATACGTATGAGCATGATATACTGGGAGTGTATGTGAGGAGTGTTATACGTATGAGCATGATATACAGGCAGTGTATATGAGGAGCATTATACGTATGAGCATGATATGCAGGCAGTGTATATGAGGAGCATTATACGTATGAGCATGATATGCAGGCAGTGTATGTGAGGAGTGTTATACGTATGAGCATGATATACTGGGAATGTATGTGAGGAGTGTTATACGTAGGAGCATGATATACTGGAAGTGTATATGAGGAGTGTTATACGTATGAGCATGATATGCAGGCAGTGTATGTGAGGAGTGTTATACGTATGAGCATGATATACTGGGAATGTATGTGAGGAGTGTTATACGTAGGAGCATGATATACAGGCAGTGTATGTGAAGAGTGTTATACGTATGAGCATGATATACTGGGAGTGTATGTGAGGAGCATTATACGTATGAGCATGATATACTGGGAGTGTATATGAGGATCATTATACGTATGAGCATGATATGCAGGCAGTGTACATGAGGAGCATTATACGTATGAGCATGATATACAGGCAGTGTATATGAGGAGCATTATATGTATGAGCATGATATGCAGGCAGTGTATATGAGGAGCATTATACGTATGAGCATGATATACAGGCAGTGTATATGAGGAGCATTATATGTATGAGCATGATATACTGGGACTGTATATGAGGAGCATTATACGTATGAGCATGATATACAGGCAGTGTACAAGAGGAGCATTATACGTATGAGCATGATATACAGGCATTGTATATGAGGAGCATTATACGTATGAGCATGATATACAGGCAGTGTATATGAGGAGCATTATACGTATGAGCATGATATACAGGCAGTGTATATGAGGAGCATTATATGTATGAGCATGATATGCAGGCAGTGTATATGAGGAGCATTATACGTATGAGCATGATATACAGGCAGTGTATATGAGGAGCATTATATGTATGAGCATGATATACTGGGACTGTATATGAGGAGCATTATACGTATGAGCATGATATACAGGCAGTGTACAAGAGGAGCATTATACGTATGAGCATGATATACAGGCATTGTATATGAGGAGCATTATACGTATGAGCATGATATACAGGCAGTGTATATGAGGAGTATTATACGTATGAGCATGATATACAGGCAGTGTATATGAGGAGCATTATACGTATGAGCATGATATGCAGGCAGTGTATATGAGGAGCATTATACATATGAGCATGATATACAGGCAGTGTATATGAGGAGCATTATACGTATGAGCATGATATACTGGGAGTGTATATGAGGAGCATTATACGTATGAGCATGATATACTGGGAGTGTATGTGAGGAGCATTATACGTATGAGCATGATATGCAGGCAGTGTATGTGAGGAGTGTTATACGTATGAGCATGATATACTGGGAATGTATGCGAGGAGTGTTATACGTAGGAGCATGATATACTGGAAGTGTATATGAGGAGTGTTATACGTATGAGCATGATATGCAGGCAGTGTATGTGAGGAGTGTTATACGTATGAGCATGATATACTGGGAGTGTATGTGAGGAGCATTATACGTATGAGCATGATATACTGGGAGTGTATATGAGGATCATTATACGTATGAGCATGATATGCAGGCAGTGTATGTGAAGAGTGTTATACGTATGAGCATGATATACTGGGAGTGTATGTGAGGAGCATTATACGTATGAGCATGATATACAGGCAGTGTACATGAGGAGCATTATACGTATGAGCATGATATGCAGGCAGTGTATATGAGGAGCATTATACGTATGAGCATGATATACTGGGAATGTATGTGAGGAATGTTATACGTATGAGCATGATATACTGGGAGTGTATGTGAGGAGCATTATACGTATGAGCATGATATACTGGGAGTGTATGTGAGGAGCATTATACGTATGAGCATGATATACAGGCAGTGTACATGAGGAGCATTATACGTATGAGCATGATATACTGGGAATGTATATGAGGAGCATTATACGTATGAGCATGATATACTGGGAATGTATGTGAGGAATGTTCTACGTATGAGCATGATATACTGGGAGTGTATGTGAGGAGTGTTATACGTATGAGCATGATATGCACGCAGTGTATGTGAGGAGCATTATACGTATGAGCATGATATACTGGGAGTGTATGTGAGGAATGTTATACGTATGAGCATGATATACTGGGAGTGTACAGTGCCTACAAGTAGTATTCAACCCCCTGCAGATTTAGCAGGTTTACACATTCGGAATTAACTTGGCATTGTGACATTTGGACTGTAGATCAGCCTGGAAGTGTGAAATGCACTGCAGCAAAAAAGAATGTTATTTCTTTGTTTAATTTTTTTTTAAATTGTGAAAAGTTTATTCAGAGGGTCATTTATTATTCAACCCCTCAAACCACCAGAATTCTGTTTGGTTCCCCTAAAGTATTAAGAAGTATTTCAGGCACAAAGAACAATGAGCTTCACATGTTTGGATTAATTATCTCTTTTTCCAGCCTTTTCTGACTATTTAAGACCCTCCCCAAACTTGTGAACAGCACTCATACATGGTCAACATGGGAAAGACAAAGGAGCATTCCAAGGCCATCAGAGACAAGATCGTGGAGGGTCACAAGGCTGGCAAGGGGTACAAAACCCTTTCCAAGGAGTTGGGCCTACCTGTCTCCACTGTTGGGAGCATCATCCGGAAGTGGAAGGCTTATGGAACTACTGTTAGCCTTCCACGGCCTGGACAGCCTTTGAAAGTTTCCTCCCGTGCCGAGGCCAGGCTTGTCCGAAGAGTCAAGGCTAACCCAAGGACAACAAGGAAGGAGCTCCAGGAAGATCTCATGGCAGTGGGGACATTGGTTTCAGTCAATACCATAAGTAACGTACTCCACCACAATGGTCTCCGTTCCAGACGAGCCCGTAATGTACCTTTACTTTCAAAGCGTCATGTCAAGGCTCATCTACAGTTTGCTCATGATCACTTGGAGGACTCTGAGACAGACTGGTTCAAGGTTCTCTGGTCTGATGAGACCAAGATCGAGATCTTTTGTGCCAACCACACACGTGACGTTTGGAGACTGGATGGCACTGCATACGACCCCAAGAATACCTTCCCTACAGTCAAGCATGGTGGTGGCAGCATCATGCTGTGGGGCTGTTTCTCAGCCAAGGGGCCTGGCCATCTGGTCCGCATCCATGGGAAGATGGATAGCACGGCCTACCTGGAGATTTTGGCCAAGAACCTCCGCTCCTCCATCAAGGATCTTAAGATGGGTCGTCATTTCATCTTCCAACAAGACAACGACCCAAAGCACACAGCCAAGAAAACCAAGGCCTGGTTCAAGAGGGAAAAAATCAAGGTGTTGCAGTGGCCTAGTCAGTCTCCTGACCTTAACCCAATTGAAAACTTGTGGAAGGAGCTCAAGATTAAAGTCCACATGAGACACCCAAAGAACCTAGATAACTTGGAGAAGATCTGCATGGAGGAGTGGGCCAAGATAACTCCAGAGACCTGTGCCGGCCTGATCAGGTCTTATAAAAGACGATTATTAGCTGTAATTGCAAACAAGGGTTATTCCACAAAATATTAAACCTAGGGGTTGAATAATAATTGACCCACACTTTTATGTTTAAAATTTATTAAAATTTAACTGAGCAACATAACTTTTTGGTTTGTAAGATTTATGCATCTGTTAATAAATCCTGCTCTTGTGTGAAGTTTGAAGGCTCTAATTTATTTGCATCTTATCAAACCTGCTAAATCTGCAGGGGGTTGAATACTACTTGTAGGCACTGTATGTGAGGAGTGTTATACGTATGAGCATGATATACAGGCAGTGTATATGAGGAGCATTATACGTATGAGCATGATATGCAGGCAGTGTATATGAGGAGCATTATACGTATGAGCATGATATACTGGGAGTGTATGTGAGGAGTGTTATACGTATGAGCATGATATACAGGCAGTGTATATGAGGAGCATTATACGTATGAGCATGATATGCAGGCAGTGTATATGAGGAGCATTATACGTATGAGCATGATATGCAGGCAGTGTATGTGAGGAGTGTTATACGTATGAGCATGATATACTGGGAATGTATGTGAGGAGTGTTATACGTAGGAGCATGATATACTGGAAGTGTATATGAGGAGTGTTATACGTATGAGCATGATATGCAGGCAGTGTATGTGAGGAGTGTTATACGTATGAGCATGATATACTGGGAATGTATGTGAGGAGTGTTATACGTAGGAGCATGATATACAGGCAGTGTATGTGAAGAGTGTTATACGTATGAGCATGATATACTGGGAGTGTATGTGAGGAGCATTATACGTATGAGCATGATATACTGGGAGTGTATATGAGGATCATTATACGTATGAGCATGATATGCAGGCAGTGTACATGAGGAGCATTATACGTATGAGCATGATATACAGGCAGTGTATATGAGGAGCATTATATGTATGAGCATGATATGCAGGCAGTGTATATGAGGAGCATTATACGTATGAGCATGATATACAGGCAGTGTATATGAGGAGCATTATATGTATGAGCATGATATACTGGGACTGTATATGAGGAGCATTATACGTATGAGCATGATATACAGGCAGTGTACAAGAGGAGCATTATACGTATGAGCATGATATACAGGCATTGTATATGAGGAGCATTATACGTATGAGCATGATATACAGGCAGTGTATATGAGGAGTATTATACGTATGAGCATGATATACAGGCAGTGTATATGAGGAGCATTATACGTATGAGCATGATATGCAGGCAGTGTATATGAGGAGCATTATACATATGAGCATGATATACAGGCAGTGTATATGAGGAGCATTATACGTATGAGCATGATATACAGGCAGTGTATATGAGGAGCATTATACGTATGAGCATGATATACTGGGAGTGTATATGAGGAGCATTATACGTATGAGCATGATATACTGGGAGTGTATGTGAGGAGCATTATACGTATGAGCATGATATGCAGGCAGTGTATGTGAGGAGTGTTATACGTATGAGCATGATATACTGGGAATGTATGCGAGGAGTGTTATACGTAGGAGCATGATATACTGGAAGTGTATATGAGGAGTGTTATACGTATGAGCATGATATGCAGGCAGTGTATGTGAGGAGTGTTATACGTATGAGCATGATATACTGGGAGTGTATGTGAGGAGCATTATACGTATGAGCATGATATACTGGGAGTGTATATGAGGATCATTATACGTATGAGCATGATATGCAGGCAGTGTATGTGAAGAGTGTTATACGTATGAGCATGATATACTGGGAGTGTATGTGAGGAGCATTATACGTATGAGCATGATATACAGGCAGTGTACATGAGGAGCATTATACGTATGAGCATGATATGCAGGCAGTGTATATGAGGAGCATTATACGTATGAGCATGATATACTGGGAATGTATGTGAGGAATGTTATACGTATGAGCATGATATACTGGGAGTGTATGTGAGGAGCATTATACGTATGAGCATGATATGCACGCAGTGTATATGAGGAGCATTATACGTATGAGCATGATATGCACGCAGTGTATATGAGGAGCATTATACGTATGAGCATGATATACTGGGAGTGTATGTGAGAAATGTTATACGTATGAGCATGATATACTGGGAATGTATATGAGGAGAATTATACGTATGAGCATGATATACTGGGAATGTATGTGAAGAGTGTTATACGTATGAGCATGATATACTGGGAGTGTATGTGAGGAGTGTTATACGTATGAGCATGATATACAGGCAGTGTATATGAGGAGCATTATACGTATGAGCATGATATACAGGCAGTGTATATGAGGAGCATTATACGTATGAGCATGATATACAGGCAGTGTATATGAGGAGCATTATACGTATGAGCATGATATGCAGGCAGTGTATATGAGGAGCATTATACGTATGAGCATGATATACAGGCAGTGTATATGAGGAGCATTATACTTATGAGCATGATATACAGGCAGTGTATATGTGGAGCATTATACGTATGAGCATGATATACAGGCAGTGTATATGAGGAGCATTATACGTATGAGCATGATATGCAGGCAGTGTATATGAGGAGCATTATACGTATGAGCATGATATACTGGGAGTGTATATGAGGAGCATTATACGTATGAGCATGATATACACGCAATGTATATGAGGAGCATTATACGTATGAGCATGATATACAGGCAGTGTATATGTGGAGCATTATACGTATGAGCATGATATACTGGGAGTGTATATGAGGAGCATTATACGTATGAGCATGATATACACGCAGTGTATATGAGGAGCATTATACGTATGAGCATGATATACAGGCAGTGTATATGTGGAGCATTATACGTATGAGCATGATATGCAGGCAGTGTATATGAGGAGCATTATACGTATGAGCATGATATACACGCAGTGTATATGAGGAGCATTATACGTATGAGCATGATATACAGGCAGTGTATATGTGGAGCATTATACGTATGAGCATGATATGCAGGCAGTGTATATGTGGAGCATTATACGTATGAGCATGATATACAGGCAGTGTATATGAGGAGCATTATACGTATGAGCATGATATGCAGGCAGTGTATATGAGGAGCATTATACGTATGAGCATGATATACTGGGAGTGTATATGAGGAGAATTATACGTATGAGCATGATATACACGCAGTGTATATGAGGAGCATTATACGTATGAGCATGATATACAGGCAGTGTATATGTGGAGCATTATACGTATGAGCATGATATACTGGGAGTGTATATGAGGAGCATTATACGTATGAGCATGATATACACGCAGTGTATATGAGGAGCATTATACGTATGAGCATGATATACAGGCAGTGTATATGAGGAGCATTATACGTATGAGCATGATATACAGGCAGTGTATATGAGGAGCATTATACGTATGAGCATGATATACTGGGAGTGTATATGAGGAGCATTATACGTATGAGAATGATATGCAGGCAGTGTATATGAGCATGATATACTGGAAGTGTATGTGAGGAATGTTATCCGTATGAGCATGATATACTGGGAATGTATGTGAGGCGTGTTTTAGGTAGGAGCATGATATACAGGCAGTGTATATGAGGAGCATTATACGTATGAGCATGATATACAGGCAGTGTATATGAGGAGCATTATATGTATGAGCATGATGTACAGGCAGTGTATATGTGGAGCATTATACGTATGAGCATGATATGCAGGCAGTGTATATGAGGAGCATTATACGTATGAGCATGATATACAGGCAGTGTATATGAGGAGCATTATACGTATGAGCATGATATGCAGGCAGTGTATATGAGGAGCATTATACGTATGAGCATGATATACAGGCAGTGTATATGTGGAGCATTATACGTATGAGCATGATATGCAGGCAGTGTATATCAGGAGCATTATACGTATGAGCATGATATACAGGCAGTGTATATGTGGAGCATTATACGTATGAGCATGATATGCAGGCAGTGTATATCAGGAGCATTATACGTATGAGCATGATATACAGGCAGTGTATATGAGGAGCATTATACGTATGAGCATGATATACTGGGAGTGTATATGAGGAGCATTATACGTATGAGCATGATATACAGGGAGTGTATGTGAGAAATGTTATACGTATGAGCATGATATACAGGCAGAGTATATGTGGAGCATTATACGTATGAGCATGATATACAGGCAGTGTATATGAGGAGCATTATACGTATGAGCATGATATACTGGGAGTGTATATGAGGAGCATTATACATATGAGCATGATATGCACGTAGTGTATATGAGGAGCATTATACGTATGAGCATGATATACAGGCAGTGTATATGTGGAGCATTATACGTATGAGCATGATATGCAGGCAGTGGACATGAGGAGCATTATACGTATGAGCATGATATACAGGCAGTGTATATGAGGAGCATTATATGTATGAGCATAATATACAGGCAGTGTATATGAGGAGCATTATACGTATGAGCATGATATACAGGCAGTGTACATGAGGAGCATTATACGTATGAGCATGATATACAGGCAGTGTATATGAGGAGCATTATACGTATGAGCATGATATACAGGCAGTGTACATGAGGAGCATTATACGAATGAGCATGATATACAGGCAGTGTATATGAGGAGCATTATACGTATGAGCATGATATACTGGGAGTGTATGTGAGGAGTATTATACGTAGAAGCATTATATACAGGCAGTGTATATGAGGAGCATTATACGTATGAGCATGATATACTGGGAGTGTATGTGAGGAGTGTTATACGTATGAGCATGATATACTGGGAATGTATGTGAGGAGTGTTATACATAGGAGCATGATATACTGGGAGTGTATATGAGGAGCATTATATGTATGAGCATGATATACTGGAAGTGTATATGAGGAGTGTTATACGTATGAGCATGATATACTGGGAATGTATGTGAGGAGTGTTATACGTAGGAGCATGATATACAGGCAGTGTATGTGAAGAGTGTTATACGTATGAGCATGATATACAGGCAGTGTATATGAGGAGCATTATATGTATGAGCATGATATCCTGGGAGTGTATGTGAGGAGCATTATACGTATGAGCATGATATACTGGGAGTGTATATGAGGAGCATTATACGTATGAGCATGATATCCTGGGAGTGTATATGAGGAGCATTATACGTATGAGCATGATATGCAGGCAGTGTATGTGAAGAGTGTTATACGTATGAGCATGATATACTGGGAGTGTATGTGAGGAGCATTATACGTATGAGCATGATATACTGGGAGTGTATATGAGGAGCATTATACGTATGAGCATGATATGCAGGCAGTGTATGTGAAGAGTGTTATACGTATGAGCATGATATACTGGGAGTGTATGTGAGGAGCATTATACGTATGAGCATGATATACTGGGAATGTATATGAGGAGCATTATACGTATGAGCATGATATACTGGGAATGTATGTGAGGAATGTTCTACGTATGAGCATGATATACTGGGAGTGTATGTGAGGAGTGTTATACGTATGAGCATGATATGCACGCAGTGTATATGAGGAGCATTATACGTATGAGCATGATATACTGGGAGTGTATGTGAGGAATGTTATACGTATGAGCATGATATACTGGGAATGTATGTGAAGAGTGTTATACGTATGAGCATGATATACTGGGAGTGTATGTGAGGAGTGTTATACGTATGAGCATGATATACAGGCAGTGTATATGAGGAGCATTATACGTATGAGCATGATATGCAGGCAGTGTATATGAGGAGCATTATACGTATGAGCATGATATACTGGGAGTGTATGTGAGGAATGTTATACGTATGAGCATGATATACTGGGAATGTATATGAGGAGAATTATACGTATGAGCATGATATACTGGGAATGTATGTGAAGAGTGTTATACGTATGAGCATGATATACTGGGAGTGTATGTGAGGAGTGTTATACGTATGAGCATGATATACAGGCAGTGTATATGAGGAGCATTATACGTATGAGCATGATATGCAGGCAGTGTATATGAGGAGCATTATACGTATGAGCATGATATACAGGCAGTATATATGAGGAGCATTATACGTATGAGCATGATATACAGGCAGTGTATATGAGGAGCATTATACATATGAGCATGATATACTGGGAGTGTATATGAGGAGCATTATACATATGAGCATGATATGCAGGCAGTGTATATGAGGAGCATTATACGTATGAGCATGATATGCAGGCAGTGTATATGAGGAGCATTATACGTATGAGCATGATATGCAGGCAGTGTATATGAGGAGCATTATACGTATGAGCATGATATACAGGCAGTGTATATGTGGAGCATTATACGTATGAGCATGATATGCAGGCAGTGTATATCAGGAGCATTATACGTATGAGCATGATATACAGGCAGTGTATATGTGGAGCATTATACGTATGAGCATGATATGCAGGCAGTGTATATCAGGAGCATTATACGTATGAGCATGATATACAGGCAGTGTATATGAGGAGCATTATACGTATGAGCATGATATACTGGGAGTGTATATGAGGAGCATTATACGTATGAGCATGATATACAGGGAGTGTATGTGAGAAATGTTATACGTATGAGCATGATATACAGGCAGTGTATATGTGGAGCATTATACGTATGAGCATGATATACAGGCAGTGTATATGAGGAGCATTATACGTATGAGCATGATATACTGGGAGTGTATATGAGGAGCATTATACATATGAGCATGATATGCACGCAGTGTATATGAGGAGCATTATACGTATGAGCATGATATACAGGCAGTGTATATGTGGAGCATTATACGTATGAGCATGATATGCAGGCAGTGGACATGAGGAGCATTATACGTATGAGCATGATATACAGGCAGTGTATATGAGGAGCATTATATGTATGAGCATAATATACAGGCAGTGTATATGAGGAGCATTATACGTATGAGCATGATATACAGGCAGTGTACATGAGGAGCATTATACGTATGAGCATGATATACAGGCAGTGTATATGAGGAGCATTATACGTATGAGCATGATATACAGGCAGTGTACATGAGGAGCATTATACGTATGAGCATGATATACAGGCAGTGTATATGAGGAGCATTATACGTATGAGCATGATATACTGGGAGTGTATGTGAGGAGTATTATACGTAGAAGCATGATATACAGGCAGTGTATATGAGGAGCATTATACGTATGAGCATGATATACTGGGAGTGTATGTGAGGAGTGTTATACGTATGAGCATGATATACTGGGAATGTATGTGAGGAGTGTTATACATAGGAGCATGATATACTGGGAGTGTATATGAGGAGCATTATATGTATGAGCATGATATACTGGAAGTGTATATGAGGAGTGTTATACGTATGAGCATGATATACTGGGAATGTATGTGAGGAGTGTTATACGTAGGAGCATGATATACAGGCAGTGTATGTGAAGAGTGTTATACGTATGAGCATGATATACAGGCAGTGTATATGAGGAGCATTATATGTATGAGCATGATATCCTGGGAGTGTATGTGAGGAGCATTATACGTATGAGCATGATATACTGGGAGTGTATATGAGGAGCATTATACGTATGAGCATGATATGCAGGCAGTGTATGTGAAGAGTGTTATACGTATGAGCATGATATACTGGGAGTGTATGTGAGGAGCATTATACGTATGAGCATGATATACTGGGAGTGTATATGAGGAGCATTATACGTATGAGCATGATATGCAGGCAGTGTATGTGAGGAGCATTATACGTATGAGCATGATATACTGGGAGTGTATATGAGGAGCATTATACGTATGAGCATGATATGCAGGCAGTGTATGTGAAGAGTGTTATACGTATGAGCATGATATACTGGGAGTGTATGTGAGGAGCATTATACGTATGAGCATGATATACAGGCAGTGTACATGAGGAGCATTATACGTATGAGCATGATATACTGGGAATGTATATGAGGAGCATTATACGTATGAGCATGATATACTGGGAATGTATGTGAGGAATGTTCTACGTATGAGCATGATATACTGGGAGTGTATGTGAGGAGTGTTATACGTATGAGCATGATATGCACGCAGTGTATATGAGGAGCATTATACGTATGAGCATGATATACTGGGAGTGTATGTGAGGAATGTTATACGTATGAGCATGATATACTGGGAATGTATGTGAAGAGTGTTATACGTATGAGCATGATATACTGGGAGTGTATGTGAGGAGTGTTATACGTATGAGCATGATATACAGGCAGTGTATATGAGGAGCATTATACGTATGAGCATGATATGCAGGCAGTGTATATGAGGAGCATTATACGTATGAGCATGATATACTGGGAGTGTATGTGAGGAATGTTATACGTATGAGCATGATATACTGGGAATGTATATGAGGAGAATTATACGTATGAGCATGATATACTGGGAATGTATGTGAAGAGTGTTATACGTATGAGCATGATATACTGGGAGTGTATGTGAGGAGTGTTATACGTATGAGCATGATATACAGGCAGTGTATATGAGGAGCATTATACGTATGAGCATGATATGCAGGCAGTGTATATGAGGAGCATTATACGTATGAGCATGATATACAGGCAGTGTATATGAGGAGCATTATACGTATGAGCATGATATACAGGCAGTGTATATGAGGAGCATTATACATATGAGCATGATATACTGGGAGTGTATATGAGGAGCATTATACATATGAGCATGATATGCAGGCAGTGTATATGAGGAGCATTATACGTATGAGCATGATATGCAGGCAGTGTATATGAGGAGCATTATACGTATGAGCATGATATGCAGGCAGTGTATATGAGGAGCATTATACGTATGAGCATGATATACTGGGAGTGTATGTGAGGAGCATTATACGTATGAGCATGATATACTGGGAGTGTATGTGAGGAGCATTATACGTATGAGCATGATATACTGGGAGTGTATGTGAGGCGTGTTATACGTATGAGCATGATATACTGGGAGTGTATATGAGGAGCTTTATACGTATGAGCATGATGTGCAGGCAGTGTATATGAGGAGCATTATACGTATGAGCATGATATACAGGCAGTGTATATGAGGAGCATTATACATATGAGCATGATATACTGGGAGTGTATATGAGGAGCATTATACATATGAGCATGATATGCAGGCAGTGTATATGAGGAGCATTATACGTATGAGCATGATATGCAGGCAGTGTATATGAGGAGCATTATACGTATGAGCATGATATGCAGGCAGTGTATATGAGGAGCATTATACGTATGAGCATGATATACTGGGAGTGTATGTGAGGAGCATTATACGTATGAGCATGATATACTGGGAGTGTATGTGAGGAGCATTATACGTATGAGCATGATATACTGGGAGTGTATGTGAGGCGCATTATACGTATGAGCATGATATACTGGGAGTGTATGTGAGGCGTGTTATACGTATGAGCATGATATACTGGGAGTGTATGTGAGGAGCATTATACGTATGAGCATGATATACTGGGAATGTATGTGAGGCGCATTATACGTATGAGCATGATATACTGGGAGTGTATGTGAGGCGTGTTATACGTATGAGCATGATATACTGGGAGTGTATATGAGGAGCTTTATACGTATGAGCATGATATGCAGGCAGTGTATATGAGGAGCATTATACGTATGAGCATGATATACAGGCAGTGTATATGAGGAGCATTATACATATGAGCATGATATACTGGGAGTGTATATGAGGAGCATTATACATATGAGCATGATATGCAGGCAGTGTATATGAGGAGCATTATACGTATGAGCATGATATGCAGGCAGTGTATATGAGGAGCATTATACGTATGAGCATGATATGCAGGCAGTGTATATGAGGAGCATTATACGTATGAGCATGATATACTGGGAGTGTATGTGAGGAGCATTATACGTATGAGCATGATATACTGGGAGTGTATGTGAGGCGCATTATACGTATGAGCATGATATACTGGGAGTGTATGTGAGGCGTGTTATACGTATGAGCATGATATACTGGGAGTGTATGTGAGGCGTGTTATACGTATGAGCATGATATACTGGGAGTGTATGTGAGGCGCATTATACGTATGAGCATGATATACTGGGAGTGTATGTGAGGAGCATTATACGTATGAGCATGATATACCGGGAGTGTATGTGAGGAGCATTATACGTATGAGCATGATATACAGGCAGTGTATATGAGGAGCTTTATACGTATGAGCATGATATGCAGGCAGTGTATATGAGGAGCATTATACGTATGAGCATGATATACTGGGAGTGTATGTGAGGCGTGTTATACGTATGAGCATGATATGCAGGCAGTGTATATGAGGAGCGTTATACGTACACTCCCTGACAGAAGTTGTCGCTTATCCATGTTATGTAAATAAAAGCTTATAACCTGATAACCTGACCTTAAATTCATCCATTGGTTGTATAAATTATTCTTTTGACAGCTGAAACCCTCCGAAATGTGGTTTAGGTTAAGAAAATAAATTGGCATCAATGCAGGAATATTGATCATTTAATGGACACAGAATGGTCAGATTTTGGCAAGACAAAAGATTTGTCAGCCACAGAAAGTAATGTGATTAACTTAAAATACAAATATATGTTGCATAACATTGGTGAATGAAGTTGTGGTGCTATTAGAGTCATATTTAATATTTTGTGTGACTTCCATGAGCTGACGTCCTCTGCTTTGCTTCCCGTCACGGCTCCGGCGTACTTTCTCTGCCCTATTGAGGACAGGGCAGAGTACTGCAGTGCGCAGGCGCCGGGAAAGCTCAGAGAGGTCTGGCGCATGCACACTGCAGGACTCTGCTCTGCCCTCAACAGCCGCGAAGGGGAAGCAAAGAAGAGGACGTCATCGTTAGAAGATGGGAGGTGCCAGACCGGACCGCGACACCCTCTGGACCCGAACTGGACCCGGACCGCCCCTGGGTGAGTATAATCTAACTCGTTTTTCTTCTCTTTCAGGTTACATCGGGGGCTTATCTACAGCATTACAGAATGCTGTAGATAAGCCCCTGATGGCGGTGGCCGCAGCTTGAGGTCGAAAAAATAAAAAAAAAGTGACAGATTACCTTTAAAAGAAGATAAGCTGTGATTGGTTGCTAAGAGCAATAGTTTTCCCACTCCACAACACCTCAGCAGACACTGACATGGTGGGAGAAATCTAGCATCCCCGGGAACATAAGCTCCCAGCCATTGTCTGCCCCCCCAGAAAGGAGCAGAGAGCACATGACATAAATGAATCACCCCCTTCCTGCCCATATACCCATCACACATCCTCCATCCCGTAGGCACATCTTCCCTCTTAAAGGGATCTCCGGTATGGAAGTTAGGGTAAATCCCTCAGCGCTGTGATACTGACCCCATGCCTCTCTTAAAGGGATCATTGGTATGGAAGTTAGGGCAAATCCATCCAGCGCTTCGGTTTTGACCTCAGGCCTCTCAAAGGGATCCCCGGTATGGAATTAGGACCGTTCCACTCAGCGCTGTGGTTCTGAACCCAGGGTCTCTTAAAAGGATCATTGGTATGGAAGTTAGTGCAAATCCATCCTGCGCTTTGGTTTTGACCCCAGGCCTCTCTTAAAGGGAACCCCAGTATGGAATTAGGACCGTTCCACTCAGCGCTGTGGTTCTGATCCCAGGGTCTCTTAAAGGGATCCCCAGAATGGAAGTGAGGGCAAATCCACTCTGCGCTTTGGTACTGACCCCAGGCCTCTCTTAAAGGGATCTCCGGTATGGAAGATAGGGCAAATCCCTCAGCGTTCTGATTCTGACTCCAGGCTTCTATTAAAGGGATTATTGGTAGGAAGTCAGGGCAAATCCATCCAGCGCTTTGGTTCTGACCCCAGGCCTCTCTTAAAGGGTTCCCCGGTATGGAAGTTAGGGCAATTCCACTCAGCGTTCTGGTTCTGACCCCAGGCTCTCTTAAAGGGATCCTCAGTATGGAAGTCAGGGCAATGGCTTTCAAATGCTCTGGTACAGACCCCAGGCTCTCTTAAAGGGATCCCCGGTATGAAAGTTAGGACCGTTCCACCCAGCGCTGTGGTTCTGACCCCAGGATTCTATTAAAGGGATCATTGGTATGCAAGTCAGAACAAATCAACTCAGCGCTCTGGTTCTGACCCCAGTCTCTCTTAAAGGGATCATTGGTATGGAAGTTATAGCAATTCCACTCAGCGCTCTGGTTCTGACCCAAGGCTGTTATGAATGAGTCACCGTAGGAGGCAAAAACAAAAATGCTAGCTAAGTCCAGAAAACCAGAGAAGTTGGCAGCTATCGGATTGCAGACCCCTGAACCTATCAACAACAACTAGCAGTAGCCGTGGGGGGTTCCTACGATGCCCTAGACCCCTCGATCACAGCCGGAGAACTGCCTAGCCTAAAGACAGAAAGGAAATCTAAACTGCCCCAGAGCAGACCCCAAAGCAATAGGCAGCCCCCAACATATAATGACGGTGAAGCAAGAAGAAAAAAAACACTAACACAGATAGAAAGATAGACTGAGCAAATGATGGGGCCCAAGCTAACTAGGTAGGACAGGATAGAAAAGCTGCTGTCTGCAATCCGCGAAAAACCCTATCAAAATAAGAGCCAACAGACTGACAGGGAAAAAGGCCCTGAAGACGCTAGGCTTCAAAAAGACTATGTCAGTACTCAGGTATTTTCTGAAGACAGAGCAAACCGACAAAAAAGGAATTCAGCTCACCCCAGCAGGGAATGGCAGAATCCAGAAAAGCAAGGCAAACTAAAACCAAAACACAAATGCAAAAAGGCAAAGCAGAAAACTTAGCTTTTGAGGAGCAGGAATCAGACTGGTCTCCTAAAATTCCACAGAGAAATCACCAGCGAGGCAGAAGGGCGTCGGCTGCCTTATATCCAATCAGAGATCCCCGTCGCCCAGTCATCCTCTCCCAGCTCAGGTGCTTGGTAATCAGCCTCACTACCTTCCTTCACCAGAAGAGGGAGTTCATCAGACCTCAATGGTGAAGGGGAAAATGAACTCATAACACAAGGCCCCTCTTAAAGGGATCCCTGGTATGGAAGTGAGGGCAAATCCACTCTGCGCTTTGGTACTAACCCCAAGCCTCTCTTAAAGGGATCTCTGGCATGGAAGTTAGGGTAAATTCTCACCCCAGGCTTCTATTAAAGGGATCATTGGTATGGAAGTCAGGGCAAATCCACTCAGCGCTCTGGTTCTGACGCAAGGCCTCGCTTAAAGGGATCCCCGGTATGGAACTTAGGACCGTTCCACTCAGCGCTCTGGTTCTGACCCCAGGTTGACGGGATGATGTGGGATATTAGGGGTAGTAGGGATATTAGGGGTAGTAGTCCGGTGGCTCTGGCTGACGAGATGATGTGGGATATTAGGGGTAGTAGCCTGGCGGCTGTGACGGGATATGGGATATTAGGGGTAGTAGTCCGGTGGCTCTGGCTGACGGGATGATGTGGGATATTATGGGTAGTAGTCCGGTAGCTCTGGCTGACGGGATGATGTGGGATTTTATAGTGAATGTGGCTATGCGGAGTGGGCGGGGCTTTACACTCAGCTTTATATACTGTATATATAGATAGATAGATATAATCATTATAATTTGTTATCACTAACCGTAGTTAGTTACTGTGCCTGGGCAGCGCCGGGCTCTTCAGCTAGTATATATATATATATATACACTTACAGTATACATACAGTGCACAGTGCACACAACAAGAAATGTCATACAGGCAGTACATCAGTACATGCATGACGCCAAGTGCACAGACATAACACAAATGATTCATGTACACACACAGATGACATACAGTCAGTGCATACATGAATGGACATGACATATAATATGATCCACATTCTTTCTATATATTCCACCCACACATGAATGGCCAGGACCCCGGATGGTGCAGGCAGCAGTGTGTGCACAGAGCCCAGCTGCCGGAGGTGATGCTCCATGACGGCCTCCTCCATCCCTTCCCATCCCAGCTGCACACATGACGCGCTCCAGATGTTCGCTCGCTGAGGAGACACTGCAGCAACTTACCTGGAGCTGATGAGCGAGTAATCCGCCTCCGACCATCCCGGCAGCGCCCTGCGGGCACACCGGGTGCACAGCTGGTACAGTCCGGGAAAGAAGAGAAATCCGGCGGCCACGACGTGCCACATCGTGCCCGCTAACACCTCTGGTAATGCCCAAGTCCGGGAGCCGCCTGCCAACACCAGAGCCCGCCCACACTGACGTCACCAGCCAAGAGCACCGCCCATAGGTAGCAATCGGCCACGCCCGTAAGCTGCCAATCACCGAGCTCCGGTTTGGGGCCGTGCCCGGTCACGGTGGATGTTGGTGCCGAGCAGGTCGCCTCTGATGCCTGTGCGCCGGCCATGTTGCCGGACAGCAGAATCTCAGGGAATTCAAGTGTAGAGAATAGAATTGTGAAACCTGAGCCTTCGTGCCCCGACAGAGGCGGTGGTCGGGCTTACCGGGGATTTCCACAGTACCTCTATCTCCAAGTCTTTTTCTAAAGGCACTGACATGCTTATCTAGTGGGGTACCTGGAAATAATACTGCCATACAGTGACCGAATCCATGAGACAGCTTCATACTCACTCCAACATAGTGTCGCCAGATATTACACCGTATGATGACTGAACAGTGACATGGCATGGCCAACTAGTAACACCACACAAAGAAATGTGGAGGTGGGCACCACACTGCTGCCACTACTGGGGAAAGAAGAGACCACACTGCTGCCACTACTGGGGAAAGAAGAGACCACACTGCTTCTACTGCTGGAGGAAGAATGGGCCATACTGCTGCCACTACTGGGGAAAGAAGAGACCACACTGCTTCTACTGCTGGAGGAAGAATGGGCCATACTGCTGCCACTACTGGGGAAAGAATGGCCCATACAGCTGCTACTACTGGGGAAAGAAGAGACCACACTGCTGCCACTACTGGGGAAAGAAGAGACCACACTGCTGCCACTACTGGGGAAAGAAGAGACCACACTGCTTCTACTGCTGGAGGAAGAATGGGCCATACTGCTTCTACTACTGTGGAAAGACTGGCCCATACTGCTGCTACTACTGGGGAAAGAATGGGCCATACTGCTGCCACTACTGGGGAAAGAATGGGCCATACTGCTGCCACTACTGGGGAAAGAAGAGACCATACTGGTATTACTACTGGGGAAAGAATGGGCCATACTGCTGCAACTACCGGGGAAAGAATGGGCCATACTGCTGCCACTACTGGGGAAAGAAGAGACCACACTGCTTCTACTGCTGGAGGAAGAATGGGCCATACTGCTTCTACTGCTGGAGGAAGAATGGGCCATACTGCTTCTACTACTGTGGAAAGACTGGCCCATACTGCTGCTACTACTGGGGAAAGAATGGGCCATAATGCTGCCACTACTGGGGAAAGAATGGGCCATACTGCTGCCACTACTGGGGAAAGAAGAGACCATACTGGTATTACTACTGGGGAAAGAATGGGCCATACTGCTGCAACTACCGGGGAAAGAATGGGCCATACTGCTGCCACTACTGGGGAAAGAAGAGACCACACTGCTTCTACTGCTGGAGGAAGAATGGGCCATACTGCTTCTACTGCTGGAGGGAAGAATGGGCCATACTGCTTCTACTACTGTGGAAAGACTGGCCCATACTGCTGCTACTACTGGGGAAAGAATGGGCCATACTGCTGCCACTACTGGGGAAAGAATGGGCCATACTGCTGCCACTACTGGGGAAAGAAGAGACCATACTGGTATTACTACTGGGGAAAGAATGGGCCATACTGCTGCCACTACTGGGGAAAGAGGAGACCATACTGGTATTACTACTGGGGAGAGAATGGGCCATACTGCTGCTACTACTGGGGAAAGAATGGGCCATACTGCTGCTACTACTGGGGAAAGAATGGGCCATACTGGTATTACTACTGGGGAAAGAATGGGCCATACTGCTGCTACTACTGGGGAAAGAATGGGCCATACTGCTGCTACTACTGGGGAAAGAGGAGACCATACTGGTATTACTACTGGGGAGAGAATGGGCCATACTGCTGCTACTACTGGGGAAAGAATGGGCCATACTGCTGCTACTACTGGGGAAAGAATGGGCCATACTGGTATTACTACTGGGGAAAGAATGGGCCATACTGCTGCTACTACTGGGGAAAGAATGGCCATTACTGCTGTTACTACTGGGGAAAGAATGGGCCATACTGGTATTACTACTGGGGAAAGAATGGGCCATACTGCTGCTACTACTGGGGAAAGAATGGCCCATACTGCTGATACTACTATTGGGGAAAGAATGGCCATTACTGCTGCTACTACTGGGGGAAGAATGGGCCATACTGTTGCTACTACTGGGGAAAGAATGGCCCATACTGCTGCTACTACTGGGGAAATAATGGGCCATACTGCTGCTACTAATGGGGAAAGAATGGGCCATATTGCTGCTACTACTGGGGAAAGAATGGCCCATACTGCTGCTACTACTGGGGAAAGAATGGCCCATACTGCTGCTACTACTGGGGAAAGAATGGGCCATACTGCTGCTACTACTGGGGAAAGAATGGGCCATACTGCTGTTACTACTGGGGAAAGAATGGGCCATACTGCTGCTACTACTGGGGAAAGAATGGCCCATACTGCTGCTACTACTGGGGAAAGAATGGGCCATACTGCTGCTACTACTGGGGAAAGAATGGGCCATACTGCTGCTACTACTGGGGAAAGAATGGGCCATACTGCTGTTACTACTGGGGAAAGAAGAGACCATACTGGTATTACTACTGGGGAAAGAAAGGGCCATACAGCTGTTACTACTGGGGAAAGAATGGGCCATACAGCTGCTACTACTGGGGAAAGAATGGGCCATACTGCTGTTACTACTGGGGAAAGAATGGCCCATACAGCTGCTACTACTGGGGAAAGAATAGCCCATACAGCTGCTACTACTAGGGAAAGAATGGCCCATACAGCTGCTACTACTGGGGAAAGAATGGGCCATACTGCTGCTACTACTGGGGAAAGAGTGGGCCATGCTGCTGCTACTACTGGGGGAAAGAATGGGCCATACTGCTGCTACTACTGGGGAAAGAATGTCCCATACTGCTGATACTACTGGGGGAGGAATGGCCCATACTGGTGTTACTACGGAGGAAAGAATGGGCTGTACTGGTGTTACTACTGGGGGAAGAATGGTCCATACTAGTGTTACTACTGAGGAAAGAATGGGCCATACTGCTGTTACTACTGGGGGAAGAATGGGTCATACTGGTGTTAATACTGGGGAAAGAATGGACCATATTGGTGTTAATACTGGGTAAAGAATGAGGCATACTGCTGCTACTACTGGGGAAAGAATGGGCCATACTGGTGTTAATACTGGGGAAAGAATGGACCATACTGGTGTTAATACTGGGGAAAGAATGAGGCATACTGCTGCTACTACTGGGGAAAGAATCGCCCGTACTGGTGTTACTACTGGGGAAAGAATGGCCCGTACTGCTGTTACTACTGGGGAAAGAATGGCCCGTACTGATGTTATTACTGGGGAAAGAATGGGCCATACTGCTGTTACTACTGGGGAAAGAATGGGCCATACTGGTATTACTACTGGGGACAGAATGGGCCATACTGCTGCTACTACTGGGGAAAGAATGGCCCATACTGCTGCTACTACTATTGGGGAAAGAATGGCCATTACTGCTGCTACTACTGGGGAAAGAATGGGCCATACTGCTGCCACTACTGGGGAAGGAAGAGACCATACTGCTTCTACTGCTGGGGAAAGAATGGGCCATACTGGTATTACTACTGGGGAAAGAATGGGCCATACTGCTGCTACTTCTGGGGAAAGAATGGGCCATATTGATGCTACTACTGGGGAAAGAATGGGCCATACTGCTGTTACTACTGGGGGAAGAATGGGCCATACTGTTGCTACTACTGCGGAAAGAATGGGCCATACTGCTGCTACTACTGGGGAAAGAATGGGCCATACTGCTGCTACTACTGGGGAAAGAATGGCCCATACTGCTGCTACTACTGGGGAAAGAATGGCCCATACTGCTGCTACTACTGGGGAAAGCATGGGCCATACTGCTGCTACTACTGGGGAAAGAATGGGCCATACTGCTGCTACTACTGGGGAAAGAATGGGCCATACTGCTGTTACTACTGGGGAAAGAATGGGCCATACTGCTGCTACTACTGGGGAAAGAATGGGCCATACTGCTGCTACTACTGGGGAAAGAATGGCCCATACTGCTGCTACTACTGGGGAAAGAATGGGCCATACTGCTGCTACTACTGGGGAAAGAATGAAACATACTTCTGCTACTACTGGGGAAAGAATGGGCCATACTGCTGCTACTACTGGGGAAAGAATGGGACATACTGCTGTTACTACTGGGGAAAGAAGAGACCATACTGGTATTACTACTGGGGAAATAATGGGCCATACTGCTGTTACTACTGGGGAAAGAATGGGCCATACTGCTGTTACTACTGGGGAAAGAATGGCCCATACAGCTGCTACTACTGGGGAAAGAATGGGCCATACTGCTGTTACTACTGGGGAAAGAATGGCCCATACAGCTGCTACTACTGGGGAAAGAATGGCCCATACAGCTGCTACTACTTGGGAGGAATGGCCTATACTGGTGTTACTACTGAGGAAAGAATGGGCCATGCTGCTGTTACTACTGGGGGAAGAATGGGTCATACTGGTGTTAATACTGGGGAAAGAATGGACCATACTGGTGTTAATACTGGGTAAAGAATGAGGCATACTGCTGCTACTACTGGGGAAAGAATGGCCCATACTGGTGTTAATACTGGGGAAAGAATGGACCATACTGGTGTTAATACTGGGGAAAGAATGAGGCATACTGCTGCTACTACTGAGGAAAGAATCGCCCGTACTGGTGTTACTACTGGGGAAAGAATGGCCCGTACTGCTGTTACTACTGGGGAAAGAATGGCCCGTACTGGTGTTACTACTGGGGAAAGAATGGGCCATACTGCTGTTACTACTGGGGAAAGAATGGGCCATACTGGTATTACTACTGGGGAAAGAATGGGCCATACTGCTGCTACTACTGGGGAAAGAATGGCCCATACTGCTGCTACTACTATTGGGGAAAGAATGGCCATTACTGCTGCTACTACTGGGGAAAGAATGGGCCATACTGGTGTTAATACTGGGGAAAGAATGGACCATACTGGTGTTAATACTGGGGAAAGAATGAGGCATACTGCTGCTACTACTGGGGAAAGAATCGCCCGTACTGGTGTTACTACTGGGGAAAGAATGGCCCGTACTGCTGTTACTACTGGGGAAAGAATGGCCCGTACTGATGTTACTACTGGGGAAAGAATGGGCCATACTGCTGTTACTACTGGGGAAAGAATGGGCCATACTGGTATTACTACTGGGGACAGAATGGGCCATACTGCTGCTACTACTGGGGAAAGAATGGCCCATACTGCTGCTACTACTATTGGGGAAAGAATGGCCATTACTGCTGCTACTACTGGGGAAAGAATGGGCCATACTGCTGCCACTACTGGGGAAGGAAGAGACCATACTGCTTCTACTGCTGGGGAAAGAATGGGCCATACTGGTATTACTACTGGGGAAAGAATGGGCCATACTGCTGCTACTTCTGGGGAAAGAATGGGCCATATTGATGCTACTACTGGGGAAAGAATGGGCCATACTGCTGTTACTACTGGGGGAAGAATGGGCCATACTGTTGCTACTACTGCGGAAAGAATGGGCCATACTGCTGCTACTACTGGGGAAAGAATGGGCCATACTGCTGCTACTACTGGGGAAAGAATGGCCCATACTGCTGCTACTACTGGGGAAAGAATGGCCCATACTGCTGCTACTACTGGGGAAAGCATGGGCCATACTGCTGCTACTACTGGGGAAAGAATGGGCCATACTGCTGCTACTACTGGGGAAAGAATGGGCCATACTGCTGTTACTACTGGGGAAAGAATGGGCCATACTGCTGCTACTACTGGGGAAAGAATGGGCCATACTGCTGCTACTACTGGGGAAAGAATGGCCCATACTGCTGCTACTACTGGGGAAAGAATGGGCCATACTGCTGCTACTACTGGGGAAAGAATGAAACATACTTCTGCTACTACTGGGGAAAGAATGGGCCATACTGCTGCTACTACTGGGGAAAGAATGGGACATACTGCTGTTACTACTGGGGAAAGAAGAGACCATACTGGTATTACTACTGGGGAAATAATGGGCCATACTGCTGTTACTACTGGGGAAAGAATGGGCCATACTGCTGTTACTACTGGGGAAAGAATGGCCCATACAGCTGCTACTACTGGGGAAAGAATGGGCCATACTGCTGTTACTACTGGGGAAAGAATGGCCCATACAGCTGCTACTACTGGGGAAAGAATGGCCCATACAGCTGCTACTACTGGGGAGGAATGGCCTATACTGGTGTTACTACTGAGGAAAGAATGGGCCATGCTGCTGTTACTACTGGGGGAAGAATGGGTCATACTGGTGTTAATACTGGGGAAAGAATGGACCATACTGGTGTTAATACTGGGTAAAGAATGAGGCATACTGCTGCTACTACTGGGGAAAGAATGGCCCATACTGGTGTTAATACTGGGGAAAGAATGGACCATACTGGTGTTAATACTGGGGAAAGAATGAGGCATACTGCTGCTACTACTGAGGAAAGAATCGCCCGTACTGGTGTTACTACTGGGGAAAGAATGGCCCGTACTGCTGTTACTACTGGGGAAAGAATGGCCCGTACTGGTGTTACTACTGGGGAAAGAATGGGCCATACTGCTGTTACTACTGGGGAAAGAATGGGCCATACTGGTATTACTACTGGGGAAAGAATGGGCCATACTGCTGCTACTACTGGGGAAAGAATGGCCCATACTGCTGCTACTACTATTGGGGAAAGAATGGCCATTACTGCTGCTACTACTGGGGAAAGAATGGGCCATACTGCTGCCACTACTGGGGAAAGAAGAGACCATACTGCTTCTACTGCTGGGGAAAGAATGGGCCATACTGGTATTACTACTGGGGAAAGAATGGGCCATACTGCTGCTACTACTGGGGAAAGAATGGGCCATACTGATGCTACTACTGGGGAAAGAATGGGCCATACTGCTGTTACTACTGGAGGAAGAATGGGCCATACTGTTGCTACTACTGGGGAAAGAATGGGCCATACTGCTGCTACTACTGGGGAAAGAATGGGCCATACTGCTGCTACTACTGGGGAAAGAATGGCCCATACTGCTGCTACTACTGGGGAAAGAATGGCCCATACTGCTGCTACTACTGGGGAAAGAATGGGCCATACCGCTGCTACTACTGGGGAAAGAATGGGCCATACCGCTGCTACTACTGGGGAAAGAATGGGCCATACTGCTGTTACTACTGGGGAAAGAATGGGCCATACTGCTGCTACTACTGGGGAAAGAATGAGCCATACTGCTGCTACTACTGGGGAAAGAATGGCCCATACTGCTGCTACTACTGGGGAAAGAATGGGCCATACTGCTGCTACTACTGGGGAAAGAATGAGCCATACTGCTGCTACTACTGGGGAAAGAATGGGCCATACTGCTGCTACTACTGGGGAAAGAATGGACCATACTGCTGTTACTACTGGGGAAAGAATGGGCTATACTGCTGTTACTACTGGGGAAAGAATGGCCCATACAGCTGCTACTACTGGGGAAAGAATGGGCCATACTGCTGTTACTACTGGGGAAAGAATGGCCCATACAGCTGCTACTACTGGGGAAAGAATGGCCCATACAGCTGCTACTACTAGGGAAAGAATGGCCCATACAGCTGCTACTACTGGGGAAAGAATGGGCCATACTGCTGCTACTACTGGGGAAAGAGTGGGCCATACTGCTGCTACTACTGGGGAAAATGGGCCATACTGCTGCTACTACTGGGGGAAAGAATGGGCCATACTGCTGCTACTACTGGGGAAAGAATGTCCCATACTGCTGATACTACTGGGGGAGGAATGGCCCATATTGGTGTTACTACTGAGGAAAGAATGGGCCATACTGCTGTTACTACTGGGGGAAGAATGGGTCATACTGGTGTTAATACTGGGGAAAGAATGGACCATACTGGTGTTAATACTGGGTAAAGAATGAGGCATACTGCTGCTACTACTGGGGAAAGAATGGGCCATACTGGTGTTAATACTGGGGAAAGAATGGACCATACTGGTGTTGATACTGGTGAAAGAATGAGGCATACTGCTGCTACTACTGGGGAAAGAATCGCCCGTACTGGTGTTACTACTGGGGAAAGAATGGCCCGTACTGCTGTTACTACTGGGGAAAGAATGGCCCGTACTGGTGTTACTACTGGGGAAAGAATGGGCCATACTGCTGCTACTACTGGGGAAAGAATGGCCCATGCTGCTGCTGCTACTATTGGGGAAAGAATGGCCCATACTGCTGCTGCTACTACTGGGGAAAGAATGGCCCACTTCTGCTACTACTGGGGAAAGAATGGCCCATACTGCTGATACTACTGGGGGAAAGAGTGGCCCATACTGCTGTTACTACTAGGGGAAGAATGGGCCATACTGCTGCTACTACTGGGGAAAGAATGGCCCATACTGCTGATACTACTGAGAAAAGAATGGCCCATACTGCTGTTACTACTGGGGGAAGAATGGGCCATACTGCTGCTACTACTGGGGAAAGAATGGCCCGTACTGTTGCTACTACTGGGGGAAAGAATGGCCCGTACTGCTGCTACTACTGGGAGAAAGAATGGGCCGTACTGCTTCTACTACTGGGGAAAGAATGGCCCATACTGCTGCTACTACTGGGGGAAAGAATGGCCATTACTGCTGCTACTACTGGGGGAAAGAATGGGCCATACTGGTTTTACCACTGAGGAAAGAATGGCCCATACTGCTGTTACTACTGGGGGAAGAATGGGCCATACTGGTGTTACTACTGAGGAAAGAACAGGCCATACTGCTGCTACTACTGGGGAAAGAATGGCCCATATTGCTGCTACTACTGGGGGAAAGAATGGGCCATACTGGTGTTACTACTGGGGAAAGAATGGGCCATACTGCTGTTACTACTGGGGAAAGAATGGCCCATACAGCTGCTACTACTGGGGAAAGAATGGGCCATACTGCTGTTACTACTGGGGAAAGAATGGGCCATACTGCTGTTACTAAAGGGGAAAGAATGGCCCATACAGCTGCTACTACTGGGGAAAGAATGGGACATACTGCTGCTACTACTGGGGAAAGAATGACCCATATTGCTGCTACTACTGGGGGAAAGAATGGGCCATACTGGTGTTACTACTGGGGACAGAATGGCCCATACTGCTGCTAATACTGGGGAAAGAATGGCCCATACTGCTGTTACTACTGGGGAAAGAATGAGACACACTGTTATTACTACTGGGGGAAAGAATGAGCAATACTGCTGTTACTATTGGGGGGAGAATGGGCCATACTGCTGTTACTACTGAGGGACATAATGGCCTATACTGCTGTTACTACTGGGGAAAAAATGGCCCATATTGCTGTTACTACTGAGGGAAAGAATGAGCCATGCTGGTGTTACTACTGGGAAAAAAGGATGGGCCATGCTGATGTTACTGCTGGGGAAAAGAATGGGCAATACTGCTGTTACTACTGGGGGAAGAATGGGCCATACTGCTGTTACTACTGGGGGAAAGAATGAGCCATGCTGGTGTTACTACTGGGGAAAAGAATGGGCCATGCTGGAGTTACTACTGGGGAAAGAATGGGCCATATTGCTGTTACAACTGAGGGACAGAATGGCCTATACTGCTGTTACTACTGAGGAAAATAATGGGCCATACTTCTGTATGAGAGAAAACTACGACAGAAGACTTCCAATTGATTGGTCTGAACAACAAGAAACTGCCTTTCAGATGCTGAAAAGCTTACTAACTTCCCCTCCAATTCTGGCGTATCCTGACTACTGCCACCCTTTCAGTCTCTACACGGATGCCAGCTATCAAGGTCTAGGGGCGGTACTATCACAAGTCCAGAATGGCAAAGAGAGAGAAAGCTAGCTCCAACTCGTTCGGGCTACACGTATGCCCTTACCATGGTGGACCACTATACTAAGTGGGTTGCCATTATACCGGTGAAAGAGCTTACAGCTCGGACTACAGCTATCACCTTCTACCACGAATATGAGAGACATTACGGTTGCCCGGAAGCAGTCCTCACAGACCGTGGACCTGCCTTTGAGTCCCATCTATTTCAAGAACTCTGCCAATTCCATGGGTGCAAGAAGCTAAGAACCACTGCCTATCATCCACAAGGGAATTGCCTTTGTGAAAAAGTCAACCAGACCTTCATCAATATGCTGCAAACAGCATCTGTTATCAAACAAGCTGAATGGCCTCAACTACTTGATGAGTTAGTGGAAACCTGCAACAATACTGTCCATTGTTCTACCGGCTACTTGCCATATTACTTGATGTTTGGAAGACAAGGTCTACACCCAAAAGATCGTGCTTTGGGAATCCAGGTTCCCAACGTGATCAATCCCCTGCCTAAAACTGATTGGGTCTCAGAGCATCAGCGAAGAATACATGAAGCCCAGCAGATCGTCGATCACCACATGGGCGAAGCTCACCGTCAACAGGAAAAAAGCTACAATCAAAGAGCTAATGCTTCCCCACTTCACCTTGGAGACAAAGTGTGGCTAAAGAAGTGCCACTGTACAGGGAAACTCGATTCACTCTGGGAAACAGAGCCCTACACAATTACAGCTATCATATATCCGGTGTCCGATGTATATGAAGTGAAGAAACCCGGAATGGCCCCACAGATGGTGCACAGAAACCGCATGAAGTTATGTACCAAAGAGGATCCACTGGTGATGTCCTCACCTCCTCCACAAATCATGCCAGTTTACACACCAATTCCTACCTTGGAGCCACCACCCAGACAGCCGACGGCAGAAGATTCTCCTTTCAACTACCAATTTATCCTCAGTGCTATCAATATATCCCCGTCTCGATTCCTGCTCCAGTTGTTGCTCTTTTCCCAATCCCACCTGAACCAGCAGACTGTTTCATTCCTGCTCAAGAGGAAGATGAAAGGTTGAGGCGTTCAGAGCGAAACACAAAGGGAACACTTCCAGCCCGCTACAGAGACTAAAAGAAAATAATAATATCCTGTTCGTGACACCATTTTTCAGCATTGTAATGACCAGGCCGAACGCTCCCTGCTATCCACCCCCACACGATGTCCGTAGCCAAAGGAATTATGACACACACCGGTCTCGGGGATAACAGTTGCTTTTACTTCAGCAGGAATGAAAATTATAACTTGGAACAAATAAGGAACAGTCTCTCATGGGTAGTCCACGGTAATTACAGTTCACACTTAGATACTGAGATGTGATTGGGGTCTGGAGCTTTAAGAGCACTGGACAGTGTCTTTTGGTATTTTACAGAAGGAGGTAGACGCAGTGAATGTAGAAACTGTGGTGAATCCTGTCAGGAATACTTTAGATGTGGTGAATCCTGTCAGAAAGTCTTTAGAATGATTTCTGTACAGGTTAGAGGGAACTCAGGCTTTTAGGCCTGCAAGAGATCTTGAGGTAAAAACATCCTCCACGTGTGTTCTGCTCTCCCTGAAGGCATCCCTCAGACTAAAGAACATTCTAGACTTGCAGACTTGCCTGGAAAACAGCTCCTCCTGTTGACCATGTGACTAGGAGCTGGCCAATAGGAGACCGAATTCACATCTCAGATCCTTACAAAACAATAATTGAGTTATTATTATTATTATTATTATTATTATTATTATTATTATTATTATAATACATTTATATAGCGCCATTTATTCCTTGGCGCTTTACATGTGAAAAGGGAAAATATAGACAAGTACAATAAACATGTGCAAGACAGGGGACACACAAGTACAGAAGGAGAGAGGACCCTGCCAGCGAGGGCTCACAGTCTACAGGGATGGGTGAGGATACACTAGGAGAGGGGAGAGCTGGTTGTGCGGTGGTTCAGTAGACTGAGGATCATTGCAGGCTGTAGGCTTGTCGGAACAGGTGGGTCTTCAGGTTCTTCTTGAAGGTTTCCGTTGTTGGTGAGAGTCTGATGTGTTGCGGCAGAGAGTTCCAGAGTATGGGGGAAGCACGGGAGAAGTCTTGTATGCGGTTGTGGGAAGAAGAGATGAGGGGGGAGTAGAGAAGGAGATCTTGAGAGGATCGAAGGTTGCATGCAGGTAGGTACCGGGAGACCATGCTACAGATGTATGGAGGAGACAGGTTGTGGATGGCTTTGTATGTCATGGTTAGAGTTTTGAACTGGAGCCTCTGGACAATAGGAAGCCTGTGAAGGGCCTCACATAGGGGGGACACGTATAGAAAGAACACCGTGAGCACAACTCAAGATGGTGCTAAGGTTAGGTTCCCAAACCGTTAAAGCAACAAATATGAGCCTAGCACTCAACTTAAAGGTATTTGTAAGGCGGTTTATTGTAGTACACGAAAAAAGACGTTTCGGTCAATGCGGGACACCGCATCTTGAGGCACGTTTGCCCCTCTCTTATATACTGACAAGCTCATTACCTTAGAGAGATCATTCTCCTCAATGCCTAAAGCACCATCGTCCTTTCTGATAGATGCCTATAAGCTCTACACAATCTATATACCACACGTAACTGAAAAAGGTCACATTGACCGAAACGTCTTTTTTCGTGTACTACAATAAATCGCCTTACACATACCTTTAAGTTGAGTGCTAGGTTCATATTTGTCACATAGGGGGGAGGCTAGGGAATAGCGGGGGGACAGGTGGATTAGTCGGGCAGCAGAGTGTAGGATAGACTGGAGTGGTGCCAGAGTGCTGGAGGGGAGGCCAGAGAGTAGGAGGTTGCAGTAGTACACTTTCACCATTAGATGGCAACAGAACACAGCAAATAAGAAATGCATTGTATCTAAAATGGAGGTGACTAGAAATGGAGAATTACAGCTCACAAATAATGTAGAAAGCCGGTTAGAGAGTGAGCTGTAGTGTACAGAAGCTACTTACAATTCAGTATTACTTAAAGGGACGGACACACTCTGGACTGGGTCACTACACTTCTGTTACCAGTGAGGGAAATAATAGGCCAAACTGCTGTTACTACTGGGGGAAAGAAGAGGCCATACTGCTGATACAACTGAAGGAAAGAATGGGCCATACAGCTGTTACTACTGGGGAAAGGATGGGACATACTGCTGTGACTACTGGGGAAAAGGATGGGCCATGCTGCTGTTACTACTGGGGAAAGAATGGGCTGTACTGGTGTTACTGCTGAGGGACAGAATGGGCCATACTGCTGCTACTACTGGGGAAAGGATGGGGCATGCTGCTGTTACTACTGGGGAAAAGATGGGACATACTGCTGTTACTACTGGGGAAAATAATGGGCCATACTGCTGTTACTACTGGGGAAAAGGATGGGCCATGCTGCTGTTACTACTGGGGAAATAATGGGCCGTACTGCTGTTACTACTGGGGAATAGAATGGGTCGTACTGCTATTACTACTAAGGAAAGAATGGACCACACTGCTATTACTACTGGGGAAAAGGATGGGCCATGCTGCTGTTACTACTGGGGAAATAATGGGTCATACTGGTGATACTGCTGAAGGACAGAATGGGCCATACTACTCTACTACTGGGGAATAGAATGGCCCATACTGCTATTACTACTAAGGAAAGAATGGACCACACTGATACTACTGGGGAAAAGGATGGGCCATACTGCTGTTACTGCTGGGGAAAAAGGATGGGACATACTGCTGTAACTACTGAGGGACAGAATGGGCCATACTGCTCTTACTACTGCGAAAAAGGTGGATTCAAGCGAGGAGGGTTACCTGTATGAAAGATTCCTAAAACATAACCTTTATTGATTTACATAAAATTATTGCAACCCCGGATAGTAAACATAGACATATAAAGGGCTCGTCTCCCCCCTCCCCTTGTTTCATTGTCATTACAATATTATAGCTCCCGCTTTCTGATTACCTGGATACTACTGGGTGATCGGTTTGATAACCTGGCTACTGACAAGAATCTGTAAATGGGTGAGATTGAACCATTTTTTAATGAGCTCTGTTGCGCACGAGCACTTTATATGTCTATGTTTACTGTCCGGGGTTGCAATAATTTTATGTAAATGAATATAGGGTATGTTTTAGGAATCTTTCAGACAGGTAACCCTCCTTGCCTGAATCTGTTTAGACCCTGAGGGTATTGGTGGGGTCCGCAGAGACACCACAGCTATATTTGCGAAAAAGATGGGTCATACTGGAAAGAATGGACAGTACTAGTGTTAATACTGAGGCAAAGAATTGTAATCCAAACAAAGGGGGAAGTACAAAACCCAATTAAAATTAATGGTGGCTCAGTGGATAGCACTGCAGCCTTGCAGCGCTGGATTCCTGGGTTCGGATCCCACAAAGGACAACATCTGCAAGGAGTTTGTATGTTCTCCCCGTATTTGCGTGGGTTTCCTCCGGGTACTCCGGTTTCCTCCCACATTCCAAAGACATACTGATAGGGAATTTAGATTGTGAGCCCCATGGGGGACGTGATGATAATGTGTGCAACCTGTAAATCACTGTGGAATATGTTAGCGCTATACAAAAATAAATATTATTATGATTATTTATTAGATAAAAATTAGTGCAAACAATAAATATATAGTTCTGAAAGGGCTAAAGGAAGAAAAAGCAGAGTGACAGCTGAGCA
The DNA here is from genome assembly GCF_039654945.1 of Dendrobates tinctorius. NCBI lineage: Eukaryota > Metazoa > Chordata > Amphibia > Anura > Dendrobatidae > Dendrobates > Dendrobates tinctorius. The sequence continues at coordinate 199,779 of NW_027361930.1, forward strand.
GAATAATTTCATAATTAGACCATAATTATGGCAGGTTAGGCAAATTTACACAATCAGAAAAATAAAAATTCTGTCTCAATTTTCATCAAGTAGAAGGTTAAAGGGAATCTGTCACCCATATTTAGTGATATCATGTAAAGATATCACCCAATTGTGCATCCCATAATGATTCTATTAGGGCTTTTGACTCCCCCGACCCTGCACCTTTGAGGCATAAATACCTTTTTATCTTGTTGGGGATGTATGCAAATCGCCGCAGTCTGGTCCGATGGGCGTGGTTTAGTCACCTTCTCCCCCCCTCGGCTTGCTGCACGTAATCTTCATCTGTGTATATCACAGATAACGTTGGTTTCTGCGCTTGCGCATTGTAAAGCCTCCGGCGCCTGCGCAGTATGCTTTGCCCAACTGTGGGCGAAGCATATAATCACTACTGCGCATGGGCCTGTATTTTCCAGCACGGTCTATGCCCCGGAAGTCTTCGCATGCAGGACACACTTCTGGGGCATAGACTGTGCTGGAAAATACCGACGCTTGCACAGTAGCGATTATATGCTTCGCCCACAGTTGGGCAAAGCAAACTGTGCAGGCGCCGGATCCTTTACAATGCGCAAGCGTGGAAACCAACGTTATCTGTGATATTCACAGATGAAGATTACGTGCAGAAAGCCGAGGAGGGGGGGGGAGGCGACTAAGCCATGCCCATCAGACCGGACCGCAGCGATTTGCATACATCCCCAACAAGATAAAAAAAGGTATTTATGCCTCAAAGGTGCGGGGTCGGGGGAGTCAAAAGCCCTAATAGGATCCTTATGGGACGCACAATTAGGTGATATCTTTACTTGATATCACTAAATATGGGTGACAGATTCCCTTTAAAGTGCTAATGCATATATGCAAAGGGTGAAAGAAAATGACTATGCTACAACTAAATTATGTAATATGTATATTTAGTCACCCAAATAAAAAGAAAGTTATTTTAGTGAATCTACAGTGCTCTGTGAATTAATTGGGACAAAGCATTTTTTTAAGTAAAATCGTAAGTTGGTTACCAGTCAGTGATTCAAACCAGTTTTAACTGCTTTGAACAAGCACTCACACGTGTTCAAAGCAGTTAAGACTGGTTTGAATCACTGACTGGTACCCAACTTACGATTTTACTTAAAAAAATGCTTTGTCCCAATTAATTTGCACAGCACTGTACTATATAATCATCTAATTCTTTCTGTCTGTCTGTAACAGAATTCCGCCGCGACCAATCAGCACATTCGAACGACGCACGCCTCCATCGGGAGATCTGCGGCGCGGAGAGAGAGAGGGAGAGAGATTCTAGAATACCCGATGCGTTAGAATTGGGCCATCATCTAGTGTATATATACACTCACTGGCCACTTTATTAGGTACACCATGCTAGTAACGGGTTGGACCCCCTTTTGCCTTCAGAACTGCCTCAATTCTTCGTGGCAGAGATTCAACAAGGTGCTGGAAGCATTCCTCAGAGATTTTGGACCATATTGACATGATGGCATCACACAGTTGGCGCAGATTTGTCGGCTGCACATCCCTGATGCGAATCTCCCGTTCCACCACATCCCAAAGATGCTCTATTGGATTGAGATCTGGTGACTGAGGAGGCCATTTGAGTACAGTGAACTCATTGTCATGTTCAAGAAACCAATCTGAGATGATTCGAGCTTTATGACATGGCGCATTATCCTGCTGAAAGTAGCCATCAGATGTTGGGTACATTGTGGTCATAAAGGGATGGACATGGTCAGCAACAATACTCAGGTAGGCTGTGGCGTTGCAACGATGCTCAATTGGTACCAAGGGGCCCAAAGAGTGCCAAGAAAAAATTCCCCACACCATGACACCACCACCACCAGCCTGAACCGTTGATACAAGGCTGGATGGATCCATGCTTTCATGTTGTTTACGCCAAATTCTGACCCTACCATCCGAATGTCGCAGCAGAAATCGAGACTCATCAGACCAGGCAACGTTTTTCCAATCTTCTACTGTCCAATTTCGATGAGCTTGTGCAAATTGTAGCCTCAGTTTCCTGTTCTTAGCTGAGAGGAGTGGTACCCAGTGTGGTCTTCTGCTGCTGTAGCCCATCTGCCTCAAAGTTCGACGCACTGTGCGTTCAGAGATGCTCTTCTGCCTACCTTGGTTGTAACGGGTGGCAATTTGAGTCACTGTTGCCTTTCTATCAGCTCGAACCAGTATGCCCATTCTCCTCTGACCTCTGGCATCAACAAGGCATTTCCGCCCACAGAACTGCCGCTCACTGGATTTTTTTTCTTTTCGGACAATTCTCTGTAAACCCTAGAGATGGTTGTGCGTGAAAATCCCAGTAGATCAGCAGTTTCTGAAATACTCAGACCAGCCCTTCTGGCACCAACAATCATGCCACGTTCAAAGGCACTCAAATCAGCTTTCTTCCCCATACTGATGCTCGGTTTGAACTGCAGGAGATTGTCTTGACCATGTCTACATGCCTAAATGCACTGAGTTGCCGCCATGTGATTGGCTGATTAGAAATTAAGTCTTAACACACAGTTGGACAGGTGTACCTAATAAAGTGGCCAGTGAGTGTATATATATATATATATATACATATATATATATATATATATACACTACCATTCAAAAGTTTAGGGTCACTTAGAAATTTCCTTATTTTTGAAAGAAAAGCACAGTTTTTTCCAATGAAGCTAAGATTAAATGATTTAGAAATACACATTGTTAATGTGGTAAATGACTATTCTAGCTGCAAACGTCTAGTTTGTAATGCAATATCTCCATAGGGGTATAGAGCCCCATTTCCAACAACCATCACTCCAGTGTTCCTATGGTACTTTGTGTTTGCTAACTGTGTAAGAAGGCTGTCATGATCCAGGATGGGGTTTGTCTTTGGCCCGTCCTGGTCAGACAGGGGTTAATGGTTTCTGCCTCTCTCTGGCAGAGGGTGGCTATTTAATGCTCACTTGACCTAGGTCCGGTGTCAGTTATACTCCTGCCCTTGGCTGAGTTAGTTGACCTCATGCGTACGTGTGCCTTGTGCCTGATAACTTGTTGCTTGTTTGGTTTTCATCCGGTTCTGTCCCTGTTACGAGTTCTGCCTGTCCATCTTGTACTGCGCTACCTCTCTGTGTATGACCCTCTGCCTGTGACTTGACTATTCTCTGCTTGTCCCTCTGGTACCACACCGCCCTCTCCGTGTACGAACCCTCGCTTGTCTGACCTGCGTTTTCCTCTCCTCTACAACAGTTTCCCTGCAGTAGGTACATTACATAATCTGCAGCAGTAGAACGTTAAGCCCCGCCCCCTTCAGTCACATGATTGTAGGTCCTGGGACTCCTTACTATTTTCAGTACCGCAGGTCCTGCCTGCTTGAACCATCACTACAGTATTGCACCCCGCGCTCTCCCATAGTGTGGGTAAGTCACCCTGCTCTGCGTGGCAGTTTGCCGACGCTGACAGGGTCATGATATTAGAGTCCTGACAAAGGCTAATAGATGGTTAGAACATCCTTAAAAACCCTTGTGCAAGTATGTTAGCACAGCTGAAAACAGTTTGGCTGATTAGAGAAGCTATAAACCTGACTTTCCTTTGAGCTCGTTGAGAATCTGGAACATTACATTTGTTGGTTCCATTAAACTCTCAAAATGGCCAGAAAAAAAGAACTTTCATGTGAAACTCGACAGTCTATTCTTGTTCTTAGAAATAAAGGCTATTCCATACGAGACATTGCCAAGAAACTGAAGATTTCCTACAATGGTGTGTACTACTCCCTTCAGAGAAGAGCACAAGCAGGCTCTAACCAGGGTAGAAAGAGAAGTTGGAGGCCCCGCTGCACAACTGAGCAACAAGACAAGTACATTAGAGTCTGCAGTTTGAGAAATCGACGCCTCACTGGTCCTCAACTGGCAGCTTCATTAAATAGTACACGCAAAACGCCAGTGTCAACGTCTACAGTGAAGAGGTGACTCCGGGATGCTGGCCTTCAGGGCCGAGTGGCAAAGAAAAAGCCATATCTGAGACTGGCTAATAAAAGGAAAAGATTAATATGGGCAAAAGAATACAGACATTGGACAGAGGAAGATTGGTAAAAAGTGTTATGGACAGACGAATCCAAGTTTGAGGTGTTTGGATCACACAGAAGAACATTTGTGAGATGCAGAACAACTGAAAAGATGCTGGAAGAGTACATGACGCCATCTGTGAAGCATGGTGGAGGTAATGTGATGGTCTGAGGTTGCTTTGGTGCTAGTAAAGTGGGAGATTTGTACAAGGTAAAAGGGATTTTGAATAAGGAAGGCTATCACTCCATTTTGCAACGCCATGCCATACCCTGAAGACAGCACTTGATTGGAGCCAATTTCATCCTACAACAGGACAATGACCCAAAGCACGCCTCTAAATTATGCAAGAACTATTTAGGGGAGAAGCAGGCAGCTGGTATTCTATCTGTAATTGAGTGGCCAGCACAGTTTTCAACCCCATTGAGCTGTTGTGGGAGCAGCTTGACCGTATGGTATGCAAAAAGTGCCCAGCAAACCAAACCAACTTATGGGAGTGGCTTCTGGAAGCATGGGGTGAAATTTCTCCAGATTACCTCAACAAATTAACTGCTAGAATGCCAAATGTCTGCAATGCTGTAATTGCTGCAAAGGGAGCATTCTTTGACAAAAACAAAGTTTGAAGGAGAAAATTATTATTTCAAATAAAAATCTTTTTTTTCAAACCTTGTCAATGTCTGGACTAGATTTTAAATTCATTTGGCAACTCATTTGATTAATAAAAGTATTGGTGACCCCAAACATTTGAACGGTAGTGTGTGTGTATATATATATATATATATTATATATATATATTGTGGTGTAGTAACCACTGTGTCCGCTAGGGGGCACTGTGTGGATGTCCCAAGAGGGAGGATGAGTGGCAGAATCCTGAATGACCGTTATGTATCTCAAGGTGGGTGGCCTTGAGATGGAGACTTACAGTCATATGTTAAAGTTTGGGCACCCCTATTAATGTTAACCTTTTTTCTTTATAACAATTTTGGTTTTTGCAACAGCTATTTCAGTTTCATATATCTAATAACTGATGGACTCAGTTATATTTCTGGATTCAAATGAGGTTTATTGTACAAACAGAAAATGTGCAATCTGCATTTTAACAAAATTTGACCGGTGCAAAAGTATGGGCACGTCAACATAACAGTGACATTAATATTTCGTAGATCCTCCTTTTGCAAAAATAACAGCCTCTAGTCGCTTCCTGTAGCTATTAATGAGTTTTTGGATCCTGAATGAAGGTATTTGTGACCATTCATGTTTACAAAACAATTCCAGTTCAGTTAAGTTTGATGGTTGCCGAGCATGGACAGCCCGCTTCAAATCATCCCACAGATGTTCAATGATATTCAGGTCTGGGGACTGGGATGGCCATTCCAGAACATTGTAATTGTTCCTCTGCATGAATGCCTGAGTAGATTTGGAGCGGTGTTTTGGATCATTGTCTTGCTGAAATATCCATCCCCTGCGTAACTTCAACTTCGTCACTGATTCTTGCACATTATTGTCAAGAATCTGCTGATACTGAGTTGAATCCATGCGACCCTCAACTTTAACAATATTCCCGGTGCCGGCATTGGCCACACAGCCCCAAAGCATGATGGAACCTCCACCAAATTTTACTATGGGTAGCAAGTGTTTTTCTTGGAATGCTGTGTTTTTTAGCCTCCATGCATAACTCCTTTTTGTATGACCAAACAACTCAATCTTTGTTTCATCAGTCCATAGGACCTTCTTCCAAAATGTAACTGGCTTGTCCAAATGTGCTTTTGCATACCTCAGGCGACTATGTTTGTGGCGTGCTTGCAGAAACAGCTTCTTTCGCATCACTCTCCCATACAGCTTCTCCTTGTGCAAAGTGCGCTGTATTGTTGGCCGATGCACAGTGACACCATCTGCAGCAAGATGATGCTGCAGGTCTTTGGAGGTGGTCTGTGGATTGTCCTTGACTGTTCTCACCATTCTTCTCTGCCTTTCTGATATTTTTCTTGGCCTGCCACTTCTGGGCTTAACATGAACTGTACCTGTGTTCTTCCATTTCCTTACAATGTTCCTCACAGTGGAAACTGACAGGTTAAATCTCTGAGACAACTTTTTGTATCCTTCCCCTGAAAAGCTATGTTGAATAATCTTTGTTTTCAGATCATTTGAGAGTTGTTTTGAGGAGCCCATGATGCCACATAGGAGAATCAAATAGGAGAACTACTTGCAAGTGGCCACCTTAAATACCTTTTCTCATGATTTGATACACCTGGCTATGAAGTTCAAAGCTCAATGAGGTTACAAAACCAATTTAATGCTTCAGGAAGTCAGTAAAAAGTAGTTAGGAGTGTTCAAATCAAGAAAATGATAAGGGTGCCCATACTTTTGCACTGGTCACATTTTGTTTAAATGCAGATTGCACATTTTCTGTTAGTACAATAAACCTCATTTGAATCCAGAAGTTTAACTGAGTCCATCAGTTATTAGATATATGAAACTGAAGTAGCTGTTGCAAAAACCAAAATTGTTATAAAGAAAAAAGGTTAACATTAATAGGGGTGCCCAAACTTTAACATATGACTGTATGTGTGTGTGTTGATCAGCAATGATATTGCTGAGGTGTTGTTTCAATGTGTCAGGGAGAAGTCTCCATGTAGCTGAGGTGTCGGGTGGACCCAGTTACCTACAAACCCACCCAGGGGGTGTGTTTAAGAACGTTGTTATAAAGTGTGTGAATGGTTCAAGGACCTGTGATGAGGTCATAGCCATGTGACCCGGTGGGTGTGGCTACGGACCATATAAGGCACCTATAATGTGGCCAGGGTAGGTCACATGTGGTGAATGCAGGGACCTGGTTGATCCGTTTTGGAAGGCCCTGTCTGGGAGAGGTGGGGGCTGTCTTCCTGACAGCAAGGAACACTGTGTTGAATGGCTGCACGTGCCTGATGATTCCTAGGAGGGAATGGACGTCTGCAGCATGATGAAGGAACCATGAGGTTACCCTGACGTGGGTGAGATAGCTGAGGCTAGAAAGCCTGTGTATGCATAACCTGTATGACTACAGGGTAACAGAGCTGAACTCTGTCATGGACGCTATGCTGTTAAGTGAACTTTATGTTGCTGTTATGGTTTTGTGCTGCTGAATAAACCACATGGACTGTTATGATGTTATGGAAAACCTGTGCGGGATCTGGCTTTGTGGCTTCTGAGCGAGCATCCCCTACTTGAATTACAGCGCTACCTCACTATATATATATATATATATATATATATATATGTATGTATGTATATATATATATATAGAGCTCTGGCAAAAATTAAGAGACCACTTTCAAATGTTCAGTTTGTCTGATTTTTCTCTTTATAAGTATATTTTTGAGTAAAATGTAAATTGTTCTTTTAGTCTATATACTTCTGACAACATGCCTCTGAATTTCCAAGCAATAAATTTTATATTTTTTTCAGACAAAGAAAAATGGTCAAAATTTAAAAAAAAAAAAAAAAAAGAAACAGTGCTTCCAGACCTCAAATAATGCAAAGAAAACAAGTTCATAATCATTTAGAAACAGCAATACTAATGTTTTAACTCAGGAAGAGTTCAGAAATCAATATTTTGTGGAATAACCATGATTTTAAATCACAGCTTCCATGTGTCTTGGCATGCATTTCACCAGTCTTTCACACTGCGTCTGGTGCAAAAATTTAAGCAGTTCTTCTTTGTTTGATGGCTTGTGACTATCCATCATCCTCTTGATTACATTCCAGAGGATTTCAATGGGGTTCAGGTCTGGAGAATGGGCTGCCCATGACAGGGTTTTGATGTGGTGGTCTTTTAATTTTTGCCAGAGCTGTATCTGTTTATATAATTGCCTTGTAATGTTTTCATTTCCTGTTCTGTACAGATGTCACCATATCCCAGAATTCCAAGCTGAGGAAGTCCACCAACCGCCATATTGGGACACCCAAGTGATGGGTGTCTCAATATGGAAACTGCTGCTGGTGCCAACCTATTGCGCGGTACCACCAGCGGAACACCATCGCACCACACACATATACACACACTCTATACGCCGTATGCACCACACACACACACTCACACACTTACACACACTCACACACTCACGCAGCCACTTGCGCGGTACCACCAGCGGAACACCGGCTCAGTGAATCATTCGGCTGATACCGGCAGCAGATGCACGTCATGTCTACAGGCAGAGGAAGCCGGTCACATTAAAGGGGTTTTCCTACGAACGAAAGTTCATTTTAAAAATTGTCTGTGTCTGACCGAGTACGGAGCATACCACATCTCCTGGGCAGGGGAGGAAGCAAAAGACAATACTGACATTACAGCAGGGGATCACAGAGGATTCATTTTGTGAGGTAAAATATTTCACTGACTGTTTTTAAACAATATTTTACCTCACAAAATGTATCCTCTGCGATCTCCTGCTGTAATGTCAGTATTGTCTTTTGCTTCCTCCCCTGCCTAGGAGCTGTGGTATGTTCTGTACACGGTCAGACACAGGGGTGGGTGAGAGAGACAGAGCGCAGGGGGGAGACAGCTCAAATGTGACAGCACATGAGGGGAGATCACAGCACAGGAAGGAGAGAGACAGCAGACAAGGGGGATAGCACATGGGGTAGACAGGTCAAAGAAGAGAGCACAGACGGGAGAAGTCAGCACATGGGGAAAGAAAGAGTGCATAGGTGGGTGAGCACATGGGGGGGGAGACGTTACCGCCCTCCCGATGCGATAGCATGGGGCCTCCATCTAGTATAATAAATTAATTTTGGAATGCCAAAAATCCTAGATGGGGTAATATTATTTAGCACCTCCGCAAAAGTATGCCTGATTGTCAAGGTATAGAAATCACAATGGGTAAGGCACCACACATGAAGGCTATAGAAGTACTAAAGACACATTGCAAAGGTGCTGCAATGCATTTGTATACAGGGCTGGAACTAAGTAGTCAGCCCAGAGAGGATGGAGATAGAATGCACATAAGGATAAGGGCTCATGCCCACTTGCGATGAAATCGGACAAATTCAATCCGATAAAAAATCGGATTGAATTCGGACCAATGTTAATCTATGATTGTGTGCTCATCTGCATTTTTTTTTCCAGCCCGGATCGGATCACGATCGGGCTGGAAAAAAATCGCAGCATGCTGTGATTGTAATCAGAAAGTGCAGCTCATCCAGGATGGCACATCAATGCGAGCTGTGGCAAGAAGGTTTGCGGTGTCTGTCAGCGTAGTGTCCAGAGGCTGGAGGCGCTACCAGGAGACAGGCCAGTACACCAGGAGACGTGGAGGGGGCCGTAGGAGGGCAGTTATGAACAACTGCCACCTGATGAAGACGGGGTTACCGTTGAAACGCATTGTGGGCTAAAGAAGAAACAATTGTCTTTTCCTTGTGTTCCTAGCACTCCGCTGACCGTTCACTCTCATCTTCCCTGACCGTGAAAGAGGCAGACAAGACTCAAAACCTAGTCTGGATCATGACAGTATGACTTTAGGAAAAGGAGTCATTATTCAAGCTGGAGTGACAGACTTCAGATCCACAAAGAACTCTTCAGTCTCATTTTTATATTAATTCAAATTTTGATTTTTCATTAACTAAGGTCAGACTGGGCATGCAAAGGAATTGCTAGATTCGTAGTCTGGGGGTGTAAAATCATGCTCATAGATTCCCTTTAAATTCTTCTGATCCCAGTGATTGAGACTTTTTTTGTGACATGTTGTACTTTGTGGTAAATTTAGGTTAGTATAATTTGTGCCTATTTGTGAAAATATCTGAAATCTGCAGAAAATGGGAATAGTATGTCAGCGCGATCAGCGAGATTATCACAGCTGACACGTGGCACTATGTGTCAGAGGCGGTCACCGACTGCCCCGGCACATTAACCCCTGGCACACTGCGATCAAACATGATCACAGTGTACCGGGGGATTAGGGAAGAATCGCGCAGGGAGGGGGCTCCCTGCATGCTTCCCTGAGACCCTCGGAGCCGCGCAATGTGCTGCGCTGCTCCGAGGGTCTCCTTCCTTGCAGGCCCCTGGATCTAAGATGGCCACAGGGGCCTTCGGGGGCCTGCAGGGAGGCGGCTTCCTCAGTTCCTGCTGAGAGCAGGCGCTGAGAAAGCCTGCTCCAGCGCCTGTCAGATCGCAGCGATCTGACACTAGACAGTGATGTCCCCCCCCGGGACAATAAAATTTAGTAAAGAAAAAAAAACATACGTGTAAAAATAATTTATAAAAAATCCCTCAATAAATTTTTTGACCCGAAGAATAAACCCGCTTTATCAATTTTACCACACGTGGAACGGTGTAAACGCACCCGCCAAAATAAATTCATGAAATGCTGTTTTGTGTTCATTCTGCGTCCCAAAAATCGGAATAAAAAGAGATAAAAAAATGTCACGTGCCCGAAAATGGTACCAATAAAAACGTCAACTCGTCCCGCAAAAAAGAAGACCTCACATGACTCGGTGGGTCAAAATTTGGAAAAATTTTAGCTCTCAAAATGTGGTGATGGCAAAAACTATTTTTACAATAAAAAGCGTCTTTTAGCGTATCACAGCTGCCAAACATAAAAACCCGCTAAAAATAGTAAATCAAACCCCCCTTTATCACCCCCTTAGTTAGGGAAAAATAATAAAATTAAAATAAATGTATTTATTTCCATTTTCCCATTAGGGTTAGGGCTAGGGTTAGGGCTAGAGTTAGGGTTAGGGCTAGGGTTAGGGCTGAGATTAGGGTTAAGGGAGTGTTGGAGTTAGGGTTGGAGTTAGAATTGGGGGGTTTCCACTGTTTAGGTACGTGAGGGGCTCTGCAAATGCAACATGGCGTCTGATCTCAATTCCAGCCAATTCTGCATTGAAAAAGTCAAATGGTGCTTTTTCCCTTCCAAGCTCTGCCATGCGCCCAAACAATGGTTTACTCCCACATATGGGGTATCAGCCTACTCGGGACAAATTGCACAACAACTTTTGGGGTCTAATTTTTCCTGATACCCTTGGGAAAATAAAAAATTAGGGGCAAAAATATCATTTTTGTGGAAAAAAATATAATTTTTGTATTTTTATGTCTCTACGTTATAAACTTCTGTGAAGCACTTGGGGGTTCAAAGTGCTCACCACACATCTAGATAAGTTTCTTGGGGGGTATAGTTTCCAAAATGGTGTCATTTGTGGGGGGTTTCCACTGTTTAGGCACATCAGGGGCTTTCCAAATGCGGCATGGCGTCTGGTCTTTATTCCAGCCAAAAAAGTCAAATGGCACTGCTTCCCTTCTGAGCTCTGCCATGCGCCCAAATAGTCGTTTACCCCCACATGTGGGGTATCAGCGTACTCAGGGAAAATTGCACAATAACTTTTGTGGTCCTATTACCCTTGGGAAAATAAAAATTGGGGGTGAAATGATCATTTTTGTGGAAAAAATATGATTTTTTTAATTGTATGGCTGTACTTTATAAACTTTTGTGAAGCCTGTGGGGGTTCAAAGTTCTCACCACATATCTAGATAAGTTCGTTGGGGGGTCTAGTTTCCAAAATTGTGTCATTTGTGGGGGGGTTTCCACTGTTTAGACACATTAGGGGCTTTCCAAACGTGACATGGCGTCCAATCTGAATTCCAGCCAATTTTGCGTTGAAAAAGTAAAACGGCACTCCTTCCCTTTTGAGCTCTGCCATGCGCCGAAACAGTCGTCCCCCCCCCACATATCAGGTATCAGCGTACTCAGGACAAATTGCGCAATAACTTTTGCTGTCCAGTTTCTCCTGTTACCCTTGGTAAAATAAAAAAAAATTGCACTTGATGTAATTTTTTTGTGAATAAAGTTAAATGTTCATTTTTTTTTTAAACATTAAAAAATTTCCTGTAAAGCACCTGAAGGGTTAATAAACTTCTTGAATGTAGTTTTGAGAACCTTGAGTGGTGCAGCTTTTAGAATGGTGTCACTTTTGGGTATTTTATATCATATAGACCCCTCAAAGTGACTTAAAATGTGATGTGGTCCCTAAAAAAATGGTGTTGTAAAAATGAGAAATTGCTGGTCAACTTTTAACCCTTAGAACTTCCTAAAAAAAAGTTGGTTAGAAAATTGTACTAATGTAAAGTAAACATGTAGGAAATGTTACTTACTAAGTTTTTTGTGTGCCATATCTCTGTGATTTAAGGGCATAAAAATTCAGAGTTGGAAAATTGCGAAATTTTCTAAATTTTCCCCAAATTTCCATTTTTTTTCACAAATAAGCGCAAGTTATATAAATGAAATTTTACCACGAACATGAAGTACAATATGTCATGAGAAAACAGTGTCAGAATCACTGGGATCCATGGATTTGTTCCAGAGTTATTACCTCATAAAGGGACAGTGGACAGAATTGTAAAAATTGGCCTGGGCATTAACGTACAAACCACCCTTGGGGGTAAAGGGGTTAAGGAGAAAATGTACCACACAATTTAATTTACAATTTGTCCTGAATGTGGAATTACCTGGTATGTGGTCACAAACTACTGTTTGGGCCCACGGTAGAACTTGGAAGGGAAGGAGCGCTATTTGACTTTTGGAGCACAAATTTATCTGGAATAGATTGCTATGTCATCTTTCCAGAGACTCTGATATTATCTGAACAGCAGAAACTTCCCAAAAAGTAACCCTCATGGGTAGTGAGCATTTTTAACCGTCAAGTGCTGTACCCTGTGACACTGGACCTTTAAAAATAAAAAAATACATTTGTTCCACTAAATAGTTGTTTTGACCCAAATCTTTCATTTTCATATAGATTAATAGGAGAAAATGGCCCCACTAGTTGTTATGAAATTTCACTAGAACGCAGAACCCCTTCTGTGGTTGGAAACTACTGTTGGTTCTGAAAAGAAGAAGCGCCATTTAATTTTTTGCTTTTTGGATCACAAATATTGCTGTATTAGTTTTTGGAAATTACACCCCTCTGGTTCAGGCAGCATGAATCAGATGACTGGTTGCCTTTACTAACTCCTAAAACAACAATTATAACCCAAAGTGAAAGAATTGCAGACTCAGTGTGAGATGGATGTACTAGGTCACTGGGCTTTGACTATAATACTTAAAGGCCAGTTTGGCTTTCAGACGATCAGATATAATTTATCTTGGTTATTTTTGAGATCTCTGGTATACATTCAAATTTAAATATTTGATTGAGGTGAACATACATCATAGAAATCTGAAAAAGATGTAATCCAACACTCACAGATATAACATGAGTAAGGTGCTATGAAATTAACATAAAGTCAAAGAACAAATTATTGCACTGTTGGCGGCTGGGAGATGTTTATCTATTCTACCCCTTCCTGGATTGCTTAGTGTCAAGTGATCTTTCCAGCCATGCTAAAGACAGTTATTCATCTTACAGATCCTTAATGATCTACCAAGTCTGAATACACTGTGGCAAATGGATTCATAAAGACTGGCGATTTTCTCACTGGTTTTGATGAGGAGGGTTGTAGGAGTCAGACGCTCCTGTAACATTAACCCCTTCCCGACCTTTGACGCCACATAGGCGTCATGAAAAGTCATGCCAATACGACCCATGACGCCTATGTGGCGTCATGAATTGATTGCCCCCCTGCATTCGGGTGACCGGGCTCACTGAAAGGTCACCCAACCCGCACACAGAGGACACTTTAGAGTTACCCCAAGGGGGCGTGGCTCAGCCCTCATGTGCCTATGATCGCTCTGATTGGTGGTTTCACTTTTAACAGCCAATCAGAGCGATTTGTAATATTTCACCAATGAAATTTGGTGAAATATTACAATCCAGCCATAGCCGATGCTGCAATAGCATCAGATATGGCTGGACACCGACACCCGACCCCCCCCACACACCGACTATGGGGACGATCAGCCCCCACCACCGACGGACTGCGGCGATCGGTCGCCGCCGTCATCATCTGCTCCCCCTCCCCTTCCCTCCGTTCCCCCCCACCTTCCAATCCCCCCTCACCCCCCGGTACCTCTGATGTCCTGCTGTGGCTCCCAGGGTCCCGCTCTCCCGGATCATGGGCACCGCCATCTTGGAAAATGGCAGGCGCATGTGCAGTGCGCCTGCCATTTTCCAAGATGGCGGCGCCCATGAATTTGCCGGCTGACCATTCATTTTTCATTTTGATCACTGTGATAAACTCTCACAGTGATCAAAATGAAAAAAAAGTAAATACACCCCCCGTTTATCACCCCCATAGGTAGGCACAAATAATAAAATACTTTTATTTTTCCATTAGGGTTAGAAATAGGGTGTTAGGCGTCGGATTTCTGTCGCTGTACAGCGAGAATACAGAGCCTTGCTTCCGGTGGTCTCCCATTCCTCTCCAGCCGCAGAGGAGGTTGCTCAGCAAACTCGACAGTCCTGGCGTTCTGCCCAGACCAGCTCCGTGGGTTTGCTTGCTGCTGCCACCCCTGGCACAGCTGTGGCAATGCATGCTGCTCAGCAGCAAGATTCTCCAGGGACTAAGTCCTCATGTCATGCCACTGAGCATGCCCGTGGAGTGATCTCCCATTGGAGATCGAAGGTCACATGCTCAGGCCCTGCTCGTGTTCGGATTGGCCCATCCGAGAAGCCAGGAAGGTCCCGGACGCTCACGGCTATAAAAGGATCGCATGGCCGCCCGGCCATGCGCTAGGATAGCCTGTATTTTCAGACTATAAGGAGTGAGTGGTGTATGCACGTATGAATGTCTCTGGTGACTGACTCATTATGAAACCCCCTACCCTTGGTACGCATGTGTTGTGCATCCTAGCCTGCTAGCGCCCAGGCTTAGGCGTAGGTAGGTCAGAGTTTGAGTCAGGCATTAGCCATCATCAGTGACTCGGCACGCCTCAGTGCCCCGTGCTCCGCACTCCATAGTCAGCATCTATAGCGGCGCTCATGGCAGCGACACTGTGCGCTCTGTGGGCCTAGAAGGACTCTAACCCCGTGTCCTTGGGGTAGAGTTCTGTGGCCGCTTGCTGTGCGCTCTTTGGCCGGGCTCTGTGAGTTAAACAGGCTCCGGCATCCACGTTCAGCGGCTGTGCGGCTCTGTGAATTAACAGAGTCCGCTCCTGTTGACATTGGGTGACGTAACCCACGTGTGACTGTTTTTACGCCGCTCTATTCTTCCACCATTACCTAGCAGCAGTGTACCACCTCTGCACGGTGGACACCGGGCTGCGAACGCACCTACTATTATTTTATAATTTGGTGCGTTCCGCCAGTCCTAACATAGGGTTAGGGTTGGAATTAGGGTTAGAATTAGGGTTATTGTTGGAATTAGGATTAGGGGTGGAATTAGGGTTAGGGTTGGAATTAGGGTTAAGATTAGGATTAGGGTTAGAGTTGGGATTAGGGTTAGGGGTGTGTTGGGGTTAGGGTTGTGGTTAGGGTTATGATTAGGGTTGGGTTTTTGTTAGGGGTGTGTTGGGGTTAGAGTTGGAGTTAGAATTGAGGGGTTTCGACTGTTTAGGCACATGACGGGGTCTCCGAACGCGACATGGCGCCACGATTTATTCCAGCCAATTTTGCGTTCAAATAGTCAAACAGCGCTCCCTCCATTCCGAGCCCCGACGTGTGCCCAAACAGTGGTTTACCCCCACATATGGGGTATCAGTGTACTCAAGAAAAATTGCACAACAACTTTGGGGGTCTAATTTCTTCTGTTACCCTTGGGAAAATAAAAAATTGGGGCTAAAAAAATGATTTTTGTGGAAAAAAAATGATTTTTTATTTTCATGGCTCTGCGTTATAAACTTCTGTGGAGCACTTGGGGGTTGAAAGTGCTCACCACACATCTAGATAAGTTCCTTGGGTGGTCTAGTTTCCAAAATGGGGTCACTTGTGGGGGGTTTCCACTGTTTAGGCACATCAGAGGCTCTGCAAACGTAACATGACGCCCGCAGACCATTCCATCAAGTAGGTATTTCAAAACGTCACTACTTCCCTTCCGAGCCCCGTCATGTGCCCGAACAGTGGTTCCCCCCACATATGGGGTACCAGCGTACTCAGGGCAAACTGGACAACAACTTTTAGCGTCCAATTTATCCTGTTACCCTTGTGAAAATAAAAAATTGTGGGCTAAAAATCATTTTTTGAGGGCAAAAAAAATGATTTTTTATTTTCACAGCTCTGTGTTATAAACTTCTGTGAAGCACTTGGGGGTTGAAAGTGCTCACCACACATCTAGATAAGTTCCTTGGGTGGTCTAGTTTCAAAAATGGGGTCACTTGGGAGTTTCTACTGTTTAGGCACATCAGGGGTTCTGCAAATGTACATGATGCCCGCAGAACATTCCATCAAAGTCGACATTTCAAAACGTCACTACTTCCCTTCCGAGCCCCGACGTGTGCCCGAACAGTGGTTCCCCCGACATATGGGGTACTAGCGTACTCAGGACAAACTGTACAACAACTTTTAGGGTCCAATTTATCCTGTTACCCTTGTGAAAATAAAAAATTGCGGACTAAAAAAACATTTTTTGAGGAAACAAAAAGATTTTTTATTTTCACGGCTCTGCGTTGTAAACGTCTGTGAAGCACTTGGGGGTTAAAAGTGCTCACCACACATCTAGAAAAGTAGAGTTGAGCGAAACAGGTCGGTCAGATTCAAAAGTCGCCGACTTTCACCAAAGTCGGGTTTCATGAAGCGAAACCTGACCACAGTGTGAAGTTGGCCATGCGGTCGGTGACCCAAGCGTCAAAGTCGGGTTTCGCCGAATGCTTGCACGTGACTTTTTTCAGCCAATGAGAGAAGCGGAGCGTAGCGTAGCGGGAGCATAGCTGGAGTGGGAGAGAGAGAGGGAGAGCGAGAGGGAGAGGGAGAGAGAGGAGAGAGAGAGATTTTGCCACCTCTGGGGTTAAAATTCATGCCAGGTGTGTTTACAGTCCTCCACTCACTGCCGACTTTTCTCCCCATTGACTTGCATTGGGTTTCGTGTTTCACGACTTTTCCCGACTTTTCCCTATAGTTGGCCGATTTCGTTCGACTCGACTTTTGAGAAAGTCGGGTTTCATGAAACCCGACTCGACCCTAAAAAAGGCAAAGTCGCTCATCTCTATAGATAAGTTCCTTGGGTGGTCTAGATTCCAAAATGGGGTCACTTGTGGGAGGTTTCCACTGTTTAGGCACATCAGAAGCTCTGCAAACGTAACATTCCATAAAGTCGGCATTTCAAAACGTCACTACTTCGCTTCCGAGCCCCGACGTGTGCCCAAACAGTGGTTCCCCTCACATATGGTACCAGCGTACTCGGGATAAACTGGACAACAACTTTTGGGGTCCAATTTCTCCTGTTACCATTGTGAAAATAAAAAATAGCGGGCTAAAAAAATCATTTTTTGAGGGAAAAAAATTATTTTTATTTTCACTGCTCTGCGTTATACACTTCTGTGAAGCACCTGGAGATTCAAAGTGCTCACTATGCATCTAGATAAGTCCTTAGGGGGTCTAGTTTCCAAAATGGGGTCATTTGTGGGGGAGCTCCAAAGGTTAGGCACACAGGGGCTCTCCAAACACGACATGGTGCCCGCTAACGATTGGAGCTAATTTTCCATTCAAAAAGTCAAATGGCGCTCCTTCCCTTCTGAGCCCTGCCGTGATCCCAAACAGTGGTTCCCCCCACATATGGGGTACCAGCGCACTCAGGACAAACTTAGCAACAACTTTAGGGGTCCAATTTATCCTGTTACCCTTGTGAAAATAAAAAATAGCAGGCTAAAAAATCATTTTTGAGGAAAAAAAAAATATTTTTTATTTTCATGGCTCTGCGTTTATAAACTTCTGTGAAGCACTTGGGGGTTCAAAGTGCTCACTACATATCTAGATAAGCTCCTTGGGAGGTCTAGTTTCCAAAATGGGGTCACTTGTGGGGGGATTCTACTGTTTAGGCACATCAGGGGCTCTGCAAACGCAACATGATGCCAGCAGAACATTCCATCAAAGTCTGCATTCCAAAATCGCGCTCCTTCCCTTCTGAGCTCTCCCATGCGCCCAAACAGTGGTTCCCCCCACATATGGGGTATCGGTGTACTCAGGACAAATTGCACAACAACTTTTGTGGTCCAATTTCTCCTGTTAGCCTTGTGAAAATAAAAAAATAGCAGGCTAAAAAATAATTTTTGAGGAAAAAAATGATTTTTTATTTTCACTGCTCTGCGTTATAAACTTTTGTGAAGCACTTGGGGGTTCAAAGTGCCCATCACACATCTAGATAAGTTTTTTGGGGGGTCTAGTTTTCAAAATGTGGTCAATTGTGGGGGAGCTCCAATGTTTAGGTACACAGGGGCTCTCCAAATGCGACAAGGTGTCCGCTAAAGATTGGAGCTAATTTTCCATTCAAAAAGTCAAATGGTGCTCCTTTACTTCCGGGCCCTGCCGTGCGCCCAAATAGTGATTTATGACCACATATGAGGTATCGGTGTAATCAGGAGAAATTTCCCAACAAATTTTAGAATCCATTTTATCCTGTTGCCCATGTGAAAATGAAAAAAATGAGGCTAAAAGAAAATTTTTGTGAAAAAAAGTCCTTTTTTTTTTACGGATCACTTTGTGAAGCTCTTGGGGGTTCAAAGTGCTCACTATGCATCTAGATAAGTTCCTTGGAGGGTCTAGTTTCCAAAATGGGGTAACTTGTGGGGAAGCTCCAATGTTTAGGCACACAGGAACTCTCCAAACGCGACATGGCAACCGCTAAATATTCCAGCATATTTTCCATTCAAAAAGTCAAATGGCGCTCCTTCCCTTCTGAGCCCTGCCGTGCGCCCTAACAGTGGTTTATAACCACAAATTTTGGGATACATTTTATCCTATTACCCATGTGAAAATGAAAAAATTGATGCTAAAAGAAAATTTTTGTTGGAAAAATTAAAATGTCCATTTTTTCCTTCCACGTTGCTTTAGTTCCTGTGAAGCACCTGAAGGGTTAATAATCTTCTTGAATGTAGTTTTGAGTAGCTTGAGGGGGGTGCAGTTTTTAGAATGGTGTCACTTTTGGGTATTTTCTGCCATATAGACCCCTCAAAGTGACTTCAAATGTGAGGTGGTCACTAAAAAAAATGGTTTGTAAATTTTGTTGTAAAAATGAGAAATCGCTGGTCAACTTTTAACCCTTATAACTTCCTAACAAAAAAAAAATTTGTTTCCAAAATTGTACTGATGTAAAGTAGACA
Source organism: Dendrobates tinctorius (assembly GCF_039654945.1). NCBI lineage: Eukaryota > Metazoa > Chordata > Amphibia > Anura > Dendrobatidae > Dendrobates > Dendrobates tinctorius. Next base: position 219,019 of record NW_027361930.1, read on the forward strand.
TATGGGAAATGTTATTTATTAACTATTTTGTGTCACATAACTCTCTGGTTTAACAGAATAAAAATTAAAAATGTGAAAATTGCGACATTTTCAAAATTTTCACCAAATTTCCGTTTTTTTCACAAATAACCGCAAAAATTATCGACTTAAATTTACCACTAACATGAAGCCCAATATGTCACGAAAAGACAATCTCAGAATCACTAGGAAGCGTTCCAGAGTTATTACCTCATAAAGGGACACTGGTCAGAATTGCAAAAAGTGGCCAGGTCATTACGGTCAAAATAGGCTGGGTCATGAAGGGGTTAAAAGACATGTGCTTCTGTGGCAAGCCACAAATCTTATTCCAGTTCCTAGGATTTCTGGAGTATGAAATGCAACAGCTTCTCATTAATTAGATAAGGCGTGGCATCATGCCCCTTCAGCACCCCCATCTAGCCTTATCACCACCCATTTTGGCTGGTTGAAACTGGCGTTAAAAATGTCAAAAGTTGAAAAATTATGGGTCAAAAACATTTCACAACAATTTACGCCAGAATTCTGGTGAAATTGCTTTGATGAATCAGGACCTAAATTTCAAAAGTGTATTTATGCCATATGTAGCCTTACAATAAAAGTCCTTGTAATGTGTTTTTATGGTGTAAGGCCTCCGCCCTTTGTCAGACAATGGAAAGCTGCATAAATGCCTGAAGCCTTAGTAGATATTACATAATGGTGTCATCCAACCATAGACATTATTGATGTTGTTTCATACTGAACATTATGGATAGTGTGGGAGGAAGGACCGAAACAATAAAGATAACGGTGTCTCTGGACCAGAACCATTGGGACTGCCACTAGTGTTGCAGGGGGACAGAGAACCTGATCGGGACAGACCTGTGACCCCTGCTGCCAAGGGTGGGTCTGTTATAAGAAGGGCTGTATGCAGGAACCCAGGGCTTTTGGCTGGAAGACAGGAGGTGTGGCAGGTGAATGTTAGCTCCCTCCCTGCGGGTAATCCTACAGACTTCAGACTACGCTTGAGTACGTACTTCCCAGCATCCAGCTATAGCACCACTGACCGCTGCCGGACGCCGACCGCAGGCAGGAAATGCTGACCGCACTGTGCAACGCTTGACTGTTGACAACATAGGGTGCATAGCTCCCGTCAGAGACTTCAACTCCACAGCCGCGGCTGCGGCCTTGGTACCGGATCCGTCCACCTCATTCGCTGGAGCAACAGCCACTGGTACCCGAACATACAGTGGACCACCGAAAGTTCCCGGACACTTCGCCGCCGCTAAGAGACAGTGCCTCCAGTGCATCCACGACCACTTCCTCAACGTAATGCGCCATCTGTGGCACCATCATGGGATTTTCCAACCACCTCCCTCCAGATGACAGAGTCTGATAAGTTGAACCCCACATTTTTCTTTCCCACCGTTAGCAACTCTGTTTTTTTTTACCGTTGTTGACAGCAGAAGTCAGGCTATCACCGAATTTTACTGTGCTTCCACATATTTGCCCTCGCAATACTTCTGTGCATCTTGTATATTCCAACTCCCTGCGTGGAGAAAGCGTTATCTTTTTCTCTTGATATATAAAAACACCCGTTAACACTTGCTCTGCCTCCTGCTCGTCACTGCATCCTACGCAACTGTTAGTAACCTACAATAGCACCCAAATCCCCTGCACTCTACATGTACAGTTATGGGCAGACATAAACCAAAGAGATCTCTTATGGAAGAACTGTATATGGGCACTTTGCGCTCCAGTAGTTTTTCATAGTACCGTACATTTGTTTATGCGTCTGTGATAGAAGCTGTTTGTTGCTTTGGAGGTGATAGTGATTCCCCTTATGTCTTTGATCCCTATTCTAACTGTTGAAAGATTACACATATCCAAGTGATTCTGAGATTGTTTTCTTCCATGGCACATAGTACTTTATGTTAGTGGTAAATTTAGGTCAATATGATTTGCGTTCATTTATGAAAATATCTAAAATTTTATAAAAAATATAGAAAAATGCAGTTTTTGAACTTTTAATTTATTTGCCCTTCAAACAGATAATCACAGAAAATACAGTAATTAATAAGAAACATTTAACAATTGTCTACTGTGTACGTCAGCATAATTTCTGAAAACACCTTTTTTGTTAGGATGTTAGAAGGGTTAAAGTTTAACAGAAGTATTTTATTTTTTTCAATGAAATTAACAAAATCTATATTTTTAGAGACCACGTGTTGCAAACCACTATTTTGGGCATACGACAGGGTTCAAAAGAGGAGTAATATTTGATTTTTGATTTAATGATCATCTTGGACCCACAGGCGCTTCAAAAAATGTTATAATATGGGGACCTTGAAACTTAAATAATATATTTTCTTCCATAAAAATGTTGATTTAGTCTGAAATGTCTCATTTTCACAACGATGACAGGAGAAATTGCACAATAGATTTTCTCCTAAATATGATGATAACCAACATGTGGTCAAGAACTACTGTTTGTGCGTACATCAGGTATTGAGAAGGAAGGAAACCTATTTGATTTTGCCCAATTTTTGCTGGAACAGAATGCGGACACCAAGTCACATTTGCAGAAACCGTGAAGTGCCAATAAAGCAGAAAACCCCCACAAGTGACCCTGTTTTAGAAACTGCACCCATAAAGGAATTTTTAACCCATAGATGATTCCCAGAATTTTATAACGTTAGGCTGTGAAAATGAAATATTATGTTTTTGCTTCGAAAATGTTGCTGTAGTCATAAATTTAGCCGATTTTATGACGTTATAGCGATATCGCTATGTGTGATACTTACTTCCGACCGGCTGCTCCACGGTCCATCGCTGATCGCGCGAGAATGTCCGGCTCCATTTCTCGTCGTCCGCTTCCTGCTGAGACTTCCTGCTGGCGCCGATGAGCGACGCGTGGAGGCGGGTGGGAGGACGTCAGGATCGCTGTGTGTGAACGGTGATTATCGTGCGCTGCGTCGCTGCTGCATCGCTGTGAGATCTTCAGGTGTGAAAGCTCGCTAGCAATCATTTAGCGATGCACCAGCGATCCTGACCGGGTTGGATCGCTGGTCGGATCGCTGGTGCATCGCTAAATGTAAAGGGGCCTTTAGGTTTACATAACATCTAGCCTGCTCTTCTTCTTCTGCTTACTGTCACTGAATGAAAACATTGATTCCTGAGGGTTAACCGATGAGGAAGCAAATCACTAATAAAACACAGCAAGAAAATCTCTAATAAAACACAACAATATCAACGCAACCGATGCTCCGTGTTGGAAAAAGTCTCTAGTAAAGCTGTGAACTCTGCTCTAGGTCCGTTCGTCTTATAGTCTTTAGTACGTGGCCATATCCTCACACATATTTTTTTTGTTACGAAGTTAGAAGAGTTAAAAGTTGACCATCAATTTCTAATTTTTCCTTAAAATTAACTAAACCATTTTTTTACGAACTACATCCCATTTGATGTGTCACACCATTCTAAAGCTGCACCCCTCAAGGTGCTCAAAACCACATTCAAGAAATTTATTAACCCTTCAGGTACTTCACATGAATGGAAAGTGAACGGAAAAAATGAACAATTAGCTTTTTCCCACAAAAATGTTACTTTACCCCCCCAAATTTTTATTTTCACAAGGGTAGCAGAAAAAATGAACCACAAAATTTGTTATGCAATTTCTCCTGAGTACGCTGATACCACATATGTGGAGGAAAACTACTGTTTGGGCGCACGCTAGTGCTTGGAAGGGAAGGAGCGCCATTTATCTTTTGGAATGGAAAATCGTCTCAAATCGATACCCGACGCCATGTCGCATTTGGAGAGCCCCTGATGTGCCTAAACAGTGGAAACTACCCACAAATTAACCCTTTTTGGAAACTAGACCCTTCCAGGAGTTCATCTAGATGTGTGGTGAGCGCTGAGAACACTCAGGGGCTTGACAGAATTTCATAATGTTGAGCCGTAAAAAATAAAAATCATTTTTCTCACAAAAATGTTGTTTTAGCCCCAATTTGTTTATTTTCACAAGGGTAACAGGAGAAAATGGATGCCAACATTTGTTGTGCAATTATTTTCTGAGTACAACTATACCCCATATTTGTTGGAAAACGACTGCTTGGGCACACGGCAGGGCTGGAAAGAGAATTAGCGCTATTTTGGCTGGAATAGATTGTGGATACCATATCACATTTGAAGAGCCCCTGACATACCAAAACAGAAGAAACCCCCAGAAGTGATCCAATTTTGTAACGTACACCTCTCAAGGAATTCATCTAGGGGAGTAGTGAGTATGGGTGGCCCTCCCAGGGCTGTGGGGTACTCGGTGCCGGGCCGGTATCAGTGGGATGTGTCACAGCAGCAGTGACCCGGTCCATGGCCCTGGGCGCCCAAGTAATGGGGAAATTGTGTATGGTGGAATAGTTCGTGACGCCACCTGTGGTGTTCGGCAAGTGAGATGTTAGGCCGACGCTGCTGGCAGATCCTCTGGGGCTGGTGATGGGTTGCAGCTAAGATGGTGAAGCTCCCCACAGGTGGAGCTGTAGCCCCAGGGCAGTGTAGATGTAGGGGAAGAGGAGAGGCGTAGAAGCTGGTACCCAGATGTAGCGGTGCTGAGTGTGTTGGCGCAAGAATCGAGGACACCAGGGCTTGTAGTTCCAAAGCTTTATTCACAGTCTGAAGTACCCACAGGTGCCGGCCTCCGTGCCATGTCCTCCGGGTCAGGGACTCAGCCAAACTCCAGGCAAGATGGAATGCTCCCTTCCAACGCTCCGCCAACATGTGCCTTTCTGAACGTCTCCTCATATAGCGCCTTTTAGTGTGAAGATCTCCTAGTACTGAGTTACACTGGAGTTCCTCCTAACTGATGTTCCCAAGAACTCTACTTGTACGGCAGACAGCTGTAGCCTGCTTCGGGGACTCCTCACTCCTGAGTCCCGGCTCTCTATCCGTGTTGCTGTTGTGCCCCCAAGTCTTAGATGAGAGTAGTGCATTTACAGCCCACTACTCCACCGGTGTCTGCTGCAGAACCATTAGTGTCCATACAACCTCGGGGACCGTGCCCTGGCCTTGCGCTTATAACTTCTAGGCAGGGTTCTCTCCTAACCCACGTCCTCTGTGTTCTCTTATTCTCCTACATTCCGTACTTGTCTTTCTTTCCTATGGAAGCTCAGGCTTCAGATCAGTGTCTGTCTCCTTCTTTCCTTTCCTGTGCCAGCAGACCCGGGTCACTCAGGCTTGCTGCAGCACTCCTTCCTCCATCCCTCTCTCAGGGATCTCCTTTCCTCACTCCTCTCTGAGTGACTCACTACTCACTGACTGACTGACTGACTGCCCTCAATCCTAAATCTTCCCACTCTTTTATGTATTCTCAACTCCACCCACCTCCCAGTACGTTTCGTGTTCCAAGCAGGGAGCCACCAAAGGTGCTCTGCTACACTCTAAGCAAGAGCCGCAATGTGGCTTTGCTGAACTACCCTGTTGTGTGGGGTGTGAGTGTTGGAGCGTGGTCAGGAGTTCCCACCTTACCTGGATGGTGGGGCACCACACCTTAGGAGAAGGTGCAGTACCTCTGTGGCAACTGAGCCTCAGGGGCGCCACAAGTATTTTTAACTCTCGGTGATTCACAGACTTGTATACATTGGGTTGAGTAAATGAAATATTACTATTTTTTCCCGTAAAATGTTGCATCAATAGTACATCAATTTCCCCATAAGTGGTCAAAAACTACTTTTGAGGTACAGTGCAAATCTCAGAAAGGAAGGAGCGCCATATTACAGTGCAGATTTTGCTGCACTGGTTTGATGGTGCCATGTCACATTGGCAGAGCCCCTGGGGTTCCAGAACAGCAGGAGACTACGTAAGTGACCCCGTTTTACAAACTAAACCTCTCTATGAATTCATATGGGAGTGCAGTGATCATATTGACACCTCAGGAATGTCACAGAATTGTATACCATTTGACAGTGAAGAAAAAATAATTACATTTTTACAGCAAAAAAATTGTTTTAGCCCCAGATTTTACACTTTCATACAGTGGTTGTACCATCTGTGGTTGTACAGTACTGCTTAGCCACACAGTGGGACTCAGGAGGGACAGCGCTATTTGAATCTTGAAGAACAAATCATTGTACAATAGTTTGCGGACTCCATATACAGAGCCCCTAAGAGCCAGAAGAGCAGAATCCCCCTCAAGTGACCCCATTTTGGAAATTACACCCATCTTGAAATTTATTTACTGGTGCAGTGACGATTTTGTGTTAGGGACGGCGGAACGCACTAATAAATAAATAATAATAAGTGCGTTCGCCGCCCGGGGTCCACCGTGCAGTAGGTGTTACACCGCTGCTAGATAATGGCAGACGCACAATATGGCGGTATATCGCACACGGGTTGAACGTCACCCGGTGTGCACTGAGCGTACTGTTATCTCCACAGAGACGCTTAGAACTTAAACGTATATACTGAGCCTGTTGGACTCACAGGTCTCAGAGAACTGCACGCACGGTAAATGGTCACAGCAGCTGAACCCAAGGCAGAGGGACAGGGTCCGTCTAGACCTACCGTGTGTGCGGCGTCGCTACCGCAGACGCCCACAGATGCTGCTGGTTGCAGTACGGCGACTGACTCAGCCGCTATACGTCAGTGCCCAGAGGAGGCGCACTGTCGGACGCTAAATAGGTGAAGATATGCACTGTGACCTGTATCATGCCACTGACTGGCGCTGACTCTAATACTAAGTCCCTATCCACACACATAATATCAGAGGGAGGGGAGTCTTAATGAGTCATTCGCAGGCACATGCATCGTCATCATTCACACAGGTAGCAAGTAGAGACTATACTAGCGCATAGCCGCTCGGCCATGCGGGCCTTATATAGCCTTGCGCTTCGGGGACCTTCCAGATCTCTGAGACGGACCAATCAGATCAGGAGAAGGACCTGAGCACGTGACTCCCGATCTCCACTGGGAGATCGTCTCGTGAGCATGCCCAGTGGCGCGCGAGAGGACTTAGCATCTGGAGTGGTTTGCTGCAGAGCAGGCTGCGCTACGCTACTATTGCTGGTCCAGAGGTGGCAGCAACAACCAGACCCAGAGAACTGGTCTGAGCAGGGCACCTGGATTGCTGAGATTGCTGTGCAGGTCCCTGAGAGGTCGGAGGGGAATGGGAGACAGCTGGCTGCATGGCTCTGGATTCCTGCTGTGCAGCTGCAGGAACCCGACGCCTAACATTTTGACTCCATAAGTGTTTTCCAGAAACAGGCAGCAGTACATTATGCCTACCTTGTGCTTCTGGAGACATGCACTCATAAATTAGGCAGGCTTTCATCGATACAGAAATGCCAAACATGTAGATGCTAAATTTGGTTTAGATACACTGGGGCTCCGAAGGGAGGGGGGCATTTGGATTTGGGAGCACATAATTCATTGGATTTCTTTTGGGGAGCGAGAAGCTATAGCGCTTTTCCTGAGCCTTTGTGCTACCAGTAACGTAGAAGCCCCCAATATTTCCATTAACAGGTGACAGAGGTGAGTGGGGACTTGCTTGTTTGGGGATTGAGTTTTAGCTTTTACTGGGAACCGTCTACATAACATTTAGGATCACATTTGTCCGGCGCTCTATGCTGAGCATTTACTTTGGGGTTTCCATCTAAATCTCTGAGTGACATGATTCAGATGAAACCCCCGAGAGATCAATTCACTATAGTGAGGCAGCAGAGTTACTCTGGACTCCGTCTGACCTCTGTTCAGTGGTGTCCTTCTTTTCAGAGGTGCACAAAATGGTGGTGGACTTTGCTTTTATGCATGTCTAAAAAGAAAGACACCAACAGATCATATACACATGGTCAAAATTGTTGGTACCATTCGTTTAATGGCCGAAAAACCCACAATGGTCACAGAAATAACTTGAATCTGACAAAAGTAATAAAAACTAAAAAATCTATGATAATGAACAAATGAAAGTCAGACCTTGCTTTTCAACCATGCTTCTGCAGAATTTTTTAAAAATAAAACTCATGAAATAGGCCTGGACAGAAATGATGGTACCTTTAACTTAATATTTTGTTGCACAACCTTTTGAGGCAATCACTGCAATCAAACGATTCCTGTAAAGGCCCTTTTACATTTAGCGATGCACCAGCGATCCGACCAGGTCAGGATCGCTGGTGCATCGCTAAATGATCGCTAGTGAGCTGTCACACAGGCAGACCTCACAGCGATGCAGCAGCGACGCAGAGCACGATACTCACCTTTCACACACAGCGATGAAGATGTCCTCCCGCCCGCCTCCACGCGTCGCTCGTCATCACAGCAGGAAGCTGACGAAGAGAAATGGAGCCGGACATTCTCGCGCGATCAGCGATGGACAGCTGGGGAGCCGGTCGGAGGTATCACACATAGCGATATCGCTAGCTATATCGCTATAACGTCACAAAATCGTTGACGTTATAGCGATATCGCTATGTGTAAAACCCCCTTAACTGTCAATGAGACTTCTGCACCTCTCAACAGGTATTTTGGCCCACTCCTCAAGAGCAAACTGCTCCAGTTGTCTCGTGTTTGAAGGTTGCCTTTCCAGACGACATGTTTCAGCTCTTTCCAAATATGCTCAAGAGGATTTAGGTCAGGGCTCATAGAAGGCCACCTCAGAATAGTCCAATGTTTTCCTCTTAGCCATTCTTGGGTGTTCTTAGCTGTGTGTTTTGGGTCATTATCCTGTTGCAAGACCCATGACCTGCGACTGAGACTAAGCTTTCTGACACTGGGCAGCACATTTCTCTCTAGAATCCCTTGATAGTTTTGAGATTTCATTGTACCCGGCACAGATTATAGACACCCTGTGCCAGATGCAGCAAAGCAGCCCAGAACATAACAGAGCCTCCTCCATGTTTCACAGTAGGGACAGTGTTCTTTTCTTGATATGCTTAATTTTTCCTTCTGTGAACATAGAGCTGATGTGCCTTGCCAAAAAGTTCCATTTTTGTCTCATCTGTCCATAGGACATTCTCCCAGAAGCTTTGTGGCTTGTCAGCATGTAGGTTGGCAAATTCCAGTCTGGCTTTTTTATGATTTTATTTCAACAATGTATTCCTCCTTGGTTGTCTCTTCAATAAACAGCAAGATACATATAGGGTCTCAAAACTAGAAAATCATGAAAATCCCCTATCAAAAAATACTTTATTGGTTAAAAAGACCAAAAGTTGGTTCACACCAAATAGTGACAAACAAAAATCAAAAAACAATGTGCTCAATCCAAAGATAAAATGTTTTGGGGATATACTAGAAGTCCCTGGTAAGCAACCTAGGCTCACTCCTTCCTGACTGTGGAGGTTGGCACCCTAGGGGGGAGCATTGTGGTGCCCCTGCTCCTCGATGGCTGTCCCTAGGGACCCTGCAAAGCCCTACCGCCACTAGGGAGACCCTCTACCCAATCTACTAGAGGGACCCCTATCAATAAACAGAGACCGGTCCTATGTCTAAGGAGACCCTATAGCCCAGAACAATGATAAAAACAGTGAACAAAGAACACATAAGGCAATCGGTGGTCAAGATATATAATTCAAGATCTTAATAAATTTTCCACAGATGATATTTCATAATTTTGGTGGCATAAGGTTGTAACCACACAGATAAACCATTTAAAGGAAAATAGTGCGGATTTTCAACGTGCATGCAATTGCCCACATATAAATGGGCCTGAATTAACATATGATATATTTTATACCACGTAAAGCAGCTTTTTAAATAGTACCTCAAATTAAAGTCTATATTGCCAAAAGAGGACCATGTACCACATGGTCTCAATGTCTATACCAGCAGAAGACATGAATAATCAACCAGGTATACAAATGCAGTGCGTGATATCATATTGGCATATTGTAAACGATATTCATCTTCTTGCCGCCACCTGCCATATAGAAATGTGTGCCTCAACGTGTTTCGCCCCTTTCTGGCTCATCGGGAGGCTTGATATATTGATACCATGTGTCCCGATATGGTGTGATGTATAGCTACAGATGCCAGACTCCGCCAGTTCAAATATACCGCCACACAAGGTGCCGCCCACAAGTGTCTGCAGACCGGACATGATCATTCCATATTAATCTCACATGCAGTGTGCATGCCCTGGTTGGAGCGCAAGTACCGTCAGCCAATCAAATGCCAAGCATTGGAACGCAAACATGCCCCAGCCACTGCAATGCTGAGAATCACACTTCCACTGCCGGGTAAGATACCATGGCGTCCGCACCATTCTACTGTGCATCCCCAGGATTGCAAACACTCCCTCTATGACATGTATGGAAACTAGTAACAAGTGGTGGAACGCTTTACTATATTAGTGGGCATAAAGCGTCAAAAACTGAGCGTCTGCCACGTCAACAGCGATCTAATGATAGAAAAAAGAAATATGACATTTATAGCCATAGAAAAACATATTAAGCGACTCAAAACTTATGAGCAGATCATGAAATAAACATGGGCAGACCTTAATTGGAGTATGATAGATATATTTTAAAGCATGGTTTATAGAATTAAATAAATCATTCATAGTAATCTATGAGTCCCCATTCAGGGGAGCACATTTAGATCCTAGAACAGACAGTTTTAATTATTGCGAAACAGACCTAAAGGTACATATAGACTCAAAATATGAATTATGAAAAAATGAATTATAAGAAACACGCATAAGACAACTGTTCATTAATGCCTTTAGGAGTCTAACCTGAATATCTATTCACACTCCCTTTTTGAATCGCCTTATCACTGTTTCCCCCCCTCGGGTTCAAACCAACCACCTCAACAACCATAAACTTGATTTCATTGAGATTACCCCCATGAATGGTCTGCATGTGTTTTGCCAATGGGGTATCCCTGTTGTTCCTGATATCCCCCATGTGTCCCCAACTCTCCTCCTAAACTCCCTCTTTGTTTTGCCCTCATAGTCTCTTGGGCAGGAGCACGTGGCCATGTAAACAACACCCGTGGTCTTGCAGCTTGAAAAATCATGCTGATAGAAAACTTTACCCGAGCAGGCGCTTCGAAATGCTTTACCAGGTTGCATCTATTGACACATACTACAATTGCCGCATTTGTAGAAACCACACGGTCTCCTGTCCAACCATGTGCCCGTCACTATCGGTCTCCTGTATTGGCTATGTACCAACATATCCCTCAGAGAGCTCCCTTTTCTGAAAGTAATGTTTGGACGTTCACCCACTATACCTCTAAGATCAGGATCCAGGCTATGAATATCCCAATGTTGGGCTAGAACTTGTCTAAAGATCTGATGCTTATAATCAAAGGTCCCAATAATCCTCATAACCTTGGAGGAACTGCTATTCTCATTTTTCTGCAACAGTTGTTGTCTGTTTGCTTTTTTTGCAGAATCATACGTCATATCCAGGACATGTTTAGGGTAGCCTTTCTCCCTAAATCTATTATACATGTCTCCTGCTTGATTATTAAATGTATCATTTCTCAAGCAGTTGCTCCTTGGTTGTGTCCCATGAAGTCCACTTTGGCTCATACAAAGACGGATGGTGCGATCTGACACTGATGTTCCTCGAGCTTGAAGTTCACCTTTAATGTGCTTAGAAGTTTTTCTGGGCTCTTTTGTTACCATTCGTATTATCCATCTCTTTGATTTGTCATCAATTTTCCTTCTGCGGCCACATCCAGGGAGGTTAGCTACAGTCCCATAGAGCTTACATTTCTGAATAATATGTGCAACTGTAGTCATAGGAACATCAAGCTGCTTAGAGATGATCTTATAACTTTTACCTTTAACATGTTTATGTATAATTTTCTTTCTACTCTCCTGAGACAACTCTTTCCTTCGCTTCCTCTGGTCCATGTTAAGCGTGATACACAACAGCGCAGTGTATCCCTATATACAGGCAGACTCACTGATTCCAAGATTGTAGACACCTGTGATGCTAATTAGTGGACATACTGTGGTTTAACATGTCCCTTTGTCACATTATTTTCAGGGGTGCCATGATTTCTGTCCAGGCCTTTTTCATAAGTTGTTTTTTTTTTTTTTAATTCTGTGGAAGCATGTGTCACGATATGTCTGGCTCTGCGTGACACGACCCGACGATCAGTCGGTCACAAAACCACAAGACAGACAAGGGGACACCGGGGAAACAATTACAACGGTGGGCCCTATAATAGGGAACGGGGAAGTGGACACCTCCAGCACTCTCCTAAGGAAGAGCGCTGAACTCTCCTCACATTCCCTATACAGGTTCTTTCAACCTGTCGCCGACCAGGATACCTCAGTCCCTCACTTGCCCTGCACCTATCCCTTACTAGGGAACTGACAAGTGCGGACACTGGTCCTCACCGCTGTACTAATAAAACACCAGGGAAAACAACAGACAGGGAAAAACAAACAACACTTAGCTTACTCTTACCGCAGAGTAAGGCACCAGGACACAGCTTCCAGCAGAAACACTAAGGCTCCAGATAAGCTGCAACAGCACTGCTCCAGATAGCTCCTCTCTTCAGAAAGGTTGATTAGTGAATGACCAATACTACAAACAGGGAGCTGCAGCAGATGATGACCTTTCATAGGAAGGAGGGGGGAGGTCACCACCTGCTGACTAATTAGAACTGTAGTAACACCAGCGGTCACTGGAGGGGGAAAAACCCAGCAGCCGACCAACTACAGTTGTAGTAACACCAGTGGCAAAAACTCATATTAACCCCCGAGGGCCTGAAAGGAAAAAGGTTTATAAAAGATAATCCAGACTCTGCCACAGATCCAAGAATGGATCGTGACAGCATGGTTGAAAAGCAATGTCTGACTTTCATTTGTTCATTATCATAGATTTTTTTAGTTATTATTACTTTTGTCAGATTCAAGTTATTTCTGTGACCATTGTGGGTTTTTCTGTCATTAAATGAGGGGTACCAACAATTTTGACCACGTGTGTAGGTCAGACTGTGTCCACGATGCCTCCATCTGCCTCATTATGGGGAATCTTCCACCGGGGGTTTCGTCTGAATCATGTATTTACAGAGATTTACATGGAAACCCCGGTGTAAGTGTTCAGCGCAGAGCACAGGATAAATGGGCTCCGAGCCTTACTACGATCTTTGGGAGGCAGAAAGAACAAATCAACCACAAGTGAACAAATGGATTAATTTATTTTTTACACCATCCTCTTGCATTATAAGCGATTAGATGACTTTATTCTTCCGGTCAGTGCGATTACCAGGTTTATATGTTTTGTATGTTTTGCTGCTGTTACACACAAAAAGACACTTTTTTTTTACAAAAACAAGGTTTTGCATTGACATGTTTAGATAGCTTTACACTGACAGAACATCTGTTAGGCAGACTCAGAATTCATTATTTGACAACCATCAGTTCCCCACAATTGTAACATAAGGGTGCTGGTGGGTTGAGAAAGGAAGCCCTTTTCCTCTCAAAGCCTTCTAAATGTCTGTGGAGAGTACGTCAATTTTAGAATCCCAAGTTATCCCTTTAATGTGAGGCTTGTTTAGATTAGCACATCTACAATGGTGATGTGTAATATTCTTTAATTATAAAATGCCAGGAGTGCTACTGAACCTGCTAAACAGTATGCTGAACTTACGTTTAGGGAGTTTAAGGTTGGGATGTACTGTATGATAATTACAGGTATTTCTTTGCCCCAAATCATTGGAGAGATATGTATAAAAAGTTAAAAAGCCACATGAGATTCCCTACTCCTTGTCAACAGTTTTGAGACAGTCTGTTGCATCCATTCCATAGAGAAACCAAACACTGCAATTAGTTTCTAGTAGGCATCAGAGACAAAAATTATGCTCAATTTTATTCTCAACTGCTTTCTAGAACTGCATCCACTATATTTTGTGCTGCGAGGGCTCTGTCACATGCTCCTTTTTTGTTTAATTAGCATTAAAATAGCATTAAAAGTGCTTGTTTAAAAAAATTCCAAAACCTTGTGCATTTGAAATCAACTTAATGGCGTATTTTATGTGTTTTGTGTTGAGGTTTTTCATTTGCAACATTTTGTACATGTGTTTTTTTTCTGACATTTTGGCATTCTATAAAGAAGCCTATACAAAATTAAAAAAAAAAAAAAATTATCTAGAGCATGCACCTTTTTGATAATATTGCTTGTCAACTCAAAATCATATACCGTATTTTTCAGATTAAGACGCACTTTTGTTCCCCCAAATTTTTGGGGAAAGTGGGGTGTGTGTCTTATAATCTGAATCTATGTGCTTCTGTACTATAGAGTGAGGGGGGGGGAACTCTGGCATGGTGTCATGGGGCTGGGGTGGGCTGACTGTGGGTGGTCACGTGCTCCCGCTCCTTAGGCTCATGTAATATTCACTGCACCCGCTGTCCATCACCTTGGTGCTGAAGCCGCGCCAAGTTGGTAGACAGGGGAGTGGCGCATATTGCATGTGCCTTCACTCTCCCCCCCGCGCCGCGTCACTATATTTACTTTCCGATGATGACTCCTGCTCCCAGCTCCCCCGTGGCTCTTCCTGTGTCTGTGCTGACATCCTCCTCCTGCGAAGGCACGCGGCAGGAGCTACTCATTCAGGTAGTTCATCGTAGCTTCAGGACCTTCCGTCACGTCAATAGGACCTGCGGCCACGTGACTCCCAGTGTGCACTGTGAGTCACGTTACCACAGGTTCTATTGGTCACGTGACGTAAGGTCTTGAAGCTACGATGAAGTGCCTGAATGAGCAGCTGCTTCCGTGCGCCCTCACAGGAGGAGGATGTCAGCACAGACACAGGAAGAGCCATGGGCGAGCTGGGAGCAGGAGCCATCATCCGAAGATGAGTTAAGTGTTTGTTATTTTATTATGCGCTTGCCAGCAGGGGGGAATATAGAGACGGAGGGCAGTGTGCATGCCAGCAGAGGGGAATATAGGGATGTGGGGCCGTGTGCATGCCAGCAGGGGGAATATAGGGACGGGGTGGCCCGTGTGCATGCCAGCAGGGGGAATATAGGGACGGGGCGGCCCGTGTGCATGCCAGCAGGGGCGAATATAGGGACGGGGGAGCCATGTGCATGCCAGCAAGGGGGAATATAGGGAAGGGGGGCCGTGTGAATGCCAGCAGGGGGGAATATAGGGATGGGGGGGCCGTGTGCGTGCCAGCAGGGGGGCATATAGAGAGAGGGGGGGCATGTGAGTGCCAGCAGGCAGGCATATAGTGACCGGGGGGCCATATCCAGGATGGGATGGGGGGCTATGTGCCAGCACAAGGGGGCAATGTGCCAGGATAGGGGTTATATAGATACCAGAATGAGGGACATATATATGATTTGAAAGACAGACACTGTCATTATAAGACACACCTCCATTTAACATAAAAAAAATTTCTCCTTTTCTTCACCAAATTTGGGGGTGCGTCTTATAATCAGGTGCATCTTATAACGCGAAAAATACGGTAAACACAAAAAATGCTATGTAGGCTTTTAATAGTTTGCTACATTTTTTAGTTTGGCTTAAAATGCAGTATTTAGAAAAAAAAAAAGAAAATACCGTGAAAAATGCCAGTGACAACACAATGAGGATGCTTCGTAACCCTGTGTGTGAAATCAGTTATAAAAAAAGCTTGCTAAAGCCTTTACAGTAACTGAAGACAGCCATCCTAGCAATCAGATGATATCTCTTTGGGAAACTGCTTGTGATCACTCGTCTTCTGTTCAGATAAATGGATGGCTTTGTGATACAAACCCTTGCAGGGTTGACTAGTCCAATAGTCACTAGTTCTTAGTGGCTCTTTCCATTTCTACCCTTGCTTTACTGACTGGCAATTATAAGCTTCACACTTATTGGCCCAGAAGGTAAAGTCTTTTATTCTAATTACCTTACATTTATGGCACTCACATGGCTCAGGCCCTGGTGTTGACCTCACACCATCCATTATATTCTCTGGTCAATATCAACCTCAGGTAAGTATGGCAGTTTGTGGCCTAGCAATGGTCCCCAGATCTGCCATGTACAGAAGCCAAAGAAAAGATCCTTTATAGTGGTGCAAAATAAGTATTGGTTCCTCCATAACAACCCAATCCCCCATATTCTGGAACTTACCTGGTCTTCCTGGTCTCTGCTTCCTCGTCCACACGGGAATGTGCAGTAATGCCACTGGTTGAGTCAGCGCTGAGGACAGTGGGTGGCTATGCAGACAATTGTCACCATTTATGGATTGTCAAGAAGGGATAAAGGAAGCAAAAATCAGAGACGAACAGATGAGCAATGATATAGAAACTTTTCTCTAATGAAAGAATTTTTCATACTTTACTAGCATGCATTACGCTAGAGAATCAAACTGAATCCCAACATCCAGTTTTAGGAGTGTTCTAAACAACACAATATTTAGACAGGCCTGTCATATTCTCCGACTCCTTTCTTTTTACTCTTGTTCATCTATAATATACTCGCAGACTTCTTGTACTTTTAGGCATATACACAGATACTGGTTGGGTGACTAAGTCATGCAGATTTACTGTATATGTACCTGCACATTTATGTTTTATTTTTATTTTTTATAAAAGATTAAGCTAAATACAGAATATTATTATTCCTTTTGTTTAGGCGCTGTATTGTGACCCTGACGAGACATATGTAGGAAGATACACAATGCAGTGATAAAAAAGCATAACTGTCTAATAATCTAGTCTGTCTCATTACAGCAGGAATGTGCAGTCTAAGTGTTTCTCATCCCACACATGTACTTGAGTGGACGGACAGTGTTTGAATTTATTGTTGTGTCCCTTTTGGCACCCCTTCAGTAACAGAGTACAAGGATCATGATTTGATTTTAATAAGCTTTTCTTTTTATCACTGTTGTACTTGCAAATTAATTGGCTTTCTTCAACTATACTCCCTTCTGTATACTACATTTCATATTTTTTGTGGGTTTTTTTAGTTGTTTTTTAAATCTTTTTCTGGAGATTGCTATCTTCTCAGTCTACCCAATAAGTTTGTATTGATCATTTGTGATGAGCAGATTGATGACTTATGGTTCAGTTGCAGTTGGTTATTCTATATTCACACAGCAAAAATAACAAAGGCGTGGCCTCAGAACAACTCTGTGACCATTCTTGACTGGCCCAATTGAGCATTTCTGGAGAGACATGAAAATGGCTGTCCACCAGCGCTCACCATCTAACCTGATGGAACTGAGGAGGATCTGCAAGGAAGAATGGCAGAGGATCCCCAAATCCAGGTGTGAAAAACTTGTGGCATCACTCCCAAGAAGACTCATGGCTGTACTAGCTCAAAAGGGTGCTTCTGCTCAATACTGAGCAAAGGGTCTGAATACTTTTGACCATGTGATATATTTTTTTTCTTTTTTAATAAATTTGCAAACATTTCTACATTTCTGGTTTTTTCAGTCAAGATGGGGTGCAGAGTGTAGATTAATGAGAAAAAAAAACTTTTTTTAATTTACCAAATGGCTGTAATGAAACAAAGTGTGAAAAAAGGGTCTGAAAACTTTGCATATCCACTGTATATAAGTGAGTAAAATAAATAAATGCTATACACATATGTGATATACTTCATATGTGAGTAGTATGAGTACATCATTATTTGGGGACCACAAACCTTCTCTTTGGAAAACAGGGTTAACTAGAATCATTGAACTAAAATTAAATCTGGTGTGAGATAAGGGAAAATTATATCATTTTGATTTCGGATGGAATTCCCCATCAAGAGAAAGTTTGGCTCAAAAATACTTGCTTCAGACCACTCAGCCCCCCTCCATTGGCATGCATACCCCAAGGCCAAAAAAGCAATGCAATGTTTTTTTTAAAACTCAAGGAACAAGCTCTTTAAAGCTCAGGCGACTAGCAATTAGCACAAGGGTTTGAATTCTCCTGCAGCTATAGCCAGCTGGCTCGCTTTGTCTGGCACTATATCTCACAGCAAGGCTCTGAGGTATTGAATCTGGAAAATGACCTTTAATAACAGAATGCAATATCTCTGAGACTAGCCGAGCACATGTTCGGAATCGGCATTCCTTCCCCCACATGCCCGTGCCCGGCAGCCACCTGTAGCACTCTGCGTTATTGAGTTATAAAGCATAGCTACTAGGAATTACATAATGTAGGCATATTTAGTCTCTATGCGCAGATAAAATCCAACAGAATCCAGTGGCACCACTGCCATTCCATTCAGAGCTTCGGGCGGAAAGTTATGAGCCTCCACATTTCTAGACTGAAAATCATACTCTCAGAGATGGGAGGAGCGAGGCTGCACAAGCCCAGTTGTGGGCACAAAGTGTGGGAGAGGACAGCCTAGGAGATAAGAGACAGCTGCTCATTTTGAGCTTAGAGTTTTTCTACTGGCAGGAGGATCCATTACAAGACGCAGCCAGGAAAACCACGTAACTAAGATTTGAACCTGTGATCCATCAGCTCCTCCCTGTGGTCAAATGCTACATAACACGGTAATTGCAACCTATCTTTACCCTATATCCAGAGAATTAAAGGAAATGCTGGATCGTTTAGTTAAAAATATCCTTGTTTTTATTTGAAAATCATTTAAAAAATGACATCAGGGTAGTCAGTAACTGGTTGACGCGTTTTGACAAGAGCTTTAGTTGTAACAAATTACAGAATATGATGTAATCGCTTAAAAACACAATGCCACTCCCATTTAGTGAGATCATACATGTAATTATTTACGAGGAACATATGTGAAGAACAATGCGATTGAAGGAAAACAACCTTAAGCCAAAATAGTACAAAGAAACTCCAAAGATACATGCTTCAAATAAAGACACCAGTGTGTCGAATATTTCCATAAGTATTAATGCAAGAAAGACTCATAAACATATGGAAAAACGGAGAAAAACTGAGTCACCAATTGCTGCATAAATCGATACAATTTTATTAATCACAAAGGACATATACTGGGACAAGACAAACTTCATAAAATAGTCACATAATGAGTGCAAAATACCTATCCGTCTGGCAATTTGACCAGCCTCACCATGCCTCTACCCAGGGGTTACTGATAAAAGGGCTATACCGGCTATAATGGGCATTATTCTCCCATCATTTTGCACTCATTATGTGACTATTTTATGAAGTTTGTCTCGTCCCTATATATGTCCTTTTGTAATTAATGAAATTGTGTCTATTTATGCAGCAATTGGTGATTCAATTTGTCTCCGCTTTTATTTGAGCCAAAATAGCACAACAAAGGAAACAGAATATATATAAATATATAAATATATATACATCGGAGTTTCACAAATGAAAAGTACAATTATTGTGCAAAAAAGGGAAAAAAAGGATCAATATAATAAGGGAGTCATCAAAACACCATTCAAGTATCAGTGATCTAAATTATTGTAATGGAGTCATGGAATACAAACACATTGGTAAAAAACTGTATCTCGATCTAGAAATATAAATGTACTATACATAAAAAAGGGGGAAGGGGAAAAAAAACTTTTCTCCTTCCTTCCTCTTTTCTCAACATAAATACATGAGGTCATTGCGAAAATGTAATCCAAAAGGAATTCGGAATTCTGGTATTAAGTTTCCTAATCCATAATGCCTGTTGTTTTAATAATATTTTCCTCCAATTGCCACCCCTTTTTGGTCTGTCTATTCTCACTATACCAAAAAACACAAATATTTCCAGGCTCCCAGCAAGTAATTAAAAAAAATGTTTAGCAGCTCCTGATGTATTAGACACTTTTCCCTTTTTTATATCTGCGTACACATAATGACATATATAACATATGTACTTTTGCAATTAATAAAACTCCTAATAGAATAAACATCCAAATTCTGTCCATTTCCAAAATTTTGTGTTTTAAAAGCATATTGACATACCGAACATTGATTTAGTTTACATTTAAAAAATCCTGTTACCGATAGCCAGGTTTTCTTTGTTTTTTTAGCCTTTTCTTCAAATAAACTTGGGGATTAAAAATCACCCAAAGTTTTACCATTCCTGACTATAAAATTGCACCCAGGTTTTAAAATGAATGCAAGCATTTCATCTTGATTTAGAACTGGTAAGTATGTAGACACTATATGTTTAATTTCGTTGAACTGTTTACTATAAGCTGTAACAAAACTAATTTTTTTGCTGACTATTCTTGTTTTTATTTGCATTAGATTTTAAAATACTATCAGTTTTGCAATTTTGTTTACATTTTATAATTCCCTTGTTCAACAATAAATCAGATCTAGCAACCCCATCTACTCTGGACTTAGCATTTTTCAACAGTAAATTTTCATAACCCCTCTGTTTTAATCTATACTGTATTAGATCAGAATGCTCATCAGATAACTCATTGTTAGTACAAGTGCGCTTTGCGCTCACCATTTCACCATATGGAATCGCCTTAATTGTATGTCTAGGGTGACAACTCTCTGCCCTGAGTATGGTGTTACCCGCAGTGGGCTTGTGATAAAAGGTTGTATTAACCCTTCCTGTACTAGAATTTGCTAATTATAATTTATAATTAATAAAACATCCCAAAAAAGGAATTGATTGTCCACGTTCAGAAAAGGTGAATTTGAGATTTAAGTTGTTGTTATTTCTGTAGCTAACAAATTTGTGCGCAGCTGCTTCACCCAACCAAACAATCAGAATCTCATTCAGAAAGCGGCCGTACCATCTCAAATGCTGATTGAATGGGTTATTGATGTTATAAATGTATGTTCTCTACCACAAAGCTACAAAAAGAATTGCCAAAGAAGGAGAGAATTTCGAGCCCATTGGAGCTCCCACCAACTGTTTGTAGTATCTCCCATTAAAAGCAGGGTAGGATTAATTATTAAAAGACAATTTTATTAAATACAATTAAAATATTTCCTATGGTGACACCAAAAAAAGACAAACAACACATATAGTGCATGTGATCAAATCACCAAATTAAGCAACACCATTGACCAACTGGTCAAAATCAAAAATTGAACAGTATGAACATCATGAATAAATATCAATGCTCAAATGCCAATTTTCAATTCAAATGTTATGATGTTATGAGGTGGATTACAACTAACCATACTATTTCACATTTCAGTGATTGTAAAAAATGGAACGATCTCACCTCATCTGAATGATCTGTCCGACCTGTTCAAGGGCCATGGATTCCTAACACCAAAGGAGGAGGCATTCACTTTCATCCAACCAGTACCCCGCAGGAGGAATCAACATAAGACCCTTTGCATTATAGCCCCATCATAATCACTCCCCGACGTATTTCGTTTAGCATACTCATCAGGGGAAGATAAAGGGCATAAAGATAGGGAATGTCAATAGAGACCCATCTATAATATGGGGGTAAAGCGGCATACCTTATTGCACAATATGCCCGGTTTAAATATTCTATCTAGCTGTGAAAGCCACCAAATACCCACACATCGCCACTTTGCGAACCCTTTCAATGTCCTCAATTGCGGCAAATGCGGATTATCCCATATGGGAGCATATCTCGTGAACCCAGCAATTCCTCTTAAACTTTTGATTTTTCCCCACACCTTAACTATAAGCATTACCGTCGGAAGTTTAGCTATCCAAGGTCTGAATTTATTCGCCTCTAACTTAGACATTAGAGGTCCCCGACCCCCAAGAAACTGGAAACTGTCCCCCCATCTCCACAGATGCGTCTTCCCATCCCCCTGCTAGATGCTGACACTGAGAAGATAAAAAATATAACCAAGGGTTAGGCAATGCCAGCCCTCCTTACCCCTTTGTAAGTGTTCTAACTTGATCCTCGCACCCTTTTTTAGCCAAATAAGTTCCCTGAATAGTGCATTAATTTTAAAGAACCTATTTTGAGGAAGCCACATCGGGGAGTTATAAAGAACATACAAAAGTTGTGGCATAATCACCATTTTCAACAGATTCACTCTCCCCACCATTGACAGATGTAACTTAGCCCATGCCTTCATCTTTTGTTTAATCTTAGCTACAAGCGGTGAGAGATTTAAATGCTCATAGTCTGGTATGTTATTAGATACATTAATACCCAGGTATTTAAGGCACGACACTACCGGCACTTGTGGAACTCTGACCACAGTTGGGTCTAATGGGAGAATAGCAGACTTTTCCCAGTTTATAACTAGTCCCGAGACAGCTCCAAATGAGGTAAGAAGTGACATTGCACTATTCAGTGATCTGTCAGGGTCCGCTAAGAACAAAAGAATATCATCTGCATAAAGAGCCACTTTCTCCTACAATGCCCCATACCTAAATCCTTCAATTTCCTGGTTTAGTCTTATCCTCGAAGCCAAGGGCTCCACCGCCAGGGCGAAGAGCAGCGGAGATAGAGGGCAGCCCTGCCTCGTACCCCTGTGAAGAGGGAAGGGCCCAGACAGCAATCCGTTCGCCCGCACTCTTGCCAATGGTGCAGAGTACAGAAGCTTAATCCAACCAATGAAGCCTGGACCGAAACCCATGCATTGAAGCGTGGCAAAAAGGTATTTCCACTCCACGCTGTCAAATGCCTTAGCAGCATCAAGAGACAGGACTGCCCTCCTCCCCACATTATCTGCCCCACCTGCATGTTAAGATACAATCTTCTAATATTTAGGGCCGTTGACTTGTGAGGCATAAATCCCGTCTGATCCGGGTGTACTAAAGATTCCACTACCTTCGAAAGACGAGTGGCCAGTACCTTTGCTAATAATTTGATGTCTACTGTCAGAAGGGAAATTGGCCTGTACGAGGCCGGGAGGGTAGGATCCTTATCTTTTTTCGATAAGACAGTAATAATAGCTTCCCGCATGGATGGCGGGAGGATCCCAAGTCCAAGACTATCATTAAGTGTAGTCAGCAGCAGTGGGAGTAATACCGACTTATATTTTTTATAGACTTCCACTGGTAGGCCATCCACCCCCGGTGCCTTGCCATTAGACATAGTGCTCAAGGCCTCCTCAAGCTCATCCAAACCCAGGGGTTCGTCCAGCAAATTTCTGTCTGTGTCAGAGAGTCGTGAGAGCTTAGCTAATCCCAAAAAATCCTCAAGATCTTCCGCGGAAGCCCAAGAATGAGAGGAATACAAGTTAGTAAAGAAGGCCCCCAAAACTCCCAGGATTCCCGGCGCATCAGTAACAAGTGTCCCATTTTCACCACTGAGCCCAGGTATGAACGAGGACCCCTTTTGTGCTGACGTTATAACTGAGAGTAGGTGCCTCACACTTTCTGCATTTTCAAAGAATTGGGTCGATTGGAACATATGTTTCCGCGCTGCCACTTCTAGAGACATTTTGGTCACTCGCAACTGAGCATCCTTAAGTTTCTGTTGTGCACTGGGAGTGACCTGTATTGAAAAAGCCCACCAGACTAGAGGTCGAGTTCTCATTAAACCCAAGATATTCCTGTAATTCAGACGTGAATGAATCAGTCTTGTCCACTAGTTGTAGCCAAAACGGATTTAAACGCCAAAGTCTGTTATCTCGTGACATATTATTATCTCCTTTAATTATAATAGACAGGGGCGAATGGTCTGACACTGTCCTTGATAGATATTCAACATTCAGAATTTTCCCCAGTATGAGACCGTCGCCCAGAGCCAAGTCGATACGAGACAAGGAGGAAAAAGTAGAGGAGAAACATGAGTACTGATATACTCCAGGATTCTTGCATTTCCACAAATCAGTTAAGGCTAGTTCGCGCAGGAGCTCCCCGAATGGTGTGCAGTTGCCTTCCCGTTTTATAGGTGCATGATTACCTCTATCCCAATGGGCATCCAAAATGTTGTTAAAATCACCCACCACTAAATATGGGACTCCTGGAAAATCTCTCAAAATAGTTAGGATTTTATGTATGATTTTGCTACTATATGGCGGAGGAATATATATAGATATGAGTACCATCGTGACCGCAGACAGCGTACAATACAAAAGAACAAATCGCCCCCATTCATCTACCACCACCCGATTACATGAAAATTGAGCACACCGTCTAATTAGTATACTAACACCTCTAGAGTACTGGGAATATGTAGAATGATATCCCGCCAATATCCACCTTTTATCCAGAATATTAAGTGTTTCACGTGTAAGGTGCGTCTCTTGCAAGCAAATTACAGTTGGTTTGCGGTCCATAATAGAAGAAAAAATCGCCTGTCTTTTTACTGGCGATTTCATCCCTCTAACATTCCAGCTAAGAATTTTAACGTCCCCCATAATTGGTATTTTTAAACTTAAACAACAATATCCAACTAATCTTAGCTAAATACATTTGGACATATGTGCACCTGTCAAAGGACTTAACACCCCCCATTCCCCCCCCTAATAACACATCCCAACGTAACTCTCAACTGTATTAGGCCCATCACAAAGAAGGACAATGTTATCCCCCTTAAAATGTATAAAGCCAAATACCAGGTGCTTTAGTTCCTATCTCGCCCCCCACATATTTCAGGATAATGCCCAACAGCACAAAGCAACCATCTAGACACAGGAACAGCTCAAAACGTGCAGAATGTCCAAAACATTCATGTTTCTTCACCACAGTCCTCCACCTCTCTTCTTAGATGTTGTTCGTTCAGATCCAACCATTCAGCTGCCTCTGTAGCTTCCAGAAAAAAATGAGACTTGTTTCCAACTTCGACCCGCAATTTGGCCGGGAAGATCATAGAGTACTTGAGGTCAAGGGCCCTCAGTCGTTTTTTAATATCAACAAATTGAGCTCTCATTTTTTGCACTTTCGGTGAAAAATCAGTATAGAATGAAACTCTAGAACCATCAATAGTTAGATCAGGGTGGTCTCTTGAGAACCGAAGAATACTGTCCCTGTCTCTGTAGTGAAGTATTTTAGCCAGGATGGGTCTTGGTGGATGGCCAGGGGGAGGGGGACGAGCCGGGACCCTATGAGCGCGCTCCACCGCATATAAGTGAGTCAGATTGTCTGGCCCAACTTTTTCCTTTATCCAGGCTTCGATAAAAGTAGTAGGGTTTTTGCTCTCACAGCGCTCCGGGACACCGACAATACGGACATTATTGCGTCTGGACCTGTTTTCCAGGTCGTCCGTTTTATTCCATACTGCTGCAAGATCTTTTTTGAGCTCCTTATTATGCTGCGCAGAGTTAGAGACTGCATTTTCCACCACACCAACTCTTTTTTCTAATTGCCCAGTTCTGTCCTTAACTGTGTGGAGGTCATATTTTACATTCTGCATTGACTCCTGTAGAAAGCCCAGCTGAGTGAGCACATTAGTAATGGCTGATCCACGTTGCATAACAGCCACCAACACGTCTTTTATAGTGGGTTCAGCAAGAACCTGCAGCTTCAGCGCTGTGAGCTGTTTCTTATTTAGCTCCACCAGTTCTCCCCAGCTAGCCAGAGCCTCCTGGTTCCTCTGCCCTCCAGCACTCTCAGTCTCCTCCTCCCCCTCTTCACTCATCCCCCGCTCTGTACCTTCTCCTCCGGTGCCTGGATCTTCTCCAGCTGTTTGAGGAGATTCCTTCTCCACTTCCTCCACTTGGGCAAATCACTGCAGACGAGCCGCTACTTCTCTATTTCTGGTTGCACTATCAGCTTCTGCATTTGCCAAAGCACGTGCTGAAGCAGCAGCGCCATAATAATAATAATAAATTTTATTTTTATAGCGCCGACATATTCCGCAGCACTTTACATTTCAGAGGGGATTTGTACAGACAATAGACATTACAGCATAACAATAATCACATACAGTAGATTATAACAAATACCAAGAGGAAAGAGGGCCCTGCTCGCAAGCTTACAGTCTATGAGGAAAGAGGTAGACACGAAAGGTGGGTGGTAACAGTTGCCCTGATTGTATGGACCAGCCATAATGTTAAGTGTGTAACAGTACAAACACAGAGGGCTAATGGATGCATAAAGCATGTGGGAACATGATGCGGGGAATCTGGTTATGGTAAAACTTTTGGCTGTGTCACACAGGGATAGAGTAGGTTAATATGTTGAGGCGATAGGCCAGTCTGAATAAATGCGTTTTCAGGGCACGCTTATAATTGTGGGGATTGGGGACTAATCGTATTGACCTGGGAAGTGCATTCCAAAGAATTGGCGCGGCACATGTAAAGTCTTGGAGACGGGAGTGGGAGGTTCTGATTATTGAGGATGCTAACCTCAGGTCATCAGCAGAACGGAGGGCGCAGGTAGGGTGGTATACTGAAACAAGGGAGGAGATGTAGGGTGGTGCTGAGCCATGGAGGGCTTTGTGGGTGAGGGTAATAAGTTTATACTGAATTCTGGAGTGGATGGGTAGCCAGTGTAATGACTGGCACAAGGTAGAGGCATCGGTGTAACGATTGGTGAGGAATATGATCCTGGCTGCAGCATTCAAGACAGATTGGAGAGGGGAGAGTTTGGTATGAGGGAGACCGATTAGAAGAGAGTTACAATAGTCGAGACGAGAATGAGTAAGAGAAACAGTAAGAGTTTTTGCAGAGTCAAAAGTAAGAAAAGGTCGAATTATAGTTATGTTTTTGAGGCGCAGATGACAAGAGCGAGCCAGTGATCGAATGTGGGGGGCAAAGGAAAGCTCGGAATCAAGTATGACCCCAAGACAGCGGGCTTGTTGCTGGGGAGTAATAGTGGAACCACACACAGAAATGGCAATGTCGGGTATAGGTACATTAGTAGAGGGAGGAAACACCAGGAGTTCAGTCTTTGACAGGTTCAGTTTCAGATATAGTGAGGACATGATATTAGACACAGCGTTTAGACAATCGCCGTTTTTTTCTAGAAAGGCTGGCGTGATATCAGGAGAAGAAGCGTATAATTGGGTGTCATCAGCATAGAGATGGTACTGGAAACCAAATCTACTGATTGTTTGACCAATAGGGGCAGTGTACAAGGAGAAGAGGAGGGGGCCTAGAACCGATCCTTGAGGGACCCCAACAGTAAGGGGAAGGTGAGAGGAGGAGGAACCGGCAAAAGCGCCATCTTGGGAACCAGAGGCCATCTCTCCTGCAATCTTCTTTTGACCTTTTTTCGGCATGTTGCACGCCAGGAATGCTCCCATGATGGCCCTACGACCTCCACCAGTCCCCAGGGCCTCTCCCACAGGTAATTACCGGCTGTGCTGTGGGGATTTAGCAGCAGTAATTAACTAGGACATGCGGGAGCTCTGCAGGCACACGTCCTCCTCACATGCTGCTAGGCCACGCCTCTCCAATAAATATTTAATGGAAGCCAATATAAATTCTCGAGTTTCCACTATGGCATCTGTATCTCTCTGAATAAAAAAATTCACTGCCTCAAGTGCATAAATGTGGGGTATACATGATTAGAGATTTACTATATCACAAGTGAAAAAAGAATTGTCCTAAGTTCATTTGAACGTGTCAAAATTTACCACCACTTCAGTGCTGTCTCTCAAATAACCTGGAATGCTTTTCATAATAGGTTGCAGAATTGAATCAACTGAGAGACCCAATGCCTGACATTATTGGGCGTGAAGGTGGAGGAAAAATTTCCTTATGGAATTTTGGTAATCCATGAAATATAGGCATGGTAGGAATGTCTACATAACGATAATCTGATAACATCTTGGTAATAACCCCAGTGTCTAAACCCTCTTTCAGTAAATACTTTAAAATAGCTTATTATTAATAATAATCGTTATTTTTGTATAGCGCTAACATATTCCCCAGCGCTTTACAGTTTGCACACATTATCATCGCTGTCCCTGATGGGGCTCACAATCTAAACTCCCTATCAGTATGTCTTTGGAATGTGGGAGGAAACCCACGCAAACACGGGGAGAACATATAGCTTGACATTGAAGTATGGCATAACACAGAAGACAGCAATATGTGATAAAATCATTTAATATGTTTAATACCATATCACTGTACAGTTTAGAATCAAGAACTACAGCTGAGCCGCCCTTGTCCAATTCCCGTATCACAATGTTAGCACTTTCAAATAATTCTTTAAGTGCTGAGGATTTCCTTTTTGGAGAAATTACCTCCTGTATCTTTTCTTTCAATGGAGGCATATAGTTGTTTCAATTTCACCTCCACAAGATTCTGAAACTGATCACAGGCTGCAGATCTTTTTTGCATCGGGTAATAATTAGGATTAGGTGTGTTACATTTTTGTGGTCTAATAGCAGTCAGAGTCGAATCCAGATTTTCATCCTGCAAATCTCTCAAATTATATCATCCTCTTCAAATGAATCCATGCTGGAACTGATTGTACTAATATTTAGGAGGTAGGATTCCACCGTAGAACCCGAAGTATTTGATTCAGAAACAGTCAAATCAAAGTTTACATGAGGAATTTCCTTCTTTTTTTGTTTATTTGATCTATGCGGGTCGCTAGAATGGCGGAGAATAGATTTAGGTGCCCACTTTTTATTTTTTCTCCAAGAATACACACAATTTTCCTCATAATCTCTGTTTTTTTAATTTGCATGATATTGGACTCCGTTTTTTCTATGTTGGTATTGATTTTATCACGCAAGGCTTCAATAATATTAATTTCCGTGGAAGCTGCAAGAGCGGTTTTAATATCATCTATTTTAATTCTCAGATCAGAAATCTTTTTCTCTTCATAACAAATGATCCGTATCATTAAATCCATGGAACAGCGGGATAGTATATTGTTCCATTCCACAATAAAAGAATCTGAAAACTGAGTAGTTGGTACTTTATTTATCCGTAGACCACGAGGGATCTTGCTTTTACCCACATAAGTCTTAAGCAAATTATGATCCCACCACGTTTTTGTTTCCTGGATACAAAGTTTCTCCAAGTTGTGCAATGGATATGAGCCATTTTCTGTGTTCATAGCAGTCTCAGTGTTAAACACTTGTGTCAATTTGGCCAGCCGTACGGAGTACATCATCAGTGAACAAACACTTAAAGCAGGCTCTAAAATAAATCTTCGGTCAATTGGTCATATAGTAAATGCTAAACCATATAATAAGCAGCCAGTACAGCAACAAAAGCCGACCCAATAAAGTAAAAATCAGTAGAGGGTATGTTGCTCACCAGAAAGTCCTTTGACCTGACCGATCCATACAAATAAGGAACACAACCACCTGTCGGCTGGGTGCATAAATATACAGTATCCAAAGAGAAAAAAAGATAATGCTGGAAGCCTTGAAAAAAAAAAAATGGCAAAACTGATAGTATTTTAAAATCTAATGCAAATAAAAACAAGTATAGTCAGCAAAAAAATTAGTTTTGTTACAGCTTATAGTAAACAGTTCAACGAAATTAAACATATAGTGTCTAAATACTTACCGGTTCTAAATCAAGATGAAACGTTTGCATCCATTTTAAAACCTGGGTGCAGTTTTATAGCCAGGAACGGTAAATCTTTTGGTGAATTTTTATTCCCAAGTTTATTTGATGAAAAAGCTAAAAAAATAAAGAAAACCTGGCTATCGGTAACAGAATTTTTTAAATGTAGACTAAATCAATGTTCGGTACGTTTAAAACACAAAAAATTGGAAATGGACAGAATTTGGATGTTTATTCTATTAGGAGTTTTATTAATTGTGAAAGTACATATGTTATGTATGTCATTAAGTGTACGCAGTGTAATCTCATATATGTGGGATGTACTATACTTCGTCTAAAAGTAAGGATTGCTGAACACATCGCTGATATAAAAAAGAGAAAAGTTTCTAATACTTCAGGAGCTGCTAAACATTTTTTTGAAATACATGCTTGGAGCCTGGAAAATGTTGTATTTTTTGGTATAGTGAGAATAGATAAACCAAAAAGGGGTGGCAATTGGAGAAAAATATTATTAAAACATCAGGCATTATGGATTATGAAACTTAATACCAGAACTCCGAATTCCTTTAGGACTAAATTTTTACAATGACCTCATGTATTTATAGTGAGAAAAGAGGAAAGAAGGAGAAAAGTTATTTTCCCTTCCCCCTTTGTTATGTACAGTACAATTATATTTTTAGATAGAGATACAGTTTTTTACCAATGTGTTCGTATTCCATGACAATAAATTTAGATCACTGATATTTGAATGGTGTTTTGATGACTCCCTTATTATATTGATGCTTTTTTCCCCCCAGCAACATACCCTCTACTGATTTTTAGCTATACCCTATCCTTGTACTACACTATTGACTCTATACCTGTATATTTTTCTTGTAAATATATACCTCTATATTACTAGTGCGCCTTTTCGACGATTAAATATAAAATTAATCTTTGGGTGCTCTTTTATCTTGATACACGAATCCCCAAGTCCAAATGCTCAGTTGGTTATATTATACGCTACCTTGGTTGGTTTCTGATCTATAAGCCTTCTATCGGATGGGGTTTATTTTGAACGAGGAACTGGTGGCAGCAAAGCATACTGTTTTAGTGAGGAACTCTGGCAGTGACAGCCGTGAGGTTTATATATATATATCCCCAGCCTGGACTGGTGATATATATATCCCCTCACTGGGAGCACCTCGTTAACTCGAACCTATAAGGGAAGCCTTTCCGGCGACTATTTACCCTCCATGCAATTCCCAGACTGACCTGGAGCAAGTGGTGGCGCCAGAGAGACGATCCCTGCTGAGTCCTTCTCCCCCCTCCTCCGAGGTGAGCGAAGTTGACACACCTTCCTGAGTGCGATTCGTCATGTCTGGAAAAACCTATATACAAAGGATTGGGAAAAAATGGTGGAAGTGAGATATTGATGAAGAATTGATATGGACTATGCACAGAGCTTAAGAAGCACTCCTTCTCCCACCAAAGTTTTTATCCTTTTAATATAACAGTCATCACATTATATAGCACTGTGTACATACAATTGCTCATTCTGCCTTTCTACCCAGGTAAATTATTCTGTTTTCTCTCTTTAGAGACATGAAGTCTCTTGTCCCCAGATTTATCATTCCCCTTTTCATCTTCTCACACAGCTCCTCTGCCTCTCACCCCTGCCATTGACTTTTGCAGTGACTTATGACTCATACACGAACAATTGTACTCCAGTTTCTACATAGAGCTTGGAAGGATTCAACTAGTCAGTTTTTAATCAAGTGATGTCATAGACCTAATGGAAAACAGAATAATTAGCTGGGTTGAAAGGCAAAATGAGCAATTGTAAGTACACAGTGCTATATAATATGATTGCAATATATTAAGAGGATAAAAACTTTGATAGTAGGAGGAGGAGTGCTTCTTTAATAAATGCTATAACTAAAGTTGAGCGAATTTGTTGGGATTCGATCGCCGAATCTGAATTTGCCATATTCTTGCCATATGGGTTCCCTATTCCTGCTGAGTGTATGTTTGATGATCCTGTTCCGAACATATTCTGTAAACTCTACTCCCATTGACTCTAATGACGTTCGGCTGTGTTCGATGAATATTGCAAAAACAATATTCGCTGTCGATCGTATTCGGAACCAAATCCGAACAAATTCACTCAACTCTAGTTATAACCAAGCATAGCTATAGAAAACATCACTGAAGGTTTTCAAGGAGAACACATGACCCCACAGGCTCAGTAAATATGAGTTTGGGAAGTATTTTAAAGGTTGTGAAGTAATTGGTCCATGTGGTGAAATTGTACAGTAGTCCATGAATATTGGGGAAGGTGTACCAGTTAATAATTGAACAATTGATGGTTAAATACATGACATATCTGCAATAGTTTGTCATGTAGGGGTTAGCATAGAAAATGTATCCAAAATGATATCATTGTCTCTGTTCTGACTCCAACACCTGATTATAATCCCTAATTATCTGCTTGTTAATGTTTTCAGTGCTTTTGGCTCCATCTAGTGACCAGAGTCATAACTGTTATGAACGAGTAGCCGAGGAGGAAATAAAAAACAAACAAGCTAAGTCTCAGAAAACCTAAGAGGTTGGTAACTATGCAGACTGCAGACCCCTGATCCTAACACGCAACTAGCAGCAGTCGTGGAGCGTTCCTACGGTGGTCCTAGACGCCTCGTCACAACCGGAGAACTAAATAAGCCTAAAGCAGGAAAAGAGGAAAACTAATTGCCCCAGAGCAGACCCCAAAGGAGAGACAGCCCCCCACATGTATTGACGGTTAAACAAGATGAAAACACAAACAAAGGCAGGAAAATAGGCTGAGCAAATGATGGGGCCAAACTAACTAGAAAGGACAGGAAAGGAAAGATACTGTCTGCAATCTGCCAAAAAACCCTACAAAAATGTCCAACACAACTGATAGCAAAATAAACCCTGAAGTCACTAGACTTCTCCCACTATATCAGCATTCTGAAATATTCTGAGACAGAGCAAAAAGAGGACAATCCAATAAGGGACAAAAAAGACAATTTGGCAAATAAGTGTGGAAATTCGGGCTGGCTGACCACACAAAAAACTGAAATGACCAACAAGAGCAAGTGTGAACATTAACAAAAAAACAAACTTATCTTGGGAAGACTGGAACAGAGCTGAGTCCTAGACCTGAGAAGCAGACTGAATCACCAGCACTAGGATAGGGCGTCAGCTGTCTTATATCCATTCTGATCCTCCAGAGATCCAATCGTCATCTTCCTCACCAGGTGGCAGTTCACTACCACTTAAGCCAACCTCTCTACCTCCTGTCACCACCAGAGGGAGAACGGAAGGGGAACTCTCAACTGGTGGAGCAGAAAATGAGCTCATAACACATAACCACAGTATTATTGTAATTTTACTTTCACTTTGATGCTTGTATTTTTTCCCTCTGTTGCAGTGCATTCTGGTAAGCTTTTGCAGTGCATTCTGGTAAGGTTGCAATGCATCCTGGTAGCCTTTGCAAAGGATTATGGCTAGTTCAGCCTCTATTTCCCTCCTGTTCTCCATTTTCCTTCTGCCTGCATTTCCTTCTGCCATTGCTTGTTTAATTCATGTGGCCCAGTCTTACAAGTCAACATCACCCATCAGTCAGAAGTCTTGTAAAGGTTGGCACCACTGCAAGCATGCCATTACAGCTCTAAACCTGGAAAATGAAGTGGCATTAGTTAATGCCAAGCGGGGAGTGTTCTGCCTCTCAATAGGGCAAAGAATGTTTGCATTATATGCTGGGTTAGTTGTAGCACCATCTAGTGGTAGCTGAATTTATAGCAGTGTCTTCAATAGCATTTACAGTCTGTGACTTTAACAGAAGCAATGCACTATGGGATTGAAGCAATGCTTTGTGAGAAGCAATGTATTCTGTGACAAAGAAGGGCCATTTTGCTTCTGTGTACATTATAGGACGCATGTTGTTTACCTGTCTTCCAGGTTAACTCCAACTTGAGTTCGTTATCCAGGTAAAGTGTGGCGCCCCTGAGGCTCAGTCGCCACAGAGGTACTGCACCCTCTCCTAAGGTGTAGTGCCCCACCAACTAGGTAAGTTGGGAACTCCTTTCCACACTCCAACGCTCGCACCCCACACAACAGGGTAGTTCTGCACAACCACATTGCGGCTCAGTGCTTAGAGAGTAGCAAAGCACCTCTGGTGGTTCCCTGCATGGAACACTGGATGTGCTGGGAGGTGGGTGGAGTTGCGATCCATATAAAAGGTTGGGAAGGTTTAGAATTACAGAGCAGTCTGAGAGGTCAGGCGAGAGGACAGTCAGTCAGGAGAGTCTGAGGACGGGTCCGAGGAGAAGGAGTGCTGCAGCTGCCTCAGTGATCTGAGCCAGCTGGCACGGGAAAGGACCAGAAGGAGAAAGACGTAGAACTGCAACCTAAGCTTCCATAAGAGAGAGAAGGAACAGTGCGGAACGAAGGAGTAGGAGAACAGAGAGGAGATGTGCGTTGGAAGAGGAACCCTGCCCATAGGTTCTCAGCGCAAGGCCGGGGCCCGGTCCCCGAGGTTGTATGGACACTTATGGTTCTGCAGCAGACACCGGTGGAGTAGTTGGCTGTAAATGCACTACTCCCATCTAAGACTTGGGGCACAACAGCAACTGAATAGAGAGCCAGGTCACCGGAGAGAGGAGTCCCCGAGAGAGGCTACGGCTGTCTGCCATACGAGTAGAGTTGTTAGGAACATCTGACAGGAGGAACTCCAGAGTACCACGGTACTGGAGCTCTTCACACTTTAAGGCGCAATAGAGGAGTCGTTCAGGAAAGGTACATGTTGGCGGAGTGTTGGAGAGGAGAATCCTGACTTGCCCGGGAGGTTGATTGAGTCTGTGCCCCGGAGGACACGGCACGGAGGCAGGCACCAGTGTGTACCACAGACTGTGAGTAAAGCTTTGGAACTGCAAGCCCTGGTGTCTTCCATTCATTTGTGCGCCAACACCGTCAGCACCGCTACATCTGGGCATTCCTCACATCGCCTGCGCCTGTTCTCATCTATTGCAATTACACTGCCCTGGGGTTACAACTTCACCTGTGGGAAGCTACACCATCTATGCTGCAACACACCATCAGCCCCAGAGGATCTGCACGCACCATTGGCTTAACATCTTGCTTGCCAAACACCACAGGTGGCGTCACGAACTATCACATAAACTATATCACAAACCACCATTGATTTGGGCGCCCAGGGCCACGGACCGGGTCACCGCTGCTGTGACACATCCCCCTGACACCGGCCCGGTACCGAGTACCCCACAGCCCTGGGAGGGCGACCCAATTTTGGCGTCACGAACAGGATGACGAGACCCGATACCATCGGGTTCTGTGCGCCTGAAATTTGTGAGACTTTGAACTTTTGAAAATGTGCAGAAGACCTGATTTAATAGACTGTAAAATGGACATTAGAAATGGCCACTGGCGCGGAGAAGAAGGGCGTGAAGACATGGGAGGTCCTAGGAAAAGGCCGCGAAGAGTATTGGGCCTTCCCTGCTTGAATTACTATGTGACAGATACATGGCCCACCCCCCGAGGGGTTCGTATACTGGCTTGGTATGGAGGCGCTGGAAGAAGACGCCGCCCCTGGAAGGAGGGGCAGAAGAAGCCAGTGGCGGGAAAGGGGCCGAGGCAGGAAGAACGCCAGAACGCCATTTTGGAGAGTGAGGGAAGGAGGCCTGCGGAGTGTGGGGAAACGGATCTCCCTGGCGCCATGGCTGACGGCTCCAACCTGATCTCCGAGATGAACCTCCGGCAGCTGG
Organism: Dendrobates tinctorius; assembly: GCF_039654945.1. Classification (NCBI taxonomy): domain Eukaryota; kingdom Metazoa; phylum Chordata; class Amphibia; order Anura; family Dendrobatidae; genus Dendrobates; species Dendrobates tinctorius. The sequence goes on from NW_027361930.1 coordinate 253,993, forward strand.
AGATAGTCGAGCTGACCACCCAGCTGCAGCTGAGACGGGAGGCCTTGGAAAGGCTGAACCGACAACGTGCCCAGGAGGGGCCTACGCCTGCGGTACCCGCTCCACCGGTACCTGCTACCGCTGCACCGGACTGTCCGCAGGCAGCGCCAGTCTATATCTCCAAGCTGTCCATACAGCTGGTCGCGGCTCGCCCGGAGGAGTCCCCGGAGACCCCGGGAGCTGAGGCCACGCTATTGCCTGGACCTGACGCGGCTGCGCAGGTCCCATCGGAGGCCCCTGCGGACTCGGAACCATCACCCGCTCCACCACCGCCGGCATCCAGACCAGCCATTCCGGTGGATATCCCGGCAGCGGCCCACCACCTCAAGCCTGCACCGGAGCCGGAACACCGCCAGGAGGTCCCAGGTAGGACTGCAGCCCCTGAACCTGGGAAGGCCCTGGGTTGTACGCCCGTGGTAGCGGCGGGACAGGTCGTGCTGGACCTTGTCTGGGACCGGGATGCTAGTCCTGAGGATAAGACATCTGAACCCCTAAAGGTGGTGTCACGGGCCCCAGTGGGTGAGGACCAGTCCCAGGAGGAAGAAGAGAACTGGGCTAGTTGCCAGGCTACCATCCGGCAACTGGCAGCTGAATATCGGGAGAGGGAGCAGAGAAAGATGGCTGTGCTGGGCCCGGATCTAGCCCGAAAGGAGTAAACTCGTGCTGGTCACTTTGGTCCCCGGGATTCAGCAGGATGGGGCCAGGTTCTCAACGTGAACCAGGAAAAGGGGTTCGGGTTTATCTCTGACCCCAAAAGAATAAGTGACCTTTTCTTTAGCCGGAGAGACGTTGAGTCCCATCTGAGTAAGTGTGACGAGTATCAGCTTACGCTGAGTCGTTCTTCTTAGAAAGAGTGGACCCTCTGGGCCGTGGCACCCACCCACCTAGGGCGAGCTGACCTAATGAGAACCACCCCCTATACAGGGAGTGTCAGGGGCAAGACCAAGGGGGTGAGCCACCACGGCAGCTGGACCAGATGGCCAGCTCAGGGAAACAAGACAAGGCAAGACGATTCGCTAATTCAAAGAAACTTCATTAAGGAAGACTTCAGGTACAACAGGTGCAAAACGTGAACACACAGAACATAAGACAAGGTGCGTGCAAGGGCACGCCGAGGTCCAAGACTTGAGGAACTCTTCAGGGTGCAACAGGAGCAAACGTGAACACACAGTTCGTAGAACAGTGTGCGTGCAATGGCACGCCAAGGTCCAAGCATGGAACGTGCAGATGGTATGCGGACATCGGACTCTGGACAACAGTCCACGATCAACCAGGGCATCAGGACCTGCAGCTCAGAGGGTGATCGGCAGGATCCAGACATCCAGAAGTCAGCCAGGGTTCCATGCAAGGAAACAAGACAGAGTTAGTGACATGGTGCGTGTCAACGGACACGCCAGGATCAGGTTCACAGGACAGAGACCTGCGCATGCCGAGGGGCATGCCAGGGACGGGTTAGGTTCACAGGATGGTGGCCTGCGCATGCCAAGGGGCATGCCAGGGACGGGTCAGGTTCACAGGACGGTGGCCTGCGCATGCCAAGGGGCATGCCAGGGAGAGACACAGGGTACGATGGCATCGGAATCCAAGTGCTGGCATCGACCGACAGGGTCCAGGTAACTGGCTACGGACATCAGCTCCGGACATCAGGCCGCAGTCATCTAGGTCCGGACCTCTGGCAGTGGTCGGCAGGTTATGGAATCCGGCAGTCAAACTAGGGGTCAGAGAAGAGCAAAAGAGACAAAGGCTTTGTGCAAGAGTAGCACGAAAAGACACAGTGCGAGAACCAGCGTGAGTGCAAGGGAGCACAGAGACCACGGCTGGGAGCACCTGCAGGTGGTACCGACGATGGCAGTTGCAAGCGGGCACGACTAGAGGCGGCACCGCTGCGGGGCCACGCAGCCAGACCACTATAGCACTGGACGGGGCACGGCTGGGGCACACAGGCGAGCACGGCTAGAGGCGGCACGGCTGAGGCACACCAGGTAGGCACAGGCGACCAGGCACGTGCACAGAGGCACGGAGCCACAAGGCAGGGCTAGGCAAAGGGTACAGGACAGAGCCACATGCAAGACAGCATGGCAAAGCCTAGTACGAAATGTGCAAGAGCGCACGAAACAACAGGGACAAGACAAAGAACGAGGCAGAGACCTGCGCATGTGGAGAGCATGCCAGGGACAGGGACAGTCTAGCAGCGGAGCGTAGGCCGAAGCCCAGAGCCGGGCCAAGGAAGGACCTTGGGACTAGACAGGGTACAGAGCGAGGCCTGCACGTGTAGAGACACGCCAGGGAGAGATTCAGAGCGGAGGCCTGCACGTGTAGGGAGACACGTCAGGAACAGGGACAGTCTAGCAGCGGAGCATAGGCCGAAGCCCAGAGCCGGGCCAAGGCAGGGCCTTGGGACTAGACAGGGTACAGAGCGAGGCCTGCATGTGTAGAGACACGCCAAGGAGAGGTTCAGAGCGGAGGCCTGCACGTGTAGAGACACGCCAGGGAGAGGTTCAGAGCGGAGGCCTGCACATGTCGAGACGCCAGGGAGAGGTTCAGAGCGGAGGCCTGCACGTGTAGAGACACGCCAGGGACGGAGACAGAGGCAGGGTACCTGAAGCCACAAAGCAGAGCGAGACATGAAACAAGGACAGAAACACGAAACAGAATCAGAGCAAACAAGGACTACAAGGCAAAGCAGAGCAGGGACAAAACATGGCACGAAGGACAAACACTAGACAAGACACAAGACAAGAGATGGCATACGAGCACGGAGCGTGTGCAGAGACGCACAACAGAGCAGAGTGCAAGGGTACAGAATAGATGGAGCGCCCCACAGACCAAGCAGCCATGCAGGGACACCACACAGTACTCAGGCCCTGAGCATAGGAAGGGGCGGCCTGATATAGGGCATAGCACCTCCTCTTCCAGGTCAAGACCAGGGGGGCACTTCCAGGTTCAGATCCACAGGATAACAGAGCGTAGTCGCATGATCAGAGATCCAGACATGACGAGACGACTGCAGAATCAGTGCTGAAACCTAGACAGGTCACATGATCAGAGTTCTAGACATGACGAGATGATTACCAAACCAGACAGTGCAGGATCCTAGGAAAGGTCACATGATCAGTGTTCCAGACATGACGAGATGATTGCAGAACCAGACAGTGCAGGATCCAGACAGGGACACCTGATCAGAGATTCTAGACATGACGAGAAGATCACAGAAGACAGAGCAGAAACACAGGCATCCTGCAGCTCAGACATGAGGTGAGTGTGCACACTGCTCTAGGGAACGAGCAGTATAGCAGACAAGATATACGCATGCACATCGCTCCAGGAGTTCTTGAGAGAAAACAGACTGGGCAGACATGACAGACATGGCGGACATGACAGTAAGGGACACCCGGCCCGGAGTCTGCAACCTGGGGAGTATGTGACATTCACCCGGCATGAGGGGCTCAGGGGGTGGTATGCCCTGAATATCCGCCGTATCCCGGAGGACCTTGCTGAGAGGTATAAGCTGAAGCGACCTGCTGCGCATCCACCCACAGTTGCCACACCTGCTCCTAGAAAACCGGCAGCCCTTGCATCAGTTCCAGCCCGACAGCCTAAACCAATGGTCCCCAACTTGACACCTTGAGAAGAGGAGTACCTGAGGATGGCCAATGAGTACCTTGCATCTGGTAGCAGTTCCAGTTTGGCTTCCAGAACCCCAGGAGGGGACCACAATTAAAAAATTTACAGTAAATCTCGTTACCCAGGTGGGTTTGTTTGCACCGTTGTGCCTGTTTCTATTTTTGCTATCATGTTTTTCTGGTAGCACTTTTGTTGCCTAATTTTTGCAGTGGCAGCATTCTTCAATTTTGAACTACAGTGATCATGAACTTGGAGTGTATCACAAACTCTATTGTAAATAGTTTGCACCTCTTTAGGTGCTCTCTCTTGGCTTTACATAAAAGACACTTTGCGAAGATGATGTTTTACATAAAAGACACTTTGCGAAGATGATGTTTTGCATGGACACTTTTCGAAGATGATGTCTACCTCAAAGGACACTGCAAGAGATCCCGACTGGGAGTGGTGTCCAGCACTTACAAGAATCTTTGAAATGTTTTATTGTTGATAATGTGTTTATTAAGAGTATTAGTAACTGAGAAATGGCTTTTATAGAAAATTGAGAATGTTTTGCAGAATAAAGAATTGAAAGTAGACAGGTGACGGACCAGGTATTTGCGGTCGGCGTCTTGCGTCTAGAAGAGAGAACAATAATAAAGAAAAGTGTACTAGAGAAGGAAAAGCTGAATAATTCTGAAGTGATAGTGAGTCACAGATAATGGCACTTAGAATGAAAAATTGCACTTTTTGACTTGAAATTTAGATAGTTAAATAAGAATTGTTTGTAACGTTCAAGAATAAGTACCTCCTATACTAGGAAGTTTAGTATAAGGATTGTTATGCAGCATTATAAAAATTGTGTATGTTCCTGTACTGTCAACTTTGTTGTCTTGCAGCCTGCGGACGTGCTGTGTTTAACGGGGGGGTATGTGACGCCCCTGAGGCTCAGTCGCCACAGAGGTACTGCACCTTCTCCTAAGGTGTATTGCCCCACCAACTAGGTAAGTTGGGAACTCCTTTCCACACTCTAACGCTCGCACCCCACACAACAGGGTAGTTCTGCACAACCACATTGCGGCTCAGTGCTTAGAGAGTAGCAGAGCACCTCTGGTGGTTCCCTGCATGGAACAATGGATGTGCTTGGAGGTGGGTGGAGTTGAGATCCATATAAAAGGTTGGGAAGGTTTAGAATTACAGAGCAGTCTGAGAGGTCAGGCGAGAGGACAGTCAGTCAGGAGAGTCTGAGGACGGGTCCTAGGAGAAGGAGTGCTGCAGCTGCCTCAGTGATCTGAGCCAGCTGACACGGGAAAGGAACAGAAGGAGAAAGATGTAGAACTGCAACCTAAGCTTCCAAAAGCGAGAGAAGGAACAGTGCGGAACGAAGGAGTAGGAGAACAGAGAGGAGATGTGGGTTGGAAGAGGAACCCTGCCTATAGGTTCTCAGCGCAAGGCTGAGGCCCGGTCCCCGAGGTTGTATGGACACTTATGGTTCTGCAGCAGACACCGGTGGAGTAGTTGGCTGTAAATGCACTACTCCCATCTAAGACTTGGGGCACAACAGCAACTGAATAGAGAGCCAGGACACTGGAGAGAGGAGTCCCCGAGAGAGGCTACAGCTGTTTGCCATACGAGTAGAGTTGTTAGGAACATCTGACAGGAGGAACTCCAGAGTACCACGGTACTGGAGCTCTTCACACCTTAAGGCGCAATAGATTAGTCGTTCAGGAAAGGTACATGTTGGCGGAGTGTTGGAGAGGAGAATCCTGACTTGCCCGGGAGGTTGATTGAGTCTCTGCCCCGGAGGACACAGCACGGAGGCAGGCACCAGTGTGTATCACGGATTGTGAGTAAAGCTTTGGAACTGCAAGCCCAGGTGTCTTCCATTCATTTGTGTGCCAACACTGTCAGCACCGCTACATCTGGGTGCCAGCTTTCCTCACACCGCCTGCGCCTATTCTCATCTACTGCAATTACACTGCCCTGGGGTTACAGCTTCACCTGTGGGGAGCAACACCATCTATGCTGCAACACACCATCAGCCCCAGAGGATCTGCACGCAGCATTGGCTTAACATCTTGCTGCCAAACACCACAGGTGGCGTCACGAACTATCACATAAACTATATAACAAACCACCATTGATTTGGGCGCCCAGGGCCACGGGCTGTGACACATCCCCCTGACACCGGCCCGGTACCGAGTACCCCAGAGCCCTGGGAGGGCGACCCAATAGCATATTTGGTAAGCTTAATCTTTCTTACAATGCAGTGTGTGCAGAGAATTTATAAGCTGTATAGCAGTCAGTGCTCAGTAGATGTAATTAGACACCTGTGTTTTTCTATGTACGTTGCATCACACTAAATGCTTCCTGTATTTGTGTTAACTGTGTGATCATCTGCCCAATACTTATGTATGTCATTGTATTCTTTACAGTTTTACCGCATGTTCTATACCATTTACCAATAAACAAGTTAGACTACAGAGAACAGTCTGCTTATTTTGGAAGACAGAGCTGTGGTTAATGCTGTATGCTGGACTGCACACTGTGTCAGCGTGCCTGAAGGCAGAACAACAGCCTTAAAGGTGTTGCACAACAGACAGGACGAACAGGCCGAAAGCATCTCTGAAATGGAAAGGAGAATATCAAAATGTGGAGGATGATACATATAGTGACTATAATAAGCTATTGGCCCTCACTAAAGAGAATGTCTTGCTGTGGGATAGAGTGGACGACCTGGAAAATCGCTCTCATCATAATAATTTGCGCATGGTGGGACTGCCAGAATCTTTTGTACCTAAAGAGTTGAAATCAATATGCGAAATTGATCTTCCCAAAACTTTGCATCTATCCACGGGGAGTAAGGAGGAGAGGGCCCACAGAGTGGGACCACCGGCATCCTCTACCGCGACTGATGGATGGGTCCCAAAGTGCCAGACGATTATGCGCTTTCTAGATTATAATAACATAGTAACATAGTTTTGAAGGCTGAAGGAAGACCTTATGTCCATCTAGTTCAGCCTATTTTTAGTGCAGCGGTTCTCCATTGTTGGTCCTGGGGAAGGCAAAAAACCCACAGAGTAGAAGCCAATTTTCTCCATAGGGAAAAAACTTCCTTCCCCTAAGCTGGGTCAACCATCTACCTATAATATTGTTATTCGTAACCTTCTATACTGTTACTCACAAGAAAAGCATCCATTCCTTTCTTAAATTCATTCAGTGAGTTGGCCATCACCACTTCCTCAGGAAGAGAATTCCAGAGCCTCACTGCTCTTACCGTGAAGAACCCTCTTCTATGCTGGTGCAGAAATTGTCTTTCCTCCAAACGAAGAGAATGCCCCCTTGTTCTTGTCACAGTCCTTGGTACAAACAGTTCATTGGAGAGATCTCTGTATTGCCCTCTGATATACTTGTACATATATATTAAGTCTCCCCTAAGTCTTCTCTTTTCTAAATAGACCTAATTTTGATAACCTTTCTGGGTAATGTAGTGAACCAACTCCATTTATCATTTTAGTAGCCCGCCTTTGAACCCTTTCAAGTTCAGTAATGTCTTTCTTGAGCACCGGCATCCAAAATTGCACACAATACTCCAGGTGTGGTCTGGCGAGTGATTTGTACAGAGGGAGAATTATGTTTTCATCTCGTGTCCCCAGACCTCTTCTAATGCATCCCATGACCCTATTTGCTTTGGTGGCAGCTGCCTGACACTGGGCACTCCAATTTAGCTTCTTATTGACTAAGATGTCTGTCTTTTTCCATGTCTGATTTCCCAAGCAGTTTCCCATTTAGTAAGTAATCGTAGCATCTGTTTCTCCTGCCCATGTGCATAACCTTACACTTATCTGTGTTAAACCTCATTTGCCATTTTTCAGCCCAATTCTCCAATTTACTCAAATCTGTCTGTAGTTGCAAACTGTCCTCCTTTTGTGTTAACTACCTTACATAGTTTTGTATCATCTGCAAATACTGATATTTTACTGTGTAAGCCATCCACTAGATCATTAATAAATGTATTAAATAGTAGGGGGCCCAATACAGAACCCTGTGGTACCCCACTAGTAACCCTGGCCCAATCTGAGTATGCCCCATTAATAACCACTCTTTGTTTTCTATCACTAAGCCAGCTACCTACCCATCTACACACATTTTCCCCTTTTGATAAAGTTGATATCCTGCAGGCATATTGGAGACGCAACCAGCCATTTATGATATGTGTAAACAAGGAAAAGAGACATACTATACACCAGGGATCACCAAAAAATACAAATTGGTATCAAAAAAATGTCTTTATTCAGATAGTCACAATTAAAGACAGGACAAAGAAGCCCCCATGAGATGTCATAAAACCCCTGAACCCAAACCGATCAAACACATATATAGCCTAGGCATCAGCTCCTGCAGATGAACCGGCCACCTCTGAGGCGGCTGCAAATCTTGTCAATGTACAGGACACTAAACAAATGCTGGCCCCTCTGATCCTGAGAACATGGAGGATTTGTAATAAGAGGTAAGGTGTAGCGTCGCTGGTACAAGCCCCTGAGAACGTCACCCATTATATAACACAATACGACTCCTTTAAGACACTAAAATAATAAAAGACACTGGAGAAGTTTGGTATCACCATGAGGAGAGAAATTTGGTATCGCCGTGACCGGAATAGTTTGGTATCGCCGTGACGGGAACAGTTTGGTATCGCCGTGACGGGAACAGTTTGGTATCGCCGTGACGGGAATAGTTTGGTATCGCCGTGACGGGAATAGTTTGGTATTGCCGTGACGGGAACAGTTTGGTATCGCCGTGACGGGAACAGTTTGGTATCGCCGTGACGGGAATAGTTTGGTATCGCCGTGACGGGAATAGTTTGGTATCGCCGTGACGGGAACAGTTTGGTATCGCCGTGACGGGAATAGTTTGGTATCGCCGTGACGGGAACAGTTTGGTATCGCCGTGACGGGAACAGTTTGGTATCGCCGTGACGGGAACAGTTTGGTATCGCCGTGACGGGAACAGTTTGGTATCGCCGTGACGGGAACAGTTTGGTATCGCCGTGACGGGAACAGTTTGGTATCGCCGTGACGGGAACAGTTTGGTATCGCCGTGACGGGAGAAGTTGGGTATCGCCGTGACGGGAACAGTTTGGTATCGCCGTGACGGGAACAGTTTGGTATCGCCGTGACGGGAACAGTTTGGTATCGCCGTGACGGGAACAGTTTGGTATCGCCGTGACGGGAATAGTTTGGTATCGCCGTGACGGGAACAGTTGGTATCGCCGTGACGGGAACAGTTTGGTATCGCCGTGACGGGAACAGTTTGGTATCGCCGTGACGGGAACAGTTTGGTATCGCCGTGACGGGAACAGTTTGGTATCGCCGTGACGGGAACAGTTTGGTATCGCCGTGACGGGAATAGTTTGGTATCGCCGTGACGGGAACAGTTGGTATCGCCGTGACGGGAACAGTTTGGTATCGCCGTGACGGGAACAGTTTGGTATCGCCGTGACGGGAACAGTTTGGTATCGCCGTGACGGGAACAGTTTGGTATCGCCGTGACGGGAACAGTTTGGTATCGCCGTGACGGGAACAGTTTGGTATCGCCGTGACGGGAGAAGTTTGGTATCGCCGTGACGGGAACAGTTTGGTATCGCCGTGACGGGAACAGTTTGGTATCGCCGTGACGGGAACAGTTTGGTATCGCCGTGACGGGAACAGTTTGGTATCGCCGTGACGGGAACAGTTTGGTATCGCCGTGACGGGAACAGTTTGGTATCGCCGTGACGGGAATAGTTTGGTATCGCCGTGACGGGAATAGTTTGGCATCGCTGTGACGGGAGAAGTTTGGTATCGCCGTGACGGGAACAGTTTGGTATCGCCGTGACGGGAATAGTTTGGTATCGCCGTGACGGGAACAGTTTGGTATCGCCGTGACGGGAACAGTTTGGTATCGCCGTGACGGGAACAGTTTGGTATCGCCGTGACGGGAATAGTTTGGTATCGCCGTGACGGGAATAGTTTGGCATCGCTGTGACGGGAGAAGTTTGGTATCGCCGTGACGGGAACAGTTTGGTATCGCCGTGACGGGAATAGTTTGGTATCGCCGTGACGGGAACAGTTTGGTATCGCCGTGACGGGAACAGTTTGGTATCGCCGTGACGGGAACAGTTTGGTATCGCCGTGACGGGAACAGTTTGGTATCGCCGTGACGGGAACAGTTTGGTATCGCCGTGACGGGAATAGTTTGGCATCGCTGTGACGGGAGAAGTTTGGTATCGCCGTGACGGGAGAAGTTTGGTATCGCCGTGACGGGAGAAGTTTGGTATCGCCGTGACGGGAACAGTTTGGTATCGCCGTGACGGGAATAGTTTGGTATCGCCGTGACGGGAACAGTTTGGTATCGCCGTGACGGGAACAGTTTGGTATCGCCGTGACGGGAACAGTTTGGTATCGCCGTGACGGGAACAGTTTGGTATCGCCGTAATAGGAGAAGTTTGGCATCACCGTGAGACATTCACACAGACCACCATATCAATGAGATCTAAAAACAACATTGGAGGAATCGTAGGGGGTTTCCACTCCATTTCTAAATGTTTCCCCTTTTTTGAATACTTTGGTAAAATGAATGGTGTCCTACAAAACTACAACTCGTCCACAACAATAGGGAAAATAATTCAGTCATGGCGATTGGAATAAGGGGGTGAAAAAACGAGGCTGGAAGGGGTTAAAGGGAATCCCTCTGCCACCTCCGACTGCTCCATGCTGACACCATTAAGGACCTGACCGCTAGGGGGCGGCAAGGTCCCTCACGGAGACATTAGCCGGGTGTCGCACAGAACCTGGACCAGATTCTCACAGAGAAGTGAAAGCCAGGCACCATTGGCTCTTTCACTCAGTGTCACTAGTTCTCCGTGACGTCACACCTGATTCCTCAGCTGATTGGACGTTCCGCCTCAGCTCTCGGACGTGGCTCCACCCCCGAAGCTCCTGACCGCTGGAGACGTCACTGCTGCAGACGGAGCGCGCTTTGCGTGTACCTCGCCTCCCGCGAGAGATTAGAGCAGGCCGGGGTTAAGATGGCGGCGCCCGTGCTGAGAGTGTCTGTGCCGCGGTGGGAGAGCGGGGCCCGCTACGCTGTGTGCGTTCTCGGTATCGTTATATCACTCTATGCTTTCCACGTGGAGAGGGAAAAGGAGCGGGACCCCGGCTTCCAGGCCATGTGCGACCTTAACGAGTGGGTGCGCTGCTCCACCGACCTCTCCTCCAGGTACCGGGCACTTTGTGTTCAGGGATGGCACATGGGCTGCGGGCAGGGGTGGCACATGGCGCCTGGCTGCAGCCCCATCCCTGGGGAGATGCTGGGCTGTCAGCTCTGAAGGATGGAAACAAGGCCACGTCGTCAGTGCTGCTGTCAGTGTACGTGGCCAGGTGACACTGGGGCCAAGGCTGGCATTCCTGGGCATGGTGCCATCACCTGGCACACCCCCTCTGAGGAATGATGGGAAGCTGTATGTGCCCTCCTCCGCCGCGGGACTGGCAATATAGCAATGGCAGGTTTAGTCCCAGTGATTACTCCAACAGCTGGGTGCCGTGTGTGAGGGTCTGTATACAGGGACGACACCATCGTCTGTCTGTAGTACAGTCCCTTTCACCACCATGGATACAAGTTCTCCGCTTACCCTTTCATGCGTACCGTTCTGTGCCATTGAGCAGTCGCTCTTTAATTTTTTTTTTTGTTCTTTACACGATTAGGTATATTTTTTTATAAAGACCCTGTTTGTCAGAGGTAATGCTGACCCGGGCATTGGCGTGGTGTGGATGTCAGCACGGTGTCACTCCTGCAATGACCTGACGGGCTGCAGGGAAAAGATTGGCTGACAGATGCTGCTGTTTGTGTAGGCTCCTTGCTCGGCATCTTTCTAGTTACTCAGGTCTTGGCACTGAGCAGAGGGCAAAGGAATAGGAACCTATAAGTTCTTGAAAAAGTATGTAATTCTTCTAATATGCTAGACTGGTAGCCATTTTTGTCTTCCTTGCAAACGTTCTCTGTGTTAAACATAGCGGAGAGGAGGATGCTGTGATTGGACCTGAATTACATGGTCACCCTTTATTGAATGTACAATACAATACTAAAATTCTCCTAAGTGGCCACTTACAGCTTCCCCAGCGATCACTGGGAGTTAAAGGGAATCGTTCAGAAGACTCCACCCTCCTAAGCCGTTTATAAGCGCATGTAAGTCCTACAGTAGATGGCTGAATAAAATTGATACCTTGATGTCTGAAAATCAATGTCTTATTCTAGAGAAATCCACATTTTCTTAATGTTCAGGGCAATGGGTCATAGATCTGCATGAGAATCTGTCTCCAGAGCTTATTCCCTTCCTATGACCTACATGCACATATAGACGATTGGTCCTACTGACAGATTCCCTTTAACCCCTTACTACCATCAGACGTACTATTACGCCGATGGCAATATACCCTGCTATGATGTGGGCTCCACCTCAAAGCTGGGACATGTCAGCTCTTTTGAACAGCTGATGTTTGTCCGCAATAGCCGCGGGTGGAATCGCGATCCGCCCGTGGCTATTAACTAGTTAAATGCCGCTGTCAAACTGACAGAAGCATTTAACAAGCGCTTCCGGCCGTCTCCTTGAGACCTCTATGGTTGTTGATGCTGGATTGCTATGAGTGCCACCTGGTCATAGCAAGTCTGTAATTCTGCTACATAGAGGCGATCTGAGCATCGCCTGTATGTAGCAAAGCCAATCGGGCTATGGCAGCTTCTAGCCTCCCATGGAGGCTATTCAAGCATTACAAAAGTTAAAGAATTTCACAGCGTTTGGAATTCTTTTTCCAGTTTTCTAGTACACGACATGGTAAAATCAATGGTGTCGTTCAAAAGTACAACTCGTCCTGCAAAAAATAAGCCCTCACATGGCCATATTGACGGAAAATTGAAAAAGTTATGGCTCTGGGAAGAAGGGGAGCGAAAAACGAAAACACAAAACTGAAAAAAGCTCCAATCATTAAGAGGTTAAAGCTGTAACCCACACAGCTTGTCACTGATCACCTGGTCCTGCCAGCCTGTCAGCCCGCTAGTAAAATGCACTGATAATACAATGGAACTTGAAATCTGCTGCATGAGCGCTGTGGAGAGTGTATATAGTGCCCCCTCAGAGTTGGACTTTCCCCGGGGTCTCGGCTACCGGGGGTAGCCGAGACCCCAGAGAACATGATTCCGGTCTTTTTTTTTTTTACCGACCCCGCTTTTGCAATCGCCGTTATTAACCGTATAGCAGTGACAGCAAAAAAAAGTCCGATGTGCCATTTAATTTCTGTCTCCTCTGATGTGATCGCACATCAAAGAAGAGAGAAATATCCCCAATTTCCCCCCTCCCCTCCTGGTGGTCTTCGGCCCTCGTGCTTCTCCTCCATGGGCGCCGCCATCTTCTTCCAGGAAGAAAATGGCGGGCTCATGCGCAGTGCGCCCACCGAGATCTCCCGGCCGGTACCTGGCAACAATAGGAAGATTTTTCCTATTGGTTCATTTTGGTCACTGTGATAGACCCTATCACAGTGATCAAAATAAAAAAATTAGTAAATAAACCCCCTCTTTATCACCCCCATATGTAGGGAAAAATAATGAAATAAAGAAAACATATTTATTTTCTCTTTTTCATTAGGGTTGGGATTAGGGTTGGGGCTGGGATTAGGGTTAGGGGTGTGTTGGGGTTAGGGTTGGAGCTAAAATTGAGGGGTTTCCAATATTTAGGCACATCAGGGGGTCTCCAAACATGACATGGCGTCACCATTGATTCCAGCCAATTTTGCGTACAAAAAGTCAAATGGTGCTCCCTCCCTTCCGAGCCCAGACGTGTGCCCAAACAGTGGTTTACCCCAACATATGGGGCATCAGCGTACTCAGGACAAATTGCACACCAACTTCGGGGGTCTAATTTCTCCTGTTACCCTTGGGAAAATAAAAAAAAATGGGGGCTAAAAAATCATTTTTGTGGTAAAAATGATTTTTTATTTTCACAGCTCTGTTATAAACTTCTGTGAAACACTTGGGGGTTCAAAGTGCTCACACACATCTAGATACCGTATTTTTCGTACTATAAGACGCACTTTTTCCCAAAAAATTTTGGGGAAAAATGGGGGTGCGTCTTATGGTCCAGATGCATTTACCAGGAGACACCATCCGAGGCTGATGGGCGGCGATTTGGCAGATGATCGGTGATGTGGGGGCTCCGCCGGCATTGGTGGAAATCCCGGAGCCCTCGCACATCCATCCCGGGCTGGTGTGGCACTTTTGCAGGTGATCGGCAGTGCAGGGGCTCCGCCGGCATTTTGTGAAAGGAGCCCCCGCACTTCCATTGTTGTAATGCTGAATTGAAAATGGCCGCGCATAGTGAGATCTCGGGAGACTAGATGTTGTCCCGGGAGACGAGATCTCGTCTCCTGAGATCTCACTCTGCGCTTGCGCTGCCTCCGACCAGGGCTGTGGAGTCGGTAAGCCAAACCTGCGACTCCGACTCCTCAATTTCCCTTACACCGACTCCAACTCCGACTCCACGACTCCGACTCCCACACATATTGCTTATATTTAAGTGAAAAATTTATTGTAGTACAATGTGAACCTCAGACATTTAATCATTTTTATGATCCCATAATCAAGATATTTAGATAGAACAGAATTTATATTGGTGTACTACCCGGTTTTCATTCTTTTTGGTACAGATACGATATGGATAGACAGATATGGATAAATGGATAGAGCAGATTTCTAATCTGCTTTTGCTATTGAAAACATTATCTATGAGCTCAAAAACCTTTCAGGTGATGCGGTTTTTTAAAAAGATGATCAGCTTTTGCAGCTGAAAAAAGTATCCTCAAAAAACACAGGAAAAACGCTGTGTGAATGTAGCCTTAGATCAGGAATAGAACAGCCATTTATAGGACATTTCATAACTTTCCCAAATTCCTATGAAAAAATATTCAGCACATTCTGCATTGAATTACTGTACCCAATTTATTATATATTTTAGGAGTCGGTCCATTTTATACCGACTCCGACTCCACCAAAATGAGCTCCGACTCCGACTCCACAGCCCTGCCTCCGACGGCCATTTTCCTGAAGCTCAATTGAGCATTACAACAATATAATGCTGAATTGAGCTTCAGGAAAATGGCCGCAATGTAATGCTGAATTGAGCTTCAGGAAAATGGCCGCCGGAGGCGGCGCATGCGCAGAGTGAGATCTCAGGAGACGACATCTCGTCTCCCAAGATCTCACTATGCGTGGCTGTTTTCAAATCAGCATTACAACAATGGAAGTGCGGGGACTCCTTTCACAAAATGCCGGCGGAGCCCCTGCACCCCCCGATCATCTGCAAAAGTGCCGCACCAGCCCGGGATGGATGTGCTGGGGCTCTGGGATTTCCACCAATGCCGGCGGAGCCTCCGCACCACCGATCATCTGCCAAATCCGCCGCCCATCAGCCTAGGATGGATGTGTGGGGGCTTTCACAAAATGGCAGAGCCCCCACACCACCGAACTTGCTGCAACAGCCAGGGCTGTGGAGGCGGTAAGCCAAACCTGCGACTCCGACTCCTCAATTTCCCTTCCACCGACTCCACGACTCCAATATATTGCTTATATTTAAGTGAAAAATTAATTGTAGTACAATGTGAACATCAGATATTTAATCATGTTTATGATGCAATAATCAAGACCGTCCTTTTGACGGTGCAACAAATCGTGTTGCATTTTGGTGCGGCCGGCTCACCGTCAAAAGGACGCATGCGCCGGCAAAAGCATACCTGCGCACGGCCTGCATACCCAAAGGTAAAGATAGGGTACGCAGGTCGCATGCAGCGTCTCATGCGCCTATAGGCGGAGCTGACCGGAGGAGGCGCTGCAGGGGGCGGCGCTTCACAGCGAGCGTCCACTGCGCCTCAGAACGCTAGCCTAAGGGCATCTGTCCAAAATATGTATCTTAGTCTTAATTTGTTACCTGGTAGCTTTCCCTAGACTGACTGGTGACGTACACAAGGAGAGACCGGTCAGTCTAGGTAATCGGGGCAGGAAGAAGCAGACAGGGACCTGCCTCAGACTAGTCACCCAATGCATAGTCCCCTGCCAGAGTAGAAGTATGACTTCTCTGAAATGCTTTGCCGTTTCATAATAAAACAGGCATGTCTGTAATACCAGAACCAGGCTCTGATTCTGCGGCCAGCATAAATCCATTGTCTGGTTCCATTTATCACATCTGTCCTCACGGTTAGGAAAAAAATACCAATTGTCTTATCCGACTTCCGTTGTAGATTCCGGTTTTCGTTCTGTTTGTTTTTTAAATACAATTGTCTCCTCCCATTGCTTGCTATAGACAGAGTATTGCTTTTATGTATCACATTCTGGGAAGTGCACATCGCATAAAAGGGAAAGGACTTCAAGTATTCTCATTGATTTGAATGGGGCTTGCAGAAGTCCATGCACATCCTGCACAGGCAACTGTCCATGTACGGAATTAATTTTTCAGCAACAAGTTTCTGCTGTAACTGCACATTATGTTTTTTTCACCTGACTGAAGAGGGTCACAATCTTGGGCTTCAGAAGAGAACAATTTGTCTATGTCATGAGAATGCAGTCCAGTCAGATCTCAGTGCTGCTAGAACATTCTATTCGCTATGCTATTTAGTAGCCTAGTAGTTTGTTGTCTGTTACCATAGAAACATCAGAGCTGTCAGCACAAACATATTTTTTTGCTTAGACTATTTGATAAGTTGCTTTATTTTCCTTTGTGGATGTGTGTATAAGGATTGTACCAAAACTTGAAGTTAATCCAATCAGTCAGATTTGGGATGAGTTTACGATCGTGGGGACCCTCACTGATCTGGAGAACGTGGCTCTAAAGAGCACCAAATATATTCTCTTTGGGCGTGCCAGAGATGGCCGAGTGTTGTGACTTGCTGTCTTCAGCGGTCTTGCTGATAATTTTGTGTGGTCCATCCTGGTCCATCTTCTTTTTTCTTGGTAAGCCATATACCAGTCCACCTTCTTGTATTTCTACATACTCTAGTTCTGATGACCCTATGCTTATGCCATTACTTGTTTTTGCAAGTTGTGCTACAAAATCTCTTGTGTAGAACTGGACCAGACAGGCAAGTCTTCTCTTTGCTTGTGTTCAATGATCCTATTGTGCCTAATACCCTGTCACTAAGTGCCCAATCCACATTGATGTGTGTTACAGTTTGCCTTCTTTGGATTCTGTGTGATAGAGATTGGGTATTGGAGGAACACCATTGTAGATCCTTCATTTTGGAGATGCTCTGGCCCAGTTGTTTAGGCTTCATAATTTGGCCCTTGTTAGTCTCTTAGATCTTTACACTTTCCCATTTTCAATGCTTCCAACAAATAAACTTTAGCAAATTTTCTTTACCCCTGAAATTGTTTTTAAATGTTACCAACCGCTCTGATTTTAGAAGTATACTTAATGGCTTACCGCTTCTCCTCTTCCAATGCTTCCCAGGTCCTCTGTGCTTCCTTTTCCAGCTGGATGGGCATGTAACCTCAGCAGCCAATTATAGGCCGGATTGGTGTCCAACATGGCACCGCTGTGCCCCGTGATTGGCTTTAGCAGTCACACATCCGTCCAGCCAGAAGAGAAAAACTGGAGGGGTCACAAGCATTGATGAAAGAGGAGTCGCAGAATTTGGTAAGGTAAGCATACTTTATTTTACAGTGTGCTAGACAGTTTTTAAGAAAAATAACTATATTCTTGGAATTCTTTTAGAATTGATTGTTTACTTGCTGCCTAGTAGACCGTAGCATATGGTCACACACAGCGGTTGGCGTGTGGCAGAAATAGGGGTGCAATGTGGCTACATCATGGCAATAACAGCTGCTGTCAAATCTACTATATAATCGTCTAATTTTGTCTGTAACGGAAATCCAGCGTCACTGACTGGTCGCGCTCGGCCGCGACCAATCAGCGACAGGTGCAGTCCGGCCGCGAATTGGTGCAGCTAGCCACTGATCTCCCGACGGTTGCCGCGGGTCATCTCCTGCTGCACAGAGATGACCGGTGCAGCGCTCAATGTGCGGATGGTACCCAGGGTCTGGAGGAGAGGAGATTCTCCTCCAGGCCCTGGGTACCATAAACCTGTAAAAAATAGAATTAAAATAAAAAATAGTGATATACTCACCTTCCGACAGCCCCCGGACTCTTTCCCTCTTCTCACCACGCACCCGGCATCTTCCGATCCCAGTAATGCTTTGCGCGAAAGACTGCTGATGACATTGTGCTCTCGCGAGAGTGGCGTCATCTCCGGTCCTTCACGCTAAGCATTACTGGGATCGTAAGATGCCGGGTGCGTGGAGAGGAGATTGGGGGCCGTCGGAAGGTGAGAATAACATTTTTTTTATTTTTTACATTCTATCTTTTACTATTGATGCTGCATAATAAAAAGTTGATTACAATCTTAGAATACCCGATGCGTTGGAATCGGGCCACCATCTAGTGTATTATAAGAAAGAGTCCATTGACTTTTTAATGGTCGCACAGTTCTTGCACTGCATGGAGATTAAGAGTTAAACACCAATCAAAGATTACCATGTTTTTGCTTTTAAAGGGGATTGTATGTAAGTAGAAAAATAAGGCTATTTTCTAATAGCGTTTCATCGCTCCTTGGTTTGTGTCCAGTATTGCAGCTTAGTTATGTTGTAGAGCATGTGGCTAGGCAGAAATACAACGCATAATCTGTTGACAGGTGTGACCCTTTTATTGGAATACTAATTTTTGTATTATGTACTATCCCTTTATGTGCATTTATAGTATTGTCATGCATATTGTCACTACTGGACACTTTCTGAGCAGGGAACCTTAACACAGCCTCCTTCCCTTCCTCCTTTAGCAGAGTCCCAGAGGTTGGACTGATCAAAATATTATGGCGTGTCCTTGTAGTATGCCATAACGATATAAAATGGGAATACCCCTTTAAAGGGATTGTCCAGTGAGAGCAAGTTCTCACGTATCCACAGTATAGGTGATAACTTGTTGATTAGTTAGGGCCAACTGCTGAGATTGGGGTACTGCTGCTCTGTACATTAGTTATGGGGCTGCTGAGTGCTGCTCTCGACTTTTTCTGACAGCCCCATGCAGAATGAATGGTGCGGCGATCGGGCATCTGACCTGCCACGCCATTATATAATGGGGATAAAAATTCCTGGTCCTGCTGATCATTGCTGGTCCCAGCGGTGGCACATCTACCGATCAGTAATTCAATACCTATATTGCGGATAGGTGATAACTTGGTTTAACTGGGCAGCCCATTTAATAAACTTAATCTTTAGCAGCAGTTACTAAGAAATTGTAAATGCTGGATAGAAGCTGTCTTTATTTCATGTGCAGCCTTCCTTATTGTCGGCTATGGAAGTTATGTGACGGCAAGTTCATATGAGGCTTTCATTCCCTGTGAGCGTAGCTGAGTCATATCCACGTGGAGGAGACTTTCAACGTCTCCTGGTGTCTAAGTTCAGTCTATCTTGTGATTTTTCAAAGTGCCGTTTAAGTTCTTGTCTCACAAGATTGGCAGATTTCTGTAATGACTCTTCCTGCAACCTGCTGGTTCACACAGTGGGAACAGTCAGATCTGTACGGTAAAGCAAGAGGCTGCGATCTGTTGCATGTAGAGCTCTGATGTTTGGCTGTCTGCCTCCGACATGGACAGGGCACACTAGTGAAATTCTATATCCACTTGTACTACTGGGCCTGACGAGCTTCTGTCCTGATAGAGAAACATATTTAATGTCAGATCTTTTCACCAGTCCTTGTCCTGTTGGTGGCTAAAATGAAAAGGTTAAGTGTTGCAATCTTGTGGCGTAGCCATTAGTAGGGGGTCGGTGGGAATAAATGAGAAATGGAAATGAAGACTCTTTTGTTGTGGTATAAATATGCCAAGCCATAAGTGGAAAATGTAGCTTGATATTGCATAATTGGAAGTCTTAACCACCAAAGGTTGGGGTGGGCACGCTGGCATTCAGGGATCCCGCAGTCCCAGGCCATAACATCTAACTAACCAGGGATAATTCAATGTCTTATTATATCGCATTTATTATATCTGGTATATAGTTATTTCAGCTTACTCTGCTTGTCCCCTTATGTTGTGAGGTCAAGAAACTTTTCAAAGTGCTTTAGGATCCATGTAGTGCTGGACATCTGTTTATCTGACCACAACATTTTATTGGGTCCTGCTATCTCAATTTAGTTTGATTAACGAGAAGAGAGAGAGCACAAAAAAAAAATCTAATCCTTAGCCTCCTATATATTCAGACATAGCTTGGGGAAGGCATTTATGCAGGGGGCATTTATGCACATGTAATCGAAGTACATGTATCAAAGTACTGGCAGTTATAACATGGCAGTTAGACAGGGCAGGAGACAGGTAAGACAAATTATTCCCTGTACATTTGGAGTACCACAAATATATATACCATATGCATTTGTGTAATTTATATCCTAGCCGCTGCATTCACACACATCCACCGCCCTGGCATTAACTCTCTACACTCCATCCATATCGGCCCCTCGCTCCTTTCTTCTTCTATGTATAGCACTCACGCTCTTTTCACATAGTTAAATTGCACAGATCCAGTCAGTTCCACCATTCAACATAAGAGACGCTCTCACAAATCACTTAACCATCTGCTCACTCTTTCTATCCTCCTTCTAGTCGCAGGAGACATTGCTCCCAACCCTGGTCCCCCATGTTATTCAAAGTCAAACCCCCCCCCCAACTGCTACACTCAGAAACCCCTCTAATCTTAATATTCCCTGCATTCCATCTGTCTCTCTTAATTGTGCCCTTTGGAATTCTCGCTCAGTGTGTAACAAACTCTCCTTCACTCATGACTTTTTCCTTTCTAATTCTCTTAACCTCCTGGCTCTTACTGAAACCTGGATCCAGCAGTCACACTACCGCTGCTGCTGCTCTTTCATACGGGGGGACTACACATCTCTCATACCCCAAGATCAGACAATAGAGCAGGTGGAGGCGTTGGTCTGCTCCTATCACCAAAATGTACCTTTCAGGTTATCCCTCAACTACCCTCACTAGTCTTCCCTTCTTTTGAGGTCCATGCCGTCAGACTCTACACCCCCTTCTCCATGCAAGTGGCGGTGGTGTATCGTCCTCCCGGCCCCTCTAATCAGTTCCTGGATCATTTTGCCACTTGGCTTTCACATTTTCTCTCCTGTGACATCCCTACCCTCATCATGGGAGATTTCAACATCCCCATTGCTCTTCCCCTCTCCCCATCTGCTACTCACCTTTTATCTCTAACCTTCTCGTTTGGCCTTTTGCAGCTTACTAATTCTCCAACGCATGAAGACGGAAACTCCCTCGACTTGGTCTTCTCTCGGCTTTGTGCAGTGGATGATTTTGCAAACTCCCCTCTCCCGCTCTCTGACCACAATCTTCTTTCATTCTCTATCAAGAACTGCCAGGCTGCTCAGGTCACCCCCTCTGTCCATACTTATAGAAACATACAGGCCATTATTACCCAGAAACTTATGAAGAACTTACAGTCTTCATTGGCCCCTATCTCCTCCCTCTCATGTCCTGATTATGCACTGAAGCATTACAATGAAACACTTCAAAGTGCCCTGGATGAATTTGCACCCCCTATAAATAGAACACCACAACACAGACGGCGACAAGCCTGCCACACCCTGCAGCGGTGCTCCAGGTGCGCCGAACGTCTGTGGAGAAAATCCAATCTACACGAAGATTTTATCCATTATAAGTTTATGCTTAGAACATACAACACTGCCCTTCACCTCGCCAAACAAACCTATTTCAACACCCTCATCACCTCACTGTCCAATAACCCAAAATGTCTCTTTGACACTTTTCATTCTCTACTCAACCCAAGAGTACAGGCCCCAACCACGGAGCTCCGAGCTGACGATCTGGCCAATTACTTCAAAGAAAAAATTGACCAGATTCGACAGGAAATTATCTCCCAATCACCTCATACCATGCACTGTCCTCCCTCCCCCACTGCATCTAGCTCACTCTCTGATTTTGAACCAGTCACAGAAGAAGTAAGCAGGCTCCTTGCATCTTCTCGCCCAACCACTTGCATCAGTGACCCATTTCTGTCACATCTCCTCCAGTCCCTTTCCCCTGCTGTCTCTGACTGCTCCTTTATTGTATCTTTTGACGGTTCCTCCTCCTCTCACCTTCCCCTTACTGTTGGGGTTCCTCAAGGATCGGTTCTAGGCCCCCTCCTCTTCTCCTTGCACACTGCCCCTATTGGTCAAACAATCAGTAGATTTGGTTTCCAGTACCATCTCTATGCTTATGACACCCAATTATACGCTTCTTCTCCTGACATCACGCCAGCCTTTCTAGAAAACACCGGCGATTGCCTAAACACTGTGTCTAACATCATGTCCTCACTATATCTGAAACTGAACCTGTCAAAGACTGAACTCCTTGTGTTTCCTCCCTCTTCTAATGTACCTATACCCGACATTGCCATTTCTGTGTGTGGCTCCACTATTACTCCCCAGCAACATGCCCGCTGTCTTGGGGTCATACTTGATTCCGAGATTTCCTTTGCCCCCCCCCTCATTCGATCACTGGCTCGCTCTTGTCATCTGCGCCTCAAAAACATTTCTAGAATTCGACCTTTTCTTACTTTTGACTCTGCAAAAACTCTTACTGTTTCTCTTACTCATTCTCGTCTCTACTATTGTAACTCTCTTCTAATCGGTCTCCCTCTTACCAAACTCTCCCCTCTCCAATCTGTCTTGAATGCTGCAGCCAGGATCATATTCCTCACCATCGTTACACCGATGCCTCTACCTTGTGCCAGTCATTACACTGGCTACCCATCCACTCCAGAATTCATTATAAACTTATTACCCTCACCCACAAAGCCCTCCATGGCTCAGCACCACCCTACATCTCCTCCCTTGTTTCAGTATACCACCCTACCTGCGCCCTCCGTTCTGCTGATGACCTGAGGTTAGCATCCTCAATCAGAACCTCCCACTCCCGTCTCCAAGACTTTACACGTGCTGCGCCAATTCTTTGGAATGCACTTCCCAGGTCAATACGATTAGTCCCCAATCCCCACAATTTTAAGCGTGCCCTGAAAACGCATTTATTCAGACTGGCCTATCGCCTCAACACATTAACCTAATCTAGCCTTGTGTGGCACAGCCAAAAGTTTTACCATAACCAGGTTCCCCGCATCATGTTCCCACATGCTTTATGCATCCATTAGCCCTCTGTGTCTGTACTGATACACATTTAACATTATGGCTGGGCCATACAATCAGGGCAACTGTTACCACTCACCTTTCGTGTCTCCCTTTTTTTTCCTCATAGACTGTAAACTTGCGAACAGGGCCCTCATTCCTCTTGGTATTTGTTATAATCCGTGATTATTGTTATGCTGTAATGTCTATTGTCTGTACAAATCCCCTCCGAAATGTAAAGTGCTGTGGAATATGTCGGCGCTATAGAAATAAAATTTATTATTATTATTTATATTGCCCTCAGTTGGGTATGTTTATGTAAGGCCAGGATCACACATGCGAGACGCGGACGAATTTCTCGCTTGTTAATACCCGGCACTGCCGCCGGCACTCAGGAGCGTGCTGCTCCTTGTATTGCTATGCGGCCGCATGCTCCGCTCCCGAGTGCCGGGTATTAACATGCGAGACTCTGCCGTATTTCTCGCATTTGTGATCCCGGCCTAACATATAGACTTTACTGGGCCATATGAGACAGTGCAATGACTATACAATAGTACTGCGTCCATTACTACACATATTGCAGGTATAATAGATATACCCTTACAGGTCATCTCTGCCAGTACGCACTGTCCTCTGCACGTGCATGTTTTATCTCTCCTGTCTCTCCTTGTACCTGGCTCTGACCAATAAAATGTTGTACCGTACTTTATAGAACATTTGGGATGTTTGGTCGATACATATGAGTGATTTATCCCTTCATATATACCGTAGTTTAATGGTATGCTCTGTATAATTAGCATTTTTACAATTGGATGTGAATGTAAGCATACATTGTTTTTCCCATGAGGTCCTTATGACAGTTTGAAGTCTGTTGACCCATTCTTTTATGTTGGGCATTGGTCTCTCATATAGTCACAGCCCAGGCCCATTTGTGTCACCAGCAAGAGATACCCACCAAACAGTGAGCTGCTGCTGGAGGGATACCCTATCTGTGTAATCATACAATTACAGACTTGTTTTCAGAGCTGTAGATTTTTTTTATGGGCTCTTTCAATGTGTTTTTTGGTATATCGTTTAAAATTCAGTTGGAACAGGTCGAGATTTTATCTCTGTAGCAAGAATAATGATTTTATTTCTATAGTGCCAACATATTCCGCAGCACTTTGCACAAGTCCCCTCTATAATGTAAACAATAGACATTACAGTATAGCAATAAACAAAGATGAAATCAGATACCAAGAGGAAGGAGGACCCTGCTCGCAAGCTTACAATCTTTGAGGAAAAAGGGGAGGCACGAAAGGTTGATGGTAACAATTGCTTTCATTGTTCGGAGCAGACATAATGTACGAATCGGGTGTTCCTGTAATGCTGCATGAACCAGTTAACAGCCTAAGTACATAACAGTACAGACACAGACGGCTATTAAATGCATAAAACATGTGAGAACATGATGCAGGGAACCTGAATATGGTAAAAAATATTTCTGAATGAGCCACACAGGGATAATTAGGTTGAGTTGAGGCGGTAGGCCAGTCTGAACAAATGCGTTTTTAGGGCACGCTTAAAACTGTGGGGATTAATCTTATCAACCTGGGTAGTGCATTCCAAAGAATTGGTGCAGCACGTAAAAAGTCTTGGAGATGGGAGTGGGAGGTTCTGATTATTGAGGATGTTAACCTCAGGTCATTCGAAGAATGGAGGGCAAGGGTAGGGTGGTAGGCTGAGAAAGGAGGAGATGTAGGGTGGTGCTGAGCCATGGACTGCTTTGTGAGTGAGGGTAATAGGTTTGTGCTGGATTTTGGAGTGGATGGGTAACCAGTGTAATGACTGGCACAAGGTAGGGGCATCGGTATAACGATTGGTGAGTAATATGATCCTGGCTGCAGCATTCAAGACAGAATGGGTTTCCCTACAATTGACAATTTTCTCATGTGCCTCTTTTACTTGGTTACATCTGTATATTAACCGCTTGCCTCCTCAGCAAAATTTTCATTTTTACTTTTTCATTTTACTTCCATTCTTCTTGGAGCCATAACTTTTTATTTTTTATTTTTCCATTGACATACACATATGAGGTCTTGTTTTGAATTATTCCTTCTGTTTTATCATGCAATGTATTTACAATTTTTTCCCTTTTTTATGTGGGATGATATAGTTTGAAAAACTGTAATTCCACAATCTTTTTTTGGGATGTGTTTTTACAGCATAAAAATGACCAGTATGGTAAAAATGACTTTTCCATATTCTCCTGATCAGTAAAATTTTGCCAATGCCAAACTTGCATAGATGATTTATTATTATTAGTAAGGTAAGAAAAAATTGTGTTGCTATTTTCCGAGGTCCATAACGGTTCTATTTTTTTCTGATGATGGAGCTGTGAGGGATTAGTTTTGCATGGTGAGCTAATGGTTTTATTAGTACCAATTTGGGGTACATGTTATGTTTTAGTCTCTTTTCATTGCTTTTTTTAGGGAGGTGTCGACCAAAAAATGCAATGCTGGTTTTATTTTTTCTCTTAATGGTGCTTACTGTACATTTTAATCTATTTTTATATTTTGATAGACTGGTCTTATACTGAAAATGTATTGTCAAGTGTTCTTTATTACTAATATATATTTTATTTTGTACTTTTAAAAACTTGATGAAAGACAATGCTCATGAGCGTCTGCTCTGCAACCACTTTATTTAAAGGCTGCCGTCAAGAGATTTAAATGGTTAACAGCAGTGATCAAAACCCAGCTGCGGCCACTGCTGTAATACCCAGATACATACTATACCCAATATAAAAACATAATAATATAGGGTACTTGGTTAATATAATTTTGATAAACATGAAAGCCATCCCACCACGTCACAGTGGCCATATTCTGTATGATCCTAACCTCTAATATTTAAAACCTTACCATTTGTCAAGTGACTTGCATGTGGATGAGGACTGGGACCAGATTGATGGACTCGCTGCTATGGGGAACCACATGAATTTAATGTCCAGCTCAAATTAAAGGCAAGCCACACCTTTATATGCACTGGTTTTGTCTGTTTAGTGGCCAGTGTGAACACACACTGCATGCACACCGATTTATATTCCAATTCATCTATTTAGGTTTTTTATATCAGTCTGTTTGCACCAAGTGCATATAAAGGTGTGACCTGCCTTTTCTTTGAGCTGGACATTAGATTCATGTGGTTCTCCATGGCTGTGTGTCTACTAACTGGGTCTCAGTCCTTCTCAGCAGGGCTTGGAGTCGGTAAGCCAAACTTTCGACTCCTCAGTTTCCATGACTTCCGACCCCACAGCACTGCCTCACTACTGAGCATGTACATAAAGTGTAGCACAAGTTAATCTCAACTAAAAGCCAAGTTCTTTAGATCAGGAATATAACAGATATTTAAAGGACGTTTCACTACTTATTAAGAAAAAAAATAGAGTACATACTGCATTGTACTACTGTACCCAATTTGTTACACCAAAATGGGCACAGGACTTTGATTCCGACTCCACAGCCCTGCTTCTCACCCCTTATCAACATGAACATTACTTGACAAATGGTAAAGTTTTAATATTAGAGGTAAGGACCGTCCCGAATAGGATCACCATGACGTGGTGGATGACTTTTACATTTTTTTAACAAGATTATGTTAACTAAGCACCCTATATTTTCATGCACTATTGCTGCTTATAATTAAAGGGAATCTGTCACCCTTTTTTTTGCCCTATCAGCTGATGGCATTGGCATCAAGAGCTTATCTACAGCATTCTGTAATGCTGTAGATAAGCCCCGGATGTAACCTGAAAGATAAGAAAAACACATTAGATTATACTCACCGGAGGGGGGCGGTCCGGTCCGATTGGTGTCATGGTCCGGCTCCTCCCATCTTCATACGATGCCGTCCTCTTCTTCCCTTCCTGTGATAGCTCCGGCGCAGGAGCACTGCTCTGCCCTGTTGAGGGCAGAGCAGAATACTGCAGTGCGCAGGCGCCAGACCTCTCCCGACGCCTGCACACTGCAGGACTGCAGGGTGACAGATTCCCTTTAACTGCAGAGTATTTTATCTTGGGTTATGTCTGTTTTGTGGCCAGTGTTGATCATGCGCTTACATGTTGCATGCACACCAACTTATATTCTAGTTCATCTCCTTAGGTTTTTTTGTTCCACATACAGACTATGTAATATAGCCATCATGAGACTCATGTGTAGAGAGGTCAGCTCCCTCCACACGTTGTCACCCCCACAAACATGTACAGTGCAGTTTTCATATTGTGTTAGGGGATGACTATTGTCTTACACCTGTCACCTGGTTATCTGGAAAACTTCCACCCTTTTAACAGGAGATTGTACCTCTAGGGGGGTATGTCCATTATCTTTTTCCCCTGAGACAGGGCAATAACGCTATGGGTGCTCTTCATCATCTTTGTTTTCTGTCCTGCAGATACGGTCGAGGATTTGGTCTATTGGGGTCCATATTTGGAAAGGATAGTGTAATGAATCAGCCAAACAGTGTCTTTGGGCTTGTATTTTATTTACTACAGATGCTGCTCGGTGAGTACTTTTATAACCTTCTCCTAACCCTTTGTGTCGTTGGCATGGAGAAGTGATTACTATTTTGAGAGATGAGAAGCCTCAACAAAGTAGTTTATAGTTGGACCATTAAAATGTATCCTGATGAGTCAGATTACATGTGAACCAGGGCTGTGGAGTCGGTAAGCCAAACCTGCGACTCCGACTCCTCAATTTCCCTTACACCGACTTCGACTCCACGACTCCGACTCCCACACATATTGCTTATATTTAAGTGAAAAATTTATTGTAGTACAATGTGAACCTCAGACATTTAATCATTTTTATGATCCAATAATCAAGATATTTAGATAGAACAGAATATATATTGGTGTACTACCCGGTTTTCATTCTTTTTGGTACAGATACGATATGGATAGACAGATATGGATAAATGGATAGAGCAGATTTCTAATCTGCTTTTGCTATTGAAAACATTATCTATGAGCTCAAAAACCTTTCAGGTTATGCGGTTTTTTAAAAAGATGATCAGCTTTTGCAGCTGAAAAACGTATCCTCAAAAAACACAGGAAAAATGCTGTGTGTGATCGCGGCCGGGTGTCAGCTGATTATCACAGTTGACACCTGGCACTATGTCAGCGATCTGACATATGACAGTGATGTCCCCCCCTGGGACAATGTAATAATGGGTGTGTAAAAAAAAAAAAAAAAAAAAAAAAAAAAAAAAAGTGTAAAAATAACTTATAAATTAAAAAAAATAAATTCCCTAATTCATTTTTTGGAATTAAAAAATCCCAGAACAATAAAAGTGCACATATTTGGTATTGCCGCGTCCATAACGACCTGCCCTATAAAAGTGTCCCACTAGTTAACCCCTTTATTGAACCCCTTAAAAAATAAAAATAAAAAACAAAGCAAAAAATAATGCTTTATCATACCGCCGAACAAAAGTGCAATAACGCGCGATCAAAAAGACGGATATAAATAACCATGGTACCACTGAAAACGTCATCTTGTCCCGCAAAAAACGAGCCGCCACACAGTCATCAGCAAAAAAATAAGTTATAGCTCGCAGAATAAAGCGATGCAAAAATAATTATTTTTTATATAAAATTTTCATTGCATAAAAGCGCCAAAACATAAAAAAATGACATAAATGAGGTATCGCTGTAATCGTACTGACCCGAAGAATAAAACCGCTTTATCAATTTTACCGGACGCGGAACGGTGTAAACGCACCCCCCAAAAGAAATTCATGAAATGCTGGTCTGTTCATTCTGCGTCCCAAAAATCGGAATAAAAAGCGATCAAAAAATGTCACGTGCCCGAAAATGGTACCAATAAAAACGTCAACTCGTCCCACAAAAAATAAGACCTCACATGACTCGGTGGGTCAAAATATGGAAAAATTATAGCTCTCAAAATGTGGTGATGTAAAAACTATTTTTACAATAAAAAGCATCCTTTAACGTGCGACAGCAGCCAAACATAAAAACCCGCCATAAATAGTAAGTCAAACCCCCCCGTTATCACCCCCTTAGTTAGGGAAAAATAAAATAAATACATTTTTTTTTAATTTTCATTTTCCCATTAGGGCTAGGGTTAAGGCTGAGATTAGGGTTAGGGGCGTGTTGGGGTTAGGGTTGGAGTTAGAATTGGGGGGTTTAGGCACATCAGGTTCTCCAAACGCAACATGGCGACTGATCTCAATTCCAGCCAATTCTGCGTTGAAAAAGTCAAGCGGTGCTCCTTCCCTTCCAAGCTCTGCCATGCGCCCAAACAGTGGTTTACCCCCACATATGGGGTATCAACCTACTCAGGACAAATTGTACAACAACTTTTGGGGTCCAATTTCTCCTGTTACCCTTGGGAAAATAAATAATTGGGGGCAGAAATATCATTATTGCAGAAAAAAATTATTTTTTTATTTTTATGGCTCTGTAATAAACGGCTGTGAAGCACTTGGGGGTTGAAAGTGCTCACCACACATCTAGATAAGTTCCTTGGGAGGTCTAGTTTCCTAAATGGGGGTCACTTGTGGGGGTTTCAACAGATAGGCACATCAGAGGCTCACCAAACGCGACATGACACCCGCAGACCATTCCATCAAAGTCTGCATTCCAAAACGTCACTACTTCCCTTCCGAGCCCCGATGTGTGCCCATACAGTAGTTTTCTCCCACATATGGGATATCAGCGTCCTCAGGACAAATTGGACAACAACTTTTGGGGTCCAATTTCTCCTCTTACCCTTGGGGAAATAAAATTGGGGACTAAAAGATCATGTTTGTGGAAAAAATGATTTTTTTATTTTCACGCCCGGGCGTTATAAACTTCTGTGAAGCACTTGGGGGTTCAAAGTGCTCACCTTGGGGGGGGGGGGTCTAGTTTCCAAAATGGTGTCATTTGTGGGGGGTTTCTACTGTTTTGGCACATCAGGGGCTTTCCAAACGCGACATGGCGTCCGATCTCAATTCCAGCCAAAAAAGTCAAATGACGCTGCTTTTCTTCCGAAATCTGCCATGCGCCCAAATAGTGGTTTACCCCCATATGTGGGGTATCAGCGCACTCAGGACAAATTGCACAATAACTTTTGGGGTCCTGTTACTCTTGGGAAAATAAAAATTGGGGGTGAAAAGATCATTTTTGTGGAAAAAATTATTTTTTAATTTTACGGCTGTACGTTCTAAACTTCTGTGAAGCCCTTGGGGGTTCAAAGTGCTCACCACATATCTAGATAAGTTCCTTGGGGGGGTCTAGTTTCCAAAATGGTGTAACTTGTGGGGGGTTTCCACTGTTTAGGCACATCATGAGCTCTCCAAACATGACATGGCATCCGATCTGAATACCAGCCAATTTTGCAGTGAAAAAGTCAAACGGCGCTCCTTCCCTTCTGAGCTCTGCCATGCACCGAAACTGTGGTTCCCCCCCACATATCAGGTATCATCGTATTCAGGACAAATTGCACACTAACTTTTGCAGTCCAACATCTCCTGTTACCCTTGGTAAAATAAAAAAATTGAACCTGAAGTAATTTTTTTTTGTGAAAAAAAAAAAAAAAAAAGTTTAATGTTCATTTTTTTTTTTTTTTAAACATTCAAAAAAATTCCTGTGAAGCACCTGAAGGGTTAATAAACTTCTTAAATGTGGTTTTGAGTACCTTGAGGGGTGCAGTTTTTAGAATGGTGTCACTTTTGGGTATTTTCTATCATATAGACCCCTCAAAGTGACTTCAAATGTAATGTGGTCCCTTAAAATAAAATGGTGTTGTAAATATGAGAAATCGCTGGTCAACTTTTAACCCTTATAACTTCCTAACGAAAAAAAATTTTGGTTCCCAAATTGTGCTGATGTAAAGTAAACATGTGGGAAATGTTACTTACTAAAGTATTTTGTGTGACACATCTCTGTGATTTAAGGGCATAAAAATTCAAAGTTGGAAAATTGCGAAATTTTTGCCAAAATTCCGTTTTTTTCACAAATAAATGCAAGTTATTTGAATGAAATTTTACCACTAACATGAACTACAATATGTCACGAGAAAACAATGTCAGAATCACCAGGATCCATGGAATCAGAATCACCAGGATCCATGGAATCGTTCCAGAGTTATTACCTCATAAAGGTACAGTGGTCAGAATTGTAAAAATTGGCCCGGTCATGAACGTGTAAACCACCCTTGGGGGTAAAGGGGTTAATGTGTAAAATGCCGGTTTCACATGTCCGACATTCAAAACTGTCCGAGTACAGACTACGACATGCAGACCATCTGTAGTTTCCTGTCTTGAACTTGAGCTCATGCATGCTTATGAAGCTGTTCAGGATACCTATCTGCTCCTGGACCACACGAGTGAGTTTTTTTTTTTTTTTTCTATCAATATTTTACATCCATGGCAAATTTCCATGTGGAATCCCATGGTATATGTACTTTCTTATGCTCTGCCGGCACAGCTCCCAGGATGACCTCTTCATCCCTATAGGGACAGTAAAAACACTGAGGAGTGAGGGTAGGAGGAGCTATTTGACCTCTTTCGTATTTCCTGTCTCTATTAGGATAAGAGGATGTTCTTCTGTGTGCTGTCTTGGGAGGTTATTAGATAAAGAACAATTAAAAATAGATGACTTATCTCTGTCATCATGGTGATTCATTGTCAAGCTACATGGAATTAATGCGTTAACCAATGAAGGCTAATTTTAAGGGCGAGAAATGTAAGTATATCTGGCTGTGTCAGGGGAATCTCTTATAGCATATTTATTACTAAAGTAAATGAAGTTGATCTCTATAACTTGCCTCATTTTAGTGCATTTAGCAGCCATGAGCTTGAGTAGAGACTGATATTTGGGGCACAAAGTAAAATCCTGTTATTTTGAAATAACAGTATCGCTTCCAAATGTCCTTACCTTGATTAGGACATTGTATTCCTGCTATAACCTCAGTGATATTATAGGGCGCTGAGGTAAACAATAGGTAATCTGTCCCAGCGCAGCGGCAGCCATATTAGATGCCCATGTAATACAGATGCCAACATGCAAACCTCTCAGTGGTTAGCACTGTTGCCTTGCAGCATTGGGGTCCTGGGTTCAAATCCCAGCAAGGACAAAGAGTTTGTATGTTCTGTGGGTTTCCTCCTGGTACTTCGGTTTCTGCCCACACTCCAAAAACATACTGATTGGGGCTCACAAGCTACATTCCCTATGGGGACAGTGATGTTTGTAAAGCGCTGTGGAATCAATGGCATTATATAAGCACTAGATGGAGGCCCGATGCTATCGCATCAGGAGGGCGGTAATGTCACGATGGGGGCAGGCTTTGCAGCGTTGAGAATCTCTTCCCCTACCCCCCCTCTATGTGCTCACCCACCTATCCACTCTCTCTTTCCCCATGTTCTGACTTCCCATCTGTGCTCTCTTCTTTGACCTGTCTACCCCATGTGCTATCACCCTTGTCTGCTGTGTTCTCCCCTCATGTGCTGTCCCATTTGAACGGTCTCCCCCCTGTGCTCTGTCTCTCTCTCACCCCTGTGTCTGACCGTGTACAGAACATACCACAGCTCCTGGGCAGGGGAGGAAGCAAAACACAATTCTGACATTACAGCAGGAGATCACAGAAGATACATTTTGTGAGGTAAAATATTGTTTAAAAACAGTGAAATATTTTACCTCATAAAATGAATCCTCTGTGATCCCCTGCTGTAATGTCAGTATTGTCTTTTGCTTCTTCCCCTGCCCAGGAGATGTGGTATGCTCTGTACATGGTCAGACACAGACAATTTTTAAAAATGAACTTTCGTTCATGGGAAAACCCCTTTAATGTGACCGGCTTCCTCTGCCTGTAGACACGTCGCGCATCTGCCGCCGGTATCAGCCGAATGTTTCACTGCGCCTGCGTGGAATTAGCGCAGGTGCAGTGCGACGTGTTCCACTGGTGGTACCGCGCAAGAGGCTGCGTGAGTGTGTGTGTGTGGTGTGACGGTGTTCCGCTGGTGGTACCACGCAATAGGTTGGTACTAGCAGCAGTTTCCGCATTGATACACCCATCACTTGGGTGTCCCAATATGGCGGTCGGTGAACTTCCTCCGCTTGGAATTCTGGGATACGGTGACATCTGGACAGAACAGGAAATGAAAACATTGCAAGGCAATTACATAAATAGAAGTGCAATAAATTAAAAAAGGGCTATTAGTTTGGCTACTGTACAAACAACCGGTTTCTGCTCCTCTAGGCTACAAGGTGCTCTGTTCTCATTTACTGATGAGCACGCATTCTCCACGTCTCCTGTATAGATGGCAACTATTGCATTTTTGACCTGGGGTCTTAGATATTGTTAGTGTTTGGCCAACACTTGGTTATTCAGTTTTGTCACCGACTTTAGGAACTATATTTAAAGTTTCAAAGAAAAATTCTGTTAAATCAGAGCAGTGTTAAATTGAACATTTTAAAGAAATTTTTTAACATCTTTTTGTAGCTCCATATTGACTTGTATCTTCTCTCTTCCAGGTATGACAGTAAGTGCGGTTGCGGCACTAGTGCTAATGAGCAGCTCTATAGTATCGGTAGTAGGATCCCTCTACCTAGCGTATGTCCTGTACTTTGTGCTGAAGAACTTCTGTGTGATCTGCGTCACCACCTATTTGCTGAACTTCATTCTCCTTATCATCAACTACAAACGACTAGTTTACTTGAATGAAGCATGGAAACAGCAACTGCAGGACAAACAAGAATGAGGCCTCGCGAACTCTTGACTGGCGTCTGTAGGACACTGCTTCCTTAAAGTTTATTTTGCAGTACACTTCTATTGGTTGTGGGGACAGACTGTTTCCAAGAACAATCTTAACCAATTTCTTTTTTTTTTTTTTAACTTTTGACTGAAAGGGCCCTGGATGTGTGTTTGCAATGGCACCTCCCACTTGAAATGGCTGGATGAAGGAGCAATGCTGATAAAAAGAAAAAGTGGCAAGCTTTAACTGTACTTACCAAGGTGTTCTGTTGAATGGCACATTCTCTATTCTTGGCGACATTTTCCCTCCTTTGTGCCTCCCTCTCTTTATATATGTATGTGTGTCAATCCTTCAATGCGGGTATTTTTTTTAATTTTTATTGTGGCTGATTGGTTACGATGTGTATTTTGTTGCTACCATTAGTATAGTAGGTTGCCATGTACCCTTTGGCTGCCACTGGCACTTCTGAATTTTCAGAGAACAATATTAGCAGCCCATAGCATTGTCCATTTCTTTCTATGCACATTGAGTAGAATTAATGCAACCTCCTGCTTATTACCACCAACCGCACCTCGGAGAACGTTTCTCTGTGAAAGCCATCTAAGGGTACATTGAGGGGTAGCATTTTGCACTATCTTCAGACTGATGCTGAATTCCATCTTTCGCCAACTGCAGAGCCGACGAAAGACTTTAGAAATGGCTGCAGACTTCTGGTCAGCTTGAATGATCACATCAGCACAATCAACCAAGGTGCAAGGTTTCATGTGCAGTGGTAATGTGTGTGAAGGTTGACCTTCATGGCTGTGAGAGTTAGCATTGGTAGGTAGTAATAAATATTCCTTTAAAACCAGGACCAAGAAAGTACTTCTGCTCCACTTTTATATGTATGTCTGGAAGTTGTGGAGCATCTATCATTCCAGCATATAAAGCTGCTGATGAAGCCTCTGTATTTACTGACCCCTCCAAAATCTTGCAGCGCTCCCTATGCGGTGGGAGCCACTAATGTTTCTGTATCTCATTTCTGCACACTGGAGATGGCTCATGTCTGGTTTCCTTGCTCCATTTTTTTATTCTATTAGTGACTCTGGCCTGCCTGCCCTTAATAATTTACTATGCAGCTCATCAACAAGTAGTTGGTGTCATACTGTACACATGTCAATCTTTTGTACGAGACCATTCTTCAGCTATCATACGTGTCCTCTGCTTCTGGGTTCTTCATGCTGACTGTGTAGGAGTCTAATGAATTGCAAGGGTGAGGTTTTTTGTTTTCTCTTTTGACCTGAGTGCTCTGTGTCAAATACCGTAACCAGTATATGTAAACCTTGTATTGTGCCAGATAGACCTTGTGTTGAATGGATTGTGCAGGTAACATATGGTTATCACTTCACTGGGATGTGATTTTCTGATTGGCTTTGTTGGAATACCCTTGATCTTGACTGTCTAGAGGAAGTGATCAGTGACCAATCGAATATATAAAGGGATCTGTTAACTGAGAAGACTTGGTTATCTCTGGGCAGCGCATATACTGGGGGAGTTGTATATAAAGCCAGAATTACCTGTTGTGTATGGCATAGAAGATGTTGTGCGCAGTGTTTAAATAGTGTTATTTTGTATCTGGATTGGTGATCTTCATCTTGAGGCTCTTCAGCTGCAGGCTGTTGGTACATGCTGGGGGTTGTAGTGGTGTAACACCTGGGGAATGGTATCATTTTGAAGTGACCCCATCATTGCATTATTCCCTCCATAACTAATGTCATGGCGGTATTGTGTGTATTTAATACTTTTTTAATGTTATCCTTGTGGAAATAAGCAGGTTTTCTGATAGCCCAAAACATTATTTTTTAGAACTGCTGTGCGCTACTGTGTCCCAGAAATCTGGGTGGCATTGCAGCACTGAACAGTCGTGGCTGTAGTCATGCCTGCGTGTAACTGTGCGGGACCTAAAACGATGACGGTGGGCTGGAATAGAGTGCAGCATGGCGTGATGAAAATGTACTGGCTTCCAGTAAAACTGCTAATTTCCATAAGGGAAAGTTTAAAGGGTACACACTACACCATCATGGCATTAGTTAAAGGGCACCTGTCAGTAAAAATGTACCAAAAAAACTCCTAAAGTACCGATGTAAACACACTTCCAATGGTGCTTATTCATGGTTTAAGCCCATTCTTCTAAGGCTTACAGTGGCGGGCAAATCAGTGCGCGCATGGTCCTCAGTTTCACTTCTCCCCGCGATCGCTACTCCTGCGCAATACAAAAAGCAGGGGCAGTGCCACGGGGGAGAAGAGGAGCCATGGACCGCTAGTAAAAGGACTTTCCCACTAATGCACTTGTGAGCCTAATTTGCATGAATTTTTCTTGGAAAAATAATTTCTTGTTTTATGCAGGTGCAGGACCTCAGGTTTCCTAGTTGCCTTCTTACTGACAGGTGTGCTTTAAATAGGCAAATCTGTGATGACACATTCCGATTAAAGATGTAGGCTCAGCTGATTCGTTGGCCAGAGTTCAGTCTGACTCATTCTACTGTATGTTAGTCTTTTCATGATGGACTTGATATCTGATCAGGGCGCTAATGTTTTGTGGTTTACATTTTACCTTCAGTATTCTAGAACTGAGTTTTCCCTGTACTAATAGGGCATGTGCACACATTTTCAGCACATATTTCTGTACCAAAATGCTGCAGTTTCCAGTACCATGAAAACCGAAGGAGGGGATCTGTGCCAGAACAACATAAATCTTACTAGTAATTAAAATATAATTGCCTTTATTAAACACATTTAATGAAAACAGAAATGTACAAAAGTTGGGATTTTGGTACTGATATGTATAGTTATAACTGATGAGCGAACCTGCTTGGATAGTATGTTATCCAAGTATCTTCGGCGTGCTCAGTTTTAGAGTCCCTGCGGCTGTTAGGCTAGGTTCACATTTGCGGATGGCCGAGCTGTGGACTTCCTCCATGAAGCTCCGCCCACTGCCGCACCTCCTCCGGTCAGATCCGCCTACGTCCGCATGCAGCCCGCGTACCTATCTTTAACATTGAGTAGGCGGGCCGTACGGATGTATGCGGATGCCTCTGCATGCGTCGTTTTGACGATGCGGCGACCTCATCAAAATTGCAAATTGATGAGTTCGACGCGGGTCGCCGCACCGTCAAAACGACGCATTCGCATACATCTGCACGGCCTGCGAACCCAATGTTAAAGATAGGTACGCAGGCCGCATGCGGACGTAGGCGGAGCTGACCGGAGGAGGTGCAGCAGTGGGCGGAGCTTCATGGAGGAAGTCCGCAGCTCGGCCATCCGCAAATGTGAACCTAGCCTTAGACAGCCGAAACACATAAGGGGATTGCCTAACAAACAGGCAATCACTGCATCTGTTGCGGCTGGCTAACAGCCGTGAAGACTCAAACATATTTTTCGAGTATGCCAAAGATACCCAAATAACACACCCCAACGTGCTCGAATAGCACAATATATTTATATGTCAATGAATACTGATCCAGACTTCTTTTTAGTTCTTATATACTTGTGATCTGTAGATTTTGTGTACCAGTGGGGTTCCCAGAGGTCCTCACCCACCAGTTTGAATCCATGTTTGTATCGCCGTGTCTTGTTGCACATTACTGTTTTTATGAAAAGTGTTGAATAAAGGATATTATATTTTAATTACTGGTATGATTTATGTTGTCCTGACACAGATCCCTCTTTTGGATTTCGTCATTCCTACAGTGCCTTTTTGGGACACATACTTGCTAGGATTGCTAGCCTTGGTAGTTTATAGTACCAGCAGAATCTCTGAATTCTCATGCACATGCTGCTTATTTTTTCCATGGAGATTTGAAGTAGTTTCAAATTTGCAGCATATCCGTTTTTTCAACGTTTTTGCAGCGTTTTTTTACCCATTCAAATGAATAGTGAAAAAAAAAAAAGCATCAAAATCGTGCATATTTTATGCCACATTTTCTCGGCAAAAAGTTATTGTATGCATGTGCCCTTGGGATCTGTATAAGGTTTGCTTCTAAAGAAAAACATGCCATGTTTAACCCCTATTAAAGGGAATTTGTCAGCAGGATTTCACTCCCTAAACTATTTACATGTGCAGGTAGCTCTTTCAAATACAAGTCCAGCAATACCTTTACATGGCCAGTCTGTGTTAATCTATTCCTGAGACAGCAGCATTTGAATTGACATGCATATGAGGATGTAGCTCTGAAGCCTCTGTCATTCCAGCTCTATTCCCTGTCAAGTGCTGCCTTTTTATGCTTGACTGCTTTCCTGATGTCACACAGCATAGAGGCTGTTAGTCAAGCGATAAGAGACTGCTGGGCAGGGAATAGAGCTGGAGTGACACAGGCTTCAGATCTACTATAGTCCTTCAGCCTCATTTGCATATCAATTCAAACACTTATTTCTCAGTGACCTAGGAAAGAATTGGCCATTTAAAGGTATTGCTGGACTTGTCTTTGAAAGAGATTCATGCATTGCACATAACTTTTTTTTCTTTTTTTAAAAGGGAAATTGTTAGCAGGATTTCATGATCCCTCTAAACCAATGGTTCCAAACCAAGATAAAGATTTTTCTTTTTTTAACTAAACATACAAAAGGGACATTGAGATAAAGTTTACTATATTTGCTAAAGTTTACTATATTTGCTAAAACATATCTGAAAATTTTTAGGACACAAATCAATAAAATTGAGTCTTTTTTTTTTTTTTTTTTTTTAATAGTGCTGGTTTTAAAATATGAGTGTCCGTATGAGGAACTGGCTCTTTTATCCATGTGGAAAGGTCTTTCTGATGAGTGGGTTTTGGGTAATGGTGTTTGAATTATTGCTCTAAATCAGGGGTGGGGAATCTTCTTTCTGCCAAGGGCCATTTGGATATTTATACCATCCTTCGGGGGCCGTACAGACTCCGCCCACATAGGTCATCCTGACTCTGGCACTGATTTCATGACTTAACCTTTCATTGCCCTTAAATGTTCAGGAGTGAACACTGTGTGTGTGTGTGTGTGCTAACAGAGCAAGAAGAAATTAATGATCTTGTGGCAATCAAAATACAGCTCCCTGCCCAAGAATGCGGTCCTGGAGAATCTGCTTGGGGGCCTGATAAAAGGTCGTAAATGGCCCTGGGGCCTGAGGTTCCCCACCCCTGCTCTAAATGATTCTGTGGTGACTCTGAGATACTTTGCAAAGTACTGCTCTGGACTGGCAGGCAATTTTCATAATCATAAGCTGCACAAACCATTCTTTAGCCACAATGACTTAATTTGGCTACATAATTGACTCACTTTTTGGATTATTTTACTTTTTGACCAAGGGGAAATTGTTTGAGATTGAATACAGTTTTGACCACGGACTATGAAGCCCCAGTAAAAAAAAAATGAATAGCCTGGGTCTAGGGGACCTATAATCCACAAAACCCATGTAGGAAACATGGTGGCTATTCTGTTCTAACACTGGTTTACTACTGTTTTCTAGCTCTCCTCCATCTGGGGTAATGAGAGCAGATCTCCTCCTTGTTCTTTGGTATATAGTAGTCTGCTCAGTATTTGCATCCCACTACAACAGTTTTGGCGTTGTGCTTTTTCTTATAACTGATCTTATATGGGTAACCAGTCCCAATGAAACCACAAATTGTCAGCTTAATGTTGCTCTCCACCTGTTGCCTGTGTTAACCGTTTTATGCCATGACTGCAGTTTCCTGGTCTGTGTCCTACATAATAGGAGAGGGATCCGCACTCCATATTGTACATATGCATCATGCTGCTGGAGGACTTAACCATGTTAGAACTTTGCACCTGCATGTACAGAGATTTGTAATCTGGGACCTATACAGAGGAGATGTGACTAATTGCTCTTAATGACTCATGCTGAGCATACAGTGAAGGAAATAAGTATTTGATCCCTTGCTGATTTTGTACGTTTGCCCACTGACGGACATGAACAGTCTATAATTTTAAGGGTAGGTTAATTTTAACATTGTGATTTTCTGGATTTTATTTTTGATATTCTCTCATTGTATAAATTATATTATATAAATGTATTTGCATTGAGAAATAAGTATTTGATCCCCTACCAACCATTATGAGTTCTGGCTCCTACAGACCAGTTAGATGCTCCTAATCAACTCATTATCTGCATTAAAGACAGCTGTCTTACAGTCACCTTTATAAAAGACTCCTGTCCACACTCAGTCAGACTCTAACCTCTACAACATGGGCAAGACCAAAGAGCTTGCTAAGGATGTCAGGGACAAGATCATAGACCTTCACAAAGCTGGAATGAGCTACAAAACCATGGAGCCATGTACCTAAAATCTTGAGTGACAACCGCCTTCCCGTGGCTACTACTGTAACTAGATAAATGCCGGTCAAACTCTGCCGAAAATACGCTCACCAGTGACCTGCGTCATGTGATCGCGGGTCACCGGTGTGTCAGCATCACAACCAGAGGTCTCATTGAGACCTCTATGGTGGTTGATGCTGGATTGCTATGAGCACCACCTGGTGGCTGGCACTCATAGAAAGCCTGTAATTCTGCTACATAGAGGCGATCGGGCTATGGCAGCTTCTAGCCTCCCATGGAGACTATTGAGGCATGCCAAAAGGTAAACTAAAATTTGTTTTAAAAATATAAAAAAAATAAGTTCAAATCCACCCCCATTCGCCCCATTCAAAATAAAACAATAAAAAAATCAAACATACACATATTTGGTATCGCCACGTTCAGAATCGCTCGATCTATCAATTAAAAAAAAAGAATTGACCTGATCGCTAAACGGCGTAGAGGGAAAAAAAATCAGAGCGCCAGAATTGTTTTTTGGCTGCCACGACATTGCATCAAAATGCCATAACGGGCGATTAAAAGATCATATCTGCACCAAAATGGTATCATTAAACACGTCAGCTCGGCGCGCAAAAAATAAGTCCTCACCTGACCCAAGATCACAAAAAATGGAGAGCTACGGGTCTCGGAAAATGGCGCAATTTTTTTTTTTTTTAAGCAAAGTTTGGGATTTTTTTTTTTCACCTCTTAGATAAAACAATCTAGACATATTTGGTGTCTATGAACTAATAATAACCTGGAGAATCATAATGGCAGGCCAGTTTTAGCATTCAGTGAACCGAGCAAAAAAAAGCCAAACAAAAAAATGTGGGATTGCACTTTTTTTTTGCATTTTCACCGCACTTGGAATTTTCTTCCCGTTTTCTAGTACATGACACGGTAAAACCAATGGTGTCGTTCAAAAGTACAACTCGTCCCGCATAAATAAAGCCCTCAAATGGCAATATTGATGGAAAGATAAAGTTATGGCCCTGGGAAGAAGGGGAGCAAAAAAATGAAAACACAAAACAGAAAAAAGCTCCGGTCATGAAGGGGTTAAAAATGGGTTGTAGCTGGGTCTTCAAGCAAGACCATGACCCAAGAAATACAGGCAAGGCAACAAAGGAGTGGCTCAAAAAGAAGCACATTAAGGTCATCGAGCGGCCTAGCCAGTCTCCAGAAAACTTATGGAGGGAGTTGAAGCTCCGAGTTACCAAGCAACAGCCTCAAAATCTCAATGATTTAGAGATGATCTCCAAAGAGGAGTGGACCAAAATTCCTCCTGACGTGCGCAAACCTCATCAGCTACAAAAAAGTCTGACTGCTGTGCTTGCCAACAAGGGTTTTGCCACCAAGTATTCTTGTTTGCCAGAGGGATCAAATACTTATTTCTCACTGCAAAATACAAATTTATAACATTTACACAATGCGATTTTTCTGGATTTTATTTTTGATATTCTATCTCTCAATGTTAAAATTAACCTACCCTTAAAATTAGACTCTTCATATCTTTGTCAGTGGGCAAACTTACAAAATCAGCAAGGGATCAAATAATTATTTCCTTCACTGTATACTGGAGCCCCTCTGCTCATATGGAGTAGTTTACTTTGGGGAGTGCATGTTAATGGAACTGAATGGACGTCTAGGTTTATATAGTGTTGGTAACATATCTCCTAAAGCCTTGATATATTGTCACTGACTTAGATGAGGTCTAATATCCAGATTTTCCTGTGTGGCTAACAGGGCACAACAGATTTATGACGACCTCTGTATCCTACAGACATGATCAAGCCTCAGTTCTCTCTAAGGTGACGGGGCTGGACCTTTATGTTGGGATGTACTTGGCTATTTAGTTTGCGTACAGACCATAATTTACTTTTTTGTTTTAGATCTGTCTCTACCACGGTGTTTTCTTTGTTAGATTGTTCATTTAGTGAGAGCTTTGCCAGACTTAAAGTGATGTCAGAATATAGGTTAAAGTGCCTTCTGCTTTTTGCCTTTAACAAGAATGCATTTAATTTTCTTGGTGAAAAAAACAATCCCATTGAACTTACCCAGGTCTGTGACCGTATCCTCTATTCCATAAATTCTTACAATGCTATGTATCAATCAGCCTAATGAATGTTGCTGAAGCTGTCTGTATAGCTGTATCTGTGCTCACAATATGTTTGTGGAAAATACCCATACTGGGAAAGGTTTTTGGGGATTGATAGGCTCTCTTTGGGTTTGTCGGCTTTCAGAAGACTTTATGCTACAGGCTGCAACAGATATTCGAAGGAAAAACAAAAATCGGTCTCCCTGTATCCAGCATCATGTAGACTGCACAAGCTGCTCTGATTGACTGTAGTGGTGTTGATGTGACAACACCGCTGCAGCCAAGCAGACACAGAGGGAAAGTACTAGTCAGCTCTACAAAATGTCTCACAAGGAAACACACAGTCCACATTTGGCTAACCGTTCTATATAGGCACACATTTTTGACTTTCAGAACGTCAGTTGAGTCACCACTATATTTTCTTAATTCAACGTTGGTAAGATGTTGTCCCCCCTTTTATCTATTTCTTTTTTTTTTTTTACTTTTTATTGCACTGAAGTATGCGTTTGTGTCATTTAAGAAAAGGAAACCCCCTTGACCACTATCAAAGATACAAGCTATACCGAATAGCACCTTTTTTACAGTCGGTTAGTGGCACTTTAGCTTTTCTTTTGGATCACAGGATGAAGTATATTCCCAAGACCGGCTGCACAGATAGACGAGCCTGCCCTCAGCCAGAGCATCATGGGAAGCAGTAGTTCTGCATTACCTACGGTTGCCTCTCCGTTACTAAGTGTTAGGTGCTGCACGTCCCATAGGACTGCTGCAAACCTGTGATTTCAAGACACGAGGTACCAATTTGGTAAGTTGTTGATCATAGGCCAATGTGCCTAAGACTTACTATTGTGAGGTTGTTTACATGGGCGAGCTACTGTCTTGATGATAAAACATTCCATTGTGTAATCATTGTGTTCTAATAAAGGGAGGCCCTATTACAGTATTCCAGTGTGCAGGAGTTCCCGTCACCTCCTGGACTAGAAGGTTATGTCTCCAGCATTACTCCCAAGCTGCGGCTGGGCCCTTCCAATGTAACCACATGTTCTGTGACTAAATAGGGCAATCGGCCTACTTTATCATGCAAAAGTTGGTACAAAAATGATCTTTCCTTTCGCCGGGTACCTCTGTCTTTCTGTACTGTAACCTAGCATATTTAAGCACTACAAAAAGTTGGATACTGAACGTTTCTTGTGGTGTACGTCTAAAATGAATAAAATGACTACCATAAAGCATTACTTTTTACAATTTTCAAGATGGATGGTTTTTTTTTTGTATGTGCTTCCAGAGGGTGAAATACTCCACAGTGTTTTAATTGAGCCCAGTGGTATATTAAAGTACAGTTAAAGCTTGTTGTTGACCAATACATGCAACCTTGCTGTGGTCCACTTGCACTGAATTCTCTCTCTCAATTGTATTTTCTTATGTTTTGGGTCCAGAAAACCAGTTATTTATAAAGACTGAGCTTTTTTTTTTTTTTTTTTTTTTTTTTTTAATCGGTCCCACACTTGAACATATGGTGACATATAGGGGTGTCAAGAATTATTCACATGTAGAGTACAAAGTGGGACCATAAAGCAAAACGGGAATCGGCC
Organism: Dendrobates tinctorius; assembly: GCF_039654945.1. Lineage (NCBI taxonomy): Eukaryota > Metazoa > Chordata > Amphibia > Anura > Dendrobatidae > Dendrobates > Dendrobates tinctorius. The sequence continues at coordinate 297,645 of NW_027361930.1, forward strand.
TCTTTGAGCAGTTACTTACAATGTAATTCCTAACTTTTTTTGATAACTGAAATACGGTTAAAATGAATAATGTTCATCCTTCTATAACTAAGTTTAATTCAGTGCTGGTTAACTGTTAAATGTATATTTACTGGTCAGGGCGTTGTTTCTCCAAATCCCCTATGAATGAAAAGATAACATGGTGGCTACCTGGAGCTGCCACTAGAGGGAGCTTACTGCATACAGTAGTACTGAACTCCCAATACAGTATGCAGCAATATCCGATGTTCCCCCTAGTGGCAGCTGCAAATACACAACTGTTTCTATTAAAGGAGTTGTCGTGCCAGAAAAAAGGTTTGAAATGCAAAGCGATAAACCTTACAAATAGTTTTTTACAGTAACAGCCCCAATATTTGGATTTAAGCGCCAATGTGCACTACTTTGGGTTTGTGCCAATAATAAATGGCCCTAACTTCAAAAATACACACACTTCATTAAACCAAATGAAGTAGATCAGCACTGAAATTGGGATATTGCGGCAGCTGTCCTAATGAAAGACGGCTTGAGGGACATTGGCATTGCTAATGACTTACTAGTAGTAATATGCTGGACAAAAATAGCTCAGAATGTGGAGAAGAGGGTGTTTATAAAGATTCCATGAATTCTATTGCGTGGCTGCATTTAGTTTTGTTTGCCTTGCTCTGGGGTTTTCGGGGGGGGGGGGGGCAGCAAGGATTTTCTTTGACATGTGTTATGATGCACCTACTCTTTGCAAATTTAACTGAAGACAAATGCTGCTATATTATCTCATGACTTGTTAATGGGCAGTTTATAAATGGCTAATTCTTCACTGCTTTAGTGTTCTGCTCTTGGTAAGGCCTCTTTCACACTTCCTGATATTAGTTACTGGGAAAACCTACCAGTGCTATATGTGTGCACCATCGGTGTGACATGCACCAGTGTCTAGGGGAAAAAGCAGTGCAGTTAGCACTGGTCCTAGGCAGGGGTGCGGAATCCAACTTTCATCATTGTCATCTGGTCTCCCTGTGATCAGCACGACGCTGCTGAGAATTGGAGTCCGCATCCGCTGTTTGTGTATCGCCTGTATTAAATAAATTTATAAAATGGCGTGGGGTCCTCCTTAACCAGCTGTGGGAAAGAATAAAGTTAGAGGCTGGTATTAATATTCTGGGAAGGACGCAACAGCCATAGAGGATCCCAGCCTATTAAAGGGAATCTTGTCACCCTTTTTTTTTGCCTATCAGCTGCCGGCATTGACATCAGGGGCTTATCTACAGCATTCTGTAATGCCATAGATAAGCCCCCGATGTAATCCCTTACTGTAGTGGCGCAGGCGCACTGCTTTGCCCTGTTGAGGGCAGAGCAGAATACTGCAGTGCGCAGGCACCAGACCTCTCCTGATGCCCGTGCACTGCAGGACTCTGCTCTGCTCTCAACAGGGCAAAGCAGTGCGCCTGCGCCACTACAGTAAGGGAAGAAGAGGACGGCATCGTATGAAGATGGGAGGCGCCGGACCAGACCGCCCCCTCTGGTGAGTATAATCTAACATGTTTATCTTTCAGGTTACATTGGGGGCTTATCTAGAGCATTACAGAATGCTGTAGATAAGCCCCTGATGTCAATGCCAGCAGCTGATAGTGAAAAAAAAGGTGACAGATTCCCTTTAAAAACAGCTCACAGCTGCTTGCTTAAGGGCATGTCACACTAAGAGATATCGCTAGCAATATCGCTATAACTTGTGACGTTATAGCGATATTGCTAGCGATATCTCTGTGTCTGATACTTACCTACGACCCGCTCCCCCGCTGGTTATCGCTGATCGCGCGAGAACGTTCAGGACTGTTTCTCGTCGTCAGCTTCCTGTGGCGCTTCCTGCTGAGACGAGCGACGCGTGGAGCCGGGCGGGAGGACGCAGGATCGCCTGGTGTGACAGGTAAGTAGCGACCCCTGCTATGTCGCTGGTGAGATCTGCCTGTGTGGCAGCTCACTAGCAACCACTTAGCGATGTACCAGCGATCCTGACCGCGTCATATCGCTGGTCGGGATCGCTGGTACATCGCTAAGTGTGACAGTACCTTTAGCCTTTGCTGGTCAGTAAAGCCCGATTGCAAGGCCAGACCAGGTGACTGATGAAAGATGGATTTGGCACCTGGGAACAGCGTTAATTGTACTGCTTTTCTCAGAAGCTGGTACATGTCACGCTGATGACACACGGATGTAATCGTTGTGTGTGCACATGTGTGGGACATATTGCAGACTTTCCAGCAAAAAAAAAAAAAAGACATGTCAATGTGTTTTGCACGTAGATACACGGTCCATGGAAACACACTGATGTGTGCAGACCTGTAGATTTGAATGAGTCTACGAGTGTAAGAAGTACTGGAGACACTGATGTGTGAAGGATGCCTAGGAGTCATTCTCTAAAAGAAATGATAAAGAAGTACTACTATTAATTCCCCCCTCCCAACTACCCCCCAAACCTGTGTAAACGTTAGTGTAGCATCAGTGTGTTGATATACTCACCGATCACAGTTTCCTCTGGCATTCAGCTTGGCCTCCGAGCCATGTGACTCCGGATCACTCTGCGTCAGCCAAAAGGCTCTTTTACAATGTAAGCCTATGGAGCCTCATTCTGCCGCTCTCTAGACTTACATAGAAAGGCGATGTTTAGGTCACAAGTAGAGCCCAGTATGATTCAGAGAGTCTGAATCGCTGTTGTGGGCTACTGCAGAAGACAGTGATCAGTTACTATATTAGTGCACACTACACTAACATTTACACAGCTTTAATATATTTCCATGGCTGTCTTTTGCCATTTCCAGCTCTGCATCGGTCCCTCTCTGCCATCTTGTGACTGCAGTTCTATAATGTAAACCTATGAGAGCCTTGCACTGAGCCTCAGACTTAGGCCGGGATCACACATTCGAGAAATACGGCCGAGTCTCGCATCACATGTTAATACCCGGCACTGCTGCCGACACTCGGATTGGAGCGTGTGCGGATCCATGTATTGCTATGTGGCCCCACGCGTCGATCCGAGTGCCGGGTATTAACATGCGAGACTCGTCCGTATTTCTCACATGTGTGATCCCGGCCTTACAGTGAGAAGTGACTTCCTGTTATTACAGCAGACACTGGAGAGATCAGGCTAGTCACGTGATCCAGGAGAGAAACTGAGGTAGCGCTGGAAACGGAAGACTACAACCAGTAAGTACTAGTCACATGAAAAATACAGTTAAGTCCATATATATTTGGACAGAGAAAACATTTTTCTAATTTTGGTTCTAGACATTACCACAATGAATTTTAAACAAAACAATTCAGATGCAGTTGAAGTTCAGACTTTCAGCTTTCATTTGAGGGTACCCACATTAAAATTGGATGTAGGGTTTAGGAGTTTCAGCTCCTTAACATGTGCCACCCTGTTTTTAAAGGGACCAAAAGTAATTGGACAGATTAAATAATTGTAAATAAAATGTTCATTTCTAGTACTTGGTTGAAAGCCCTTTGTTGGCAATGACTGCCTGAAGTCTTGAACTCATGGACATCACCAGATGCTGTGTTTCCTCCTTTTTGATGCTCTGCCAGGCCTTCACTGCGGTGGTTTTCAGTTGCTGTTTGTTTGTGGGCCTTTCTGTCTGAAGTTTAGTCTTTAACAAGTGAAATGCATGCTCAATTGGGTTGAGATTAGGTGACTGACTTGGCCATTCAAGAATATTCCACTTCTTTGCTTTAATAAACTCCTGGGTTGCTTTGGTCGTCGTTTCATACTACAGATGGACAATGACCCAAAGCATAAAGCCAATCAGTTTGGCTGGATCTGAGCACACAGTATGGCTCTGAATACCTCAGAATTCATTAGGCTGCTTCTGTCCTGTGTCACATCAATAAACACTAGTGACCCAGTGCCACTGGCAGCCATGTATGCCCAAGCCATCACACTGCCTCTGCCGTGTTTTACAGATGATGTGGTATGCTTTGGAACATGAGCTGTACCGCGCCTTCGCCATACTTTTCTCTTTCCATCATTCTGGTAGAGGTTGATCTTGGTTTCATCTGTCCAAAGAATGTTCTTCCAGAACTGTGCTGGCTTTTTTAGATGATTTTTTTTTTTAGCAAAGTCCAGTCTAACCTTTTTATTCTTGATGCTTATGAGTGGCTTGCATCGTGCAGTGAACCCACTGTATTTACTTTCATGCAGTCTTCTCTTTATGGTAGATTTGGATATTGATACACCTACCTCCTGGAGAGTGTTGTTCACTTGGTTGGCTGTTGTGAAGGGGTTTCTCTTCACCATGGAGACTATTCTGCAATCATCCACCACTGTTGTCTTCCGTGGGCGCCCAGGTCTTTTTGCATTGATGAGTTCACCAGTGCTTGCTTTCTTTCTCAGGATGTAACAAACTGTAGATTTTGCCACTCCTAATGTTGTAGCAATTTCTCGGATGGGTTTTTTCTGTTTTTGCAGCTTAAGGATGGCTTGTTTCACCTGCATGGAGAGCTCCTTTGACCGCATGTTTCCTTCACAGCAAAACCTTCCAAATGCAAGCACGCCTCAAATCAACTCCAGGCCTTTTATCTGCTTAATTGAGAATGACATAACGAATGGATTGCCCACACCTGTCCATGAAATAGCCTTGGAGTCAATTGTCCAATTACTTTTGGTGCCTTTAAAAACAGGGTGGCACATGTTAAGGAGCTGAAACTCCTAAACCCTTCATCCAATTTTAATGTGGATACCCTCAAATGAAAGCTGAAAATCTGAACTTCAACTGCATCTGAATTGTTTTGTTTAAAATTCATTGTGGTAATGTCTAGAATCAAAATTAGAAAAATGTTGCCTCTGTCCAAATATATATGGACCTAACTGTACACTACTGATTGCAAATTGATGGTGGACCCAAAAACACCCGATTAGATATCCTTCCCCAGGGTGCTGCTGCTGCTGAACCCAAGGGCTGTATTTATTAAGACTTTTCTTGGGAAACTGGAAAATATTGTTACATGAACAACAGGATCATGACCTTTATTTTTACATTTAATACTTGACCGACTTATGTTCTTTAATGAAAATATTTGTCATGTCACTTTTTACGTGCATTTTCCTTCTATGAAAGTGGATCGGTTGCCAAAATTCACAACACTAATGACACAAGTTATTACACAGGTTTTAGACCTGATAAGGCTGGTGTAATTACATTGAAAGTCCATGTCAGAATTGCTATATAATCCTTCTGTGAAAATTTCCCTGCCGGATATTAAAATGTTTGTTTTTTTTTGTTTTATAAATGGCAGCACTTAAAGCTCTGCATTATACAACCGTACCAATATTAATTTACAAAGTAAGAACACCGCAATATGTCTGAGATATTAAATGTGTACAGTTTGAATTGTAATATTTGGGGAACCATCCCCTTAAAGTGATCATCCTGATAGGTCGGATCCAAAGCAAACTATTTGTATTAATGTGGTACTTGCACATCTACAGAGATGAGAGGGATTAAAAGGGTTACACAATGTTAAAACCAATATTCTCATTCTCCCTATTAGAGTCACAAATTCCCTGCCCATGAAACTTTCCAGAAAAGGCCTTTAGAGAGATAGGCATTAGAAATGTCACATATATAATTACGCTATTTTAAAGCTTACTCATGTTGGTGACTTTGTAAAGTGAAGCTCTGCTTTGATGACCTTTTGCTGCTCTGGGGAAAGTGCAGGTGCAACAATATATATCTTCCCGTAGCTTGCTCTGGATTCTGAGAAACCAGCCTTATTAATGGTGGCTGCACTCGCAGCTTGTAAGTCAAATGACGCCACCCGAACACCCAACTATTCTCTCTACACTCTGAAAAATACTTGTGAACCAGTGAGTGTGTCAGTGATGCAAGACTTCAGGATTTCTGAGGATCTAATGAGAATTAGATGCCCTATTAAAGCACTGAATGGTCCCCGCCATCCTATACGGTCATGAGATGGGCACAGAGGAAGAAAGGGTCTGTCACTAGCTGGATTCTGGCTCTGTCAGTCTACTAGGGAAGAATTTCTCTGTTGAACCAGCATAAGTCCCCCACAAAATATCATGGTGGGATTAGGACCATAGGTTTTTAAATGTCCTATCTGTGACCGTTAAAAATGTTAAAATCTGTTGAAAGCGAAAACAAAAAACCAACCACTTGGCTGCATTGTAATTCATTTGTAAAGGACGCCTATGTGTTTGAAAATGCTGTCTGCAATCTATGAGTAGTACAGATACAAGATGGCATATCCCCCCGCCTCTGCACTCCCTGGTCTTTACAGCTTGCTAACACATAAAGACAATGTGACAGGTTCCATTAAAAAAAATGAACAAAACTGAACGTAATGCGAACTCTTCTCCTTTTTTCCTAGCATGCTTGCGGAATTAGATTATATTACTCTTTTCGGCCCTTGTGACATAATCAAGTGGCACCAGATTGTGGCAGTGTTATTAGGGATCACTTGTATAAGCCAACTGATATGGGAAAGTTAGGGAAGCAAGTTTGCAGGATTTATTTTTATCAATCTAACACGGTGTGTGACTTAGCCGTAAGGAAGTGCTTGCAGCATGCGCAAAATTGCCCCTTAGACCATTGATTTTATAAGGAGGCAGCTGGTTCACATGCAGAACCGCAAATTAGATCTAAAAAGCGTCTTGGTCACTCCATCCGGTCCAACACTAGTGCTTAACCCTAACGTTAAAATATTACTCCTACTTGTGGATTGATGTTGATGTGCAAAGCTTTGGTTGATAACTCTCCCAAACTGGTATTGCTTCCGTTTGCTGGTGACCCTAATACACATGTGGTTTTCCTTAGCTTATGGCTCAAGATTTTTGGAGACGACCCGCTTCAAAATAAGACAATTTGCACTGACTGTCAGGAGTTGTTTATTTTCTGTGTCTGCAATACATTTGTTTTCTGAGAAATTCCGAGTTCTTAATGAATTTGGCTTAAAGATAAGGCCAGGCTCCTGCGTCGCAAATCTGTTATGCTTAACAGTCTAAGCAAAATGGACGTGATTTTATAAAATCTCCTGCCCACTGCACAGGTAAAAGCACTATTGCACTATGAATGTTTGATCCTTCTAGGGGGAGTGTGGAAAAGAAATGCATGTGATAAACACAATTGTGTTTTTTAAGTGCGAAATCAAAGCTTTTCTGTACTAAAGGAGCATTAAAATACTTCAAGTCTGCACCAAAAATACATAAAATAAGTGAGACGATGTATAATATCCCCCCCCTCAAAATCTGCTATAATCAAAGAAGATTGTTATTGTGTATTTTGGTGCAGAAATAATGTGGATAAAAATGCAGCATTTGTGCTGTAGGAGAACACTGGCTAAGGGCTCATGCATCACGTACTGCTATGCATGGACTGGCCGCGGGTCTCCCGACCGGAGCATGACCACTTCATACATTTCTATGAGGCTGTGGCACTTGGGTCAGTTGCCACGCGGTCAGTCTGTGCCTTACGGTCCGTTATCGGATCAAGATTCATAGATGTCGGTATGAGCCCCAAGGGTGATACTGGTCAATAGAAGCCATGGACTCAACTAGGACTTTCCCTGGTTGAAGAAAATACCAAACAAATATCCGGAGTATGGTAGACATGAGGCATCCTCACAAGCAGCCAAAATCCATTCCATGGGGTTTCTTCTCACAAGTATGAATTGATTTCCACACATCCCACTGAGATGACTTGTACTGAGATTACTACAATAAATCTGCAGTGTTTGAAATATATCCATAAAAAATAAGTTAGGTGTGCAGGCTAAAATTACACTGGATTTTCCAGATGATTTAGATCTAAATATTGTGTAGTTTTGTAGCATAAGTAAAATTTATAAAGAAATGCAGGGAGTGTATATTACACATCTACACAATGACTTTGTTAAAAACCTGCTTTGTTGCGTTATTTTTATTTTATCCATGGCTACTCCCATTAATGATGCGGATTTCATGACAGATCACTAAGGTTTTGTTTTGGCATCCCATTTACAGTAAATGTATGGAGCCACCTGCATCTCTTGGCTGGTGCTAGATAATTGTAGGATGCCTACTTCCAGGCGAAAAAAAAATATATTTCTGAAAAACTGAAAAAACCAACCAAACTCAAGGGCAGTAATGGCCTACATTTGAGAAATCCAAAGCTTAGCGAGAGCATGGCCATAATAGTATATATCAGTGTACCTCCAGAATGTATGGTCTTCAAATGTGCTACATCCGTGTGTGTGTGTGTATGTACTAACAAAGAGCGTCATGTAAATATGTAAGAATTTTTTTCTTGTTGCATATAATATTTGGTATAAAATAAACGTAGAAACACAAATGTTTACTGTTTTTTTGTTTTTTTTTAAAGAAGCTGTAAATGTGAATTACACAAGTGAGTCCAACCTGCATATTTGCTGCCTTTTCTTGATGTGACTATGCTCAATGAGAAGTTTTCCCTCCCCTATTTCAGCTCAAAACTATTTCACATGAATGTATTTTTTGCTCTGTGTGTGCGACGGGCAGCAAACGAACCAAAGGGCTAAAGACACATGGGTGATTTTCCACCCCTTCCGCATAAGCTAGTGTGGCTTAATTTACAGACCAGACTAGCGGATGTAAATAGCAGGGAGCTCCTGCCCTATCCTCTAGGTGGGCGAGCTCATGGAGCCAATCATGTTCGCACACCTGCAGTCATGACTTATCCAAAATTTCATCCGAATTTAGCCAAAAGCTGGCCATGCAGATGAATGATCCCACCCTCAACATGCCAAACTAAATGGAAGGATTCAAAACATTTTTTCGTTCTTCTAAAACAAAGTGCCAAATGATTGACCACAAGTGGACGTTCTCTCCATAACCGAGTACTACAGCCAACGCCTGCTGAAATCTAACAAGATGACATTAGGGCACATTCACACATCCATTTTACGCATGCGAGCTCCATCCATATTTGACGGCTAGAACTCAAACCTAGTATAGTATGTGAGGCAGTCCTTGTGTCTTTTTTTTTTAAACTGACCGTGCAAAAACACAGACATCTAGTATTTACAGTAAAAAAAAAAAAAAAAAAAATCACCAATGTGATTGGATTTCCAGGGAAGGAAGGGAGCTTTGCACATACAATTACCTAGGCCCATCAATTTCAGCCTGTCTCCACCAATTGTACAATTGGTCACTAATTTAATTCTAACCCCCCAATGTTATAGTATTAATAAGGAACACGTTAAGAAAATGGCAAGCGTCACATTTGTCTTCCTTGTAAATTTTTTTTTTTTTTTTTATTTTTTTCTTGAAACTTTTAACCAAAATTATTTTAGCAGTAGCCAATGTCTGGTTTGTGCAATGCATGTGTTTCTCTCTTGCTACAGAAGGCATCATGAATGGCAGAATTCTTCCACATAGAATCCGATGAGCTGTTTTAATTGGGAAAGAAACAAAATTGAAACTATAAGTTAGGAATGGACAAATCATTAACGGAGCACATGCAATCTCTTTATCGTCCCCTATTTACACTAACGGATGGTGGAGGTTAAATGACAGCTGATTAGCTACATAAATGCTAAGAGATGGTCGTTTAATAGCCTGTTTGTTCGACAACCACAACACATGCTGGGATTGCCTAACAGCCACAAGACATGCAGCCACGGGGACTCGAACATAGTATTAAGGCCCCGTCTCACACAGCGAGATAGCTGATTTTGTGACGCCACAGCGATATCTCTGTGTGTGACATGGATCAGCGACTGGCCCCCCTGCCGGGTATCGCTGATCGTGCAGGATCATCCTGAGCTGTTTTTTGATCGTTGGTCTACCGCTGGCCAGCACGCATCACTGCATGTGGCAGCGAGAGATTAGCGAAGATGCACGCTGGTTTCCAATGTAAACAGTGGGTATCTAAGAGCCGCGTGGCTCTTGGTTACACACTGTTAACATTGGAAACCATCCGCATCAGTACCACACAGATGGGTGCCAGGGAAGAAGCGGTACAGTAAGTGCTGTACCCCGGGGCCTGAAGAATGCTCTCATCATTCTCTCCTGCTCTGCCGGCGATCAGCGCAAGCAGAGGAGAATGATGAGAGTTGTATTCAAGTGAGAACAATGACAGCAGGAGCTGCTGATGGGAGTATTCCTCACCCGCCTCCTGCGCTATAAGTAAATGAAAAATCCAGCGTGTGTTCCCCTATATTTTCTATAACCAGCCAGGTTAAACTCACAGCTGCGGGCTATAACCCCCCACTGTCAGCTTTGTAGCCCGGCTGGTTTTCAAGAATAGAGGGGTCCCCACGCAATTATTTTTCAATTATTTAAAAAAAAGTGTGGGGTCCTCCCTATTTTTGACAGCCAGCCTTGATAAAGCTGACAGCTGGGGGCTGGTATTCTCAGGCTGGGGAGGTGCCATTGATAGTGACCCCCCCCCCCCAGCCTAAAAATTGAAGCCCGCAGCTGCCAAGAAATGGTACATCTATTAGATGTGCCAATTCTGGAACTTTGTCCACCTCTTCCCACTTGCCCTGTAGTAGTGGCAAGTGGGGTTCATAGTTGTGGTATTGATGTCACCTTTGTATTTGTCAGGTGACTTTAAGCCCACAGCGTTGTAACGGAGAGGAGTTCATAAGACACCTATCCATTACTAATCTTATAGTTATCTGGTAAATAAACACACAGCCAGATTACATTCCTTTATTAGTAATAAAACAAAACACAGTTTTCCATTTTTTGTTTAAAAATAACAAAGGTTATACTCGCCTAACACCTAATTCCACTGACTCCCTCATCTCTTGTAATAAACCAAAAATAAAAAAACAACAGTATCCCTCACCTGTCCCATGCCGTAATCCATGTCTGAGGGCTGAATAGTTTTCAACCTGGCCGATGCCAAGATGTGACTGTCCAGGCTGAGAACCACTGGTGAATGAGACCCACGGTGATATCGAGGTTACTGCAGGTCACTGAGGCTGCACGCCTAGCTGGGCTGAACTGTGTTGACTTCAGCACCATGGGAAGTCAGTGATGAGGTCACAGCAGATCATGGTGCGAAATTATCACGTTGATCTGTGAAATCACTGTGCTTCAACTGCGGTGACCTCATCACTGACTTTTTCCCACTATGCTGAGGTCCATCGCAGTTCAGCCTTGCTGATGATGTCACCGCTGGTCTCATTCACCAGTGGTTCTCAGCCTGGACGAGCACATCTTGGAACCGTGCAGGTTGAAAACTATTCATCCCTCAGACACAGATAACGGTGTGGGACAATACGACAGTTAGATGAGGGATACTGTTGTTTCTTTATTTTTGGTTTATCACAGGAGACGAGGGATTCAGTGGAATTAGGCATTAGGTGAGTATAACGGTGTTTGTTAATTTTTAAATAAAAATGGTGTTATTTTATTTCTTAAAAAAAAAAAGACGTTTCTGTGTGTTTATTTACCAGAAAACTATAGGATTAGTAATGGATAGGTGTCTTATAGACACAACAAGTGCTATGCATCTCTGGGAACTCCTTCAAGACTGTTGGAAGACCAGTTCCAGTGACTACCTCTTGAAGCTCATCAAGAGTGTGCAAAGCAGTAATCAAAGCAAAAGATGGCTACTTTGAAGAACCTAGAATATAAGACATATTTTCAGTTGTTTCACACTTTTTTGTTAATTATATAATTCCACATGTGTTAATTCATAGTTTTGATGCTTTCAGAGTGAATCTACAATTTTCATAGCCATGAAAATAAAGAAAACTTTTTGTCTGTACTGTATATACACATACACACACTTCTCAAAAAAATAAAGGGAACACCACTTAAACAACAGAATATAACTCCAAGTAAATCAAACTGTCCACTTAGGAAGCAACACTGATTGACAATTTCACATGCTGTTGTGCAAATGGAATAGACAACAGATGGAAATTATTGGCAATTATCAAGACACACTCAATAAAGGAGTGGTTCTGCAGGTAGGTGGAGACCACATCTCAGTACCAATGCTTTCTGGCTGATGTTTTGGTCACTTTTGAATGTTGCTTGTGCTTTCACACTCTTGGTAGCATGAGACGGACTCTACCACCCACACAAGTGGCTCAGGTAGTGTAGCTCATCCAGGATGGCACATCAATGCGACCTGTGGCAAGGTTTGCTGTGTCAGCGTTGTGACCAGAGGCTGGAGGTGCTACCAGGAGACAGGCCAGTACACCAGATGTGGAGGGATCGCTGGTGCATTGCTAGTGAGCGGTCACACAGGCAGACCTCACAGCGATGCAACGCACGACACTTACCTTTCACACACAGAGATCCTGGCGTCCTCCCGCCCGCCTCCACGCGTCGCTCGTCACAGCAGGAAGCTGTCGATGAGAAATGGAGCCAGACATTCTCGCGCGATCAGCGATGGACAGCGGGGGAGCCGGTCGGAGGTAAGTATCTCACACAGCGATATCGCTATAATGTCACAAAATCGGTGACGTTATAGCGATATCGCTATGTGTAAAACCCCCTTAAGGGCCCCGGCACACATAGCAATCTAGCTAGCGAGATCGCTGCTGAGTCACAACTTTTGTGACACAACAGCGATCTCACCAGCGTGATCGCTGTGTGTGACAGCGATCGGCCCCCCTCCCGGTGTCGCTGATCGCTACAAGACACCTCTGGACATTTTTTTCGTCGCTGATCTCCCGCTGGCCAGCACGCATCGCTGTGTGTGACAGGCGGGAGACCAGCGATCAGCTGTAAAATAATAAAAAAAAAAGAAAAAATATTGTTATTCTCACCTTCCGACGTCCCGCGCAGCATTCCCGCCTCTCTCCACGCTCCCGGTCCCAGTAATCCTTTGCAAAAATGACCGCGAGACTTCGCGATCCCGCGAGAACGGACGTCATCGCGGTAATTCTCGCAAAGGATTACAGGGACCGGAGCGCGGAGAGAGGCAGGAATGCTGCGCGGGACGTCGGAAGGTGAGAATAACAATATTTTTTTATTTTAATTCTATTTTTGACATGAATGTGGCATCAGCGCTAACGAACACAGCGATGCTGCGTGCGGCGTCGCTGTGCTAATTGCTGGTGAAGCTGTCTGTTTGACAGCTCACCAGCGATCACATAGCGACTTACCAGCGATCCTGACACGTTGATATCGTTGTCGGGATCGCTGGTAAGTCGCTATGTGTGACTCCCTATTTACATGATATATCATTGTGCAAGTCAGCCTTCTTGACCCACCAGAATCCATACTTAAATCCACAAGCCAAATATATAGACAAAAAGTCCATTCCCCCAGGCCTGTAAAAACCATAGCCGTCTGGACAATTAAGATATACTCTGGTTTCTTCACAGTGCTTTAATACAAGTCTAGGAGGAGATCCCTCAGGAGAACATCTGCCATCTCATCAGGAGCCCAGGCTTTGTAGGGATGTCATACAGGCACGTGGAGGCCACACACTACTGAGCATCATTTCCTTGTCTTGAGGCATTTCCACTGAAGTTGGATCAGCCTGTAATTTGATGTTCCACTTTGAGTTTGAGTATCATTCCAAATCCAGTCCTCCATGGGATATTAATTTTGATTTACATTGATCATTTTTGTGTTTTATTGTTCTCAACGCATTCCACTATGTAATGAATAAAGATTTGAAACTGGAATATTTCATTCAGTGATATCTAGGATGTGGTATTTTAGTGTTCCTTTTATTTTTTTGAGCAGTGTATAATCATTATTTGTTTTGTGTGTGTAAACATTATAGGTTTGAACATGGTGTGTAATAGTATGGTCTTCAATGGAGAATGAAAAAGAAGAGGTTGAAAAACGAAATGACATCACAATTTTTTTTTTTAATATATCTTTATGGATTTACAAAAATGTATACAAATCTGCATGGATAACCGCAACAAAAATGCACAGATTTTCCAATGCGTTTTCTGTCAAGAGATGCAGAAACTGCACAGAAATTTCTGCAGGCAAATCCGCAACGTGCGCACATAGCCTTACGCTGCACAAAAGATCATTTCACCTGACGATCAAACGTTTTGCTCATTTATCAGGTGATCTGCAACATCTTTACACTGCAAGATTATCTTGATTGAGCGCTTTTAAAACACTAATTCACGATAATGTTTCAGTATAAATGCAGCATAAAGAGAATCTGTCAGGTCCGATAACGCTACTAAGCTGCAGGGTAACAGCGTTATGACGGTACCTGGCTGCTGTACTGAATGTGTGACACCAGGGAGAAAATGAACTGCACTACAGAGCCGACAGTCAGTACCATGGTGCACTTACAGCTCTGGCTCTCAATGCTGTGAGCGGGGAGTGTAATTGCTCCGGTGGCTCCTGGGAGATATAAAGTTTTTTATTTTCTTCCAGGTGCTGCATTTTCTGTGCTGCAGCCGGGCACCTTCCTAATGCAATTATCCTGCAAATTGTGCCTATATCTTCAGGTTAATAGTTACTGGACCTGACAGGCTCGCTTTAAGAATAATCAATGCAGTTTTAAACTAACAGGAGAAATTGTGAGTACATGCTTTGGAATAAAATTTAATTCATGAATATCTTGTGCATTCTTTAATGGTGGCAAGAACAGGGTGTGTGGAATACAGTGTATAAAGTATATTTAAATAAAGTAATTTCTATCCAAACAATCTTAGCAGTGTTTCTGACAAAGAGACTCATTTGGACAGTTAAATCACTCATAGCTTATCAGCTATTTGGAAAGTATGTGGACTTAGGGACTTTGCCAATGGCTGGAAATATAGAGAAGCAAGTGAGAAGTGGAAACTTTGACCGTGGTGTGGGGGAAGGTACTGGTATATCATGATATGGGTTATTGATCACTATGTATCATGGATATGTGCTTTGATTATGCACATTACACTTCAGTAAGGTGGCAAAAACCTGGATACAGATTCCCTTTAAGGCTCATAAAAATGAGTAGCATAACGTAGGTCCAGAGACCCTGATTCCAGTGATATGTCACTTTTGCTTGCTGAAATTTTGATCATTTTTTTCAGTGGGAGATTATCACTAGAGAACTAGTAAACCTGCCATGTAGTCCTCCATATTCATCAGCACTGTTTATCCCAGGCCCAAACATCCTGCCTATGCACAGCGTACACAGAAAGCTGCCAATAAGTGGTGTGGGCAGGGTTATACAGAGCTCAGCATTCAGAGAACTGATAGATCTGCAGCACATAAAACAGTGATTTTTATCAAAACTGTTGCAAGCAGTCCAGTAAGTGATGTATCACTGGAATCCGTGTCTCTGCCCCTACATCATGCTGCTCTGGGGTACCTAAAACCTTGTAACAGATTCCCTTTATAACTAAGGCTCGTCCCCATGATCAGGAAATAGCAGCGTTTTGGACACAACGTATTTTTGCTGCATCCAAAATGCTGTATTCTAATTACACAGGCAGGGCTGCCACTAGGAATTTCAGGGCCCCATTAAGACTCTGCCCAGGCTCCAACCCAGCCCCGCCTCCACTCCTCGAACTGTCCACAGTCCCACCGCTCTCCCTTGGAAAAACTCCACTTCTCACCAATCACACATTAACCGTTCCCATCTCCAGATCACACACATTGCCAGCAGCTCTTGTTTTGGGCAAAAGATTTTTTTAATCTGCCACCACGACAAGGTAGACTCCTCTGGCCGAGCTCTACTCTGCCCTATTAAAAATTTGTTAAAATATCCAATACAATTTAGGTATATTTTTAGCTATTTTTCAATTTTTAAAATGACCAATAATATCACATCCAAAGAGACAAATATCACCGCACCATGACCAGACACCATATTACCACCACATAGTGACCTATAATACCACATACAAGGAACAAATACAGCCACCCCATCACAGTGACCGAATAATAGCACATACAAGGGACAAATACCACCACACCATGACCAGACCACATATTACCATCACATGGTGACTGAATACTACAATACTGATCATTAATAAAAAAAGAAAACAATACTATCAGCATAAGTGCCATTATACACAGGAGATCTGTACTTAGTATTTAGTGTCTGTGTACAGGTAATACAGTGATCACCAGTGACAATGTACACAGCAGCTCTGTATATAGTGTCAGTGTAAAGGTAATAGTGATCACCGGTGACATTGTTCACAGGGCCTCTGTATATAGTGCCAGTGTAAAGGTAATACAGTGATCACTGGTGACATTGCAGACAGGAACTCTGTATATAGTGTATAGTGTCAGTGTACAGGTAACACACTAACTCACCAGTGACATCTCTTGGTGAAGTCCTTTATCTTCACTTTTCATCTTCATCATATTCCTGCCCCATCTGTCTCCATCCTGCCCCGTGTCTCCCATTCTTCCCCGGGCTTGCCGCTTTATAAAAAAAAAATAAAAAAATTCTCCTTACCTGGCTGCGGTCCAGCGCCAACATCCACCCCAGGCATTTCAGCGCAGGTTCAGTTTCTGCACCGGCAGAATCCTGCCGCTGGGGCTCGACCAGAAGAGACGGGGCCTGATGCGGGCCCCCTCTGATCATCAGGACCCATACGCCAGTCAGGGCAGTAATTCCCCGATGGCGGCTCTGCACACAGGTAAATCCGCATGTGTTCACTGAACCATATGGATTTAATGCATCTAATGAATCGCTATGGGTGGGACTACGCAGCAGAGATTAGCTTCTCCACTGCTGAAATTGGCATGCTGCGGCTCGTAAACCCGCACCACGGGTGAGTATGCGCAGCATTAAATAGAAGCACAGTGGGCATGGGATTTCTATAGATCCCATCGACTGTGCTGGTATCGTAAAATGCGTCCAAGGTCTGCTGCATCCAAATCGCTGCTCATACTGATCGTGCGCACATACCCTTAGGCAGTTATTGTTGTGGAACATATAAAATAAGTCTGATGTTCATCAGCATTTTGAATGATATTTTCATCAATGTTTGGTTAGTGTGTCATGTTTTATTTTTATTTGCATAGAGCTCAAGTACTCCTTCTCGCTGAAGAGGCAATTTGCATATTAAATTTCCCAGAGGAGCATTGCACGGCGAATAAGCCTCCTTACCTTGACAAGCCAGCGCTGGTATGTCAGTCTCCACAAGGAGAAACCTTACCCCTTAGACTCCAGTCCATAGCCTCTCACCTAGCCAAATCAGATCTCATACTTTGCACTGATGAGGGGCAATAGCCCGAAACACCGTGTCTGCAAATTGAGATTCTGATTTGGCTTTAATCCTAAGTCATACTGCAAGACTCGTTAAAGGGTCAATTGTGACTTGTAGGATCGCTACATCCAACAGGTGGCACTATAGTGTTCAAGTCCTCTTTCTCTCTGAAGAGGCAATTTGCATATGAGACGTTTTTTCCAGAGCTTTTCCTATCAAGCAAACATGAAAATCGTACAACACATAAATAGCATCCGGCTGTGTCCAATTTTTTTCAAGTACCCATATACAGTGGGGAAAAAAAGTATTTAGTCAGCCACCAATTGTGCAAGTTCTCCCACTTAAAAACATGAGAGAGGCCTATGATTGACATCATAGGTAGACCACAACTAAGAGTCAAAATGAGAAAACAAATCCAGAAAATCATCTTGTCTGATTTGCAAGATTTATTTAGAAATTATGGTGGAAAATAAGTATTTGGTCACCTAAAAACATGCAAGATTTCTGGCTCTCACAGACCTGTAACTTCTTCTTTAAGAGGCTCCTCTGTCCTCAACTCGTTACCTGTAGTAATGGCACCTGTTTGAACTTGTTATCAGTATAAAAGACACCTGTCCAGAACCTCAAAAAGTCACACTCCAAACTCCACTTTGGTGAAGACCAAGGAGCTGTCGAAGTACACCAGAAACAAAATTGTAGCCCTGCACCAGGCTGGGAAGACTGAATCTGCAATAGGCAAGCAGCTTGGTGTGATGAAATCAACTGTGGGAGCAATAATAAGGAAATGGAAGACATACAAGATCACTGATAATCTCCCTCGATCTAGGGCGCCACGGGTCAAAATGATCACAAGAACCATACCTACTGTGAAGCATGGGGGTGGTAACATCATTCTTTGAGGCAGTTTCTCTGCAAAGGGACCAGGACGACTGATCCGTGTACATGAAAGAATAAATGAGGCCATGTATCGTGAGATTTTGCGTGCAAACCTCTTTGCATCAGCAAGGGCATTGAAGATGAAACGTGGATGGGTCTTTCAGCATGATAATGATCCCAAGAACACTGCTAGGGCAACGAAGGAGTGGCTTTGTCAGAAGCATATGAAGGTGCTGGAGTGGCCTAGCCAGTCTCCAGATCTTAACCCTATTGAAAACCTTTGGAGGGATTTGAAAGTCCGTGTTGCCCAGCGACAGGCTCAAATCATCACTGCTCTAGAGGAGATCTGCATGGAGGAATGGGCCAACACACCACCAACAGTGTGTGCCAACCTTGTGAAGACTTAAAGAAAACGTTTGACCTCTGTCATTGCCAACAAAGGATATATAACAAAATATTGAGATGAACTTTTGTTAATGACCAAATATTTATTTTCCACCATAATTTGCAAAACTCATAGTTGTGGTCTACCTATGATGTCAATTACAGGCCTCTCATCTTTTTAAGTTTGATTTCTTACTTTCAAAGTCAGACATAATTTTGTGTTATGATACAGAGCATTCAGTCTGAAAAAATACACTGACATGTTAAAAAAGTAATTATTTACTGTAAGAACAGTGAGACTATGGAACTCGCTGCCATATGATGCTGCAATAGTTGATTCATTACAAAAGTTCAAAGAAGGCATGGATGCCTTTCTCAAAAAATATATTACATGTTATGGTTACTAAATTCGGTGATGGAACGTTGATCCAGGGAACTACTGCATTCTGATTGCTATATTTGGAGTCTGGAAGGATAGTTTCCCCTAATATGGAGCTATTAGTGTCTGCCCGATGGTATTTTTCCCTTCCTCATGTCGATCCAGTTAGGGTATAGGTTGAACTTGATGGGCTTATGTGTCCCTTTAACCTTGAAACTATGTGAACAGCCCTATAGGCCACAGAGTACGAGTTCAATCCAAAAAATAGTGACATTTGAATGAGCCCTTAGAACCTCATGCATAAAAATGTCTTAAGGGAATCTGTCACCCCCAAGATGCAATCTAAACTACGAAAAGTTATAAAAGGCCCCTATAAAGATCATATTAGCACTACTTATTTTATTGTTGTAATTTCTTTGAAAGTGCTTTATATTCCATATGCAAATGAGGGGGCTCTGGGGTCCCTTGGTGTGGCCAAGATCTTGGTGCAAGGTTACACGCCTTTCAGTTTGTATATTGAGCAGTACCATGACTGACAGCGCACACTGCCTGAACCTTAACTGCGGCCAGTGTGTGTGCGCACACTGACTATGAATGAGTCTCCCTTTTGGTCACTGCTTCCCACTATACCGATTCACTCAGAAGTGTAGTGAGTGTCTGGATCTGTTATACTGTAACTGTACGAGGAGATGGTGGTGAAGGGCTGAATGCCTCAGTTTTTGAGGGAAGAGTTGTTCACGATTCTGTACAAGCAGAAGGGAGAGAGGTGCAACCTGCACTCTTCTGATCATGGACTACAGAATCCTGGCTAAAACAATGGCAATGAGACTGAAGACAGTCATAGCACGAATCAATTCATACTTCACAACTTTTTTTAGGGTCTCTCATCTGGACTTAAGAGGACATAGCTCTTACAATGTACAGAAGAAGTTCCTGTATACAAATCCCACTACTTTGTTGTGGCGTTGGATATACGCTGTTCCTGCTTGCATCTTGCATACTTCTACTATGTGGTGGACTGTTTCCGAGACCTCTTTGCATAGTTTGCACCTTGGGTCTTGTAAGGTATATCCCTGCTTCTATGGATCTGGTACTTAGTACCTGTTTTTGTGCCACTATGATCAATGCCTCTGTACTATCAAGAAGTCCAGCTTTCTCCAGCCATTGGTAGGATTTTCCCACATCAGCCACCTCTGTTATCTGTCGATGGTACATCCCATGAAGCGGCTTATCTAGCCATGGTATTTCATGTCCCCGTTCTTCTTCCTTCAACGAATCTTATTCTTCCCATTGAGCTGGCTCTTCAGGATCTGTCTTACCCTTTGATGGTATTTGGATGTTGCTGCTTTCCTTGCCTTTTCATCATGGGATATTTGCAACAGGTCTTTACATCTGCTATGTGCCCTGCTGGTAGTTCCCCTCCATCAGTCTTTACTACCTTGCCTCTCTTTATTACCAACCGGCCACACTTCTCCAGTCTGAAGGACATCCCAATGTCATTGCTGTAGATCCTACTCCGGTATATCAAAGAATCGATATTTCGTTCATTTTTCACATATAACTTGATGTCATTCAAGTAGAGGAGGTGGCTAATAGTACTTCCACTCTTGAACTTGTAACCATAACCAGATGCTGTCATTTTCTGACTGAAGGGGTTCAAGCCTAAGCAGAACAGCAATGGGGACAGTGCATCACCTTGGTATATGTCACATTCGATGGTTACTTGTGCTAGTTGTGTTGAGTTGACTTCCAGTATTGTCCTCCATAAACCCATTGTGTTTCTAAGGAAGGTGCTTAATTTCCTGCACCAAGCATTCACAAATCCATGTGTGTGGCATTGAGTCATGGGCTTTCCTATAATCATTCCTGGCTGTGCTGAGGTTGATCTGTCTTTACCGTGAGTCTTGAGCGACTGCTCTATCCACAAGCAGCTGATGCGTGGAACCTTTGGTGTTATTCCCAATGCCGTTCTAAGCTGCGATCATGTACTGATTCATATAGTTCTGTAGCTTAGTGGCTATGATGCCTGACAGGAGTTTCCATGGGTTTTTTAAAACAGGTTATTGGGTGGTAGTTGGATAGAATTGTTCCATTGTGTGGATCTTTCATGATCAATGCTGTTCTACCTTGAGTTAGCCAAGCTGGGTGATGACCTGCTTCTAGCAGCTGGTCCATCTGCTTTTCCAGACATTCAAGTACCACTGTTATTTCTTTAACCAGTAGGTGTGGATTAGGTATGGGCCAGGTGCTGCCCAGCTCTTCATGTTCTTAACAAGCTGCTGGATGTCTACTTCTGTAACTTTCGTTCTCAGGTCTTGCAGCCACCTTTCGCTGGTGTTGTGCATTTTTTTCCCTTCTCTAATGTTACTCCAGCATTGTTTAGTTTCTGCTATTGATGGAGTTGCTGCCTCTATTGCTGTTGCTTTGCAGTTGGGAGTACACCTTGGATGGTTCTTTAAAGAAGAACAGGACAATTATTTTCTTGGCCTCAACTTCTCTAGAGTATTTCCTTAATCTTGCAGCAAAAGTTCTGTGAGCAGATTGTCCTGGTTCCTCAACATCTGACGCGGACCTTGTTAATCCAGGAGACATCTGAGCCGGTATGACTCTTTTTTTGTTTGTGACACTCATGTTCAATGAAGTAGGCACTATAGTGTTAGTAGTCTTGCCCAAGGACCCCTTGCGGGTGTGGTAGGGTATTACTTCTCACTGGACTGGGATTCGAACACCGGTCTCCCATGTTGGAGGTTGTACACTATATCAACCACTGATATATATTATACTGTTGCATAACCCCTTCAAATTAGCCACATGGGCTAAATAAAAGTCTGTGCTACTTTATATCTGGATTTGGTGTGCTGCTTTTTTTTTCAGGAAAGTATTCACGATGACCTTGATTCTTGGTCATGGGGGCCCTGCACTCACTGCAAGTATTGTTGGTTAGTTCTGCTTTACTTTTCCTGTACTGTGTTTTCAGCTTTACTTATAATGGAATTTTAATGATTTTTTTTTTTGCTCAGACATATGTTGTTTTTTGCATATATGTATACAAGATTTCTAAGTACTTTGCAAAACATATACGCAATTATGCAACCTTCATAAAATGTGAGATTAAGATTTCAAATTAATTATTCATGCAAAAAAGTTGTATTTTATTACATCAATGATTTTCATTCTCATTCAAAGATATCAAAATAGAGCAATTTCCCAATGATTGTAAAAACAAATTTCAGCTAAATATTCTATTACCCCCACTCATACAGAGAAATGAAGACTGGAGTTGAGTATACCCCAGTATATTACAGTACATGTATTGTGCAATTTGACATTGGTTACATTCAAGGCACTTTTACCATATTTTCTATTAGCGATAGGAGGTTCAAAGGCTATTTCTGGCTTTTTGGAACATTCATATAATGTTCTATAACTTAGGAAGCATTTAATATGGCAGTCTTAATCCATACTTCATTTGAGTAAACTGCACCAAATTTATCAAGAGACACACACCCGCACCGCTCTTAATAAATTTGGTGCATTGTTGGTGGTCCATCCATCAGAAAGTGAAATCAAACTCTGCTTTAAGCAGATGTCGATTTGCACCAAATTGTGGTCAACATGGCCCACTTTGGAAAAGCACCTGGAGGGGCGAAAATGAATGTGAGTTATTTAACAAATATGATTTACACCATCATATGTGACTGTCTATCATAAAAAAACTGGTGCAGGTCATTTGTTAGATATCTCCCATAGTCTGTTTAGGCAGTCCACAAGCAAGTCTATGACAGCTCATTCTGTAAAAATATTGAGTGTAACAGGGGAATGAAGTTTATACAGTAGGTTTTTGTAGGTACCCTGTGCTATTGGCCAGCTTCCAGTATCTGTCCCGCAGGATAAAAGCTGATGATTTGGGTTGTCTCTGACGGGTGAAGATTCCTTTCTTGTTCCCCACAACTCTTGTAACGGCTGCAGTGGGAAAACGAATATTGAATGTAAATAATGTAAATATATAAGTAATTGGCTCATGATAGATAGATAGATTGATTGATAGATAGAAGTCCACATTCCTGGACCGAAACATCGCCATATGGGCAATTAAATTGCACATGATTTGATCCAATAATGCTGCTTCCATTTTTTGGATATACAGTAGATAGACTTACTCTGCGCTGTCATGAAGTCTGCAAAGTTCCATATCAGTTCTCCAATAACACATTTCTTCCTCTTTTCATCGAATACAGAGTGATAGTGTTTTAATACTAATGCCTGATATTCCTCTGTAAACATTAATGGGGGGTCCTGAAATGCAAAGACAGTATTCATGTGTAAAGCACTGGAAATAAGAACCTTCAGCATTCAGTTAGATTCCAACACACACAGCCCACATTATATATAAAAAATGTATAGTATTTGAATCCCTATATATAAATCAGCAATGTAATTTCACATTGTCAGTTTTTCGTTTTACAGTGGGCAACAGCAGGGACTGATAAATCATAATGGTCTATTTTGTGGTCACCACTGGAATCTCAGTGTGTCAACCTTAACATTTTGGTTAGATTTTACTATTAACTGTTCCCAAGAAACAAGCTAACACAATTCTAAAGCTGGCCATACATCTTAGACAGCTGTCACCAGACACTTAGGGTATGTGCACACGTTGCGGATTGCTGTGCGGATTTTTCGGCGCAGAATCTGCAGGTAAAATGACCAGAGTTTTACCTGCGGATTTCGTGTGGATTTCGCCTGCGGTTTTTTTACACCTGCGGATTCCTATAATGGAATAGGTGTAAAAATGCGCGGAATCCGCACAAAGAATTGACATGCTGCAGAAAATAAACCACTGTGTTTCTGCGCGGAATTTTCAACCAAACTTTCTAAAAAAAATTTGGTTCGGGTACCAGAACGTTACCCACATTCGATCCCAAACCCCTTTCAAGTGAATAGGGGGCTCGAACATCTGTGTGACAGTGTGGGAAAAATACTTTGATCGGCAGTAACCTTGCTGAAATCACCACTGGTCACAGCCGCTGGGTATCGTGGTTCCCACGCTTTCACACAGAGGACATCATGTGAGCCAGTGGCGTCGATTGATGACTACTACTGTCATCAGTGTAACCTGATAGCAGTAAGAGCAGGTGACGCTGATGAGAGTATTCACCAGCAGGCGACTGTGCATAGTGGTAACTTTACTGCCATCAACAGGCAGAGGAGGCAAAGAAGAAGATGGAGGTGGAATTGGGTTTATTCTGTGGGATAATTTAATAAATGGGTATATGAGGCATGGGGAGCCTTTATTCAAATACATTTTTGTTTCTGTGCGTGTGTGTTTTTACTACTAGGTTAGTAATGGGGGTGACTGGCATCCCAAAAACAATTACCCCCAACCCCAAGGCAATCGGGAAGAGCTGAGGCTAAGCACCAGAATTGGGCATTAAATATGATGCAACACTTCTGAACTGTCTGCAGACTGATATTTGTAGGTTGGGAACAGCCAAATAACCATGGGGATTCCCAGCCTATTTATATAAGCCTGCAGCTGTCTGTTTTCCCTTTGCTGGTTATTGAAAATAGGAGGGCCCCGTGCCTCTTTTTTTTTCACTTCAGCCAATGAACTGCAGTAACCTTAATGACATCACCGCTCGCAGCATGAGAAAATTCTCAGACTGCGAGCAGTGACGTCAGTAACGTTACCACAGTTCATCGGCTATGAACTGCGATAAGCTTACTTTTGTCAGCTCTAGTCGCAGCAGCCGGATTCACACACTATTGTGTGATCCGGCGGCCATTCAGAGACGTCATATTACTGATGTCACCCACTCAGCACTGCATTCGGATGTTGGAGAGTCGGAGATTGTTGTGTGATGTGCAATGGATTTACGGCGGACCCCTTTGGATAAATTTTTTAAAAGGTATTAAATGTGTAAAAGAGGGTTGGGGAGTGCTTTTTACAATTACAGGACTTTTTGTGTGTGTGTGTGTATTTATTTATTGCTTTTGACTATGGGGTTAGTAATGGGGGTGTCTTATCGATGCCTCTCCATTACTAACCTCAACCCCAAAATATTACCCCACTTGCCAACCTACTAGGGCAAGCGGGAAGAGCCAGGCAAATTACCAGAATTGGAGCATCTAATGGATGTACTTTGGAGCGCCTGCAGGCTGCTATTTTTAGGTCGGAGAGGGCCAAATATCCATGGAAATTCCCAGCCTGAGAATACTAGCCCCCAGGTGTCTGTTGTACCTGCGCTTCTTACCAAAAATAAAGGGAACCCCACGTGGATGTTTGATTTTTTAATTTATCTATCAAATACTTTCTGAGCTACCACTGGGAAGCCAAAAGATACTTACACTATGGAATCCTGGTATAGTATCTGCGCCATATTCAGTCTGTATGATAGGTTTCTGGTATTTGTCATACCAGCTGTCAAACTGGTTATTTAGCTGGAGCTGAATTACTTCCAGATGACCAGGGTCATGGTACCAGGAGAAATAGCTATTCACACAGATTACATCCACATATGGAGCCTAGACATATATAAATGTACAACAAAAACATCATGTTATTGTGCACTGTAGTGAAATAGCAGGCAGAAATCCTATAAAATACATTTGGATTTTCCTGGTCATTATTCTGGCATTTCAGGGGACCATTATGACAAAACGTGGACAACTCACATACTGTATTTGCTCATTTTACAGATGGACTGCTGGACATACAGAATATAAACTAATGACATTTCAGACTGTCCACCGTTACAAATTTACACTATATGGACAAAAGTACTGGAAGTGAACACACCTCAGTCATTAAATGTAAGTTTATCATTCAGCCACATTGATGCAGGAGTATATACATAGTGCCTTGTGAAAGTATTCGGCCCCCTGGAACTTTTCAACCATTTCCCACATATCATGCTTCAAACATAAAGATACTAACTGTAAATTTTTGGTGAAGAATCAACAAGTGAAACAATTGTGAAGTTGAATGAAATTTACTGATTATTTTAAATTTTTGTGGAAAGCCAAAAACTGAAAAGTGGGGCGTGCAATAATATTCGGCCCCTTTATCTTAATACTTTGTTGCGCCACCTTTTGCTGCGATTACAGCTGCAAGTCACTTGGGGTAAGCCTCTATCAGTTTTGTACATCGAGAGACTGAAATTCTTGCCCATTCTTCCTTGGCAAACAGCTCGAGCTCAGTAAGGTTGGATGGATATCGTTTGTGAACAGCAGTTTTCAGCTCTTTCCACAGATTCTCTATTGGATTCAGGTCTGGACTTTGACTTGGCCATTCTAACACCTGGATATGTTTATTTGTGAACCATTCCATTGTAGATTTTGATTTATGTTTGGGATCATTGTCTTGTTGGAAGACAAATCTCTGTCCCAGTCTCAGGTTTTTTGCAGACTCCCAACAGGTTTTCTTCAAGTATGGTCCTGTATTTGGCTCCATCCATCTTCCCATCAATTTTAACCATCTTCCCTGTCCGTGCTGAAGAAAAGCAGGCCCAAACCATGATGCTGCCACCACCATGTTTGACAGTGAGGATGGTGTGTTCAGGGTGATGAGCTGTGTTGCCTTTACGCCAAACATATCGTTTGGCATTGTTGCCAAAAAGTTCTATTTGGTTTCATCTGACCAGAGCACCTTCTTCCACACGTTTGGTATGTCTCCCAGGTGGCTTGTTGCAAACTTTAAATGACACTTTTTATGGATATCTTTGAGAAATGGCTTTATTACTGCCACTCTTCCATAAAGGCCAGATTTGTGCAGTGTATGACTGATTGTTGTCCAATGGACAGACTGTCCCACCTCAGCTGTAGATCTCTGCAGTTCATCCAGAGTGATCATGGGCCTCTTGGCTGCTTCTCTGATCATTCTTCTCCTTGTTTGAGATGAAAGTTTAGTGGGACAGCCGGGTCTTGGTAAATTTGCAGTGGTATGATAATCCTTCCACTTCAATATGATCGCTTGCACTGTGCTCCTTGGGATGTTTTAAGTTTTGGAAATCATTTTGTATCCAAATCCGGTTTTAGACTTCTCCACAACAGGATCACGGACCTGCCTGTTGTGTTCCTTGGTCTTCATGATGCTCTCTGTGCTTTAACCCCTTCACCCCCAAGGGTGGTTTGCACGTTCATGACCGGGCCAATTTTTACAATTCTGACCACTGTACCTTTATGAGGTCATAACTCTGGAACGCTTCCATGGATCCCGGTGATTCTGACACTGTTTTCTCGTGACATATTGTACTTCATGTTAGTGGTAATGTTTCATTCAAATAACTTGCGTTTATTTGTGAAAAAAACGGAAATTTGGCAAAAATTTTGAAAATTTCGCAATTTTCCAAATTTGAATTTTTATGCCCTTAAATCACAGAGATACGGCACACAAAAAACTTGATAACTAACATTTCCCACATGTTTACTTTACATCAGCACAATTTTGGAACCAAAATTTTTTTTTGTTAGGAAGTTATAAGGGTTAAAAGTTGACCAGCGATTTCTCATTTTTACAACACCATTTTATTTTTAGGACCACATCACATTTGAAGCCACTTTGAGGGGTCTATATGATAGAAAATACCCAAAAGTGACACCATTCTAAAAACTGCACCCCTTAGGGTGCTCAAAACCACATTCAAGAAGTTTATTAACCCTTTAGGTGCATCACAGGAATTTTTTTGAATATTTAAAAAAAAAATGAACATCTAACTTTTTTTCACAAAAAAAATACTTCAGGTTCAATTTTTTTTATTTTACCAAGGGTAACAGGAGAAATTGGACTGCAAAAGTTATTGTGCAATTTGTCCTGAGTACGCTGATAACTGATTTGTGGGGGGAACGACTGTTTCGGCGCATGGCAGAGCTCAGAATGGAAGGAGCGCCGTTTGACTTTTTCAATGCAAAATTGGCTGGAATTCAGATCGGACGCCATGTCACGTTTGGAGAGTCCCTGATGTACCTAAACAGTGGAAACCCCCTACAAGTGACCCCATTTTGGAAACTAGACCCCCCAAGGAACTTATCTAGATATGTGGTGAGAACTTTGAACCCACAAGGGCTTTACAGAAGTTTATAACGTACAGCGGTACAATTAAAAAATCATATTTTTTCCACAAAAATTATCTTTTCACCCCAATTTTTATTTTCCCAAGGGTAACAGGACCCTAAAAGTTATTGTGCAATTTGTCCTGAGTATGCTGATACCCCACATGTGGGGTAAACCACTATTTGGGCGCATGGCAGAGCTCGGAAGGGAAGCAGCGCCATTTGACGTTTTTGGCTGGAATTGAGATCGGACACCATGTCGCGATTGGAAAACCCCTGATGTACCTAAACAGTGGAAACCCCCCACAAATGACAAACTAGACCCCCTAAGGAACTTATCTAGATATGAGGTGAGCACTTTGAACCCCCAAGGGCTTCACAGAAGTTTATAATGCCAGGGCATGAAAATAAAAAAATCGTATTTTTTCCACAAACATGATCAATTAGTCCCCAATTTTTTAATTTTCCCAAGGGTAACAGGAGAAACTGAACCCCAAAAGTTGTTGTCCAATTTGTCCTGAGTAAGCTGACACCCCATATGTGGGAGAAAACTACTGTATGGACACACATCAGGGCTCGGAAGGGAAGTAGTGAGGTTTTGGAATGCAGACTTTGATGGAATGGTCTGCGGGTGTCATGTGCGTTTGGAGAGCCCCTGATATACCTAAACTATTGAAACTCCCCACAAGTGACCCCATTTTGGACACTAGACCCCCCCACGGAACTTATCTAGATGTGTGGTGAGCACTTTGAACCCCCCAGTGCTTCACAGAAGTTTATAACGCTCGGACGTGAAAATAAAAAAATCATTTTTTTCCACAAAAATTATATTTTTGCCCCCAATTTTTTATTTTCCTAAGGGTAACAGGAGAAATTTGCCCCCAAAAATTGTTTTGCAATTTGTCCTGAGTAGGCTGATACCCTACATGTGGGGGTAAAACACTGTTTGGGCGCATGGCAGAGCTTGGAAGGGAAGGAGCACCATATGACTTTTTCAACTCAGAATTGGCTGGAATTGAGATCAGACGCAATGTTGCATTTGGAGAGCCCCTGATGTGCCCAAACAGTGGAAACCCCCAATTCTAACTCCAACCCAAACCCCAACACACCCCTAACCCTAATCTCAGCCCTAACCCAAGCCCTAACCCTAGCCCTAACCCTAATGGAAAAATGGAAATAAATACATTTTTTTAATTTTATTATTTTTCCCTAACTAAGGGGGTGATAACGGGGGGTTTGATTTACTATTTATGGCGGTTTTTATTTTTGGCAGCTGTCGCACGCTAAAAGACGCTTTTTATTGTAAAAATAGTTTTTGCATCACCACATATTGAGAGCTATAATTTTTCCGTATTTTGACCCACCGAGTCATGTGAGGTCTTATTTTTTGCGGGATGAGTTGACGTTTTTATTGGTACCATTTTCGGGCACGTGACATTTTTTGATCGTTTTTTATTCCGATTTTTGGGACGCAGAATGAACAAAAAACAGCGTTCCATGAATTTCTTTTGGGTTAGTGCGTTTACACCGTTCCGCGTGCGGTAAAATTGATAAAGCGGTTTTATTCTTCGGGTCAGTACGGTTACAGCGATACTTCATTTAGGTCGTTTTTTTATGTTTTGTTGGTTTTATGCAATGAAAACTATTTTATATAAAAAATAATTATTTTTGCATCGCTTTATTCTGCGAGCTCTAACTTTTTTATTTTTTCGCTGATGATGCTGTGTGGCGGCTCGTTTTTTGCGGGACAAGATGACGTTTTCAGCGGTACCATGGATATTTATATGCGTCTTTTTGATCGCGCGTTATTACACTTTTTGTTTGGTGGTATGATAATAAATCATTATTTTTTGCTTCGTTTTTTATTTTTATTTTTTAAGGGGTTCGCTAAAGGGGTTAACTAATGGGACAGTTTTATAGGGCGGGTCGTTACGGACGTGGCGATACCTAATATGTGTACTTTTATTGTTTTGGGTTTTTTTTATTTTCAAAAAATGAATTTATTGGGGAATATTTTTTTTTTTTTTTACTAATTTATTTGGCGATTTTTTTAAAATTATTTTTACACTTTTTAATTTTTTTTTTACTTTATTAAATAGTCCCAGGTGGGACATCACTGTCCTGTGACAGATCGCTGATCTGTCACATCACAGATCACTGTGACAGATCAGCAATCTGTCACAGGCATTGAAGAAGACTTCCTCTTGCCTGCGCTTTGCAGGCACTGAGGAAGCCAGCTTCCTGCAGGCCCCCGTCGCCATCTTGGATTCGGGGGCCTGCAGGAAAGGAGTCCCCCGCAGCAGCGCTGCACATTGCGCTGCCGTGGGGGGCTCAAGGAAGCACGGAGGGAGCCCCCTCCCTGCCAATGCTTCCCTTTAACTCCCGGTACACCGCGATCGTGTTTGATCGCGGTGTGCAAGGGGTTAACGTGTCTGGGGCGGTCCGTGACCGCCCCTGACACATTGTGCCGGGTGTCAGCTGTGATAATCAGCTGACACCCGGCCGCGATCAGCGGCGCTCACCACGTGGGCGCCGCTGATCACGGTAGACGTACTATCCCGTCCATGGGCATAGGGGCCCGGGTCCCATGGACGGGATAGTACGTCGGATGTCAGGAAGGGGTTAAACTGAACTCAGACTATCACAGAGCAGGTGCATTTATACAGAGACTTGATTACACACAAGTGGATTATATTTATCATCATTAGTCATTTAGGACAGCATTGGATCATTCAGAGATCCACAATGAACTTCTGGAGTGAGTTTGCTGCACTGAAAGTAAAGGGGCCGAATAATATTGCACGCCCCACTTTTCAGTTTTTGACTTTCCACAAAAATTTAAAATAACCAATACATTTCATTCAATTTCACAATTATGTTCCACTTGTTGATTCTTCACCAAAAAATTACATTTGGTATCTTTATGTTTGAAGCATGATATGTGGGAAAAGGTTGAAAAGTTCTAGGGGGCCGAATACTTTCGCAAGGCACTGTAACACAGCCCCTAGTCAGTCATGCAGTCTGTCTTTACAGATATTTGTTTTCAAATATTTTTATCAATTTATATTACAATAAGGTAAGGTGAGAATGGGGCAACATAGGAGAAAAAAAATAAATTTGTAAATTAGGGGAGGGAATATATATGGGGAAATGATACAGAAAGCAGCATACACAAGTTGGATCAATCAGCATAAGAAACTTTTTATTAAACAATCAGATTATACAGTTAACATTAGACCAGTTTATAGATATTTGTAAAAGATTAGCTTGTTCTAAAAAGCTCATTGAATTTGAGCGGTGTACTGTAATAGACATCACTGTTATAACAAGTCCGTTCCTGAAACATCTTCCCTCCTAAATATTTCACGATCAACTGTGAGTGCTATTATTGAAATGTAAGGGAGCTAGTCTGATTGCCGTATGTGGAGTCGGGAAGGAATTTTTTTCCCCAATGTGAAGCTTACTGTTTGCCACATGGGTTTTTTTTGCCTTCCTCTGGATCAACATGTTAGGGCAAGTTAGGATAGGATATGGGTTGAACTAGATGGACTTATAGTTATTATTAAGGTTGAAGGGAGACTTTAACTATAATAACTATAACTAAAAGCATTTAGGAACCACAGCAGCTCAGTCACAAAAGTGGGTGACAGTGTAAAGTTACAAACAGGGATCACTGAATGCGGAGGAGAAAAGTGCATGGGTTTCAAACAGCTACACACAAGCCTTACAACACCAAGCACAATGCCAGGCATCACATGGAACGGTGTAAAGAATATCCCCACTGGACTTTGGAGCAGTGAAAAGTTGTTCTCTGGAGTGGAGAACTCTTACCTGGAAGTCTGATGAATAAGTCTCAGTTCTGCAAATGCAAGGAGGCCATTACCTGTCTGACTGTAGTGTGCCAAGTGTAAAGTATGGTGGAGGGTAATAAAGCTGTGAGGTGGTTTTTCAAGGACTGGCCTAGGCCATTTAGTTCCAGTAAAACAAAATCTTAATGCTTCAGCATACCAGGACATTTTGGATAATTGCTTAATTCTAACTTGGAAGGAACAGTTTGGGGAAGGCCCTTTTCTGTTGCAGCATGACTGTGCTCCAGTGCAAACAAGGTCCATAATGAAATAGTTGGGGCACTTGTGTAGAAGACCTTGAATCCCCGCACAGAGCCCTGACCTTTACTGCATTGTACACCTTGGGGAAGAACTAGAATGGACATTGTGTACCTGGACCTCTCATCCAACATCAGTGTCTGACCTCACAAATGCTGTTTTGGATGAATGAGCAAAAATTTCCAAACACCCAAATGATAGCTTTCCCAGAACAGAAGTTGTACTATCTGCAAAGAGAGGTCCAAATCCATATTAACCCCTTCATGACCAAGCCTATTTTGACCTTAATGACCAGGCCATTTTTTGCAATTCTGACCAGTGTCGCTTTATGAGGTAATAACTCTGGAACGCTTCAACGGATCGTAGTGATTGTTTTTTCGTAACATATTGGGCTTCATGTTAGTAGTAAATTTAGGTCGATAATTTTTGCGTTTGTGAAAAAAAAACACGGAAATTTGGCGAAAATTTTGCAATTTTCAAATTTTGATTTTTTATTCTGTTAAACCAGAGATATGTGACATAAAATAGTTACTAAATAACATTTCCCACATGTCTACTTTACATCAGCACAATTTTGGAAACAAAATTTTTTTTTGTTAGGAAATTATAAGGGTTAAATTTGACCAGCGATTTCTCACTTTTACATCAAAATTTACAAAACCATTTTTTTTTAGGGACCACCTCACATTTGAAGTCACTTTGAGGGGTCTATATGGCAGAAAATACCCAAAAGTGACACCATTCTAAAAACTGCACCCCTCAAGGTGCTCAAAACTACATTCAAGAAGATTATTCAAGAAGATTAACCATTCAGGTGCTTCGCAGCAACTAAAGCAATGTGGAAGGAAAAAATGGACATTTTAATTTTTCCCACAAAAATTTTCTTTTAGCATCAATTTTTTCATTTTCACATGGGCAACAGGATAAAATGGATCCTAAAATTTGTTGGGCAATTTCTCCTGAGTACACCGATACCTCATATGTGGTCATAAACCACTGTTTGGGCACACGGCAGGGCCCGAAAGGGAAGGAGCGCCATTTGACTTTTTGAATGGAAAATTAGCTCCAATCGCTAGCGGACACCATGTCACGTTTGGAGAGCTCCTGTGTGCCTAAACATTGGAGCTCCCCCACAAGTGACCCCGTTTTGGAAACTAGACCCCCCCAAAGGAACTTATCTAGATGTGTAGTGAGCACTTTGAACCCCCAAGTGCTTAACAGAAGTTTATAACGCAGAGCAGTGAAAATATAAGATCTTTTTTCATCAAAAATAATTTTTTAGCCCGCTATTTTTTATTTTGACAAGGCTAACAGGAGAAAATGGACCACAAAAGTTGTTGTGCAATTTGTCCTGAGTACACCGATACCCCATATGTGGGGGGGGAACAACTGTTTGGGCGCATGGGAGAGCTCAGAAGAGAAGGAGCGCCATGTTGGAATGCAGACTTTGATGGAATGTTCTGCGGGTGTCATGTTGCGTTTGCAGAGCCCCTGATATGCCTAAACAGTAGAAACCCCCCCACAAGTGACCCCATTTTGGAAACTAGACCCCCCCAAGGAGCTTATCTAGATGTGTAGTGAGCACTTTAAAACCCCAAGTGCTTCACAGAAGTTTATAAACGCAGAGCCATGAAAATAAAAAATAATTTTTTTCCCTCAAAAATGATTTTTTAGCCCGCTATTTTTTATTTTCCCAAGGGTAACAGGATAAATTGGACCCCAAAAGTTGTTGTCCAGTTTGTCCTGAGTACGCTGGTACACCATATGTGGGGGGAACCACTTTCTGGGCGCACGGCAGGGCTCAGAAGGGAAGGAGCGTCATTTGACTTTTTGAATGGAAAATTAGCTCCAATCATTAGCGGACACCATGTCGTGTTTGCAGAGCCCCTGATGTGCCTAAACTTTGGAGCTCCCCCACAAATGACCCCATTTTGGAAACTAGACCCCCTAAGGAACTTATCTAGATGTGTAGTGAGCATGTTGAACCTCCAAGTGCTTCACAGAAGTTTATAACGCAGAGCCGTCAAAATAAAAATTCATTTTTTTCACAAAAATAATTTTTTTAGCCCTCAATTTTTTATTTTCCCAAGGGTAAAAGGAGAAATTAGACCCCCAAAGTTGTTGTGCAATTTTTCCTGAGTAAGCTGATACCCCATATGTGGGGGTAAACCACTGTTTGGGCACACGTCGGGGCTCGGAATGGAGGGAGCACTGTTTGACTTTTTGAACGCAAAATTGGCTGGAATAAATGGTGGCGCCATGTCGCATTTGGAGACCCAGTGATGTGCCTAAACAGTGGAAACCCCTCAATTCTAACTCCAACCCTAACCCCAACACACCCCTAACCCTAATCATAACCCTAGCCTCAACACACCCCTAACCCTAATCCCAACTCTAACCCTAACCACAAGCCTAATCCCAACCCTAATTCCAAGGATTGGCACGACTTTTCATGACGTCTAAGTAGCGTCATTGGTCGGGAAGGGGTTAAAGAAAATCTGTCACCAGGTTTTTGCCACGTTATCTGAGAGCAGCACAATGTAGGCAAAGAGACCGATTTCAATGATGCATCACTTTGTTTACTGAGTGCAGTAGTTGTGACACAATCAGTGTTTTTAGATATAGCAGAGCTCAGAAAGCTACCCCCCGCCCAAAGCACTGATCATCAACTTAAGGTCCCGTTACATTTAGCGATGCACCAGCGATCCCGACAACGATACGACCCTGTCAGGACCGCTGCTGCATCGCTAAATGGTCGCTAGTGAGCTGCCAAACAGGCAGATCTCACCAGCGATGCAGCAGGGTCGGCGGTCGTTACTTACCTGTCACACGCAGCTCTGATGACGTCTTCCGCCTGCGTCCATGCATCGCTCATCGGCGCCAGCAGGAAGCCGGCAATGAGAAAATGGACCAGGACGTTCTCGCGCGATCAGCGATATCCAGCGGGGGGGTGGTCGTAGGTAAGTGTCACATGTAGCGAGATCGCTAGCGATATCGCTGTTGTGTCACAAAATCGGCTACGCTTTAGCGATATCGCTATGTGTAAAAGGCCCTTTACTGTCACTATAGAATGTGCACAGAAAGCTGCTAAATCACTGCCGGAGGCGTGGTTGGTCTAGCTGATAACACACTCATTGTATTGAAACAACAGCACAAAGCCCAATAAGTAACATATTGCTGAAAATCAGTGTCTCAGCCTCTTCCTCATTACTGCTCTCAGATTACATAACACAAAACTGCAGATAGATTCCCTTTAATGACTACGAATTTAGATTAGCATTTCATAAATGCGCCTGTAGGTTTAAAGGGAAACGGTCACCAGGTTTTTCCCATACAAAGTATGACCACCACCATGGGGTTTTTTCTTGCAGCATACTAGTATGCCGCAAAAAAAAGTCCCCAATCCAGTCTGCAAATCCCCAAAAAATACTTACGGTCCGATGAGCCATTCTGGTCTTGATCTGGAGCCTCTTCTCTTTTTGTGATTGCCGTCCTCCTTCCCTGTTTCATGTGGATCACGGGTCCTACTACTACCACACAGTGTTCTCCATCGCGCTCCTGTGCAGGCACACTTCTATGTGGCCTGCGGAGGGCAGAGCAAAGTACTGTAGTGTGTATATGGTGGCTTAACTTTGCTCTCCGATGGCTGGGCAGATAGTGCACCTGTGCAGGAGAGCTACGGATGACACACTGTGGATAACCAAAAATGCATCATCCACACAAAGCGGGGAAGGAGGACGGCAAATGCACGAAGAGAGGAGGAGCCTGGATCAAGACCAGAGATGCTCGTCAGAACAGACTTCGCCGCCTAAGTATAGTAATAGTTCATTTTTGGAATCTGCAGACTGGATTGGGGACTTTTTTTTTTACAACATTCCAGTATGCTGTAAAAAAAGGCCCTAAAGATAGTGGCCATATCATCATATGTACTTTAAACCTGGTTCCCTTTAATTTGTAGGGTATCCCAGTACTTTTATCCATGCAGTACATCTTTATGACTTTTTTCATGTAATCTCATCACCATGTAAATTCTCAAAATTGTGATAAAGGTAAAACAACTTACACCTTGGTCCCTCTCAAAGTTTGCATTGCTGACATAAGTTACTGGTCTAGTGCTGTCCAAATCTTTAGTGTGAGCAATGATTGTCCTGAAAAAAAAAAAAAAATCAAAACATAAGCTTGGTGATATTAGCAAAGTTTTTTTTTTTTTAAAAAGGGATTTTGGGTACTCAACGTCAACGTAAAATCTCTTTCTTGGAACCTTCTTAGGGGGACACAGGAGACCATGGGTGTATGCAGCTTCCACGAGGAGGCTGTCACTAGGTAAAAAAAAAGTTAGTTCCACCTCGGCAGGGTACACCCACCAACTGACACAAAGCTATTCAGTTAGTGAGAAAGAAGTAGAAGAAGCAACAAGAAAACAACTTCAAACAGGCCCAACATAGGCACAAGCAAGGGTGGGGGCTGTGTTCCCTCAAATGAAGGCTCAGAGATAGGATTTTACAGTGAGGACCCAAAATCCTTTTATCTCTTTATCGATTCATTCAGGGACACAGGAGACCATGGGACGTCCAAAGCAGTTTCAAGGGTGGGCAAAAAGGAAGAATGTCCAGATCAGTTCTGAGCCCAGGCAACTGCCGCTAGCAGAACCTCGGCATCAGCTGAGGCATAGGTATGTGCCCTGTAGAATTTGGAGAAGATATTAATGAAGGACCAGGTAGCAGCCTTGCAGAGCTGTCACGAAGAGGCCTGATGGCTTACTGGGTCGTTCGCCCTCAGTGCACAGGTAGAGTAAGCTTTAACCCTAATTAGGGGTAGTTTATCCTGTACTCGATATGCTTTCAGGATGGTGAAGCAGATCCACCGAGCGATTGTGTCCTTGAAGGTGAGAAGTTCTTTACGGTGGCTTTCGGAAATCACAAACAAAGAGTCAAAAGCGTCTGAAGGAAACTGTTCTGGAAAGATAGAGGCTCAGTACTCTAATGAGATCTCACTTGTGGAGGGACTGTTCCAGAGGATGAGCTGGGTACGGACAGAAGGATGGAAGGACGATGTCCTCCTTAAGGTGGAAAGAGTAAACCACTTTAGGGAGAAAGGAGGGAACCAGATGCAACACTACTTTGTCCTGATGGAGGACAAGTAAGGGTGAACAGCAGAACATGTAGATGCGCCTGATGGAGGTGATCGCCACAAGGACAGCTACCTTCCAGGTAAGTAAGGAGAGAGTAACTTTCTGAATGGGCTGAAAGGGGGGCCCTGGAAGGTGTTCAAAACTAGACTAAGGTCTCAAAGATCCATAGGAGGACGATAAGGGAGAACGGAATGAGTGACCCCCTGCAGGAATGTTTTAACTTGGGAGCGAGCAGGCAGGTTCCTCTGAAACAGGAATGAAACGGCAGAAACCTGACCCTTAAGGGAGCCGAGAGACTTGACTGTAGGAAAGCCAAGAGGGAAGGAAGAGAGAAGGACATGGGGTCTGCCTGGTTGGCTTCACACCAGCAAAAAGGGCCTTCCATGTGCGATGATAGATGCAAGAGGAAGAGGGATTCCTTGCCTTGATCATGGTCTGGAT
Organism: Dendrobates tinctorius; assembly: GCF_039654945.1. NCBI lineage: Eukaryota > Metazoa > Chordata > Amphibia > Anura > Dendrobatidae > Dendrobates > Dendrobates tinctorius. Next base: position 335,149 of record NW_027361930.1, read on the forward strand.
AAACCTGCATCTCTTAAGACTGTGGCTTCAACAGCTATGCCAATAAATTGAGATTATGAATTCTGGTCTAAAAGGGGACCCTGTGAAAGAAGGTCTAGTCGATCCAGAAGCTTCCACAGGGAGTCTGCAATGAGGATGACCACTACTGAGTACCAAGATCTTCTAGGCCAGTAGTGAGCCATGAGGATGACTGGTACTCCTTCCGAGTTTATCTTCTTGATGAGCCTGAAACCATGGAAGAACCAGGGCATCGAAATAGATCAAGAGGGAGTCACAGACCTGGACATGAATCGAGGAACTTTGTTGTTCATCCTGGTTGCCATCAGGTCAAAATCGGGTGTGCCCCCCCCTTTGAGAGATTTGCCTGAAAACCAATGGGTTCAGGGATCACTCACTCACAGAGAGAGGCTCTCGTGACTTAGGAAGTCAGCGGCCCAGTTGTCCACCTTGGGGATGTATACTGCCGATATCGCAGGCTCCCTTTATTCTGCCCTTGATAGAATACAAGACTTCTGATATGACTGATCTTCTTTGAGAAAGACTTCTGATATGACTGATCTTCTTTGAGATTTATGTATGCCATGGATGCATAGCAGGTGGCCCGCTAGTAGGTTCAGCCAGTGCAGGAGAGCGAGATAGGTGGCACTGATTTCCAAGATGTTGTTGGGAAGTGAGGACTCCACAATTTACTGTGAGTCGATGAAATACTACTACCTGCAAGAGAAAGCAGGACTTGTTTATCACAATCTTCCACACTTGGAGTATTGTGTGCAATTTTTGACGCTGGTGCTCAAGAAAGACATTACTGAACTTGAAAGGGTTCAAAGGCGGGCTACTAAAATGATAAATGGAGTTGGTTCACTACAATACCCAGAAAGGTTATCAAAATTAGGACTATTTACTCTAGTAAAGAGAAGACTTAGGGGAGACTTAATATATATGTACAAGTATATCAGAGGGCAATACAGAGATCTCTCCAATGAACTGTTTGTACCAAGGACTGTGACAAGAACAAGAGGGTATTCTCTTCATTTGGAGGAAAGAATTTCTGCACCAGCATAGAAGAGGGTTCTTCACGGTAAGAGCAGTGAGGCTCTGGAATTCTCTTCCTGAGGAAGTGGTGATGGCCAACTCACTGAATGAATTTAAGAAAGGAATGGATGCTTTTCTTGTGAGTAATAGTATAGAAGGTTACGAATAACAGAATATTATAGTTAGATGGTTGACCCAGCTTAGGGGAAGGAATTTTTGCCAATGCAGAACAGCTGCACTAAAAATAGGCTGAACTAGATGGACATAAGGTCTTCCTTCAGCCTTCAAAACTATGCTACTATGTTACTATGTAATGGGCAAAACAATCTCCCGCGATGAAAGAGGTAGGAGAGAAGGCACCAGGCAAGTGACTGTTTTACTCACAGAAGAGGATAGATACAGGAAAGATGTATATCTTTGTACTGTGTTAGCCAGTAGATAGAAAAATATTCAGAATTGAGAGAAGAGGATGGTGTGATCCAAGAAGTAGATCTCCTGTGTACCAACGCAACTTAAGGGCGACTATGAAACTGAACAAAGGGGATTGCTTCCATTGCAACTAACACCTTGCCCAGCCCACTCATGAGGATCCGAAGGGGGCAGGGTGATGGACGGCTGAGAGAGCAAATACTGAGTAGAAGAGAAGAAGCTTTTTCCTTTGGAAGAAAGACTCTGACGCGTACAATGTCAAACAGCATGCCAAGGAAAACTAAGTGTTAGGCCAGGATCAGAGACGACTTTGCCCTGTTGATAAGCCAGCACTGCTGAGAAACCATGTCTCGCAGCAGTCCAGAAAGGATGGGATTTTGATCAGAGGGTCGTCTAGGTAGGGGATAACTAGAATCCCTCTGGGAGGTAGGATGGCCATGACGACTGCCATGACCTTCGTGAAAACACTTGGGGCGGATGCTAGGCCGAAGGGAAACACCGTAAATTTAAAGGTAAACCCTGAACGGCGAAATGAAGGAATTATTGATGACATGCACAGATCTGGATGTGAAGGTAGGTGTTGTAACAGGTTTATTTCCCTTGTGTGTATTGGAACACCACAAAAAAAAAAAAAAAAAAAAAACAGGAAAAAAAGAAATGCAAATTGGACATAAATTCACACAACATCCCCAAAATGGGCAGGACAAAATTGCTGGCACCTTTACAAAATTGTGGGTAAACAACTTTGTTTCAAGTATGTGATGCTCGTTCAAACTCACCCGTGGCAAGTAATACGTGTGGGCAATGTGAAAAATCACACCTGAAACCAGATAAAAAGGGAAGAAGTAGACACCATGCAAAAAGTCAGTGTGTACCACACTAAGCATGGAGAACAGAAGGAGAAGATGAGAAATATCTGAGGACTTGAGAACCAAAATTGTTGAAAAATCAACCATCTCAAGGTTACAAGTGCATCTCCAAAGATCTTGATGTTCCTTTGTCAACGATGCGCAACACAATCAAGAAGTTTACAACCCATGGAACTGTAGCTAATCTTCCTGGAAGTGGACAGCACAGAAAAATTGATGAAAGGCTGCAACGCAGGATAGTCTGGATGGTAGATAAGCAGATCCAATCAAGTTCCAAAGAAATTCAAGCTGTCCTGCAGGCTGCATCAGTGCGAACTATCAGTCGACATTTGAATAGAATTAAACGCTATGGTAGGAGACCCAGGAGGACCACACTGCCGACACAAACATTAAAAAACACGGGTATTACGTACCTGGTAATGTGTTTTTTCATGAGACATGACGGCACCACGAGAGAGGGGATCCGCCCTACGAGGACAGGAAACCTTCAAGATAAAAGGGGGCGGCTCCTCTCTCCGCATCAGTTGTTTTACAGAGCACGAGAGGAACTCCGCAGGTTAGTGTACACATAAATAATACCTATTTTACACTGCTAAATTTCCAACACCAAGGGGGTGTATAATACTAACAAAAAACACCCAACTAATGACGTGATCAAATAGGGCGGGAATATAAGGGTGCCGTCATGTCTCATGAAAAAACACATTACCAGGTACGTAATACCCGTGTTTTTCCATGGTACATGACGGCACCACGAGAGAGTTACAGAGATTTGTATTCTCTTTAGGGGGGGATCACTGCCTGTAACACTCTTCTCCCAAATGTGAGATCAGAGGTAGCAGATAGGTCTAATCTGTAATGTCTGAAAAAGGTAGATGGAGAGGACCAAGTGGCCGCCTTACAGATTTGGTCGATGGAGGCGTCCGCTTTCTCCGCCCAGGATGTTGCCATGGCCCTCGTGGAGTGGGCTTTTAGGCCCTCTGGAACAGCCCTGCCTGCACTACCATATGCTAGTATGATGGCCTCTCTCACCCATCTAGCTATAGTTTGCTTAGAGGCTTTAAGGCCTTTCCTTGCTCCCTGATATGAGACAAATAAGGCCCTCTGTTTCCTCCATGGTTTTGTCACCTCTAAATACTGTAGGATACATCTTCTAACGTCTAAGCAATGTAATCTCTCTTCCTTTTTGTTACCGGGGTTAGGACAAAAGGATGGCAAGATTATTTCCTGAGCTCTGTGGAATTTCGACACTACCTTAGGGAGGTATGCTGGATCTAATCTCAACACGACTCTATCGTCCATAACCTGAGTGTATGGTGGATCTGCTGATAGTGCGTGTAAGTCCCCAACCCTACGTGCCGATGTGAGCGCTACTAACAAGGCTGTTTTTAAAGTTAACACTTTATCTGATGTTGCGTTTATTGGTTCAAACGGACTTTCCGTTAGAGATGATAGGACTAAATTTAGATCCCAGGGAGGAGGTTTAGGAGATGGGACAGAGTCAGCCCTAGTGCAGGCCCGGATAAATCTGGCGACCCATCTATCGCTTGCCAGGTCATAGTTGAATAATGCTGCCAGGGCTGAAACGTGTACTTTCAGGGTGCTGACCGCTAAGCCCAAGTCTAAACCCCTTTGTAGGAATTCTAGCACTGCCCTCACAGGCACTTCCCCCTCCTGTATAGGGCCTGAGGTGGACAAAAATTTCCTCCATATCCTCCCATATATTTTTGGAGTCACTGGCTTTCTGCTACTGATTAGGGTGGAAATCAACCTTGCTGAAAAACCTTTCTTCTCTAATAGTGACCTTTCAAATTCCAGGCTGTCAAATGCAGCCTGGAATTCGGAGGATGATTGAAGAGACCCTGTGTTAGGAGGTCGTGATCCTCTGGGAGCACCCATGGGTCTGTCACTGACATCACTCTCAGCCAAAAGAACCACGGCCTTTTTGTCCAAAAGGGAGCTATCATAATTACTCTGACTTGGTCCTCCCTGATCTTTTTCAGGACTAATGGAATGAGGCATATTGGAGGGAATGCGTACAGGAGACCTGATGTCCATTTTATTCTGAAGGCGTCTACCGCCAGTGGCATGTCTGCTGGTCTTAGGGAGCAGAATTTTTGAACTTTTCTGTTGGCCTTTGAGGCGAAGAGATCTATTATGGGTTTTCCCCACCTCTGCACAATTTGTTGAAAAATGGACTCTTTTAGGCACCATTCTCCTTGCTTTAAGTGGTTCCTGCTCAGAAAGTCCGCCTTCAGGTTGTCCGCGCCTCGGATATGCAGGGCCGATAATGAGAGGAACTGATGTTCCGCCAGAGTCAGGATTCTTTTTGCTATTTCCATTAACGACCGAGAACGGGTGCCCCCTTGATGGTTTTCGTATGCAACTGCTGTACGATTGTCCGATAGGACTTTCACATGATGTCCTCTCAGGTGTGTCAGTAATCCTTCCAGCGCTCTTTCGATGGCTAGTAGCTCCCATTCGTTTGAGGATAGATCTTTTTCCTCCTGAGCCCAAGGATCTTGGAGCCACAGGGTGTCTAGATGGGCTCCCCAGCCCCAGGGACTGGCATCTGTCGTGACTACTCTGGAGGCTGCATATGTCCAGGGTACTCCCCTCGGAGTGGACTCTATATGTAACCACCGTTTTAGCGACTGGAGTACAGGATCCGGGATGGTGAGCTTCTGTTCTAACTGCCCCTGAAGTGTCAGATCGCTTTGTAACACACACCACTGAAGTTCCCTTGTGTGAAATTGAGCCCATTTTACCGCTGGTATGCAGGAGGTTAGGGACCCCAACACTGACATGGCTTTCCTCAGAGTCATTGTTGGCTTTCCTAATGTTGTTCTGATTAGATTTTTGATTTTCTCTTCTTTTTCCTCTGGGAGGCGACACTCCTGTATTACCGAGTCTATTGTTAGGCCCAAAAAATTCTGGACCATCGTTGGTTCCAACCTGGATTTTTTGAAGTTCAGTTGCCAACCCAGAGTCTGAAGAGTCTCTATCACTGTCCTGACTTGTTCCTGACAGTGAGCGAAATCTTTCCCCACTATCAAGAAGTCGTCCAGATATGGTATTACTAGAGCATCTTTTTCTCTGAGATGTGCCGTGACCTCCGCAATTAATTTCGTGAAGACCCGGGGGGCTGTTGCTACCCCAAAGGGCAGAGCCTTGTACTGAAAATGATGCCACTGAGAGTTTATCTGGACTGCTACCCTGAGATATTTGCGGTCTTGCTGCCGGATCGGGACATGATAGTAAGAGTCCTTGAGATCCAGGACCGACATGTAACACCGAGGGAAGAGGAGTTTCACTGTAGATCTTATCGTCTCCATCTTGAATGATGGGACTACTAGATACTTGTTGAGGCCTTTCAGATTTACAATCGTTCTCCAGGAATCGTCTGGTTTCTTTATCAGAAATAGGGGGGAGTAAAAGCCTTCCCTCTTTTCTTCTTCTGGAACTTCTTCCAGTACGAGTTTTTGTATAAGCGATAATACCTCCTCTTCCAAACTCTTTTGTCTCTCTTGAGATGATTGTACCGGAGTTTGAATGAATTTTTGTGGTGGCCAGTGGTGGAATTTTAACTCCAGACCTGACCCTACTATCTGTCGGATCCAGGTGCTGGATGAGATCCTTTCCCAGGCTGGGTGGAAGTGAGAGAGCCTTCCCCCCACCTGAGAAGGACCGTCACTGAGTGAGTTTTTTGGCTTCTCTAGGGGGCTTACTGAAATAGAAGCTTCTCCCTCCTCTGTATCGCCTGTCAGAATTGTTTCTGTCACGATCTTTAAATTGTTGCCTTCTAAATTTTCGGCCCCTCTGAAAGGAGCGCCGAAAGGCTTGAAATGGTTGTTTCGGAAAATTCTTTTTTGTATCACTCGCTTTTTCCAACACTTCATCCAATGCCGGACCGAATAAGAAATTCCCCTCACATGGTAGAGAGCAAAGTTTCATTTTTGCCTGGGTGTCCCCCGGCCAGCATTTGAGCCATACCACACGTCGTCCTACATTGGTTAAGGCTGCTGACTTTGACGCTAGCCTGGCCGAATCTGCTGACGCCTCTGCGAGAAAGTCTGCCGCCGCTCTAATAGCCGGTAATGCTTCCAGAACCGTCTCTCTGGGAACTCCTTGTTCTAATTGATCCTCCAAGTTGTCTGTCCATATCTTCAGGGACCTAGCCACACAAGTGGCTGCGATGGTGGGTCTTAGTGCGCCAGCCGAGGTTTCCCAGGCTGCTTTAAGGCAATTGTCCGCCTTTCGGTCCAGCGGCTCTTTTAGAAACCCCAGGTCCTCAAAGGGTAGGGAAGATTTTCTGGCGACCTTTGATATCGCTACATCAATTTTAGGGGCCCTATCCCAGGATGAGGATGCCTCTTCCTCAAAGGGGTATCTCCTCTTCAGGGAATTCGTTATCTGGGACTTCCTTTCTGGCTTTTCCCATTCGCGTTTTATGAGTGCTTTTAGTTGCTCATTAACAGGGAAGGTCTTACGTTTTTTCTTTTGCAGTCTGCTGAACATGAGATGTTGGGCTGTCTTTTTTGTCCGTTCTTCTACTAGCCCCATGGTAGATCTAACTGCTTTAATGAGTTCATCCGTGGTTTCTACTGGAAACGTATCTTCCCCGTCCGAGCTACTTCCTGAATACTGCGACTTATTTGAGTCGTCCTCTGACCCTGTAGAGTCTTGTTGAGAGACCCCTGAGGGGCTTGATCTCCTAGTTTTCCTCTCTGTATCTACAGTCTGTAATGCTCTTACTGACTTGGCAACTTCTGTCTGAATTATGGCCCTCAGACTATCCGAAAATGAGGGTGTCTCCTCCGCTATGGTCTTGTTAATGCACTCCTGGCATAACTTTTTGTTCCAGGCTGCTTCTGCGGGACTTTTACATAAAGCACATTCTTTATTTTTTGACTTCCCTCTACATTTCTTAGGGACCTCCTATACTCCACCCCGTCAATGTATATAAGAGGAGGAGGAGAGGGAAAGAGAGGAGAAAAAGAGAAAGAGAACAGACATTAGATTACTGGACTTTCTCGAAGTTCACTCACCACTCGGACGCTTCATAGAACGGGTACCGGATCTGGAGGTTGGCTGGTCCTTTCACTGTCTCCCAACGAGACTATGGACCCCTCTTTCCTGCGGTGACGATCCGCTCGTGCGCTGCCCGAGTGGCTCACACTACTGCTGCGGCGTGTCTTTGCTTTTTCCTCTGAGCACGACCGCCTCTCCTTTGCTTCCTGGCACGGCTGTACATGCTCTGGCGAAGGGCTCTCCATTATGCTGCTTATGGCTGCAAGTAGCCACCTCACTCAACATTGGTGCTGTGACGCCTGCTTGCCTTTCCTGGCGATCTTAAATAGTATCCCCTTTTTTTTTTTTTTTTTTTTTAGACCACCTGGTCTTGCACCTGCCCCGCTTGCTGTGGACGCGCGCGTGTGCGTGCCCTCTGACTCTGCGTGCCTCCCCTGGGACCGTGCACACCTTCTGCCTCTCCCAGGCCCCGCGGTGCTGTGTGCGCCGCTCTACTTCCGGGTCGCACGCAACGACTTCCGGTTCATCGGCCATCATGCGCGCTCCCAACGCGCGCCCCTCCCGGTGCGGCCATACGAACCCGGGCCGGGTGAGCGCTTGGGCCCTGCATGCTTCGGGGCCCCCAGACACCCCTTACCTGCGCGATGGACCCCTTCCTGACCTGACTGCAGGTATGCTTTTAGGAAGAAGATCACTGTTCTCAGGCAGACTTGAACCCAGGGCACTAGCGTTGGACAGCAGCGGCAGTAACAACTGCACTTCTTCATGCTGCCTCCGCTGCGGGGTCCGGTGTCTGGTCTTCCACAGGGAGGGTACACTGTTTGTGGCCTCCGAGGAGCTCTCTGCCCGGGCACCGATGTGCTCCTGGGCTGCATGGCCACTATATGTCGACAGGGAGGGAACACTACCAGTGGCCTTCCTGGACTTGCTTCGTGTGCCGCCATCTTGGAGGGTCCACCGCCAAGGTACTCCGCTTCGCCTGGGCATCTGCCCTCCGGCTGTGGCCATGCCTTCGCTCAGGGGGGACATAGGCATATATGGCCCCCGAGGCGACTACCGGTACCCGGTGTCGGGTGTAGCAAACCCATGCCTGCCATTAATCACCCGACCCAGGTCCAGGCATCCTCTTCTTCGGAATCTTCAAAGAGGCTTTCATCTTGAGGGTTCCCCGTCGAGGACAGGAAACCAACTGATGCGGAGAGAGGAGCCGCCCCCTTTTATCTTGAAGGTTTCCTGTCCTCGTAGGGCGGATCCCCTCTCTCGTGGTGCCGTCATGTACCATGGAAAAAGATAGACTGCAGTTTGCCAAAATGTACAAGAGTAAGCCAAAATTCTTCTATGTGGCATTTCTATACATCTTAAACTTATTTTAGGAGTAAATTATATAGCTCATCCTGCTTAAAAATTCAGATTTTCTGGCTAAATGTTCAAACATTTAACAAAATATGCTATGATGCAAACTTGCATGGAGATGCATGAAAGTGTATGGTGCAATTTTTACAATGTGCCTGGTGACTTTTAGAAAATGTACAGGTATAGGGATGTGATTTTTTTTCTGTTTTATCATTCAGATTTTTAGTGTACATAAAAGTGCATTACTACTAGCAGTTATAGAGTTAAAAATTCATTGCACGAGTGGGTGCAAATCGTAATAAGGCATTCGGCTCCGCTTTTTAATGGGATAATGCTAGACTTGCATTTCAGTTGTTCACCCAGACAACAAAAGACAATAAAAAGGAATTGTCCAGCATTAGGAAGGAGCAGGAATATATATATTTTTTATTAAGTAGCATGTTTACAATTACTGCTGACTAGAAATGAGCGAACATCGTAGGCTTCCTTCTTATTCGGCAAGCTATAGCGCTTACTGAAGAAGCTGCATCGGGAACCCGATACCTGAAGCGCTTCCGATAATCAGCTGTTCGACGCCGCAGCTGCATGTCTCTGTCACGGCTGTGTGACAGTCACAACACACAGGCTCTCCATGCACGTGTTGTGACTGTGACACAGCTGCGACACATGCAGCTGCGGCGCCGAACAGCTGATCATCGGGTGCACGCCAAGTAACCGGGTTCCCGATGCAGCTTCTTTGGTAAACGCTATAGCTTGCCGAATAAGGAGGGAGCCGACGATGTTCGCTCATCTCTACTGCTGACCAGAAGATCAACAAAATCATAAAAAGTCAATGATGGAGATGCATATAGGGAAAATAAATTTGACAGATTACCATTTTGTACCAATATGGTAATAATGATATATGGGACGATGCTTTATGGTATTCAACAAGGCTACCCACTTACTTAAAATAATATCCTGCAGGAGGTAGCTGTGAGGCTGGCTCATTGGCGACTGACCACATCACCACTGAAGGTCGGTTTTTATCTCTTTGTACAAGTTCCTCCATGACAACTAAATGATGTTGCAGAGACTTGTTTCCAAAACTTTCTCTAACAGTAACACGAAGAAAAACAAGGCACAGATCAAAGGAAATATTCACAGTACATGTTTATTCAGTTACGCTTAATAAAATATTCCATTTGACTGTTCCACCCCTTGACGCTTATATTTATACTATATGCATAGCTAATACTAACAAGACAAGTACAAGACAAGTACAAGTATTCAGAATTCATACCACCACTGGAATGTGTGACCAAACAGTGGTCAGTGTCATGTGAACATTTCCAGCCTACATCGGATATTACAAAGCATTTTTGTACTTTAAAAGCTTTCATTTAAAGCAGTGTTCACCAACTCGAGTCCTCAAGAGCCACCAACAGGTCATGTTTTCAGGATTTAATTAGTATTGACCAGGTGATGGAATTATTGCCTGTGTAGGTACTGCAATTATCACCTGAGCCATACTAAGGAACTCCTGAAAACATGAACCGTTGGTGGCTCTTGAGGACTGGAGTTGGGGAACACTGATTTAAAGGCTCTAGAACCAGTTGTGCTGCGCATGCGATGGTTAAGTGTGTGCAATAACTTTATATGCAAAATAAATAACAGATTGCTATAGCTGGAAAGGAGTAAATGTTACATGCTTCCATGTGTCATGTATTAAGAAATAATCACTAATCTTACATGGGTTATCCACTACTATAAAAAAGTTGAACTTAATGGGCCCATGAAATAAAAAAAAAAAATCTTATACTTGCCTCCTAGCCCGATATGATCCTCCGCACTCAGTATTGTGTCCCCTGCCGGTCTCCTGGCATCAAGATCCAATGGGAGGCATCACATCACAGCACATTTCTTACTGTTTGCACGAAATGTGCAGGCTTCAGACGATCACGTGACACCCCTTGCCTATGCTGATGTCAGGAGACTGACTGTAGACAAACTACTGAGTTCCAAGGAGTAGTGCCAGTGCGTGAGGTAGGTATAGTAATTTTTTTTTTTAATTTATGTCTTCCACCACCCTTGTCCAATAAATTTTAACTTTTAAAGTTGCGTAGAATCTGTTTACACCGCAGGCAATGTAAACATCTTTCTGTGTATCTGCATGCAATCTACTAAGTAGTGTGGTTGAAGCATTTTCCTATATACATCAATTGGACAATGCTGCACAGCTACTACTAGGTAGACAGTGCGCAGGCTTCTGCAAAGCAGTTCCACATAGTGGTGCCGAGAGCTGTCCTCCTAATGATCTGATATTAATTGCCTATTCTAAGGATAGTCCATCAATACTGTGATCTTAGAAAACCCCTTTTAAAAAGTCCTGTGAAGAAAAGCTCATCTTAAGCTCTTCTATTCTCTATAGAGTTTCTTGCAGAAAAAAAGCAGAAGATAAACAATTACAATAAGTATTCCTTACGCCTGTCTTATGCCCACTCCTGGACATTCATCGATGACCACAATACCATATTTATCGCACAGGTCCATGATCTCTTCAGCGTATGGGTAATGACTTGTCCGGAATGAGTTTGCTCCCAGCCACTTTAACAGGTTAAAATCCTTCACGATTGTAGACCAGTCCAGACCTTTTCCTCTAATCTTTAAAAGCAAATGATCAGTTAGTTTGTAGATGCTATAATGTTAATTTAGTTAATCATTTTATGTTAAAAACTAAAGAAATTTAATCCCTTAATGACCGCCAAAACGTCTTAACTGACGTGAGATATAAGAGAATAGCATCCCCATACAGGTGACAATCCAGTAGCTGTCGGCTGTACAATATAGCTGACAACTTGCTGCATCAGCCACGATCAGTGTTTGCACCGTCCAAATCTTTTTAACCCCTTAGATGCTGCTGTCAATAGTGACTACATCATATAAATGGTTAACAGAGTGTGGGGGCTTCCTCTTTATCTCAATCGGCACTCTGAGATCATGATTGTGTGGTCCTGATGTTTGCCATGGCAATTCACGACCAAATAGTGGCCTAAGAGTCTAACGGCTGTTGTAACCTGTTCAGAAGTTAGTGGCACTTAGGTGGTAAAAATACACATTTTCATTTCTGTCATGCCACTATGCATTAATTTCTGAAAAACCACCTGAAGGGTTAATAAACTACCTGACTGCAGTTTTCAATATGTCAGGGGGTGCCGTTTTTAAAATGGTATAACTTTTGGGGGTTTTCCAATACATACGAGCCCCAAAGGCACTTCAAACCTGGATAGGTCCCTAAAAAAATAAATTTTGCACATTTCCTTGATAAAATGAAAAATTACTGCTACATTTTTAAACCTCCTAAAATGCTAACAAAATAAAATAACATTTTACAAATGGTGCTGATGTAAAGCAGGCATGTGGAAAATGTTATTTATGAATGTTTTTGTGTGGTATGACTACCTGGATTAAAGGGATAATCATTCAAAGTTTGAAAATTGCTAATTTAACATTTTTCTCAAATTTTTGATTTTTTTTATATATAAAAACAAAACACATTGACCTAAATTTACCATTATCATAAAGTACAATGTGTCATGAAAAAACAATCTCAAAATCACTGGGATTTGTTGAAGTGTTCCAGAGTTATTATTACCATATATATTGGCACTGGTCAGATTTAAAAAATTTGGCTCCGTCACTAGGGTGTTAATAATATAGTGCATATATATGCAAATTGTCTCTTCAGAGAGGAAGAGGACTAGAACTCTAAGTCTCCACACCTCGACATGCTTAGCATGTTATTCTCCGCAAGGAGAAATGATACTTCTTGGATATAGTGCATATATACACACACACAACCTGGATCTCAGGAGTTCTACTACATTCAGTAGCCATCACCCACATGATAACCCTAGGAGCACTAAACTCCACATTGTATGCCCCTAGAGGCAAAAAGCAAATTGTACGATAAAACATAAAATGACCTGTATAAATATCGATTTTTAAACCCTAATCATTTTTGTAGTTTGCTTTATTTGTCCTGCTTCAGAAGAGTGATAGAAGCTGCGGAGAAGTAACAGCAGGGCCATCCTCCTGGTGAAGTACCATTTGAGAATCCCCAGTGAATGCTAAGACAAAACGTCACAGGAAATACAAGGCATTTTATGTATCTAACAACCCTTTATTGCTCCTTCACACAACAGGAAAATCGCAGAACTGAATAAACCGTGAAGGCATAGGTCTTAATTCTCAAATTTCCTATGTCTATGTTGCATTTGTGAACCACTTTGGGCAATAGGTAACATGCTGACCAAATTTGCTCATGGGTTGCTATAAAATCAGTGGTTCCCAAACTCCAATCCTCACGGACCCCAACAGGTTATGTTTTCCATAGTGTTACACATGTGAGAGAATTCCTGATGCCTTGATGATACTTCCATCACCTGTGAAATACTAAGGAAATCCTGAAAACATGACCTGTTGGGGTCCACGAGGACTGGAGTTTGAGAACCACTGCTTTAAATGAACCGTTTACAGACAATGTCTATTTTTCATTGACACATTCCAGAAGTCACATTTGTTTATTGATCATGTATCCATGTGAGGGCATGATTTGGAATGAGTTGTACTTGTCAGGGGAATATGTAATTACTTAACTTTTAATATTTATTTATGAGGAGAAAAAAAAAGCAGCAGTTATGCCATTGGTTCTTTTTCCAAGATTCAAATTCTACTCATTCATGTGTTGGGCCAACCCAATCGGCACCCCACGAATGATGGTGAGGAGGGCGAGTGTTCTGATGGGAGGATGCACTTGCTCATTCACACTCCTCTGATGCTGTCATTTTGACCATGGCATCTGAGAGGTTAAGCTGTTGGGATCGGTGTTCTTAGCGTTTCAAGCAGGAGCTCAGCTATGTACATATCAGCACGGCTCCGACAACTAATCGCACTGGTACAGAGGCAATACCCGTGCAATTATGACATATACAGTACTGTGCAAGCATTTTAGGCAGTTATGGGAAAATAAGAATGCAATCAAAAATAAAAAAAAGCCAAGTTTATTTTTAGCAATGAAAAAATGCCAAGTGAATGAACAAAAGAGAACTCTAAATCAGATCAATATTTGGTGTGAGCACCCTCTGTCTTCAAAACAGCTTAACCCCTTAACCCCCAAGGGTGGTTTGCACATTCATGACCGGGCCAATTTTTAAAATTCTGACCACTGTCCCTTTATGAGATAATAACTCTGAAACGCTTCCATGGATCCTGGTGATTCTGACATTGTTTTCTCGTGACATATTGTACTTCATGCTAGTGGTGAAATTTCATTCATATAACTTGCGTTTATTTGTGGGAAAAAAACAGAAATTTGGCGAAAATTTTGCAATTTTCCAACTTTGAATTTATATGCCCTTAAATCACAGAGATATGGCACACAAAAAACTTGATAAGTAACATTTCCCACATGTTTACTTTACATCGGCACAATTTTGGAACCCAAATTTTTTTTTCTTAGGAAGTTATAAGGGTTAAAAGTTGACCAGCGATTTCTCATTTTTGCAACAACATTTTATTGTTACAGACCACATAACATTTGAAGCCACTTTGAGGGGTCTATATGATAGAAAATACCCAAAAGTGACACCATTCTAAAAATTGCACCCCTTAAGGTGCTCAAAACCACATTCAAGAAGTTTATTAACCCTTCAGGTGCTTCACAGGAATTTTTTGAATATTTTAAAAAAAATGAACATTTAACTTTTTTTCACAAAAAAAATACTTCAGGTTCAATTTTTTTTTTATTTTACCAAGGGTAACAGGAGAAGTTGGACTGCAAAAGTTATTGTGCAGTTTGTCCTGAGTACGCTGATACCTGATATGTGGGGGAAAACCACTGTTTCGGCGCATGGCAGAGCTCAGAAGGGAAGGAGCGCCGTTTGACTTTTTCAATCCAAATTGGCTAGAATTCAGATTGGACGCCATGTCACATTTGGAGAGCCCCTGATGTACCTAAACAGTGGAAACCCCCCACAAGTGACCCCATTTTGGAAACTAGACCCCCCAAGGAACTTATCTAGATATGTGGTGAGAACTTTGAACCAACAAGGGCTTCACAGAAGTTTATAACGTACAGCGGTACAATTAAAAAATCATATTTTTCCACAAAAATGATCTTTTCACCCCAATTTTTATTTTCCCAAGGGTAACAGGACCCTAAAAGTTATTGTGCAATTTGTCCTGAGTATGCTGATACCCCACATGTGAGGGTAAACCACTATTTGGGCGCATGGCTCGGAAGAGAAGCAGCGCCATTTGACGTTTTTGGCTGGAATTGAGATCGGACACCATGAAGCGTTTGGAAAGCCCCTGATGTACCAAAACAGTGAAAAACCCCCACAAATTACACCATTTTGGAAACTAGACCCCCCAAGGAACTTATCTAGATGTGTGGTGAGCACTTTGAACCCCCAAGGTCTTCACAGAAGTTTATAATGCCCGGGCATGAAAATAAAAAAATCGTATTTTTTCCACAAACATGATCAATTAGTCCCCAATTTTTTTATTTTCCCCAAGAGTAACAGGAGAAATTGGACCCCAAAAGTTGTTGTCCAATTTGTCCTGAGTACGCTGATAACTCATATGTGGGAGAAAACTACTGTATGGGCACACGTCGGGGCTCGGAAGGGAAGTAGTGACGTTTTGGAATGCAGACTTTGATGGAATGCTCTGCGGGTGTCATGTTGCCTTTGGAGAGCCCCGAATGTACCTAAACAGTGGAAATCCCCCATAAGTGACCCCATTTTGGAAACTAGACCCCCCACGGAACTTACCTAGATGTGTGGTGAGCACTTTGAACCCCCCAGTGCTTCAAAGAAGTTTATAACGCCCGGGCGTGAAAATAAAAAAATCATTTTTTTCCACAAAAATGATATTTTTGCCCCCAATTTTTTATTTTCCTAAGGGCAACAGGAGAAATAGGACCCCAAAGTTGCTTTGAAATTTGTCCTGAGTACGCTGATACCTTATATGTGGGGGTAAAACACTGGACGCATGGCAGAGCTTGGAAGGGAAGGAGCACCATTTGACTTTTTCAACGCAGAATTGACTGGAATTGAGATCAGATGCCATGTTGCATTTGGAGAGCACCTGATGTGCTGAAACAGTGGAAACCCCCCCAATTCTAACTCCAACCCTAACCCCAACACACCCCTAACCCTAATCTCAGCCCTAACCCTAATAGGAAAATGGAAATAAATACAATTTTTTTATTTTATTATTTTTACCCAACTAAGGGGGTGATAACGGGGGGTTTGATTTACTATTTATGGCGGGTTTTTATGTTTGGCAGCTGTCACACGCTAAAAGACGCTTTTTATTGTAAAAATAGTTTTTGCATCACCACATATTGAGAGCTATAATTTTTCCATATTTTGACCCACTGAGTCATGTGAGGTCTTATATTTTGCGGAACGACTTGACGCTTTTATTGGTATCCTGTTCGGGCACGTGACATCTTTTGATCGCTTTTTATTCTGATTTTTGGGACGCAGATTCAACAAAAACCAGCGTTTCATGAATTTCTTTTGGGGGGTGCGTTTACACCGTTCCGCGTGTGGTAAAATTGATAAAGCCCTTTTATTCTTCGGGTCAGTATGGTTACAGCGATACCTCATTTAGGTTTTTTTATGTTTTGGCACTTTTATGCAATGAAAACAATTTTATATAAAAAAAATAATTATTTTTGCATTGCTTTATTCTGCAAGCTATAACTTTTATTTTTTCGCTGATGATGCTGTATGGCGGCTCTTTTTTTGCGGGACAAGTTGACGTTTTCAGCGGTACCATGCATATGCGTCTTTTTGATCGCGCGTTATTGCACTTTTTGTTCGGCGGTATGATAATCATTATTTTTTGCTTCTTTTTTTATATTTTTTTAAGGGGTTCGCTAAAGGGGTTAACTAATGGGACAGTTTTATAGGGCGGGTCGTTACGGACTCGGCGATACCAAATATGTGTACTTTGTTTTTTTTTTTATTTCCAAAAAATGAATTTATTAGGGAATATTTTTTTTTTTTTTTTTTTTTAATTAGCGATTTTTAAAAAATTATTTTTACACTTTTTTTTTTTAACTTTATTACATTGTCCCAGGTGGACATCACTGTCCTGTGACATCGCTGATCTGTCACATCACAGATCACTGTGACAGATCAGCGATCTGTCACAGGCACTGCACAAGGCTTCCTCCTTGCCTGCGCTTTGCAGGCATGAGGAAACCAGCTCCCTGCAGGCCCCCGAAGGTCCCCGTCGCCATCTTGGATTCGGGGACCTGCAGGGATGGAGCCCCCCGCAGCAGTGCTGCACATTGCGCTGCTGTGGGGGGCTCAGGGAAGCACGGAGGGAGCCCCCTCCCTGCCGATGCTTCCCTTTAACCCCGGTACACCGCGATCGTGTTTGATCGCGGTGTGCAAGGGGTTAACGTGTCGGGGGTGGTCCGTGACCGCCCCTGACACATTGTGCTGGGTGTCAGCTGTGATAATCAGCTGACACCCGGCCGCGATCAGCGGCACTCATCACGTGGGTGCCGCTGATCGCTGTGACGTTCTATCCCGTCCCTGGGAATTAAGTCCCAGGGCACATGGACGGGATGGTATGTCACATGACAGAAAGGGGTTAAATTTATCAATTACTATGGGTACAATTGCACACAGTTTCTGAAGGAACTCGGCAGGAAGGTTGTTCCAAACATCTGGGAGAACTAACCACATATTTTCTGTGGATGCTGGCTTGCACAGATCTTTCTGTATCTTCATGTAATCCCACAGAGACTCAGTGTTGATATCAGTGCTCTGCGGGGACACAATATCTTCCAGGACTTATTGCTCTTATCCAAACTCTTAATGACAATGGCTGTATGTTTTAGGGTCCTTGTCCTGCAGAAAACTTTTGAAGCCAATGAAATGGCTCCTTTTTAGTATTGCATGACTGAGAAGCATCTGCCTGTATTTCTCAGTAATGAGTACCCCATTAATCCTGATCAAAACTAATTTCATTTGCAGAAATGCAGACCAGAATTTGCAAGGAAGCTTGCTCATGCTTCACTATTGCCTGCAACCACTTATTATTTGGAAAACAAACTGCCTTCTGTTACAGCCGAATATTTCGACTGCTGCCATTTTTCTGCATCCTGGTTTCTATATTTTTGTGCTTACTTGATTAACTTGGCCTTGTTTCTATGTCAAAGGTATGGTGTTTGGCTGAAATACTTACATGATGACTACTTCTGGACAGAATTTTCTGAACAGTAGATGGGCGTAGCTGGGTCCCACTGTTTGCTGACAGTCCTGAGCGGATGGCACTACTGAATATATTCTAATATTGAAGGGAAGTAGGCATGATGTGTCTGTGGCAGACCACTGTGTACCTTTTCCTGGTACTTTTTAAAACATGCTTGAACAGCATATCCCGAAACCCCCCGTCTGCTTTGCAATATTTGCCTGGAAGAGACCTTGCCAATGCAGTATAACTACCTTGTGTCTTGTGGTTGTGCTCAGTTTTGCCATGGTGCCATGACCTATGACATTAAGCTGTCTTCCAGAAACTCACATATGCAGCAGAGTTTGTCTGTTCACCTAGTTTTAAGCCTCCTACACAACTATTTCTGTTTCAGTTAATAACGGTATTTAAACCTATACGAAAATGCTGATCATTATCACCCGTTTGATAAAAATTTGTTACTCATACGTGGATTAAAATCCTACAAAATCAGTGACTTTGTACAAGTCTACCTAGAATAACTGATGATGTTTGGAAGGCAAAGGGTGGGCACAACAAATATTGATTTGATTCAGATTTCTCTTTTGTTCATTCACTTTGCATTCTGATAATTGATACAATTAAAGTGTTAACACTTCTATGTTTGAAAACATTCTTACGCAATCATTTTTTCCACAACTGCCTAAAACCTTTGCACAGTACTGTGTATACAGTGGGGAAAAAAAGTATTTAGTCAGTCAGCAATAGTGCAAGTTCCACCACTTAAAAAGATGAGAGGCGTCTGTAATTTACATCATAGGTAGACCTCAACTATGGGAGACAAACTGAGAAAAAAAAATCCAGAAAATCACATTGTCTGTTTTTTTTTTCATTTTATTTGCATATTATGGTGGAAAATAAGTATTTGGTCAGAAACAAAATTTCATCTCAATACTTTGTGATATATCCTTTGTTGGCAATGACAGAGGTCAAACGTTTTCTGTAAGTCTTCACAAGGTTGCCACACACTGTTGTTGGTATGTTGGCCCATTCCTCCATGCAGATCTCCTCTAGAGCAGTGATGTTTTTGGCTTTTCGCTTGGCAACACGGACTTTCAACTCCCTCCAAAGGTTTTCTATAGGGTTGAGATCTGGAGACTGGCTAGGCCACTCCAGGACCTTGAAATGCTTCTTACGAAGCCACTCCTTCGTTGCCCTGGTGGTGTGCTTTGGATCATTGTCATGTTGAAAGACCCAGCCACGTTTCATCTTCAATGCCCTTGCTGATGGAAGGAGGTTTGCACTCAAAATCTCACGATACATGGCCCATTCATTCTTTCATGTACCCGGATCAGTCGTCCTGGCCCCTTTGCAGAGAAACAGCCCCAAAGCATGATGTTTCCACCACCATGCTTTACAGTAGGTATGGTGTTTGATGGATGCAACTCAGTATTCTTTTTCCTCCAAACACAACAAGTTGTGTTTCTACCAAACAGTTCCAGTTTGGTTTCATCAGACCATAGGACATTCTCCCAAAACTCCTCTGGATCATCCAAATGCTCTCTAGCAAACTTCAGACGGGCCCGGACATGTATAGGCTTAAGCAGTGGGACACGTCTGGAACTGCAGGATCTGAGTCCATGGTGGCGTAGTGTGCTACTTATGGTAGGCCTTGTTACATTGGTCCCAGCTCTCTGCAGTTCATTCACTAGGTCCCCCCGCGTGGTTCTGGGATTTTTGCTCACCGTTCTTGTGATCATTCTGACCCCACGGGGTGGGATTTTGCGTGGAGCACCAGATCGAGGGAGATTATCAGTGGTCTTCTATGTCTTCCATTTTCTAATTATTGCTCCCACAGTTGATTTCTTCACTCCAAGCTGGTTGGCTATTGCAGATTCAGTCTTCCCAGCCTGGTGTAGGGCTACAATTTTGTTTCTGGTGTCCTTTGACAGCTCTTTGGTCTTCACCATAGTGGAGTTTGGAGTCAGACTGTTTGAGGGTGTGCACAGGTGTCTTTTTATACTGATAACAAGTTTAAACAGGTGCCATTACTACAGGTAATGAGTGGAGGAAAGAGGAGACTCTTAAAGAAGAAGTTACAGGTCTGTGAGAGCCAGAAATCTTGATTGCTTGTTTCTGACCAAATACTTATTTTCCACCATAATATGCAAATAAAATGGGAAAAAAAACAGACAATGTGATTTTCTGGATTTTTTTTTCTCAGTTTGTCTCCCATAGTTGAGGTCTACCTATGATGTAAATTACAGACGCCTCTCATCTTTTTAAGTGGTGGAACTTGCACTATTGCTGACTGACTAAATACTTTTTTTCCCCACTGTATCTATTATTGAACACAAAGTTGCAGGTGTTCATGATGTACAGACACATCCTACACATCTTAAAAGAAGTCATTATTGTGCACAAACCTTCACAGTGAGGTGTTATACTCAGAAATTTATTGAAACTGAATTTTTCATTGTAAATATATTTATCATAGTCGAGTACACTGTTCCAATCATAGTCAACGACTTTGCCTACTTACATCATAGTCTTCATGCTTGTTTACTCCATGGAAGTAGAAATGTTTCCCATTGATGAGGAATTGCTGAGCAGACACTTGGATTGTTCTTATTCCAACAGGTAAAGTGTAGACATCCTCATATACACCACTTTCTGTATTCACATTTATTTTCACCTGAAACCAACAATTTCTTTAAAATATCTTTTTTAAAAAGAAATATGGCAACCTAAAATATCTACAATGAACACTTTTGGTCTGACAAAATGGCTGACATGTAGGTGTTCTGAGGTAAGAGAGACAAAGCTATAGGTGCCATGAATATTATAGTGCTTTAAAGAGTAATTATGCATTTACTGAGGCATGCTTATGGCCCCATACACATCAGAGTAACATCAGCTGTTCCTGCTAATATTGATGGGTTCGGCAGTCACGCTAAGGTATATGGGAACTCTGGACAATTTATTGTCGCGGGAAATATTGATCTGGCATGTCAGAATTTGGACTGCCAATCCTTTTGTGCTCTCGAAGATAGGCCACCACCAGAAAAGTCTTGCAGTGGCTCTCACATAGAAAACACAGGAATGCTCAGCCACACAAGTGCTCTTGTGTATTGGTTAACTCTGCCAGCAGCCATCTCATGCGTGTGGCGGGTTTTACTGTACTCCTGAAAGCTTTGTATGTGACTAAGACATTTATAGCTTCCATAAAAAATGCTGGAAAATAGTGTAGTATGCTGCGCGCTATTGTCTGGGAAAAGTATGGACATCATAAGGTGTCGTGGCCATGCGTCATAAGATGATTCTAGCCATTATTTTCATAGTCCCGCTCTTATGACCCAGAAAAAAAACAAACAAATCTAAATAGTGGAGTGTTGTAGAGCTCACTGACATGTAGCGCTTCGTATACTTGACAATGCCTGATGAAAATATACGTTTGCAGGGGTCTACCTTACCTCAAGCGAATATAGATATCCAGGGTTTTCATCCATTAAATACGGCCACCAGAAATTTGCATTGGCCACTTTCAGCTCTCCTATAGCCCCCTGTGCCGTGGCTACCACTTGATCAAATTTACAACGCAAGGCGACAGCTACTGAGTAATATTCTGAGCCAACTACAGATACTCGATACCTTACAAATCCTGTAAAAAAAAAATAAGAAAAAAGAAACAGGTAATCATTGACTAGAGGTGTTCTGAGTAGTAGAATTCTGCTGAGACCAAACTTCTATAAACTATTCATGACCAGGTGATTTTTAACTTCTGCGATTCCGTTTTTTAAGTTGTGAAAACATTTTTTTTTCTTTTTTGTGGAAATTTAGACCCTTTGCTTGTTTAGCCATTTTCCAAGACTCGTAACGCTTCCATTTTTCGGGAGATAGGGAATTATGATAGCTTATTTTTTGCGTCCTGAGCTGATGTTTTTACGGACACAATTTGGGGGTAGATACAATGTTTTGATCACCTCTTTTTGCAATGTTGCAACGGCCAAAAAAAAAGTAATTCTGAAGCTTTATTTTTCTTCTCGTTACGCCGCTTACCGATAGGGTTAATATATTTTAAATTTTGATGAATCCGTCTTTTATGAACACAGGGATCCTAAATGTGTTGCTTTTTTAAACTGCATTATTTCTAATAGGGAATTAGGAGAGTGATTTGAACATGTGTGTTTTTTTTCTTCAGATTTTTAAAAACCTTTTAATTTTATTACCTTAAATAGTCCCTTAGGGGACTTGAAGCTGCGATCATCTGTATCATTACTGCTATGTATAACTAAAAATCACAATCACTTACGAACACCAGCTAAAGTCTGGCTTTCAAAGGAGGATTGTCATGACAAGCACAGAGGATTTCAGCAGACCTCCGGCTCTCAAGGCAACCCATTGGCAAACGGCGATCAAGCCGACAGGTGCATGGAATGACGAGTCCCTTGTCAGTATGCGCCAAATGCCACGATCAGAGGCAGTGGCATTAAACACATTAACAGCCTTAGGCAGGGCTCTGCACCTCCCGCACCTTTTATAGGCATATAATGGCGGATTGACCCCTTTATGCCCCAAGGGTGGTTTGCATGTTAATGACCGGGTCAATTTTTACAATTGTGACCACTGTCCCTTTATGAGGTAATAACTCTGGAACACTTCCATGGAACCCGGTGATTCGGAGAATGCTTTATCATGACATATTGTACTTCATGGCTGTGGTAAAACGTCTTTAATATTGTCATGATCCCAGTGTGGACTGGACCCGCATGCTGGGGGTTAATGTCTGGAGCCCAGTACTGGTGGACCTGCATTCCTGGGGTTAATGTTACGATTCCAGTGCAGGCTCTTACCTGCACACCTGGGGCTTATTATTGTGGCCTCTCCTTGGTTCGGGGAGAGCTTCTTATAGCCCCAGGAAGCGCCAATCCCCGTCAGTTATACTTTAGCCCTTGGCAGAGTGCGTTGACCCCTGAGTGTGTTTGTGCTGTGTTCTTGTTTGCCTGATACTTTGGTTTTGACTCGGTCTGTTCTCTGGATACTGCTTGTTGGATTCTGTTTTTGTACCTTCTATGTCTGTTTGGCTTTGACCGCTGTCTGGCCCCGACTATCCGTTCTGTCTCATCCTTGGTACTGTACTGCTATCTCTGTGTATGACCCCCATTTGTCTGACCTGAGGATTCCTATAGTTGTGTCCTGCAGTATCTCTGCAGCAGGACGCTAAGCCCCGCCCCTTTCAGTCACATGACCGTAGGTCCTGTGCTGCTTGCTAACTTCGGCGTCCCAGGTCCAGCCTGCCGGAGTTTTCCCCGCTGTAGCCGACACCGAGCCCCTCTGCAGTGTGGGTGAGTCCCTGTTCAGCTGTTGCTGTCCGCCAGCGCAGACCGGACCGTGATAGATATGACCTGCGCTTGTGAAAAAAAAAACGGAAATTTGGCAAAAATTTTGAAATTTCGCAATTTTCCAACTTTGAATTTTCATGCCCTTAAATCACAGAGATATGTCACAAAAAATACCTAATAAGTAACATTTCCCACAAGTCTACTTTACTTCAGCACAATTTTGGAACTAAAAATTTTTTTGTTTGGAAGTTATAAGGGTTCAAAGTTAAACAGCGATTTCTCATTCATACAACGCCGTTTTTTTTTTAGGGACCACACCACATTTTAAGTCACTTTGAGGGGTCTATATGATAGAAAATACCCAAAGGTGACACCATTCTAAAAACTGCACCCCTCAATGTGCTCAAAACCACATTCAAGAAGTTTATTAACCCTAGAACGCAGCGCCAGTGACCGAGGGTGACGTCATAGATGCTACCTCCGGTCACTAGGCTCCGTTCCCAGCCGGGCTGAGCTGCGGTGAGATCCACGCTAGTACCGTGAGCACTCACGGCGCTAGTGGGCATCTCACCAAAGTCACCACAGTTCAGCCCGGCTGGGAATGGAGCCTCAGTGACCGGCGGTAACCTCTATGAGATCATCCCCGGTCACTAACGCTGCGTTCCCAGCAGCACATTCACCAGTGGTCTCAGCCTGGACGGTCGCATCTTGGCACCGTCCAGGTTGAAAACTAATTATCCCCCAGACATGGATTACGGTGTGGGACAGAATGACAGACAGAAATGGTATATTGTTGTTTTTTTATTTTAGTTTTATTACAGGAGAATGAGTGCTTCGGTGGAATAGGCGTTTGGTGAGTATAACTGTGCTTGTTTTACTTTTTTAAAAAAAAAGTAAAACGGTGTTATGTTTTATTTCTAATATAAGACTTTATTCTGGCTGTGTCTTTATTTACCATGTAACTATAGGATTAGTAATGGATAGGTGTCATATATGCTTCTCCATTACTAAGCCGTGGGCTTGATGTCACCCGACAATACAAAAGGTGACATTAACCCCACCAATATGAATCCCACTTGCCACAGCTACAGGGCAAGTGGGAAGAGCAGGGCAAAGTGCCAGAATTGGTGCATCTAATAGATGTGCCTTTTCTGGTCAGCTGCGGGCTGCTATTTTTAGGCTGGGGGGGGGGTGTCAATATCCATGGCCCCTTACCAGCCTGAGAATACCAGCCCTCAGGGGTGAGCTTTAATAAGGCTAGTTGTCAAAAATGGAGGGGGACCCCACGCTGTTTTTTTAAACTGTTTATTTAAATAGTTTAAAAAAAACAAAAAAAAACAAAAACAGCGTGGGGACTCCTCTATTCTTGGTAATCAGCCTTGCTGAAGATGACAGCTGAGGATTGCAGCCTCCAGCTGTGAGTTTTGCCTGGCTGGTTATAGAAAATACAGGGGAACCCACGCTTTTTTTTTTTCATTTATAGCACAGGCGGAGGCTGATGAATAGTCCAATCAGCCACTGCCTGCTGTTTCTATTAATACTTAAATATAACTCATCATTATAACTCGCGCCGATCGCTGGCAGAGCAGGGGAGAATGATGAGAGCCGTGGTCAGCACTCGGCGCCGGGGAGCAGCTTTAACTGTGACGCTTCTTCCATGGCGCCCATCCGTGTGGTACTCATGTGGCACACGGTTGCCACACGTATTACACACAGGGAGACTGACATCTCTGGTACCGGAAATATCAGGACGTGTGAAAGAGGCCGTTTATGTTTGGATGCCGTCACACACTAAAAGACGCTTTTTATTACAAAAAAATAGTTTTTGCATCACCACCTTTTCAGAACTATAATTTTTTCCATATTTCGGCACACAGGGTCATGTGAGGTCTTTTTTTTGCGAGACGAGTTGATGTTTTTATTGGTACACTTTTTGGGCATGACATTTTTGATTGCTTTCTATTCAGAGTTTTTGTGAGGCAGAATGAACAAAAAACAGCAATTCGTGATTTTTTTGTGTGCGTGTGTGTATGGGGGGTTATTCCGTTCCGTGTCAGGTTAAATTGATGAGGCAGTTTTATTCTTCGGGTCAGTACGATTACAGCGATACCTTATCTTTTTTATGTTTTGGCGCTTTTATACAATAAAAACTATTTAACAGAAAAAAAATAATTATTTTTGCATCACTATTCTGATAGCTATAACTTTTTTATTTTTCCGCTCATGGAGCTGTATGGCGGCTTTTTTTTTGCAGGACAAGATGACGTTTTCAGCGGTACAATGTTTATTTATATCCGTCTTTTTGATTGAATGTTATTCCACTTTTTGTTCGGCAGTATGATTATAAAGCTTTGTTTTTTGCCTTTTTTTATGGTGTTCACTAAAGGGGTTAACTAGTGGGACAATTTTATAGGTCGGGTCGTTGCGGATGCAGAGATACTCTTATTGTTTACATTTTTTTTCATTCAAATATTTATTTAGCGATAAAAAACAATATATTCTATTTTTTTTAAATATTTTTACAATTATTTTAAAACTTTTTTTTTTTTCTTTTTAACTTTTTTACTTTGTCCCACTATGGGACAATAATTTTTTTTTTAAGGCTGATTGCTTCTATAGCATGGAGATTGAAGCAGCATCTGCATGCTATAGAAACTGTCAGCGCTGCACTGACAGAGACTTGCTGATCATGCACTGCGCATAATCAATAAGTTTCCTAGCTCTGGTGACCCATATGTTGTCATGACAACATTGGGTCACCATGGCAACGATCGGGACCCCGCGGGGTCTCCGACCCAAAGGCAGAGGGGCTGTCCGTCGTCTGTCGGCTTCCGGAATGCTGCGATCATGTTCAAACGCAGTATTTCGGGGGGTTAAAGTGTCGGGAGCAGTGTGTGACGGTCACAGACCGCTCCTGGCACCGGACAGGGAAAGATTATAGCGACGGCGCCAAAGAGTCACTGCTAAAAGGGCCGCACCACCACACACAAACATCACACAGACAGCACACATACACCAACCTACAAGCACAACACACAAATGCCACAACACACCACACAAACACCACCCCACAAATACCACATCACCCCATAAATACCACACACGCATGCAAACACTCAGATGGATGCACCCTACAAACACGGACGAACCTTACTGAGCAGCAATATTGGTCAAGCGAAAAATGCCTCATAGTAAGATTGTCATTATTGCTTACTATACAGGGAGCTTTCATCCCTGAAGCTGCTGTGGTAAGGTGAAATATGAGCTCTGATTGGTTGCTATGGGCAACTAGACAAGCCTGCCTGTGAGGCGGCTTTCATTACTGAGAAGTGAGCTCCTTCAGGTCATAATACTGTGTCTGCTCTGTATTTACTATTCATCCTATTAAATCTTTTATAAGTGTCAGGTGAATACTAAAAGGGTCATAATACTAAGGACCGTTTATTAAAATGCCGCCCAAAAAACAACCATCTATTGGGCAAGTTCATCCAAAAGCTAAGAAAGCAAAATTGTGTCAAAAAGCTGTGACAAGCGAACAACGTGATTATAAACAAAGCACGAGGTCAATCACTTAAAGTAGCCGGCATTAATTTGGAGAGCCCGTTTTTTTTTCACATGGACAGTTGTACGTTGCTTGCTCTAGAGTGGGTAACCCCAAAAATCTTTTCATATATGCACCTATAGGTAAAACCAGAAACATTGTTTACCAAAAAGCACTACAATAGATAGTTGTTTAACTGTAAGGGTCCCGTTTCACATAGGGACGCACCAGCAATCCCGACAACGATACGACCTGGTAGGGATCGCTGGTGCGTCGCTACATGGTCACTAGTAAGTTGCCAAACAGGCAGATCTCTTCAACGACGCACCAGCGATCCCGACAACGATACGACCTGGTAAGGATCGCTGGTGCATTGTCACACAGCAGCTATTCTGAACGATCCCAGCCTGCATCCGAGTTCTGCGTCGCCAACGAGGTCGCTCGTCGCTGTCAAACACAGCGATGTATGCTGGCCAGCGGGACACAGACTATGAAAAAATGACCTAGGACATTCGAGCACGATCAGCGATATCCAGCGGAGGGGGGGGGGGGACGGTTGCCGCTATGTGTCACATGTAGCGAGATCGCTGTTGCATCACAAGATCGGTGACGCATCAGCGATCTCGCCATGTGAGATGGGGCATTAACCCAATTTTACTCTTTATTTATAGATTACGCTGGGGGGGGGGGGGAAGGGTTGCACTATGTTGTTAATTGGGTGTAAATGTTTTGTGTGTGTGTGTATGGTGCATAAATTTTAATTTTTGATACAACTATTCTTTGAACTCTTTGTTTTAATAGTTTATACTACATAATATGTATTGAATATGTAAAATCAATAAAAATGTTGAAATTAAAAAAAGAGTTCACAACTGTTACGACAAATTAGTAAAATGCTAAAATAATAAAAATTTAAAGTGGAAAAAAAAAAACTGAAGCACTCTGAAAATGTCAATTTCAGGGTGACACTGAAAATTTTACTTTAGCTACCATAACCAACAATTTAACATTTTCCGCGAGCAAAGGCGTGGGTACTCTACTAGTATATAATATTCATTATGCAAACTAGCGGGCAGGTCACTGATGGATCAGCGACCTGTCAAAAGCCATCAGTATGAATACATAAGCAGAGCACCACATGAAGACCCCCCACAGGCCACCCCGAAGCACGAGCATATTATTAACTGAAAGATTAAACAACAACCACAAGACGGATTTCATCACCCCAGGTATCATTTTAATCAGTATAACAGCGCCAACCTGACACTGTCTGTAGGTTACTGAGCACAATCCTGCTGACAGGTTCACTTGAAATCTGACCAGTGTCATTTCATGTGGTATGTCCTATATATTTCCCAAGAGTGATAACGTTTTAAAAACGCACCCCTCAAATACTATAAAAAAAAACTGCTGTCAGGAAATTTTTCAACCCTTCAGGTGCTAAAAAAAACAATTAATGCTAAGGGGAATTAACAAAAAAAAAAATTCCTCTATAATGTTGCTTTAGCCTCAAATGTTTCACTTTTACAATGGGTTAATTTGTTACCTAGTTTCTTCTGAGAGCATGGACACCACAAGTGTGGTCAGAAATCTGTTTGGACAAACAGGGCTCAGAAGACAAGGAGCACCATTTGAATTTTGGAACACAAATTTGGCTGAAATAGATTGCGGGCACCATTTTACATTTGTAGGGCCCTTAAAATGTGCCTAAATAGCAGAAACCACCACAAGTAGCCCCATTTTTGGCAATTACACCATTCATGAATTTTATCCTACATGTACTTCACAGAATTTGATAAAATTAGATCATAATGAAAATTTTCATTTTTTCCTGAAAATGTTGCTTTAGTCCCAAGTTATTCACTTTTGCAAGAAATAACACAAAGAAGTGGACTCCACAGTTTTTTCAAGAAAAAAGGGTATGTCCAGCTCCTCTTGTCCCATAAAAAATTCATATTATATTAAAAAGAAAAAAATCTTTAAAATAACTGTATAACAACATGTAGCATGATTGTCACTTGCCCCAAAGCGGTTAGATTGTATGGGCAGACGAGTTTCGAACCTTGCGGTTCTTGGTCATTGCATACTACATAGATTATAAATCGACCTTTTATACAACATCCTGATGAGATCAGGTGATTATGAATAGTTAATCTAATTGATGAAACAACCTCCACCTGTTAAAAGAATATTCCTACTGTTAAAGTTCCTATAGTTAAAAATCAGAATCTATTTATATAATTGCCTTGTAATCTTTTCATTTCCTGTTCTGTCCAGATGTCACCGTATTCCAGAATTCCAAGCAATGGGTGTCTCAATATGGTAACTGCTGCTGGTACCAACCTATTGCGAGGTACCACCAGCGGAACACCATCGCACCACACACACTCTATACGCTGTACACACCACACACACTCACGCAGCCTCTTGCATGGTACCACCAGAGGAACACCGGTCGCACTGCACCTGCGCGAATTCCGCGCAGGCACAGTGAATCATTCAGATGATCCTGGCGGCAAATGCGCGACGTGTCTACAGGCAGAGGAAGCCGGTCACATTAAAGGGGTTTTCCCACGAACGAAAGTTCATTTTAAAAATTTCCTGTGTCTGGCCGTGTACGGAGCAGGCCGCATCTTCTGGGCAGGGGAGGAAGCAAAAGACAATACTGACATTACAGCAGGGGATCACAGAGGATTCATTTTATGAGGTAAAATATTTCAGACTGTTTTTAAACAAATATTTTACCTCACAAAATGTATCCTCTGCGATCTCCTGTTGTAATGTCAGTATTGTCTTTTGCTTCCTCCCCTGCCCAGGAGCTGTGGTATGTTCTGTACACGGTCAGACACAGGGGTGAGAGAGACAGAGCACAGGGGGGAGACAGCTCAAATGGGACAGCACATGAGGGGAGAACACAGCACAGGTAGGAGAGACAGCAGACAAGGGGGATAGCACATGGGGTAGACAGGTCAAAGAAAAGAGCACAGATGGGAGAAGTCAGCACATGGGGAAAGAGAGAGTGGATAGGTGGGTGAGCACTGGGGGGGGGGGGATTCTCAACGCTGCAAAGCCTGTCCCCATCGTGACATTACCGCCCTCCATCTAGTACTATATAAAAATAGAATGGATTAGTTATATCAAAGAAGCAAAAAGTAAAGAAATAAAAAAAAAAGAGAGAAGAGAGAAAGGAGAACATTCACTGATTTATATTTACAGTGGGTACGGAAAGTATTCAGATCACTTTAAATTTTTCACTCTTTGTTTCATTGCAGCTATTTTGGTAAATTCAAAAAAGTTCATTTTTTTCTCATTAATGTTCACTCTGCACTTCATCTTGACTGAAAAAACCCCGGAAATGTAGAAATTTTTGCAAATTTATTAAAAAAGAAAAACTGAAAGATCACATGGTCAAAAGTATGCAGACCCTTTGCTCAGTATTTAGTAGAATCATCCTTTTGAGCTAGTACAGCCATGAGTCCTCTTGGGAATGATGCCACAAGTTTTTCACACCTGGATTTAGGTATTAGGTATTTATAGGATGCCTCCAAACTAATGGCATAGGTTCAGAAATTATCATTTTCACAGATAATGATTTCACATGTAAGAATCATATTGGATGTATGAAATTTTTCTACTTAACCCCTTAACGATCCCGGATACGCCTTTTAATGGCGGTCATTAAGGGTCCTTAATCCTCAGCGCCGCTTTTTAATGGCGTTGAGGAATAAGAGTATAGCGACCGAGAATTCCCGCAGGTATCAGCTGTATGTGACAGCTGACACCCTGAGGTGTTGGCCCCGACTGATTTTGTGACCGATCGGGCAGATAAACCCCTTATATACTGACGTCAATTGCGACAGCGGTATTTAACTTTTTACAAGGGGGTCACAAAACCCCCTTAAGTAACCATTGGACCTTGCAATGAGAATCGTGGGTCCCGAAGGTTACCATGGTACCCTGAAGTCATGTGATGACCCCAGGGTACAGTGGCCCAAGATATCCAGCAATAAGCTGAGTCTCACAGGCACTGTCAGTGAGTCACTGACTGTCTCATGCACTGCTGTATATAAAACTGGCATGTTAATTATTCAGTTTGGGAAATGTCATAAAAAAATAAAAATTAAACTCACCAAAAATGTCGCTTTTTCATCATAGGGACTCACAAAAAAGTGAATAAAACACGATCATAAAGTCATATATAAAATAAAATTACATAAATGAAAATGCCAAACCGTCATGCAAAAAACAAGTCCTAATATGGCTCATTCAGCAAAAACATAAAAAATATACAGCTCTCAAAAAAATGCATTTAGCTAAAATATTGTTTTTAGTGTGGAAGAATAGCAAAGCATAAAAAACAGTATAAATCTGGTATTGCTGTGATCGCACAGACTTCATGAACAAATCAGTCTTAATCACTTTTACCACATGGTGAATGGCACAAAAAAACAAACAAACAAATAACTGGATTGCTGGGTTTTGTTAATTCTGTGTCTGAAAAATCTGAATAAAAGCGATCAAAAAATATTATGTGCCCTAAAATGGTATCAAAATATCTGCAACTCGTCCTGCAAAAAATAAGCCCTCATACAGCTATGTTCACCAAAAAAAAAAAAAAAGTTATAGCTCTCAGAAAATGGTGACTAAAAAAAAAAGTTTCTAAAAAAGCATTTTTACTGTGTGATAGTAGCAAAACCTTAAAAATAAAAAACGATGTAAATCTGGTATCGCTGTAATCACACCGACCCGGAGAATAACTCCGCCATATCACTTATACCACACTGTGAATAGAGCAAAAATAAAAAGGAAGAAATATTCTTGTACCGCTGTCTATTTCTTCATTCTACCTCCCAAAAATCGGAAAAAGGCTCGGCTCACATTTATCGTGTGTTCTCCACTTAGTGCTTACATAGGGGTTTCCAAGTAAACTCCCCAAAACCACGATTCAGACAAAACCCAGATAGGAACCACTCACTTATGAGGCAGATGGAGTCCCTTTGGATTAGTCTGTGTTCCAGTGGTGTCCCATCGTTTTAGGCATCTTTTTAGCACACAAGTGTGGGCGACCACAGATACGTGCACAACTAATAAAATGGATACCACCGGAGCATAGGCCAGATGGAGTACAAAGTGTCTCCATCTGCCTCATGGAGGGTGGTTCCGTTGAGGGTTTCGTTTGAATCGTATTTTTGGGAGATTTACACAGAAACCCAGAAGTGCTCAGCATAGAACACAAGAATGTGATCCCAGCCTTATTATTTAAGAGATCGAGAATTATGTACCCCAAAATGTTACCACTAAAAACTAATTTACCCTGCACAAAACCAGCCCCCAATCAGGCTCTACACTGTATGGGGACATAATGTATGGGTACAATACTGGCAGATTTGCAGTTCTCTAGAAGAAAAGTTTCACGATAATGTAAATATGATGTATGGTTTTCTTTATCATCACACCTTTCTAGAACATTCCATGGCTTTTCTGACACGCACACACGCTGCAGATGTGACCCCCCCCTCATAGCCCTCTGCACCAGGGGAGCTCCTTCACTTCGCCAGCCTGTAATCCAAAACCCTTCCTGCCCTTCCCTCAGAAATGTGCAAATTAGCAGAGATCAGTTCTTTGTGTAACAACACATGCCTTCCTTTGTATGTGGGGGAGATATTAAAGATGGAATAACTCGGTCCCAATCAGTGACAGAGATATGAAAGTCACATACTTGGGATGTGCTTCGATACAGCTACCCGCCCTG
Source organism: Dendrobates tinctorius (assembly GCF_039654945.1). NCBI lineage: Eukaryota > Metazoa > Chordata > Amphibia > Anura > Dendrobatidae > Dendrobates > Dendrobates tinctorius. Next base: position 367,735 of record NW_027361930.1, read on the forward strand.
TAATTTTCTAGACTCCAGCGTCAGTAGAATGCAAGAAATAGATTCCTGCTTAGCCGATTCATGCAGGTACTTCGAGTTTGTACTTAAATGAGTCATGATGAGTAAGATGATACTTTGTTCGTCGCTATACGAGGTTCCCTCTCTGAGATATGATACTTATGAGCCATTAGGCATTCGTAAAAAAGAGGAGGGCTTCAATAACTCAGCCCCTTCAGTGATGTCACGACCAGGGGTATAAGTTAGTGTACTCCCAGACTGGAGCAGTCTTTGCCTGGGAAACCTGATATACAGAGAGGCTGTGATGCATCGCCCTTCCCCCGCACCGCATGGTCTGCCTGAAATGACTTAAGCAAATGTAAGTACTTCTTCTTTTAATCCCTGTTATTTTGTAATTGTCTTGTACATATTTCAATTGTCTCCCTTTGTAATATCTTTTATACCTTTTGTAAACACTGCCAAACTTTTTGGAGTAAAATATATAAAATTACTCGTTTCGTTTCTCCTTGCTCTATATCGTATCTGCACGACCTCTGAAGTGAATTCCGCTACTAATTTGGGTCAGCTCCGGACCAGTTATTGATTAAGAAATCGGAGCTGGTGGCAGCGAAGTGTGTTCTGGGCTTGTTGGGTAAAGCTGGCAGTGATGGAAGGGGTTTTATAAGCTTAATGTCTGGCTGCGGCTGAGAGTAGTTACAGTATATTTCCCTCACTGCAGCTTGCCTGACAGCCAGTCCACGTTCAAGCGGCCCGTCCGGCGATTACTTATCCTAGGTGCAGTTCCCTGACTGACCTGAGGGTAAGGGAGGCGCCAGAGAGCTGCAAGTTCCAAACCCAAACTGGGAAGCGGAATATACATAAATCCCTGCTGTTGGTGACATATTGGTGGCAGAGGTGGGATAACTAAAATAAGCCCTCCTGCGATAGATAGTATTATATCATATTTTCATCACACAAAGTCTGGCATGGATGTTAGAAAATAGTCATTGCAGCCGTAGATGAATTCATTGAGAGGTGCAATTTCTACAATGGGTTCACTTTTGGGGTTTTCTGCTGTTCTGGCACCTTCAGAGCTCTGCAAATGTCCCGTAAACTATTCTTGCAAAATCTGTGCTAAAAATACAAATACCACTCCTTCCTTCTCAGCCCTGACGTGTGGCCAAACAGTAATTTCTGACAACATATGGGGTAGCACTGCATTAAAGAGAAATTGTGCTAATACAAAAAATAAATTTTTACCACTGAAATGTCATATTTCAGTTCCAAGATGGCCACCACAGGGATCAGACACACATGAGGGAGCTCCACATCCAGAGCAGTCAATCCGTGCCATCCATCCTTAATAGTGCTTCATTAACCATCCTGCTTTGCTCTGGTGGGTGCCCAGTGCCCGGGGGACCATAAAGCAGCAGTTTTAAACCAACTTCTCCAGCCCGAGATTGCCTGCACAGCCTCTTCCATCTGCGACCTACTACAGGGCCCCCTGCCGGAAAAAGTTTCTCCTGTGGGTGTGGATGGTCCCTGCACTCCTTCCCCTCCATCCACCTGTGATAGATCTACAGCGGAGGCCCGTCTGCAGGGAGCTGAGGGGTGAGAACTTCTGGGAGCCTCCAGCACACAGCATTTAGGGAGGCCTGCCACCATCATCCATCACGGGGGGGCCGCCCCGCTGCATCTGTGGTGAAGACCCTGCAGGCAGTAAGATACCACCAGGACCAGACCTCTCCCTACCCATCTGCTGTCTTACCCGCTGATGCTGCTTGTTGCACCTGGGGAGGGAGAGAGAAAATTGCTGATCGGATTCTGTGTGATTGCCGGGAGCCGTGTTTCCACCAAAATTTTGGCAGCAGAACAGCGGATCAGTGAATTGGAGGACACTGTACAGTCCTATGCTGCTCAGCTTAAAGATAAGGACCTTATGATAGAGCAGCTCCAAGACAAATTCGATGATCTGGAAAACCGAAGCCGCCGAAACAATCTCCGCATCATCGGCGCTCCTGAGTCGGTAAAGGATCGCCACCACTTTACTTCCTCCTGGCTCCCACGAGCACTTAATTTGCCTGACCGACCTGGCTCCATAATAGTCAAAACGAGCCCACAGACTTGGACCTCCAACTCCAGAATCCAATGCCCGCCCTCGCCCTGTTATTTTTAAGTTACTTAATTTTCAGGACAAAATGCTAATGTTTTGGACTATGTCTGCTGTGAAATATGAGGGACACTTCTTATCGTTCAAGATTATTCTGCTGTGGTGGCGGCCAAGCGCCGCGCCTTTGCCCCAGTTTGTAAACTTCTGCATAAGAGGCTCCCGTTTTGCCCTTCTCTACCCGGCACGTCTGAGGGCAGAACTCTGAAGAAAGACGATGTTTTTTGTTGACCCTAATGAAGCCATGGAGGAGGTGAAGCGCGCCTCCCGAACCTCTTCTCCGGCCACTTGATTTCAATTTCATGGTTTTTGTAATTTTTTCTAGTTACTGCATTATGATTATGGGAGAGCTTAGTCAAGATTCTGTTATATAATGTTTATTGTAGTTTTTCTATTGCTTGTGGGTTTGTTGGGGGATGGGGGGGTAGTCTTCTTCCCTAGGCACGATTTTTTTTTTTTTTCTGGGTGTTAGGGTTTGCTTGCTGGGACAGACCTTAGACCAGTTGTTTCTTCTCTGATATTACTCTTTCATGGCCTCAATGTGGCATAGGCTAATATGGCTGACTCTAATACTGTAGCTCCTCAAATTTAAGTAGACTCTCTCAAATTGTTATCTTGGAACGTGGCTGGGCTCAATACTCTGGTGAAACGCAGGAAAGTTTAAGACCATGTTACCCATACACGCCCACACATTGTGTTTTTGCAGGAAACTCACTGGATTAGTGGATAACATGCTCCGCAACAAGCATTACTGCATAGAGGCTTCTTTTTCAAGGAAGAAACATGGGGTTGCCGCTCTGTTCCATAGAGACTTTGAATACTCCATTCAAGATGTGGTAAGAGACAAGGCGGGACGATATTTGCTAATTAGGATACTTGCTGAGCAGAGGGAATACTGCCTTATTAATGTTTACGCACCTAATGCGGCTAGCCTTTCCTTTTTTTCTAAGTTTGTAGAGGTCATCCATAGCTGGCATCCTACTAATATTTTATTAAGTGGGGATTTAAATGCTCTTCATGATATCTTTTTAGGTAGGTCTACCCCACCACCTGCATCCCTCTCCTCGGTTGGAATGATTCCCATCTTATTAGATAGGATTGACTTATTGGATTCCTGGAGATGATGCCATCCTACGGAAAAAGAATATACGTTTTACTCTAGGGTTCACGATGTACACACTCGCATTGATTACTGGCTAACATCTACCCTTCTTTTTTCATCTTTAAAATCGGTTGAGATTCTTCCAATGGTTATTTCAGCTCACTCTCCTGTCTTGGAACCCGATTTCCAGATGGACGTAATAAAAAGAACGAAATCATGTTTCATTATTAATCAAAGTATTATTATCTATTGTGCAATAATTGTTCAGTAATTTTGCTAATATATTTTTCTATCTGTGTTATAGATTTTAATTGTTTTCATGGTTTAATATATACACGTAATCGGTCCAACTAGGACCTTTAAATCACATGATTAATTTGTGACTTTTCATTGGTGTATAATGCCTTTATATGATGTCTTATCAAGAAAAATGAAACCATGTTTCATTATTGATAATAGCATTATATATTGTGCAATAATTGTTCAGCAATTTTACTGTTATATTTTTCTATTTGCGCTATTGATTTTAATGGTTTCGTAGTTTTGGGTATATATACGCATTTGGTCCAAATAGGACCTTTGATCACATGAATGATCTGTGATCTTTCATTGGTGTATGATGCCTTTATAATGTTTGCAATGTCAGTAATGTGTAGCTTTGATAAAGACCGCAGTTACGTTCGAAACGCGTCGCTTGTCCTCTTCTGTGCTGTGATGTCCGAGAAGCTGTCTGTAAATTTTACTCGTATGGAATAAAATAATTATTTTTTATACCATCTGGAGCTGGAACAAATTTTAATTTTTTTCATGTCACTGGTGTCTCATCAAGGCGAAGTTCCGAGCACCTCTTCTTAAACGGTGAGCTGGCTATTTTCTTCTATTCATGTAAATACAATCTTGGACATCTTTTAAATTATCTTCGCAGGTAAAGCTCACCTTAATAAAATGGTTTCCTTTCCTAAAATACTCTTCCCTTTACAAACGCTACCTATTCTATTATCTAAAGCTGATGATCAACCCCTAAGATCTATCGACAATTTATATGGGGCTCGATGGGGAGATCTAGGATCAGTATTTTTAAATTGCAACAGGCTACATCTTTAGGGGGGCCTCAATTTTCCAAATTTAAGATTGTACAGCGTTGCAGCCATTTTCAGACATTCTCTTGATTGGATTTGGGCCCATACTATATTTACCAACACCCCATTAGATGAAGCAATGTCTGGTCCAATCAGTCTTCCTGCCTTATTCCATTTACAAAAAAAATAGAGTTCCCACTGCAATCAGGGATAATCCTCTGCTATGGTCCATGGTATTGGCATGGTGTCATAGAATCATAAAATCATAGAATCGTAGAGTTGGAAGGGACTTCCTGGGCCATCTGGTCCAACCCCCTGCTCAAAGCAGGATTCGCTAAATCATCCCAGACAGATGTCTGTCCAGCCTCTGTTTGAAGACTTCCATTGAAGGAGAACTCACCACTTCTCGTGGCAGCTTGTTCCACTCATTGATCACTCCAGGGCTGTGGAGTCGGTAAGCCAAACCTGCGACTCCGACTCCTCAATTTCCCTTACACCGACTCAGACGCCACGACTCCGACATATATTGCTTATATTTAAGTGAAAAATTTATTGTAGTACAATGTGAACATCAGACATTTAATCATTTCTATGATCCAATAATCAAGATATTTAGATAGAACATAATATCTATTTATTGGAATACAACTTTAGAACACAAAAAACTGTAATAAATTGTAAATATGTAATACACTGTATACATGTACATGTATACGTTACAGACCAAAGTTTGGACACACCTTCTCATTCAAAGAGTTTTCTTTATTTTCATGACTATGAAAGTTGTAGATTCACTCTGAAGGCATCAAAACTATGAATTAACACTTATGGAATTACATAATTAAAGTGTGAAACAACTGAAAATATGTCATATTCTAGATTCTTCAAAGTAGCCTTAGATCAGGAATAGAACAGTCATTTATAGGACATTTCATAACTTTCCCAAATTCCTATGAAAAAATATTCTGCATTGAACTACTGTACCCAATTTATTATATATTTTAGGAGTCGGAGTCGGTCCATTTTATTCCGACTCCAACTCCACTAAAATGAGCACCGACTCCGACTCCACAGCCCTGGATCACTCTGTCAAAAAGTTTTTTCTAATATCTAATCTGTGTCTCCTCCCATTCAGTTTCATCCCATTGCTTCTAGTCTTTCCTTGTGCAAATGAGAATAAAGTTGATCCTTCTACAATGTGACAGCCCTTTAGATATTTGTAGACAGCTATTAAGTCTCCTCTCAGTCTTCTCTTTTGCAAACTAAACATTCCCAAATCCTGCAACCTTTCCTCATAAGACAGGGTTTGCAGACCGGTCACCATTCTGGTCGCTCTTTTCTGAACTTGCTCCAGTTTGTTGATGTCTTTTTTAAAATGTGGTGCCCAAAACTGGACACAATATTCCAGATGAGGTCTGACCAAAGAGGAGAAGAGGGAAATAATGACTTCACGTGATCTAGACTGTATGCTTCTGTTAATACTTCCTAGAATTGCATTTGCCTTTTTTGCTGCTGCATCACACTGTTGACTCATATTCAGTCTGTGATCTATTAGTATACCCAAGTCTTTTTCACATGTGCTGTCGCTTAGCCCTATTCCTCCCATTCTGTATATGCTTTTTTCATTTTTATTGCCCAGATGTAGTACTTTGCATTTTTCCCTGTTAAAAACCATTCTGTTAGTTGCTGCCCACTTCTCCAGTTTATTTATATCTTTTTGAATCCTCTCTCTCTCTTCTCTAGTATTAGCTATCCCTCCTAGCTTTGTGTCATCAGCAAATTTAATCAGTTTACCCTCAATTCCTTCATCTAAATTGTTGATAAAGATGTTGAACAATACAGGGCCCAGGACAGAGCCCTGTGGTACCCCACTTGAGACATTCTTCCAACTGGATGTGCAGCCATTTACGACCACTCTTTGGGTCCGATCACTAAGCCAGTTATGAATCCACCTAACAGTTGCCTTGTCCATTCCATACTTAGTCATTTTTTCAATAAGGATTGTATGAGAGACTTTGTCAAATGCTTTGCTGAAGTCAAGATATACTACAGTGGGGAAAAAAAGTATTTAGTCAGTCAGCAATAGTACAAGTTCCACCACTTAAAAAGATGAGAGGCGTCTGTAATTTACATCATAGGTAGACCTCAACTATGGGAGACAAACTGAGAAAAAAAAATCCAGAAAATCACATTGTCTGTTTTTTTTTTTCATTTTATTTGCATATTATGGTGGAAAATAAGTATTTGGTCAGAAACAAAATTTCATCTCAATACTTTGTGATATATCCTTTGTTGGCAATGACAGAGGTCAAACGTTTTCTGTAAGTCTTCACAAGGTTGCCACACACTGTTGTTGGTATGTTGGCCCATTCCTCCATGCAGATCTCCTCTAGAGCAGTGATGTTTTTGGCTTTTCGCTTGGCAACACGGACTTTCAACTCCCTCCAAAGGTTTTCTATAGGGTTGAGCTCTGGAGACTGGCTAGGCCACTCCAGGACCTTGAAATGCTTCTTACGAAGCCACTCCTTCGTTGCCCTGGCGGTGTGCTTTGGATCATTGTCATGTTGAAAGACCCAGCCACGTTTCATCTTCAATGCCCTTGCTGATGGAAGGAGGTTTGCACTCAAAATCTCACGATACATGGCCCCATTCATTCTTTCATGTACCCGGATCAGTCGTCCTGGCCCCTTTGCAGAGAAACAGCCCCAAAGCATGATGTTTCCACCACCATGCTTTACAGTAGGTATGGTGTTTGATGGATGCAACTCAGTATTCTTTTTCCTCCAAACACTACAAGTTGTGTTTCTACCAAACCGTTCCAGTTTGGTTTCATCAGACCATAGGACATTCTCCCAAAACTCCTCTGGATCATCCAAATGCTCTCTAGCAAACTTCAGACGGGCCCGGACATGTACAGGCTTAAGCAGTGGGACACGTCTGGCACTGCAGGATCTGAGTCCATGGTGGCGTAGTGTGTTACTTATGGTAGGCCTTGTTACATTGGTCCCAGCTCTTTGCAGTTCATTCACTAGGTCCCCCCGCGTGGTTCTGGGATTTTTGCTCACCGTTCTTGTGATCATTCTGACCCCACGGGGTGGGATTTTGCGTGGAGCACCAGATTGAGGGAGATTATCAGTGGTCTTGTATGTCTTCCATTTTCTAATTATTGCTCCCACAGTTGATTTCTTCACTCCAAGCTGGTTGGCTATTGCAGATTCAGTCTTCCCAGCCTGGTGCAGGGCTACAATTTTGTTTCTGGTGTCCTTTGACAGCTCTTTGGTCTTCACCATAGTGGAGTTTGGAGTCAGACTGTTTGAGGGTGTGCACAGGTGTCTTTTTATACTGATAACAAGTTTAAACAGGTGCCATTACTACAGGTAATGAGTGGAGGAAAGAGGAGACTCTTAAAGAAGAAGTTACAGGTCTGTGAGAGCCAGAAATCTTGATTGCTTGTTTCTGACCAAATACTTATTTTCCACCATAATATGCAAATAACATGGAAAAAAAAACAGACAATGTGATTTTCTGGATTTTTTTTTCTCAGTTTGTCTCCCATAGTTGAGGTCTACCTATGATGTAAATTACAGACGCCTCTCATCTTTTTAAGTGGTGGAACTTGCACTATTGCTGACTGACTAAATACTTTTTTGCCCCACTGTATATCTACAGCATTTCCTTGATCCACCCAATCAGTGATTCCGTCATAGAAGGAAATTAAGTTAGTCTGACATGACTTAGTTACAAACCCATGCTGACTCTGTTTAATCACCACTTCATTCTTATCCAGGCACTGACATACATGTTTAATAATTTGTTCAAAGATCTTTCCTGGTATAGAAGTCAGACTCACCGGCCTATAGTTGCCTGGGTCAACCTTCTTCCCTTTTTTGAAGATAGGAACAACATTTGCTCTTCTCCAGTCTTCTGGGACTTCTCTTGTTCTCCAAGCTTGTCCAAGCTTCAAGTCATGCTTGAAGGATGAGCGGACTAGACCCTTATACCTCAGTTTTGCTTCTCTTTGAAGATAAACCCCCCCCCCCTTTTTTTTTTTTTTTTTTTTTTACACAAGACAGACCACCCCCAATTTACCGAGTGCTAGGGGAGAAAGGGTGCAGACTGGTCTGCGATCTTCTGACAACTGCTCAATATTCTCTTTCTCTGGAAGGTATTTTCTCCAAATATTCAATCTTAGTGGGCAATATTTTTATTACTACTCAGATTAAGCATTACGTTGACTTGGTCTTCCGAGGCATACCAGTATCAGAACCTGGCCTCTCCATCTCATCTCCCTAGGCGCTCGTGCAGGAGTTTATTCGTTAAGTCTTATCTATAAATTATTATTTATTATAGCGCCATTTATTCCATGGCGCTTTACATGTGAGGATGGGTATACATAATACATACAAGTACAGTAATCTTAAACAATACAAGCCACGACTGGTACAGGATGAGAGAGGACTCTGTCTGCGAGGGCTCACAATCTACAACGGGATGGGTGAGGATACAGTAGGTGAGGGTAGAGCTGGTCGTGCAGCGGTTTGGTGGATCGGTGGTTACTGCAAGTTGTAGGCTTGTCGGAAGAGGTAGGTCTTCAAGTTCTTTTTGAAGATTTCCATGGTAGGCGAGAGTCTAATATGTTGTGGTAGAGAGTTCCAGAGTAGAGGGGATGCGCGGGAGAAATCTTGTATGCGATTGTGGGAAGAGGAAATAAGAGGGGAGTACAGAAGGAGATCTTGTGAGGATCGAAGGTTTCGTGCAGGTAAGTACCGGGAGACTAGGTCACAGATGTACGGAGGACTCAGGTTGTGGATGGCTTTGTATGTCATGGTTAGGGTTTTGAACTGGAGTCTTTGGGTAATGGGGAGCCAGTGCAGGGATTGACAGAGGGGAGAGGTCGGGGAATAGCGGGGGGGACAGGTGGATTAGTCGGGCAGCAGAGTTAAGAATAGATTGGAGGGGTGCGAGAGTGTTAGAGGGGAAGCCACAGAGCAGGAGGTTGCAATAGTCAAGGCGGGAGATGATGAGGGCATGGACTAGGGTTTTTGCAGATTCTTGGTTGAGGAATGTACGGATCTGTGAAATATTTTTGAGTTGAAGTCGGCAGGAAGCGGAAAGGGCTTGGATATGTGGTTTGAAATAGAGATCAGTGTCAAGGATAACCCCGAGGCAGCGAGCTTGTGGGACTGGAGAGAGTGGGCAGCAGTTTACTTTAATGGATAGGTCCGTTGGGGGGGGGGGGGGGGTGTCACGTGAGATGGGCGAAAGATGATTAATTCTGTTTTGTCCATATTAAGTTTTAGAAATCTAGCAGAGAAGGATGAAATAGACAGACATTGAGGGATTCTGTTTAGTAGGGAGGTGATATCTGGTCCAGAGCTATAGATCTGTGTGTCATCAGCATAAAGGTGATACTGGAAGCCATGAGATTCTATGAGCTGTCCCAGGCCGAAGGTGTAAACGGAGAAGAGCAGGGGCCCTAGCACTGAACCTTGCGGGACTCCGACGGATAAGGGGCGAGATGAGGAGGTGGTGTGCGAATGGGAGACGCTGAATGTCCGGTCTGCTAGGTATGACGCAATCCAAGATAGGGCCAAGTCTGTGATACCAAGAGATGAGAGGGTCTGTAGTAATAGGGAATGGTCCACTGTGTCAAAGGCAGAGGACAAGTCCAGGAGGAGGAGGAGGACAGAGTAGTGTCGCTTGGCCTTGGCGGCTAGTAGGTCATTGGTCACCTTAGTTAGGGCAGTTTCAGTGGAGTGGTGTGGCCGGAAGCCGGATTGCAAGTGGTCAAGGAGGGAGCAAGAAGAGAGGTGGGAGGATAGTTCAAGCTGGACGTGTTGTTCCAGTAGTTTTGAGGCATAGGGGAGAAGTGATATAGGGCGATAGCTAGATACAGAGGATGGGTCAAGAGAGGGCTTTTTCAGGATAGGTGTGATTGAGGCATGTTTAAAGCATGAGGAGGGGAAAACACCACTTGTTAGTGATAGGTTGAAGAGATGGGTTAGGGTTGGGATGAAGACTGTGGTGAGGTTTGGGATGAAGTGGGATGGGATCGGGTCAAGTGCACAGGTAGTGAGATGTGATCTTGAGAGTAGAGTGGAGAGTCGATCTTCTGTAATGGTGGAGAAGTTGGTTTTGGGGGAGGAGGGCAGGGCAGGTAGGAGGAAGGGCACTGGGGGTTGTTGACCAAAACTGTCTCTGATGTTATAAATCAATCAAACCTTCTAGTTCATGGCCAGATTATTCACCAGGCCCAGGCAGATGGGAATCACAACTATCTAATTATAGATTGACTGATCTTTTGAAAGCCACTCTACATTTAAAGGAAACATGTCACCCCCCTGGGCGTTTTTAACTAAAAGAACCACCTTCAGCAGCACTAAGGCTGCACTCTGTGAAGGGGGCTCTTCTGTTTCTGACCCCCAGTAATGCCAAAATATTAACTTTTATAAATAGGTCCTCATACATGTAATGGTATAGGTATGGTGGGTCCCCCTGAAGCAGCCACCTCCCCGCCGTCAGTCATGTCTCTGTAGCATCTGCGCCCCGCCTCCTACAGCCGTCCATCATGCCCCTGCTCTGCCGTCTGTGCCCCGCCTCCTTCTGTCTCCCATGCCGGCGCCTGCTCTGTGAAAACAGTTCTCAGGCATGCGCAGTGTGATGTGAATACATGATAACACACTCTGCGGGACAGGATCTGGGGCCTCCACAACACGCAGGCGTGATCGCCTGATGTCAGTTCACGGGCAGCGTGCACTGCGCATGCCCGAGAACTGTTTTCACAGAGCAGGCGCCGGCATAGGAGACAGAAGAAGGCGGGGAACAGAAGCAGAGCAGTGGCATGATGGACGGCTATGAGAGGCGGGGCACAGACGGCAGAGCAGGGGCATGATGGACGGCTATGGGAGGCGGGGCCCAAACGCTACAGAGACATGATTGACGGTGGAGAGGCGGCTGCTTCAGGGGGACACAGCAAACCTATGGGACGCATTACAGGTATGAGGGCCTATTTATAAAAGTTAATATTTCGGCATTACTGGGGGTCAGAAACGGAAGAGCCACCTTCACAGAATATAGACGTAGTGCTGCTGAAGGTGGCTCTTTCAGTTTTTAGTTAAAACGCCCGGGGGGGGGGGGGGGGGTGCCAGGTTCCCTTTGAAAACTCTTTATTGCCATATGACACCTACTCAGCTATGGCCCTCATGAGTTTCCATAGGGCTTACATTTCCCCGGAGGTCAAATCTAGGATGTCTATATCGGCTAATCCTTCTTGTCCCAAATGTTTACACTCTCCAGCTGACATAGAATCATAGAATCGTAGAGTTGGAAGGGACCTCCTGGGCCATCTGGTCCAACCCCCTGCTCAAAGCAGGATTCGCTAAATCATCCCAGTCAGATGTCTGTCCAGCCTCTGTTTGAAGACTTCCATTGAAGGAGAACTCACCACTTCTCGTGGCAGCCTGTTCCACTCATTGATCACTCTAACTGTCAAAAAGTTTTTTCTAATATCTAATCTGTGTCTCCTCCCATTCAGCTTCATCCCATTGCTTCTAGTCTTTCCTTGTGCAAATGAGAATAAAGTTGATCCTTCTACAATGTGACAGCCTTTTAGATATTTGTAGACAGCTATTAAGTCTCCTCTCAGTCTTCTCTTTTGCAAACTAAACATTCCCAAATCCTGCAACCTTTCCTCATAAGACAGGGTTTGCAGACCGGTCACCATTCTGGTCGCTCTTTTCTGAACTTGCTCCAGTTTGTTGATGTCTTTTTTAAAATGTGGTGCCCAAAATTGGACACAATATTCCAGATGAGGTCTGACCAAAGAGGAGTAGAGGGAAATAATTACTTCACGTGATCTAGACTGTATGCTTCTGTTAATACATCCTAGAATTGCATTTGCCTTTTTTGCTGCTGCATCACACTGTTGACTCATATTCAGTCTGTGATCTATTAGTATACCCAAGTCTTTTTCACATGTGCTGTCACTTAGCCCTATTCCTCCCATTCTATATATGCTTTTTTCATTTTTATTGCCCAGATGTAGTACTTTGCATTTCTCCCTGTTAAAAACCATTCTGTTAGTTGCTGCCCACTTCTCCAGTTTATTTAAATCTTTTTGAATCCTCTCTCTCTTCTCTAGTATTAGCTATCCCTCCTAGCTTTGTGTCATCAGCAAATTTAATCAGTTTACCTTCAATTCCTTCATCTAAATCGTTGATAAAGATGTTGAACAATACAGGGCCCAGGACAGAGCCCTGTGGTACCCCACTTGAGACATTCTTCCAACTGGATGTGCAGCCATTTACGACCACTCTTTGGGTCCGATCACTAAGCCAGTTATGAATCCACCTAACAGTTGCCTTGTCCATTCCATACTTAGTCATTTTTTCAATAAGGATTGTATGAGAGACTTTGTCAAATGCTTTGCTGAAGTCAAGATATACTATATCTACAGCATTTCCTTGATCCACCCAATCAGTAATACCGTCATAGAAGGAAATTAAATTAGTCTGACATGACTTATTAGTTACAAACCCATGCTGACTCTGTTTAATCACTTCATTCTTATCCAAGTATTGACATACATGTTGTTTAATAATTTGTTCAAAGATCTTTCCTGGTATAGAAGTCAGACTCACCGGCCTATAGTTGCCTGGGTCCACCTTCTTCCCCTTTTTGAAGATAGGAACAACATTTGCTCTTCTCCAGTCTTCTGGCACTTCTGTTCTCCAAGAATTTTCAAAGATTATGGAGAGGGGTTCAAAAATTTCTTCTGCTATCTCCTTCAGTACTCTGGGGTGTAATTCATCTGGACCTGGAGACTTGAATTCATTTAGGTTAGCTAAGTGTTTCCTCACTATCTTTCTGTTTATAAATATCCTGGATTCTTCTATTCCCTTAATAGGACAGTGAATAACAGTTGATGTTACATTTCCTTTCTGAGAGAAAACAGATGCAAAATAGGAATTTAAAAGTTCAGTCTTCTCAACATCCTGTCTTACCATTTCATCATTTTCATCCTGTAAAAATCCTATAGCATCTTTGACTTTTCTTTTACTTTTGACATATCCCCAAAATCCTTTATTATTGCTTTTGACATCTCTTGCAAGTCTCAATTCATTTTCAGCTTTAGATAATCTGATTTGTGCCCTGCAGGTTCTGCAGACAGCATTATATTCTTCTTTAGATATGCCTCCCTCTTTCCATTTTATAAACATTTTTTTCTTCCTTTTTAGCATGTGCTTAAGTTCTGTGTTCATCCATCCTGGTTTCCTTAAATGCTTCCTATTCTTCCCTCTTTTCGGAATTGTTAACAACTGTGCTTTGAGAATTTCATTTTTCAAGATTTCCCATCCTTCCTGGACATTTTTGTCTTTAAGGATATCCAGCCATTGGATCCCTCCAATTCTCTTTCTGAATCCCTTAAAATCTGCCTTTCTGAAATCTAACCTTGACGTCTGAGTCTTCACAGGTCTTCCGCCTCTAGTTATCCAAAATTCTAAAATAGCATGGTCGCTACCTCCTAGGGTCCCAGCCACTTTTACCTCCTCAACCATTTCCTCCCTGTTTATAAGGATTAGATCCAAGGTAGCAGTTCCCCTTGTTTTCTCCTTTACCTTTTGGAAGATAAAGTTGTCAGCAAGAGAGGATAAGAATTTCCTTGACCTGTTAGTTTTGCCTGAGAGAGATTCCCAACAAATGTCTGGATAGTTGAAATCTCCCATGACAACTATGTCATATTTTTTGGAGAACTTGGCCATTTGATGCATAAAGAGTTCATCCATATCTACAGCTTGCACAGGCGGCCTGTAGTAAATGCCTACAATGGTGTCCTTTCCATTGTTCTGTCCTTGTATTCTTACCCAAACAGTTTCCACAGAACTCCCAGTCTCTGAAGCTTCAATCTCTGTGCAGATATACGCATTTCTAACATACAATGCGACACCCCCTCCTCGTTTATCAAGTCTGTTTCTTGCAAATAAGTTGTATCCTTCTAGTCTTGTATTCCAGTCATGTGTATTGTCCCACCAAGTTTCAGTGATTCCAATGACATCATATTTCTGTTCCTGTGTTAGTAGTTCCAATTCTCCTTGTTTGTTGCCCATGCTTTGTGCATTAGTATAGAAACATTTTAGTTTGTGATTGGTTTCTCTTTCTCCAATATTTTTATTAATTAGATTCTTTCGTCTTTGTTCTTCCTTTCCACTTCTAATAGCAGAGTTCTCAATAGCATTTGTCAGGTGTATGGCTTTTTCTGGTCTTTTGCTTCCCTTCCCATGTTGTTCTAGTTTAAAGCTCTCCTTACAAGTGTAGCAAGGCGACTTCCAAATACCTGCTTTCCAGTCTTCGTAAGGTGCACCCCATCTCTAGCAAGTAGTCCATCGTATAAGTAGTTCACTCCGTGATCCAGAAATCCAAATCGTTGCTGACGGCACCATCGACGTAGCCAGTTGTTCACCTGCAGAATCTTATTCCACCTCCTTGTTCCATGGCCATCCACTGGGAGGATGGAAGAGAAGACCACCTGCGCTCCCAGTTCTTTCACTTTCTTGCCTAAGTCTTCAAAGTCTCTGCAGATGGTTTCCAGGTCGTTTCTTGCGGTGTCATTTGTCCCCACATGTAGTAGCAGGAATGGGTAGTCATCTGTAGGTCTGAAGAGTCCTGATATCCTGTCAGACACATCTTTAATTTTTGCACCTGGAAGACAGCACATTTCTCTTGAAGTTATATCCGGTCTGCAGATAGCGGCCTCTGTTCCTCTCAACAGGGAATCCCCCATGACCACCACTCTCCGTTTCTTCTTCACAACATTTTTCTTTCTCCATCCAGGAGGACTCTGAAGGCGTACAAGGTTGCTGTTTGTTGGCAAAGTCTTAGCCTGATGTATTTCTTCATCGTTTTCCTGCGTGAGAGCCTGGTACTGGTTTCTGAGCAGTATGGGTGCTGACTGCCTCCTGATCCTCCTGCTTCTCTGGGTCACTTGTCTCCATTCCTCTGTTTCTTCAGGTGCACTTCGAATTTCTTCTCTTTCTGTAACATGAAGAGATAATTCTGCTCTGTCCAAGAACTCTTCACCTTCCTTAATGATCTTCAACGTAGCTAACCTCTCTTCGAGATTTTGCAACTTTTCCTCCAACAGGGTCACAAGCTTGCATTTGTGGCATGTGAAGTTTGGCTTTTCCAATGGTAAATCTGTGAACATGTAGCACGAAATGCAGCTCACCAAATGGCTCCTGGCCTCTTCCATCTTGAGATTTCTTAAAAACGATGAAAGATGAGCCAAAATTCGCGCGCCGATAGGCGCACGGTTTTTCCGATTTCCTCTTTTCAGCTGCAACGGCCAAAACCCAGTGATCGTTGAGCTCGCGGAGACTCTTCACTTATCCCAGAAGGCACTGTGAATATGCAAATGATCTCCTCAAGACTCTTCCCCTGGTTTTCCGATTTCCTCTTTTCAGCTGCAACGGCCAAAACCCAGTGATCGTTGAGCTCGCGGAGACTCTTCACTTATCCCAGAAGGCACTGTGAATATGCAAATGATCTCCTCAAGACTCTTCCCCTGGTTTTCCGATTTCCTCTTTTCAGCTGCAACGGCCAAAACCCAGTGATCGTTGAGCTCGCGGAGACTCTTCACTTATCCCAGAAGGCACTGTGAATATGCAAATGATCTCCTCAAGACTCTTCCCCTGGTTTTCCGATTTCCTCTTTTCAGCTGCAACGGCCAAAACCCAGTGATCGTTGAGCTCGCGGAGACTCTTCACTTATCCCAGAAGGCACTGTGAATACGCAAATGATCTCCTCAAGACTCTTCCCCTGGTTTTCCCGATTTCCTCTTTTCAGCTGCAACGGCCAAAACCCAGTGATCGTTGAGCTCGCGGAGACTCTTCACTTATCCCAGAAGGCACTGTGAATATGCAAATGATCTCCTCAAGACTCTTCCCCTTTCATTGTCTCTGGGATTCACTAAATCTAATTTCTTCGAAGGTAACATTTGTTTAAAATGAATTGGACTGAGTCCATACTTCATAAAGAAAGTCATACGGAACATTTTTTTCCTCACATGGTCCTCCTTTATTCATCTGCAGTCACTATCGGTGCGTCAAGCATTACATGGTTGCTTTCAATTCACCAATTGGTATATGAGAGAGCTTATATCTGGTAACGCACCAATTAGGCTTGCTTGATTAAACCTGCAGGGTTTCAGATGTGCCTGGGGGGGGGGGGGGAGTTGGGGTCGGGAATGACTGTTCTACTGAATAACCCCGTCTTCTTTTGAATCTTTCAAGCTACACTTTCTGGATATTGTTATGTCCTTCTTTGTCTTTATATGCTATGTATATTACTGATTCTTATCTTGTTTGCAGACGGTTATAAATAAATATTAGAAAAAAAAAAAAAAGTCATATTTCCACACGTCTCAAGGTTATAAAATTCTGTGAGGCACAGGTCAAAATACTCACTACACCCCTAGATGAAATTCCTTGAGGGGGTCTAGTTTCCAAAATGGGATCACTTGAGGGGGGTTTCTGCTGTTTTCACATGTCAGAGTCTCTTCATATGCGACATGGCATTCACAATCTATCCCAGGCAAATTGCACTTTTTCCTTTCCTAGCCCTGCCATGTGCCCAAGCAGAAGCTTGATCACATATGGGGTAGTCACGTTCGGGACAAATTGCACAACAAATTATGGGGTCCGTTTTCATGTATTATGCATTGCGAAAATTACAAATTTGGGGCTAAACATTTTCGGGAAAAATTTTTTTTTCAATATGACGACCTAATGTTATCAAATTCTGTGTAGTACTTGTGGGTTCTTAATGATCACTATACCCCTGGAAAAAATCCTTGAGGGGGTGAAGTTTCCAAAATGGGGTTACTTGTGAGGTTTTTTCACTGTTTAGGCACATGAGATGCTCTCCAAACATGGCATGATGAACACAGACCTTTGCATCAAAGTCTGCGTTCCAAAAGTCACTCCTTCCTTTCCGAGCCCAGCTGTTCTGCCCTCTGATATAGGGCAGTCTGTTTGTGTTATGTGCTCTGAATAAAGCAATATGTTTGTATTATTGCTGGGTTAATTATAGCACCATCTAGTGGTGGCTGAATTTATAGCTACGTCCTAAGTAGCATTTAAAGCCTGTGACTAACCGAAGCAATGCACTGTGGGATTGAAGCAATGCTTGTGGGAACGAAGCAGTGTATTCTGGGAGGAGGGGACTCCATTTTCCCATTGTGAATCTCATAGGATGCACGTTATTTTGTCCTCCTGTGTAACCTTTGTTTTTCCTGCAACTTCTCTACTTATCACTACCCGGCTAAAGCATATCTGAGTCAGTGTTTTCTTGCAATGCAGTGATTCAGAGAGGTGTTATTTACTGCCTAGGCCAAGAGATGTCATTAACCCTTTAGTTGCCCTTTAGTATTCCTATGTAATGTTTTCATCACAATGTACACTTCCTGTGATTGTGTTAGCTGTTATTTGTATTCCTGGTAGTTTTACCGCGCATGTTCTATACTCTTCACAAATAAACAAGTTAGACTACAGAGAACAGTCTGCTTATTTTGGAAGACAGAGCTGTGGTTTGTACTGTATGCTGGATTGCACATCGTGTCAGCATGCCTGAAGGCAGAATACCAGCCATGCACCCAAACAGAGGTTTTCCTCCATCTAGGGTATCGGTGTACTCAGGAGAAATTGCACACCAAATTTTTGGGTCCGTCTTCCCCTGTTACCATTGTGAAAATAAAAGGTTTTGGGCTAAAAGTACATATTTTGTGGATAAAATGTGATTTTGCATTTTCACAGCTCTACATTATAAACTTCTGTGAAGCACCTGGGGGTTGAAGGTGCTCATGACTTGCATTTATTGTGAAAATATTGAAAATCTGGGAAAAATTTCACAATCTTCAAACTTTTAATTCTTATGCCCGTAAACCAGAGAGTTAAGTCACACACAATAGTTAATAAATAACATTTCCCACATGTCTACTTTATATCAGCACAATTTTGGAAAAAATTTTTGTTAGGAATTTAGAAGGCTTAAAAGTTGATAAGCAATTTCTCATTTTTTGAACAAAATTTACAAATTTTTTTTTTTTTTTTTTTTTAGGGACCACGTGACATTTGAAGTGACTTTGGGGGCAAATGGTATGGAAAGCATCCCTCAAAACCACATTCAATAAGTTTATTAACTCTTCAGGTGCTTCACAAGAACTTCCAATGTGGAAGGAAAAAAACGAACATTTAACTTTTTCACAAAAATTTTACTTTAGCCCCAATTTTTTTATTTTCACAAGGGTAACAGAAGAAAATGAACCCCAAAATTTGTTGTGCAATTTCCCAGAGTACTCCGATACCCCGTATGTGGGAGAAAGCTAGTATTTGGGTACACATCAGGGCTCGGAAAGGAAGGTGCACCTTTTGACTTTTTGAATGAAAAAATATCTGTAGTCGAGAACGGATGCCATGTCATGTTATGTCGTGTTTGTAGACCCCCTGATGTGCCTAAACAGGAAAAAATCCCCACAAGTGACTCCATTTTGGAAACTAGACCTCTCAAAGAATGTATCTAGATAGTGACCTGCCCCCTACTTTGCATAATGAATACCTGTACATACTAAAGAAAAAAACTCTACTGCAGGAAAGTGCCAGCTGTGGCACCTGTGCTGCAGCATAATCATGTTTAGCGTCCAGTTAATAAGAATTATTGATGTTACTGAGCAAATGTATATAAAAAAAAAAAAAAATATAAATTAAAAAAAAATAAAATTTGAAAATGGTGCCCACCGCACCTGCGCAGTAGCAGCTATCAGTGTGTATAGAGATCCGATAGCTACTATTGTGCAGGCGCCAGTGGCGCCTTGTTGCTGAGGAAAAAATAAAAATTCCTACAAGATGGTGCAACCTGAGCCTGCGCAGTAGCAGCTCCGAAGCGCCATTTTCAAATTTTATTATTTTTTTTTTACACTTGCTCAATATCATCAATAATACTGGTCACTAAACATAAAATGCCAGAGCAGCCTCCGCACCACCGAACCTGCCGCACCAGTCTGGGATGGGCGTCATATCGCCAGACCACCGAACACCCCCTGTGACCACGCTCCACCAGCGCTGCCGATCTCCCTCGGTAAGCTGAATTCGGACTGTAAGACGGACCCCATTTGACACATTAATTTTTTCCCCCCCATTTTACTTTTGAAAATTTGGGGTGCGTCTTATGTTCCAGTGCGTCTTACCGAAAAATACGGTAACTCCGAGTCAATCAAACTTCTGTGAAACATGGATTTTTGTGATAACTCACCGTAAAATCCTTTTCTCAGAGACGCTCTTTGGGGGACACAGATACTGTGGGTGTATGCTTCTGCCGCTTGGAGGCTGACACTAAGTGAGAAAAAGAGGTTAGCTCCTCCTCCGTCGTATACACCCTCGCCACTATTGCGGGCGGAACTCAGTTTGGTGCCAAAGCAGTCGGAGGACAACAAAATCAGCCTTAATACAGGTACAACATGTCCAGAAAAGGACCACCCTTATAGCACATAAATAAATGCATATTAACTAAACAGAAACAGCCAACTGGCTAATAGGGTGGGTGCTGTGTCCCCCAATGAGCGTCTCGGAGAAAAGGATTTTAAGGTGAGTTATCACAAAAATCCATGTTTCTCCTTCGCCTCATTGGGGGACACAGATACTGTGGGACATCCTAAAGCAGTTCCTGGGTGGGAGATTGACTCACCGATCCAAGCTACATGCACCTCTTGTTTAACAGGTACTGCTGCTTGGAGAATCCTTCTACCCAGCCTCGCATCCGCCAAGGCCTGAGCATGGATATTATAATGCTTGGCAAATGTGTGCAGGCTGGACCAGGTTGCTGCCTTGCAAACCTGTTCCGTCGAAGCCTGGTGCCAAAGCGCCCAAAAGGCGCCCCCTGCCCGGGTAGAGTGCGCTCCGGTCCCTGCTGGAATCGGCGTGCATCTAATGCGGTAAGACTCCTGAATCGTCCAACGAATCCATCTGGCTATGGTCGATTTTGAGGCAGCGAGTTCCTTCCTGCGCCCTTCGGGGAGCACAAACAGCGTGTCCGTCTGAAAGGGTGCCGTCCGCGACACGTACCTCCAGAGGGCTTTTACCAGGTCTAACATATGAAGAGCCTTTTCCACATGGCGCATCGGTGCTAGACAAAATGAAGGCAAAACAACATCTTCATTAATGTGAAAAGTGGACACGACTTTCGGCAGAAAAGGAGAGGCTGGTCTGAGGACCACCTTATCCCTATGGAAAGTGAGGAACGGAGCTCGGCAGGATAGGGCCGTCAGCTCTGAAACCCGCTTGATGGAAGTGATGGCCACTAGGAACACCACTTTCCAGGTAAGGTACCTCAAAGAGATATTCTGAAGCGGTTCAAATGGAGCTTCCTGCAGAACACTTAGGACCATGTTAAGGTCCCAGGCGTCCATAGGCGCCTTATAGGGAGGTACCAAGTGGGAGAATCCCTGAATGAAAAGTCTTCACCTGCAAATTAGTAGCAATTCTGCACTGGAACAGGACGGATAAGGCCGATATTTGTCTCCTGAGGGAATCTGGGGCAAAGCCCGAGTCTAATGCTCTACCGACTGAGCTATCCGGGCTCTCTAAGCCCGACTGGAGAAAAGCCAAGATGTTGGGGATGGAGAATCCCAGAGGGGAAACACCACGGTGTCAACACCAAGCAAAGAACACCTTCCAGGTGTGGTGGTAAATTTATGCTGAAGCAGGCTTCTGGGCGCCAATCATTGTAGCGAACCCTGCCTGGGTTAGAATCCAAGATTCAACGGCCATGCCATCAAACACAGGGTCCCTGAGTTCAGGTGGCAAATCAGCCCTTGAGACAGTAGATCTGGGCGCTCTGGCAGGCGCCAAGGAACGTCGGCGAGCAGCTGCATTAGATCTGCGTCCCACACTCGACGGGGCCAGCAGGATCCCCAGCACCCCTTCCGTGTTGATCTTTTTGATGACTCTCGGTAGTGGCAGTGGGGGAAATAGATATAGGAGGCGAAACTGGTTCCATGGCAGAACCCACACGTCCACAGCGAATGCCTGCGGGTCCCTGACCTGAGCGACATATGTGGGCACCTTGGCATTCACTCTGGAAGTCATCAGGTCCACATCCGGAGCTTCCCACAGTTGACAAATCTGCTGAAAAACTTCGGAATGTAGAGACCACTCACTGGATGCAAGACCCTGCCGGCTGAGAAAGTCTGCCGCCCAATTTTCCACGCCCCGGAATGTGGACAGCCGAAATCACCGAGTGGTTTGCTTCGGCCCACTGAAGAACGAGCTCCCCCTCTGGTTGCTCTGCTGCGGGTGCCCCCTTGATGATTTATGTAAGCCACCGCCGTGGCATTGTCCAATTGAATCCAGACGGGGCGGCCTGCTAGAAAGTGAAGAAACTTCTGCAGAGCCAGTCGAATTGCTCGTATCTCCAATAAGTTGATCGGGAGGCGTGCCTCCTGTGGCGACCACCGTTCCTGGGTTGTGTGGTGGCGAAACACTGCTCCCCCACCGAGGAGACTGGCATCGGTTGTCATTACCAGCCAATGATCTGGGGGGAAAGGTTTCCCCTGGGCCAGAGAGGAACTGGTTATCCACCATCCGAGCGGCTGCCTGACTTGAGAGGACAGTCGGCACCGCCGATCGAGCGTGAAAGGATTCTTGTCCCAGGCTGACAAAAGGGCATGCTGCAGGGGGCGAAGGTGGAACTGGGCGACAGGTATCGCTTCCATTGCTGCCACCATTTTCCCTAGAATCCTCATCCCGGATCGGATGGTATGAGGGACTGGTTGGCGAAGTGTCCGGACTCCCTGCCGGAGAGCTAGCGCCTTTTCCTGAGGGAGAATTACCAACCCTCGGCAAGTGTCAAAGATCATTCCTAGGAAGGAGATCCTCTGAGCTGGCACAAGGGATGACTTCTTTGCATTGCCAACCATCCTAAGCGGGCAAGAGTATCTAGCATGATGCTGACCTTTTCCTCGCATGCCTCGGGCCCTTGACCAAGAGGTCGTCCAGATAAAGCAAGACTATGCCTCGAGAATGCAGTGTGGCCATGACAACTGCCATAACCTTTGTGAACACTCTGGGAGCCGTGGCTAGCCCGAAGGGTAGCGCTACGAACTGAAAATGTTGATCACTGATGGTGAAGCATAGAAACCTCTGATGAGGAAAAATGGGAATATGCAGATATGCGTCCTGGATGTCTATTAAGGCCAAGTATTCTCACTGCTCCATGGCCGATATGACTGAACGGAGAGACTCCATCCGGAAATGTCTGATCCTGATGAATTTGTCCAGAAGCTTCAGGTCCAAAACAGGCCTGACAGACCCGTCCTTTTCGGGAACCGGAAAAAGGTTGGAATAGAACCCCTGAGCTCTTTCGTGTTCCGGCACTGGAACAATGACTCCGTTGTGCCGGAGCGATTTGATGGCTGCCAATAGAGCCCTTGCCTGGGTATTCACCCTGGGAAGCCGGGAAGAAAAAACCGTCTTGGAGGATATCTGACAAATTCTATTTTGTAACCCGAGGCCACCGATTCCTATCCCCATGCGTCGTGAGTGACACTGACCCAGACGTAGTGAAACCAGAGTAGGCGGCCGCCCACCTTGCCGATGTCATCTGGTTAAGGCCTCGAGTCATTTGGCCGACGATCTTTGGGATTTGGATCCCCTCGATATGGCCTGCTGTGTATGCATTCTCCCCAATGGGTTGGCTCTATATGAGACCTGCCGCTCCCTATCCTGGTTGGGGTGGCCTGAGGCAGCGGAATTGGCCGCTGTAGTCCACCCGGTGTTGCGAAAGGCCCGAAAACGTGCCTGAAAACGGGTGACGAAAAAGCGTTTTGACCTTTTGTTGAGGGAGAAACCCTTTATTTCCTCCTGTGGAGTCAGAGATAAGTTGATCCAACTTCTCCCCAAATAGGTGGCCGCACTGATAAGGCAGGGAAGTCCAGGACTTCTTAGAAATAGGATCGGCTCGCCATGTCCTTAACCATAGGGCTCTTCTGATAGAAATTGCATAAGCGGCAGCAAGTGCCGAGCAATTGTCCGCATCCCAAAACGCATTGATTACATAGTCTCCGGCCATCGCCATCTGTCCTGCGACCTCCAAAATCTCTGAAGGTAGATCCTGCTCCTGCGCGACCTTGTTTAATGTTTCTGACCATGATATCATAGCCTTGGCTACCCAAGTTGCTGCAAATGAGGGAGCGAGCACTGACCCTGACGCCTCATATACTGAGCGAGCTAAGCTCTCTATAAGGCGATCCGTGGGATCCTTAATTGAGGAAACACTAGGGACGGATAGCAGGGTCTTAGTGGCTAGGCGCGAAACCGGAGGATCCCCAACGGGGATTCCACCCATTTTTTACGGAGGTCCGGAGCAAACGGATACCATGTTTCGAGTGCCTTTTGACCCGAGAAACGCCTGTCTGGGCGTTCTCTGTGCCGCTGCACTATGTCCTCAAACTCCGGGTGAGAGGAAAAAATTCTGTGCGGGCGCTTCACTCGCTTAAATGCCACTTTATGCCCTGTAGCTGCTGCGGGATCATCCTCAATCCCCAGGGTCTGATTGACGGCTTCTATGAGGCTGTCCACTGTTTCACATGACCCTGGAGTGTCCAGGTCAAGGGGCTCGTCTGAGTCGCAATCTGAGGTCTGCTCGCTACCAACCACTGGTAACGCGGAGCGAGAAGCAGAGCTTACGGATGCCAAGGCACCGGATGGACTGGGCGATACCGTGTGGATTAGTTTCCTCCGGGTCTGCCTGGAGTGGGTGCGGCCCCTGCAGGCCGGAGGCTTTTGTGAGGTGGAGGTTCCCTCTAAGGCCGGCGAGCCATTGTCCCTGCCCCTATCTGGGGCTTGAAGGGACTCTCTTGCTCTCGTAAGTGACACCATGGACTGTGACAGAGATAGGGCCCACTCCGGGGACACATTGGCTACAGTCACAGGGGAGGGCTCCTGGGCGCGTTCGGAGTCACAGGCTTCTGGCTCTGTGCTCGTGGAAACCTAACCCCACAAGAAATGCATGCGGCATAAAGGAACGTGTGCGATTTACCCTTTTCGGTCATATTGCTGCCAGGTCTAATCTATATGAGGGTTGAGAGGAAGGGAGGAAGAGGAAAAAAACACCTTCAAATCGCCCGTAGCGTGCCTCTAGGGTCGGGGGGGGGGGGGGGGGGGGGTGTCACACCCCGTTCTGTGTCCCCACGTGTTCCTGCTGCTGCCTCTGCGCTGCCCAGCGTTCCTTTCCTCTGGATAGGCCGGGACGTTCCTCTCCCAGTCGCAGCCTACCCTGCGATGAAGCCGGGGGTTCAATTTGTTCGGCGTCCGCCCTAGCCCAGGGGGCGGCACCGGAAATGACGTCACACTGGGGCCGGGACTTGCCGAAGCCGCGGGCTAAATTTTGCATGCCCGGTCGAGCACTGACCCTGACGCTGGTGGCCTCCGCCTTTTCCCCCTGCGATCCCTTCCGCCGGAACCCGGCGTCCCCGCCTGGCGGAAGGAGGCAGGAGAGGGAAGGAGGATTGCCTTACACTCTCTAAGATGCCTGGAGCTTCAGTGGATTCCCCGGAACGCTGCCGCAGGGCCCTCCCCAGCCCTCCATACCTGACTCCAGATCTAGCACACCAAGTAGAGGGGATGGGGTTAATTTCTGGCACCCTAGCTCCGTCTAACCCCTTCAGGGGGTGAGGAGAGGGACCGTCCGCCGCTTTGCAGCACCGCCGACTAGCGGTGGAGCAGTGGGGGCCGCACAGACTGGTCTTGTGCCTCTGTACAAGCCCATGGTTTCTTTACCTAGGGGTGGACAGGGCTAAGTCCGGCATCATGTCCCACGTCGCGGGAGAGGATACGTGGAGGGACACTCACACGTGCTCGCCCGTTGTTGGTTTGGGGAAATCGGACCCTTTCAATAGGATCCGTTGCCCCTGTCTTATCTTCATAAAATAAAAAACAAAAATAGAAGTCTGGGGAAAAAGGCCTTAGATATGTGCCTCGGGGCGAAAAAGGATACGTGGAGACGATACTAAACACGTGCTCGCCCGTTGATGGTTTGGAGAGATCGGACCCATTCATTAGGATCCGTCGCCCCTGTCTTATCTTCATGGAAGAAACAAGTCTGGAGAAACCCAGACACGTTTGCCTCCAAAGACACTAAGCAAAAAACTGAGTTCCGCCCGCAATAGGGGTGAGGGTGTATACGACGGAGGAGGAGCTAACTTCTTTTTTTCACTTAGTGTCAGCCTTCAAGCGGCAGAAGCATACACCCACAGTATCTGTGTCCCCCAATGAGGTGAAGGAGAAATTAACCTGTCCAGTTATGAAGCAGCACTGATTGTGAAACAATTTCTCCTGCTTTTGTTATGCAAATCAAACAGTCCACAGGTAGAAATTATAGGCAATTAAGCAAGACAACCCCTATAAAAGGAGTGGTCTTGCAGGTGGTGATTGGAGACCACAGACCATTTCTCTGTTCTCATCCTGGCTGTTTTGGCCCCTTTTGCATTTTGTCATTGCTCTCACCCCTAGGAGGTATGTACAGTAGAATGAGGAGGTGTCTACAAATCAGAGTTTGCTTAGGTAGTGCAGCTCTTCCAGCATGGCACATTAATGTGAACTGTGGCCAGAAGGGTAGCTGTGTGTCATCAGTGTCCACAGCATGGAGCAGATACCAAGAGACAGGCCAGTCAACCAGGAAATGTGGAGGGGGCCATAGGAGGGCAATAACCCAGCAGCAGGACACAAAGCTCCTCCTTTGTGCAACAGGAACAGGAGAAGCAGTGCCAAAGCCCTGCAAAATGACCTCCAGCAAGCCACTATCATCCATGTGTCTGCTCAAACTGTCAGAAAGAGTCCATGAGAGTGGTATGAGGACCTTAAGTCAATAAATTGGTGTTTTACTTCCAGCCCAACACCGTGCAGGGCGAGTGGCAAATTCAACATTGGCGCCCTGTGCTCTTTACGGATGAGAGCAGGTTTACACTGAGCACATTTGACAGACATGACAGTCTTGAGACGCCAGGTAGAACGTTCTGCTGCCTGCAACATCCTCCATCATGATCGGTTTAGCATAGGTCAGTAATGGTGAGGGGTGGCATTTCTTTGGAAATCAGCACAGCCCTCCATGTGCTACCAAAGAGGTACTCTGACTGCCATTAGCTACCAGGATGAGATCTTCAGACCCACTGCGAGACCATAAGCAAATGTGCTGGGTCCTGGGTTCTCATGCGGCTGAAGTGTGTCAGCAGATCCTGCATGATGAAGCCATTGATGCTATGGACTGGACTGCCCGTTCCTCAGACCAGAATCCAATTGAGCACAT
This sequence comes from Dendrobates tinctorius, assembly GCF_039654945.1. NCBI lineage: Eukaryota > Metazoa > Chordata > Amphibia > Anura > Dendrobatidae > Dendrobates > Dendrobates tinctorius. The sequence goes on from NW_027361930.1 coordinate 394,409, forward strand.
CTGGGACATCATGTCTCATTTCATCCACCAACGCCACATTGCACCCCAGACTGTCCAATAGTTGACTGATGCTTTAATAAAGGTCTGGGAGGAGATCCCTCATAACATCCGCCGTCTCAACAGGAGTATGTACATGCGTTGTAGGGATGTCATACAGGCATGAAGGCCACTCAAACTTCTGAGCATCAATTCCTTGTCATAAGGCATGTCCACTGAAGATGGATCAGCCTGTAATTTGATTTTCCACTTTGATTTTGAGTATCATTCCAAATCCAGAACTTCATGGGATATTAATTTTGATTTACATTGAACATTTTTATGTTTTATTGGTCTCAACATATTCCACTATGTACGGAATAAAGATTTGCAAGTGGAATATTTCATTCAGTGAAATAAAACATGGAATCTGATTAGGGAATGACACGAGAGGGGTGGGTGAGATGAGGGGGCTGATTAGGAGATTGGGAAAGGATTTACTCAAACTGATCTTGAACTTTGATTTTTCTTTCACTGACAGGACAGCACATTGGACGTAGTGTATCTCTCTTCTTTCACAGACCAATTATAGAGGGAGAAGAGAGAGGCACAGCCCAAGTGCTGTCATATTTTGAAGATAATTTGGGTTTTGATCACTGTGATAAAGTCTATCACAGTGACTGAACATTAGCAATCAATTAAATTGGCTCCCGATGTTGCATATACCCGCCATTTTGCTTTGGGATGAAGAGGAGGGGGGTTGGGGGCTGGAGGTACCGTGGGGGACTTGGTGACACCATTTCTCACTTTTGTGACATAATAGATCATGTCAGAGGAGAGAGAAAGTTTATTTTTTTATGTGATCGCCGTTATTCATTGAGTAACGGCAATAACGTGATTGGGGACTGTAAAAACGGCTTCAACTGTGTTCTCCAGCGCCTCAGCTACCACCGGTAACTGAATACCCACCGATTTTACAACTCTGGGGGCTCTATAACCTTATTTCTCCCTGCCGTTTTAAAACCACTATGAGGGTATAAGGCCCCTTAATGAATGCAGTTTTAATGCGTATCGGCAGACGTTATAATTCTTACCTGTTTTATCCCTTCTGTCAGTAATAATGGTGATGTCATCAATGTACACCGAGGGCGTTGTGTAAAGAATCACAGGGCGATGAATTCCGGCATAATTAAAGAAATCAAACTCTGTATTTTGAACAAAATATCCTTTAGGGTATCTATGATGAAAAATAAAACCATGGTGTGAGTTAGGTATTTTACATCTTAGATCAGCAAAGTAAATTGTACAAATTCAAATAGCAATCTATTCAGTGATCTAGATACAGAATAGTTCATGAATTGTAGAAGATAGTAATCGTTGGCTAAGAATGTAAACCATACAATACACTAAAAAACTAAAAAGACACTTGATCTCACAGACACTTGTAACAATTTTCCACCAACCCCCCTCCCACAAAAAAAACAAGACAAAACCCAAAAAAAAAACAAAAAAAAAACACCTATTGAATTACTTCCGGCTACAGTGTTCCTACATGGTTTTTGTTTCCTTGACTACAGTGATGATGTGCCATTTAACCATATGAGCGCTGCAACCAATCACTAGCCTTAACATTCTCATGCTGTACAATGCTGAAGCCTGTGATTTGCAGGAGCAGTGGCATTGGTAGTCAGGATTTCATTTATGCACACAAGGAAGCCAAACATAATGTGCAGATAAGGTGAAAGTCATTTCACTGGTGATTGGAGGTTCTTTTATTATTTTAGCCCCCTCCATCTCAGAAAACGCCTCAAAAAAAAAAAAAAAAAAATTTGAAACATCCAAGGTGAAAAAAATAAACCCCGTCAAAACTAGAGAAATTACATCCTTGACCTACTTTTGAATACTAACCCTGAAAAAAAGTAGTTTAACCCCTTCAAGATCCTTCCTTTTCATTTTTGCTTTTCTGTTTTTGCTCCCCTTCTTCCCACAGCCATAACTTTTTTATTTTTCCATCAATATGGCCATGTGAGGGCTTGTTTTTTTGTGGAACGAGTTGTACTTTTGAACGACACAATTGGTTTTACCATATCATGTACTCAGAAATGGGAAAAAAACTCCAAATGCGGTGAAACTGCAAAAAAAGTGCAATTTCGCAACTTTAATTTTTTTTTTTTTTTACCATGTTCACCAAATGCTAAAACTGACCTGCCATTATGATTCTCCAGGTCATTCCGAGTGTCTAGATTCTTTTTTATTTAAGTGGTAAAGAAAAAACAAAGTTTGTTAAAAAAAAAAAAAAAAAAAGCGCGCAATTTTCCGATACCCGTAGTGCTCCATTTTTCGTGATCTCGGGTTGAGTGAGGGCTTATTTTTTGCGGGCAAAGCTGAAATTTTTATTGATACCATTTTGGTGCAGATATGATCTTTTGATCACCCGTTATTGCATTTTAATGCACTGTCGCGGTGACAAAAAAAACCCCTAATTCTGGCGTTTTTTACTTTATCGCTACGCCGTTTAGCGATCAGGTTAATCCTTTTCTTTTATTGATAGATCGGGCGATTCTGAACGCGGCGATACCAAATACAGTGGGGAAAAAAAGTATTTAGTCAGTCAGCAATAGTGCAAGTTCCACCACTTAAAAAGATGAGAGGCGTCTGTAATTTACATCATAGGTAGACCTCAACTATGGGAGACAAACTGAGAAAAAAAAAATCCAGAAAATCACATTGTCTGTTTTTTTTCATTTTATTTGCATATTATGGTGGAAAATAAGTATTTGGTCAGAAACAAAATTTCATCTCAATACTTTGATATATCCTTTGTTGGCAATGACAGAGGTCAAACGTTTTCTGTAAGTCTTCACAAGGTTGCCACACACTGTTGTTGGTATGTTGGCCCATTCCTCCATGCAGATCTCCTCTAGAGCAGTGATGTTTTTGGCTTTTCGCTTGGCAACACGGACTTTCAACTCCCTCCAAAGGTTTTCTATAGGGTTGAGATCTGGAGACTGGTGGAACTTGCACTATTGCTGACTAAATACTTTTTTTCCCCACTGTAGGTGTATGTTTGATTTTATTTTTATTGTTTTACGAGCTGAAGAGCCTGTCGCTGCCCGGGCATAGTTTCTAACTATGGTTAGTTATGACAAATTATAGTGAATATATATCTGAGTGTAGAGCCCCGCCCACTCCCCATAGCCACATTCGCTATAATATCCCATATCATCCCATCAGCCAGAGCTACCGGACTACTACCTCTAACATCCCATATCCCACATCGTCCCGTCACCCAGAGCCACCGGACAACTACCACTAATATCCCACATTATCCCGTCACAGCCGCCGGACTACTACCCCTAACATCCCACATCGTCCCGTCACCCAGAGCCACAGGACAACTCCCACTAATACAGCTGTGGCCAAAAGTATTGACACCCCTGCAATTTTTTTTCAATTACTCAGTTTCTTCCTGAAAATGATTGCAATCACAAATTCTTTGGTATTATCTTCATTTAATTTGTCTTAAATGAAAAAAACACAAAATAGAATGAAGCAAAAAGCAAAACATTGAGCATTTCACACAAAACTACATAAACGGGCCAGACAAAAGTATTGGCACCCTCAGTCTAATACTTGGTTGCACAACCTTTAGCCAAAATAACTGCAACCAACCGCTTCCGGTAACCATCAATGAGTTTCTTACAATGCTCTGCTGGAATTTTAGACCATTCTTCTTTGGCAAACTGCTTCAGGTCCCTGATATTAGAAGGGTGCCTTCTCCAAACTACCATTTTTAGATCTCTCCACAGGTGTTCTATGGGATTCAGGTCTGGACTCATGGCTGGCCACCTTAGAAGTCTCCAGTGCTTTCTCTCAAACCATTCTCTAGTGCTTTTTGAAGTATGTTTTGGGTCATTGTCCTGCTGGATGACCCATGACCTCTGAGGGAGACCCAGCTTTCTCACACTGGGCCCTACATTATGCTGCAAAATTTGTTGGTAGCCTTCAGACTTCATAATGCCATGCACACGGTCAAGCAGTCCAGTGCCACAGGCAGCAAAGCAACCCCAAAACATCAGGGAACCTCCGCCATGTTTGACTGTAGGGACCGTGTTTTTTTTTTTCTTTGAATGCCTCTTTATTTCTCCTGTAAACTCTATGTTGATGCCTTCGCCCAAAAAGCTCTACTTTTGTCTCATCTGACCAGAGAACAATCTTCCAAAACGTTTTAGGTTTTTTCAGGTACGTTTTGGCAAACTCCAGCCTGGCTTTTTTTATCTCTCGGGGTAAGAAGTGGAGTCTTCCTGGGTCTCCTACCATACAGTCCCTTTTCATTCAGACGCCGACGGACAGTACGGGTTGACACTGTTGTACCCTCGGACTGCAGGGCAGCTTGAACTTGTTTGGATGTTACTCGAGGTTCTTTATTCAACATCCGCACAATCTTGCATTGAAATCTCTTGTCAATTTTTCTTTTCCGCCCACATTTAGGGAGGGGTTAGCCACAGTGCCATGGGCTTTAAACTTCTTAATGACACTGCGCACGGTAGACACAGGAACATTCAGGTCTTTGGAGATGGACTTGTAGCCTTGAGATTGCTCATGCTTCCTCACAATTTGGTTTCTCAAGTCCTCAGACAGTTCTTTGGTCTTCTTTCTTTTCTCCATGCTCAATGTGGTACACACAAGGACACAGGACAGATGTTGAGTCAACTTTAATCCATTTCAACTGGCTGCAAGTGTGATTTAGTTATTGCCAACACCTGTTAGGTTCCACAGGTAAGTTACAGGTGCTGTTAATTACACAAATTAGAGAAGCATCACATGATTTTTCAAACTGTGCCAATACTTTTGTCCACCCTCTTATTTTTGGTGTGGAATTATATCCAATTTGGCTTTAGGACAATTCTTTTTGTGTTTTTTCATTTAAGACAAATTAAATGAAGATAATAATTACAAAGAATTTGTGTTTGCAATCATTTTCAGGAAGAAACTGAGTATTATCTGACAAAATTGCAGGGGTGTCAATACTTTTGGCCACAACTGTATCCCACATCATCCCGTCACAGCCGCCGGACTACTACCCCTAATATCCCACATCATCCCGGCAGCCAGAGCCACCGGACAACTCCCCCTAATATCCCGCATCATCCAGTCAGCCAGAGCAACCGGACTATTACCCCTAATATCCCACATCATCCCTTCAGCCTGGAGTCAGAACCAGAGCGCTGAGTGGAACGGTCTTAACTTCCATACCAGGGATCCCTATAAGAGAGGCCTGGCGTCAGAACCAGAGCGCTGAGTGGATTTGCCCTGACTTCCATACCAATGATCCATTTTATAGAAGCCTGGGGTCAGAATCAGAGCACTGAGGGATTTACCCTATCTTCCATACCGGAGATCCCTTTAAGAGAGCCTGGGGTCAGTACCAGAGTATTTGAAGGCAATTGCCCTGACTTCCATACCGAGGATCCCTTTAAGAGAGGCATGGGGTCAGTACCAAAGTGCAGAGTGGATTTGCCCTCACCTCTATACCGGGGATCCCTTTAAGAAAGGCCTGGGGTCAGTACCAAAACACAGAGTGGATTTGCCCTAACTTGCGTACCAATGATCCCTTTAAGAGACCCTGGGGTCAGAACCACAGAGCCGAGTGGAACGGTCCTAACTTCCATACCGGGGATCCTTTTAAGAGATGCCTGGGGTCAAAACCAAAGCGCTGGATGGATTTGCCCTGACTTCCATACCAGAGATCCCTTTAAGAGGGAAGATGTGCCTATGGGATGGAGGATGTGTGATGTGTATATGGGCAGGGGGGGGGGGTTTCATTTCTGTCATGTGCTCCTTTCTGGGAGGCAGACAATGGTTGGGAGCTTATGTTCTCGGGGATGCTAGATTTCCCCCACCATGTCAGCGCCTGCTGAGGTGTTGTCAAGTGGGTAAACTTGCTCATAGCAACCAATCACAGCTCAGCTTCTTTTAACCAGCTCTGGTGAAATGAAAGATGCTTCGTGATTGGTTGGTGATACATTCAGTTTTATATATAGAGATTTTGAACGGGGCGAAAGGGGGATGATTTGAACTTTTTTTTTTTTTTCATATTTTTAAAAAAATTTTTTTTTTTACTTTTGGCATGCTTCAATAGTCTCCAAGGGAGACTAGAAGCTGCCATAGCCCGGTCGGCACTGCAACATATAGGCGATGATCAGATCGTCTCTATGTAGTAGAATTACTGACTTGCTATGAGCGCCGACCACTGGGTGGCGCTCACAGAAAGCCAGCAGTGACGACCCTCACAGAAAGCCAGCAGTGACAACCATAGAGGTCTCCAGGAGACCTCTGGTTGTCATGCCAACCAACTGGTGACCCACGATCAAGTGACGAAGGTCACCAGTAGGAGGATTTGCGGCCCTATGGCCGGAAGCGCACGTTAAATGCCGCTGTCAGTGTTTGACAGCATCATTTAACAACTAGTTAAAAACCGTGGGTGGATCGCAATTCCACCCGCGGCTACTGCGAGCACATGTCAGCTGTTCAAAACAGCTGACATGTCCCAGGAAAGATGTGAGCTCACCGCCGGAGCCCACATCAAAGGGGGAGACACGACATGCGCCGTACCAGTACGGCGGAGGTCGTAAAGGGGTTAACGTTAGCACATTCAACAAAAATCCCTTACATCCCACTACTAGAAGTTCAGAGCACTAGGGCTCCACAGCCCCTTCGTTTTCACCTCCCTTGCCAATGCTGTTCTAGCGGTGTCGTCACTCACATTCCCAGGGCTAAAGTGAGGTTGTTACGTCACCTGAGCCCTGTGTCCAAACCGGACTGGCGCTTCAGTCCCCGCCTACGGATGTTTAAGTAATCAACAGGAAATGAGAACTGTGGCTGGTTCCACATAGTCCGCCACACAGTATAATGGGTCCCACAGGGCACTGCACACAGTATAAACATCTGCTGTCCTATCTGACGGATCTTTAAAGGGGTTGCCTACTGCTAGGGCAACCCCTACTTGATCTAAATATTTGGCCCCGATAAAATAAAAAAGCCTATACTCACTTCCAGTGCCGTTCCAGCTGTGTTGGCACTCGTGGTCTCGGGGCTCTAGTGGAGTTGATGTTACACCTGAGCCTGGTGCTCAATCAGCGCTGATGTCCCTGTCCCCACCTTTGTTCGAATTGAACATGAAGAGGAAAGCGCTGCATAGGAGGAGAGTATGCGTTTTTTACTTTATCAGGGTCAAGAATGGAGTATGAGAAGGACTTGTCCAAGTAGTCGACAACTTCTTTTAAAGTATTCTCATGTCCTCAAAAGGCAATTTAGATCTTTTAGATGCCTTGGCCATGGACACATTTTAGGTGTTTTAGCCCATACAACTGCCACATCTTCTTCAAAGGGATACTGACGGACGCTGACGGCAGGGAACCTTTCTTCTTAGTTTTTTTCCATTCTTTCCTAATGTGGGCCTGGATTTTCTCATTTACTGGAAAGGTTTGCCACTTTTTCAGCTCCAGCACCACCGAACATGATGTCCTGCCCTGACTAACGCCTTCATAGGGGATCAAAGATTTTAGGGAACTCTTCACCTTTGCCTTTAAAAAGCTACCTCAACTTCATGACGAGATTAGAAGACTCTTAGCATACTGTCTTTTCAATGCAAGCACAAGAAAGTCTCTTCTGCCACGAGCTGGGCAAGCCTTCTCTGCAAAGAGCACACTCTTTATGTTTAAGTTTTTCAATGCATTTCCTAGTTCTATTCCAACCATCAAAAAGAGAAAGGACCCATTACAAAAAGGTGAACTTTCACAAAAGTCAGTCATCACTCAGGGGCTAGCTAGGATACTAGATATGAAAGGAGAATCATATCACCAGAGAACTCTGCTCTGGACGTTGTGGATCCAATCCAGTCTATTAGTGCTGTTGCTCTGCTGGCTGGTCTTAGCGTCGCTTTTGGAGTCCTCTCTTTCACCAGTGCGACTGCCGCTGCTATGCCGTCACTTCTGCTGCTGATGTGGCTGCTGCTCCATTGTCAAACTGGAGGGAAAGAGGGAGCCAAACATGCTCTTCTGGAGGTCTCGACCGCAATTTAATGTGGGACCTCTGGTACGGTGTCTCCCTCCACTTGGACACCTCCTCTGGACACCCCTGGGAAGTGACTTAACACGTCCAGGTTAGAAGTCATCGGGCCGCACGTCTTCAGGCACTCCCCATGCACGCACACACGCGACTCACGGAAATGCAGTCGCTGCCCACGTCCACATGCCAGCTAGAGTCCCCAATGGACCCACTGCAGCTCTTACAGGATCTCCATTGTGGCGCAGCAAGCACACAGCTTCTCTTCCAGGTGACCGGGCCACACCTGGGTAAGTGCCTTCACTTCTATCTTTGTTCCGCAATCAGACACTCCAGATGTAGGTTACCCCTCCAGGACAAAAAAAAAACACAAAAAACAAACAAAAAAAAAAACAACAAAAAAACAAAAAAACACAAAAACCTGATGCTGGGGGATCAAATAAAAATCGGTGTGATCACCCTTTACCTTCAACAGCTTTACTTCTTCTAGGTACACTTGCACACCTTGGACAGAAGGTTGTTGCAAATATCCTAGAGAACTAACCACATATCTTCTGCAGATGTAGGCTTGTCCAAAACCACCATGGTTACTTACCAGTAGCCGGTTTTTCCGGAACACATGACAGCACACCTGAGAGAGGGATCCGCCCCGCCAGGACAGGAACCTACTGACCTTCAGTTGGTTACAGAGCATTAAGAGGACTTCCCAGTTACATGTTAATCCAACACCACATCACACAAATGCACCCCACTAATCGTGCACACCCATACGGTGAAAAAAGGGGGGGGAATATACGGGTGCTGTCATGGGTTCCGGAAAAAACGGCTACCGGTAAGTAACCATGGTGGTTTTCCCTTCACCCATGACAGCACACCTGAGAGATTTTTGGAGACTATGAAACACCTTAGGGAGGGACCACCGCTTGCAGCACCCTTCTACCAAAGGTTAAGTCAGCAGAGGAGGATAGATTTAATCTATAGTGCTTAAAGAAGGTTGAAGGTGAGGCCCAGGTAGCGGCCTTACAAATTTGTTCAATCGATACCTCTGCTTTTTCAGCCCAGGAGGTCGCCATGGCTCTGGTGGAATGAGCCTTGATGCAGTCAGGAATCGAAACACCACTAGCTGAGTAGGCTATACTAATGGCCTCCCTAATCCATCTGGCAATAGTCCCTTTTGATCAGGGGTCCTCAAACTACGGCCCGCGGGCCACATGTGGCCCGCCAAGGACTTTTATCCGGCCCCCCGCCAGGCCGACATTGAACTTATGAACAGCACTGCAGTTCAATGCCGGCAGGCCCTGTAATCGCGGGTGGGACGAGGCGCCAAGGAAAGGCGTTACGCAGCCCTCCCTATGCAGCAGAGCACAGTGCACACAGACTGCGTGATTATCATCACGCCGCCTGCGCGGCCTGATGACGTCACGCCGCCTGTGTGCCTGTGCAGGAAGAAGACTGAGATGAGCGGGCGCCTCTTCAGAGCAGCGGGGGACATAGGTGAGCACTTTTTTTCTTTTTTTAACGCCGGGTCCTATTGGGGTCATTTACCTGCCTAATGGGGACCTGTGCTGCCTAATGGGGACATTTACCTGCCTAATGGGGACCTGTGCTGCCTATTGGGGACCTGTGCTGCCTATTGGGGACCTGTGCTGCCTAATGGGGACATTTATCTGCCTAATGGGGACCTGTGCTGCCTAATGGGGACATTTATCTGCCTAATGGGGACATTTACCTGCCTAATGGGGACATTTACCTGCCTAATGGGGACATTTACCTGCCTAATGGGGACCTGTGCTGCCTAATGGGGACCTGTGCTGCCTAATGGGGACCTGTGCTGCCTAATAGGGACCTGTGCTGCCTAATGGGGACCTGTGCTGCCTAATGGGGACCTGTGCTGCCTAATGGGGACATTTATCTGCCTAATGGGTACATTTACCTGCCTAATGGGGACCTGTGCTGCCTAATGGGGACATTTACCTGCCTAATGGGGACATTTACCTGCCTAATGGGGACATTTACCTGCCTAATGGGGACATTTACCTGCCTAATGGGGACCTGTGCTGCCTAATGGGGACCTGTGCTGCCTAATGGGGACATTTACCTGCCTATTGGGGACCTGTGCTGCCTAATGGGGACCTGTGCTGCTTATTGGGGACATTTACCTGCCTAATGGGGACATTTACCTGCCTAATGGGGACATTTACCTGCCTAATGGGGACCTGTGCTGCCTAATGGGGACCTGTGCTGCCTAATGGGGACATTTATCTGCCTAATGGGTACATTTACCTGCCTAATGGGGACCTGTGCTGCCTAATGGGGACATTTACCTGCCTAATGGGGACATTTACCTGCCTAATGGGGACATTTACCTGCCTAATGGGGAACTGTGCTGCCTAATGGGGAACTGTGCTGCCTAATGGGGACATTTACCTGCCTATTGGGGACCTGTGCTGCCTAATGGGGACCTGTGCTGCCTAATGGGGACATTTACCTGCCTAATGGGGACATTTACCTGCCTAATGGGGACATTTACCTGCCTAATGGGGACCTGTGCTGTCTATTGGGGACATTTACCTGCCTATTGGGGACCTGTGCTGCCTAATGGGGACATTTACCTGCCTATTGGGGACCTGTGCTGCCTATTCGGGACATTTACCTGCCAAATTGGGGACCTGTGCTGCCTAATGGGGACATTTACCTGCCTAATGGGGACCTGTGCTGCCTAATGGGGACCTGTGCTGCCTAATGGGGATATTTACCTGCCTATTGGGGACCTGTGCTGCCTAATCGGGACCTGTGCTGCCTATTTGGGACATTTACCTGCCTAATGCGGACATTTACCTGCCTATTGGTGACATTTACCTGCCTATTGGGGACCTTTGCTGCCTATTGAGGACATTTACCTGCCTATTGGGGACCTGTGCTGCCTATTGGGGACCTTTACCTATCTATTGGGGACCTGTGCTGCTTATTGGGGACCTGTGCTATCTATTGGGGACCTTTACCTGCCTTTTAGGGACCAATGCTGCCTATTGGGGATTCTTGCACCACACCAGTCTGAGCCTGAGGTAAAAGTGGAGTTCCACCAATATGGGCACTGGTGAGGCTGCATTGATAGGCACTGATCAGGCTGCATTGATGGGCACTGATCAGACTGCATTGATGGGCAGTGCAGTTTGTATGTCTCTGTGTGGGCAATTTTATTGCTGGTATATTGTTTTTGTAGCGCTGTATATATGTTGGTATTTTACTAATAGCCATTTTGAATCCCTAGGAAACAATGATATCAAGAAAGAGAAAAAATTGACTCGAAGTGTAGGATATTCGAAGAACCCAAAAAAAATCGGTAAGTTTGATGATTTAACTTCATTTTTAATATTGTATTTGTTCCTATTTTTGTTTTATTACCTCTAAATAAGATATGTGCAGGTGTGCACAGGAATTTATTCATAATTTTTTTTAAACTATATTCCGGCCCTCCAATGGTCCGAGGGACCGTGATCTGGCCCCCTGTTTAAAAAGTTTAAGGACCCCTGCTTTTGATACTCAATAGCCCTTCCTGGCACCCTTGAAGGCTACAAATAGGGACTGGGACCTCCTCCACTGGCTAGTGACAGATATGTATTCTAGCAGGGCTCTCTTACCGTCCAACCTATGGAATTTTTCCTCCCCTGAATTCTTTGGATTATCGCAGAAGGATGGGAGGATGATCTCCTGACCCCGATGGAAATCTGATGCTACCTTAGGCAGATAAGCGGGGTCTGTTCTTAATATCACCCTGTCCTGTGTATAGGGTGGATTTACCGAGAGAACCTGCAAGTTGCTTACTCTACGGGCCGATGTAAGGGCCAATGATCGTCTTTAGGGTCAGATATTTTATGGGTAGCTAATGTAAAGGCTCGAACAGTTCTTTTGTAAGGGCCTCTAGTACCAGCTTTAAATCCCACGGGGCTATTCTGGGTATTGGAATAGGCCTAGACCTAGGGCAGGATAAATCTGGCTACCCATCTATTTGCTGCCAAGTTGCAGTTATAGAGCGCACCTAGTGCAGATACCTGAACCTTAAGAGTGTTCACCGCTAACTCCAGCTGCAACCCTGATTGTAAAAACTCCAAGATGGCACTAATCGGGGGTTCTTGTTCTAACGGCTTACCTAGGAACTGCAGGAATTTATTCCATGTTCTGCTGTAGATATTGGTTGTCACCGGTTTCCTACTCTTTAGCAGGGTGGCCACCAACCCGGGAGAGAAACCTATATCCATTAAAAGCGACCTTTCAAATTCCACGCCGTCTGATGGAATCCTTTGACTTGAGCGTGGAATATTGGACCCTGAGCTAGTAGGTCCGGGATTTCTGGCAGAACCCATGGATCGGAGAGGGACATCATTCGTAGCAGCGCAAACCAGGGTCTTTTTGGCCAAAATGGAGCTATTAGAATCACTCTGGCCTGATCGTTCCTGATCTTCTTGACAACTGTTGGGATCAGGGCCACTGGGGAGGGGGAATGCATAGGCTAGCCTGAAGTCCTACGGAATCTGCAATGAGTCCACAACCCATGGTCGGGTTTAGTGAGCAAAACCTCTCTACTTGCCTGCTGTTTTTGTTGGCAAAGAGGTCTATCACCGGATTCCCCCAAAGCTGTGTTAGTTTTTGAAAAACGGACCGATTTGGAGCCCATTCTCCTTGCCTCAGAGTATTGCGGCTTAGGAAAATCGGCCTCTGTGTGTTTTCTGCCCCTTTTATGTGCAAGGCTGTTAAAGGAGTGTAGGTGTTGCTCCGCTCTGACAAGAATGTCACCCGCTGCCATCATTAGGGAGTGAGACCTTGTCCCCCTTTGTGGTTGATGTACGCCACCGTTACTCTGTTGTCTGACATAATGTGGACATTGCGACCCCTGAGTTGGGGAATGAAGTGGATTAAGGCTTTGCTCACTGCCCACAGTTCTCTCAGGTTGGAAGATGCCCCCATTTCTTGAGGCCTCCAGGAACCCTGGGCCACATGACCCCTTAGGTGTGCCCCCCACCCCAGGGAGCTTGCATCTGTCAGTATTACTTCAGTTGTCTTGTCTGTCCCAAGGCATTCCCGAAGCCAAGTTTGTACTGTCCACCCACCAGTTGAGAGAGTCTCTAAGGAAAGCTCCAGTCTTCCTTCTAAACGCCCTCTCAGCGATCTTTGTGCTGACAATATCTCCCTGGAGCTGTCGGGTGTGAAATTGAGCCCACCTGACCGCTGGAATACAGGCCGTCAGGGTACCTAGCAGAGACATCGCGTTTCTCAACGTCATATGAGGTTGGTCTCGGGCCGCCAAAGCCATGTTCTGTATCTTCTTTATTTTGGTATCCGGAAGCAGACACGCTTGCTGTTCTGAATCCAGGATAAATCCCAGGAAGGTCTGTTTCCTTAAGGGCTGTAGTTTTGATTTTTTGAAATTTATTATCCACCCTAATTCCTGTAAGGTGTCGGTCAACCGACTCAACTGTGCCGTACAGTGGTCCTCTGAGCTGCCCACTATAAGGAAATCGTCCAAGTAGGGTATTATGACCGTATTCTGAATTCGGAGAAAGGCTGTTACCTCTGCTATGATCTTGGTAAAAACCCTCAGGGCTATAGATATGCTAAATGGAAGAGCTCTGAATAGGAAATGCCTGAGTATGCCCTGGATATAGAGAGCCTCTCAAGTATTTTTGGTAATCTGGATGGATAGGGATGTGATAATACGCATCCTTTAAATCGACTACAGCCATAAAACAATTTTGATGTAGCAGCTTTATGGCTGTAGCCACCGATTCCATCTTGAGGGTTTGATTCCTTATCCACCGATTGAGACCTCTGAGGTTTATGATTGTCCTGAAAGACTGATGTTTTTTTTTTTTTATCAGAAAAAGAGAGGAATAGAACCCCCTTCCTTCCTGTCTATTTGGGACTTCGGAAAGGACCTGCTTTGTCCATCAGGCTCAGGATCTCTGATTCCAAGGCCAACTGTTCTTCGATCGCCTTCCTAATAGGGGTAATGACAAACACGGCTTTTGGCTGGCGAACGAAGGGGATTCTCAGGCCTTCTCTTAAGATGCCCAGGATCCAGGTATTGGAAGAGATCTTCCCCTAGGTCTGGGAAAAGAGTGCCAATCTCCCCCCTACCGGGATGCTGGCGTCATGGTGGAGATTTCTTTGCAGTGGAGGTGCATCCACCAAACATAAATCCTGACTCCTTTTTCCTTTTATCTTCCCATCTTCTCCTATCGGCCGGAGGACGACCCCTATTGTATCTTGCCCTCCGAAAGAGCTGTCTTCTCTGGTCTGTCGGGAACCTGGTGAAGCCTTTCTTCCCATCTCTCGCCTTTTCCAGGATGTCATCCAAGTTTTTCCCGAATAAAAACCCGACCATCACAGGGGAGAGAGCACAGCTTAGCTTTAGATCGCAAGTCACCTGGACAGCCTTTAAGCCACAACGCGCGTCTGGCGGCATTCGAGAAGCCTGCCGCCCTAGCTGTCAAACTCAGAGTCCGCCGAGGTGTCTGCCAAAAAAACTGCTGCCCCGTGCAGGAGATACAGTACATATCTGCCAATATCTTTTCTCTTCAGACCTTTGACGCTAGCCTCTCTTCTAACTGCTGCAGCCAAATCATCAGGTGCAGGTGCCTGCTATTGCCGGCTTTAATCCTCCCGCTGTTGCTTCCCATGCATGCCTCAAATAGGAATCAGCTTTTTTGTCTAGCGGGTCCCTAAGAGCCCCTGAGTCTTCTAGGGGTAGGGCCGACTTTTTGGAAGACCTGGACACCGCTGCATCAATCTTTGGGACTTTGTCCCATATTTCCGCATCTATGTGCTCAAAGGGGTATCGTCTCTTGGAGGCGGAGGAAAGAGCCCCTGATCTCTCGGGTTTCCTCCATTCTCTCTCAATAAGCGCTTGGATCTTTTCATTCACTGGAAAGGTCCGTTTTTTCCTCTCTTGAAGCCCCCCAAACATGACGTCCTCTAGGGATTTAGCCGCTTTCTCTTCCTGTAGGCCCATTGTTCTAATGGCCTTTAGGAGAGCATCCGTGTCTTCTACGGGAAATAACTTAGTTACTCACCGATAACGGTGTTTCTCGGAACCCATGACAGCACCACGGAGAGAGGGGATCCGCCCTTCAGGGACAGGAACCTACAGATGAAAGGGCGGTACCTCTCCTCCGCCTTCAGTTGGTTACAGAGCATCAGAGGGTCTCCAGGTTAGACAACAGAAATATATACACAATATTATAATACTGCTTACTTATCAAAACACCGTGCTTAAACGGAAACTCTACTAACAGTAAAAACGTGCTCACCATACTCGTGAAGGGGAGGGGAATAAGCGGGTGCTGTCATGGGCTCCGAGAAACACCATTATCGGTGAGTAACTAAGCTATACTCTCTCACCCATGACAGCATCACGGACAGAATTTCAGAGATTGGTAGCTTAGGGAGGGACCACCGCCTGAAGGACCCTTCTTCCGAAGGTCAGGTCAGATGTAGAGGCTAGATCTAATCTATAGTGCCTAAAAAAGGTCGAAGGTGATGACCAGGTGGCCGCCTTACAGATTTGTTCTATTGATACCTCAGATTTTTCAGCCCATGAGGTCGCCATTGCCCTTGTGGAATGAGCTCTCAGCCCCTCTGGGATGGTATTCCCGCTGGATGAATATGCCAGGGCAATCGCATCCCTTATCCACCTTGCCAGGGTACTCTTGGATGCTTTGAGCCCCTTCCGAGGACCCTGGAAACACACAGAGAGAGCCTTCCTTCCTACACTTTTTGGTGGCCTCTAAGTACTGTACTAGGCACCTTTTAACAACTAAAGTGTGGAACTTTTCTTCCCCCTTATTTTTTGGATTTGAGCAGAAGGAAGGACTACCTCCTGGGACCTGTGGAAATGTGATGACACTTTAGGTAAATAGGCTGGGTCAGGTTTTAGGATGACTCTATCCTCTAGAATTTTTGTAAAAGGAGGACCTGCTGACAAGGCTTGAATATCGCTCACTCTTCGGGCTGATGTTAGTGCCACCAGAAGCACAGTTTTAAGAGATAAGATTTTTAGGGGTGCCGAGTGAATTGGTTCAAACGGAGGGCCTGTCAGTGTTGAAAGTACAAGATTCAGGTCCCATGACGGTAATCTTTGACTATTGGCCTAGATCTGGTTGCGGCTTTAATAAACCGTGCTACCCAGGGGTCACCTGCCACATCATGGTTATAGAGGGCGCCTAACGCCGCTATTTGTACTTTTAATGTGTTGACCGCAAGACCCTGTTCTAGGCCCTTTTGTAGAAATTCTAGGATCTTATCTTTTTCCATGTTCTGCCATAAGCTCTCATGGTAACCGGTTTCCTACTTTTTTGTAGTGTAGTTATCAGGTTCTCTGAAAATCCCCTGTCCCTCATCAGTGCACTTTCAAATTCCATGCTGTTAAATGGAGGTTCGGTGCCTGAGGATGTAGCACTGGGCCCTGCGATAGCAGGTCCGGGAGATTCGGTAGGACCCATGGGTCGGTTACTGAGAGCATTCTTAGCCAGGAAAACCAGGTTCTTTTGGGCCACAAGGGGGCTATCAGTATCATTATTGCCCTGTCCTCCCTGACTTTCTTTAGGACCGCTGGAATGAGCATGATTGGGGGAAAGGCATATGTTAGACTCTGTGTCCATGGGAGCATAAATGCGTCCAGAGTTAGAGGACTCCCCCTGGGATCTAGGGAGCAGAAGGCGTTTACTTTTTTGTTTTTGAAGTCGGCAAACAGATCTATGTCTGGGGTCCCCCACATTTTTACAATCTGCCAAAAAATGGACTGCTTTAGTACCCATTCCCCCTGTCGTAACTGGGTGCAGCTCAGAAAGTCTGTCCTTTGATTCTCTGTACCACGGATGTGTAGGGCTGTCAGAGATAGCAGGTTTGCCTCCGCCAGTTTGAGGATTTTGGCGGATGTGTCCATTAGGGCTCGGGACCTGGTTCCCCCCTGGTGATTTATATAGGCCACTGTGACTCGATTGTCCGAAAGAATGCGGACATGGTGATTCTGGAGTAGGGGGGTAGGAAGTGTGTTAGGGCATAGCCTACTGCTAGAAGCTCTTTTTGATTTGAGGAGGCTTTTAGTTCTTGATTTCCCCATACGCTCTGAGTCACCTCGTTGTTCATCCTGTGGGACTGGCATCCGTTGTCACTATGTGTGTTATCTTTGATGCCCAGGGGATCCCTTTGGACAGATTCTCCTGGTTTCCCCACCAAGCTACGGAATGAATAGTGCTTGAATTTAGGGTAATACGACCCTCTAGGTGTCCCCCTATTGCCGCCTGGTTGGCCAATACGTCCCACTGGAGATATTGGGGAAGAGTCTTGAGGAGATCATTTGCATATTCCCAGTGCCTTCTGGGATAAGTGAAGAGTCTCCGCGAGCTCAACGATCACTGGGTTTTGGCCGTTGCAGCTGAAAAGAGGAAATCGGAGAAACCGCGCGCCTATCGGCGCGCAAATTTTGACTCATCTTTCATCGTTTTTAAGAAATCTCAAGATGGAAGAGGCCAGGAGCCATTTGGTGAGCTGCATTTCTTGCTACATGTTCACAGATTTACCAGTGGAAAAGCCAAACTTCACATGCCACAAATGCAAGCTTGTGACCCTGTTGGAGGAAAAGTTGCAAAATCTCGAAGAGAGGTTGGCTACGTTGAAGATCATTAAGGAAGGTGAAGAGTTCTTGGACAGAGCAGAATTATCTCTTCATGTTACAGAAAGAGAAGAAATTCGAAGTGCACCCGAAGAAACAGAGGAATGGAGACATGTGACCCAGAGAAGCAGGAGGATCAGGAGGCAGTCAGCACCCATACTGCTCAGAAACCAGTACCAGGCTCTCACGCAGGAAAACGATGAAGAAATACATCAGGATAAGACTTTGCCAACAAACAGCAACCTTGTACGCCTTCAGAGTCCTCCTGGATGGAGAAAGAAAAATGTTGTGAAGAAGAAACGGAGAGTGGTGGTCATGGGGGATTCCCTGTTGAGAGGAACAGAGGCCGCTATCTGCAGACCGGATATAACTTCAAGAGAAATGTGCTGTCTTCCAGGTGCAAAAATTAAAGATGTGTCTGACAGGATATCAGGACTCTTCAGACCTACAGATGACTACCCATTCCTGCTACTACATGTGGGGACAAATGACACCGCAAGAAACGACCTGGAAACCATCTGCAGAGACTTTGAAGACTTAGGCAAGAAAGTGAAAGAACTGGGAGCGCAGGTGGTCTTCTCTTCCATCCTCCCAGTGGATGGCCATGGAACAAGGAGGTGGAATAAGATTCTGCAGGTGAACAACTGGCTACGTCGATGGTGCCGTCAGCAACGATTTGGATTTCTGGATCACGGAGTGAACTACTTATACGATGGACTACTTGCTAGAGATGGGGTGCACCTTACGAAGACTGGAAAGCAGGTATTTGGAAGTCGCCTTGCTACACTTGTAAGGAGAGCTTTAAACTAGAACAAAATGGGAAGGGAAGCAAAAGACCAGAAAAAGCCATACACCTGACAAATGCTACTGAGAACTCTGCTATTAGAAGTGGAAAGGAAGAACAAAGACGAAAGAATCTAATTAAAAAAAATATTGGAGAAAGAGAAACCAATCACAAACTAAAATGTTTCTATACTAATGCACAAAGCATGGGCAACAAACAAGGAGAATTGGAACTACTAATACAGGAAAAGAAATATGATGTCATTGGAATCACTGAAACTTGGTGGGACAATACACATGATTGGAATACAAGACTAGAAGGATACAACTTATTTGCAAGAAACAGACTTGATAAACGAGGAGGGGGTGTCGCATTGTATGTTAGAAATGCGTATATCTGCACAGAGATTGAAGCTTCAGAGACTGGGAGTTCTGTGGAAACTGTTTGGGTAAGAATACAAGGACAGAACAATGGAAAGGACACCATTGTAGGCATTGACTACAGGCCGCCTGTGCAAGCTGAAGATATGGATGAACTCTTTATGCATCAAATGGCCAAGTTCTCCAAAAAATATGACATAGTTGTCATGGGAGATTTCAACTATCCAGACATTTGTTGGGAATCTCTCTCAGGCAAAACTAACAGGTCAAGGAAATTCTTATCCTCTCTTGCTGACAACTTTATCTTCCAAAAGGTAAAGGAGAAAACAAGGGGAACTGCTACCTTGGATCTAATCCTTATAAACAGGGAGGAAATGGTTGAGGAGGTAAAAGTGGCTGGGACCCTAGGAGGTAGCGACCATGCTATTTTAGAATTTTGGATAACTAGAGGCGGAAGACCTGTGAAGACTCAGACGTCAAGGTTAGATTTCAGAAAGGCAGATTTTAAGGGATTCAGAAAGAGAATTGGAGGGATCCAATGGCTGGATATCCTTAAAGACAAAAATGTCCAGGAAGGATGGGAAATCTTGAAAAATGAAATTCTCAAAGCACAGTTGTTAACAATTCCGAAAAGAGGGAAGAATAGGAAGCATTTAAGGAAACCAGGATGGATGAACACAGAACTTAAGCACATGCTAAAAAGGAAGAAAAAAATGTTTATAAAATGGAAAGAAGGAGGCATATCTAAAGAAGAATATAATGCTGTCTGCAGAACCTGCAAGGCACAAATCAGATTATCTAAAGCTGAAAATGAATTGAGGCTTGCAAGAGATGTCAAAAGCAATAATAAAGGATTTTGGGGATATGTCAAAAGTAAAAGAAAAGTCAAAGATGCTATAGGATTTTTACAGGATGAAAATGATGAAATGGTAAGACAGGATGTTGAGAAGGCTGAACTTTTAAATTCCTATTTTGCATCTGTTTTCTCTCAGAAAGGAAATGTAACATCAACTGTTATTCACTGTCCTATTAAGGGAATAGAAGAATCCAGGATATCTATAAACAGAAAGATAGTGAGGAAACACTTAGCTAACCTAAATGTATTCAAGTCTCCAGGTCCAGATGAATTACACCCCAGAGTACTGAAGGAGATAGCAGAAGAAATTTTTGAACCCCTCTCCATAATCTTTGAAAATTCTTGGAGAACAGGAGAAGTGCCAGAAGACTGGAGAAGAGCAAATGTTGTTCCTATCTTCAAAAAGGGGAAGAAGGTGGACCCAGGCAACTATAGGCCGGTGAGTCTGACTTCTATACCAGGAAAGATCTTTGAACAAATTATTAAACAACATGTATGTCAATACATGGATAAGAATGAAGTGATTAAACAGAGTCAGCATGGGTTTGTAACTAATAAGTCATGTCAGACTAATTTAATTTCCTTCTATGATGGTATTACTGATTGGGTGGATCAAGGAAATGCTGTAGATATAGTATATCTTGACTTCAGCAAAGCATTTGACAAAGTCTCTCATACAATCCTTATTGAAAAAATGACTAAGTATGGAATGGACAAGGCAACTGTTAGGTGGATTCATAACTGGCTTAGTGATCGGACCCAAAGAGTGGTCGTAAATGGCTGCACATCCAGTTGGAAGAATGTCTCAAGTGGGGTACCACAGGGCTCTGTCCTGGGCCCTGTATTGTTCAACATCTTTATCAACGATTTAGATGAAGGAATTGAGGGTAAACTGATTAAATTTGCTGATGACACAAAGCTAGGAGGGATAGCTAATACTAGAGAAGAGAGAGAGAGGATTCAAAAAGATTTAAATAAACTGGAGAAGTGGGCAGCAACTAACAGAATGGTTTTTAACAGGGAGAAATGCAAAGTACTACATCTGGGCAATAAAAATGAAAAAAGCATATATAGAATGGGAGGAATAGGGCTAAGTGACAGCACATGTGAAAAAGACTTGGGTATACTAATAGATCACAGACTGAATACGAGTCAACAGTGTGATGCAGCAGCAAAAAAGGCAAATGCAATTCTAGGATGTATTAACAGAAGCATACAGTCTAGATCACGTGAAGTAATTATTTCCCTCTACTCCTCTTTGGTCAGACCTCATCTGGAATATTGTGTCCAATTTTGGGCACCACATTTTAAAAAAGACATCAACAAACTGGAGCAAGTTCAGAAAAGAGCGACCAGAATGGTGACCGGTCTGCAAACCCTGTCTTATGAGGAAAGGTTGCAGGATTTGGGAATGTTTAGTTTGCAAAAGAGAAGACTGAGAGGAGACTTAATAGCTGTCTACAAATATCTAAAGGGCTATCACATTGTAGAAGGATCAACTTTATTCTCATTTGCACAAGGAAAGACTAGAAGCAATGGGATGAAGCTGAATGGGAGGAGACACAGATTAGATATTAGAAAAAACTTTTTGACAGTTAGAGTGATCAATGAGTGGAACAGGCTGCCACGAGAAGTGGTGAGTTCTCCTTCAATGGAAGTCTTCAAACAGAGGCTGGACAGACATCTAACTGGGATGATTTAGCGAATCCTGCTTTGAGCAGGGGGTTGGACCAGATGGCCCAGGAGGTCCCTTCCAACTCTACGATTCTATGATTCTATATCTTGTGTGTAACTGAGCCCATTGAACTGCTGGCAGGCAGGCGGATAGGGAACCCAACAGTGACATGGCTTTCCTTAAGGCCCCGTCTCACTAAGCGACATACCAGCGATCCCGACACCGATATCAAGGTGTCAGGATCGCTAGTAAGTCGCTATGTGATCGCTGATGAGCTGTCACACAGACAGCTTCACCAGCGATCAGCACAGCGATGCCGAGCGCCCGGCATCGCTTGCCATCCTGTAAAAAATAGAATCAAAATAAAAAATATAGTTATTCTCACCTTCCGACGTCACGTTCAGCCTTCCCACCTCTCTCCACGCTCCGGTCCCAGTGATCCTTTGCACGAATGACCGCGAGATGTCACGGTCTCGCGGGAAAACAAAGTCTCGCGGTCATTCGTGCAAAGGATCACTGGGACCGGAGCGTGGAGAGAGGCAGGATGGCTGAACGCGACGTCGGAAGGTGAGAATAACTATATTTTTTTTATTATTTTTTTCACCTGATCGCTGGTCTCCCGCTGTCACACACAGCGATGCGTGCTGGCCAGCGGGAGACCAGCGACCAAAGAAATGTCCAGAGATTTCTTGCAGCGATCAGCGATACCGGCAGGGGGGCCGCTCGTTGATCGCTGTCACACACAGCGATCTCGCTGGTGAGATCGCTGTTGTGTCACAAAAGTTGTGACTCAGCAGCGATCTCGCTACCGAGATTGCTGAGTGAGACGGGGCCTTTAGTGTCATGGAGGGATTTTGGATTGCTCTTGCTGTAATTTGAGCGATCTCCTCCTTTTTGTGGTCTGGGAGGCGACACTCCTGAATGTTTGAGTCTAGTGTTAGGCCCAAGAATTCTTGTACCCTGCTGGGCTCCAATCTTGATTTTTTTAGATTTAGAAGCTAGCCCAGGTCTTGTAGAGTGTTCATCACCCTGTCTCTCTGTTCCCTGCATTTTTGAGCCGAGGTGCCTGCTATTAGGAAATCGTCTAGATACGGGATTATTATTATATCTTGTTCCCTTATATGAGCCATCATTTCCGCTACTATTTTGGTGAATACTCGCGGGGCTATCGATATTCCTAACGGCAGGGCTCTGTACTGGAATTCTTTCACCCTGCCCTTTATTGAGACGGCTAACCTTAGATATTTCCTGGAGTCTTTGTGGATAGGGACATGATAATAAGCGTCGCTGTGGTCCAACACCGTCATGTAGCAGTTTGGGAACAGGACTTTGGTGGTAGATTTGATCGACTCCATTTTGAAGCTCTGATTCTTGACGTATTTGTTTAGCTTTCTCAGATTTATAATTGTACGAAAGGTGCCGTCCGGTTTCATCACTAGAAAAAGGGGGGAGTAGAAACCTCTGCCCATATCCTGCAGGGTAACCTCCTGGAGGACTCCTTTTTTTTAACCAGGCCTAGGACCTCGCTTTCTAGCGCTTCCTGTTCTCGCATACTGGATCTCAGCGGCGTTGTTACATATTTTTGAGGCGGGAGAGAGAGAAAGTCTATTCTTAGGCCCTCCTGGATTAGGTTTATTATCCATGGGTTTGTTGAAATTCTCCTCCAGGCTGGAAGGAAAAAGGATAACCTTCCCCCCACCCTGGGCGTACTGTCACTTGGAGGGCTTTTTGTCCCGGGGAGAGTTATTAAAGAAGAAGCCTCTCTCTCTTCTTTTGTCATCCCACTTTTGTTCCCTTGGTGGTCTTCTCTGAAAAAGCTTCCTATTCCGAAAGGGTCTCAAATGCCGCTGGCCCTAAATTTGGGAATCCTTTTTTCTTGTCCCCTGCTTTCTGGAGGATGTCATCTAACGTTTCCCCAAAAAGGAATTTTCCTTCACAGGGGATTGAGCATAATTTCATTTTGGTCTGTAGGTCTCCTGGCCAACTTTTAAGCCATAGTGTCCTTCGGGCTGCGTTTGAAAGTGCTGCTGTTTTGGACGATAGCCTGACTGAATCGGCCGATGAGTCCGCTAGGAATGCAGCCGCTCCCCTTATTACTGGGCTAGAATCTAAGATTTTTTCTCTAGGTGTCCCTTCCCTCAGCTGTTTCTCAAGTTGGTCCACACATACCATTAGGGCTCTTGAGGTACATGTTGCCTCTATCGCTGGCCTGAGGTTACCGCTTGCCGACTCCCAAGCCCCCTTTAGAAAGGTATCCACCTTTTTATCTAGGGGGTCCCTGAGGGTGCCCATGTCCTCAAAGGGAAGGGCGAATTTCTTTGAGGCCTTAGCGACTGCTACATCGAGTTTCGGGGCTCTATCCCAAGACGTAGATGCCTCCTCCTCAAAGGGATATTTCCTTTTAAGGGAAGGGACCGTAGTATTTTTCCTATCTGGCTTATCCCATTCTTTTTTGATTAGACCCTTGACAATTTCGTTAAGCGGAAATACTCTCCGTTTTTTCTGGCCTAGTCCCCCGAACATTATGTCCTGGACTGTTTTATCCGGCCTCGGGTCCAATACCCCCATGGTAGACCTTACAGCTTTTACTAGTTTGTCTACCTCTTCTAGGGGAAAACAATGGCGTCCTCCTGTTTCCTCGTCTGAGGATGAGGAGCCGGATTCTGAGGATTTAGATGAGATTTCTCCCGATGTCGAAGAGTCTGACTGGGAGGTTTCTAGCGTGTCATTTTTCCTCGTTTTATCCTTATGTTTAAGGGATTCGAGGGCGCTCTGGACCTCTGATTTAATTGCGGCCCTTAGGTCAGATGCAAAATCTGACAAACAATTTCTTTTGTACAGGGCTCGCATAGTTTTTTCTCACATGATACAGGTAGGGGTTTAGTGCAAGTGGGACATTCCCTGTTCTTTTTTGCCTTCTTTCCCTAATAAGGGAGAGGGATTGCATTACAAGGGTGACATTCACGAAGATCACTTACCCCAAAAAGGTGCGCGGCTGCAGGTACCGGTTCGGGAGACGGAGTCAGGTCCTGTATAGGCTGATCTCCTGGTGGCGTTTTGCTCCTTGCCGCTGACGTACTACGCTGCATGGAGTGACTGCTGGAACGGCGCTGTGTTTCGTTCCTTTTGTTGGTGGTGGTATTGCTGCTTCAGCTGCTGCCTCTGCTCCTGTTGCTGGTCGCTATCCTCCATTATCAGGATCGCTTCCAGCCAGGAGTTTCTGCACCTCACCCTTTTTAAATTTACCGCCCCGTGACGTCACCGCTCCCCCTGCACGCACTGGTCGGGGAGCGCGCTCCTGCGCATGCGCCCGGTTCCGGGACCCGGAAGTCGCTGCTCTAATTCCGGGGCAGCGGCCATCTTGGTACTCTCCGTACCATGGCGCTGCCCACACTCCACCGGGTCCCGCTGAGCCCCGATCTCCTTTCCGGAGCGGCGACTCCGGCGTCTCGCCCCCCCGCTCACCCGGCAGCCAGCATCGGCCCCGGCGGTGGCGGCTTCGGGCACCGCACCTGCCGCGACAGGGGCCTCCCCGCTGCCGATTACCAGACAGGCCGGCCCCGGACTCCTTGAATGCACAGGTACCGTACTGTGGGTCCCTCCGTCAGGGACAGGAACCCAACTGAAGGCGGAGGAGAGGTACCGCCCTTTTATCTGTAAGTTCCTGTCCCTGAAGGGCGGATCCCCTCTCTCCGTGGTGCTGTCATGGGTGAGAGAGAAACATGGCTTACCCCCCGTGTCACTGTCTGAGGATGGCTGTTGGGTCTGAAATAAGGCCAAAGAGGAGTCTGAGGGAGAACTAGGGGGATTCTTTCTACCTTTCCTCCCTTTCTTCAACAAGGTCTTAATTGAACCCTCCATCTCTGACCTAAGGGCCGATATCAGGTTACCTGCGAAACTAGGCGCTTCTTCATGGTTCGTTGAATGCAACTGGCGCAGAGATCTTTCTGCCAGTCTCTTGCTAGGGGAGTTTAACATATGGGGCAGTCCCTATTATTCTTCTTACTTCCCGCTTTTTTAGGTTTTTCCTACGGGGTAAAACATACAACAGGGAACCCCTATTAACATAATGCTAGCAT
This sequence comes from Dendrobates tinctorius, assembly GCF_039654945.1. NCBI lineage: Eukaryota > Metazoa > Chordata > Amphibia > Anura > Dendrobatidae > Dendrobates > Dendrobates tinctorius. Next base: position 419,896 of record NW_027361930.1, read on the forward strand.
TCACGAAGATCACTCACCACCCTTAATCGAGGGTACCGGACTTGGAGGATGCGTCAGAGCACGTGACCTGTGCTCTTTGGACCTTGAGTTCTCCTGACCTGCGGCTGGGGCGGTTGCTGCTTGAGTGGCTACCATGTTTGCGGCCGGAGGGTTGTGAACGAGGCAGAGACAATGATCGCTCCTGTTCTGACTCCATCTTGCACCGTCTGCCCTGCCGCTGTTCCTCGTTTAAAATAGGTCGCCTCCGTCCTGGTGGGTGTCTCCTCCCCTCCCCCCCTGCGACCGCTGGCCGACCGCTTCAGAAAGTCGGCGTCGCACCCGGCGCCATGACACATCGCCTTTTGCCGACGTCAGCCGGTGCATTCCCATGATCCTCTGCGCTGCTGACGTCAGTGGCCGGAGGACGCCCGCGGCTCTCCCCTGCTAGATGTCCCAGGGATTGAGATCGCGGGCGCGCGCGAGGGGAGGGCGGCGCAGTGGAGCTTCCTCTTTCTTTTTCCTTCGCCATGATAGGCACTCATCCAAATAGGAGATACAGTGCTGTGCAAATTAATTGGGACAAAGCATTTTTTTTAAGTAAAATTGTAAGTTGGTTACCAGTCAGTGATTCAAACCAGTTTTAACTGGTTTGAATCACTGACTGCTAACCAAATTATGATTTTACTTAAAAAAAAATGCTTTGTCATAATTAATTTGCACAGCACTGTATCTCCTATTTGGATGAGTGTAGACAGACATGGTCCTCATGGAGGAATTGACTGCAAAAACCATACCTTTGACATGGAAACAAGCCCAAGCGATTCAAATATATTCAAAAACAAAGTAACTTGAGTGAAGAAAAATGGCAGCAAATGCTCTGGACTGAGGAGTCAAAATATGAAATATCTGGCTTTAACATCTAGCTTTCGGGTTTTAGGAAAATTGGAAATCATTTCACACAAAACCCCCAAAATGAGCAGGACACAATTGTTGGCGCTTTTCCAAAACTGTGGGTAAACAACTTTGTTTCAAGCCTGTGATGCTTGTTCAAAATCAACTGTGGCAAGTAAGAGGTGTTGGAAATATGAAAATCACACCTGAAAGCAGATAAAAAGGGGAGAAGTTGACTCAATCTTTGCATGCCACACTAAGCATGGAGAACAGAAACAGGAGAAGAAAACTGTCTGAGGACTTCAGAACAAAAATTGTTAAAAAATATCAACAATCTCAAGGTTACAAGTCAGATATTGATGTTCCTTTGTCCATGGTGCGCAACATATTCAAGAAATTTATAACCCATGGCACTGTAGCGATTCTCCCTGGATGTGGACAGCAGAGAAAATTTGATGGAAGGTTGCAACGCAGGATAGTGAAAATGGTGGATAAGCAGTCCCAATAAAGTTCCAAAGAAATTCAAGTTGTCCTGCAGGCTCAGGGTGCATCTGTGTGAGTGTGAACTAACTGTCAATATTTTAATTAAATGAAAAGGTTTGGCAGGAGACCAAGAAAGACCCCAGAGACATAAAAAAAGCTAGACTTCAGTATGCCAAAATGTACGAGAGTAAATCAAAATCCTTCTGAGAAAGTGTCTTATGGACAGATGAGACCACAATAGAGCTTTTTGGTAAAGCACATCATTTTTCTCTTTACCGAAAACAGAATGAGGTCTACAAAAAAAAAAAAAGAAAACAGTACCTACAGTCAAATATGGTGCAGGTTCAAAAGATGTATTGGGGCTGTTTTGCAGCCTCTGGCACTGAGTGCGTGTTTGCAAGGTATCAAGAAATCTAAATATCACCAACATATTTTGGGCCGTATTGTAGTGCCCAGTGTCAGGTTTGTGTCCTAGGTCATGGGTCTTCCAGCAGGACAAGAGTCCCAAAGGTATTTCAAGAAGCACACAAAAATGGACTGAAACAAAGCTTTAGAGAGTTCTGAAGTGTCCAGTAATGAGTCCAGATCTAAATGCCATTGAACAACTGTGGAGAGCTCTTAATATTGCTGTTGGGAGAAGGCACCTTTCAAATATGAGTGACCCGGAGCAGTTTGAAAAAGAAGAGTGGTCCAAAATTCCATTAGAGAGGTGTAAGAAGCTTGTTTATGGTATAGAAAGCGATTGATTGCAGTTATGTTGATAGAAAATAAAGTTGTATTATTAGGAATAAAGGGAGGAAAAAAACAAATGCACGCAAGTCGTTACAGGATACAATTTGGGACAGCACCCCTGAGGAAGCCACATACAGTGATGTAATTCATGGAGTTTTCCTCCTCACAAAAATACAAGCTTTGGTATTGATAATTTAATAGTGATGAGCGAATGAGCTTGGTTAATATGTTATCCGAGCATGCTCGTGTGTAATCGGATAACATGTTCGAGTCCCTGCAGCTGCATGTTTTGCAGCTGTTAGGCAACCTACGCATGTGTTGCTGCTCACAGCCACAAAACCTGCAGCCCCAGGGACTCGAACATATTTGAGCATGAAAAAGATACTCGGATAACACCCGAGCATGGTCAGATAACATGTTATCCAAGCACTATTCTTTAACCTTTGGAGACTAACACTTTAGACTTAGGTTCATTCTTGACATTGCCTGTGTACATTGTTTTAGGGGACACTGTGGATGAGTTTTGGGCTGGTTATCAGGGTACTCAGCCCTTTGGCTGCTGTTTGTGTACTCTTTATGTACACTTTAGCCTCTTAGAATAGTTTCACACTAGCGCTCTCGGGCGCAGCGCAGGGCCGCTGCTTAGCTCCGCCCCCGGCTGCGCCCCCTCCAGTCAGCTCCTCCTAGGATCGCATGACGCTGCATGCGATTAGCGTACAGTATATTTAGCGTTGGGTACGCTGGTCTGATTTTGCTGGCGCTGCGCCCAGCGCACAAAAACGCGCTCCTAGGAGGAGCTGACCGGAAGGGGCACGGCTGGGGGCGGAGCTAAGCGGCGGCACTGCGCCAGAGAACGCTAGTGTGAAACTAACCTTACACAGCCAGTTTTGGACACCAATTACAGAAGTTCCGCTTTAGATTTTTCCTCCTTTTATTCCAATGGCCATAACTTATACATTTTTCTGTTAACATAGCCATATGAGGGCTTGTTCTTTTTGTTAGTGGAGTTGTAGTTTTGAATAATTAGTGTGGTAAAATTGCAAAACACTTTTCTTGCTTTAATTTTTATTTTACAGTACTTATTCTATTGTAAAAATTACTTGTCAAGATTCTCCATGTCAGTACAATTAGACCAATACCAATATGAACCCCTGATGAAGGCCATAAGTGAAACGCGCGTCAGGGTGGTCGCCACTCAGTAGGGAGTCCTCATCCATTTCTTACAGTGCAGCAAGTACAACCCCCATTATCCCTAATTGATTCTGCACTAACACTTTATCTGGGGCACTTTTGCACTTTGCCACTAGTGGTTTATGCGACACATGCCACATTTAATTAATATATATCTTATATATTATATACAGATTTATACAATTACTGGCATCATACCTTATTATGTATAGTTGACTTGCTGTTTTACTAATTCTGGGTGTGCACCCCTGTATCTATGTCATTTCTTACAATTCGTATTGTTGCCTTTCTGTCCTTACTAAAAGTTTATTTATATTTTAATACAGATTTGTCTACACTGGGTTTTTAATGGCATAGACACCATTTTGGGATAGATTTAAAGTTTTGATTGATCCTTTTGTTCTATTTTTAGGTGTGTGACAAGGCCTATGCATTATTTTTTCAATTCCTTTTTCTTTCTTTCTTCTGGTTAATGACTGATAATGACTGGCTAAAGGTACTGTCACACTTAGCGATGTACCAGCGATCCCGACCAGCGATATGACGCGGTCAGGATCGCTGGTACATCGCTAAGTGGTCGCTAGTGAGCTACCACACAGGCAGATCTCACTAGCGACATCGCTGGGGATGGGGATCGCTACTTACCTGTCACACCAGGCGATCCTGCGTCCTCCCGCCCGGCTCCACGCGTCGCTCATCCTCACAGCAGGAAGCGCCGCAGGAAGCTGACGACGAGAAACAGTCCTGAACGTTCTCGCGCGATCAGCGATAACCAGCGGGGGATCGGGTCGTAGGTAAGTATCAGACACCGCGATATCGCTAGCAATATCGCTATAACGTCACTAGTTATAGCGATATTGCTAGCGATATCTCTTAGTGTGACATGCCCTTAAGCCACTGCACAAATTAACCTCTCTGTGCATGAATCTGTTGAAATTTACATTATTAGGTTCTCATAATATTTAAAATACATTTCCTCCAGAATTGACATTATACGTGATCTACCATGTTAAACATAGAATACTTTTGGCTCAATGCACCAAAAATTAGGTATCTTGCACCACATTTGTTACAAATCTTCCACATCTTTTTTTTTTTGTCTCAATTGACAAGTAAAGGCATACACATTAGAGTAATGTCAGTCAAACCCGCCGATATCAATGGTTTTGACCAACAGTTTAATTGATATATATGGGGCTGCCGGTCGACTAAAAATGCTGTGCTACGGTCACGATACTTACCGTGCAGGGTCATTCATGAATTGGATGGATCCTGGAGGTAAGGTGGTTAGAGTGAGGGTATTATTCACAGCAATGGTGATGCGACAGGGAGATCCTAAACTACCTTTTAGAACATTGGATATGTCGGCTTCAAATGGCAGGTGTCCTCCTTCATGGTGTGTTACCTGAACACCGTTAACCCACTGCAAAAAAAAAAAACACAGTAATATTTAAAAAAAAAAAAGAAAAGCAAACTCAAACTTAAAAAAAAACAAACCCCACATATATTGGAAACGTCCCTTTTTCCAACACTCTGCACAATATTTGCTCTATTTTTTTCCCTATTTAATGCTTAGTGGACAATGTGAGTTTCCTTTTAAGTGCGTGTGCAAAATCAGCAGGTTTCCTAGCTGTGGTGACTTGGATGTCGTCACACCATGGCAACAATCGGGACCCTGCGACACGCCACGGGGTCTCCGATCCAAAGGCAAAGGGGCTGTCAACAGGCGATCTCAGACATAATGATCCGTCCCTGGTCAAATAGGCCCAGGGCACAAGGACGGATCATTACGTCTAATGTCAGAAAGGGGTTGAAAGGAAACACTATCATGCTGTTTTCAGGTCCAAATTTCTGTGAAAGATTTCTTAACTTATGGGGCCATACTGCGCACTGACTGCGAACTGTTATGTTATTCAATGTATGCTAGTGTGCAATAAGCTTCTCCTTCAAATACAGTACACATATTTGGTATCATCGCGTCCATAATGACCCAACCTATAAAACTGTCCCACTAGTTAACCCCTTTACTGAACTCCATTAAAAGAATAAACAAAAACCAAGGCAAAAATCAATGCTTTATCATCATACCACCGAACAAAATGTGGAATAAATCGCGATCAAAAAGACGGATAAATATGGTACCGCTGAAAACGTCAATTTGTCTAGCAAAAAACAAGCCCCCATACAGCTCTGTCAGTGGAAAAATAATTTATAGCTCTCAGAATAAAGCGATACAAAAATATTTTTTCTATATAAATACAGACCCGAGAAATAAAACTGCCTTATCAATTTTACCACACACGAAACAGCATAACCTCCCCCCAAAAGAAATTGCTGAATTGCTGTTTTTTGTTCATTCTGCCTCATAAAAATAATAGAAAGCGATCAAAAAAATGTCATGTGCCCTAAAAAGGTACCAATAAAAAAAGTCAATTCATCTCGCAAAAAACAAGACCTCACATAAATCCGTTGGCCAAACTATGGAAAAATAATAGCTCTCAAAATGTGGTGATGCAAAAACTATTTTTTGCAATAAAAAGCGTATTATAGAGTGTGACTGAAACCAAACATAAAAACCCTATAAAAATCTGGTATCGCTGTAATCGTACCGACCCGAAGAATAAAGTCGCCTAATCACTTATACTGCTAGAGGAACAGTGTAAAAAATAAATAACACCAATCCTTCACATGCTGTTGGATGTTTTCATTCTGCCTCCCAAAGATTGCAGTAAGGCTCGGCGCACATTTTATCCTGCACTCTGCATTGAGCTCTTACACCAGGGTTTCTGTGTAAATCTGAAATACGCGATTCAGACGGAACCTCTGGTGGAAGATTCCTTATAATAAGGCAAGTAGAGGCACTATGGACATCGTGTGACTTGTGATCCGGCGATGTCAGTCTTTTTAAGATTGCATAAAAGTGCTGTCGGCCACAGTTTTGTGCACTTCCGAAAAGAAGGACACAGCTGAACAGTGGCCATATGGAGTCCAGAGTAACTCTGCTGTCTCATTATAAAGAAAACATCCATCGGAAGTTTCATCTGAATCACGTCACTCGGAGATTTAGATGGAAACCCCAAAGTGCTCAGTGTAGAGCGCCGGATAAATGTGATCCCAAACGTTATGTAAAATGTTCCCAATAAAAGCGTCAACTCAATCCACAAAAAAAAGCCAGTTCTCACTCAGGTCTGCAATTTGGTAACAGAAATATAGGGGGCTTCCCTGTTACTGGTAGCACAAAAGCTCTAGAAAAGCGAAATGGCTCCTCAGACTCGAAAAGAAATTTAAAAAATTCTCCGCTCCCAAATCCCCCTCCCTTCTGAGCCCCACAGTGTACCTAAACCACATATTGCGTCCACTTTTGGCATTTCTGAAGCGATGAGAGCCCGCCTGCCTATCTTACGGGTGCATGCCTCCAGTGCCTGACAGCAACACACTGGCCACTACAGCATTCTGGTCACGACAACTGCAGATTGCAAATTTCACTTGGCAACATTCATTGCTGCTTGTTTCTGGAAAATACCTATGGAGTCAAAATAGTCACTACACCTGTAGATAAATTCTCCAAGGGGTATAGATTCCCAAATGGGGTCACCTGAGGGAGGATTATGCTCTTCTAACAATTAGTTGCTATGTATATGGAGTCTGCAAACTGTTCTAGGAAAATCTGCGATCTATGAGGCAAACAGCGCTCCGTTTCTCCCGAGTCTCTCCGTATGGCTAAGTAGTACTGTACAGTCACATATGGGTATTGCCAAAAATTACACAACAAATTTTGGGGTCCATTTTTTCCTGTTAGCCTTGTAAAAATAAAAAAAAAAAAAAAAGGATCTGAAGTCAATTTTGTGTGAAAAAAATTAACTGTTCATTTTTTTCCCAAAAAATTCCTGTTAAGAAGTTAATCAACTTCTTTAATGTGGTTTTGAGCACCTTGAGGGGTGCAGTTTTTAGAATGGTGTCAATTTTGGGTATCTTCTTTCATATAGACCCCTCAAAGTGACTTCAAATGTGATGTGGTCCCTAAAATATGGTTGTGTAAATTTTGTTGTAAAAAATGAAAATAATGAAAAAAAAAACAAAAACATGCCGGTTAACTTTTAAACCTTGTACCTTCCTAACAAAAAAAAAAAAAAAAAATTGGTTCCAAAATTGTGCTGTTGTAAAGTAGACATGTGGGAAATATTATTAAGAAACTATTTTGTGTGACATATCTCTGCTATGGGCATGAAAATTCAAAGTTGTAAAATTACTAAATTTTCGCCAAATTTCCTTTTTTTCCCCACAAATAAACGCAAGTCATACCAAAGAAATATTACCACTATCATGAAGTACAATAGGTCACAATAAAAAACATTTCATAATCACCGTGATCCGTTGAAGCATTCGAATTATAGCCTCAAAGTGACAGTGGTCAGAACTGCAAAAATTGGCCCGGTCATTAACGTGCAAACCACACTCCGGGGTAAAGGGGTTAAACATTTCTATCCTGGGCACTTTTTCGCTTTTGGTTTTCCCTCCCCTTTTTCGGTCAACATAGCCATATGAGGGCTTGTTTTTTGCAGGACAAGTTGTCATCATGTATAACACTATTTGTTTCACTGAACAAAAATTCCAAGTGAGGTGAAATGGTGAAAAAAAGTTTGTTTTTCTGTTTTGTTTTTACAGAACCTATAGTGCTGTAAAAATGACAATGTAATTCTCCAAGTCCGTACGATCAATACAATACCAAACAATCATGGCCATAAGTGTTGGCACCCTTGAAATTGGTCCTAGAAATTAAAGTATTTTTCCCAGAAAATTGTTGACATTACATGTTTTGTTTTACACGTTTATTTCCTTTTTGTGTATTAGAACACAAAAAAAAAAAAAAAAAAAAAAAAAAAAAAAAAAGATAAATTCGACATCATTTTACACAAAAGTCCACAAATGGGCAGGACAAAATTGTTGGGATCTTTCCAAAATTCTGCGTAAAGAACTTTGTTTCAAGCATATGATGCTTGTTCCAACTCACCTACTCACCTGTGGCAAGTAACAGGTGTGGTATGAAAAATCACACCTGAAACTAGATAAAAATGGGAGAAGTTTGCTCAATCATGCTGTGTGTGTGTGTGTGTGTGTGTCAGTCATACTATATACTCCAGTCGAGAGGTGTAGCAAGCTTATTTATGGTTATATATTTATATATGGCTAAGGTTAGGAGACAGAAAAAACCCAATTCTGGTGCTTTGAATTTTTTTTCTCTTTACAGCATAATGTAATAATGTAAAAATAATTTCATATTTTAATATAGAACATTTTTACGTAAGTGGCGATACCAGGTTTTTTTTTTTTAAATTTCTTTATTTTAAATGGGGCGATTTCAATTTTTATATATTTTTTTATTAATGTCCTTAGGGGACATGAACCCACAATCGCCTGACCAATTATACTGTATATGGCAGTGTCACAGTATTGCACTACACATTGTAAACCGATATCTTCTTCGAAGCTCGACATACAGCAGCTGTGATATTACCTAAATGCCACTGTCACAGATTGACAGCGGTATTTAAATGGTTAACAGATGCAGTCAAAGCCCAGCATAATGTAATATAGCCTGCTTCAACTGCATGTACAGGGAGCTCCTGAGTCCTGTCCACACATGGTCAACTCAGCTCAGGGCGCACAATTACGTCCATATGCACAAAGTGGTTAAAGGGAATCTTGCCATGCTTGGTTTGAACAATCATTTGTGCTGACTAACAGTGCACCTTCCTACCTACTTATATTCCACACATTTCCTCCTCATCCTTGATTGACAGCTCTTGCTTTACCGGAGCCAGGTAAGGGTAGAGATCTATGGAAAACAATTAGGTGTGAAGGTGCACAAAGAGCTTTAGAGCGAGTTGAACGATCTCTTTCATTGTGGTGATCGGTGGTTGTCGCCTACCAAATACATCTTTAAAGACATTTTCCTGAACTTTTCAAAAGTCGGCAAAGTGTCAGGAACTTTATACTACACAGAAATAACCATTACTTACATCTCAAATCTTATGCCTCTAGGGCGGTGAGGATGCCCCATCCATTATTTCCACAACTTATGCAGTCAATCACTGGCCTCGAAGGTGAGATTTGCACGTATAGCATCCATTGGCAAACATCCCATCCATTATTCTCCTAACCCCGAATCCACTGACTGGCTTCAGGGTCATATGAGTACTGGAACCTACTGGGAACCAGTTCATTTTATAACTTATCCTACTATTTTCCCCCTCTAGAAAGAATCCAGAAAACCCCTTCACTGTACAATAACAAGCGGCAGCCTGATCTTTAATGAAATAAAATCTAGACATATTAGCGGGATATAAATCGCCTACTCCAGATAACTGCTAGTGAATACTAATATTAACCTTCTAGGATTCAGAGCTTCCGTTATACTGTATATTCCTTGGTAATGCTGTACTTACCACTATAGAGAAATAATGGGCACTGCCAACACGCAGTACAATTCTGTTAGAGGCCAAGTCTTTCAGCCAGCGACTGGGCACCCAAACTTCTTTATCATACCAGGCCCATCCAATGAAATTTCTTAAGTCAATGTCTTGAGTGATATCGTTGTAGCTGGCAGGTACTGGCATGTCTAGAACAGGGCCAGTCTATGGGGTGAAACATTGCAGAGGTTATTACATTTCTGTATAATAAAGTTTATAAAGACCTAGCTTACCATATCACTAATCATGCGTGTGAATGTATCAATTAATAACTGTATACAAATCAGTTAACATTGGTTGCCCTGCCCTCCTGCGCGGCACAGCACCCCCCGCTCCAGCCCTCCTGCGCGGCACAGCGCCCCCGCTCCAGCCCTCCTGCGCGGCACAGCGCCCCCCGCTCCAGCCCTCCTGCGCATATAAAAACCTAGCTTACCATATCACTAATCATGCGTGTGAATGTATCAATTAATAACTGTATACAAATCAGTTAACAGTGGTTGCCCTGCCCTCCTGCGCGGCACAGCACCCCCGCTCCAGCCCTCCTGCGCGGCTCAGCGCCCCCCGCTCCAGCCCTCCTGCGCGGCACAGCGCCCCCCCGCTCCAGCCCTCCTGCGCGGCACAGCGCCCCCCCGCTCCAGCCCTCCTGCGCATATCAAGACCTAGCTTACCATATCACTAATCATGTGTGTGAATGTATCAATTAATAACTGTATACAAATCAGTTAACATTGGTTGCCCTGCCCTCCTGCGCGGCACAGCACCCCCGCTCCAGCCCTCCTGCGCGGCTCAGCGCCCCCGCTCCAGCCCAGCCTGTTTGGCAGAACACAAAAAGACTGATAATGTGAAGAAAAAAAAAATGATTGACTTGGTGAGCGTTGCCTGGAAGATGAAGATCCAAGAGGTAAGTATAAAACCTTTATTACACTACGTGTTTCGGAGTCGATCCGTGAAGGAGTTAAAGCTGTTAGCTATAATAGAACAGATACCAGAGGATTTTCCTAACTGTAAACTGGACAATATAGACGTGTCAGTAAAAATTGTTCTCATGATACATATTTCATGTGAGGCTGGGGTCCTACAAAAAAGATTCAAAGGAGAAAAAATATCCAAGAGATCCTAAGTCCTAAGTGATGCATTCAGAAGCACAAAAAAACTTAATCAAATAGATTAACTTTATGGAGGAAGAAGTAATAAACAAGATTAGATATGAAAATTAAATATAGCTGCATTACCACTTTCAACTAATCCTATAAAAACATGAGGCGTATTATTGGCCAACAATAAATTATCCAATTCTATCAGAGACCCTACATTATTTTTCATAGAAGCACAAATATGAAGAATTTCATTGCACCAAGCAGGATTAAATTGATCAAACCACCAAATACACCAATGTCAGTTTCACCTGTGGGATCTTATCGCTGGGGGGGGGAGATAATGCCGGTGTTGTAATATGATCAAAAATGTGTACAATGTAACTAGTCGTCACTATGTGGGGAGGACCATACAAGCCGTACACAACAGGATGATTACACATGGACATCACATTTGCAATGGAGTTACTGACCACAGTTTATTGAGACACTACTTAACAGAGCATCAAAAAAGTCCAAGCAGTTAAAAATTAACAATATAGAACAGACACCAGAGGATATGCCTAACTGCACTTTAAGATACATATTAATAGAGAATCCTATTGGATTTTCAAACAATAAACTTTAACGCCTGATGGTTTGAATGAACGTATACAAAATAAGGAAGGGTTAATATGGCGAATCCTCCCAGGGGCTAGCCCAGGCTAACTTCCTTAGTGGATAGAAAAAACTTGGATCATTCATACTTCAAGTCACATGTAGGGGATTATAATGTTGCATTTTAATCATGTTTTTTGTATATTTCCTATTTTGTATAATTAATTTACTATGTCATTAGTGACCTCTATAAAGGTCATGAGCAATATCCTGTAACTATGCATGTGATGAAGGGGCCTGGTCGGCTCCAAAACGCAGTGTAATAAAGGTAATATGGGCAGCACGGTGGCTCAGTGGATAAGCCTTGCAGCGCTGGAGTCCTGGGTTTGAATCCCACCAACGACAACATCTGCAAGGAGTTTGTACGTTCTCCCCATGTTTGCGTGGGTTTCCTCTGGGTACTCCGGTTTCCTCCCACATTCCAAAGACATACTGATAGGGAATTTACATTGTGAGCCCCATCGGGGACAGCGATGATAATGTGTGCAAAACTGTAAGGTGGGGGTGCTTTGCCAGGGTGTTGGCCCTGTTGAGGGAGGGGCATTGCCATACAAATTATCTGGCACTGCTGAGGAGACTGGGTTACACACGAGGGTTGACATTGCTGAAGAGGGGCTCTGCAACATGCAAGATTTGACACTGGTTAAGAGGGTGGCACTAACATACACAGGAGCTGGCCCTGGTGAGGAGGGGGCTGTACCACACACAGGAGCTGGCCCTGGTGAGGAGGGGAGCTCTGCCACATGCAAGATCTGACACTGATGAGGAGGGTGGCACTAACATACACAGAAGCTGGCACTGGTGAGGAGGAGCTCTACCATACACAGAAACTATAACTGGTGAGAATGAGGTTATGCTACACAGGAGCTGGCCCTGGTGAGGACGCACTGTGCCACACACAGGAGCTGGCTGTCGGGAGGAGGCTGGCACTGCTGAGGAGGGGGAACTGAGTCACACACAGGCCCTGGCACTGCTGAGGGGGCACTGACACACAGGAGTTGGCACTGCTGAGGAGGGGGCACTGACACACAAGCTGGCGATGGTGATGAGGGGGCACTGACACATTGGATCTGGCACTGCTGAAGAGGGGGCACTGACGCACTGGAGCTGGCTGTGGTGAGGAGGCTGTGCCACACACAGGAGCTGGCACTGACCCTCTGGATCTGGCACTGATGAGGAGGGGGCACTGACCCTCTGGAGCTGGCACTGCTGAGGAGGGGGCACTGACCCTCTGGAGCTGGCACTGCTGAGGAGGGGGCACTGACCCTCTGGAGCTGGCACTGCTGAGGAGGGGGCACTGACCCTCTGGAGCTGGCACTGACCCTCTGGAGCTGGCACTGGTGTGGAGGGGGCACTGACCCTCTGGAGCTGGCACTGCTGAGGAGGGGGCACTGACCCTCTGGAGCTGGCACTGCTGAGGAGGGGGCACTGACCCTCTGGAGCTGGCACTGCTGAGGAGGGGGCACTGACCCTCTGGAGCTGGCACTGCTGAGGAGGGGGCACTGACCCTCTGGAGCTGGCACTGCTGAGGAGGGGGCACTGACCCTCTGGAGCTGGCACTGCTGAGGAGGGGGCACTGACACACTGGAGCTGGCACTGCTGAGGAGGGGGCACTGACACACTGGAGCTGGCACTGCTGAGGAGGGGGCACTGACACACTGGAGCTGGCACTGCTGAGGAGGGGGCACTGACACACTGGAGCTGGCACTGCTGAGGAGGGGGCACTGACCCACTGGAGCTGGCACTGCTGAGGAGGGGGCACTGACCCTCTGGAGCTGGCACTGACACTCTGGAGCTGGCACTGCTGAGGAGGGGGCACTGACCCTCTGGAGCTTGCACTGCTGAGGAGGGGGCACTGACCCTCTGGAGCTGGCACTGCTGAGGAGGGGGCACTGACCCTCTGGAGCTGGCACTGCCCCTCTGGAGCTGGCACTGCTGAGGAGGGGGCACTGACCCTCTGGAGCTGGCACTGCTGAGGAGGGGGCACTGACCCTCTGGAGCTGGCACTGCTGAGGAGGGGGCACTGACCCTCTGGAGCTGGCACTGCTGAGGAGGGGGCACTGACCCTCTGGAGCTGGCACTGCTGAGGAGGGGGCACTGACCCTCTGGAGCTGGCACTGCTGAGGAGGGGGCACTGACCCTCTGGAGCTGGCACTGGTGTGGAGGGGGCACTGACCCTCTGGAGCTGGCACTGGTGTGGAGGGGGCACTGACACCCTGGAGCTGGCACTGGTGTGGAGGGGGCACTGACACACTGGAGCTGGCACTGGTGTGGAGGGGGCACTGACCCTCTGGAGCTGGCACTGGTGTGGAGGGGGCACTGACCCTCTGGAGCTGGCACTGCTGTGGAGGGGGCACTGACCCTCTGGAGCTGGCACTGACCCTCTGGAGCTGGCACTGCTGAGGGGGCACTGACGCACTGGTGTGGAGGGGGCACTGACCCTCTGGAGCTGGCACTGCTGAGGAGGGGGCACTGACCCTCTGGAGCTGGCACTGCTGAGGAGGGGGCACTGACCCTCTGGAGCTGGCACTGCTGAGGAGGGGGCACTGACCCTCTGGAGCTGGCACTGGTGGGGGGGGGGTGACTTGCTCCTGTGCTGTTATTACAGAGACGCAGCCCTGTCTGCCATCCCCTCGCCTGAGGTCGCTTGGCAGCAGAGCGGTGCCAGCTGCAGCCTGTGTGTTGTGCCATGGCTCAGACACCAGAGCTGGGCGCACTCCGGGCACTCACCTCTCTCAGCCACCGCTTGTACCACTGACTCCGGAACCCCTCATCTCTATCAGGGGAATTATCAACCCGGAAGCTCCAGATCCCGCTCAGCTCCTTCAGCTCCCTGGTGGGGGTCTCCCTCGGATATAGCATGCCCCCGCCCAGCACAGCAGTGAGGCCTGTGGCCAGAAGTAGCGTCCAGCAGCCCCATACCCCACACATGGCCGCAGGCTGCTCCTGTCCTCCCCGCTCTGTGTGACTACTATAAGGCAGGTCACATGATCCGCTCTGTCACGTGACGGGGGAACCAAGTGTGGGATTCCGGGGGAGAGAAGGTGGGCGGGGTGTCAGTGATAGACTGAACTGTGCAAAAGGCTTAGGCCGGTGCGAGAAAATGCTGCACAGTATAAAGAAGGGTTAATAGTTTATTTTTATCAATTCAAAATGCAAAAGAAAAATCTAAAGGCTATGTGCACAAGGTGCGTATTCTGTGTAGGAATTTTCCGCGCAGAATTCACTAAATCCGCAGGTCAAATGACCTGCATTTTCCCTGCGGATTAAGGCTGCGTTCACATGTCGCGGTTTTTTCGCGGCGGTTTTAAACGCGCGATTTTGCCACGAAAATGCAAAAAATAAGCATCTCATGCATTCCTATGGGATTCCGCAATGCTGTGCTAATGCTGCGGTTTTTTCCGCGGTGGAATCGCTTCACGGTAAAATAACGCAGCATGCTCATTAATTTAGCAGAATCGCGGCGATCCCGCACCCATAGGAATGCATTGTTCCGCTTCCCGCATGTGGCTGTGCACACCATGCGGAAAGTAAGCAGAACATTTGCGGATGGTACCCACGGTCCGGAGGAGAGGAGACTGTCCTCTGGGCTTTGGGTACTATATCCCTGTAAAAAATAGAATTAAAATAAAAAATATTGTTATTCTCTCCTTCCGGCGTCCCGCACAGCCTTCCCGCCTCTCTCCACACTCCCGGTCCCAGTAAGCCTTTGCGAGAATGACCGCGATGGCGTTGAGATCTCGCGGGAGCACTACGTCTCGCGGTCATTCTCGCAAAGGATTACTGGGACCAGAAGATGCCGGGAGCGTGGAGAGAGGCGGGAAGGCTGCGCGGGACGCCGGAAGCTGAGAATAACAATATATTTTTTTTTTTTTTTATTATTTTTTACATTTTATCTTTTACTACTGATGCCGCATAGGCGGCCTCAATAGTAAAAAGTTGGTCACACTTGTCAAACACAGCTTTTGACGAGTGTGACCAACCTGTCAATCAGTTCTCCAAGCGATGCTCCAGATCGCTTGGAAAACGCTAGCATTCTGCAAGCTAATAACGCTTGCAAATCGCTAGTTTTTCCGCGGGAAAATTGCTGGAATTTTCCCGCAGAATGGAATTTTGGAATTCTAGCGGTAACTTCCGCGAGAGTTCCGCTACGTGTGAACGAAGCCTTAGTGCATTTTTTGTGCGGTTTCCCCTGCAGATTTCTAGAATGGAGCAGGTGGAAAACTGCAGCAAAACCGCGCAAAAGAAGTGACATGCTGCATTTTTCATTGCGCACCAAATATGCGCGGAAAAAAAGCAGCATGTGCATAGCGGATTTTGTTTCACATAGGCTACAATGGTGCTGTACATCACTTGCAGATCTGCTGCGTATTTGCAGGCCCAAATCCGCTGTGTATATGCAGCAGAATCCGCACCGTGTGCACATAGCCAGAATGAGTATTTGGGTGAGCAGCCTTCACTTCCACAGCATCAGTCTACATCAGACGCCTCCTCGATGGTATGCCATGATCGATAAGTGTGTGTATTTCTCAGCACATGGGGCACCGAGATAGGGCAACATTAAGAACTGTAGACACAGTGGTCAGGCAAGGAAACTTAAGGCCCTGTTACACATAACAATGTCCCAGCGATCCCACCAACGATCCGACATGATGGGATCGCTGGGACATCGTTAGACTGATCGCTGGTGAGCTGTCACAAGACTGCCCCTCCAGCGATCAGTACCAGCGACGCTGGACGCTGGTTTCTAATGTAAACATCTGGTATCTCAGAGCCGTGACTCCTGGATACCCCCTGTTTACCTTGGAAACCAGCGTGTACGCCGGTTTCCAGGGTAAACAGCGGGTATCCAGGAGCCGCAGCTCTTGGATACCCGATGTTTATATTAGAAACCAGCGTCGCTGATCGCTGGTTTCTCGCTGCCACACGTGATGCGTGCTGGCCAGCGGGAGACTAGCGATCGAAAAATGGCCCAGGCCGATCGCGGATGATCAGTGATAACCCACAGGGGGGGGGCGGTCGCTGATCCCCGTCACAAACAGCGATCTCGCTGGCGAGATCGCTGTGGCGTAACAAAATCAGCGATCTCGCTAGCGAGATCGCTGTGTGTGATGGGGCCTTTAGTGCAGCAGATGAAAGACACATCATGCTTACCACCCTTCAAGATCAGATGCCCAGCAGTGCCATCAACTCAGAACTGTGTAACAAGGAGGCAGCTGCACAGAAGAAATAGCGAACAGCAGTACTAAGAAAAATGTAAATTTTTATTACATAAAAACAGTTAAAAACAATTAAAATAAAAACAACAAACTTGGGGATGAATATAATAATTTAAAAATAATCTCGACATCAGGCAAACATTAACGGTGTACAGTTGTGGCCAAATGTATTGACACCCCTGCAATTCTGTCGGATAATACTCAGTTTCTTCCTGAAAATGATTGCAAACACAAATTTTTTGGTATTATTATCTTCATTTAATTTGTCTTAAATGAAAAAACACAAAAGAGAATGAAGCAAAACATTGATCATTTCACACAAAACTCCAAAAATGGGCCAGACAAAAGTATTGGCACCCTCAGCCTAATACTTGGTTGCACATCCTTTAGCCAAAATAACTGCGACCAACCGCTTCCGTAACCATCAATGAGTTTCTTACAATGCTCTGCTGGAATTTTAGACCATTCTTCTTTGGCAAACTGCTCCAGGTCCCTGATATTTGAAGGGTGCCTTCTCCAAACTGCCATTTTTAGATCTCTCCACAGGTGTTCTATGGGATTCAAGTCTGGACTCATTGCTGGCCACCTTAGAAGTCTCCAGTGCTTTCTCTCAAACCATTTTCTAGTGCTTTTTGAAGTGTGTTTTGGGTCATTGTCCTGCTGGAAGACCCATGACCTCTGAGGGAGACCCAGCTTTCTCACACTGGGCCCAACATTATGCTGCAAAATTTGTTGGTAGTCTTCAGACTCCATAATGCCTTGCACACGGTCAAGCAGTCCAGTGCCAGAGGCAGCAAAGCAAGCCCAAAACATCAGGGAACCTCCGCCATGTTTGACTGTAGGGACCGTGTGCTTTTCTTTGAATGCCTCTTTTTTTCTCCTGTAAACTCTATGTTGATGCCTTTGCCCAAAAAGCTCTACTTTGTCTCATCTGACCAGAGAACATTCTTCCAAAACGTTTTAGGCTTTTTCAGGTAAGTTTTGGCAAACTCCAGCCTGGCTTTTTTATGTCTCGGGGTAAGAAGTGGGGTCTTCCTGGGTCTCCTACCATACAGTCCCTTTTCATTCAGACGCCGACAGATAGTACGGGTTGACACTGTTGTACCCTCGGACTGCAGGGCAGCTTGAACTTGTTTGGATGTTACTCGAGGTTCTTTATCCAACATCCGCACAATCTTGCGTTGAAATCTCTTGTCAATTTTTCTTTTCCGTCCACATCTAGGGAGGTTAGCCACAGTGCCATGGGCTTTAAACTTCTTGATGACACTCCGCACAGTAGACACAGGAACATTCAGGTCTTTGGAGATGGACTTGTAGCCTTGAGATTGCTCATGCTTCCTCACAATTTGGTTTCTCAAGTCCTCAGACAGTTCTTTGGTCTTCTTTCTTTTCTTCATGCTCAATGTGGTATACACAAGGACACAGGTTGAGTCAACTTTAATCCATGTCAACTGGCTGCAAGTGTGATTTAGTTATTGCCAACACCTGTTAGGTGCCACAGGTAAGTTACAGGTGCTGTTAATGACACAAATTAGAGAAGCATCACATGATTTTTCGAACAGTGCCAATACTTTTGTCCACCCTCTTTTTTATGTTTGGTGTGGAATTATATCCAATTTGGCTTTAGGACAATTCTTTTTGTGTTTTTTCATTTAAGACAAATTAAATGAAGATAATAATACCAAAGAATTTGGGTTTGCAATCATTTTCAGGAAGAAACTGAGTATTATCTGACAGAATTGCAGGGGTGTCAATACTTTTGGCCACAACTGTATCTGGGACTTTACAGAAAAAAAAAAAATGTACCTAAGCCATAGCTCCCAAGCGTCCGGGATATGGCGGGATAGTCCCATTTTTGACTGCCTTTCCCGCTGTCCTGAGTGGGACTCTATTTGTCCCGCACTGCAGGGAGATAACCGCATGCCCCCCATGCACCGACCCATCCTCACCCTGCCAGAGACTGTCACGCCCCCCCCCGCAGCGCCCCCCACAGCCTGCGCTGACTGGCTAGACCCTTGCTTCTGTCCGCACAGGACCTGTGATGAGATCACAGGAGGGGAGGAGTCAGGGTCACATGATCAAGGGCTCGGTGTGCGTGCAGGACTCTGCTGTACTGGTTGTAATAATGCTGGTGAGGGGAAGTTTATGTGTGAGGTCAGAAGGGATTTACAGGGTGGATGTAGCAGAGCTGTGTGTGTATGGGGTATGCAGAGCGGAGTCGTGTGTGTACGGGGTGTACGGAGCAGAGCCACATGTGTATGCGGCGTATACGGAGCCGAGCCATGTGTGTATGAGGTGTACGGAGCGGAGCCATGTGTGTACGAGGTATATGGAGCGGAGCCTTGTGTGTATGAAGTGTACGGAGCGGAGCCACGTGTATATGGAGCGGAGCCATGTGTGTGTACGAGGTGTACGGAGTGGAGTCACGTGTGTACGGGGTGTACGGAGCGGAGCCGTTTGTGTGTACAATTTATACAGAGCAGAGCCATGTGTGTACAGGGTGTACGGAGCGGAGCCATGTGTGTGTACAATTTATACAGAGCAGAGCCATGTGTGTACAGGGTGTACGGAGCGGAGCCACGTGTGTACGGGGTGTACGGAGCGGAGCCGTGTGTGTGTACGAGGTGTACGGAGCTGAGCCGTGTGTGTGTACGAGGTGTACGGAGCTGAGCCGTGTGTGTGTACGAGGTGTACGGAGCTGAGCCGTGTGTGTGTACGAGGTGTACGGAGCTGAGCCGTGTGTGTGTACGAGGTGTACGGAGCTGAGCCGTGTGTGTGTACGAGGTGTACGGAGCTGAGCCGTGTGTGTGTACGAGGTGTACGGAGCTGAGCCGTGTGTGTGTGTACGAGGTGTACGGAGCTGAGCCGTGTGTGTGTACGAGGTGTACGGAGCTGAGCCGTGTGTGTGTACGAGGTGTACGGAGCTGAGCCGTGTGTGTGTACGAGGTGTACGGAGCTGAGCCGTGTGTGTACGAGGTTTATGCAGCTGAGCCGTGTGTGTGTGTACGAGGTTTATGGAGCTGAGCCATGTGTGTACGAGGTGTATGGAGCGGGGCTGCGCGCGTACGAGGTGCATGGAGCGGAGCCGCGCGCGTACGAGGTGCGTGGAGCGGAGCCACGCACGTACGAGGTGTGTGGAGTGGAGCCGTGTGTGTACGAGGTGTATGGAGCGGAGCCGCGTGTCTGAGGTGTGCGGAGCCACGTGTGTATGAGGTGTACGGAGCGGAGCCGTGTGTGTACGAGGTATACAGAGCGTAGATGTGTACACAGCGGAGCCGTGTGTGTACGAGGTGTATGGAACGGATCCCTGTGTGTACAAAGTGTACTATATGGGGGCTGTATTATACTTTATCAAGGACTATGGAAAGTGTATTATACTATATGGAGGACTATGGGGTGTGCATTCTACTATATGGAGGACTATGGGGAGTGTATGATACTATATCGAGGACTGTAGGGGATATTAGACTATGTGGAAGACTATGGAGCACCTTACACTAAATTTAGGACTATGGGGTGTGTATTATACTATATGGAATACTAGGGATGCATTATCCAGAACAAGCAAAATGCTGCCTATTCATCGAGTGATTGGATTGTTTATGCCTGAACAGAAATCATTGTTCATCATTGTTCTCAGCAGCACATTACCCGGTGAAAACTGCAGATATGCTGCTGATAACATCATAGTGTATGGGGACAGATTTACTAGTTATTGTTCTGTGGCCATCATTCTTCCTCAGCCGTTGTAAAGAGGCTGAGAAACAAGTGTCAAATAACTTCAATATTGTTGATCACGCTTGTTTAATGGCCTGAACTCAGCGCATGTAAATACAACAAAACTGTTTCTGTGTAATGGTGCAATATGTGAGCATTTGGAGCCTCACTTTAAACTTTTGACCAGGACCCTACTTTGTCTAAAACCGGGCCTGCAAGTAATGTCACGGCGCGGATTAAGAGTAGCTAGGGCCCCAGGCAGTTTGGAAATCGGGAGCCCCCAGCATCCAGTGTATCACTTGACATGAACCCCCACATGCTCTGATCCAAAAAGACAGCACCTTGTTTTTCCTTTATGTTCAGCGCTGTACATAGTAGAGGTTCCTATGTAATAAGAAACAGCGCTATATAATATAGGATATTACTATACATAACAAAATGGAATGCTATGTAATACGGGAGAGTATTGGCTTGAAATTGTTCCAGAAAATTCAGTATTGATCCCACAAAATTATTGCAATTACACGTTTTGTTATACACGTGTTTATTTCCTTTGTGTGTATTGGAACAATGCAAAAAAAAAAAAAAAAACAGAAAAAAAGGCACATTGGACATAATTTCACACAAAACCCTCAAAATGGTCCAAACAAAACTGTTGCCACCCTCAACTTAATATTTGGTTCCACACCCTTTGAAATAAATAACTGCAATCGCTTCCTATAACCATCAACAAGCTTCTTGTAATGCTACTGTCAGCATCCCCGCATGGCTCTCTTTCCCCCGCTATGCAGGCACGCCGACTTACTGCCCCGGCCACTCGGCATGTTCCACAGCATGCTGTCTGTGTCTCGGCTGCCCTGTTCTAAAAGGGCCAACACACATACCTGAAAGATGGCTCTCAGCCAATAGCTGAGACCAATTTAGGGGAAACTGGTCTCTTGCCACTCTCACTCCGGGGTAACCTACTCAATATGGGCTTGGATCTGACTGTACCCAGAAGACGGACGTGACCCTTTCCCAGGCTCCTGGGCTTCCACGGGCAGGCATCATACCCGCAGTGGGGCAGAGTCCCGTATAAAGTCCTGGGTGGCTGTTTAATGCTCAATCACTCTAACCACCTTTCTCGGTTACCCGGGTCCCCTTACCCCGCTCAATGATGTATGGCTGCTTGCAGAGTTCGCACCATCCGGTCAACTACTACCCTCGTTATCATTTGGGCTGGGCTCAAGGTCTCAGGCCGGAGCCACTTTTTGACTAACCGCAACAAGACATACGCCTGAGACCTAGCGGGTCGGGTCTCCTCAAAAGACCACTGATACCACACGTTATGCCCGTACATAAGTATTAATTCCCAGTAGGGCAAGGATCTCACCTTTGAGTTTCCCATAGTCCGGAACATCCTCCCAACTGTATACGGGTGCATTTCACAAAATTAGAATATCATCAGAAAGTTAATTTATTTCAGTTCTTCAATACAAAAAGTGAAACTCATATATCAAACAGAGTCATTACAAACAGAGTGATCTATTCAAGTGTTTATTTATGCTAATGTTGATGATTATGGCTTACAGCCAATGAAAACCCAAATGTTATCTCAGTAAATTAGAATACTTTATAACACCAGCTTGAAAAAAATTATTTTAAAATCCTAAATGTTGGCCTACTTAAATGTATGTTCAGTAAATGCACTCGATACTTGGTCGGGGCTCCTTTTGCATCAATTACTGCATCAATGTTGTGTGGCATGAAGGCGATCAGCCTGTGGCACTGCTGAGGTGTTATGGAAGCCCAGGTTGCTTTGATAGCAGCCTTCAGCTCATCTGCATTGTTGGGTCTTGTGTCTCTCATCTTCCTCTTGACAATACCCCATAGATTCTCTATGGGGTTAAAGTCAGACGAGTTTGCTGGCCAATCAAGCACAGTGATACTGTTGTTTTTAAACCAGGAATAGGTCTTTTTGGCAGTGTGGATAGGTAAGTCCTGCTGGAGAATGAAATTTCCATCTCCAAAAAGCTTGTCGGCAGAGGGAAGCATGAAGTGCTCTAAAATTTCCAGGTAGACGGCTGTGCTCACTTTGGTCTTCATAAAACACAGTGGACCTACACCAGCAAATGACATGGCTCCCCAAACCATCACTGATTGTGGATACTTCACACTAGACCTTGGAAATCAAGATCCCTATGTCTGGAGGAAGAGTAGAGAGACACAATCCAAGCTGCTTGAGGTCTAGTGTGAAGTTTCCACAATCAGTGATGGTTTGAGAAGCTTTGTCATCTGCTGGTGTACGTCCACTGTGTGGGGCTAAAATGTGTGACCCGATTGGAGCTCCGGATGCCAATGGCGCATTAAACTCCTTTGATCTCCCCTGTGAAAATGTCACTTCCGGGGGGGGGGGGGGTGCACTCCCCGAATCATGGACATTGAGTTTTTTGGGGGTATGCCTTTAGTTCACACTGTCCGCATTCTCCACCATATGTATTACAGCGATGTTATTATTATTATTATTATTATTGTTTATTTATATAGCACCATTAATTCTATGGGGCTGTACATGAGAAGGGGGGGTTACATACAAAGTTATAGATATTGTTAACAGTAAACAAATTTACAATGACAAACTGGTACAGAGGAGAGAAGACCCTGTCCCTGCGGACTTACATTCTGCAGGATAGTGGGGAAGAGACAGAAGGTCAGGGGTGCAGCAGCTCTGGTGGTTTTGAGGCGGCAGCTCGGGCAGTGGTGAGGCGGCAGAATGGTTATTGCAGGCTGTAAGCTTTCCTGAAAAGATGGGTTTTCAGGTTCCATTTGAAGGATCAGAGGGTGGTAGATAACCGGACATGTTGAGGCATGGAGTTCCAGAGGATAGGGGATATTCACACAGTGCGGTAAAGAGGCAGTGACCCAGGTCAGTTCAGCTGAAAAGTCTTTAATGTCAAAACTCAGGAAGTAAATGCAAATGTTATCCTTCGGATTGCAGTCAGGTCATCCAATACAATTGGTACCAAACCTGTTGCCATGGGCAACTGCACCACCGTATCACTAGTGAGTGCATCAATTGTGTTGTCTTCTCTGGCCTGTGTTCAGTATTCACACAGACCTGTACTGCACAGAGCTTCCTACTCTCCTTCTAGCATAACACAAACTGACACGCTCAAACCTAAACTCAAAGTTTAAAAATGAATCATGGACAGGACCACTCACAAAACCCAGAGTGGAGGGAGAGATCCGGCCCACAGCCATCTTGTAAATCTCTCCAAAATTAAAACCCATGTCAGGTTTTCATAAATCTGACTTGATCAAATAGTTTGAGCAAATCCACACTCTCTTTTATTTTTCATTGCAACCAGGGCTGTGGCTGTGATTACAATGCACTCCAGTGAGCTTAATATGCTTCTATGCTTATCCAGGAGGACACATAACGACCCTCGCTTATGATTCCCCTTACTGTCTCACAGTACATGTGTTTCTTGAATAAGAACTCCTTCAACACTTTGCTGCTGAATACAGACATGCACCCACCATCAATATATACAGTAACTAAAATAATATATGAATTTATAGTCCACCACGGTGCCCCCATTACCTGCCACTTTTCCCCACCCAATGAATATTTAAATTGATTAGCCACTGTCTCTCTCCTGTGTCCTCAACACCTTACCACTGTGCTCCATCCGCTGGCTCGATTTATTATAATTGCATGCCCCTCTAATTCATCACATTTACATGCACCCCCACCACAAGTCATCATGCCATGTCCTCTCTCCCACACCCCACCCTCAATTCATTATATTAATAATATAATAAATACTCCAATATTCTTTCTCCGACCTTCTACCCTTAATTCATTATAATATACATTGAGTACATATTTTTGAGATGACGTTAGTTCACCGACTGAATTACAGGGAAGGCAACAGGAGATCTCCTTTCGCTTTGCTGCCATTCTGTATTGTCAGCAGCGGAGCTTCAATAATGCTCCCTGTCCGGCAGTAAGCGCTATCAATGGTGGAGCACAAAATATTATAATGAGATTGCTCTCATTATAATCCGCCTATGGATGTAGAGCACACCCAAATGAGATCCGCGGGGCATAAATAAGAAAAGGTGGCCGATAATGCTAATCTCACGCGTATCGCTACCACATCGCTGCTTTGTCAGATGTCAGGTAGGTAGCAACTGCTTGTCAGTAAGTTCTTAACCTCATAGCAAAAAATTACCAAATTTCTGGATAACCCCTTTAAGTTTTTATGGTACTTTTGAAGCCAAACACAAAAGTGAATCCAAAATAAAGGACAATTATGAAGTAACAATTGATATGTCCGTTTTATATGCAATCCTGTGTTTGGCACACCGGACTGATGTATACTTCTGCTGCACAGACAGGCAAACATACAACCAATTGTCAGAGGCCTCTAATACCTCCTTGTGGGACAATGTGTCAGGAAGCCGTTGTCATAAAAATTTCTCTGCACATATTTTTATGAATAATTACAATAATTTACAATATTTACTGGCGTTTCCCTCTTGTCTAGATGCAGATTATTCTCAATATCCAGGATGCACCGTTTCCTGCAGGGATGTCGGCGCAGATGTTTCCTGCTGGCTAAGGTGCCAAGTATCTTCTGTTTAGTTGTTATTTTAGGCTGGGGCTGCGCACAGGTTTTTCCTGATTTACAGATGTAATGACATAACCAATATGCCAAACACAGGAGTCATATGCATTGTTTGCGACATATAAAGGGTGAAGCAGTTGAGATCTGAAGTTTCTTCAATTCCTTAGAGCATAAAAGTAGTTACGCAAAACTGATGTCATAGACACCCGGGTATCCCTAGTTGAAGCGCTCAAGGACCTTTGTATTATATTTATATGTATTGCTATTGTAGGTTATACTCAGTGTGCCATTCCAGGGGGTCCCTTGATATCACTACATTCGATTTACACCTGTTCTCTGAGTACCTGAATTGACCTTTCTGTTAGGTAAATTTATTACAAATCCCAGTGTAATACACTCTTCAGGGAACTTTGGATTGGCATAGTGATTTCAGCTCCGGCTGAGTGAGTGTACTGTATAATGGTATTTCAATCTGTTTCTTCCACATATTAAGTTCTACTTTCTGCTTTTTGAGTAAAGACTCTTTTGGGATTTCTGCCTCAGTCTCGGTTTGTGACCCACTGGATCTTATTTGGACCTCTGGTCATTACAAATTCAACACACCTCAATTTTTGTAGTAAAAGAATAGACATGTCCAAGAGCGGTAAAGGATCCAGCTTTCAGAATATAATTTTTTTTTATTTAATACATTGAAAAAAGTGAAAAAATATACAAACTTTGCAAAAGGTTGAAGTGAACACTTTCTGTAAGAACCATCGCGCTTCAAACGTTACAACATTCTTAGTCCTGGTTTGAAATGCGTCGTTTTTTATGAAGGGTGTTCAGAAGGTGAAATATCTGTTCCCCTGTACTTTACACACTCTCCCCTGCTCCAGGACTGAATCTCTGGTGCCACTCATGGTGTCTGTTACTGTCTTCAGCGCTGACTTCACATCGACAGCGCTGCCAGCGATTAATGAGCTCAGCAGCTTATGTTATCAACTCGAGCAGAGTCATGGAGATAAGTTACGCTGTCATCGATGTAATGATGAAGTCAGTAAGGATTTAGGGCACTTTTACATGGAGATATCTTGCATCAGTATTTGTTAACTGACTCCAGGAATGGATCCAAAACACAGATGAGGTGAAAGTGATTCCGTTATTATTTTTCTCTATGTTTGCTCCTGTCTATTTTTTAGCTTCCAAATACTGATGTAAAATACTGCCCCAAATGCTCACTGTGTGAATGAGGCGAGGAAGCTGCTTGTAATCCTGCTGTAATATAAGTCCTTATTCCAATGATGAGTGCACACTTGCTTGTCTTCTCTGCTCCATGATATTCAGCAGAGCAGGAGCGACACCTGGGGCAAAACTGTGGCCTGCAGATGTCCGGCCCTATGACACAGTGACATGTGATAAACCCCGACTCCCAAACAAAATGAATCTGACAGACGCACACAAAATACACAAAGCATTGTAATTAGGTGTCAAACGTTCTCAATTTTATTTAAATTCATGACACCAAAAATGGCACAACCCCCGACTCACGAAGAGTCACCCTCCAGCACTCAGGAGAGGAAAAAACCCCTGTGGTGGAAACCTCTAGGGAACCAAAGCTGGAGGATCGCCCTTCCCTTGGGCTTAGAGAGTTAGTGCCGATATATCAGATGTAACTGCAGAATTTTACCATTTGTACATTTTACTAAATTTACAGAGAACGACATACCAAATATAGACTATAAATGTGATAACCGGATGTGGGAGAGATCTGGTTGCGATATCGGTCACCACACTGGTTGCTAGACCCAATTTAGTTGATCTAATTGCCCAGATGGATGAACCATTTCTTCCTTATAGATCCAGGTCCAACTCTCAAAAATTTAGACTTTTGGTTACTGGGATTGTTCATAATGAATAATCCTTAATAGGAGAAATACCCCCTCCCCCCTTCCCCCTTCCTCCACCCCAATTTATCACCCATTAAAGTCATAGGTGCTTCCATGAACTCC
Organism: Dendrobates tinctorius; assembly: GCF_039654945.1. Lineage (NCBI taxonomy): Eukaryota > Metazoa > Chordata > Amphibia > Anura > Dendrobatidae > Dendrobates > Dendrobates tinctorius. The sequence goes on from NW_027361930.1 coordinate 446,930, forward strand.
CAAAGGAGAGCAGCTCTTTGTAGAAAGTAATAGAAGGGGATCCAGTGCTGGGGACCCCCCTCTGTTACCTTCCCATGCCTTGGGGGTGTCTAAAGCAGACAACCCCTTTCCCTGCTAGAACCTCCAAATTTCACTAAGGTCGGCACATTACGTGGGGTGGTCAAGCTCAACGTCCTCAGGCGCATCAGTAATGGCTCTGATCGTGGCAGCGCGCCCTTCTATTATGGAATCTTCTTTATCACATGTGTTTATGACCTCACAAAAGTACTCGGGGAAGGGAGCTCTGGAATGGACATTGAGGCAGGTTGAGACACATTAGGAGGAGACGGTGGATGGACAAACAAAGTTTTTTTTTTCTTCTTTTTTTGGCACAGGCATATCCTGCCCCGACCTACTTGCAGCCTGTGACCGCCTTTCTTTTGTAGACCGCCTGGTGACTGTGGACGGTGGCGTTGCCCTGTAAAATAGGGAATGCGGATCACCACTTTGCTACTCTGTGGTGGCGGTGCTGCTCAAAGTGGCAGTGGCGGTGCTTCTAGAAGGGGAGCATGTTGGGTCGGTGCTACGTGAAGGAGGCTGCGTATCAGGTTTCTCAGCCAAAGTGCTTGGGGGACTACGAGGAGGAGAATTGGTGGCGGTGCTCCTTTGATGAGGAGTGGTGGCGGTGCTCCTTTGATGAGGAGTGCTGGCGGTGCTCCTTTGATGAGGAGTGCTGGCGGTGCTCTGTTGCTGAGGAGTGCTGGCGGTGCTCTGTTGCTGAGGAGTGATGGCGGTGCTCCTTTGCTGTTGACTGCTGGTGTCGGTGGCCCAAGCAGGTTCTGTGGTGGTTTGGCTCCAAGCTGGTGGTGCTGTGGCGGTGGTGGTGCTCCATACAGGAGCAGCACTTGCCATAGTGGTGGTGGCGGAGGAGTCTCCAGCAGCACTCAGACTTGAGGTGGTGTAGTGATGTCCAGCTTCGCTGGGAATGCAGGTGGCCGTGCAGTGGTATGCAGCAGAAGTCGGTAGTGTGGTTAAGCGAGTCAGCGGTGGAACTGTTGGAAATGACACCACTGACTGCTGAACATACCGATTCTGCTGCACAGCCTGCAAGTAAGCAGTGTCGCAGGCCTGTTACACACTCAGCTGTTGCTCAGGACTAAGGTGTTCCACCATGCCCTGTTCAATTTTACTGAAAAAATGGTGCGCTGGACTGTTGAGGTCGGCCTCCAGACGGTCAAGGCGCTGGTCGACAGAGTGGAAGCGGTGTTCCATGTGGTTAAAACCACGTTCCATCAGGGAAAAACCGCTTTCCATTCTGGTGGACAGCGCCTTGAGGCTGGCCTTAAAGGCCTCGCTCAAGTGCATGAACTCGGGCATGACATTCCTGTCCAAGGCCCTCTGCCGATGGCGGGTAGTGCCCGCATAACCAGTGACAGAGACCTGGGACAGGGGAACACCTGATGGACCAGCTTCCTGGTCACCAGCTGTCTGTGTTGCTGACCTGCAAGATGCTTCCTGGCTGTCGGATGGCTGGGACGGGTCCGAGGTCGATCGATGAAGAACCGCTCCCGGGACAGGGTCAGGTTGCAGGGTGCTGCTCCAAGTGCTGTGGAAAGAAAGGGAAAACATTAGTATTATGCATTTACAAGAAGCATCACCTATGGAATAGAAAAGCACATATTAAGAACAAACGAAAAAAATATAAAACTTACGCTCTGCTGGCAAGGACCGGTGTCAGGAAAGCCAACTCGCGATGGTAGCGGTACTTTCTTCTGCGCCTTGCCGCAGAACCACTCCGAACCTGTCCCTCAGCACGAACATCAGTGTTGAAGCGGTCCTTCATCTAGCGCCAACGTTTGCGGATTTTTTTCACTGTTGGCAAAAAAAAAAAAAAAAAAAAAATGCACTAGTTTAACGTCATTCTCACCACACACACCTGATTGAACTTGAACAGTCACTGCTGCAGCACCAATAAAATTCTAGACACAATGCAGTAACTGTTGAGATGGAGGACACTGTTATGTTTCCTGCTACAATATATGTATCAGCGAAAACAACAGTATCATCAGGAACAATAGTGAAAACAGGATCAAGACAGCAGTTGAAAACTCAATCACAGTTCTCAACAAGGCATTGGTGCTTTTCATGCAAGAATATATCTTGCCAAAAAAACACCACCAACCACCACCGTCATGTCTACAAAACAATGCAGCAGTAGAAGACACAAATCAATCAAAGTTTTCAACAAGGCATTGGTGCTTTTCATGCAAGAATATATCTTGCCAAAAAAAACCACCACCGTCAGGTCCACAAAACAATGCAGCAGTTGAAGACACAAATCAATCAAAGTTCTCAACATGGCATTGGTGTGTTTAATGAAAGAATATATCTTGCAAAAAACACATCAGCACCATCAGGTCCAAAAACAATGCAGCAGTTGAAGACACAAATCAATCACAGTTCTCAACAAGGCATTGGTGCTTTTCATGCAAGAATATATCTTGCCAAAAAAACCTCACCACCGTCAGGTCCAAAAAACAATGCAGCAGTTGAAGGCACAATTCAATCACAGTTTTCAACAAGGCATTGGTGCTTTTCATGCAAGAATATATCTTGCCAAAAAAACACCACCACCGTCAGGTCCACAAAACAATGCCGCAGTTGAAGACACAATTCAATCACAGTTTTCAACAAGGCATTGGTGCTTTTCATGCAAGAATATATCTTGCCAAAAAAACACCACCACCGTCAGGTCCACAAAACAATGCAGCAGTTGAAGACACAAATCAATCACAGTTCTCAACAAGGCATTGGTGTGTTTAATGCAAGAATATATCTTGCAAAAAACACATCAGCACCATCAGGTGCAAAAAACAATGCAGCAGTTCAAGACACAAATCAATCACAGTTCTCAACAAGGCATTGGTGTTTTTCATGCAAGAATATATCTTGCCAAAAAAACACCACCACCGTCAGGTCCAAAAAACAATGCAGCAGTTGAAGACACAAATCAATCACAGTTCTCAACAAGGCATTGGTGTGTTTAATGCAAGAATATATCTTGCAAAAAACACATCAGCACCATCAGGTGCAAAAAACAATGCAGCAGTTCAAGACACAAATCAATCACAGTTTTCCACCAGGCATTGGTGTGTTTAATGCAAGAATATATATTGCAAAAAACACATCAGCACCATCAGGTCCAAAAATAAATGCTGTATCACAGAGCATCTTTAGGCTGTGTGCACACGCTACGGATTTAGGTGCGGATTCATCGGCGCAGATTTTGTAAAATCCGCAGGTGAAACCGCAGGTCAAAATACCTACGGTTTTACCTGCAGATTGCTCTGTGGTTTTGCCCTGCGGTTTTTCATCTCCTCAATGGAGGAGATGGCAAACCGCAGCAGAATCCGCAGAAAGAATTGACATGTCAATTCTTTCTGCGGATTGAAAACCGCAGATAATCCGCATGGAAAATTCCGCACAGTCTGCATTGCGGTTTTTGATTCCCATAGGGAATCATGGTACTGTACACCGCAGCAAAAACCGCAGCGTGTGCACACAGCCTCATACTTACTGAACGCCCTTTTTGAAGCTGCAGAGGCGCTGTCCCAGCCATCCATCATCGCTGCGGCCACCTCATTCCAGAACTGCCGGGTCACCACTGTGTCTTTGTACTGCTGGTCACGGTTGTCCCACAACGGGATGCGCTCCTCAACGAGGCGGATGAGGTGCTCGTTGTCTATGTAGACTTCTTCGTCATCCCGCTGTGGAACCTAGAAAAAATATATAGAATGTTTAGAAGTTTGGAAAAGATACCAAAAGAAACAGAAAAGAAGCAAGAGAAAGAAAGACAGGAAAAAAAAAATATATATACTCACATTGCGTCTCCTCGCCACGACTTGACTACACTGCTCCCGCTCAGAATCCTCTGACGGCTCCCGCTCAGACGGCTCCCGCTCAGACGGCTCCCGCACTCCATCTTCACTGCCCGTGTCCGATATCTGTAAAGAAAGAAAAAATTAAAACACATTTCTAGAGGCAGCTATACTTACCAAAAGGCAGCAAGATTCTCACCTCACGATCAGCTTGGGCCAGTTCTTGCCGAGATGGCGAATAGACCGATCCGGAAGAAGACATGCTGAAAAGAAAACAAAAAATACATTAGTACATAATAAATTGTACAGGACACACAGACATTATTTTTAAGAATACTCAAATTTTGGCTCCTGAAGCTTGAATCCACAGGTAGAAGGCTCTTGTAGAATGCTTGTCTGGTCTCTGCAAAGCATTGTCTGACCCTGAAGACACCTTCTTTTATGTACACTCCTCCAAAACAATGTTGCTTGTTTAGGGGGAGTTCTCGACAAGTGTCTAGACATTGTTTACTCATATCGCGTGCGCGCACAAGGCGCTGACGTGCGCAGTGCCAAGCGCTCGTCAGCGACCACATAGACTGTAATGCTATTTTTGGGCGCACACTTTCGCGCGCAATTTTTTTAACGATGCCGCCGGAAAAAAAAAAGCAACATGTAGCGTACGGCGTGTCTGGGCACACACCTGTAAAATGCGCAGCGCACGCTAAACGCTGAAGAGCACGTACATTTGCAAGACCCTGCGATCACCATGTTAAAGATAGGGGGATATTGCGTGTGCGCCCGATAGCGCACGATGCGCTGCGCGATCGAACGCTAGTGTGAAACCAGCCTAATCCACCTGGCTAGTGTATTTTTTGACGCTCTAAAACCTTTCCTAGGGACTTGATGGGAGACAAACAAGGCATTATCTTTCTTCCAGGGATCGGTAACTGCCAGATATTCTATGAGGCATCTCCTAACATCTAGGGTGTGTAGTTTCTCTTCCTTCTCGTTAGCTGGATTAGGGAGGAAGGATGGAAGGACTATTTCCTGTGTCCTATGAAAGCTAGAAACTACCTTAGGTAAGTACGCTGGATCAGGCCTAAGTATTACCCTATCGTCTTTAAACTGTATATAAGGAGGACGCCTAGATAATGCCTGGATGTCGCTTACTCTATGAGCTGACGTCAGAGCTACCAGGAAGGCTATTTTGATGGACAGGTTTTTTATGGAAGCTGATGAGATAGGTTCAAATGGAGCTTCCGCCATAGCCGTGAGGACTAGGTTCAAGTCCCACGGCATGAATCTATCCTTCACTACTGGCCTGGATCTACCTGCTGCCTTAATGAATCTACTGACCCAGTAATTACCCGCGATGTTGCAGCTAAAGAGGGCCCCCAAGGCTGATACTTGTACTTTAAGGGTACTGGTGAAAAGCCCCATGTCCAGACCTTTCTGGAGAAATGCTAAGATTTGAATTATAGGCGCTGAATCCGCAGCGACTACTCCTGAGTTCTGCAGGAATTTTTTCAAAATTCTGAAGTATATTTTGGTAGTAATGATTTTTCTACTTTTAAGTAGGGTGTTAATCAAGTCTGGGGAGAAACCTTTATCTTTTAGCAGTGACCGTTCAAACTCCACGCCATCAGATGTAGGCCAGCCACCTGAGGATGGAAAACTGGGCCCTGGGATAGGAGATCCGGGATGTCCAGAAGAACCCAAGGATCGGACACCGACATGGTCCTTGTCACGCTCACGCCTTGGCTGAATGGCGTGAGCCGGGGGGTTGTGGCCCCACTGTGCCACAAACCAGGCTACCCTGGAAGGGGCGTGACTACGACAGCTACCTCGGTCTTCACTGGAGCCTCTGATGGTGAGGTCAGGCTTGTGCGGCAGGTAGCTGTCGGGTGCCACTCCAGGGTGGTGTCTGGCTGTGGCTGCTGATCCCACTGGGGGACAAGTCACTTGGACAGGTGTGAATAACAGGCAGGCTGAGACACTGGGCAAGCAGGCACGGCTAGGTACACTGGCAGGCAGGCACGGCTTGGAGACACTGGGCAAGCGGGCACGGCTTGGAGACACCGGGCAAGCGGGCACGGCTTGGAGACACTGGGCAAGCGGGCACGGCTTGGAGACACAGGACAAGCGGGCACGGCTTGGAGACACAGGACAGGCGGGCATGGCTTGGAAACACAGGACAGGCGGGCACGGCTTGGAAACACAGAGCAGGTAGGTGACGGCTTGAGACACAGGGCAAGCAGGAGTGGTATATGAGAAAACAGGTTTGGACCTGTTCACACAGGAGGTGCAGGTATGGATATAGGCAGGAAGGAGTGGAATATGAAGGAACAGGTTTGGACCTGTTCACACAGGAGGTGCAGGTAGGCGGAGACGCAGGAGTGCGGAGTAGGCAGAGCCGCAGGAGTGCGGAGTATGCTGGGCTCCAAGGGAGCCGGGCAGGCAGAGCGGCAAGGGAGCCGTGCAGGCAGAGCGGTTAGGGAGCCCAGCAGGCAGAGCGGCCAGGGAGCCGAGCTGGCAGAGCGGCCAGGGAGCCGAGCAGGCAGAGTAGCCAGGGGGCCGAGCAGGCAGAGCGGCCAGGGGGCCGAGCAGGCAGAGCGGCCAGGGAGCCGAGCAGGCAGAGCAGCCAGGGGGCCGAGCAGGCAGAGCTGCTAGGGAGCCGAGCAGGCAGAGCGGCCAGGGGGCCGAGCAGGCAGAGCTGCAAGGGAGCAGAGCAGGCAGAGCTGCAAGGGAGCAGAGCAGGCAGAGCTGCAAGGGAGCAGAGCAGGCAGATCTGCAAGAGAGCAGAGCCTCAGATAGGAAGGACAGAAGGAAAGACACAGCAGAGAAGGAACCACAGACAAGGAGACTGACAGACAGAGGTAAGACTGAGTTCAGACAGAGACACAGGGACAAAGACACAAGGACCAGGATATTCTGCCTCCTGGCAGGCGGGCAGAGAAGTACTAGGCAAGGTACCAAGACACAGGAATACACAGTAAGAGCCTTCAGAGAAGGCAAGACAGAGGACAGGGCCTGGCTAGCTCAGCAGCAAGATACTAAGTGAGATTAGACATTGCACAGGCAATGTTTCAGTGGGTGTGGTGGAACTAAATAGTCAAGGGCTCTAGGTGATTGGTCAGGGACAGATTAGACTGGTGCACCCTTACTGCATAAGAACCAGAGAGTTCTGGCGCCGCCCCCCTATACACACATAGCCAGGAAACATACAGGAGAGCAGGAGCACAGAGCCAGAGCACATGACTGGCAACAGACAGAATTCACAGCATGACCAGCAGCAGTGAGTAAGTTGATGTGCGGGGGATGGGAGGCCATGCAGTGACGCCAGCAGGGTTGTTACAGTCCTGAGGCATGAGAACCATGCCCTCCTGGGCCAAAATGGAGCGATAACTATAACCCTTGCTCTGTCTTTTCTGATTTTCCTCATCACCAGGGGTAGTAGAGATAGGGGAGGGAAGACGTAGGCTAGCCTGAAGTCCCACTTTATCAGAAAGGCATCTACCGCCAGAGGCTTCTCTCTGGGATTTAGGGAGCAGAATTTTCTTAATTTCCTGTTTTCTTTGGTGGCGAAGAGATCTACCTCTGGTTGTCCCCACTTTTGTACAATCAGGTTGAAGATGGAGGTTTTTAGGGACCATTTTCCTTGCTTTAGCAGATTGCGGCTTAAGAAATCTGCCGTGATGTTTTTTTTCCCTTTTATATGTAGAGCTGTTAAAGGTAGAAAATGCTGCTCTGCTAGATGGAACAAACGCTCTGCTACATTCATCAGGGGCTTGGAACGGGTCCCGCCTTGGTCGTTGATATAAGCCACGGTGACCTGATTGTCAGAGGACACTCGTACGTGATGGCCCTGTAGATACACAAGGAGCTTTTTAGCCGCCTGCTCCACTGCTGTAAATTCTTTCAGGTTAGATGACATTTCTATTTGATGATGCTCCCATAGGTCCTGGACCAGAATCTCACCCATATTTGCCTCCCAACCGGAAGGGCTAGCATCCGTGGTGACTATGCGGGTTATGTTATACTCCCAGGGTACCCCTCTGGATAAATTATCCTTGTCTAGCCACCACTCTAGGGACTCCCTTGTGTTTCGGGAAAAGGTTAGCTGACCCTCCAAGTAACCCCCAAGGACTCTTTGATGTAATAAAACCTCGCCCTGTAGTTTCCTTGCATGAAACTGTGCCCACTGAACTGCCGGGATACAGGACGAGAGAGAATCTAGAAGGGACATGGCTTTCCTGAGGGACATGGTGGGGTTTTTGGAAGCGTTCAGGACCTGGTAGTGTAGGCGAACAAGCTTCTCCGGAGGCAGACGGCATTCCTGTTTCTCAGAGTCAAGGATTAGGCCTAAGAATTGCTAGACTCTCATCGGCTGTAACCGAGATTTTTTGATGTTCAGCAACCATCCTAACCGCTCTAGGGCAGACATTGCCCTCTGTAGCTGTTCCAAACAATGATCCGCCGTTTTGGAAGTCATCCAAGTAGGGGACTATTAGAATGTCTGATTCACGTAGATGGGCCATCACCTCCGCTACCACTTTAGTAAACACCCGGGGAGCGACTGCCACCCCAAAGGAGAAGGCCGCATATTGGAAATGCCGAACTGACCCATCTAACTGAACCGCCACTCTGAGAAAATTCTGATGAGCTGAATGAATGGGTATATGGTAGTAGGCGTCTTTTAAATCTAACACCACCATAAAGCAGTTTTGAAACAGCAATTTTATTGTTGAATTGATTGTTTCCATTTTGAACGGACATATGACTAGAAACTCGTTGAGGGGCTTAAGATTTATTATAGTCCTAAAGGAGCTGTCTGGCTTGCGGACCAGGAACAGAGGGGAGTAGAAACTTTTCCCCCTTTCTCCCTCTGGAACCTCTGTTAGGACCTTCTTGCCGCATAGGTCACGAACCTCGGCCTCCAGGGCAGCTTGTTCTGATGTGGAAGACCTGAGTGGGGTGACCTTAAATCGATCTTGGGGAACCCAGGAAAATTCTAGTCGTAGTCCCACAGCTATTACCCCCAGTATCCAGTTGCTATTAGAGATCAGTGACCAGGCTGGGTAGAAGGCAGCTAGTCTCCCTCCTACTGGGGCAACTTGTCATTGGGGCGGCTTTTTAGTGTCGCGTGCTGGACCTTCCTGGCGTCCCCCTCCTCCAAACATAAAACCTGTACCTTTTCTTCTTTTCTCATCCCATCTGCCCTGATCTCTGGACGGCCTTCTATGGAAATATCCTTTCCTGGTAATGGGACGTCTATAAGAAGGGTTCGGCAGACTGGGGAATTTCTTTTTATCATCCCCAGCTTTTTCTAATAGTTCGTCCAGGACAGGGCCGAATAGATATTCCCCCTCACACGGGATGGAACAAAGTCGGGATCTGGCCTGAATATCTCCCGGCCAGCATTTTAACCAGAGCGCCCTTCGAGCTGCATTAGACAATCCCGCGGTCCTAGCCGCCATCCTTGCAGAGTCCGCCAAAGCATCGGCTAAAAAAGCAGCGGCATTCTGGATGATCGGCAGAGTTTTACGAATGGATGCTCTCGAGGCTCCGTCTTTCAGCTGAGAATCCACTTGATCTAGCCAGACCATCATGGATCTGGCTGTACATGGGGCAGCTATCGCTGGTCTTAGGGCGCCCACTGACATCTCCCATGTTCCCTTTAGAAAAGAATCCGCTTTTTTATCCAGCGGATCCTTTAAGGAGGCCATGTCATCAAAAGGTATGGAGGATTTTTTGGAGGCTTTGGCTACTGCCGCATCCAGCTTAGGGGCCTTATCCCATCTGCTTACCACTGGGTCATCCAAAGGGTACCTCCACTTGAAGGCTGGTGACAAGGTGCCCCTTTTTTCAGGCCTCTTCCATTCTCTATCAGACTCTGGACTTTATCATTTAATGGAAAAGCTCGGCGCTTCCTGGGATCTAGACCCCCGAACATCATGTCCTGTGCTGAGAGTTCCGGCTTTGTGTCTGCTATCCCCCATGGTGGACCTTATTGCTTTGACTAGCCTATCCATTTGGTCTAAGGGGAAGCAGAACCGGCTAGAGTCTTCATCCGAAGAAGACGAAGAGGCCAGGGAGTCTGAGGAGTTATCGTCTTTCCTATGGGCAACTGAGAACTCCGAGCCTGAAAAACTAGCCTCTCTTCTCTTAGAAAATTCCCCTTGAGATAGGGCTTTCATCTCTGTCCTGATTATCTCCCTCAGGCTTGTAGTGAAGTCAGGCGTCTCCTCCGCTACCTGTATAAACGGGGGAGAGTGTAAGGGCTAGTTAATCTACCCATGGGCTATTGTTCCCTACCGACCCCTACCGTCTGTCGCACGCATGGCTGACATAACTTTTTAGGGTGGCCATCTGGTAAGGGGCAACTACAGAGGGCACATTCCCTGTGCTTCTGTTTTCCCGTAGCTTTCCTCCCCTGCGAAAAAACATAAGGGAACACTGCATCAGGGCACATTCACGGAGATCTCTTACCCATGCAGATGAAGTAGGTACCGGATCACGGAGGGAGGCAGGGGGATCCTTTAGTCTGGAGGAACTTACGCGGCTCTGTCCGCTCGTTCGTCTTTGCTTTTTTTGCTGGCCACTCGTATGAGGCTTCGCTGTGGCCTGTTTCTGCGGGCGCTCCTGCGCCTCGTCCTGCTTGTCTATGGGGGCTTCCGTCGTATCCATCGCTGGGCCTTCAGAAGCACCCCAGCAGCGTCCCCGCCTGCCTTATAAGGCCTCCTGATGTCCGGGTCAGCAGAGTTCTGGCCGTGGCACCTCCCACCCGGGACCCTCCCGCGACCTTCTTGCTGTACAAAAATGCATGCAAAAACATGCGTTTTTGCCACAGCATTTTTCCTGCCAAAAGATGCAGAAATTTCTGCAAGCAAATACTCAATGTGCTCACATAACCTTAAAGGTTGGTAAGGGATCAAATACTTATTTCTCACTGCAAAATGCAAATAATTTTATATAATTTATAAAATGTGATTTTCTGGATTTTATTTTTGATATTCTATCTCTCAATGTTAAAATTAACCTATCCTTAAAATTATAGACTGCTCATATCTTTGTCAGTGGGCAAACTTACAAAATCAGCAAGGGATTAAATAATTATTTCCTTCACTGTATCATCACTATATACACACATGGACAAAATTGTTGGTACCCTTCTGTTCGAGTAAGAAAAGCCCACAATGGTCACTGAAATAACTTGAAACTGGCAAAAGTAATTTTCAATTTAAATTTACAAACTATCAACTAATGAAAATCAGACATTGCTTTTGAATTAGAGAAAACTGGAGTTTTTTGCAAGTCATATCAGCCCTATGTTCACAGAATCAAAAATGAAGCATGCAAAGAAAAGACCATTGTATTTACTGTGGAACTGGAGGAGGCTTGGTAATTTTTTGGGCTGCTTTACTGCATCTGGCACAGGGTGTTTTGAATATTTTTATAGATAGTTCTGTTAATAGTTTATATTTTATCAATTAACAAAATGTAGGTAGGTACAATGTTTTGTCTCAACTGTCCAGAGGACATTCTGCTAGATTCTTAGTGGATAATCAATATACATTTTGGCATATTCCAGTCTAGCTTTATTATTTCTGTAGCGCCAGCGTCCCTGCACGCTGCCCCTCTTCCCCGGCAGGGATGCCGACTTACTCACTGGCGTGGCCCATGTCCCGCTCCTTCTTCTTCTTACTGCTCTGCTGCTGCCTGCGGTATGTGCACTATGCTAAGGGCATTCCTACCCTCCTTCTTAAAGGGACCTTGCATGCACCATCCTATAGTGTCCCCAGTCAATGGCTGGGAGACACTTTTTAAGGCACCTTCACGTGCACTGAGGTGCATGTGCAATGCTGTTAGTCTGTTTCTGTTGCTAGTTCTCAGGTCCCAGTGCTCGTATCCAAGCATACCTGTCTTGTACATCAGCCATGCCAGCCTGCCTATCAGTCGTGCCTGCCTGTATATCAGTCGTGCTCTCCAGTACTTGCTTGGCTGTGCGTCTGTTGTGCCAGTAGCTACACCAGCCGTGACAGCCAGTACTTTCGAAGTTTACCATCCCTGGCCGTTCCTACTTCCTACCTCCTGTCCCTTAGGGGACAGCTGCGATCCACCCAAGGTCATTACTAGTGTAGCACATAGTCTTGACTTAATTGACCCTCCTCGAATTGCTGTATCGTCAGCCACCGTGAATCCGAGGTCGGACTTGGTGAGGCACCTAATTACGCCCCTCCAGGCTATCCTCGGATCACAGTGCAACGGAGGCCAGGGGGGTAGTCGTGGCAGCAGGTGGCAGTACTGGCACACCCTGGCCCTCCGCTCTATTAACACACAGTAGTTCACTCACTTGCAAGTCAGGGTCCATTTCACACTGCCGAGAGTCCTTTTCCTTTAACACCACACAATGACAGTCAGAGTCAAGGTTCAACTTTAACAAAACGATTTTACTCAGCTCGTCCAGTTTAGTCACAGAAACAGCACAAAATTCTTCTCAGAATATCACTATTCTGTTCCCTGCACTGTCCCTCACCCCTCCAGAAATATCCACCAGATCCGCCGATCCCGTAGCTTCCTTACTGGTCAGAGTAACCCGCTTCAGGAGTTTCCTGCCCGCTTCCATTTCCGAAGGTGAAATCGAGAAAAGGCTCTTCCATTCCTTACCAGGCCCTAGGCCTTGGACATTTAGGGTTGTTCAAATGAAGTTAGCTGCTACCATCTTTAGGCTGCCAAGATACTCCTCCACCACGTGTGACTGTCAGCTCTAGGCCCTGGACTGCTGGGCTCCTCAGCTTAAACATTGCTCCTGGACACCACTGTCCTGTCCTGTCAGACACTCTTTCTCAACACTCTACTCCACACTGACTCAATCCCAGGAAGCTCCCCAAACTACCCTCAGTTGGCCCCTCCTAACTAGCTAAATCCTATTGGTCTAACCTAATCCTATCTTACTCTATTGTGTCCCCCCAGAGGGCTAAATCCGAATCCTACACTTTCCCTTTATCTAGTTATCTAGTCAACACAAGAGAATATATATATATATACACTCACTGGCCACTTTATTAGGTACACCTGTCCAACTGTGTGTTAAGACTTAATTTCTAATCAGCCAATCACATGGCAGCAACTCAGTGCATTTAGGCATGTAGACATGGTCAAGACAATCTCCTGCAGTTCAAACCGAGCATCAGTATGGGGAAGAAAGGTGATTTGAGTGCCTTTGAACGTGGCATGATTGTTGGTGCCAGAAGGGCTGGTCTGAGTATTTCAGAAACTGCTGATCTACTGGGATTTTCACGCACAACCATCTCTAGGGTTTACAGAGAATGGTCCGAAAAAGCAAAAAAAACCAGTGAGCGGCAGTTCTGTGGCCGGAAATGCCTTGTTGATGCCAGAGGTCAGAGGAGAATGGGCAGACTGGTTCGAGCTGATAGAAAGGCAACAGTGACTCAAATTGCCACCCGTTACAACCAAGGTAGGCAGAAGAGCATCTCTGAACGCACAGTGCGTCGAACTTTGAGGCAGATGGGCTACAGCAGCAGAAGACCACACTGGGTACCACTCCTCTCAGCTAAGAACAGGAAACTGAGGCTACAATTTGCACAAGCTCATCGAAATTGGACAGTAGAAGATTGGAAAAACGTTGCCTGGTCTGATGAGTCTCGATTTCTGCTGCGACATTCGGATGGTAGGGTCAGAATTTGGCGTAAACAACATGAAAGCATGGATCCATCCTGCCTTGTATCAACGGTTCAGGCTGGTGGTGGTGGTGTCATGGTGTGGGGAATTTTTTCTTGGCACTCTTTGGGCCCCTTGGTACCAATTGAGCATCGTTGCAACGCCACAGCCTACCTGAGTATTGTTGCTGACCATGTCCATCCCTTTATGACCACAATGTACCCAACATCTGATGGCTACTTTCAGCAGGATAATGCGCCATGTCATAAAGCTCGAATCATCTCAGATTGGTTTCTTGAACATGACAATGAGTTTACTGTACTCAAATGGCCTCCTCAGTCACCAGATCTCAATCCAATAGAGCATCTTTGGGATGTGGTGGAACGGGAGATTCGCATCAGGGATGTGCAGCCGACAAATCTGCGCCAACTGTGTGATGCCATCATGTCAATATGGTCCAAAATCTCTGAGGAATGCTTCCAGCACCTTGTTGAATCTCTGCCACGAAGAATTGAGGCAGTTCTGAAGGCAAAAGGGGGTCCAACCCGTTACTAGCATGGTGTACCTAATAAAGTGGCCAGTGAGTGTATATACACACACACTGCTCAAAAAAATAAAGGGAACAATAAGATACCACATCGTAGATATTACTGGATGAAATATCGCAGCTGCAAATCTTTAATCATTGCATAGTGGCATGCGTTGAGAACAAGTAAACATAAAAATGATCAATGTAAATCAAAATTAGTATCCCATGGAGGTCTGGATTTGGAAGGATACTCGAAATCAAAGTGGAAAATCAAATTACAGGCTGATCCAACTTCAGTGGAGATGCCTCAAGACAAGGAAATGTCGCTCAGTAGTGTGTGTGGCATCCACGTGCCTGTTTGACCTCCCTATGACACCTGAGCATGCTTCTGATGAGTCGGCGGATGTTGTCATGAGGGATCTTCTCCCAGACCTGGACTAAAGCATCCGACAACTCCTGGACAGTCTGTGGTACAACGTGACATTGGTGGATGGCGCGAGACATGATGTCCCAGAAGTGTTCATCTTGCAGGAACTGCTGACACACTCCAGCTACATGTGGTCTGGCATTGTCCTGCATTAGGAGGAACCCAGGGCCAACCGCACCAGCATATGGTCTCACAAGGGGTCTGAGGATCTCATCTTGGTACCCAATGACAGTCAGGCTACCTCTGGCAAGCACATGGAGGGCTGTGCGGCCCACCAAAGAAATGCCACCCTACACCATTACTGACCCACTGCTAAACCGGTCATGCTGAAGGATGTTGCAGGCAGCAGATCGCTCTCCACTGCATCTCCCGACTCTGTCACGTCTGTCACATGTGCTCAGTGTGAACCTGCTTTCATCTGTGAAGAGCACAGGGCGCCAGTTTGCCAATTCTGGTGTTCTGTGGCAATTGCCAAGCATCCTGCACGGTGTTGGGCTGTGAGCAAAACCCCCATCTGTGGACGTCGGACACTCAGACCATCCTGATGGGAGTCGGTTTCTGAACGTTTGTGCAGACACATGCACAATTGTGGCCTGCTGGAGGTCATTTTGCAGGGCTCTGGCAGTGCTCCTGTTCCTCCTTGCACAAAGGCTGAGGGTCCTGCTGCTGGGTTGTTGCCCTCCTACGGCCCCCTCCACATCTCCTGGTGTACTGGCCTGTCTCCTGGTGGCGCCTCCAGCCTCTGGACACTACACTGATAGACACAGAACCTTCTTGCCATAGCTCACATTGATGTGTCATCCTGGATGAGCTGCACTACCTGAGCCACTTGCGTGGGTTGTAGAGTCCATTTCATGCTACCGCGATTGTGAAAGCACAACCAACATTCAAAAGTGACCAAAACATCAGCCAGAAAGTATTGGTACTGAGATGTGGTATGTGGTCCCCACCTGCAGAACCACTCGTTTATTGAGGGTGTCTTGATAATTGCCAATAATTTCCATCTGTTGTCTATTCCATTTGCTCAACAGAATGTGAAATTGATTGTCAATCAGTGGACAGTTTGATTTCACAGAAGTTTGATTTACTTGGAGTTATATTCTGTTGTTTAAGTGTTCCCTTTATTTTTTTGAGCAGTGTGTGTATATATATACACATATACATAAAAGGCATTACACAAAATGGCAATGTTACAAGACATAAAATATACTAGCTTCTCAGGGACATACGCAAGGTGTGTGGGGCATGAACTACCTTCCGTACCCCCTTACAGCACAGTGGTTCCACCACCCAGTCTGTTACAATTTGCTTTCAACAGTGTCTTACTCCTTTATCGTCTTCCATGATGTACAATTTGGCCAAGACAGAGACGGATGGTGTGATCTGATGCTGATGTACCTTGACCTTGGAGTTCACCTCTAATGTTTTTGGAAGTTTTTCTGGGCTCTTTGGTTGCCATTTGAATTATCTGTCTCTTCAATTTGTCTCAAATTTTCCTTTTTGTGGCCGCATCCAGTGTGGTTGGCTACAGTCTCATAGACAATAAAATTCAGAATAATATGTTCAACTGTAGTAACAGGAACTGTCACGGGGTCCTTCTCTGGTATCACATGTCACGCCATGCTCACCTGGGGGCGGGACCTCGGTCCCGACGTCATCTCTTCCGGAGGTCCCGTCGGGTGTGCACGCGCAGCTCTCGTCCCCGGGTCTCCTCCTACATGTCACGTTTGCGCTTGCGCTCTCCTGTCAGTGCTGTATAGGGCTCGGTCCTCTCTATGGTAATGGAGGACCTGACCCAGAACCTGTAGTGGTCATGTGCTTTCTGGCTAGGTCCTGACCCGGAACCAGCAGTAGTCATGTGCTATATCAGATGACCTCCCCCCTTATTGTTGTGCTTCCTGGCTTGGTCTGCCGTGTCCCTGCCTGGCTGTGCACTGTATTCAGGTCCTCTGCTTTGTACTTGGTTGTGCCTCCTGGCACACGCTCTGACCCTGTGCTCTGTCTCGTACTTGGTTGTGCCTTCTGGCACATGCTCTGACCCTGTCCTCTGTCTCATCCTCAGTTGTGCCTCCTGGCACACACTCTGATTCCGTGCTCTGTCTTATACTCAGTTGTGCCTCCTGGCACACACTCTGATTCCGTGCTCTGTCTTATACTCAGTTGTGCCTCCTGGCACACACTCTGATTCCGTGCTCTGTCTTATACTGAGTTGTGCCTCCTGGCACACACTCTGATTCCGTGCTCTGTCTTATACTCAGTTGTGCCTCCGGGCACATGCCCTGATCCTGTACTCAGTCTCTTACTCTGTTGTGCCTCCTGGCACATGTACCAATCCTGCGCTCTGTCTTATGCTCTGTTGTGCCCTCTGGCACACACCCTGCACCTGCACTCTGTTACACCTCCTGGCACACCTGCTGCCTGACTCAGTGCTCTGACGTGCGCCTTGCACAAATCCTGCTTCACTCACACCCGGACGAACGTAGTCTCTGTATACCACGTGTTGCCGTGTCCACGCTTTACACGTTCCTGCAGACACACTCACCCACTCGTGTCTCCTGTGAGCCGGCCGCCTGGTGCCAGCAGTCGTGGTGCCTCACCCCCTGGGGCTTGCCCCTGACACTCCCTGTATAGGGGGTGGTCTTCACTAGGTCAGCTCGCCCTGGGAGGGTTGGTGTCACGACCCAGAGGGTCCACTCCAGGAGTCGTCACAGCATAATCAGGCCATGGACCCCGCTGGTACCACCACCTCCATCCAAAAGGAACTGGTGTTCCTACGGGAGAGTCAGACCAGGATTATGGCCCTTTTGAAAGCCACCCCGATATAGCGGGGACCCCAAGTTTTGTCGAGGATTTCTGAACCAATGCCGGTTACATTTGGAGCTTTTGCCGCAGCACTATCCCACTGAGCTCGCCCAAATTGCCTTTATTGTTTCACACTTAGAAGGGGAGGCGTTAGCATGGGTGAACCCCCTCTGGGAGCGCAATGACCCACTCGTCTCTCAGCTTTCCACCTTTTTGGACACCTTCCGCAAGGTGTTCGACGAGCCGGGTCGGCTGGCCTCTATCACCGAGTCCCTCTTTAACCTCCATCAGGGTACGCTACCGGTGGGACAGTATGCCATCCGTTTTCGTACCTTGGCCTCCGAACTCGGTTGGAACAACGAGGCTCTCGTAGGGATCTTTTGGCGTGGCCTGTCCGGTCGGATCAAAGACGTACTGGCAGGTCGGGATACCCCCACCTCTTTAGAGGATTTGATCTCTCTGGCGACACGCATTGACCTGCGGTTTCAGGAACGCGCTCGTGAATTAGCCAGAGAGAGGAGCTCCTCTCACCTCCTCCGTTCCTGCTCCGAGAAGCCGGGAAACTTCTCCGCCTAGGGTTGATAGGAGAGGCCTCCCTAGGTGTACGTGATTCCTCTCCTCCCCTGCTCGTGTCCGTATTATTGAATCTCGGTGCCAAGCGTTATTCTGAGGAGGCTTTTCTGGATTCTGGCGCGGAGGGGAATTTTATCACACTCGAGGCGGTTAAAAAATACCGGATTCCTGTCAGATCCCTGGAGACTCCTCGGTCGATTGTTTCGGTCAATGGTACGTCCGTGCAGGAGACCGTTACCCAGGCCACCGAAGAGATCGAGCTGCAGATTGGAGCCCTGCACCGGGAGAAGATCTCCTTCCTCGTCTTGTCTACCATGTCTTACACACTTCTTCTAGGCCTCCCTTGGCTACGGACTCATGAGCCAACCCTGGACTGGCGGTCGGGCGAGATACTCCGGTGGGGACCGTTCTGTCAGGAGAAGTGCCTGTTGCCCGTCCGTCCGATGAACTCTGCCGGTCCATCCCCGGCACCTACAGGTCTGCCGTCGGCTTACTGGTCCTTTGCAGATGTCTTCAACAAGAAGGAGGCCGAGACTCTGCCCCTCCATCGGCCATATGACTGTCCGATTGACCTCATTCCTGGTTCTACACCACCCAGGGGTAGGATATACCCGCTATCCCCTGCTGAGACCCAAGCTATGTCTGACTATATCCAGGAGAACCTTGCGAGAGGTTTTATCCGTATGTCCTCCTCGCCCGCGGGAGCGGGATTTTTCTTTGTAAAAAGAAGGACGGCTCCCTCCGTCCTTGCATAGACTACCGAGGCCTGAACGATATCACGGTCAAGAACAAGTACCCATTGCCATTGATCCCGGAGCTCTTTGACCGACTTAGAGGAGCTCGAATTTTCACCAAACTGGATCTTCGTGGGGCCTACAACTTGATCCGCATTCGTTCCGGGGATGAGTGGAAGACCGCCTTTAACACCAGAGACGGTCACTAAGAGTACTTGGTCATGCCCTTCGGCCTCTGCAATGCCCCAGCGGTGTTCCAGGAGTTCGTGAATGACGTCTTCCGGGATATGTTGTACTCCTGCGTGGTAGTCTATCTGGATGACATTCTCGTTTTTTCTCCAGACCTCTCCGCCCACAGAAAGAACGTGCGTCAAGTCCTCCAGCGCCTGAGGGAGAACCGCCTTTATGCCAAGCTCCAGAAATGTGCCTTCGAGCAAACGTCCCTGCCATTCTTGGGGTACATTATCTCAGAATCAGGTCTACACATGGATCCGGCAAAGGTGTCCGCCGTCCTCGATTGGCCACAGCCCCATGGGGTGAAGGCAATCCAACGCTTTCTTGGTTTTGCGAACTACTACCGACAGTTTGTTCCTCATTTCTCCTCGTTGGTTCGCCCCATCTCATCCCTTATCTGCAAGGGAGCTAACCCAAAGGCTTGGCCCTCTGAGGCTGAAGAGGCATTCCAGTCGTTGAAAACGGAGATTAGACCTACCGGTAATGTTATTTTCAGGAGTCCATCCTGACAGCACCATGGGGTTGACCTTTCATCCTTACAGGGACAGGAAATACACGAGAGGTTAAAAGGTCCCCTCCCACACCACACTCCAGTGATTTTCCAAGTACCACACCAGTATGGATGCAATTAAAATTTATTGAGATTTAGTACAAGCATATTGACACCAGTACAGATCCTAGGGAGGGAACTACCAGTGCTGTCAGGATGGACTCCTGGAAATAACATTACCGGTAGGTCTAATCTCCGTTTTCCAGGACGTCCTATCCTGACAGCACCATGGGGAATACCAAAGTAGGAATTCGCTTAGGGTGGGACTACTGCTTGTAGCACTCTACGACCGAAGGTCGACTGGCTAGCTGTCAAAGTGTCCAACTTATAGTGTCTACAGAAAGTGTTCGGTGTAGACCAGGTGGCGGCCCTGCATATTTGATCTACTGAGGCCCCCGCCCTCTCTGCCCATGATGTCGCTATTGCCCTAGTGGAATGGGCCCTAAGTCCTACCGGTATAGGAAACCCTTCGGCCTCGTACGCCGAGGTGATAATTGTCTTAATCCACCTTGCCAGGGTCTGTGTAGCTGCGCTTTTACCCTTATTTTTACCGCCGTACTGGATAAATAGTTTTGTGTCCTGTCGCCAATCCCGGGTGACCTCTAGGTAGCGCATGACTGCACGTCTAACATCCAGGGAATGGAACAGTTTTTCTTTACCATTCTTTGGGTCTGGACAAAATGAGGGTAGGATTATCTCCTGGTTTAGATTTTGCGGAGATTCTACTTTCGGGAGGAACCTCAGGTCTAGCTTGAGCACTATGTGATCCTCAAAGATCTGAATGTAGGGGTTCTGGACTGAGAGGGCCCGGATCTCCCCTAAGCGCTTGGCTGAGGTGATCGCTACCAGAAATACGTTTTTTTGTGTGAGCTTTGCAATGTCTACCTCTGATATTGGCTCATAAGGGGGTCTACACAGAGAGTTGAGGACTAGATTTAGGTCCCACGGGGGGACCGTCCTTCTTAATGTGGGTCTTAACCTCTGGGTGGCTTTGGTAAATCGCGCTATCCATGGATGGGAGGATAGGGAGAAATTGAAGAAAGTACTTAAGGCCGCTATCTGGACCTTGAGTGTGCTCGGGGTTAGGCCCTTATCAAATCCTGCCGGTAGGAAATCTAGGATTTGAGGGATATTGGGCTGAGACAGGTCTAAAGGGGCACTACCACTTTCTGAGCAGAACCTCTTCCAGATCTTACGATATATTGCCCGTGTGACAGGTTTACGGCTGGCCTGTAATGTAGAGATCACTTGGTCCGAGAGGCCACTGGACTTCAGGATGTCCCTCTCAGGATCCATGCTGCTAGTTGCAAACTTCCTGGGTTTGGGTGTTGAACTGGGCCCTGGGCAAGTAGGTCCGACGACGTTGGTAGATGGAGTGGTCCCTTCTGAGCCATTTTCTTGAGGAGGGGAAACCAACTCCGCCGGGGCCAAAAGGGTACGATTAGCATCACCCGAGCTCCCTCCTCCTGGATCTTTCTGAGAACCCTTGGTATTATGGCAATAGGGGGGAACCCGTATAGTAGTCCCCCTCTCCAGCTCTGGTTCAGGGCGTCGATCTCTTCTGGATGGTCCGCCGGATTGAGGGAGTAGAACCTCTCCAGCTTGGCGTTTCTTCTTGTCACAAAGAGGTCCAGTTGGGGTGTCCCCCAGCGATGGCACAAGTCCATGAAGATCTCTTCTTTTAGCTCCCACTCGGTGGCCCGGACTTCTTGCCTGCTTAAGTAGTCGGCTATATTGTTTTGGGAGCCTTCCAGGTGTATAGCTGACAAGGAGCGGGTGTTGTTTTCTGCCCAGGTGAGGATGCGAGCCACTAGGTCCTAAAGCTTCCCGTGCCTTGGACCCCCTTGGTGGCATAGGAAGGCCACTGTGGTCACGTTGTCCGACATGATCTTTATATGCTGGTTTTGTAGGCATGACTTGTTTCTCTTCAGCGTTTCCCAAACTGCTCGTAGTTCTCGGTAGTTTGAGGACTGTAAGCTGATGTTCTTGGGCCATGTTCCTTGCAGGTATCTTCCCTCTAGGTGAGCTCCCCATCCTTCTCTGCTGGCATCCGTGGTGATGGTCACACAAGGAGACAGGATCCAAGGAACCCCCTGGCTGATATTTCTGTGGTTGGTCCACCACTTCAGGGATGATCTTAAAGCTGGAGACGGCCAGAACTTCTTGTCCAGTGAGGACTGTCGTCTGTCCCATCTTGACAGGTTCTCCCTCTGCAGGATTCTTGTGTGGGCCTGGCTCCACATAACGCAGGGTATGCATGCGGTTAGGGTGCCCAGAATCTTCATCGCGGTCCTTATCGAAACCTGGTGCTGACCGAGCTGACGAACCTTGTCCATGATGGGCCTTTTCTTCTCTTCGGGTAAGAGTGAGATTCTTCTTCTGGAGTCCAACAGAATTTTTTCTGAGAACTGGGCCGAAGATCTGACTTTTCTCTGTTCAGGATCCAACCTAGGCTCTCGAGCCTGGAAATTACTGAAATGAGTTGTTCCTTCAACTCCTCCACTGTACGGGATACCACTAAAAAGTCATCTAAGTAAGGCACGATGATTATGCCCTCCTGTCTTAAATTTGCCACGACTTCGGCGACCAGTTTCGTAAAAACTTGAGGTGCTGACGCCAAGCCGAACGGAAGGGCCTGGAACTGAAAGTGGTAGTATCTGCCGCCTTTCTTTAGGGCGAAACGTAGGAACCTCTGAGATTGAGGATGGATGGGCACGTGATAATACGCACTTTTTAAGTCTATAGTGCACATGGAAGCGTTCTGGTCTATCAGCGGGATGGCGGTTTTCAGGGATTCCATTCGGAATCTCTTGTACCGAACCCATTGATTTAATGGTTTTAAATTTATGATGGTTCGGCTTTCTCCCGACGGTTTTGTTATCGTGAAGAGAGTTGAATAGTGCCCCTGACCTCTCTCCACTTCTGGGACGGGAACCACTACCTCGGTCTTTAATAGATCCCCTATGTCGGCCCATATAGGATCTATCAGGGCTCTGGAACGGGGTTCTGTGACCACGAATCGTGCAGGGGGGGTTTTTGTAAACTCGAGGGAATAACCCTGGGAGATTGTATTGAGGACCCATGGGTTTTGGGAGATGAGTCGCCAAGCCTCCGCAAAGTGCCTGAGACGCCCCCCTACCGGTATGGCGTCATTGTCTTCTGCTTCTGGAACTTTGCCCGGAACGAGACGGGGGAGTCCTACTTTTCCCCCCCTTCGAATATTCCCAGCGAGGAGATTTCCCCTTCCCTCTATATTCCTGCCTTTGGTAAGGATGGAATCTCTGAAAGGAAGACTGCTTTCTAGGTTTCTCCTCTGGAAACCCTTTTTTGTCATCAGAGGCACTCTCTAGAATCTTATCTAAAGCCGGCCCAAATACTTTCCCCCCCGAGAAGGGTATGGAACATAATTTATTCTTAGACTGGTAGTCCCCCGACCAGGTTTTCATCCATATGGCTCGACGGGCCGCGTTGGATAAAGTTATTCCTGGCCGCAAATCTTACAGATTCCGCCGACCATGATGTCCGCTGAAGGTGACCAGTCTGTACGGCTCTGTACCGCTGCCCCCACTCCCCCGCTCTTAGGCTAGTTTCACACTAGCGTTTTGGAGCGCAGCGACGGCCTGCGCACGGCCGCCGATAAGCCCCGCCCCTGCCGCGCCCCGCCGGTAGCTCCGCCCACCGGCGCATGACGCTGCATGCGCCCTGCGTCCCCTATCTTTATCACAGGGGGCGCAGGCCATGCGCAGTATGCGTTTGGCGGCGCATGCGCCTTTTTGACGGTGCGCCGACGCAACCAAAATGCAGCAGGTTGCATACTGCGCACGGCCTGCGCCCCCTGTGATAAAGATAGGGGACGCAGGGCGCATGCAGCGTCATGCGCCGGTGGGCGGAGCTACCGGCGGGGCGCGGCAGGGGGCGGGGCTTAGCGGCGGCCGTGCGCAGGCCGTCGCTGCGCTTCAAAACACTAGTGTGAAACTAGCCTTATCCTACCTTATCTTGCGCTGGAAACGCTTCTCCCGTCCATGACGCTTCCTTCTGACGACGCAGGCCCAAACCGGAAGTCGTCATACCCGGCGACCGGAAGTGACGCGGCCGCCGACTCTCGCGGGAGTCGCGCCGGGGGGAGCGCTACATCGTCCCGGAGCGACGCTCCACGGGACCGCAGGCGGGAAACCCCCCTTAGGGGGGTGCCGCGCGCACCGTCCGACCGGAGGAGTTGGCGGTTGGGACCCCGAACCTCCTGGCCCCGGTAAGTTCTGCTGCTCTCCTGCCGCCGCCGCCGCTGCGGCGCTCTCGTGCCTGTCCTTACAGGGACAGGAAAAACACTGGAGTGTGGTGTGGGAGGGGACCTTTTAACCTCTCGTGTATTTCCTGTCCCTGTAAGGATGAAAGGTCAACCCCATGGTGCTGTCAGGATAGGACGTCCTGGAAACAAGCCTTCGCCGCTGCTCCAGCGCTTCACCGACCTGAGGTTAGTAGACCTTTCACTCTCGAGGTGGACGCATCCTCTACTGGGGCTGGCGCAGTCCTTCTGCAGAAATCCTCTTCTGGACGTTTTGTCACCTGTGGCTTCTTTTCTAGAGTATTTTCCTCCACTGAGCAGAACTACTCCATTGGCGACAAAGAGCTATTGGTCATTAAGTTGGCCTTGGAGGAGTGGAGGTACTTACTGGAAGGTGCCATACATCCATTCAAGATCTTCACGGACCATAAGAACCTGGCGTACATCCAGTCCGCACAGAGGCTCAATCCTCGGCAAGCCAGGTGGTCCCTATTCTTCGCCCGCTTTGACTTTGAGCTACATTTACGGCCCGGCGATAAGAACGTTAGAGCGGATGCGTTGTCAAGATCATTCCTGTCGTCTGATGCAGAGGAAGAACCCTCTAATATCATTGATATATCCAAAGTGATTACTGTGGCCCCTGTCAAGTTAACCACGTTACCTCCGGGAAGAACCTTTGTGGCTGAGAATAACCGAAAACGAGTGCTAAATTGGGGACATTCGTCCAAGATTGCCGGCCACGTTGGTGTTAAAAAGACTTTGGACTTAATCTCTCGCCATTATTGGTGGCCTTCACTCTCCCAGGATGTTAAAGACTTTGTGGCATCTTGCCCGTCCTGTGCCCAGAACAAGATACCCAGACAACCACCCTCCGGTCTTCTGTTCCCGCTTCCCGTTCCGTCGACTCCATGGCAGCACATAGCCATGGATTTCATTACTGATCTGCCTTGTTCTTCCGGTTGTACTGTGGTCTTGGTGGTTGTAGACCGATTTTCAAAGATGGCCCACTTCATTCCTCTTCCCGGACTACCCTCTGCTCCTGACTTGGCGAAGATCTTTATTTCCCATATCTTCAGGATTCACGGCTCCCCCCAGCACATCGTGTCTGACAGAGGGGTCCAATTCACCTCCCGATTCTGGAGAGCTCTATGCGGACTCGTGAAAGTGTCATTGGATTTCTCTTCCGCTTATCACCCCCAAACCAATGGGCAGGTAAAACGTACCAACCAGTTCCTTACATCCTACCTCCGGCATTTTTCTAATGCTCATCAGAATGACTGGGTCGGTCTACTTCCTTGGGATGAGTTCGCCTATAATAATCACTCCAGTGAATCGTCTACCAAGTCTCCTTTCTTCATCGTCTTTGGACAACATCCCAATGTGCCTCTACCGGTACTTCCTGTCTCGGGGGTACCTGCTGCCGATTCTCTGTCTGTGGAGTTCTCCAGGGTATGGCAGGAGACCAAAACCGCTCTCGAGAAAGCACGGGACAGAATGAAATTACACGCTGACAAGAGGCGTCTGGACGTTTCTCCATTTCTCCCTGGTGACAAGGTGTGGCTCTCCACCAAATACGTCCGCCTTAAGGTACCATCTTACAAACTGGGTCCCCGTTACATTGGTCCTTTTGAGGTCCTCAGGCGGATTAATGATGTTGCTTACAAATTGAAGCTGCCTCCTTCACTCCGTATTCCCAATTCTTTCCATGTATCTCTCCTAAAACCTGTGGTTCTTAACCGATTTCATCCTTCTCCAGGCCACACACCCCAGCCTGTTGGCTTGGGGGATGAGTCTGAGGTGAATGACATTTTGGCCATGAAGAAGGTAAGAGGGAGAACCATGTTCTTGGTCGATTGGAAGGGTTTTGGCCCCGAGGAGAGGTCATGGGAACCCAGGGAGAATATCCACGCACCCCAGATTTTGTCTAAGTTCCTCTCCAGTTTTAGAAAGAGGGGGCGTAAAGGGGGGGGTACTGTCACGCCATGCTCACCTGGGGGCGGGACCTCGGTCCCGACGTCATCTCTTCCGGAGCCGCGGTCACTCCGGGGGTCCCGTCGGGTGCGCACGCGCAGCTCTCGTCCCCGGTTCTCCTCCTGCATGTCACGTTTGCGCTTGCGCGCTCCTGTCAGTGCTGTATAGGGCTCGGTCCTCTCTATGGTAATGGAGGACCTGACCCAGAACCTGTAGTGGTCATGTGCTTTCTGGCTAGGTCCTGACCCGGAACCAGTAGTAGTCATGTGCTATATCAGATGACCTCCCCCTAGGGGAGGTGCCTGATTATTGTTGTGCTTCCTGGCTTGGTCTGCCGTGTCCCTGCCTGGCTGTGCGCTGTATTCAGGTCCTCTGCTTTGTACTTGGTTGTGCCTCCTGGCACACGCTCTGACCCTGTGCTCTGTCTCGTACTTGGTTGTGCCTCCTGGCACATGCTCTGACCCTGTACTCTGTCTCATACTCGGTTGTGCCTCCTGGCACACGCTCTTACCCTGTACTCTGTCTCATCCTCAGTTGTGCCTCCTGGCACACACTCTGATTCCGTGCTCTGTCTTATACTCAGTTGTGCCTCCTGGCACACACTGATTCCGTGCTCTGTCTTATACTCAGTTGTGCCTCCGGGCACATGCCCTGATCCTGTACTCAGTCTCTTACTCTGTTGTGCCTCCTGGCACATGTACCAATCCTGCGCTCTGTCTTATGCTCTGTTGTGCCCTCTGGCACACACCCTGCTCCTGTACTCTGTTACACCTCCTGGCACACCTGCTGCCTGACTCAGTGCTCTGACGTGCACAAATCCTGCTTCACTCACACCCGGACGAACGTAGTCTCTGTATACCACGTGTTGCCGTGTCCACGCTTTACACATTCCTGCAGACACACTCACCCACTCGTGTCTCCTGTGAGCCGGCCCCCTGGTGCCAGCAGTCGTGGTGCCTCACCCCCTGGGGCTTGCCCCTGACACTCCCTGTATAGGGGGTGGTCTTCACTAGGTCAGCTCGCCCTGGGAGGGTTGGTGTCACGACCCAGAAGGTCCACTCCAGGAGTCGTCACATCACACAATCAACAGAGCAAGCGAAGAGTGAACAATTCCAAGACCTTTATTCAGGCAAAAATATGAAAAGGTCCATATTCAGTCCACCACACAAAGGATAAGATAGTCCAGAATAAGAATCCAGTCCAGTATCAGGAAAAAATGTCCAGGGAAACGAGATTCCAAAACTCTAGCACCAGAGGATAAAATGGGTCCTTCTCTCTGAAATGCAGTCTTTACACGATCCTGTCCACATTGGAACTGACTTGCCCAGCTCCTGTTCTCCCCCGACCCCCTTCCTTGTCCAGGGAAAGCCAAACAAGTTGGGGGAGGTTTGCAGGCCCCCCAGAGGAGAACAAAGGGCCTTAGGGATTAATGCACTACAGGGGGTCATCAAGAGACAGATACAGTGAGGCTGTAGACTTACAATGTAATAAGAAAAACACTATGAAAATAACTGGAATGGTTAAAAATAGGAATATACAAAAAATGACATCCACATAGCATATCACACCATCATAACCTCTCCCCCCCATAATAAGTGAGCACGCCATGAAGTCTACACAGACCTCTGGTCTGCTCACTTTAGTCCACATTGCTCAGTTATTTATAATTCCTTGTACAGTGGCAGGGGTAGGTCGGCCTGGGGAGCCTACTGTATGGTTCTTCTTGTCGAGACAGTCCATTGGCGTTCTGGTGTTGGCTTCCCCGCTTGTATTGGATGGAGAAGCTGTAGGGTTGTAAGGACAAGCTCCACCGCAGCAATCTTCCATTGTCCCCTGATACGCGATTCAGCCATGTGAGGGGGTTGTGGTCTGTAACAATTGTAAAGCCTCTGCCATACAAGTATGGCTGCAATTTTTTTAGCGCCCATACGATGGCAAGGCACTCCTTTTCAATAGTGGCATAGGCAACTTCCCGATCCAGTAGTTTCCGATTGGCAAAAGCAACAGGATGTTCTTCTCCGGCGGCGTTCGCTTGGCTAAGTACTGCCCCAATCCCAAAGGTGGATGCATCTGTCTGCACGAGGAACCTGCGTTTGTAATCCGGGGCAGCCAAGACAGGAGCAGTGACGAGGGCAGTCTTTAACGCTGAAAAGGCATACTCGCATGCAGTCGTCCACGTCACATTCCTAGGCATGTTCTTGTGGGTCAGGTCGGTTAGGGGCTTGGCCAAGGTGCTGAAGTTAGAAACAAATTTGCGATAGTAACCAGCAGTTCCTAAAAATGCAAGTACCTGCTTTTTAGTCTGGGGTCTACACCAGTTGCTAATGGCTTCCACCTTGGCAGGCTCAAGCCTTAGTGTCCCACCCCCTACTCTATGCCCGAGGTACTGCACCTCAGCCATCCCTATTTGGCACTTATCAGGGCGAATGGTCAGTCCTGCAGTAAGGATACAGTCCAGCACTATGCCCAAGTGTTTAAGATGTTCCTCCCAGGTTGTGCTAAAAATGGCGATGTTGTCTAAGTAAGCACAGGCAAAGTCCTGACATTCTATATGTAATGGGTGCGATATTTATGTTAGTACCTCGCTCTGAATAGTGCAGATTAGAACTTAGCCACTATACATCCTATTCAGACCTGGGAAATCTAACCCTGATAGGCCTTTACTTGCATCAGACTGGCACTTTCATTAATTGATCTAGTTACGGTTTGTCCTCTGTGGTGGATTCAGAGGACTGCTTCCGCCCCCTTTTTGTCCGGGGTGTATTTACAATCTATTGGGTCACATAATGTATAAACGACTACTGTGAATATGCTTATCTTTATCATTGGACTCCGGACAATCTCTCCCCTTCCTTTCCCTTTTCCTACCTTTATGTGTGCGTACCCAGACACTCTTTTTGTCACATTGTTTATGTTCAAATAAATTTGTATTATTCTTGGAATTGTTCTGAGCCTCTATTTTTTGATGTTTACAATTACATTCTGAGCATTCAATCATAATATATATGGCTAACATGTGAGCATGCTCAGTTAACACTTTTTTGACATTTTTTCTGAATTGTTTTGGTTTATCTTGGTATAAAGTCCTGACATTGTTGTAACAGTCGATCCACCAGTCTCTGGAAAGTAGCGGGGGGGGGGGGGGGGGGGAGTTTTCATCCCAAAGGGCATTCCCAGGAACTCATAAAGCCCAAATGGAGTAATGAAGGCTGAGCGCTCCCGAGCGTCCTCCATTAGGGGTATCTGCCAGTACCCCTTGCTCAAGTCTAACATGGTCACAAATTGGGCACTGGCCAGACGATCCAATAGATCATCCATCCTGGGCATGGGATAAGCATCACTCTTGGTGGCATCATTTAGTCATCTGTAATCAACGCAGAATCGTGTTGTACCATCCTTCTTGGGGACCAGGACGACAGGAGAGGCCCAAGAACTGTGAGATGGCTGAATAACTCCCAGTTGTTTCATCTCCTCCAGTTCGTTCTTTATCATGCCTTGACCAGCTTCTGGAACCCGGTAGGCAGCCTGCTGGATGGGGCGTTGTCCGGGGGTTTCCACATGGTGGCTGGTGAGAGAAGTCTTCCCCGGCTTTGAGGAGAAAGCAGCAGCCCTCGGCCTTAGTACGGCGACAATATCGTCCTTTTGTATATCCGATAAATGGGAGCCCAGGGGCACTTGTTCCAATGATCCTCCCGCTTGGGCAACCAGGAGGAGATCTGGGAGATACTCGTCGTCGGCGGTATCACTAGGGGGGGTGGCAGACAGCTAGAACAGGCAGAGATCGGTCGTGGTAGTCTTTCAGCATGTTAATGTGGATGGTTTTCTGTCGTCGACCGCTAGAGTCCAGGGCAATAACATAGTTAGTGTCATTAATTTTCTTGACAACCTGATAAGGGCCTTCCCACACTGCTTGAAGCTTGTTGGCAGGGGAAGCAGTAATCATGAGCACTTGCTGTCCTTCCATAAATTCCCGGTTCCTGGCATTACGGTCATACCAGGTTTTTTGTCTGGACTGGGCCATTCGCTGATGTTCTTTAGCGAAGGTAGCTAGCTGGGCAAGACGGTCTCTGAGCTCTAGAACATAGGGAACGATGGGCATTCCGGTATCTGAGATGTCTCCCTCCAAATGTTCTTTCAGAAGAGTGAGAGGCCCACGGACCTTCCGGCTAAACAGTAGTTCGTAGGGAGAGAACCCTGTGGACTCTTGGGGAACCTCCCGATAGGTGAAGAGGAGATGTGGCAGGTACTTTTCCCAGTCTTTTTCAATGTCAACAAAAGCCCTCAGCATATTTTTTAGGGTTCCATTAAAGCGCTCACATAGTCCGTTGGTCTGCGGGTGGTATGGGGTGGTGCGAATGGCTCGAACACCACAGGTATGGCATAGGGACTGGACCAGATCTGACATGAACTGAGTGCCTTGATGCGACAATATTTCACTAGGAAACCCTACCCGGGTAAAGATGGTAACAAGGGCCTCGGTTACCTTTACTGCTGTAATACTGGACAGGGCCACAGCTTCAGGATACCTAGTGGCATAGTCCACCACGGTCAGGATATATTTTTTCCCCGAGCTGCTGGGGTGGGCCAGAGGACCTATGATGTCGACGGCTACACATTGAAATGGTTCCTCAATTATGGGCAGGGATTGCAGGGGTACCTTATGTCGAGCTCCTGGATGCCGCATTCGCTGGCACACATCGCAGGTGCGGCAATAATGGGCTACCGACTGCGAGACGCCCGGCCAGTAAAAACTTTGGGTGAGTCTCTTTTCAGTCCTTTTTCTCCCTTGATGCCCAGCCAAGGGGATGTCATGGGCCAGTTGAAGTAGCTGTGCCCTGTACTTCTGAAGGACAATGAGTTGCCTGGTCGTTGCGTCAGGGTTGCCCTGGTCACTGCCCTTTGTTACACGATAATAGTCCGTTTTCTCGAGTGAAGCCATCCCCATTATCTCCCATGTGCCCAGTTTCTGCCTTTCGCCTAAGGGCTGCTAAGGTAGTGTCACCCTCTATTTCTCTCCTAAACTCCTCTCTGTCCCAAGACTCTCCCAATGTAGTAGCAGCGAAAGTATTGCTTACCGACTCTGATGCGGTTCGTGGTGGTTGCTCCCCGGATGACATAGTGCTTGAAGGGCCTGTAGTCGGGTGACTGCTCCCACAAATTGGCACTGTAACTCCCCAATGTCATTCCCAAGGAGGATATCTGCAGGAAGTCCTCCCATAACTCCAATCCAACACAGTTTTTCTCCACAACCATAATCCAAACGCACAGAAGCTCGCTGTATATATTTGCGGGCACCCCACGCCAGGACAATAGGAAATCACGGACCCTGGTAAATTGCCTCGGGTCGAACCACACGGGGGTCAGCGATAGTCAAGAATGCCCCCGTGTCTCTAAATCCTGACACTTTGTATCCATCAATAAAGACATCCTGCAGGTGGCGTTGCCGTTGCTCTGAGTAGCTAAAGGACAGAGGCCGGAGTCCGTACACTCCAGGAGGGGTATCTATGGTGCCGTGGTCGGTGGTCCACTCTGGTGGGGGTGGTGGTAGCTCTTCCTCAGGTGTGGTGGAGTGTACAAGATGTACTGGATGAGGTGGGGCTGCGTGGGGCTCCCTCCGAATCCTGGAGGGACAGCCAGACTGCAAATGTCCAGGTTGCCCACACCCATAACACCTCCTCTCTGTGATACCCTCAGGTCGTGGTCGGAACTGTTGGGTCCAAGGATTGTGAGGCGTGATTGTCATCGGCTTGCGACTAGGTGGAAGGGCAGATATAATTGGAGGGGGACGGGACGCGGGAGCAGGCCGTGGTTCATTGTCCAGAAGCCTCCTCCATTGCGGCTGGATAGTAAGGGCTTCATCGGCCAGGGCTGCAGCTCTAACCACGGTACACGGCGTGCGCTCCCAGACCCATTCCCGTACCTCTGCAGGGCACTTGGCAAGAAATTGTTCTATAAGGAACGCCTGTATAACATCTTCCACAGTAAAGGCGTTTTCTGCTTCCAGCCATCTCCGACATGCCTCGGACATCTTATGTGCATACATCCTAAACGATCCCCCCGTGATGCATGGGAGGTCTCGGAACTTGGCCCTATATGAGTCTGGGGTGATAGCATGGTAATCCAGGATAGTCCGCTTTACAATGTTATTGTCACAGACACCGCACTGAACTTGCTCACTGAGCCAGTGCGCGTGTCCTGAGTAAAGCGAACAGTGCTCAAAGCTACCTGTGGAGCGGGCAGCAACCGAGTAGATGTGTACTTCACACCCGCAGGACCTGAAGCACGTGACTGCTAGGGGCGTGGCCTAAACTCCACAGAGCTAGGAGCTGCAAGACAATTCCTAGCAGAGTAACTGCGAGACAAAGTTACCAAGGGGCATAGACAGTGAGAATAGTCAGGACGTAGCCAATGAGTCACACACAGAGATAGCTGCAAGGTACAAGAGGGGCGAGCAGAGAGTAGTCAGGTCACAGGCAATGAGTCATACACAGATAGTTGCAAGGTACAAGAGGGGCGAGCAGAGAGTAGTCAAGTCACAGGCAATGAGTCATACACAGATAATAACGCAGTACAAAATCAACAGGCAAACTCACAACGGGAAACAGAATCGGGTCAGAACCATATAAACAAGCTATAGCAACAAACAGGCACACGGGGGTCAGTACACTCGGCCAAAGGCAAAAGTATAACTGGCAGGGATTGAAGCTACCCAGGGGTTTATGAAGCTCTCCCAGAACCAGAAAGAGGCCACAATCATTAACCCCAAGTGTGCAGGTCAAAACCTGCACAGAGCTCCAGACATTAACCCCCGGTGTGCAGCTCAAAAACCTGCACTGGGATCATGACAGTACCCCCCTCTCAACGGGGGGCCTCTGGACCCCCAGGCTTCCCTGGGTACTTGGCATGGAACGCCTGAACCAGGCGATCTGCATGTACCGAGCGAGCAGGGACCCATGAGCGCTCTTCTGGTCCATATTCCTTCCAGTGGACCAGGTACTGCAAAGAGCGGCGCACCCGCCGAGAGTCCACAATATGTCCGACCTCATACTCCAATTGACCCTCCACCAGCACTGGAGGAACAACAGTCTCAGAGTTCTCTTTGACAGATCCTGCTGGTTTCAACAGAGACTTATGGAACACATTAGATATTTTTAAGGAGGCGGGGAGACGCAACCTATATGCCACAGGGTTGACTATCTCCATAATCTCGTACGGACCAATGAACTTTGGTCCCAACTTAACTGATGGTACCTTTAAGTTGATGTTACACGTGGAGAGCCAAACCTTCTCTCCCACCTGAAACATGTCTCCCGAGGCTCTCTTTTTGTCCGCAAAATATTTGTATCTCCCCTGGGCTCGAGAGATATTACGCCGGACTTCAGCCCAGAGGTTTTTTAACCGTTGAACGGACCCCTCTGCTCCTGGACAACCGGAATCCACCCGAGAAAACTCCCCAAAATGCGGATTAAAGCCATAGTTAATCAGGAATGGGGACATGTTGGTGGACTGACTCACCCGGTTGTTAAAAGCGAATTCAGCCAACGGTAACGCATCAGACCAATCCTCCTGTCTGGCGGAGGTCAGACACCTGAGAATTTGTTCCAGGGATTGATTGGTGCGTTCTGTCTGACCATTACTCTCCGAGTGATATGCCGACGAGAAGGAGAGTGAGATGCCCAATTTCATACAGAACGCCCTCCAAAATTTGGCCACAAACTGCACACCTCTGTCAGACACAACATTCAGGGGTACCCCATGCAATCGGACCACATGCTGCACAAACAATCTTGACAATGTTTCTGCTGAAGGTAATGCTGCCAAGGGAATGAAATGGGCCTGTTTAGAAAACCTATCCACCACCACCCAGATCACGGTATTGCCCCTGGAAGGTGGAAGGCCGGTAATAAAATCCATGGAAAGATGAGTCCATGGCCTATCAGGAACCGGTAAAGGTATGAGTTCCCCAGCCGGTCGGTTATGCGAGCTTTTGGAACGGGCACATATGTCACAAGCAGAAACAAAAAAATTCCTTGACATCGGACCTTAATGAAGGCCACCAAAAACCCCTGGCTACTGCCTCTCTAGTGGCCGTGATACCTGGATGAGCACTCAGCCTAGAATCATGAAACTCCTGCAGAAGTCTAGGCCGCAATGAATCTGGAACAAACAGTTTATCGCTTGGCCTGGTTGCCGGAGCTAGGGCTTGAGCCCTTAGGATTTCTTGTTCCAACTCAGTTGAGACCCCCGCCACTACCACCCCTGGGGGAAGAATGGAGGACAGCGGCTCAGGGGGAGACATTGGATCAAAACTTCTGGACAGGGCATCCGCTTTAACATTTTTGGACCCCGGTCGAAAAGTAATTGAGAACTAAAATCGTGAAAAAAAAAGTGACCAACGGGCCTGTCTAGGAGTAAGCCTCTTAGCAGATTCAAGGTATGCCAAATTTTTGTGATCCGTGACAACCGTGATAGGGTGAGCCGCCCCTTCCAAGAAGTGCCTCCATTCCTCAAACGCCAGCTTGACCGCAAGAAGTTCTCTATTGCCTACATCATAGTTTTTCTCAGCTGAAGAGAACTTCTTGGAGAAGAAGGCACAGGGTTTGAGATTGGTAAGGGTGGCCGGACCCTGGGACAGCACAGCCCCCACCCCCACTTCAGAAGCATCCACCTCCACAATGAATGGTTTGGATGGGTCAGGTTGCACCAACACCAGAGCAGACATGAAACATTTCTTAATCGCTGAGAAGGATTCCTTAGCGAGTACAGACCAATTTTTTACATCAGCTCCCTTCTGGGTAAGATCCGTGAGTGGTTTCACCACTTGTGAGAAACCTTTAATGAATCTCCGGTAATAGTTCGCAAATCCTAAGAAGCGCTGGAGCCCCTTGAGATCTCGAGGCTGAACCCAGTCAGCGATCGCCAGCACCTTCTTAGGATCCATACGAAACCCCTCACAGGACACAATCAACCCCAAAAAAGACAGCTCCTGTACAAAAAACGAACATTTTTCCAATTTGGCGAACAATTGGTTCTCCCTGAGTCTCTGGAGAACTGTCTTTAGATGTTGCAAGTGAGATTGACTGTCCAGGGAATACACCAAAATATCATCCAAATAAATAATAACAAAACGGCCTATCAGATCAGAAAACACAACATTGATGAAATTTTGGAAAATAGCGGGTGCATTAGTTAACCCAAATGGCATTACCAGGTTCTCAAAGAGTCCTTCTGATGTGAGGAATGCCGTTTTCCACTCGTCCCCTTCCCGAACCCTTATCAGATTGTAGGCCCCCCGCAGATCTAACTTGGAGAACCATTGGGCCCCAGCTAACTGGTTACATAAGTCTGGGATGAGGGGAAGCGGGTAAGAGTTCCTAACCGTTATCTTGTTCAGTTCCCGAAAGTCGAGGCACGGCCACAAACCACCATCTTTTTTCTTCACAAAGAAGAACCCTGCTGCCACAGGTGACACAGAAGGCCTGATATGCCCTTTGCGGAGACTCTCAGCTATGTACTCCTTCATGGCTTGGCGCTCAGGCCCAGACAAATTGAACAATCGAGCCTTAGGTAACTTGGCTCCGGGTACTAAATCAATGGCACAATCATAGGGTTTATGTGGTGGCAGCGCCTCAGCCTCACTTTCGGAAAAAACGTCTTCGAAATCTTTCAGGTACTCCGGAATACCTTCCAGATCGACAGACGACACAGACACGGATTTAACAGCGTTAACAAGATGTCCCCGGTTACCACATTTATTATTGCATCCCCATTGAGTGATTTCCCCTGTAACCCAATCAATGGTAGGATTATGGCGTTGAAGCCAAGGCATTCCCAGTACCAGTCCTGCAGGCAAGTTATCTAGCACCAGACAACTTAGTTTCTCCACATGAGTGGAACCCACTTTTAGAGAAAAAAGTTCAGACCTGCAACAGATACCATCTTGGGTCAGAGGAGATGAGTCAATTGCCACAAGTTTAACAGGATCATGAAGCCTGACTGTCCCTATCTTATTAAGAGTCATAACCTTGGTATCAATCAGGTTCACAGCCGAACCGCAGTCAATAAAAGCAGTAGTCTGAACAGGACCATAACCAAGTTCCAGTTCCACCTGCAGCACCATCTTTGCACATGAGGAAAATTGTACCTGAAGGTCTGGGTAGCCTCCTCGATTACTACCCAGACCTAGTCGTTTCCCGCCATCTTGGAGGATGACGGACAGGAGGGGCAGTCCTTCTTCCAATGTCCAGATTTCCCACAATAGAAGCACAACTGCTTTTCCCGGCGGCGTCTTCTTTCCTTTCCCTCACAGGTGACAGCGCTCACCTCCATAGCCATAGGAAGAGTCTGGGTCTCATCTCCACTGAAGAATAAGGGCGATTCCCGTTGCATAATGCCTCTAGCCCGCAGCCTGCGATCCATGCGAACCGCTTGGACCATGGCATCCTCCAGGGAGTCAGGCGGAGGATGGAGTGCCAAAGCATCCTTCAGACGTTCACACAGGCCTCTGTGGAACAGCCCCCGAAGGGCGGCATCACTCCAGAAAATCTCCGCTGCCCAACGTCTGAATTCAGTACAGAACCATTCGGCCGAGTGCTCCCCCTGACAGACACTCATTACTTTGTCCTCAGCCAACCGCACTCTATCAGGCTCATCATAAATAAGCCCTAAGGCTTCAAAAAATGCATCCACAGACATTCTCTCAGGGGCAGAAGAGGAAAGTGAGAATGCCCAGGCTTGTGGGGACCCCCTAAGCAGGGACATCACCACCCCCACCCTCTGTTTCTCATCCCCAGAGGAGCGGGGTTTCAAAGAAAAAAAAAAAGCTTACAGCCCTCCTTAAATGCCCTGAAATCATCCTTGTTACCAGAAAATATATCTGGCAATTTAACCGGGGATTCAGGTGGGACTAAAATGACATCTCTATTCCCCACCTGCTGGAAGCCTGCGGAAAGTACCCCCTGAAATGAGTCCTCAACCCGCCGTTGGGACTGGGCCAGAGCTTGGTGTTCCAAACTAAGCTTCTGCAGTGACTGAGTCAAGCTTTTCACCTGCTCAGATAAAGCACACATTGGGTCCATGCTGCAGAAGTGAGGAGAGAAAAAAAAAAAAAATTGTAGGCCAGTTATAATGTCACAGACACCGCACTGAACTTGCTCACTGAGCCAGTGCGCGTGTCCTGAGTAAAGCGAACAGTGCTCAAAGCTACCTGTGGCGCGGGCAGCAACCGAGTAGATGTGTACTTCACACCCGCAGGACCTGAAGCACGTGACTGCTAGGGGCGTGGCCTAAACTCCACAGAGCTAGGAGCTTCAAGACAATTCCTAGCAGAGTAACTGCGAGACAAAGTTACCAAGGGGCATAGACAGTGAGAATAGTCAGGACGTAGCCAATGAGTCACACACAGAGATAGCTGCAAGGTACAAGAGGGGCGAGCAGAGAGTAGTCAGGTCACAGGCAATGAGTCATACACAGATAGTTGCAAGGTACAAGAGGGGCGAGCAGAGAGTAGTCAAGTCACAGGCAATGAGTCATACACAGATAATAACGCAGTACAAAATCAACAGGCAAACTCACAACGGGAAACAGAATCGGGTCAGAACCATATAAACAAGCTATAGCAACAAACAGGCACACGGGGGTCAGTACACTCGGCCAAAGGCAAAAGTATAACTGGCAGGGATTGAAGCTACCCAGGGGTTTATGAAGCTCTCCCAGAACCAGAAAGAGGCCACAATCATTAACCCAAGTGTGCAGGTCAAAACCTGCACAGAGCTCCAGACATTAACCCCCGGTGTGCAGCTCAAAAACCTGCACTGGGATCATGACAGTTATAATCCCGGTTCCGCAGTGCATCAATGGTTCGGAAAGCCTCCGCCATGCATCCGTTCAGGAGCCCCACTAACAAACGCATCCAGCTAGAGTGGGCCACCTCCATCACAGCACACTGCTGCTCAAAGTCTTTGAAGAACCCCTCCACATCTCCAGAAGCCTCATCAAATGGCTTAAACTCTGTCCGGGTGATCCGTACAGGCTCCCGGATTGTTGGGGTTACACTCCACATTGCGTTACTACCTTTTTCAAGCTCCATTGCTTCTTGTCTCCGCTGTGCCCGGCGGGCAGCCTCCTCCTTGTACTCCTGAGAGACCCCAGGGCCCAGAACCGCCATCTCTTCTTCGTACCACACCAACCACTGGCTTTTCTGGAAGGGGGATCCCTGTCTCCAGTGCTCGTCCTTCAGACATCTGGGAGGAGGTGGCCGGGCTAGCGCCCACCAGTAGATCGATTAAGGCCTCTTTAGTCAGTCCCTGGTAGTTCAGGCCCAGGTCTCTGGCTCTCTCCTGTAAACTGCATACAGTCCAATTTCTGTACTCACTCTGTGGGTGGTTCTCCATTGGGTTACGCTCTGTTGATCCCACTGCTGCCACCAGTTGTCACGGGGTCCTTCTCTGGTATCACACAATCAACAGAGCAAGCGAAGAGTGAACAATTCCAAGACCTTTATTCAGGCAAAAATATGAAAAGTATTCCATATTCAGTCCACCACACAAAGGATAAGATTGTCCAGAATAAGAATGCAGTCCAGTATCAGGATAAAATGTCCAGGGAAACAATATTCCAAAACTCTAGCACCAGAGGATAAAATGGGTCCTTCTCTCTGAAATGCAGTCTTTACACGATCCTGTCCACACTGGAACTGACTTGCCCAGCTCCTGTTCTCCCCCGACCCCCTTCCTTGTCCAGGGAAAGTCAAACAAGTTGGGGGCGGTTTCCAGGCCCCCCAGAGGAGAACAAAGGGCTTTAGGGATTAATGCACTACAGGGGGGTCATCAAGAGACAGATACAGTGAGGCTGTAGACTTACAATGTAATAAGAAAAACACTATGAAAATAACTGGAATTGTTAAAAATAGGAATATACAAAAAATGACATCCACATAGCATATCACACCATCACAGGAACATTAAGCTGTTTGGAGATGGTATTACCTTTAACATGTTTGTCTATAATTATCTTTCACATTTCCTGAGACAGCTCTCTCCTTAGCCTTCTTTGGTCCTTGTTCTGTGTGGTCCCACCATTGACACCAAACAGCAGTGAATACTTTTCACCCAAATATCCAGACTGATTAAAAGTTTGTAGACACCTGTGATGCTAATCACAAGATCCATCTTAAGGTACTGTCACACTTAGCGATGCACCAGCGATCCCGACAACGATATGACCCGGTCAGGATCGCTGGTGCATCGCTAAGTGGTCGCTAGTGAGCTGCCAAACAGGCAGATCTCACCAGTGACATAGCAGTGGTCGGCGGTCGCTACTTACCTGTCAGACGAGGCGATGAAGACGTCCTCCCGCCCGCGTCCACGCGTCGCTCGTCTCCACAGCAGGAAGCCCAGCAGGAAGCTGACGACGGGAAACGGCCCAGGCCGTTCTCGCGCGATCAGCGATAACCAGCGGGGGAGCCAGTCGGAGGTAAGTATCACACTTAGCGATATCGCTAGCAATATCGCTGCTGCGTCACAAAACCAGTGACGTTATAGCGATATTGCTAGCGATATAGCTTAGTGTGACAGGCCCTTTAGTTTAACATGTCCCTATGAAAATATTTTGACCAATCTTTTCTAGGGGTACCATCAGTTTTGTCCAGACCACTTTTATTTGTATTTTTTCTGTTGAACCACAATTCAAATAAAATGTCTGATTGTCATTAGTTTTTCATTTTGTTTTCATTAGTTGACATTCAGTCAATTTAAATTGAAAATTACTTTTGTCTGTTTCAAGTTATTTCAGTGATCATTGTGGATTTTTCTTTCTTTAAACAGAGCCATACCCATCACCTCTTGTTAATTATTAAATGTTAATTCGCCTTACAAGGCTAGATAAAAAAAAAGCTTCATTTTGACGACTGAATAAAATATACAACATAATACATTTTTCAAAATTTATTTTAAATTGATAAAATCAGTTCACTGTTTAGAAATTAAGCACATCCCATATAAAGGTGTGAGCTAATATTGTGGAATCCGTGCCGATATCCAACATGTAATGTAACCAGTGTAACATAGTATCGTAATCAGTGTTATTATCAAAACAGTACGGATGGAATATTAGCTCTTGCTTACAATTGTATATAAACTCTCACTGTTCTCCAGGCATGATATACTTACGATCCCGCTACTCTAGAGAACATATCTGACATATAATGTAATTACTCTTTGTACAATTAATAACCTGAGAGTATAGACTATCTTCTGATATGTTCACATGTGAATGGAGACAATCCATCATATTAATGGTCCTTTTGACTTTTCATCCAGTTTCTAATCTGTTCAACCTGTGCGACCACACAGCTCTTTGCCGTGCCCCCTGCTGCAGTGTACTGTTCCACGCTGTTAGTATAGTTCCACAATTTGGACACGTCACTGGCAAACAGTGGACTGCATAAAATAGAGGCAGAACATAAAAATAAAGTTATATGGTAATATAAGAAGAGCAGAAGATATTCAAAGCTGTTTTTGTTGATGACCTTCCCCAAACCTCTTCCAACAAGGCTGAGACTCTACACATATTTAATCACGAAACAATCACATGTTTGTGCTAATTTTATAACTTTGGTATGACTGTAACAATTTAGCACTAATAAAGTTTCTATTCCTTCTTTTTTTGTTTATGGCCTGTTGCTTTGGAGACCAGCAGCAGAACATGCCCAGTGCTTACTGCAAGCTCTTTTCAATTGATCTTGTAAGAACTGTTTGAAGTTGGCATGAAGATTGATGGAGCTTACTGTTATTAGTGATGAGCGAGTCTACTCGTTACTTGAGATTTCCTGAGCATGCTCGCGTGACCTCCGAGTATTTGGGCGTGCTCGGAGATTTAGTTTGTGTCGTCGTAGCTGCATGATTTGCGGCTGCTGGACAGCCTAAATACATGTGGGGATTGCCTGTTTGTTAGGCATTCCCCGCATGTATTCAGGCTGTCCAGCAGCCGCAAATCATGCAGCTACGATGACAGAAACTACATCTCCGAACACATCCAAATACTCGGAGATCACCCGAGCATGCTCAGGAAATCTCAAGTAACGAGTAGACTGGCTCATCACTAGCTGTTACCTGTTAATCCCGACCAGCTTCAGCGCATTGTTTGCAAGCTAGGCAGCAGCGGTAGGTGGTCTCCTAGGCACATTTTTATAAGCAGTAAGGTTAAGTTCACACTAAGTGTTTTTTTTCTGCTAATTTTCAGCTGCGTTTTACAGTACCAGCAAATCTCATGTTTTTCGTCATCAGTATTTTGTGCTTTGCATGTTTTTTTGGACATAGAGCATGTCACTTCTTTCTGCGCTTTTCACTCATTGACTTGAATGGATGGTGAAAAAACGCTGAAAAAACACACCGGAATCATATTTTGCTGCGTTTTTCTGTGCCAAAACCTGACTCTATAGAATAGGACTTTTTTTTTTTAAATACTTAACTTTATCAGCATGCACAAGAGACAAATCAAGCATGCCAAAACCACCACAAAAAAAAACAAGGAAAACGTTTTTTTTTCCTGTAGCTTCTTTCCTACCAAGAGATCAAGTTTTGCTGCAGAAAAAACGCCTCGTGTGAACTTACCCTAAATTGTTAAGTGCTTGTTCTTATAAGCACTATCTAAGAGTATCCATCCATGAAGATGGGAATAATCCTTTAATTACTATTTTAGATCATTATTAATATCGGATAATTATTATAACTGTTCCCTAATGATGTCAGGAAAATTAAGGATTGAGCATCTTAAATTTGTGTGTGATGAAACGCTGAAAAATCCTGACATCTCTAGACAGGAGACGTGTAGATGCGTTACAGTATACTTCTGAATAGGGTATAAGCAGGAGAACCCACATAAAAGAGCGATCTGGGCTAATCAGGGGAGTTTGTAATGGTGAAGTGCTCCCTGGTCACTGCAGTAAGCTAAGCACAATCCCCTCCCTATCGGCGCTTTATAGTGACAGCCAATCGGGAGCCCAGTATCTGAGTGATATGATATGAATTAATCTATATAGCTGCTTTAGACAAAAAATGGTAGGACATTATGAATGGATGATTTACAAAGTTTCTTTATTTTCCTTTTTGGATGCATTTGAGCAATAAAAATTGGTAGATTGTGGACATAGCCCTAAGAAGGGGTAATACAGACATATATTGATGACCTAACTTCAATTAGGTCATCAATATCAGATCAGCTCCGAACACAGTCTAGAGACCATTATTGGGAGCTACAGCTCAGCTCCCATTCACTTCAATAAGAGCTAAGGTAGGCCATCTAGATCTAAACCCAGGACAACCACTTTAAAGCCAGTGATCCACTGAAATTTTACACCACTCTCCATCTAATGATGGCAGAAGGACCTTCAAACTGAGCAGGGAATGTCACAATTAGCCTGTGGTTTATGAAATAGGTGCAAAGGTAAACATACTGTCTCCAGTCTCTTACCTGATACTCTTCAAATCCTCCAGTGACATTTTATTGATCGTGAGGCCCTTGGTTTCTGCTAGCTGAACAACCTTTCCAGAGATTCCATGTGCTTGCCTGAATGGCATCTGTAATCCAAAAACATCCAAAGTCACAGGAAACCATCGCTCCTTTTGGCTGGGGTAATGATTTTCTTCCAGTCACTGCACCACCCCAAACATTTATTGCTGGTAAATGTCACATTGTATGACAATGAAACAGCTAGCATATTTTTCAGACTACAAGACGCACTTTTTTACCTCCAAAATTTGGGAAGAAAATGAGGGTGCGTCTTATAGTCCGAATGTACCTGGCTCGCTGTTGGGGAAGTGGCTTCGGCGGTGGAGCGGGGTCACAGGAGTTGGATCGGCATTGCAGGAAAACCAGTGGCGGCAAGAGCAGTGAATATTCATTTCTCCATAAAAGGGAAATGAATATTCACTGCTCCCCACTCCTATAATCCCACACCGCCACTCGGCTCCAAGGTCAGTGATATAGTAAATGAAGGTCAACATTTATACTACGCC
This sequence comes from Dendrobates tinctorius, assembly GCF_039654945.1. NCBI lineage: Eukaryota > Metazoa > Chordata > Amphibia > Anura > Dendrobatidae > Dendrobates > Dendrobates tinctorius. The sequence continues at coordinate 489,567 of NW_027361930.1, forward strand.
AGATGCTGGTGCCAAGAGGTTGGCGGGATAATGGACGTGGGAGCAGTGAAAATTAATTTCCCTTGAGGCTATGGGCCCACGTAGCGTTTTAAAACGCACACTAAAAAACGGACTCCTTCCCAGAAATCGCACAATTTCACCGCGATTCTGTTCGCGATTTTGCCGTGATTTTCTCAAGTACTTTCCAAGCGATTTGAAGCATCGCTTGGAAAGTGATTGACAGGTTGGTCACACTCATCAAACATAGTGTTTGACAAGTGTGAGCAGCTTTTTACTATTGAGGCCGCCTATGCGGCATCAATAGTAAAAGATAAAATGTTAAAAATAATAAAAAAAAATAAAAAATTGGGGTATATTTACCTTCCGACGTCCCGCGCTACCATCCCAGGCCACAGCGTTCCCAGCGATGCCTTGCAAGACCTGTGATGATGTTGGTCTCGCGTTACTATAGCGATCTCGCGAGACCGCTAGAGTCACGCGACACTACGTCATCACAGGACCTTGCCGCAAGGCCTTACTGGGAACGCTTGGCCGGGAATGCAGCGCGTGACGCCGGAAGGTAAATATACCACGATTTTTTATTTTTCATTCTTTTTTTTACAGGGGTATGGTACCCAGGGCCTAGAGGACAGTCTCCTCTCCTCCACACCGTGGGTACCAACCGCACATGAGACGCTTAACTTCCCGCATGATGGGCATAGCCACATGCGGGAAGTAAGCGATTCTCATGCATTCCTATGGGTGCGGAATCGCGGCAATTCTTTGCGATTCCGCACAAAAGAATGAGCATGCTGCGATTTTTTCCGCGATGCGTTTCCGCTGCGGAAAAAAGCGCAGCATTAGCACAGCATGTGTGGAATGCCATAGGAATGCATGGGGGGTGTTCTGTACACGATTTTTAAACGTTTTCGCTGCGTTTTCGCGCTGAAAATCGAGGCAAAAACGCTTAAAAATCGCATTGTGGGCACATAGCCTTAATGTAGAAATGAATATTCGCTGCTCCTGCCACCCCCGGCTTCCTGCAGTGGCGACCCTGCTACTGCCTTCAGTGCACTGTGACTGGGGGCACATGGCAGTGACGTAAAGCGCTGCTTATCGCATACAAGCCAAACTCATTTGGCAGCATCAGAAGAGGACCATGCATGCCGAAGGAGTGGATGGTATTTTTTTTTTTTTTTGCGTAAAAAAAAAAAAAAAAAAAGAGGCATATATATCAGGATGGGCCCATGATGGGGGACAAATACACCAGGATGAGGGACATATATACTGGGAAGGTGCCCAGGATGGGGGACATTAGTACAGAATTGGGGTACATTTACACAACAGATCCCCCCACAACAGTGCGTCATGACCACATTTCATGCTTCATTTTTTTTTTTAACTACTTTGTTCCTCTAAAACTTAGGTACATCTTATAGTCTGAAAAATACGGTAATTGCTCAGAATAAGGTCACTTTTTAGTCTACAATTTTTCCGTTGCAAATCTACAGCATTTAAAATGCCATATATGCTGCGGATTTACCCTGGAAATAGTCTGCTATATCTGGATGGCATTTTCAAGATCCATCTAGATGTATTGTACTGTCATTGGGGGCCAAGCAATCCATATCTGTAAATCCCCCACATCGACCATGTGGGGGATTTACAGATTTACCATGTGGGACTGGTCATATATAGCATACACAATACACAACCTTTATGTAGATCAGGTACCACTTACCCCTTTCCTGACTAAATAATAAGCAATGTCCGTGGCCAACATATCGGGACTCAGCGCTTTCTCCATTGCCTCTTTGTTAATCTAGAATCCAAAATTCCAAACATCTCAGTATGTGTCATTCCAAATAGCCAGTAATTTACTGCAGAAATCCATACACAAAGAAAATATCAGAAAACACAGCTATAAAATGTGTTATGTGCAGTCCTGCACAAATATAAAAAAAACATTGCTGCATGTGTGAATAAGTCTCTATATGCTTCATGAACCTGGTGTTTGGCCTTCACCATATTGTAGGGAAGATCTATGATGGAGTTGCTGGGAGATGGCACCTATTTATGGACATATACAGTGCTGGTATATTGTGGTTTCATCAGTAGTACATACAGTGGCATGTAAAAGTTTGGGCACCCCTGGTCAAAATTACTATTGTCAACAGTTAAACAAGTTGAAGATGAAATGATCTCTAAAAGGCCTAAAGTTAAAGATGACATATTTCTGTAGTATTTTAGGAAAAAAAAAAAAGATATATATTTTTTCATTTTTTAAATTTTAAAAATTACAAAAAAAGGAAAATAGGCTGATGCAAAAGTTTGGGCATCCTTGGAGATTTGTGTGCTCGGATAACTCTGACCAAGGTTTAAGACCTTAACTAGCCTGTTAGGGTTATGGCTTGTTCACTATCATTAGCTGGAAAGGCCATGCGATGCAAATTATACTGCTTTATAAAAACCCAGCCTCCTCTAACCTTGTGCCAAAAAACAGCAGCCATAGGTTCTTCTAAGCAGCTGCCTAGCACACTAAAAATGAAAATGGTGGAGGCCCACAAAGCAGGAGAAGGCTATAAGAAGATAGCAAAGCTTTTTCAAGTTGTCCTTTCCTCAGTTCAAACTGTAATTAAGAAATGTCAGTTAACAGTACCAGTGGACGTCAAGATAAAATCTCGAAGACCAAGCAAAATTTCAGTGAAAGCTGCTCGTATGATTGCTAAAAGAGGTAAATCAGAATGCCTCTTCAATGTAAAAGACCTTCAGAAAGATTTATCAGACTGTGGAGTTGGGGTACATTGGTCTACTGTTCAGAGACACCTGCAAAAATATGGCCTTAATGGAAGAGTCATCAGAAGAAAACCTCTTATGTGTCCTCACCAAAAAATTCAGAATCAGAAGTATGCAAAAGAACAAGCCTGATGCATTATGGAAACAAGTCCTGTTGGCCGATGAGGTTAAAATTCTTTGTCCACAATGATCAAAGATGTGTGGAGAAAAAAGTGCACATATTTTCAAGAAAAGAACATCTCATCAACCATTAAGCATGGGAGTGGATCAATGCTTTGGGGTTGTGTTGCAGCCAATGGGCATGGGGAACATTTCACGTGTAGAGTGCAGAATGGATTCAATGAAATTTCATCAAATTCTTGATGCAAACATATAATCTGTAAAAAGCTGAAGTTGAAAAGAGGATGGCTTCTACAAATGGATAATGATCCTAAACACAAGTCAAATTCCACAATAGACTACCTCAAAAAGCACAAGCTGAAGGTTTTACAATGGCCCTCACAGTCCCCTGATCTGAACAATATTGAAAATCTGTGGCTAGACCTCAAAAAAGCAGTGCATGCAAGACGACCCAGGAATCTCACAGAACTGGAAGAATTTTCCAAGGAAGAATGGATGGACATCCCTCAAAGTAGAACTGAAAGACTCTTGGCTGGCTACAAAAAGCGTTTACAAGCTGTGATACTTGCAAAAGGTGGTGCTACTAGGTACAACCCATGCAAATTTTTGCATTGGCCCATTTTCACTTTTTGTAATTTTTAAAATGTAAAAGATGAAAAAAAATATTTTTTAGCCTAAAATACAAAGGAAATGTGTCATCTTTAACATTAGCCCTTTTAGAGATCATTTCATCTTCAACTTGCTTAACTGTTTGCAATAACAGTCACTTTGACTAAAGGTGTCCACATTTTTACATGCCACTGTACATATTATCATGTAGTTTAGATCAGTAAATTACACAAACCCTCATAAAGATCGTGATTAAAGCAATAGCTAAAACAGATTTACCTGTAGTGTGGAAATCACACCAGATGCCACCTGAAGCACTGCGCATATGGTATCATAGACATCAAACATGGCCTCCTTGTCTTCCTGTACGTCAAAATACATGTACTTTTAATAACCATTCAATTTGTACCACTACTAATGCTGTATGTAAGCAAAACTACTGTTGTTTCCATGTTATAAGGTATTACAATAGATGGCTTTTATAACATTTTGGTGGAATGGTCCATGTGTAAATCTCAGAAAAAAATATGCACATATATGGCCACCATAAGGTATTCCACACAATGGGTGAGCATTATGGTGAACAATGGCATATTTACTAATGGACGCTTTAGAAAAATTTTTTACGCCCAAACGCTTATTGAAAGATTAGTATAATACATTACAGATAAGCTAAATTATTAGCCTGATTTTGATCCAGTGCCATGTCAATAGTCCGCTGTGGCTGGACCCCAGAGCCCTCCAACCTCCTCTTACCACCTGGCATTCCTGATGTCATCACTGCAGTGAGATATATATGATGTTATGCCAGTCCTGCTAATCAGGAGAGGCACCGGGGATGTCGGCAGGTAGGAGGAAGTCAACAGGGTTCCAGTTCCGGCAACCATGGATTAACAACCTGGTGGCTGGGAAATGGTCCTGGGAATCATCTTTTTCACTTTTATTAATAATCAAACATTGATTTGATTTAGAATTCCCTTTTGTTCATTCACTTTACACCAGAGAAGTCATACTCGCCTGTAGGTCCTTGTTATATGTACTTGGAAGGCCTTTCAGTGTCATCAGGAAACCAGAGCACTTGAAAAGAAATACATTTATAACAAGTTTAGAATATTTAGCTCACATCATTTCCACAAGTAGAAAGAGTAATCCAGAGTAGGCTTAAAGGTACTTGTAAACCTAGAGGCACACTGATGGGTGAGCTTTAGGTGTTCATATGTAGAAATCAGAAATCAAAATAGGACTATAGCCAAATCATGGATTTGGTAAAAAAAAAATAATACTGACAATATAGTATACTACTACTAATATATTACATGTTTTTTTCTACACCAGACTCTGGCGTAATTACAACAATAAACGTTATGGTGACATGACTTTACCAGACTCTGAAATCTGCCATTCAGGGCTCGAATAACAAATTCATTAACTTGTTCCTGTTCCTAGTAGATGGTGTTCTATTGTGACCTGTCTGATGTGTTTTGATGCCATTTTAAGCAAATGAGAAAATATATCTAATTTTTTGGTGATACATATAATCTGGATTAGAGGGAACCTGTCATGTAATATAACCCTGTTAATAAGTAGATATGGGGTTAATCTGTAGGTTAATAGCATTCTGAACCTGCCCAGCTCTCGCACTTAGGGCCCTGCTGCCAGGAGTAAATTAACTTACAGTCAAAGGCAGGGCCGCCGTCAGCACCCGGTGCACCCGGGCAAGTGCCGGTGCCCTGGCGAGACGGGGGGGCCCACTCACGCTGTCTGGGATAAAACGCACACACTCTTATCAGTGTCACCCTCACAGACGCCGTACTGTGCTGTATATCTCCATGCACTCGGCACACAGCAGGAGTCGCAGCAGCGTCCTGACAGGAATGACACGCACAGACTGAGGTGACAGCACTGTACTACTCCACACACAGCAGCAGCACCACAACAGAGACCTCCCCCAGCACGTGACCACTCACATGACCATGACGTCAGCGCAGGTCCTAGCGCCCACCACTAGGGCTCTAGCTTCCAGCCGGGAATTAAAGGCTCCGTGCGAGCCGGAGATAATGCAGCAGGTTGGTTAGGGGATTTTACTGCAATGTACGAATTTAAATGAGTATGTAGAAAAAACGAATGACAGGTGAGACATGAGCAGAGTGAGAAGAGCTCCCCAGCATCCCACTGCATTCTGATAGAAGGTACAGTAACTGCAGCCTTCTGCTAATCCAGCGCATTACGTGTGATTGCTGCCCTGTGGAGCGCATGATGAGCCGTGGCTGTCAGCAGTGGACAGGCAGGACAGGGGACTTGGCTCGCATTGATTTGCATTGTTGTTGCTGCTGCTTCCTGAGATCTGCTGCATTGAGATCTTTAAACTGCAACATCCCCAGCAGTGATCTGCACAGCAGATGGGACTGTGTTATGTAAAAGCACTGAAGATCCTGCCTGCCCTCAGCCACAGCCTGCCTGTCCTCAGCCACAGCCTGCCTGTCCTCAGCCAGAGGCCCACTCACGCTGTCTGGTATACAGCGCGCCGCACAACGCAGACTACGCGGTGACCGTCCGCCTGACTCAGAGGTGTCATAGCGGCCGGAACCATCAGACGAGGAGTGGGAGATTGGAGCTCTAACGGCCTGACTGATAGCCAGACGTCAATGAACAGCTAGCCTGTGAGTATCCGGCCTGTGGTGTGCGGCTCTGTATGTCTGCGGTACTGGCCCCGGTCAGCGCGGTGACCCCCGGGTAGAGGCACGCCCGGGTTTGGGCTCACGTGTGTGTCCTGCTGGTGTTGGTGGCTGAAGCCCGGAGTGTCATCTGCCTATGAGGCTGTGTGCTGCTCACGCGTACGGCCTGTGCTGGAGCGTGATAGCACTCCTGGGAATAGTGGGAAATGGCAAGGACTTGTCCCCCACGCGTGAGCCCTGCAGGGAGGTGACCAGGGGGTGGAGGCAGGTGGAGGTCACTGGCCACATCTCTAAGGTATAGGAGTCTATCAGTGTCTCTATAGCTAGCCATCTGCAGCAGGGGGCGCTGACTGTATTTTTTTTGTCCAAGGGTCATACTGAACAAATCCAGGGGCCCCACTAAATTAAAGGGGTGTTCCCTTCTGGAGCATATCTGATGTGTATACCATAAATAGGTACGAATCTAAAGACTTTAAGTTCAGTAAATATTTAAAGGGGTTGTCAAAATAGCCCAGTTTTATTTAAAGTCACATATGCAAGCATATATTAAAAATTCACCCTTTTACTATTGAATTTCCTTTTGTAGATGAGCACCCTAGCATTTTTGTACCCCTTTATATTATCAGATGGCCAGCGCTTCAGATCAAGTGACCATCTGACATCCTTCTAAAAACTACATTTCCATTTAAACACTGCTCTCCCTAGTGTGTCCAGTGTAACTGAGTGGCACTGATGACAGGGAGAAGCGGTGGAGCTACAGGACAGGCACATGCTCGCCCTGCATAGTGATGCCTACTGGTAACTGAGGAAGAGGGAGTAGGTCACAAAAATTGGCATATAAGGGGTTGACTTAGGCCTCTTTCACACATCAGGTTTTCGCCGTCAGGCGCGATCCGGCGCTTTTGACAGAAACCGGATCCGGCGAAATGCAATGCCGGATCCGGTTTCCCCCCCATTGACTTGCATTTGCGCCGGATGGCCATGCGTTTCATCCGGTTTTCGCCGGATCCGGCAATGTGTCGCAATGTGTCGCGATCCGGCGTCTGGAAAAAACGGTGACTGTAACGTTTTTTGTCTCCGGCGAAAAAGCCGGACTCGCCGGATCCGGCGCGTCCGGCTTTTTCACACAATGAAAGCCTATGAGCGCCGCAATGCGCCGGATCCGTTTTTTTGGTCTGAGCATGCTCAGTAGCTCTGCCCACAAGACATATATAAAAGCAAGACAGTGGGACCCACAGCCACACCCAACATGCCACCCAAGACAGCAACCAGGCGCAGGAGAAGGCAGGAGACATCTGCAGCAGCACCATCAGCACCACCCCAATTGGAGCAGCATGCTGAACAACGGGAGAGGAGTCCAGCAGCAGATGAGAGACGGTAATTATCAAATCACCCATTCCTCCAAACTAGGGCTATTGAATATCAAGATATTCATTGGCCCTTTGTTTCTCTTTATTCAACAGCCGCCCAATAGATGCAGCAGCAGCAGCAGCAGCAGCAATGGCAGCAGCTGGAACACCACCCACAGGCATGGAGTGTGGCCACCAGGAAGACAGCACATCATCTTCTGGGAGCCCTCCCTCGCATCGTCAGCGTTTGACGGTAAGTTTTTATTTCCAAAATCCATCTTCTCTGTAATATATGTCTATTCATTGCCTTTTATTTCAAAACAGGAATCACAAGATGAAGAGGAGCTCCCAGAAGAAGAAGGAAGGGGTGGACAGACACCTGGAGTGGGCTCACAATTGGTAAGTTTTTTGCATCAAACGCAGAAACACAACATCACACTACACACAACACATAGAAAACAATGTTCTGCAGACCACACACAGCAAACAAATGCCTACATCCAAAGACATAACATTTTTTGTTTTCTTCTCTAGTCTTCCCAATCTGGTGCTTGGCCAAGAGGTCCTCGCAGTGCCTCCCAGGGTCGTCGGCGACAGCAACGCGGCGGTCACCAGCGTGTAAGTATAAATATTTTTGCTTTGTTTTTTTGCACTTTTTATTTCATTTCTTTTGTGGAGGCTAATTATGTTATTTTTGTCTTTTTCTTTAACAGCCTTCACAGCGTGCTCCCGACTCTGACGGTGAGGATGGAGGGATTGATGTGGACCGCCTCATCGATCTCGTCAGAGAAAGGGAGCCGCTCTGGAATATGGCTGACCGCCGCCACGCTGACCTGATCGTTACCCGACGACTCTGGGAGGAAATCTGTTCGCTCCTTGTGGGCCGCTGGGAGGACCTCGAAGCTCGGGCCCAGATTAAAGAGCGTAAGTATACACAGTACCGGTTGCTTGATGTAAACCAGTGTTTCCCGAGCTCCAGTCCTCGTGGTCCCCACGGATCATGTGTTCAGGATTTCTATTTACTATGGAAATCCTGAAAACATGACCCCTGGGGACCATGAGGACTGGAGTTTGGGAAACACTGATGTTGTATACTAACCACTCCTTTCTCGTTTCAGGGAACAGAATTGTGAATCGGTGGCGGTCTGTGAGAGATCGTTTCAAGAAGGAGTTCAATAAAGAGATGCGGGCCACGAGTGGATCTGGAGGACGCAGGAGCAAGTACAAGTACGCAGAAGCCCTGTCGTTCCTCCGGGAAACAATGGTCACCAGAAGGTAAATATTACACACCACATGTGAAAAAAAAATGTTAGATGTAAATTTTTTTTTCAGCCAGGGCCATACCATGTCAGTATTTTAATTGTTTTTTTTTCTCTTTATTCCACAGCACGGTGAGCAGCACTCGGGAGCCGGCACGATTGGACCCTTCTGAGGCGATCCCTGAGGAGACCGGCACCGAGGGACACTTCGACCGCCCCGGTACATCTGCGGGTACTGGGCGGCAGCGGCAGAGGGGTCAGGAAAAGATTTATGCGCCAGAGTTCTTGCATCTGAATGCATCTTTCCAGAACTGTCTAAAAGTCTTGTCAGAGCAAATCTCCGCAGGCTATCAGCAGATCAACTCCAGCATTCTGGAGGTGAAGACACTTCTGCAAACCATGCATTCAGAAGCAAGATCTTCGCCAAACCACACCTTTTTCAGGTCTGTTGTGGAGCGCATGGAAACGCTCTCTCCTGCCCAGCAGATGCATGTAATGCATTCATGCCACGCTGCTCTCCAGCAAGTTACCTCCCAACCTCCTCCTCCTCCCACCACAGTAGTTCCTCCACCTGCACCCCCTCCAGCCACTTTCCATCCTCCCCCTCCTATTACATCTACACCCCCTCCAGCCACTTTCCATCCTCCCCCTCCTATTACATCTACACCCCCTCCAGCCACTTTCCATCCTCCCCCTCCTATTACATCTACACCCCCTCCAGCCACTTTCCATCCTCCCCCTCCTATTACATACCATCCACCTCCAGCCACTTTCCATCCTCCCCCTCCTATTACATACCATCCACCTCCCCAGCACCATCCACCTCCCAGCACCATCCACCTCCCCAGCACCATCCACCTCCCCAGCACCAGCAACCTCCCCAGCACCAGCAACCTCCCCAGCACCAGCAACCTCCCCAGTACCAGCAACCTCCCCAGTACCAGCAACCTCCCCAGTACCAGCAACCTCCCCAGTACCTGCAAACTCACCAGTACCAGCAACCTCCCCAGTACCAGACATCTCCCCACTTCCAGCAACCTGCCCCGTACCAGACATCTCCCCACTTCCAGCAACCTGCCCCGTACCAGACATCTCCCCACTTCCAGCAACCTGCCCCGTACCAGACATCTCCCCACTTCCAGCAACCTGCCCCGTACCAAACTCCTTCCTCATACAACTTGCCATCATCATCTGCTCCTACAGTCCCTGCCCAACCCTCCACTCCACCACCCACCACCTCTTCTGCTTCCCACATGTCCACCCATTCTGTAGTTTTTTCCACACCTTCACCTCTAACTGTTCGTTCCCCACCACGATCCCAGTCCTCTCTCCACACTCCCAGTGTCGAAGTGTCCCGCAGCCCCTACAGCAGTATTTCCACCACACACTACACAGATTTATAATGTGTGTATTTAAATAAAAATGACCAGTTTTATGGTTTCAGTTTTATAGTTTCAAAGTTTTATTAAACAAGTTTATTAAAATTTTTAAAAAGTTTACTAAAAAAACATTTTTCAATAAAAGTTAAATTATTTTACACTGGTTGTCTGTCATTTCTTTCTGCGGCGAAAAAGGTTAAATACAGGGTATTTAAAAGGTGAAATGGTATTCAAAACTAGGTATATAACTGTGGGTAAATTTTAGCTTTTTGCGACAGTTGTGTTCCTGGTTGTGTTTGAAGCAAAGTATTTCACCTAAAAAGTTGTGTTTATTGTTGGTGATTTCCTAACAATGTACACAACTTTTGTTAAAAGGTGAAATACTTTGCATAAAACACAACCAGGTACACACCTGTGGCCTAAAGCTAAAAATAGAGACCATGACAAGATAGCCAACTTTGGTTGGCAAAGGTATATACTGTTGGTACAGAAGGTACACAAGTTTGGTTGGGCACAAATCTTTCACACTCTGTCATCCTGCCAGTGTACTCTGCCTTGAGGTGACATAAAGTATAGTGCAAAATTGTCCCTCATTACTGAAACCGTCACAGAACTTCTAGTGGTAATGTCATGGTAATCTTGCAAGGTGGTTTCTTCAGAGGTGTCCTCAATGGAAATGGGTTCCTTGCAGATAACAAAATTGTGGAGTACCACGCACGCTTTGATCACCTCGTCCACAGTTTCTGTCTTGAGGTTGATCGCAGTCAATAGGACCCGCCATTTGGCTGTCAGAATACCAAAGGTACATTCAACCATTCTTCTTGCTCTTGTGAGGCGGTAATTAAAAATGCGTTTTGGTCTTGTCAATCCTCTGCTAGAGTATGGTTTCAAAAGGTGTTCTGACAGCTGGAAGGCTTCATCCCCTACACAGACAAATGGCATAGGTGGACCAGATGTTTGCGGCAGCGGTCTAGGTGGTGGGAACTGGAAGGTGTTTCCATACAGTTTACGCCCCATGGCAGACAGTTTGAAAACTTGAGAGTCATTGGAGCGGCCATAGGCCCCAATATCAACCGCAATAAATTTGTATTCCGCGTCAGCGATGGCCATGAGGACAATTGAAAAATATTTCTTGTAATTGAAATATTCCGATCCCGATCCAGCTGGCTTTACAATGCGGATATGTTTCCCGTCCACAGCTCCCAAGCAGTTTGGAAACTGACATATCTGTTGAAACTTGTCAGCAATTTCAATCCACCTCTCTGTTGTGGGCTCTGGTAAAAACTCTTCAGCTAAGGAGTCCCACAGTGCACGGCATGTGTACTTCACAATTCCAGATATGGTGGAAATCCCGAGTCTGTACTGGAAATGCAGTGACGAAAGGGATTCTCCAGTTGCAAGAAATCTGTGGGGAATTAAAAAACAATAAATTAGTTTTAAATCACAGCATTACATACCAAAACTGACCTATAACACTTGGAGATACAAACTACCACCAACAAGATTGCTGTGAAAGTGTGCTCTGATGCGATCATATCCAATAAATGTGGCTTACCTTAAAGTCACCATCAGACGCTCTGCGGGTGAAACAGAGAAGCGGCAATAGGTGTCCGCTTTTCTTATGAGGTGTGCAATGCGCTCCACCAAGTAATCAAAATTCTCCATTTTCATCCTAACATATCCAAAAAATTTATCCGGGTTTCGTCGAAGGTCCATGCATAGTGTAGAATAGACCCCACGCGTCATTCTCTTGGCTGTGATGGGGTGGATCCACAAACGTCGTCTACGATGCCTGATGCGCTGCTGTCTCGCTCTCTCCTTCTCCAGAACAATCACCCTCAAACGATTTGCCTCCGCTGTAAAATCCGCCAAATTCTTCAAAATATTTCCAATGACAACATCCATCTTCGCCAGTAACTTGCTCTTCTCTCCAACCTGCACTTTCTCCTCTACAACCTGTCAAAGAAGGGCTGTAGGAACATGCTATATATAGTTTTCCAGTAGCCAATCCCGTTCGGAAGGCCACATGGGTCAATTTTAAAAACCGGATCCGGCGTAATCCGTCGAAAAACGGATAGAAAAACGGATGAACCGGATGAGACGGATCCGGTTTTGTCTGTCCAGAAAAAGACGGATCCGCCAGAAAACCGGATCCGTCACATCCTGTTTTACGAAACATTTGCCGGATCCGGCGTTCCGGCACGACGCCGGATCGCGCCTGACGCCGAAAACCTGATGTGTGAAAGTAGCCTAATATAAAGCCCCTCTGCTGTATGGTATTGTAGAATTTACAATAGCTATCACTCATGTAAGAAGTGAAATCTCCTGCATTGTACTATACCTATATTTCTCTGCTGTATCTGTGCATCATGAATTGTGGTATGTGTTAAAGGGGCCCACTGAGACACTTTTGCCCGGGGCCCTCAAAAACCTGGAGCCGGCCCTGGTCACAGGGGTGGGGCCAGCACGCATTCCGTTACCGTTATGTGTATAGAGAGAACTGCCTATAACCACGCTCATGGCACTGACTGACTGCAGGCCCTAATGCTGAGCTGCTGTCAGTCATTGCTTGGAGCGTGGTTACAGCCGTCACTTTATATACACAGAAATATACTGTGCCGTCGCCACACATGTGACTGGAAGCCGAACACTCCCGGGGGGAATAAGGTTAATTTCCTCCTGGCAGTGGGGACGCCTCATGGTGTCAGAACGCTATTAACATGCAGATTGCCCCTATATCTGCACATTATTTTACATGACAGGTTCCCTTCAAATTAAGATGCTTTCACACTTTTGCAATCTACTTATTTTGTTGCAATTAAATTAAACTGAATGTGTCAACAGAAAATTAACTATTTTTTTAATCAGGTTTTTAAATTAAAAATACTTATTTTTTATTCATAATGTTATTCTTATTTTTCACATCACTATATATATATATATATATATATATATATATATATATATAATATATATAAAAATAAAAGAGAAATCTGTCAATTTTCACATTGGCCACTAAACTCAATGCTTGCCTTATACTTCTTGTTCTTTTCAGCAGCCAGATAGACATAGGCAGCGCTTAACTGAATCTGACTCTTGACTTCTATCGAAGTATTTCTGGGCAAGTGCTGATCTGGGCAAATATCACTTATTGTAAATGGTGGATCCTGTGTTGTTAGCGGTGTATAGAGGTGTTACCTGTCATTGTAATCCTGTCTGTTATGATAATGCTGAAGACTAGTGAAAATTCTGTACAGAACAAGAAGTAAGATTGGAGTAGAAGGCCTAGTGGCCAGTGTGAAATTATTTTTTAATATATGTAGTAATGAGGAAAAGAAGAAATAAAACAAAACACATTGGAGTTTAGGTCATTTTCCAATGACACATTCCCTATACAGTGTTGAGAACTATACGGCACTCCTGTAGAGTGAAGAGGTGCCCAAGTAGGTGTCACGGGGTGAATGCCATGGTATGACACGACCCAAAGGATGGTCGGTTAGCTAACGGCACAACACACATACAACGCGGATGGAATAGGTGAGAGGAAGGCCTTACCAATAGGGAATGAGGGATGGTCACCACCTGGGCTCCAACCTGAGCCTGTCCCTGCACTCAGCTAACACCCTATGCGGGTCCTTTCCTCCGCCGCCGTCAGGATACCTCGTCCCTCACGTCACCTAAACTGCCCTGGCTAGTGCACTGGTCGACGTAGGGCGCTAGCCTAGCCACTACAGATAATAATACACGGGATAATGACAAACAAGTAAGGGACGGGGAAAAACAACTTAGCTTATGGACACCGCTGCTAAGTTCCACACCGCAGATAACAACTGGAACTGAACTCCCAACACAAAACGTGGCTGACACCAGAGAGCTGCTCCTGCTAGGCTGGTCTCCAGAAAGGAACTATATCTTCAACAGTCAGCTGACACATCAGGTGACCTTTTAAAGGATTGTGGGAGTGGTCACCACCTGCATCAGCTGACCCAGCAGCATTGCAGTAACACCAGACTGCCAGCGGGGGAAAAACTGACATTAACCCCCGATCGTCCAAAAGGAAAAAAGTTTTAAACTGAGTGGAACCAGAGCTGTCACCAATCCAAAAATGGATCGTGACAGTAGGGTTCAAATCCATAAGTAGTATAGTAGACAAAACTTGGCACTCAGAAGGTTTGTAGTGAAGGATAACTTGTTTAAAGGGAACCAGTTACCAGGTTTGGCCAATATGAAATGCCGCCACCGCCTTTCAGGGCTGATATCCAGCATTCTATATTGCTGTATCTCTGCCCCCAACCCGACCTGGAAGACAAGAAAAATAACTTTTATTATATTAACCTGCGAGGCAGTCTGGTCTGAGGGGTGTTGCTCTTCTTGGTTCGGCGCCTCCCATCTTCTTGCGATGCTAGCCTCCTTCTTGGTTCGTGTGGATGATGCGTCCCTGCATCATTCACACAGGCTCCCCAGCATCGCGCTCCTGCACAGGCGTACTTCTCTGACCTGTTGAGTGCAGCGTAAAGTAATGCAGTGCACAGATGCCGGGAAAGGTCAAAAAGGCCCAGCGCCTTGCTCACTGCAAGACTTTGCTCTGCCCTCAACAGGTCAGAGAAGTTCGCCTGCACAGGAGCCTGATGCCGAGGAGACTGTGTGGATGACATAGGGATGCGTCATCCACACGAACTAAGAAGGAGGACGGCATTGCGAGAAGATGGGAGGCGCCGGACCAGGACCAGCGACACCCCTTAGACCGGACCGCCCGCAGGTGAGTATAATAAAGCTTATTTTTCTTCTTTTGCAGGTCGGAGCGGGGGCTTATCTAAAGCATTATAGAATGCTGTAGATAAGCCCTGAAAAGTGGTGGCCGTAACTCGTATCGGCCAAACCTGGTGACAGGTTCTCTTTAACAGGCAATCAGTATCAAAAATATTGTTTCAGTCTTGCTATAGTGCTAGGTGCTGTGATGCACGTCGCTCTGAAATAGCACCATTGCAAACCTTCTGAGTGCCAAGTTTTACCTACTACATTCCCTATAGAGTTCATTTAATTGCAAATGCAAGTGAAGGAAATTTTTGGTCAGACCTGGTGAGCTAACTAATTAGTCTACTGTGTGAGCTGGTGCTATAAGATTGTCCAGTGGCATCAGTATTCATGAATTACAAGGAAGTTGCCAGACCCTTTAGCATATCCTTTTTTCCTGTTAGATTGTGCCAATATATTCCATGGCACCATGCACAAAGAGCAACAGCTCACATAACCCCATTCCCACTCATAGTCAGTCAAGCACAGATACACTAGGACAACTGATCTATCAATAAGTAGGAGTGAGAGACAAAACCAAAGTACCCAACCACACAAATGTAGGAAGAATGTAAAAAGTGTGCCAACGGTTATTAATATATTATAGAAACTAGGATAAGGATGCAGTGTTATATGAAAATAACTGTGGTATCTACATAGCAAGCATGTGTCCCACCACAATTATGGAAAGGTTATACACAGAAATGTTGTAGGATAAGTCTATTGCCCATACTCGGCCAAAGACACGTCCAGCTTTGCTGCGGATTAGTTCCAAACTGTCCGGGTTTTTCTTCTGAGGCATTAAACTACTCCCAGTACTGGGGAGAAATAAGATGAAAATGTAAGTATTAATTTTTATAATGTATGCACCGCACCTTGCAGCATTTAAAAGTGGTCAAATCACATTAAAGGGAAGCTGTCAGTTGATTCATGCTGATTAAATTTCGGGCAGGATGAAACAGGGATAGACTCGCTTATTGTAAGAGTCTATGTTGTATTCAGATTCCCAGCAGTGTTTCAGGAAAAAATGTAGCTTACAGTGGACCTAAGAAAGGGATGAACAGCCATCAAAGTTGGTTTCCACTGTCTTCTGCACTACCAGCTATTAATAGACAAATAAGGGAGATTTTTTCTATACCAGATAGCAGAATAAAGGAACTTCACTGCGGTTTGTAGATCTTTAAAGGGAAATTTTCAGCAGTATTTTTTGGAGAGCACCATTATGTAGGAGCAGAGACCATTAGTCCAAGGATGTGTCTCTTACTGGGCTGTCATTTTCTGTTTCAATACAATTAGTGTTTAATCAGCAGGAGTTTATCACTACAGGACAACAGGCCTTGTGCCGTCTAGTCCAACCACGCCCACAGCACTGATTAGCAGCTCTCTCTTACTATAAAATGTACACAGAAAGCTGTAGTGTAGGTGGATTAATACTCAGCTCAACAACTGAGTCCTGCTAGATCTGTATTAGAGAACACTGTGACTCTATCGTAACTACTGCAACCATTAAACTAAGCAATAAATTGCTGGAATAAGGGTCTCTGCCCATACCTTATGGTGCTGTCAAAATGCATAGCAAAAAACTGATGACAGATTCCCTTTAAAATTGTAAGTGTTGGTAATATGGTATGCGATGTATAAACCACAAACCTGTAAGAGTCAGAGAGGGTAACGAAGCTGAACTCCTTAGTGCTGTAAATGATAAGATCTTCGGACATCTTACTAAGGTGAGTCATGCACAGAGAGGCCCAGAAAAGAAATTCCGCTGAAACCAAATCAGATGTATTTTGAGAGAATAGTAGCAAAGTGTGCGGCATAGCATATGGCAGCCGTGGCTTTCCTACACTTTTTCTAACATAATTGTACAAGCACAGCAACTTTGGTAATACATTGTCATAATGAGGCCTCCACTCTGTCTTATGGAGAGAGGTAGTTAAACAAGAAAAGTATTAAAATAAGCTGTAAATCCTGTTATATATATATTGATGAACAAACCTTGTCTACTCCTGTTTTACAAAGTTACAGAAATTAAATAAATCAACGGAAAACTATTTTATATGTAGATTTTTCTATAAAAATGTGTTGGTTTTACCTATAAAGTCTCGCTCACTGGTGGCATCCATGCTGTTCAGGCTCATTGAGTCAAATTTAAGTTCTGTCGATGATAAGTGTCCAAATTTAGATTCAGAATTTAGATAAGTTCAACACAGTTTATTATGATGATTGCAGGCACATAATGCTAACCACTTGGTGAGCTGATTTAATTCCTTAAGGGGTTTTCCGACGAACAAGGTACAGTTTAATCAATAGATCTTGGAATAAAAATAAGTTCAACAATTGGATGTGTAAAAAAAAAAAAATGTTCCTGTGCTGAGATAATCTTATACATGTGCCCCTGCTGTGTACTGTGTAATGTCTGTGTGTCCGACCGTACAGGAACATGGTCTGATCATACCACAGCTCCTGGGCAGGTAACAAAGCAAAAGAGAGTATACAGACATTACAGCACAGGATCACAGATCCACACTAGAAATTATTCTGTTAAATTAAAGGGGTTGTCTGGTGAAAACAAGTTATCATATCTATAGGATAGGTGATAACTTGTTAATCAGTGGGGGTCCGATCGCTTGGACCTGCACTGATCGGCAGAGCGGGGATTTTTATCCCTGTTAGGCTGCTTGTACATTTCCCGTATTTTTGCGGTCCGATTTTGCGTCCCATAGATTTCTATGGGGCCGCAAAATCAACCAGCAAAAATTCCATGTTACGCCATGTGCCGTACGGCCGTGAGGGCCATATTTGCGGCCGTGATAAAAGATCGAGCTTACTCGATCTTTTATACGGCGTACGGACACGGCCCCCATTGAAAGTCAATTGAAAGTTTGTTTTAGGGGTGCACCGTGGGTTCCGTTTTTGCCCCAATTTTTTTTCCCCAATACTATTTACATAGTATTGGAGAAATGAAAAACGGCGACCCGCAAGCTTTTTTGCGGTCTATTATTGCAGCAGACCGCAAAAAATGCGGCCCGCAAAAACGGGCCACAATAACAGACCACAAAAAATGCACTAATTGTAAAAGTAGCCTTAGAATAGAACAGCAGTGTGCATGCATTGATTGATGCTACATTCTAGAGCATTCTGCTTGGATACATATTCTTAATGTTTGTTAAAGGGAATCTGTCACCCATATTTAGTGATATCATGTAAAGATATCACTAAATTGTGCGTCCCATAAGGATTCTATTTGGGCTTTTGACTCCCCTCGACCCCGCACCTTTGAGGCATAAATACCTTTTTTAGCTTGTTGGTGATGCATGCAAATCGCCGTGGTCCGGTTCGAGGGGCGTGGCTTAGTGGTCTTCTCCCTCCTCGGCTTGCTTCACGTAATCTTCGTCTGTGAATACCACAGACGACGTAGGTTTCCGCGCTTTCGCAATGTAAAAGCCCCCAGCGCCTGCGCAGTATGCTTTGCCCAACTGTGGGCGAAGCATAAAATCGCTACTGTGCAAGCGCCGGTATTTTCCAGCGCGGACTATGCCCCGGACGTGTGTCCTGCATGTGAAGGGCTCGGGGGGAGTCAAAAGCCCGAATAGAATCCTTATGGGACGCATAATTTAGTGATATCTTTACATGATATCACTAAATATGGGTGACAGATTCTCTTTAACTTATAAAAAAGGAGATTATAGAGAAATTACAAAGCTCAGTATCTCATGTTTATAACACCAAGGCCCTAATTCATAAAGGCCGTTGATTTTCTCTCCGGTCTAGATGAGGGGATGTGGTGGAGTCAGACGCTCCTGATTCATAAAAGGTGAACAGCTCTTCATAAATCTGGAGCGTCTGACGAGTGGTGTGTACCTCAGTACGCCACGCCAGAAATCTCAATCCAGTCAGGAGGTGTAGTGAAATTTCTGTCATGAGTTAGACAAGCTGTGGCGTCACGCCACCACTACGCCCTGTCGTGCCTCAACTCCACCCTTTTCGGTGCAGCTGGGAGAAATTGGCATGAAGACGCCAACATTTTGCCACTTTTTGGTGTAAAAGCTTTGATGACTTGGGGCCCATGTTCACACAACTTATTAAGACCACAGCGTCTGTCAGACCATGTGCTAGTTACCAGTATCCACAATGATAGAGTAGCTTAGAAATAGAATCACCTATTGCGTAAAGGATGCCATATATAAAGTGCTCATCTATCTGCCCTGATCCTTTAATTTACTTCTTTGTTGCTGATAGTTTGGAGCTGTGCTTTCAGTATGCATGTCCCATGCAAAGAGTATATGGCTAATTAAATTACATAACTTTTCACTAATGGCCTCAATAGTGAGACTGAACTATTTGCATTCTAAACATAAAAGAAACTATGGTTTAATGCTGGTAATTCCAAATTAATGAAGGAGATAATAAACGTAATTATCCAATAACCAGGATTGCAATGTTACTGATTTATGTTATTTTGCAAAAGAATAACGCGGTAAACCACAAGTACCATAGCAACTTCCATTGTTAACCCATATGCAAGTTACAACCTTTAGGCGAGCGCTTGGTATATGGCTTCTTAAGTATGGACTATTGTGATACTGATGACTAGTATATGGTTTGACAGAAGGAATAGCTTAAAAAGTCTGTAATAATTTGGGTACAAGACTACCAGGAGAGTGACTCTTTAGATGATTTGGCATATGCATCTACAGTTATTTTATTAAATCTGATATTATTAGCTGTTGTGACAGGGCCAGGAGGACCATCAACATTTGTGATCTAGTTTCCGCTAAGAATCTCAGTTGTACCTTAAAAAAAAAAAAAAAAATCTATACTGTACATAAAAGAAAAAATAATAAAATAGTACCTTTACGTAGAAGTTCTCTGTCTATTCCTAAGGGATTTCCAGCTATTGCACCACTGTAGAAAAAAAAAAAAGAAAGAAAAAAATAGAATGAATAAGCAACCGGTTCTTATTTAAAGAGGTATGTCCATCTTAGCAATCGTTTTTGTTATCACTCCAAAGCATCAAAAAACTGTATGTAGTCTGATCGTGCAGTTCTAATTCTTTACATCTGTCCCCTACCATTTTCAGGGAATAATTGTCCTGATTTTCAGTGCTCTTTGACTTGCTGTAAAACTGGCCAACTTTTCATCAATTGAACTACTATGGATCCCACTTTTATTATCCAAAAATACTATCCTAATGGTAAAGTAGAATATAGCTTTGGTGATGTGACTTCACACCTAGTGTGCCAGTTAAGTTTGGGGGCTTAGACACTGGCTCTCTATTAGTCAGGGTCTCTCTCCAATGGATTTTGCTCTTGACTCTAAAGTGGTGTCTTCCCTATAAACTGAAGGTCAGTGACATTAAGACTCCATAGAAAATATGATGTCATTGTCTCGCCAATTACCGGAAGGGTGGAGGCATTTCAGGCCCATAAGAGCGTAAGCACATGCGATTACATTACAGGGTTGTTGTCATATGGGTAACAACAATGTAAATTTAGGAACTGCCAGTGACTCTGCATAATGTCTCCCCACAACAGGTGGCGATGTCACAGATAAGAAAGTGATGTGCAGAAACAACAGAAGGTGTGCCAGCCAAGAGGAATTAGAAAAAAAACAATTATTTTGTTACTAGATGGTGGCCCGATTCTAACGCATCGAGAATTCTAGAATATGTATGTATGCATGCTTGCCAGCGGGAGACTGACGTTCAAAAGATGGTCCAGGATCATCCACCACGATCGGCGATTTCACAGCGGGGGCCTGGTCGCTGCTGCGTGTCACACTGAGCAAGATCGCTAGCGCCGGTCGGGATACTTCCGCAGCTGCTTCCCGGCTGCGTCACCGCTGTCTCGCATGGTCCTCTCACCCCCCTATCCTAGTATGCATGGTCCCCTCACCCCCCTATCCTGGTATGCATGGTCCCCTCACCCCCCTATCCTGGTATGCATGGTCCCCTCACCCCCCTATCCTGGTATGCATGGGCCTCTCACCCCCCTATCCTGGTATGCATTGTCTCCTCTCCCCCCAATTCTGGTATGCATGGTTCTCTCACCCCCCTATCCTGGTATGCATGGTCCCCTCACCCCCCTATCCTGGTATGCATGGTCCCCTCACCCCCCTATCCTGGTATGCATGGGCCTCTCACCCCCCTATCCTGGTATGCATGGTCCCCTCACCCCCTATCCTGGTATGCATGGTTCTCTCACCCCCCTATCCTGGTATGCATGGTCTTCTCACCCCCCTATCCTGGTATGCATGGTCCTCTCACCCCCTTTCCTGGTATGCATGGTCCCCTCACCCTCAATCCTGATATGTATGGTCCCCGAACCCCCCTATCTTGGTATGCATGCTACCTCTCACCCCCCTTTCCTGATATGCATGGTCCTCTCACCCCCCTTTCCTGATATGCATGGTCCTCTCACCCTCCTTTCCTGATATACATCGTCCTCTCACCCCCCAATCCTGATATGCATGGTCCCCTCACCCCCTATCCTGGTATGCATGCTATCTCTCACCCCCCCTATCCTGATATGTATGGTCCTTTCACCCCTATTAAACTGCACACATACAAAAAAACCCCAAAACATTTATACTCGCCTTTCTTCCCTGTGCTCATGTTCTGCCGGAGGCCGAGGGAGGAGTCTGGCGCCGAAGTACGTGCATACCCATACCGTGCAGTCCGGCGCCATATTGCTGAAGGCACACTGCAAATGTATCTTCAGTAAAATGGCGCTGGATAGCGCTATGCGCATGCTCGATTCCAACACCGCACTCCTGCCCCGGTCTCCGGTGAGAAGAGAAGCGCATGGTCCCCTCACCCCCCTATCCTGGTATGCATGGTCCCCTCACCCCCCTATCCTGGTATGCATGGGCCTCTCACCCCCCTATCCTGGTATGCATGGTCCCCTCACCCCCTATCCTGGTATGCATGGTTCTCTCACCCCCCTATCCTGGTATGCATGGTCTTCTCACCCCCCTATCCTGGTATGCATGGTCCTCTCACCCCCTTTCCTGGTATGCATGGTCCCCTCACCCTCAATCCTGATATGTATGGTCCCCGAACCCCCCTATCTTGGTATGCATGCTACCTCTCACCCCCCTTTCCTGATATGCATGGTCCTCTCACCCCCCTTTCCTGATATGCATGGTCCTCTCACCCTCCTTTCCTGATATACATCGTCCTCTCACCCCCCAATCCTGATATGCATGGTCCCCTCACCCCCTATCCTGGTATGCATGCTATCTCTCACCCCCCCTATCCTGATATGTATGGTCCTTTCACCCCTATTAAACTGCACACATACAAAAAAAACCCAAAACATTTATACTCGCCTTTCTTCCCTGTGCTCATGTTCTGCCGGAGGCCGAGGGAGGAGTCTGGCGCCGAAGTACGTGCATACCCATACCGTGCAGTCCGGCGCCATATTGCTGAAGGCACACTGCAAATGTATCTTCAGTAAAATGGCGCTGGATAGCGCTATGCGCATGCTCGATTCCAACACCGCACTCCTGCCCCGGTCTCCGGTGAGAAGAGAAGCGCCGCGGCAACGCTCCTCCCGGTCAGGTAAGTATGCAATCCCCCGCGCCGCTGGTTGAGCTAATGAGCGGTGCTGCGTGGGATTTGAATCCCCCGCCAAGCCTCAGCTGACGGGCGGCTCAGCCAATGAGCGGAGCAGCGCGGCTTGGCGGGGGATTCAAATCCCGCGCGGCAACGCTCATTGCCTCAGCCGGCGGTGCGGGGGATTTGAATCCCGTGCCGCTCATTGAATCCCGGCCGCCATACCTAATGCATCGGGTATCTACTATATAATCGTCTAATTCTGTCTCTGGTCGCGGCCGGCCGGTCGCGGCCAGCCAGGCGCGACCAATCAGCGACGCGGGATTTCCGTTACAAACAGACAGACACAGACAGACAGAATTAGACGATTATATAGTAGATGGCAGAAAAAGCTCCTGAGTGTACAAAGAATGGATGTTGTACTGATCTCGAATAAGCTGTCCTCCTTATCCTCTGTATTCCTCCAGAAGTACTATCTACCACAGCATACAAAAGTCTTGTTTCATTCAAATCCTTTTCACTTTCCAAATCTATTAACTATAGAGTACTATTAGCCAGCACATGCACACTAAATGGCCCCTTTATTAGATACCCACATAGTAGCGTGCTGGACCTCCTTTTCTGTTGAAATCATTCTGCAGGAATATCAGCCCATGCGGACACGGTAACTTCTCTAATTAAGTGGTCATTAGTGTAGATAACCAAGTCATTTTAATCAAATGTATTTTCTACTTTTCACATAGTTTTTTTTCTCTTAGCCATGTACTTTAGATAGTGTCACATCTCTGGACCTGTTCCTGGACCTGCTCCAGGAACATCAGTATGGTCGCTCAGTGGTTAGCACTGCAGCCTTGCAGCGCTGGGGTCCTGGGTTCAAACTCACGAAGAACAACATCTGCACTGAGTTTGTATGTTCTCCCTGTGTTTGCCTGGGTTTCCTCCGGGTTTTCCGGTTTCATTCCACACGCCAAAGACACACTGATAGGGAATGTAGATCGTGAGCCTTATTCATTCTTTGGGAGCTGCTGGAGGAGAAGTGATGGCCAGTATCTATGGGCAGCACAGATGCTATCCAGGCACAGATTCTAGTGTGGGTAAAGTAGGTGAGCAGAAGCAATCAACCCCTGTTAAGGCCAATGAACTAATACAACACTCTACCCACTCTACTTAAATTCCCTACTTAAGGGCATGTCACACTAAGAGATATCGCTAGCAATATCGCTATAACTAGTGACGTTATAGCGATATTGCTAGCGATATCTCTGTGTCTGATACTTACCAGCGACCGGCTCCCCCGCTGGTTATCGCTGATCGCGCAAGAACGTTCAGGACCGTTTCTCGTCGTCAGCTTCCTGTGGCGCTTCCTGCTGTGAGGACGAGCGACGCGTGGAGCCGGGCGGGAGGACGCAGGATCGCCTGGTGTGACAGGTAAGTAGCGATCCCCGTCCCCAGCGATGTCGCTAGTGAGATCTGCCTATGTGGCAGCTCACTAGCGACCACTTAGCGATGTACCAGCGATCCTGACCGCGTCATATCGCTGGTCGGGATCGCTGGTACATCGCTAAGTGTGACAGTACCTTTACACCCAGGAGTTGTCAGATATTGTGCTTGGTTTATATATATAGCTTTGGGTATATATTCCTGTTGTTTCGTAATTAATTATGACTCAGTGATACCCCTAATCTTTACCTAAGCCTGTATGACTTTGCTGTTATCTACCTCATAGTATCTGACCCTGGCTGTTACTATGAATATGGTTTTGGCTACTTATTCTGTCTCTAGTTCTGTGCCTCTAGTTCCTGATCATGCTTTGTTTGACTATCCTTGCCTTAAGCTCACTCCTCTGTCCAACAGCAACATCGTGGACACAACCCAGGGAACCCGTCCAGATCCCTGTATAAGGGTTATACAGGGTGAAAGTAGAGGTTCCTATGGGACCTGCTTGTTGAAGTGGCCAACAGCCGTTGCTCTGGACTCTACCCTAAGGCGCGTTTGCAAATTTTCAACTGCGTTTTACAGTGCAGGCAAAATTTGAAATTTTAGAAATCTCATGGACACAACTTGGTTTTCATGTCATCAGTATTTTGTGCTTTTTTTTGCAAAATAGAGCATGTCACTTCTTTCAGCGTTTTTTCAGTGTTATTTTATCGTTTTTTACCCACTGAAAGCAATGGGTGGTGAAAAAACACTGAAAAATGCAGGTATCGGGTTTTGCAGCGTTTTTAATGAAAAATGTAAACATTGGCCGACCAAGATGTGAAATTGAACAAGGCCTGAGCAATTCAATGGCAGACCAAAGTATGAAAGTAAACAGTGTCCTACAAACTCAATGTACTGCCAATGTCCTAGGTAAATTATTCCAGACCAATTCTCCTCCTGCAGATGTTATATTTGTATGTGTATTTTTTCATGAACATAGCATTGGTGACCTGTGTTCATGATTCTGTGATGGAAGAAAAGCTGATCTTTGCGATCCTAAAAGACGCACCAAAAACCTGCGTTTTTGACGCTGCTTCTTTTCTGCCAAGAGTGCAGGTTTTGCTGCAGGAAAAAAACGCTGAATATAGCTTAAAGGTGCATGATTAACTTGGATGCAAATGCATTTTATTCAACAGATCAAAATAATAATAATAATAATAATTAATTTACCTTCCTAGGGGTAAAACATTGATTCGCTTCCGTATCTCCCCAAGTCTCTCAGCATCCCTACATAATGCCACAGCGTGGCTGATAGATAAGGAAAAAAAATAGTTACAAATATGTATTATGGCTAGTATTATATATGTGTCACTAAAAAAGCCTCATGGCTTCTGTAAGAAAAGGCAAAGTCAGGCGAGGGACAATTGAGTTGTATGAAGCCAAGATAAGAAAAAACAGTCCGTTACCTTAGTATCCAATGACTCCATCGAATAGGCTGTGCTCTCTGCATGTGAGTATATCCAGGGAATAAAATATCAACCTCTCTGTATTAAAAAAAAAAAAGAAAAGCAAAATATTTGAGCTGCAGAGAAAAACCTATAAAATAAATACTGAAAATACAAAAAATTCTAATGTAATAATATTTAATAGGATGCAATTAAATTTCTTAGAGAATCCTGACCTTGTGTCAAGGTCCTGTCTTATTAGCCAGTGGTGCTGTTTTCTTCCTTTATGGGCTAGATTCTGTCTGTCCCTCAATTCCAGCGCATTTTATTTGTCCCTTGTGGCCTAGAAGCTTCAGTTTATTACTTTAGTTCTGCCCAATAGCTAAAAGAATATCTTTTGTCCTTGGAGATCTATTGGTTTCTTTTCATCACTGATTGTCCAGCACCAAAGGTCTTGTGGTGCATTCTTTCTCACCACGCGACAACAAATCAGACCAGTCTCAATGCAGAAAACAGAATCTGTGCAACCAGGGCTCCAGTGTGCTATGGTGCTTGGGCAGAAGAGTGGTCTGCAGAACTTCCCAACTACTGTTCTCTAAAGCAGTCTTTATATAGCACTTGATAGGCATGTAGATTATAGGAAGCTGAATAAAACGATATCTTGATATCTGCAATCTGATGTCTTAGGCCTCTTTCACACTTCCGTTTTTTACAACCAGTCAAAATCCGCCAGGTTTTGAAAAAAACGGATCCGCACAATTTTTTTTTGCGGATCCGTTTTTTTCCCCATTGACTTTCATTATTGGCGGATCTTGATGGATTGCCGTCCGTTGCATCCGTTTTTGTGCGGATCGGCCATAATGTTGCTGTCCGTCAACATCCTCAAAGATTTCCAAACGGAGCTTGCAACGTTTTTTTGGCCGGCGGATCCTCCAGACACTGATTTAACCAGAAATTCTGTCTGGGTGCGGGACAAAAAAAAAAAATTCTCTCTCTCTCTCTCTCCCTCCCTCTCTCTCTCTCTCCTTCTCTCTCTCTCTCCCTCTCTCTCTCTCTCCCTCTCTCTCGCCCTCTCTCCCTCCCTCTCTCTCTCCCTCCCTCTCTCTCTCTCTCTCTCTCTCTCTCCCTCCCTCCCTCTCTCTCCCTCTCTCTCTCTCTCCTTCCCGGCCAGCGATTCCTTTAAATTTCCTCAAAAAACGGATCCTGTGGCATCCGTTCACATCAGTTAAGAACGGATCCGATTGTCCGCCTTTTTGGCGGATTTTAACTGACACAAATAACTGAAGTGTGAAAGAGGCCTTATTCCAGACAAATCCACATTTTTATTATATACAAATGAGCTGTTGTGATCTATGGACAGACATATATCTGTATGAAAATCTGCCTTCAAAGCGTATTTTAAATAAAAGGGGTGTTACCAGTGTGAGACATGCCATGACTGACACTTTGCTTTCATAATCACACACAGCTCTGCAATGAGATCAGAACTAACACAGTACAGCAGAGCTAACAAAGTACATCAGAAGTTATCTTTGTTCCAATACAAAAACATTCGTAGTTGTCCTCTGACTGTGCTTCAGATTCCATGGTACAGGCTGCCAGTATGGGGGAAGAACAGTATAGCAGAGATGACAGCTCTGTAAGAAGACAGCTGCAAATGTGCTTGTTGTGTTTGTAATCAGACAAGGTTCAACTCTGCTGTATTGCGTTGGTTATAATCAGGCACAGCTCTGCAGCAGAGCTGCCAGCACTATGAGAGGACAACTGCTGCTGCAAATGTGTATGAATGAGGCAAAATCACTTCTGCTGTATGGTGTTAGTTCTGATATACGAGGATTGTTATGTGTCTCCCAGGATGTGCACAGAAACATACTACAGCTGCTGGAGAGCATTGTAATTACAGCCGCAGCTGGGGTTACAATGCAAAATAAAATAGAGTGTGGATCTGGTCATACTATTTGACCAAGTCAGATTTAAGAAAACTTGACGTGGGCTTTTATTTTTGGAAAGATCTGTAAGTTGGTAGTGGAACGGATCTCTCCCTCAAATCCGGGTCTTGGGAGTGGCCATGTCCACGATACCCATTTAAACTTTCAGTTAACATTTGGCTGTGTCTGTATTTGGTGTGGATCTGGTCATACTATTTGACCAAGTCAGATTTAAGAAAACTTGACGTGGGCTTTTATTTTTGGAAAGATCTGTAAGTTGGTAGTGGAACGGATCTCTCCCTCAAATCCGGGTCTTGGGAGTGGCCATGTCCACGATACCCATTTAAACTTTCAGTTAACGTTTGGCTGTGTCTGTATTTGGTTTTGTAAGAAACAGAGCTGGAGCTCTGTGCAGGCCTGTCTGTGTGAGACTAAACACAGAACAGAGACTTGAGCAAGCCATTACCGCACCCACGGAGTATACAGTGGTGCAGTTGTCCATGGCAACAGACTGACACGGACATTCTGGCTTCGAACCATTGAATAAAGTTTTGGATTTCTTGTAAGTTGAACTTTTTTGGGTCCTTGCCTCATTGCCACACGGACATGAAAGCTGCTGCCTTACAATATATACATATACATCTATGGCAAAAATTAAGAGACCACTGCACAGTTTTATAAAAATCAGCTTCTCTACATGTCTGACAGCCATTCCATTCCAGTGTCAGTTGAATTCCAACCAGAGTACACCTCATTCTACTTAAAGCCCCTTTACATTTAGCGATGCACCAGCGATCCCGACCACGATACGACCTGGTCAGGATCGCTGGTGCATCGCTAAATGGTCGCTAGTGAGCTGGCACACAGGCAGATCTCACAGCGATGCAGCAGTGATACAGCGGTCGTTACTTACCTTTCAGACACTGCGATCCTGACGTCCTCCCGTCCACGTCCACGCGTCGCTCGTCGGCGCCAGCAGGAAGCGCCCGACGAGAAATGGAGCTGCGCGATCAGCGATGGACAGCGGGGGAGCCAGTCGGAAGTAAGTATCACACATAGCGATATCGCTGCTGCGTCACAAAATCGGTGATGCTTTAGTGATATTGTTAGCGATATCGCTATGTGTAAAACCCCCTTTAATGTGCTTCTGATTAGGTGATCACCTGAACCAAATATTATTCGACAAAGGGAAGTATAAAAAACCCTGCTCTGGTGTTCACAGTCCTCTTTCAATAGGACAAGCTGGATGGCAAAACAAGTGCAAGTAATAGTCTAGAAGTAATAGGAATTAAAAAATAACTTTTATCCATGCCAAAGGAGTTGAAAAGAAAAGTCTTGAGTGAGGAAAAGAAGGGCTCAATTCTGGCTTTACTAGCAGAGGGATACAGTGAGCGTCATGTTGCCTCCATCCTTAAAATTTCTAAGACGGCAGTCCATTACAACAAGGTCAAGCAGCAGACATTGGGGACAACGAAGTTACAGACCGGCAGAGGGAGAAAACGACCGGGATGACCGTCATCTTATTAGAATGTAACTCAGCAACTGCAGGATGACATCATGTGACCTACAAAAGGAATGGCAAATGGCAGCTGGGGTGAAGTGCACGGAAAGAACAG
The DNA here is from genome assembly GCF_039654945.1 of Dendrobates tinctorius. Lineage (NCBI taxonomy): Eukaryota > Metazoa > Chordata > Amphibia > Anura > Dendrobatidae > Dendrobates > Dendrobates tinctorius. The sequence continues at coordinate 518,490 of NW_027361930.1, forward strand.
TTTGTAACAGGCTCCTAGAGGCAGGGCTCAAGTCATATGAAGCTAGAAAAAAGCCTTTCATCAATGAGAAGCAAAGGAGAGCCAGGCTGAAGTTTACTAAAGACCATAAGGATTGGACCATAGAGGACTGGAGTAAGGTAGTCTTCTCTGATGAATTCAATTTTCAGCTTTGACCAACACCTTGTTGTCTAATGGGTAGACAGAGACCTGGAGAGGCATACAAGCTCAGAGTTTTGCACCCACTGTTAAATTTGGTGGCGGATTGGTGATGATCTGGGGATGCTTCAGCAAGGCTGGAATTGAGCAGGTTAATCTTTACAAAGGATGTATGAATCAAGCCGCATACAAGGTTATCCTGGAAAAACAATTGATTCCTTCTGCTCAGGCAATGATCCCCAACTCTGAGGACTGGTTTTTCCAGCAGGACAATGCGCCATGCCACACAGCTAGGTCAATCAATGTGTAGGTGAAGGACCACCACATCAAATCGCTGTCATGGCAGCGCAATCTCCAGACTTGAACCCCATTACAAACCTCTGGAATGTAATCAAGAGGAAGATGGATAGTCACAAGCCATCAAAGAACTGCTTACATTTTTGTACCAGGAGTGGCATAAGGTCACCCAAAAGCAGTGTGAAAGACTGGTGGAACGCATGCCAAGACGCATGAAAGCTGTGATTAAAAATCATGGTTATTCTACAAAATATTGATTTCTGAACTCTTCCTGAGTTAAAACATTAGTATTGTTGTTTCTAAATGATTATGAACTTGTTTTGTTAGCATTATTTGAGGTCTGCAAGCACTGCATCTTTTTGTTATTTTGGCCATTTTTCATTTTCTGAAAATAAATACAAAATTTAGTGCTTGGAAATACAAAGACATGTTGCCAGTAGTTTATAGAATAAAAGAGCAATTTATATTTTACTCAAAGATATACCTATAAATAGAAAAATGAGACAAAATGAAAATTTTCCAGTGGTCTCTTAATTTTTGCCAGAGTTATATATGTGAGGGGTTGACTCACTCTACTGCTTCACAAGGTAGTCACAGGAACAGTTCTGGTTGTAATTCACCTGCTGGTTTATTGTAGACAGCATAAACCTTAACAGAGCCTTTCTGGCATAACTGTAAAACAAAGATAAAGTCTATCAGAGTCCTTGTCCTGCAGGCTTCACTGCAGGTAACGCACACAGCGTCCTTAGCTCCTATAGGAGCCACACGGAGTTCCACCTCTCTCCCAATACACATCAAGCGTGGTCAGTTCTTCATATCTATTTATGCCAATGACAGAATTAAATAAAATTCTGTTGCTCAGGTATACATGTGACATCAATAGAGAATTTGCTTTACAGAGTACAAGGACAAATCAATTGCACTGCAGAAAGAGTCAATGGGCCACGAGGTATGTTGCAAGAGCAAGGTCACTAACCCTATGATTACAGACAGTGGTCCTTCATTTCACAATCTTGCCATGTGATGGCAGGTGATCTAATAAATAGCAAAAAAAAAAACAGCCATCAGATAAGTTCCTGAGCCATAATGCAAAATGTCTAGCTGGGTCCCTACCTACAATTTGACTCTGTCGCCTCTGACAACAGACCTGGTTGTTACTGAAATCTCTGCACTAGACCTACCATATGAGGACATATTAAGATTAGACAATGCATGAAGTTTCCCATATATTGCTCTTTTGCTATAAGAGCTGTCATTTGTTTCGCAGAATTAATTGTTATTTTTACTCAAACCACATGAGAAATTAATGATAAGAAATGGGGAAACTCATTACAATTTACATTAAAAAATACATTTAATTTCACAATAAATCAGAATTTTATTTATACAAAATCAGTGAACCCAAATACCCCCAGTACATGCTTATACGTGTGCCTCCAGTCCTTTGCCTGTAGTAAGAGAATGAATGAGTGGCTGCAATACAGCTACAGAGCTCCTCATTCCCAGGGACAACTCAAGAGGAGTGTATGGAAGTATCCAACGTGGCTGATCCTCCTTTCTTCTGCGATTTCACATTCAACAGGGTTTGTTGGAACCCATACACATTAGATTGTCAAAATTGACAACTCTTGTTTACGCACAATCACGCAACCCCCAACATTAAGGCTGTGTGCCCACGTAGCGATTTTTAAGCGTTTTTGCCGTGATTTTCGGCACGAAAACGTTTAAAAATCGTGTACAGAACGCCCCCCATGCATTCCTATGGCATTTCGCACATGCTGTGCTAATGCTGCGCTTTCTTCCGCGGCGGAATCGCATCGCGGAAAAAAATCGCAGCATGCTCATTCTTTTGTGCGGAATCGCAAAGAATTGCCGCGATTCCACACCCATAGGAATGCATGAGAATCGCTTACTTCCCGCATGTGGCTATGCCCACCATGCGGGAAGTTAAGCGTCTCATGTGCGGTTGGTACCCACGGTGTGGAGGAGAGGAGACTGTCCTCCAGGCCCTGGGTACCATACCCCTGTAAAAAAATAAAAAATCGGGGTATATTTACCTTCCGGCGTCACGCGTTGCATTCCCGGCCTCAGCGTTCCCAGTAATGCCTTGCGGCAAGGTCCTGTGATGACGTAGTCTCGAGTGACTCTAGCGGTCTCGCGAGATCGCTATAGCAACGCGAGACCAACGTTATCACAGGTCTCGCAAGACATTACTGGGAACGCTGAGGCCGGGATGGCAGCGCGGGACATCGGAAGGTAAATATACCCTGATTTTTTTTATTTTTTTAGCATTTTAACATTCAATCTTTTACTATTGATGCCGCATAGGCGGCCTCAATAGCAAAAAGCTGCTCACACTTGTCAAACACTATGTTTGACGAGTGTGACCAACTTGTCAATCACTTTCCAAGCGATGCTTCAAATCGCTTGGAAAGTGCTTGAATATCGCAAGCAAAAATTGCGGCAAAATCGCCATAAAATCGCGGTGAAATCGCACGGAAACAACCGCGCGATTTCTGGGAAGGAGTCCGGTTTTTAGTGTCCGGAATAAAACGCTACGTGGGCACATAGCCTAAAATGACATTAGAATCCTTGACTTACATGGCTGCCCTGTCAACCATAGTCCGGATAAGACGAGTCAAATGCAGGTATAGAGCAGAGCAAGAATCCCGCAGCCATAATCTCATGTCAGTCACAACCTAAAGTGAAAAATAAAAACATCACCACAAACTGGAATTTACCATAGAAAAAAAAGGTTGAATATGACCAATGTCCATTAGGTTAAATCTCATTTTTTAAATCTAATTTTTTCTTGCATTGTTGATCTAGAGACAAATGTGTTTCTTTAAAGAGATTTTAAAGGCAATCTGTCAAGTAAAATAAAGCTGTTAACCTGTAGATATGGGGTTAATCTGCAGGTTAATAGCGTTCTGACACCATTCAGCATCGGCACCGAGAGCCCTACTAACGGGAGAAAATGAACTTTATTCCCCCCCCCCCCCCAGCAGCTTTCGACTTTCAGTCATAGGGGTGGCACTGGCACGCTTTCAGTCAACGCTCAATATATAGAGAGCATTGGCTGGGACCGCGCCACTTGCACTGTTTGACAGCAGGGTCAGTATTAGAGCTGAAAAAAGAATGAAGCAGGAATGAAAAAGAGCAAAAAATGTCCACTTTTGACCTGATATTAAGAGGATAACAACTTAGATGGGAGGAGGCGTGCGTCTATAATAAAAAGATGCTGTATAAATATGGTAAATATGTGAATATCTACTCCAGACCTACTCCTAAATTATATCAGTACCAATTCCCACAAATGAGACCAATTTCTCCAATTGTGCTATAGTATATGAAATCATTTGTGCTGGAAGCCAAACTCTCAATACCTGATCATTTCTGCTTCGTCCAGTATGAAGCTTTCCTGCAGGCTCTCCTATAAGTTCCTAGGCATACAACAAAGAAAACAGGAATTACTGGAGAATCCACTCAGGAATATCCACTATATAAAAACATGTCCTTGCATTTGTTTGGAAGGAGGGGGAATAATGAGCCCTGATTTAGGTTTCTAGTAAAATCTATACAGATGGCTACCATACATGGCCAAACGTATGTGGACACCAAAGATCATTGCTGTGAATGAAATTGTGGCAACCTACTCTTCTGCAGGGTATGTACATTTCCAAGCAAGAGTGGAAAATAAAGAAAAGCAAGAACTTTTCTATGTCCAATCTTTCAGGTGAACATGGTTACCTTGAGGCGACGCTCATTAGCAGTGTGAATATCTTCATCAGCTTTTGTCAGGACGAAAGTGCCTTGAGACCATTCCTCATGGATCTTGAAGGAAACAAATGACTACTTTAATAATGATGGAAATCCAAACAAAAAATCATCATGAAATATATCACGAAGATTGAAGAAGTGAAAACAGAGGTAAGTTATAAAAAAGTTCCAATTTTATTGATAAACAATTTTAAAATAATAAAGAATTACATAAAGAAGACATAAAAAGGGGTCTCCAACATAAGGGGGATCAGAATGACCAGCAAAAATAGAAATATTTAAATTCCCCATATGGTGCAAAACACATATATTCGCTGTATCATGTTATTAATTGTGCATCTGTAATCCATAGTGCCAATAGATCCCCATCCAAAATAAATATCCTATGGCCTAAAAAATCCACCAGCAATTGCACCAATCCTTTGTAATTTTCTGGTAGGACAGAGGCTTGAGTGTATTGATTCATATCAATCTCCCTTGGTGCCCTTCCTCTTCTCCTGGGCCCACCCTCTCCCCTCCCCTCCCTCCCCCTCAACACCACAGATATTAGGCCATATATCCTCTATAGTGCGGCTGCATTTTGTTTTAGCAAATTTTAGCAATATTTATTGCAATTGCTGCAATTGGATTTACTTATTGAAGTGACCATTGCCGTAATAATTTAGGATTATGGGTATATTTAATAATGATGGGTAACATGAGTGAAAGAAACAATTCCTTATCTTTCTCAGCTAAGCATAAATGTTAGGAACACCGCACTGCACTTGCTCACTGAGCCAGTGCGCATGTCCTGAGACAAAAGATACCTGTGGAGCGGGGTAGCAGCAGTGAAGATGCGTACTTCAGACTAACAGGGCCTGAAGCACGTGACTGCTGGGGGCACGGCCTAAGCTCCACAGAGCTAGGAGCTGAAGGAAAACTCCTAGAAAGGTAACTACGGGACAAGTTACCAAGGGGCTTAGGCAGAGACATAAACCAGATTAAGCCGAGGTCAAAGCACGAGATAGCACGACAATACCAAAGGGTTAGACAGAGTGAATAGTCAGGACGTAGCAATAGATCAGAAAACCATAACGGGCAATAGACGGTACAATAAGGACAAACTGTAACGGAGTAACAATAGCCAAGCCAGGAGGTCAGAACCGGAGAAGACGATAGTACCACAACGTGAGACAGAGAACAGAGTGAGGGGACAGACCGGGTCATACACGGGAAGCAAACAAGCAACGCAGTATACACGCACACCAGGGGTCAGACACACAGCCAGAATAACAGTATAGCTGACAGAGAACCCTTGTCTGGAGTGAGTATAAATACCTCTCCCAGATGCAAAGAGAGTGTTAGGCGTCAGGTTTCTGTGTCTGCTCTGCAGGAATCCAGAGCCTCGCATTCTGCGGTCTCCTGCTGTCTATCTACTGCAGAGAAGATTACTTTGCAGCAGACCGCTCCAGAGACTATCCACATGCGTAATATCAGAGGGAAGGGGTTTCAAATGAGTCAGTCACTAGAGTCATACATCCATCGCCATTCACACATTTAGCTTGAAAAGTCTATACTAGCACATGGCCGAACGGTCATGCACACATTTTATAGCCGTGCGGGACCTTCCAGATCTCCGAGATGGAACAATGAGAACTGAAGCAGGACCTGGGCACATGACTCCTGATCTCCAATGGGAGATCGTCTCGTGAGCATGCCCAGTAGGAGCACAGAGGAACTTAGTCTCTGGAGCGGTCTGCTGCAAAGTAATCTTTTCTGCAGTAGATAGACAGCAGGAGACCGCAGAATGCGAGGCTCTGGATTCCTGCAGAGCAGACGCAGAAACCTGACGCCTAACAGAGAGGCCGGCAAAAGTTAACCCTGCGAGAACAGGACATTAACCATGTCCTAACCATGACAATAATATACTAGGTTCAGAGGTGGTTCAGCAGCAAAGGGGCCCAGAAGGTAAAGTGTGCCCTTTCCAACTATATTTTTAGAAATAAAAGATTGTCATGGATGGACCTTGACAAGTGCACTAGGCAACCTATGGCCTTAAGGTACTCTCACACTTAGCGATGCACCAGCGATCCCGACCAGCGATATGACGCGGTCAGGATCGCTGGTGCATCGCTAAGTGGTCGCTAGTGAGCTGCCACACAGGCAGATCTCACCAGTGACATAGCAGCGGTCGGGGGTCGCTACTTACCTGTCAAATGAGGCGATCTTGACGTCCTCCCGGCAGCGTCCACGCGTCGCTCGTCGGCGCCACAGGAAGCCCAGCAGGAAGCTGGCGACGAGAAACGGTCCAGGACGTTCTCACGCGATCAAAGATAATCAGCGGGGGAGCCGGTCGGAGGTAAGTATTAGACATAGCGATATCGCTAGCAATATCGCTGCTACGTCACAAAAAACAGTGACGTTATAGCGATATTGCTAGCGCTATCGCTTAGTGTGACAGGCTCTTTAGGCTGCCTAGATTTGGGCTGAGTTCACACGTGGCGTTTTTTTCGCGTTTCCGCGGCGGTTTTAATCGCGCGATTTTGCCGCGAAAACGCGAAAAATAAGCATCCCATGCATTCCTATGGGATTCCGCAATGCTGTGCTAATGCTGCGGTTTTTACCGCGGCGGAATCGCTTCGCGGTAAAAACCGCAGCATGCTCATTAATTTACGGAATCGCGGCGATCCCGCACCCATAGGAATGCATTGTTCCGCTTACTTCCCGCATGTGGCTGTGCACACCATGCGGAAAGTAAGCAGAACAATTGCGGATGGTACCCACGGTCCGGAGGAGAGGAGACTGTCCTCCGGGCTTTGGGTACCATATCCCTGTAAAAAAAAGAATTTAAAAATAAAAAATATTGTTATTCTCACCCTCCGACGTCCCGCGCAGCCTTCCCACTTCTCTCCACGCTCCCGTTCCCAGTAATCCTTTGCGAAAATGCCCGCGATGGCGTCCGTTCTCGCGGGATCGCGAAGTCTCGCGGTCATTCGCGCGACGTCATCGCGAATGACCGCGAGAACGGACGTCATCGCGGGCATTTTCGCAAAGGATTACTGGGAACGGATGCGCGGGACGTCGGAGGGTAAGAATAAAACCATTTTTTATTTTTTTTTACATTTTATCTTTTACTATTGATGCTGCATAGGCGGCCTCAGTAGTAAAAAGTTGGTCACACTCGTCAAACACTGTGTTTGACGAGTGTGACCAACCTGTCAATCAGTTCTCCAAGCGATGCTACAGATCGCTTGGAAAACGCTAGCATTTTGCAAGCTAATTACGCTTGCAAAATGCTAGTTTTTCCGCGGGAAAATCGCGGGAATTTAAAATGCGATTTTCCCGCGGACTGGAATTCCGGAATTCTCGCGGTAATTTCCGCGAGAGTTCCGGTACGTGTGCACTTAACCTAAATCAGCCAACAAGTGCAGGGAAAGATGTGCTAGGTGCCGGAGCCTGCATCAAAGGCAGGGACACGGCTGATAACATATATATGTCATCGGTCGTGAAGGGGTTAAAACCAACTATCAACATATCTGAGCATTCCTTCATGTGCTTAATCTGATGACTAAGTTGTGTGCCCAGGTGAAGGTAAATCATAGTGATTGATTTATTACCTGATCAAGGCCAGTGATAATCTGTTCCATCTCAGACTTGCTCACGAGCCCAGCTTTTTCCAATGCTTTCACATATGCTTGGCTTCCTCTTATATCAGCTGACCACATCCTCTGGTCGTATGACACTGAAGAATTGAACATTTCCATAATGGGATCTATGCTGCCAACAAATCTTCCACCCCACAACTTATCACCCTGTAAAGAAACAAAAAAAAGGAAGCATTAACAATAAAAGCAAGCAATGTGATAACAAATGTAAAATAAGAATAATGCTTCTTAAAGGGTGTCATCTTTACCTTCAGCCCATAGAGATCATCTCATCTTCAACTTGCTTAACTGTTCACAATAACAGTAATTTTGATCAAGGGTGCCCAAACCTTTACATGCCACTGTATAAACGTGTCTTAGCTTTTCTCTATATATTGTTTTACTTTGGACACATCATACGAAGAGAGCAATCACTTGAGAAGGACATCATGGTCGGAAGAATAGAAGGAACAAGGTGAAGTGGAAGACCAGAATCCCGATGGCTTGATACTATCCAGATAAGAAGACCATAGTGGACCTTTCTAGGCTTGCACGAGATCGAACTTCCTACAGATTGTTCATCCATTAAGTCGCAATGGCTCGAGATCGAGACGAAGGCCGTTAAAAAAAAAAAAAAGTTGGGGAAATTGGACAGAACAATTTGTAAAGTCATTTCTCCAGAATATGACAATGCCCCATATGTGGTCAAAAACTAATGTTTAGACACATGACAGGGATTAGAAGACAAGGAACACTAGCAAAGGTTCAGCAATATTGTATTTAAAGATACATTTGATTATTATTATTTTTTTATATATCATATTTTGTGAACTATAAGACGCACCTCAAATTTTGGGGAGGAAAATAGAAAAAAATGTTTTCATTAAATGGTTGTGCGTCTTATAGTCCCATTTTGCGGTAGCTTACCAGGGGGCGTCTGTGGAGCGAGGTGACTGGAAACAGCGTTGTTGCTGCAGGAAGCTAGCAGCGGCAGGAGTGGGGCGATGTTGCGGGCCCTGAACTAGACATTTTCTGAAAGCCCAGGGCCCGCCGCAGCATCAGCCCCTCCTCCTAGCCCGGGGCCCGCAGTATTGACTCACCCTGCCGCCATTGGGCTCCTGCAGCAGCGACCATGCATCCTGTGGCCCTGCTCCACTGCAGCCCCATCCTACCCCCATGGTAACCTACATTTGGATTATAAGATGCAATTCCCATTTTCCTCCAAAATTTGATGAGAAATAAATGCATTTTATAATCCGAAAAATATGGTATATAGCTCTTGGGTGCCTTTTAGATGTTATTGTTATATTGGTCCCTTTGATCTATTCAGTAATTTTTGGTTTATTGTGGTATCTCCGACTAGGTGTATATCAATTCAGAAATTGCTATAGGTTCATGGCAAAATACAAAGCAGATTTTTTCCGCTCAATTTATAGCCTGTAAAGACATACCCTTAAACGAGTTGTCTGGCCTAAATGTAATCTTGACTTGCGGCTTTTATTCTTTAAAAATTAACAAAATCTGCCATACTCACCTACTTTCACCCTGTGATTCCAGAACAGTCAGGCCAATAAACAGCAACTTCACAGGAGGTCCTACGATAGGGAAACTGTGATACTTCCGCTGCAAGAGTAGTCCACTTAGCGTTGGGGACTGGATCCAAGATGGTGACAGTAGTAGTGGCTGTTCCACTTGTAACTGTAGTTTGGTCCACCACAAGTTTCTCTATATTGAGAATGGCTACTGCGATAAGGTTGAGCGGGATAAATATAATCTTGATTTTGTGAGAATAACAAAATCTACCATATCCACCTGGTGTTATCCCTGTGGATCCAGTGCAAGTTGCAGAATGGCGGCTTATTCAGATGTTTCTCTGATGATGTCCTGTTCTAATCAACTAACAGGCCTGTTACGGGGAAATAAGGACCTCATCACTCCTGGTACCAGCGCATACCACCGAAAGGCTTGTGCTAGTTCCATAGAATCCAAGCCCCCCCGGTCAAGATTGAACTTAGCTTAGACAACCCCTTAAACGTTTTATTGATTTCAAGGTAGTGCACAGACGAGATGAAGTCAACTATGAAACAAGAATGTTACATGCAAAAAAATTGCATCTTATTAATGGAATAACTTAAAACTTAACTAAAAAATGTTAATGCCATAAGTATGATATTGAAAGACATTATACAATATCTGAATAAATATTGAGTGAATTTATGGGAGGGAAAATATTGTTTCCAACATATAAAATACATTGTAATATTACAATAATGCAATGTCAGCTATCAAATGAAACAGTTGAATCTTACGCTGGAATTTGTACAGCATTATACCTGGCCAGAACATCATGTGCTATTGCAAAATTTTAGTGACATGTGTCTTTTTCAACTCAATAAAAAAAGCAGCTGTCTCAGAATGGATCTAAAACAACAAAGTCAGACACTACGAGTCAAGTGACTGATACCTATTGTGTAAGACTAGTCACAGGACTAACTGGACACCACGTAGGGTCATGCAGAACGGATCTCAACACACAGGTTTATCAGTGACCTTAACTAAACAAGAGAACAAACTAATTCAATATGGTACAGTGTAAATTAACCCAGTTAAGGATGAAGTATATCTCAGGTTGCGTTGACTAGCCTCAGATGTATGCCTATAATGGTGCTATACAAGCTAGCAATAGTACATATTATGCAGCATTAATTATCATAACATACAAATTTGTAGATATAGTCACTTTTTTTCGTTGATGACTACTTAAAATTTACCTGTTGTTTAGGATCACTGTTCAGAATAAGCTGACGTGTGTATATGAGGAATTATAACGCACCTGTCCCAGATCCATGCTTTGCTTTTCTCATCTCGGTCCACTGCACTTTCTTGTGCTCCACGTCGGGCTTTCCAACTATCCCAGCATGCTCCCATGTATTGTATTTCCTAAGCCTATATAAGGCCTCTCAAGACACACACCTGGATCTTAGTATTATGACTTCCTAGTAACTCTTTTAGTTGCCTGTACACAGTACCTGTCAGTGATTTCCAGGACTGCATCTGTTATTATTAGTGGTCTACAGAACTTCATGTTTGTCTGCAAGCTTCCAGCAACCCTGCTACATGTTGGCCTACGGCTTCCAGGATGTCTCCTGGCCTCTTGCAGCTTCCAGGACTTTATTAAGGCGTTTACTTTGCCTTTGCTACGTGTCCACCTGTGGCTTCTAGGACACACCTGCCTGCTGCACCAAAGCCCATGGCCCTTGTGCCTACCCAGACCTTGGGCTTATAGGATCCACCTCACCAAGTGAGTCCACCTTAAGTTTCAGGAATAGCACTATTTTTGGCCATTATATGACTTGAAGTTGACTCACCAGTTTTTCTCTCTGCGGGCTCTATCTCAAATTTTCAGTTGTCTCCGAGCCAGTGGGTGGAGTCAAGCTGCTATGATGTCTTCCATACTTTGTACACTCAGACATAGAGATTCCTTCTCTTCTGTGGCAAATGTTCAGAAGCAGCATAGAGAATAGTAGTACAAAGCAGTGTAGCTCTGAATCCAGAATTGGGATAAAATAAAGAACGTAGCAGAATCTGGCACACCATCTGTGTGGGTCTTTTTGCTTCTCTCTTACTCTGCTCTTTTCTCCTGCCCTTTTCCTAGACTTCAATAGGCAGCTAAAATGTGATCCCTCACTCCGTCCTAGACTACTAATACCTTAATGTGTTATAACAGAACTTGTGCTGAGCTTTATAGTTCTACTTATGCTACAGCTCTGCTGCTCATCACAACTGTCACTCAAGGATAAATGCCCGCCCTGCTGGGAACTGGGAAGTAAGCTGCTCAAATACCACTTTAAAGACATAAAACATCTAACTCATTTGACAGGTTTATACTAATTGTTATACTTTGCAACCTGCACAAAGAAGACAAGAAAGAAATGCATTTTTCCAGATAATTATAACTTCATACCTCTGCTGCCATCTTGACAGTTTAGGATCTTCAGAAAAAAAGTCTGGAAAAAAAAATATTTTATTTAATAAAATGTTTTAAAAGTGCAGTAATTATCAAATTCTTTTTTTTCAAAGTAGTTATCCATTAGAGAACTGAACACAGCTTTGGCAAACAACTATTAGCCCTCATATAATGCAATCACATGCACGTGTCTCCATCTATGAAAGGAGGATGGGGGACGTGAGGTGAAGGGTGACCCTAATGAGTTGCTCATTACCAAAGAGAACAAAAAAGGAACAGCCAGAAAACTGTGTGCCCATTAACATTTGGTGATTGGATTGCTAATGTGTATGAACAGCTTGATAAAAGTCTCTCTGTGTCTAAAGGCCTCGTCACACTAAGCGATATCGCTAGGAATATCGCTATAACGTCACTGGTTTTTGTGACGTAGCAGCGATATTGCTAGCGATATCGCTATGTCTGATACCTCCGACTGGCTCCCCCGCTGATTATTGCTGATCGCGCGAGAACGTCCTGGACCGTTTCTCGTCGTCAGCTATCTGTGGCGCCGATGAGCGACGCGTGGAGCTGGGCGGGAGGACGTCTTCATCGCCTCGTCTGACAGGTAAGTAGTGACCCCCGTCCTCTGCTATGTCGCTGGTGAGATCTGCCTGTGTGGCAGCTCACTAGCGACCACTTAGCGATGTACCAGCGATCCTGACCGTGTCATATCGTTGTCGGGATCGCTGGTACATCACTAAGTGTGACAGCACCTTTACTCCTAAGTGCAAAGGTAGAGATATATTTGGTAATGACTGGAGAATAACAGCTACGTTCATTGGAACATTACATTTCTCCCATGCGAGTGACATGTTGTAATTCAGGGAACATATTTTGAAATTCATTAAACCGGCCTGGAGTAAATGAGTAATAAGCAACTAACAATTCCTCATCTGTGGTTCAACTATAAAGTAACTTTCTATGGAGGTGAGCACAGTGAGGCTAGCTTATTTTATATACAAATCTGGATCATGTAAGGGGCTTGCATGAGTGTGGTGTGCCCTCTTCAAGGAACACAGACTTACATAGGGGACAAATACTAATGTCCTTACAAGAGGTAACAGCTAAGGGTATGTGCACACGGTGCGGATTCTGCTGCGGGTCCGCAGCAGATTTAGCTGCGTTGTACAGTACCATTGTTTTCAATGGTAAACTGAAAAATGCTGTGCACATGCTGCGGATTTTTCCGCGGTTTACAATCCGCAGCATGACAATTCTTTTGTGCAGAACCGCTGCGGTTTCACACCTCATCCATTATGAGGTGTAAAACCACAGGCAAATCCGCAGATAAACCGCAGGACTTTAGTCCTGCGGATTTTACTACAAAATCCGCACCACCAAAAAACTACATGTGCACTTACCCTTAGGCCGGGATCACACATGCGAGAAACTCGCACGAGTCTTGCATCTCAATACTCGGCACTGCCGCCGGCACTCAGGACCGAAGTGCTAAGCTGTACAAATACATGCAGCCGCACACTCCGATCCCGAGTGCCGGCGGCACTGCCGGGTATTGAGATGCGAGACTCGTGCGAGTTTCTCGCATGTGTGACCCCGGCTTTAAACAGAAGTTGGCAACTGGCCTAACCATCATTTACAAACTTTCTGCTGCTCGCAATAAACCAATAAAATAAGAACAACGTATAGCTCAAAATAACTAATACAACGAGTAACATAGTAACATAGTTTTGAAGGCTGAAGGAAGACCTTATGTCCATGTAGTTCAGCCTATTTTTAGTGCAGCTGTTCTGCATTGTTGATCCTGGGGAAGGCAAAAAACCCACAGAGTAGAAGCCAATTTTCTCCATAGGGAAAAAAATTCCTTCCCCTAAGCTGGGTCAACCATCTACCTATAATATTCTGTTATTCGTAACCTTCTATACTGTTACTCACAAGAAAAGCATCCATTCCTTTCTTAAATTCAGTGAGTTGGCCATCACCACTTCCTCAGGAAGAGAATTCCAGAGTCTCACTGCTCTTACCGTGAAGAACCCTCTTCTATGCTGGGGCAGAAATTGTCTTTCCTCCAAACGAAGAGAATGCCCCCTTGTTCTTGTCACAGTCCTTGGTACAAACAGTTCATTGGAGAGATCTCTGTATTGCCCTCTGATATACTTGTACATATATATTAGGTCTCCCCTAACTGTTTTCCCCAAACTCAACACAAAATGCCACTTTGCATTTCAGATGAAAATGTACTTTAACCCCTTCAAGACAGGGCTATTTTTCCTGGGTTTTTTTTTTTTTTTTCGTTTTCACTCCCCTTCTTCCAAGAGCCATGACTTTTTTATTTTTTCTGTTCACGTGGCCATATGAGGGCCTGTTTTTTTGAGGGACAAGTTGCGTTTTTGAATGACAAGGTTCATTTTATCATTGGATGCAGGCAAGAAAATTCAAGCACGTCGAAGTTGCATAAAAAGTGCATTTCCACTTTAAAAAAAATAAAAATAAAAATTTATGATGTTTTCATTTGCCATGTACACCATATAGTAAAACTGACATGGTGATATGATTCAACAGGTCAATACGTTTACGCAGATAGCAAACATGTATAGTTTTAAATAAATTCGGAAAGTTGTAACTATATATATATATATATATATATATATGTGTGTGTGTGTGTTCGCCATTTTCCGAGACCAGAAACCTTTACAAATGTTCAGGATATTGAGCTGTGTGTGCGCTGTCGTTTTTACTGATACTATTTTGGGACAGACACAATGTTTCGATTACTTCTCATTTCAGTTTATGAAGTGTTGTTGAGGCCAAAAATAAGTAGATCTGGAGTTTCAATTTATTTTCTTGTTGCGCCGTATTATGGTAATTTATTTTATATTTTGATAGATCGGACTTTTTGGAACTAAATATGTGTATGTCATCTTTCGGGAAAGATGAGGGCTTGGCTTGTGAGTCTGCATCCAACTCAGGGACATGACATATGATGTTACAGTATGTCATATGTCATGAAGGGGTTAAAAGGTGGCCGGGAACCCAGCCACAAGGGTGACTAGTTGAAAAAGCCGGTCCTAGCCTGCTGCCAATGAGTGATAGCTCTCTCTATACACCAACAGAGGGTGAGACCTGCCACTGTAATGGAGCGGATGGGGAACAACCATTTTGTCCAGTCACCCATCCAGCTTAATCCAGTTATACAGCCAGTGTCTGATAAATGCTGCCTGTGGTTCTGGCAGCCTGTATGTGCCGTCAGGTTCCTTTCATACCATTGCTCTGTGCGCATGGATTATACTTTTTCTCGGTAGCACATGTCCTGATTACACAAGACTACGTGCAATAACATTTGGGCAAGCTTAAATGTAATTTCACCTGAGGAATGAGTACTTTGCTTGTTTGTCGGGTTATTAGTAGCCTGTTTATACAGGCTGATTATCGGAAAACAAATGTTACAAAAAAGACTTGTTCATTATATTGGGCCAAAGTAAATGCACCCCATGGGTTTGTCTTATGTGACAATTAGTTGCTTCGTTAGAAATATGGGTAAGTCAAGAGAGGGGTCAAGAAAGTGAAGAGATCACCGTCTTGCACAAACTAGGAAAAGGATATAAAAAGATACCAATTTTATTTAGTGATATAGCTGGAAGCATAATTCACAAGTTCAAAGGTCATGAAACAATCACTGACCTCAGGGAGACCAGTCAAAGAAAACACTGCGGCAGCCGGCAAAGGCGCTCAATCAGTGAAATCCTAGGTGCAATGCTCCCTGGGAAATGCGAATATGCAAATAAAGTCCGTGGAGCCTCATTTAAGAGTCTCAAACACGGGACTAGCCAGATCTTCCTGCAGGGAAGGACCCAGCCAAGGAGTGGCTCCTTTCGGAAACCACCATTACCACCATATTAAGTGTCCCTTTAAGTCAATATCCAGCTCTTTAAGAGTTTACAGATATGATAAGGGAAATACCAAGGCCAGGTATCCATCCACAGACAGCTGTTTCGGGGTGTTGCCCCTCATCAGTGTGGAGTAGGATTCTGGCTAGGTGGGAGCAATGCCTAGTAGACTAACATCACGAAACAATCACTGACCTCAGGGAGACCAGTCAAAGAAAATACTGCGGCAGCCGGCAAAGGCGCTCAATCAGTGAAATCCTAGGTGCATTGCTCCCTGGGAAATACGAATATGCAAATGAAGTCAGTGGAGCCTCATTTAAGAGTCTCAAACACGGGACTAGCCAGATCTTCCCTGGAGGAAGATCTGGCTAGTCCCGTGTTTGAGACTCTTAAATGAGGTTCCACGGACTTTATTTGCATATTTACAAGTTCAAAGGTAACAGAACACTGGTGACACTACCTGCAAGTAGCAGAAAGGGGAATCTATCAATGGCTGAGATGGGATTCCTAAGGAGGTGGTCAAATACCCTAGAGTGACTGGAAAAGACCTGCAGCAAGACTTGGTAGCAGCAGGCACTTGGGTTTTAGTTTGCACAGTAAGATGCATACTAAGTATTGAAGGACTACATATCTGAACTCCAAGACGTACACCTCTACTTACTAAAAAGCCAATAAAAGTTGGCACCAACATGCTCAAAACCATAGAAATAAGCCAAAGAAGATTTCAGATTCTGTTCTGAGGAACACAAACAAAAACAGAACTTTTCTGACCTACGAGTCAGTGGTATAAACAGCAGAGCTAAACCCTAGCTGGTCTGTCATTGACTGGCTTATACTACACAGTATGACTGGACATACAAATGAGACTATTACCAGTAGCAAATACCAACAGGGAAAAAGTATATAAATCCGCACGCGAAAGGTGATGGGGCAGACAAATGAGTAAATTAAAACACCTGTTACCCTTAAAAAAAACTGCAGCAACGATAACAGAAACTAAACACCAGAAAAAGTGTATCTGCTCTGGCTCGGAGAACAGAGAAGCCAACTAAAAATGGGTCAAAAGTATTCTCTACAGACAGGATACTTCTTGGGGAGATTATGGTGAGTGATTATAGGAATTTGTTTTGGATGCATCAATTGGAGTACAGCATGCTTACAGGACTTTACTAGAAGATCTTTTATTATTTACTTATTGTTCATAAGATTATTTGTACATGCTTAACCATCTATAATCGGTCCGACAAGATATCCTTCACAGAAGGACAAAATACATACATATACAAGGGAATGAACAAATCATACTTTTATTGTCATTTTTTTATGTCACTATTTTGACACCAGAGTCATCATAGAAAGAAAAAGGAAGAATATGGCAATAGCTCTCCTACAGTACCTGCTATGGGCAATGCAAAGCTAAAAACTAAATTGGCTATAAATAATTCAATAGTGCCATAGCGGTGTCTAACCATAAACTATGGCATATATTTGGAGTTCTCCCACCACGAACATTAATAATAATAATAAGCCTATCCCATAAATGTAAGATCAGAGCATGCCCAAGCGCAGGTCTAGGTGCTTCAGCCAGGGCTGCCTTCAGGGCGGGATAGGTGGTACTGGGGTCAGGGGCACATGGAAAATGGCTGCTCAAACACTCAGTCCCTCGCAGTTTCTCATTGACCACAACTTATGAAATGGAAAGCCACGTTTAAAAGGACATCGTAGGTAATCCTGGTTCCCAACATGCAGCCATTCTGATTTTTTTCTCTTTCCTCCACATAGACACACTGAAAATAATGTATGGGCTTGCAGCAAAAAGATCATTTTATTTCCTTTCATTTCACAATCAGCGGGTAAATGTGTGAAGAAGAATCACATACCAAAATAAGGAAATGGTTGCACTCAATTGCATTAAGGCATGTCAATGTGGAATCCAGGAAGGGTGAATAGTGGAATGGCCATTACGCTATTCATGCCTTATGTATTTCACATTGATATGCCTTAATGCAATTGAGTGCAACCATTTCCTTATTTTGGGATGTAAGCTGTTTTTTGGTGTGCACCTATTCAGACTAGTTCTAGATGTGCCGTCAGTTTTCTGTTATTTGAAGAAGAATCACAGTGATCAATTACAAATTGCCCAAGGCTAAAGAAACCCCTAAAGTAATCAATATAGCCTTAGTCGCCTGATGAAGCAAGTATGGCGAAACATGTTGGGAGGCACAGGCGAAGAGAGGTTCTAACTAATACATGCTAGACAAGAATGCTACTACAGTGGTCGGCAGCCATGTAGCCTAGAGACATAGTTATACCTAGACATCATATACGTCCCATGGGGAGTATTGCAGAGGGGAGAGCCCCATGAGAGATGAGCCAATCCCTAGCTGAGATACCTATTATCACACTGTGAGCTTTTAACCCTGTGCACTTGATCCCTATTATTAATTAACACAATAAAACTTCTATATTAATCAAGGTCTTTAGTTTAAAGGTCTCTTTTGCCTTAGGCAATATGTGATTGATGACCCCATTACTCCTGCGCTGACTGAGGAACAGGGATTTGTTTTCCAAGAATCCCAGCCTACCCCAACCCTTCTGATGGCGGCACTGACAGCAGTGCGACGGTGTCCTGCGGGTGATCACCTACATTGTGATTTCTATGGATTGACTGTATGTACAGTATTTATGTCACTATGTGCCCATCCCTCAGTGGGTATCTAGCACTGATCTGATGGGCACCAGCTAATCTGATCAATGGCCTGCAGCTGTACATCCAATGCCCCCGGGGGTGACACTCATTTTTGGGATGTAGTAGACAGCAGGTTGTGCCCTAAGTGATCGGTGTCACCAAAGTGATGGGAACAAGAACTGGTAGAAACAATGGGAGCTGTCCAGTGATTTCTACAGCCCAGAATGCAGCATTAGGACAGTAACCAAAGAGAAGAAACACATGAGAGAAGGGCAAAGTTTCTATATGCGCCCGCTCCCTCCACATGAGGGCAGCAGTGAGTGGGCACTACAGAGGGAACAAGTGGCACTCACCTGGCAGTCAGGTGTCTTCCTGCAACTGATGAGCTCCTACTGGAGCCGGCCACCCTGCCAGTGTGCGGTGACGTCACGTGTCCGCCCCTCCTGCATCACTGCCCAATCACAGGAGAGGCGGCAGTCAGTGGGGTCCTAGCGCCCGCCTGGTGAGTGTCACGTGAGTGATTCCTGACTGTGGCATATGGAGGACAAGAGATCGTTCCTGCAGTGACGGCCATAGACTGGTGATATTCTGCATATACTTACTACGGGCTCGGGGACAGTCGGAACCTTGTAACAGGATCTGGTTTCCGGGGGTATGGCTATGATGTAACACCGCGGAGACTCGGCAGCATGGAAGTGTATGTATGTGTGTGTTCTGGGGCTGCACACACGGCGGACTGTTAGTGGCGGTGATCGGGTGACCGCAGGCAGAGGCGGGGGCGTGCTGCAGCGGAGGCCGCCACACCGGGAGAGGCTCAGCCCATCACCATGCAAAAACCGCTCCTAGTAATGGGGCTAGTGCCGTGCGGTATTCACAATCGGATTCTGAACACCTAGCATTTCCGTGCCATCCGATTAAAATGGGATTTTAACATGCGTTTTTACATAGCGCAATTCTATGTAGGCTGCTTTCACATATCAGTTTTTTGGCGTCAGTCACAATCTGTCGGCCCGACGGATCCGTCGCAGATTGTGAAAAACTGAGGTGTCGCATCAGTTTTTTCATCCGTTTCTTCCATTTTTTGACGGATCCATTTTTAAAAACGCCCACAGACAGATAGATCTATAGATAGATATGGGATAGAATACATAGTGGACAATACCCATGGCCCCTTCCCAGACTATGAATATCAGTCCGCAGCTGTCTGCATGGCCTTTACTGGCTATTACAATAGGGGGACCCCCCAAAAAATGATGTGGGGTCCCCCTATATTTTATAGCCAGAAGGGCTACGCAGACAGCTGCGGACTGATATTCATAGCCTAGGAAGGGGCCATGGATATTACCCCCTCCCTGGCTACAAATACCAGCCCGCAGCTGCCCCAGAAATGGCGCATCTCTAAGATGCGACAATTCTGGCACTTAGTCTCTCTCTTTCCACTGCTGTGTAGCGGTGTCATATGGGGTAATAAGGTGTTAACGGACCTTGCTATTGTAAGGTGACATTAAAGGGAATCTGTCACCCTTTTTTTGGACTATGAGCTGCCGCCACTGACATCAGGGGCTTATCTACAGCATTCTGTAATGCTGTAGATAAGCCACCGATGTAACTTGAAACATAAGTAAAAAGAGTTAGATTATACTCACCGGGGGGCGGTCCGGTCCGGTCTTGGTCCGATGGGTGTTGCAGTCCGGCGCCTCCCATCTTGCAGCAATGCCATCCTCTTCTTCCCTTCCTGTCGTGGCTCCGGCACAGGCGCACTGCTCTGCTCTGTTGAGGGCAGAGCAGAATGCTGCAGTGCGCAGGCGCCGGACCTCTCCCGACGCCCGCGCACTGCAGGACTCTGCTCTGCTCTCAATAGGGCAGAGCAGTGCGCCTGCGCCGGAGCCACGACAGGAAGGGAAGAAGAGGACTGCATTGTATGAAGATGGGAGGGACCGGACCCTGGGTGAGTATAATCTAAGGGTACCGTTACAACTAGCGATGCACCAGCGATCCCGACTAGCGATATGACGCGGTCAGGATCGCTGGTGCATCGCTAAGTGGTCGCTAGTGAGCTGCCACACAGGCAGATCTCACCAGCGACATCGCTGGGGATCGCTACTTACCTGTCAGATGCGGCGATCCTGCGTCCTCCCGCCCGGCTCCACGCGTCGCTCGTCGGCGCCACAGGAAGCACAGCAGGAAGTGGCCAACGAGAAACGGTCCAGGAGCTTCTCGCGCGAACAGCGATAACCAGCGGGGGAGCTGGTCGGAGGTAAGTATCACATGCAGCGATATCGCTAGTAATATCGCTGGAACGTCACAAAATCGGTGACTTTACAGCGATATTGCTAGCGATATTGCAGTGTGTAACGAGGGCTTAACTATTTTTTTCTTATCTTTCAGGTTACATCGGAGGCTTATCTACAGCATTACAGAATGCTGTAGATAAGCCCCTGATGTCGATGCCGGCAGCTCATGGTCCAAAAAAAGGGTGACAGATTCCCTTTAAGCCCGGTTAATAATGGACAGGTGTCAAAAAGACACCTCTCCATTATTAACCCTAGAATAGTAAAGGGTTAAAAAAAGACACACTCATTAATTAAAAAAAATTTTTTAATTAAATAATCACACAAAGTTTTTGTCCAAATTTATTATTTTGCTAAACCAAAAAAAGCTCTTGTTCTGTAAAAAATAAAATAAAAAAACAACACTATATATACCTCTCCGCTGTTCAATCAGGTCCCCCGCTGCCGAATGAATGACTTCATCTCTGCGCAGCCTCCTCGGCTGACCGGATATGAACTAATAAGCGTGGGAAGTTTCTGAACTTTTCCCACGCTGTCAGTTCACCTCACGTCAGCCGGGAACTCCGCGCAGCCTCACTGACTACCGCTGACGGCACTAAGGCTGCGCGGAGTCCCCAGCTGGATTGCAGCGGGGGACCTGACCGAACAGCTTTTAGGTATGCATAGTGTTGGTTTTTTATTTTATTTTAATTTTTTTTTACAGAGCAAGGGCTTTTTTTGGTCAAAAACTGTGTAATTATTTACTTAAAATAATTTTTGATTAATGTCTGTGTCTTTTTTAACCCTTTACTACTATAGCATTACTAATGGATAGGTATCTTATTTCAATAGCAAGGTGACATTAACCCCTTATTACCCCCACTTGCCACTGCTACAGGGCAAGTGGGAAGAGCCGGGCAAAGCGCCAGAATTGGCGCATCTAATAGATGCGCCTTTTCTGGGCAGCTGCGGGCTGCTATTTTTAGGCTGTGGGGCCAAGATCAATGGCCCCTTACCAGACTGAGAATATCAGCTCCCAGCTGTCTGCTTTAGCAAGGCTGGTTGTCAAAAATGGGGGGGAACCTACCCCGTTTTTTTAAATTATTTAAATAAAATAAAAAAAAGCGTGGGAACCCCTCTATTCTTGATAACTAGCCTTGCTGACAGCCCCCAGCTGTGAGTTTCGTCTGGCTGGTTATCAAAAATAGCAGGAGACCCACGCCGTTTTTTTATTTATATTCAGCGCAGGAGCGGCAGATGAATACTCCCATCCACCGCTCCCGCTTTCACTGCAATTCGTGGTAGTAGGTATCGGATGATGGGATCAGTTGTCCCATCAGCTGACACCAGTGACAGGAGGTAAACTGAGCATGCTCAGTTAAAAACAGAATCCGTTGCCGAATAAAACTCCAGCTCTCAATGGCCCCAGAAAAGGCACATCCATAAGATGCGCTAATTCTGGCACTTAGTCTCACTCTTCTCACTTGCCCTGTAGCGGTGGCAAGTGTGGTGATAGTATTAAGATTGTTGTATTGTCAGGTGACATCAAGCCTGAAGGTTAGTAATGGATAGGTGTCGATAAGATGCCCCCATTACTAACCCCATAGTCATATTGTATAAAAACACAGAATAAAGTCCTTTATGTTAAATGACACAGACTCCTTTGATGAATCTCAATGAGAAAAAGGAGATTCCAGCATCCGCTTGGTGTTGAGATTAAAACATGACTTTTAATGATAACATTTAAACCGAAAAAAATCATAATGATAAAAAATATGAGAGGAGGGAAGTGAGGGGTGAATTATGACATCTGTCAACGCGTTGCAAGGCTCTTAGGCTACTTTCACACTTGCGTTTTTTTGCGCACACAAACGCATGAAAAAAACGCATCATGCGTTTGCGTTTTTTGCGGGTTTTGGTGCGTTTTAAAAAAAACGCATGCTTTTTTGCGCATACGTGCGCCTTACAATGTGCACATATGCGCACCCATAGACTATAATGGGTGTTTTGCACGCATTGCATTGCCCATTTGTTTTTTGGGGGGCAAGTCGGACGCACAAAAAATGCACAGGATGCATTTTGTGCGCCCGAGCGCACACTACAAAAAAACGCATGCGCATACAAACGCGTACAAACGCATGTGTATGCGCACCCATGTAAAAGATAGGGTAAAAAAAAAGCATGCTTTTTTTTGCGCTAAAAAACAGCGCAAAAAAACGCAAGTGTGAAACCAGCCTTAGTCCCCCCACACTCCTCACTTCCCTCATCAAGCAGATGCTGGAATCCCCTTTTAATGTTTGACTTTGCTGCCAGGCTGGAGTCTGTGCACCGCACCCTACTATGGAGACTTTATTCACAAATAAAGGTAAAAAATTGACCAAATACTGAGCGTGTACACGTGGCCTAAAAGTTTGCACAGAAAATGGCGAATTGACAGGACCGCCTACTCAGGGAACACTCCGAGTTGGTGTCAGTAGCTCAGGATTCTATCGCAGAACCTACAACATGTACAAAATCAGCGCAAATTCCGCAGTAAAAAATAGGTGTTTTTTTTTTTTGTTTTTATTTTTACTTTACTGGAACGAAGTTCCCGTAGTTTTCTTGTGACACGTATGATGATTTCATAATGTATCATTATTGTAATACTTGTTTTTATGTATTTGTAGGACAGATGCAAATGCAGCTCTGCTGAGCAATTTTGAGGTAGGTGCCCCCTGTGCATTCTTACTGGCTCTGTGATTCTGATGAACCATATGTCAGAGAATAGCGTTACGAGCTACTCCATGATACATACTGTGTACTGTGCCGGTCTGACAGGAATATCTGGGCTGAGGGCAGGTCTGCTGTGTGCACTGTGTCCTGCTGACAGAACTGCAGAGATCGGCCTACTGACACCTCTGTTACTGCTATACCTGGATTCGCGCTCGCTGACAATCGGGGCAGGTTTTTCTGCTTCCCCATGTGGTAGAATCCTATTCTACCCCAAGATATCTGCGGTCTGTCACTAACACAAAGTCACTGGCCTGTTTCCATAACGGTGTAAGGCCGCGTGCACAGGCTCAGTATTTGTAAGATAAAAGCAGGGGTGGGTGATAAATACAGAAGTGGTGATGTGTTTCTATTATACAGGGTGGGTCACTTATATGGCTACACCTAAATAAAATGGGAATGGTTGGTGATATCAACTTCCTGTTTGTGGCTCATTAGTACAGTATATGGGAGGGGGGAAGCTTTTCAAGATGGGTGGTGACCATGGCGGCCATTTTGAAGTTGGCCATTTTGGATCCAACTTTATAAATGGCCCACACAGGTGTATTCATATAAATGGCCCACCCTGTACTTTTCCTCTTCCGCTTACAAATGCTGATATAAAATACTGACCAAATACTCAACGTGTACATGGAACCTTAGGTTGTCTAAAGGGGTCAGAGGGAACACTCATCCACTGCTCCATTCCTGCTTTTTATGATATCATTGGTTAATAAGAAAGAGTGTCTTAGGACACCCATGCCAGTATTTGGTGAGGGACACATCAATGTGGCTTTGAGATCTGACACTGTGATAGATGATAAATATTTATTACTGGAAAACTGAAAGTTTGCTTAAAGAGAGCCTGTCGCCTCCAAAAAGAACAATTTAGCTGCAGATAATTTGCAGGAAAATATTTCTTAATGTTACTTTTTAGGAAGCGCGAATACAGGGAGAAAATATGGAGTATTATTCTCTCTACAGCCACCCCTTCCAGATATCCGGGTTATGCAGGGGGCTGTTAATCACTGCTGACTATGCAGTGTGCGCTCTGTAATTCCTCCCCTTGCACCTTGTGTGCAGCCTGCTCTGCACACACACGGTGCACACAGACTCTGCAGAGTAGACTCTCAAGCAAGGTCTAGGGGAGTGATCACAACGCTGTCACTTTCGAGTGATTTGTGACTAATCACTCCCTGCGCTGCCCCAATGACTGGAAGCGAGAGGCTGCAGGGTGGATATAACTTCATTTTCTCCCTTTAGTTGCTGCCCTATTAAGCCTGCCAGGCATGATTAAATTCTAATTACTTCCAGATTACTTCTATATCTGCAGGTAAATAGCATTTTTCTAGATGACAGGCTCCCTAATGTCATATGCCTAAGATGTGATAATAATGTGATTGTTGTGTGCCTACCTATGGAGAAGCTCATCGGCAATGAGAAAAAAGGATGTGTGTTGCTGGTCTGCGGCTTTGTAGTTTCACCACAAACTGTACCACTTTTTCAGTCTAATATTGCAGTTTATCCTTTTAAGAACATGCCATGAATGGTAAAGGGTTTTTCCACTACAACAATATTGATGATCTATCCTACGATAATTTATCAGCATCAAAATCGAGGGGGGTCCGGCACCCACTTGTATGTCTTTACGTTTGTAAAAGCTGCTGGGGAAGACACTGCGTTTACTTTTTCGTTTCGGACTAACCCTTTAAGGCCTATTAGCTGGTCACAAAAACGTTCTACAAAGTCTCCTGTCACCGGTTTTGACCAATTTGAGATACGGCCATCACCTTTCAGGGCTGATATACGGCATTCTGTAATGCTCCTGTGCAGGTGTACTATTCTGCCCTGTTGAGGGCAGAGTAAAGTACTGCAGCACGCAGGCACCGGGAAAGGCCAGAGAGGTCCAGCGCTTGCACACTGCAGGAATTTGCTCTGCTCTCAACAGGGCGGATAAGTATGCCTGTGCAGGAGAGAGATGCCGGAGAGTCTGTGTGGATGATGCAGGGACACGTCATCCACACAAAGCAAGCAGGAGGACGGCATCGCGAGAAGATGTGAGGCACCAGAACAAGACCTGCGATACACATCGGATCGGACTGCTCCGCAGGTGAGTGTGTAATTAAAGTAATTTTTCTTCTCTTGCAGGTCGGATCAGAGGCTTATCTACAGCATTATAGAATGCGGTATATCAGCCCTGAAAGGCAGTGGCCGCATCTCATATCAGCCATACCTGGTGACAGATTACAGATTCCCTTTAAGAAACAGTGTCACAAGTCCATCTGTCACCAGCTATCCAATGTTTATAAGTTATACTATCTACATTGGTCGATATCTTGCAGCTTACCTCTTCAGTAATAAGCTCACTGCCCTGGTGCGCTGTATGCACACGAACTGAGCGTGTGTAACGGGGACCAGGGGAGTGGTCGTGTCTGAGGGTGGCAGTACTGGCACACCCTGGCCCTATGTTACATAAATACATTGTCCCTTCTGTTGTCCACTCAATGGTTCACTTATTTGCACATGAGAGTCCTCTCCAGTCTGCTGGGGGTTTCTTCCCTTAAATAGCATGCAAAGACAGGCAGAGTCCAGATCTAGTTTTAAACAAACAACTTTACTCATTTATTTTCTCAGCTCATCCAGATTAGTCACAGGTACAACACAGGATTCTTCACATGTCATAACCTTCCCTTTCCTGGGGCGTCCCTTACGCCTCCAGGAAAATCGCAGGGTCGTACCATAGCCTCCGGTACCGCAGCGCTTTGTCTGGTCAGCCTATTCCATCTCAGGAATTCCCTGTCCGTTTCGCCCCGGACATTTGGGGTTAATCCCACGAAATTAGCTGTCACCATGTTGATGCTGCCTTGTATTCCTCCACCTCTCATGTGACCGTCCGCTCCTAGACCCTGGATGAGTTGGGCTCTTCCGCTTTAACGTTGCGGGGCACAACTGCCCTGGCTGGCCTCCCAGCCGCTACTGACTAAATGCAGGAAGCTCTTTAACTTACACCCAGCTGGCCCCTCCTAGCTTAACTAAAATCCTATTTGTCTATCTTATCTATTATGCCCCCCTCTAGTGGGCTAATATTAATACTACACTTTCCCTACTATTATACCACCCAAGGAATATATATGTATTTACAATACACTACACAGCAATATAATACATATCAGACATATTAAATATACTTTACATTTCACAGTAGACCATATTAAATATACCAGCTTCTCAGGGACGTAGAAACACGAGCAAGGGGAGTGGGGCACGAACTAGTCCTTATACACCCCTTACATGTGCACCACTACCACCAGCCAGGACACTCTTCTTAGGTCTCAAAAATCAATTCTCTTTCAAATTGGCAAGAACCAGCCTCTTTGGGACATGAGTTTTCTTACCATTCACTTTCATAGACACAGTCTTTCTTGCCATGTATAGTTCGGCTCAGGTCATCATTATTGTAGCAACCTTTCACTGTATCCGCTACAGATTTACCTAATGATTTGCCTCGTTTAAGATCAGGAGGAGTCATGAAACTTTTTTTTTATTTTATGAGGAAAATATAGACCCCACACTTTCAGGCCACATGCTGAACAGATCTGAATTTGGGATTTTCAAATTGACATATACCGTATATACTCGTGTATAAGCCGACCCCACTAATTTTGCCACAAAAAACTGGGAAAACCTATTGACTCGCGTATAAGCCTAGGGTTAATGGTGGTCCAAAAAGATGCTCCATAGATAAACCCCCCCATATGCTGCTGCACAAGGGTTAATGCTGGCCCAAGAAGATGCTCCATACATACCCCCATATGCTGCTGCACAAGGGTTAATGCTGGTCCAAGAAGATGCTCCATAAATACCCCCCATATGCTGCTGCACAAGGGTTAATGCTGCCCCATAAGATGCTCAATAAATACCCCCTATAATGTGCTGCCCCATAAGATGATCCATAAATACCCCTTATTTGCCGCCGCTGCTGCTGCAATAAAAAAAAAAAGACATACCTCTCCATCGCTGTGGGCCAGGTGCTGGTGTCTTGAGCCCCCGGCACCGGCGATATTTACCTGTCCCTGTTCCATCGCCGTCCACCGTTGTGTCTCCCAGGTCTCTGCAGTGACACCAAAGGGCGCACACTGACTGCATCATCGCGCCCTCTGCCATCACATCAGGAGGACCCGGAGACACAGCGGTGCACGCCGATGGAACCCCGGGACAGGTGAATATTACTTTTTCCCCGTCATACTCACCCCCTCCTGGCGCAAGGTCTTCTCTGCAGCGGCAGCCCCTGCTTCTCCCTCTGTCGTCTGCTTCCTACATTCAGCTGGTCACGTGGTACCGCTCATTAAACTCATAAACATGCTCATATTCATGAGTTTAATGAGCGGTACCACGTGACCGCTGAACGCAGGAAGCAAACGACCGAGGGAGAAGCAGGGGCTGCAGAGATGTGCCAGGACTTGTGAGTATGGTCTCTCCACCTGTGTGTAATCACGTCTCCGTATAAATGCATCTGCTCTGTGATAGTCTCGGGGTTCTGTTTGAAGCACAGAGAGCATCATGAAGACCAAGGAACACAACAGGCAGGTCCATGACACTGTTTTTTTTGTTTTTTTTTATAAATGCTTTTCAAAATTTTACGTTCGAGTCTGCATAGGTAAAGTATTAACCCCTTCATGACCGGGCCAATTTTTACAATTCTGACCACTGTCCCTTTATGAGGTAATAACTCTGAAACGCTTTCATGGATCCCGGTGATTCTGACAGTTTTCTCGTGACATATTGTACTTCATGTTAGTGGTAAAATTTCATTCAAATAACTTGCGTTTATTTGTGAAAAAAACTGAAATTTGGCGAAAATTTTGAAAATTTCTCAATTTTCCTACTTTTAATTTTTATGCCCTTGAATCACAGATATACGGCACACAAAAAACTTGATAAGTAACATTTCCCACATGTTTACTTAACATCAGCAGAATTTTGGAACCAAAATTTTTTTTGTTAGGAAGTTATAAGGGTTAAAAATTGACCATCGATTTCTCATTTTTGCAACACCATTTTATTTTTACGGACCACATCACATTTGAAGCCACTTTGAGGGGTCTATATGATAGAAAATACCCAAAAGTGACACCATTCTAAAAACTGCACCCCTTAAGGTGCTCAAAACCACATTCAAGAAGTTTATTAACCCTTTAGGTGCGTCACAGGAATTTTTTGAATATTTAAAAAAAAATATGAACATTTCACAGAAGTTTATAATGCCCGGGCATGAAAATAAAAAAATCGTATTTTTTCCACAAACATATTTAGTCCCCAATTTTTTTATTTTCCCAAGGGTAACAGGAGGAATTGGACCCCAAAAGTTGTTGTCCAATTTGTCCTGAGTACGCTGATACCCCATATGTGGGAGAAAACTACTGTATGGGCACACGTCGGGTCTCGGAAGGGAAGTAGTGACGTTTTGGAATGCAGACTTTGATGGAATGGTCTGCGGGTGTCATGTGCGTTTGGAGAGCCCCTGATGTACCTAAACTATTGAAACTCCCCACAAGTGACCCCATTTTGGAAACTAGACCCCCAACGGAACTTATCTAGATGTGTGGTGAGCACTTTGAACCCCCAAGTGCTTCACAGAAGTTTATAACGCCCGGGCGTGAAAATAAAAAAATCATTTTTTTCCACAAAAATGATATTTTTGCCCCCAATTTTTTATTTTCCTAAGGGTAACAGGAGAAATTGGACCCCAAAAGTTGTTTTGCAATTTGTCCTGAGTAGACTGATACCCCATATGTGAGGGTAAAACACTGTTTGGGCGCATGGCAGAGCTTGGAAGGGAAGGACCACCATTTGACTTTTTCAACTCAGAATTGGCTGGAATTGAGATCAGACGCCATGTTGCATTTGGAGAGCACCTGATGTGCCCAAACAGTGGAAACCCCCAATTCTAACTCCAACCCGAACCCCAACACACCCCTAAACCCTAATCTCAGCCCTAGCCCTAACCCTAATGGGAAAATGGAAATAAATACATTTTCTTTTAATTTTATTATTTTTCCCTAACTAAGGGGGTGATAACAGGGGGTTTGATTTACTATTTATGGCGGTTTTTATATTTGGCAGCTGTCGCACGCTAAAAGACGCTTTTTATTGTAAAAATAGTTTTTGCATCACCACATATTGAGAGCTATAATTTTTCCGTATTTTGACCCACCGAGTAATGTTAGGTCTTATTTTTTGCGGGACGAGTTGACGTTTTTATTGGTACCATTTTCGGGCATGTAACATTTTTTGATCACTTTTTATTCCGATTTTTGGGACGCAGAATGAACAAAAACCAGCGTTTCATGAATTTCTTTTCGGGGGGGGGGGGGGTGCGTTTACACCATTCCACGTGCGATAAAATTGATAAAGCGGCTTTATTCTTCGGGTCAGTACGATTACAGCGATACCTCATTTAGGTCTTTTTTAATGTTTTGTCGGTTTTATGCAATGAAAACTATTTTATATAAAAAATAATTA
This sequence comes from Dendrobates tinctorius, assembly GCF_039654945.1. Lineage (NCBI taxonomy): Eukaryota > Metazoa > Chordata > Amphibia > Anura > Dendrobatidae > Dendrobates > Dendrobates tinctorius. The sequence continues at coordinate 548,426 of NW_027361930.1, forward strand.
TTTTTGCATCGCTTTATTCAGCGAGCTATAACTTTTTTATTTTTTCGCTGATGATGCCATATGGTGGCTCATTTTTTGCAGGACAAGGTGACGTTTTCAGCGGTACCATGGATATTTATGTGCGTCTTTTTGATCGCGCGTTATTACACTTTTTGTTTGGCGGTATGATAATAAAGCATTATTTTTTGCTTTGTTTTTTATTTTTATTTTTTAAGGGGTTCGCTAAAGGGGTTAACTAATGGGACAGTTTTATAGGGCAGGTCGTTACGGACGCGGCGATACCAAATATGTGTACTTTTATTGTTTTTTTTTTTATTATTTCCAAAAAATTAATTTATTAGGGGAATATTTTTTTTTTTCTAATTTATTTGGCGATTTTTTTTAAAAATTATTTTAACACTTTTTTTTTTCTAACTTTATTACATTGTCCCAGGTGGGACATCACTGTCCCGTGACAGATCGCTGATCTGTCACATCACAGATCACTGTGACAGATCAGCAATCTGTCACAGGCACTGTGCAGGTTTCCTTCTTGCCTGCGCTTTGCAGGCACTGAGGAAGCCAGCTCCCTGCAGGCCCACGAAGGTCCCCGTTGCCATCTTGGATTCGGGGGCCTACAGGGAAGGAGCCCCCCGCAGCAGCGCTGCACTTTGCGCTGCCGTGGGGGGCTCAGGGAAGCACGGAGGGAGCCCCCGAAGCAACGGTCGTGTTTGATCGCGGTGTGCAAGGGGTTAACGTGTCGGGGGCGGTCCGTGACTTCCCCTGACACATTGTGCCGGCTGTCAGCTGTGATAATCAGCTGACACCCGGCCACGATCAGCGGCGCTCACCACGTGGGCGCCGCTGATCGCTTTGACGTACTATCCCGTCCCTGGGAATTAAGTCCCAGGGCACATGGACGGGATAGTACGTCATATGGGATTAAGGGGTTAACCAACATATTCTTGTGACATATCAGGTGAATGTCTGTACAGTTCTGAATGTAATGATGTTTTTTTCTGGTTCTCCATGTTGGTTCTGGCCTGTGTTATGAGGATAAATGTAAAGTCATGCAACATAGAAATTATACTGTATATACTCGCGGATAAGTCGAGATTTTCAGCCCATTTTTTGGGCTGAAAGTCCCCCTCTCGGCTTATACGCGAGTCATAAACCAGGGGGTCGGCGGGTGAGCGGGGGTGTCAGGTCATACTTAACCCCTCCTGGCGTGGTCTCTGCAGCCCCTCTGCTTCTCCTGGTCTCAGGCTCCTTCCTTTAGCGGTCACATGGTACCGCTCATGAAAGTCATGAATATGCGCATATTTATGACTTTAATGAGGGTTCCACGTGACCGCTGATAAAGGGAGCCTGAGACCGGGAAAAGCGGGGGGCTGCAGAGAAAGCGCCAGGAGGGATTAGGTATAAGCTATATTCACCTGTCCCTGGTCCATCGCTGCGCGCTGCTCTGTCCACTCCTCCGCGTCTTCTCTCTGTGATGTTCAGGTCAGAGGGCGCGGTGACATACTTGGTGCGCGCCGCGCCCTCTGCCTGAACGTCACTGACAGAGGGACCAGCAGACACAGCGGAGAGCAGCGATCGGTAAGTATCGCCAGTGCCGGGGTCCTGAGCCAGTGGTGACATCAGAACCTGTCTCCGCCTGCTCAGGAGACCGGCATCAGGCCCTCAGCGATGAGAAGTGAGTATTCTATTTTATTTTTTTTTGCATCATCAGCAATATATGGGAACATAAACTATGGAGCAGCATATGGGGGCATAATCTATGGAGCATCTGGGGGGGCATAATTATGGAGCAGCATATGGGGGCCTAAACTATGGAGCATCTTATGGGGGCATAATCATGGGTCAGCATATGGAGGCATAATCTGTGGAGCATCTTATGGGGGCATAATTATGGAGCAGCATATGGGGGCCTAAACTATGGAGCAGCATATTGGGGCATAATCTATGGAGCATCTTATGGGGGCATAATCATGGAGCAGCATATGGAGGCATAATCTGTGGAGCATCTTATGGGGGCATAATTATGGAGCAGCATATGGGGGCATAAACTATGGAGCAGCATATTGGGGCATAATCTATGGAGCATCTTATGGGGGCATAATCATGGAGCAGCATATGGAGGCATAATCTGTGGAGCATCTTATGGGGGCATAATTATGGAGCAGCATATGGGGGCATAAACTATGGAGCAGCATATTGGGGCATAATCTATGGAGCATCTTATGGGGGCATAATCATGGAGCGGCATATGGGGGCATATTCATGGAGCGGCATATGGAGGCATAAACTGGAGCAGCGTATGGGGGCATAATCTATGGAGCATCTTATGGGAGCATAACTATGGAGCATCTTATGGGGGCATAATCTATGGAGCATTTTATGGGGGCATAATCTATGGAGCATAATCTATCTTATCTGGAATATCTTATGGGGCCATAACCTTTATGGGACAGCATTATTAACCTTTGTGCAGCATTATATGTGGCGTATTTTGTATGGAGCATCTTATGGGGCCTTCATGGACTGTATAGAGCATTATATGGGGCTCTTGATTCAATATGGATATTCAAAAACTATCTCAATTAATTTTACTTTTATTGGTATCTATTTTTATTTTTGAAATTTACCAGTAGCTGCTGCATTTTCCACCCTAGGCTTATATGTGAGTCAATAAGTTTTCCTATTTTTTTGTGGCAAATTTAGGGGGGTTGGCTTATACACGAGTATATACGGTATATATATAATTTTTTTTTCCTGCATATTTTTGAATTCTCTATCTCACTATTACCACAGAACACAATCTCAAAAGAATAAAAAATGTTGGGGAATGTTGTGTGCAAAATTAATAAAATATACTTCTACCACTTTTAAGTGCATTGAAAAATGGCAGCGCCTTTAATGCCACTCCATACAACTTACCGGTGAGAGTTCATAGATGCCAATATAGAAACTGGCCTCTATGTATAAAGACTGAGGGAGAGAAATGGGGTCCGTCCTATGTGCAATGCTCCTTTAGAGGCCATGATTGTGAGACGTTGTGATGATTGAGTGAAGTATCTGTATACATTGTAGGATATATGTCATAGGTGTGACTTTCATTCTAACAAGCTTTTTTTTCCTATATGAAAGGTATATCAGTTACTTACTGACCTAAAAGCACAGCAAAGAGATGGAAGAAAAAACAAGAACAGCGTTGGCCAGCAGAATCTTAATACGATCATGTATGAGGTGAGCTTTGGCATTCTTGGATTGGGACATTTTGGATTCTTTTTTTTTTTTTAAACTTGTTTTATTGAAGATTATACAACATAACAAGGTTACATCATAGAACCAAAGAACACACAGCCTTTCTGCCTTTTGGATTCTTAGAAGCCCCATGACATAGAGGAAACAAGTTGTCATGTTTATACTTGTAATGTAAAATCTGAGCATTTTTTTCTCAGTAATTTTATTTATTGTTTTATTTTTGACAGCGCTTTCTTTTTTTAAGTTTGTATTCTAATCAATGGAACTGTGATAATTTCCAACTAATTTGGAATGAGACCTGAGAAATGCAATGAGCCCTTGTTGAAACTGTAAGAACGTCAGATGGGACGGTCTGTAGGAGCGCCAGCTAAGCGTGGGTATTGGTATGCAGATGGGAATCCGATGCTGCTCCAGCCGGGTGCCACAAAAGAGGAACAATTATAAGTTGCTGATAATGCCACCTGAGGAAGACGGATCTATTCCGCTGAAACGCGTTGTGGACTTTTAAACTCCAATTGTTTCTTTAATAAATGAAAAAATGTTTGCATGAATAGAATCCTGTCCTTTGCGCCCTGCAGACCTTGTTGAAACTGTGGCCTTATGTCCTACCCATGTTTGTCACTAGAACTTTTTTTCTTGGTTTTTGGGATATGTCACACTGTACCTGTTTCTGTTCTGTTTGAAGTTATCAAAAATTGTCTAGAAACCCTGTACATGTTAGTGTTCGCTGGACCCCAAAAGGGTGATCCTTTTTGATTTCAGATTTATTAACGAAATGAAAGCATTAGAATAATAGACTGTACTTGCATTGTTCAGATAGTAAAGGTATCAATTATTTCTAAGTGACAGTGGTTTTCTTATATAATCGATCATACAGATATTGAATTGAATGGTGCTATAGGTTCATACCTAACAGATTACCTACTTTCTGTATTGTGAAAAATAAGTATTTTCTTTTCTTACTAAGAAGATTAAAGGGAATCTGTCACCCTTTTTTTGGCCTATCAGCTGTGGCCACCGCCATCAGGGACTTATCTACAGCATTCTGTAATGCTGTAGATAAGCCCCCGATGTAACCTGAAAGATAAAAAAATACACGTTAGATTATAGTCACTGATGTCAATGCCGGCAGCTGATAGGCCAAAAAAACGGTGACAGATTCCCTTTAAATATTACTGAATGGGGGGCACATTTTGGTTCATGGCAGCATAGATCACAGGGGTAAGGATATTTCACACTGCTTGCATTTTGTCGGATGACTTCCTGACCTAAACCTTCATTGGTTGTCGGTGTGAATAGTGCAGTCTGGTGTACTTTTGTTTAATGCAAAAAAAAATATATATATATAATGACACATACCGGGCCACATGGAGGCCAATGAGATGCTGTGGGGCCTACCGATAGAATGGACGCATGTACTGGTAGCTTTACTAGCGCAAATGTCAAGAGGATACTGCTTAAAGAGGTTGTTTACTATTACTAGGACAAACTATTTTCTAACTTATTTTATTGGATAGTATCTTTGAATTTGTTTTTAATAGCAAATATCGTATTAAAGGGAGTCTATTACCTGATTCATGCTTGTAACAAACGGAAGCGGAGGCACAGGTGGTGAAGTTCACATTCGTCTTTTATTTTTTGAGTAGAACCTTGGGACCACGGTCCAGGAGGCTCCGAAGGGGTCGTAACTAGTGAGCCCCAGGTACCCGTAGTAAGATCCTTCGGACAGGACCAGAGTGGGATACCTGGGGGACGCAGTTGCTACCTCCAGTTAGACCCCGGACACGTAGCAGCTGTCCCAGTGGGACAAACGGGTAAACAGATATTACAGATATAGTGGAGCTGACCGGCGGACATCGGGTATGTGGGGTGAAGCTGGCTCTGGCGACTTTAGTGTTGTCCACGGTTACGGATGGCTAAGTGGCAGAACGGGATGGAACTTGAGAGTTATGGTACAGATGTCGTCTGGAATAGCCGAAGTACTGGTCACTGATATTCTGCGGAGACAAAAGAGTATAAGCGGAGTGCAAAAACGGAATGCTATACAGCGCAGGCAGAACAGAGACAGAACCGGGATTAGCAAGAGTAGATACTCGATGCTCCGGAATTCTCCCTATGGCAGAGGGGCCAGGAATAGTAATCAGTACGCTGCCATTGCTTAATTGATATTTTTTTTTAAAAAATGCGCACTGTCTTTTTAAGAGACCGAGGGTAAGCGCTCGCATCCTAATCACTCTCCGTGAAGGCCTGCTGGCAGCACGCCAGGAAGTAGAGGAGAGAGAAGCAGTAACAGGATGCCGAGGGACAGAGAGAGAGCGAGGATCCTGGCAGGGACCTCGCAGAGGTACAGGGGCAGCGTCAGGAGCCAGGTGAAGGACCAGAACTGGAACCAGCGCCAGAACCGGGTGTAACAATGCTGCTCAAACAGCATGCAGCATGAGTCAGAGCTTGGGTGTATCATTATAGCCAGGTATAATATTATTATAATTATATATGCACTGCTCCATTTCATATGTCTCTTTCTTGTATATACATAAGGAGAGACATGTCAGTCATGTGCAGTAACTTTGGAAGAAGCAGGCCAGGGATGGCATCAGTCTAATCCGATCTCTGGCTATGGTCTCCAGCCGGCGCCATTTGATAGGTTTCACCCTCATGTGTACGTAGGGAGAAGTCTGTCAGTCATCGGCAGCAGCTCTGTGAGATGCAATCAGGAATTTCACCACACACTCTTGTTTCACAAAAGGCAAATTCTTTACTTCTATTTGTCGGTAAAACAGGGAGCTGTCTCAGAGACTATTTTAATCATGAAAATGCAAAGTTCAGATAATTAGTTTTAGTATTATTTAAGGAGTGTACATTCCAGTTTTCACTTGTGCATGTCTCCTAATGTTTTGTTTCTTAAAAATCTATTTATGTTGGGCCACCTATTGGGGCCTGGGGCAACCGATATTGTCATATCCATCTCTGCCACTGGAAACTATGAATGTTTATTGAACGTATGTTAAAACAGAATTTTTAATAAAAATGTCTGATTGCAACTTTCTTGATCTCTCTCTAATTTTCTTGATCTTTTTGTAGACATTAAAATACTTGTCTAACAGTCCCTGTCAACGACAGAGTCCTGAAGTAGTGCAAGACTTCCTAATTGCCCTGAAAGGACATAAGCTAACCAAGTAAGTACCAATTAGTTTACTAAAAGTTTAGAGGAAACGAACAACTCTGACATAGAAAAAATGATTTGTACATAAGTTACTCGTTAACTTTAAGGAATAACATTGCACTAAGTGTTGGTCTGGAATCATTATTCCTTCATTTTCAAACCACTGATGTGCAGTTTCCAGCCTGATTCAAGTTTCAGATTTTTCTCTAGCTGGAGTGTCTCTTCCTGTAATATAGGCTGGATATGAGATCTGTGTGTGTCCATGCTGTTGCGGTTTTCACTTGTAGTATATCTTACATTATACTTTCTTTCATTTATCAGCACAGCCCCAAAACTATACGTTCCACTCTGTGCTTTCTTCCTTGACTATGGCCTTTCTTCTGTGCCCTCTGAAATACTTTTTCCACTGTCCATTGCAGAGCTGTGTACAACCCTTTGCTACTCCTGAGACTATCTCTACAGCAGTATGTCTGTATTTTCCAATGTGATGTTCAGACTGGCCGTGGGTCTCCTGCCCCAATGTCAATACTCTTCAATGCCCATGTTTTTTTTTTTATTAAACATCAGTACATTTCCAAGCCACTCTCCAGTCCCTTTTTTATCTAATTGTTTAGAATGGTTTTCTGGCATTGACCATAGTAGAAAAGGTATTTTATATGTGATATCAATTGCACATGTCCCAATAGATACTGAAAGTAACACACTGGTAACTCAATAGTAGGAAAAATAATCAAGATAATATCACAATCCTGAAAGTAGAAAAAACAGAGGGGATCCTAAAAATTAAGGTCCTCTATATATCACATGGCAATAAAATAGAGTAGGGAGTAACTAGCCTGTACTGAATATATTTTTAGGAGACGTGCTGTGCCACAAAGTGATGGGAGGGGTAAAGGGCATATGGCACTTGCCTATGAGGCTGACCAGTTTGGGTACGTACATCACTTTTGGTACTCAGACTGCAAAACACTGATGGATGAAAACGGCTTGAGAGGCGAGAGAGCTAGCATAGAAAGCCTCAAAACCAAGCACGAGCTCTTACGGCTCTGTACCATTTTTGCACAGTACTCAGATAAAGGATTTACAGGCACTCTTCAGCAACAGGATTGTGGAACATTTTGAATAAAGAATATTTGGAAAATTGCTTTACTTTTTATTTAGCAAGCAAAAAAAAAAAAAACTTGTAGGAAGGTGTGCATAGCTTTTATAATGACTTTGTACTGATACAAACAAAAGTGGTACCATAAGCTTAGAGGGGTTGTCCTGTACTTTTATATTGATAGCCTATTCTCAGGATAGGTCATCAGTGTCAGGTTACTAAAAGGCCCGTTACACATTGCGATATCGCTAGCAATATCGCTGTAAAGTCACCGATTTTGTGACGTAGCAGCGATATTGCTAGCTATATCGCTACATGTGATACTTACCTCCAACCGGCTCCCCCGCTGCTCATCGCTGGTCGCGCGAGAACGTCCTGGACCATTTCTCGTCGGGCGCTTCCTGTGGCGATGCGGGTGGGAGGACGTCAGGATCGCCGCGTCTGACAGGTAAGTAGCGACCCCCGACCGCTGCTATGTCGCTGGTGAGATCTGCCTGTGTGGCAGCTCACTAGCGACCACTTAGCGATGCACCAGCGATCCATATCGTTGTCGGGATCGCTGGTGCATCACTTAGGGTACCGTTACACTTAGCGATGCACCAGCGATCCCGACAACGATATGGATCGCTGGTGCATCGCTAAGTGATCGCTAGTGAGCTGCCACACAGGCAGATCTCACCAGCGACATAGCAGCGGTTGGGGGCCGCTACTTACCTGTCAGACGCGGCGATCCTGACGTCCGCGTCCACGTGTTGCTTGTCGGCGCCACAGGAAGCCCAACAGGAAGCGCCCGACGAGAAATGATCCAGGACGTTCTCGCACGACCAGCGATGAGCAGCGGGGGAGCCGGTCGGAGGTAAGTATCAGACATAGCGATATCGCTAGCAATATCGCTGCTGCGTCACAAAATCGGTGACGTTACAGCGATATTGCTAGCGATATCGCTATGTGTAACGGGGGCTTTAGTGTAACGGTACCCTAAGGGTATGTGCACACGCTGCGGATTCTGCTGCGTTTCTGGCTCTGCAGAAACGCAGCAGATTTTGCTGCGTTGTACAGTACCTTTATTTCCTATGGAAATAAAAAAAAGCTGTGCACATGCTGCGTTTTTTTCCGCGCGGTTTTGCTGCGGTTTACAATCCGCAGCATGTCAATTATTTGGTGCAGAAACGCTGCGGTTTTACACCTCATCCATTATGAGGTGTAAAACCGCAGGGCAAAACCGCAGAAAAAACGCAGATAATCTGCAGATAAACCGCAGAAAAACTGCAGCACTTTGTCCTGCGGATTTCCTGCGGTTTTCTCTACAAAATCCGCAGAGACTAAAAACTACGTGTGCACATACCCTAAGGGTGCGACACCCGTGACCCCCGCTGATCAGCTGTTTGGGTACTAGAGAATCGTCCCTATTCGAATGAATAGGAGCAGATGTGCAGTACCCCTTTGCGGCCACTATACAGTTTACTGCGCTGTGCTTTTCCACTCTCCAGTTGATAATAACTTTATTTATAAAGTGCCAACATATTCTGCAGCTCTTTACAATTTTAGAGGGGACATGTACAAACAATAAAAGACATTACAGCGTAAACGTATATCAGATACTGAAAGGAGTGAGCTTCCTGCTCACAAGTTTACAATCTATGAGGAAATAGAGGAGACACAAAAGGTAAACGGTAAACTGTGCTTATTTTCTCCTGTACAACCTTAATATACTAACTAGGTTCTTTACATAAAGCTGCATGAACTGGTCACCAGCCAGTTTGTGTACGGTACAGACACAGAGGGCTATTAAGTGCATGGAGGGTGTGAACAGAGGCTACTGGGGTCAACGAGTTGGAAGAAAATTTTGTATGGGCCAAACAGGGATAGTGTGATAAGTGACGTGGGATGATAGGCCAGTCTAAAAAAAATGCATTTTTACGCCATGCTTAAAACTGTGGGTATTGGAAATTAATCAAATTGTCCTGGGTAGTGTATTACAAAGAATTAGTGCAGCACACAAAAAGTCTTGGAGACGGGGGTGGGAGGTTCTGATTATTGAGGATGTTAACCTTATGTCATTAGCAGAACAGAGGGCACAGGTAGGGTGGTAAATTGAGATGAGGGAGGAGATGTAGTGTGGTGCTGGTGCTGAAGCGTGGAGCACTTTGTGGGTTAGAGTTGTAGTGTCGATGGTGGGGTGCCGAGCTGGGGGGGTGATCCCTCCTTATACCGCGCAGAGATGACAGAGAGACACGATGAGGCAGATTCTGGGTGCAACAGGTCCAAATTTATTGTTCACCGTCCGACTGACGGTCCTCGCGGTACACCGCGATATCTCTCTCTCTGCCCTCCGTGTCCAGGGCCGCTTCAACACCGTACGTTACACTAGGGACGTATTTATACGTACCTTCCCGTCTCACACTGTGACAATCCTGACAGCTCAGTTACTGTGGCCGCCTTAGGCCCGTACACCATCAGCACTTTACTGGTCAGTTTCGTCGTTACACATACGGTGTCCTCCACCCAGAGCCTTGTCTCTGCTGCGGTCCTTTCCTGTCAGGACCACCCCCCTGACGTTTCCTCTCCTCAGTCCCCTTGGTTGGATTCTCCTCAGGGCACACAGACTGGCGTAGACCTCCTGTCACCTGAGCTCCCCCTGGGGACTGGAACTTTCTGGAACCCTCCCTCAGTATTTATAACTCCCCCGGTTCCTTGAAACTGTCACTCTAACTGTCACCACGCCCCCCATGACCAACGGTTTCTAAAGCCCTAAGCTGCTGTAAAGTCCTTTGCTCACACTCCACCCTGCCATCTAATGGTCATCCCAAGGTACTGCACGTCCACTACACTTTCCTAGTTGTTTCCCCACTGTAATCACTGACTCCTACCTACACTGTGCAAACCTATCTTTCTTCACTCTGACTAGTCCGTCCGTCCGTCAGGTCACCTTCCCTACACTCCCCCTTCCTTTGTCCATTGTCGTCCTCGACAATCGTCATCCCTGCCTTCGTCGTTCTGAATCTACACCTACATTCTGTTGTCGGACCAGAAGTTGAGCCAAACCCACTATCTGCGGGGGCCGAACCATACTGGGAGCACTATGCTCTGAGCAGCCTACTGCTACTCACCAGCGCGCACGCCACATGACAACGTCTTTCAAATTGGGCAAGGTACACCCGTATTCTCTCTACGGCGTGTATCTTTCCCCTACTCTCCCCTACTGTTACCTTTCACTATCCGGTACGCCATGATCGAGGCCACTCACCTACCAGATCATTGCCGGCGCCCGCCTTTCCTTCTTCAGGGGTGTCCGTGGTGTTGGGGACCTGACCTAGGACGGCTGTCTTTCTCACGTCTTCCAACTCATTTTCCTTCTTTCAATTACATGTCATGGTCAGCGTCCCGGTCTCCCAGACCTCAACTCTTAGATCCCTACCGGATCTCACACTTTCCTTTGGTCCCACAGACCTTCCCTTAACCCGGACCTGTTGCATTTTACTTTGGCATATCATACAATAAACAACTTTATAATAGCACAAGTACCCATTTTTATATTATTTTTTTTTTCATTTTCTTTTGCTTTAAAACTCAACGTTCAACAATAAACATCGCCAGTACTCCTTTTCCCTCCCCCTTCCTTGGACATGAACACTCCCTCTTGTCTTCGTATCCCCGTTCTGTCAAGTTTCCAAATCAGTAAAATAACATCCTGTAAGAGGAACATTCTAAAAAAAACCAGCTTAATCACATAAAACATTTTTTTTTTTTTTAAAATAGAACTGTTCTTTCAGACTCTGACAGTCCAGGCCATCTCCTGATGGCCGGTAGCAAGGGGCCCACAGCCGTGGAACTCCTGGGGTGAAGGGAGTGTCCAATACAGTCCTCTTTACGGGGCGTTCCTCAGGTACCGCCACCGCATAATACCCGCGGGGGCAGTATTCTTTATAATAAGAGACAAAGTCCCCTATTTCCAGGGCACGGCCGTGGCGTATGGAGGCTACGTTCACGTATACCTTCTGACCAGTCTGATCACGTATGAAGCCATACCCCCGGTCCACATTGGTGTACACCAGCCGCCCCCGGGATCTTTCCACCGCCATGCCAGCCTCCCCTGTTGAATGAAGCAGGCTCCATACCTCCTGCTCTCGAACCTTCTTTTGTTTTACCACCTCCGCAACCCAAACGGAGGGTACCGCGCCAGTCCCAGAGTCCGGTGGGCGGGACCTTGTCGAGAAGGGGCGCGGGGCAGAGGCGGTCGATGATATCTGTGGCCCAGCAGCCGCTGGGGCCGGGTAGCGGATGGGAGCAGCCGTGACTCCGGAGGGCTGGTCCACAGGGCCCGATAAACAGACCCCAGCCGGTTCCAATACTGGCTTCACCGCGGCCACAGGGTAGGCCGCATCCACAACTCCCAGCAAAGCCGGAGTAACGGCCGGTTCGGGTGATGAGGCTGACACCGGCCGAGGGAGTGCAACCGCGCCTTCTATAAATAAGCTCCGCCCTGGTGACTCCGGGCGGGGAGATTCGGGAACGGGAGCTAGGGCCTTGCTCAATTCTACGTATAGCATAGGGCCCTCCGCAGCCGGGCCTTCCGGTACACTGGAGGCTGCGTGTTGTGGCAAAATGATAGGGGTCGCTTGTGAAGCCGCCGGCAGGGCCGGGGAACTCTCACCTTCCCCGGCGCCACGGCCTCCGTCACACCACCGTACGGCTCATCCCGCAGCCTCCGCTCTCCAACTCGCTGCTCAGCGGGCCTAGCTTCCAGACTCAGGGGCTCCGCGGTGAGACTCTCCGCCGGTATCAATGGCGGCCGCTCCTTCTGGTTCCGCACGGGCTCCGCACAGATTCCTCTTCTTGCCCATGGACCCGAAGATGACGTCTTCTGTCTCAGCTCGTTCTCCTGCCGCCACTGCCATTCTAGGCGGCCAATACCCCGACATCCGCAGCGTCTCATACCGTCCGGTGGGCAGCAATCGAATGGCGCCAAACAGTCGCTCCCAGGCTTTTCTTCGGTGTCACTCCCTCTGTGGGGTGGGGCGTTGGCAGGCCTCTCCACCCACCTGTCAGGGTCCAATGTATGGAAACGTCGGCCTCCGGGCACATACTGCTGTCCACGGGGGTACGTTGGAGGGGGTCCCAGTCCATTCTGAACTACTGCGAACACCCGGACCTCGCCTCTGCGTTGAAGGAGCGCCGCCATACTGCACGGTCTCTGGTACCGCCCCGGATCCTCTACTGGCCACACAGATTCATCACTGCGCTCCTCATTTATAATCCACTGGTAAGCCAATCGTAATCCACCGGTAATTGTAATCCAAACTGAGTAGTCCGAGTCCTTTTCCATTCTTTGAGGCAGGTCTGCCGCAGAAGATGAGGTATTAGCGGCGGCGATCCTGCCGACTACGCCAAATGTAGTGTCGGTGGTGGGGTGCCGAGCTGGGGGGGTGATCCCTCGTTATACCGCGCAGAGATGACAGAGAGACACGATGAGGCAGATTCTGGGTGCAACAGGTCCAAATTTATTGTTCACCGTCCGACTGACGGTCCTCTCGGTACACCGCGATATCTCTCTCTCTGCCCTCCGTGTCCAGGGCCGCTTCAACACCGTACGTTACACTAGGGACGTATTTATACGTACCGTCCCATCTCACACTGTGACAATCCTGACAGCTCAGTTACTGTGGCCGCCTTAGGCCCGTACACCATCAGCACTTTACTGGTCAGTTTCGTCGTTACACATACGGTGTCCTCCACCCTGAGCCTTGTCTCTGCTGCGGTCCTTTCCTGTCAGGACCACCCCCCTGACGTTTCCTCTCCTCAGTCCCCTTGGTTGGATTCTCCTCAGGGCACACAGACTGGCGTAGTCCTCCTGTCACCTGAGCTCCCCCTGGGGACTGGAACTTTCTGGAACCCTCCCTCAGTATTTATAACTCCCCCGGTTCCTTGAAACTGTCACTCTGTCACCACGCCCCCCATGACCAACGGTTTCTAAAGCCCTAAGCTGCTGTAAAGTCCTTTGCTCACACTCCACCCTGCCATCTAATGGTCATCCCAAGGTACTGCACGTCCACTACACTTTCCTAGTTGTTTCCCCACTGTAATCACTGACTCCTACCTACACTGTGCAAACCTATCTTTCTTCACTCTGACTAGTCCGTCCGTCCGTCAGGTCACCTTCCCTACAGAGTGATGAGTTTATATTGAGCTCTATATCGGATAGGCAACCAGTGCAACGTCTGGCACAGGGTATAGGCATCAGTGTAGTGGTTGGCAAGGAATATGATCCTGACTGCTGCGTACAGGACAGATTGGAGAAGGGAGAGTTTAGTAAGAGGGAGACCGATTAACTTAGTCTTGAACGGAATCGCAAACAGGTGGTAGGAACATTTTTTTAAAAAACAAACAAACTAGAAAAACAAAGAAAACACAGGCACGGCTGAGGGCATTGTACAATCTCTCAGCAGCTAGCTGCACCAATTCCCGCAGGGACTTGTCTTCATCCAAACCTTCCTCACACTCCCAACGTCAGTTTCTAAAGACATGTTGGCCAACTTTCTATCTACAGTGATTGTGATAGCGGTGTCATTGTCAGTTGTCAAAGATCGCAATCTGGGCGAGGGGTTGGAACTGAACCCACCGTGCTATTTATGTTTTTGTCATGAACAGTCCTCTGCTACCCCCTGGCCGATGATTAACGAAGAAGGCTACAGCTGTTTCCACTAAGGCCGGTTATTGGAAAATTAACAGTGAGCGTATGGTATATACACCTCCGATGCCAATGCATGGAATAAATTGATAAGTTGTGGCCAGCGATGGCACTGAGAACCATTGAATGAATCATCCAAAGTCACTGGTCTGCTGCAAATAGTTTAGAAACCTCTGGATGCTGTGAAAATCCTGCAAAGATGGATATGGTGCTGATTTGTCTCTGCTTATATTCATATGCCATTACCTCTTCTATATGTATGATTAATTATATGTAGCCACTGAAGGGAGGGCAGTAATAAAGGAGTAATTTTTTCTGAAAAAAATAATTTAAATAGACTTTGTAAATAAGGGCTAGTGCCACTGGTGACTTTGAAGGGTTTTTGACTTCTCAAAGTCTCGAAAGCTTTCCTTGTAGCAACATTTATTTTATTTTTGTTAGCTGTTAATCTTGTAGTTATGATATATTTTATATTTTTTTTGTCACTGAGAATATTCCTCTATCCCCCTAGTGCAGCACATTACTTTATTTTAGTCAAGCGCAGCATTAATAATGAAATGTAATATGTACTATTTTCATCCCAGTTGGATATTTCCTCTGTCTTAGCAGCTGTACTGAAGCTGTACAGTATGTGCAATGTGGATAGAAGACAAGGAAATACAGCTGTTCTGCTGTACGTCCCCGTTAGACGTGCTGCTGTACGTCCCCTTTAAAAACCCTGCTGCTGGTTTAGCTCACTTGAAAGATAGGTTATTGCAAGGCTAAAGTTTGACGGCCAGGAAACATGATCCATGTAATGATTGGCCATGGTTTTCCTTAAGGCCCCGTCACACATAGCAATCTCGCTAGCGAGATAGCTGCTGAGTCACAACTTTTGTGACACAACAGCGATCTCACCAGTGAGAAACCTCTGGACATTTTTTTCGTCGCTGATCTCCCGCTGGCCAGCACGCATCTCTGCGTGTGACAGGCGGGAGACCAGTGATCAGCTGTAAAATAATAAAAAATATTGTTATTCTCACCTTCCGGCGTCCCGCGCAGTCTTCCCGCCTCTCTCCACGCTCCCGGTCCGAGTAATCCTTTGCAAGAAATGATCGCGAGACTTCGCGATCCCACGAGAATGGACGTCATCGTGGTAATTCTCGCAAAGGATTACTGGGACCGGAGCGTGGAGAGAGGCGGGAATGCTGCGCGGGACGTCGGAAGGAGAGAATAACAATATTTTTTATTATAATTCTATTTTTGACATGAATATGGCATCAGCGCTAACGAACACAGCGACGCCGCGCGCTCGGCATCGCTGTGCTAATCGCTGGTGAAGCTGTCTGTTTGACAGCTCACTAGCGATCACATAGCGACTTACCAGCGATCCTGACACGTTGATATCGTTGTCGGGATCGCTGGTAAGTTGCTATGTGTGACTCCAGCTTTACTTGAACTCAAGTTTGGGTGTGGAGAACTGCGGCCAGTCTGTACATAATAGTCCGGTAATTCATGGACTTCTAAATTCAGTTTTATGGCACGTTCACCCATCCTTGTTTCACAGTCCGTGCAATGACCCTAACTTATCAGCCTCCCAGGCATGCATGAATCTGTCAAGCTCAGGTCAGGAGACCCTTGGACAGTCAATGTATCACAGTCGGTCCTTGGACTGTGACACATGGATGTGTGAATGTTGCATTAGGCCTCCTTTACACGACCATATAAAACCAGTCAATGAAAACCGGGACCAATGTCATCAGTGTTTTCCATGAGTGTGTCATCAATGTGTCCATTTTTACTATCAGGGTTGTCATCAATGGTTTTCCGGTATGGATGAAGAAAGAAATAAATGACCGCTTCTCCTATACATTGTAATGTTAAACAAGGACGACACACAGACTGTACACTGATGCCACCTGTGTGCTGTACGTGTTTCTCCTTCGCCTCGTTGGGGGACACAGATACTGTGGGTGTATGCTTCTGTTGCTAGGAGGCTGACACTAAGTGGAAGAGGTTAGCTCCTCCTCCGTCGTATACACCCTCGCCCCTATTGCGGGCGGAACTCAGTTTTTTGCTTAGTGTCCATGGAGGCACACACGTCTGGTTTTGCTCCAGACTTTTTCTTTTTTTTTCCATGAAGATTAGACAGGGGCGACGGACTCTATTGAAAGGGTCCGATCTCCCCAAACCATCAACGGGCGAGCACGTGTTGATTATCGTCTCCACGTATCCTCTCCCACACCGTGGGACATATCTGGGCCGTTTTCCCCAGACCTTTTTTTATTTTTTTTTACCGTCTATGAAGATGAGACAGGGGCAACGGATCCTATTGAAAGGGTCCGATTTCCCCAAACCATCAACGGGCGAGCACGTGCGAGTGTCCCTCCACGTATCCTCTCCCGCGATGTGGGACACAATGCCGGACTTAGCCCTGACCACCCCTAGGTATTAAAACCATGGGCTGTACAGGGGCACAAGACTAGTCCGTGCGGCCCCCACTGCTCCACCAATGCTTAGACTGCGGTGCTGCAAGGCGGGGACGGTCCCACTCCTCACCCCCTGAAGGGGTTAGATGGAGCTAGGGTGCCTGCACCGTCCTATTTTTGTCAAGGCCCCCTCACATACCTGAGCTGGGATGCTGAAGAGGATCATTAGTGAGGAGAGGGCCTGGGAGGGCTCCTGCGGCGAAGATCCGGGGCTGGAGCCCTTAGCTGTCTGATGCCACCGGCCAGTGGCTGCAGAGCGGTGCGGAGAAGTCCGTGCCAGTAAGTAGTGCCATTTTTTTTGTGGTGCCGTGGAGTCGCGCCCCCCCCCTGTCGCGGGCAGGGGATAAATTGAGACTGCGGCTTTAGCCCAAGCTAGGCTGCGACAGGAAATTCCGCCTCCGGGCCGCGCGTCATTTCCGGCGGCCCGCCCCCCGGGCCTGGGCGGCAGGGGATAAATTTAGTCCCCGGCTTCGGAGCGCGGCTAGGCCGCAGACCCGGAAATACCGCCCCTGGACCGGCCTATATGCAGGCGGTCCGCCCCACGGCTGGTGGCGCGTCATTTTTGTGCGGAGGCGTTCAGGAACGGGGGGGCACAAGACTAGGGTAAGTGCTGCCTGGGAAACCACAGGGAAAACGAGGTGCTGCCTCCTTCCCCCTATCCCCAGCAGCGGACAGATACAGCATGTCCAAAGAAGCAGCATGCATCTCTTGTCGGGCTGCGTTTCCGCGGGCGCAGAGCAAGCGATTATGCAAAGCCGGCGACGCCAAGCGCGCCCAGGAGCCCTCCCCTGCGACCGAACCCACTGGTGTGGGCAGATGACAGACAGAGGACAAGGCTCGGGATTCCCACTGTGTAGCGCCCACAACCCGACATCTAACAGAACCTCAGTGTCTGTCCTCCCCTGCGACCGCGACCAGTGTGCCAAGCCCCCCAGAGTGGGTCCTATCACTGTCACAGTTCATGCAATTGAGTCCCTTCAGGCCTCAGATGGGGGCAGGGACAGTGACTCGCCGGCCTTAGAGGGGACCTCCACCTCACAAGAGCCCCTCGCCTGCAGGGGCAGCTCACACTCCAGGCAGACCCAAGGGAAACGAATCCACACGGTGTCGCCCAGTCCATCCGGTGCCTTGGCATCCGTAAGTTCTGCTTCTCGCGCCCCGTCACCAGTGGTTGAAAGCGAGCAGACCTCAGAATGCGACTCAGACGAGCCCCTTGACCTGGATACTCCAGCGTCACGCAGCGGCTACGGGGCATGAAATGGCATTTAAGCAAGTGAAGCGCCCGCACAGAATTTTTTCCTCTCACCCGGAGTTTGAGGACATAGTGCAGCGGCACAGAGAACGTCCAGACAGGCGTTTCTCGGGTCAAAAGGCACTCGAAACAGGGTATCCGTTTGCTCCGGACCTCCGTAAAAAATAAACGGAATCCCCGTTGGGGATCCTCCGGTTTCGTACCGAGCCACTAAGACCCTGCTATCCGTCCCTAGTGTTTCCCCAATTAAGGATCCCACGGATCGCCTTATAGAGAGCTTAGCTCGCTCAGAATATAAGGCGTCAGGGTCAGTGCTCGCTCCCTCATTCGCAGCAGCTTGGGTAGCCAAGGCTATGAAATCATGGTCAGAAACATTAAACAAGGTCGAGCAGGATCTACCTGCAGAGATTTCGGAGGTCGCAGGTCAGATGGCGATGGCCAGAGACTATGTAATCAATGCATTTTGGAATGCGGACAATTGCTCGGCACTTGCTGCCGCTAATGCAATTTCTATCAGAAGAGCCCTATGGTTAAGGACATGGCGAGCCAATTCTTCTTCTAAGAAGTCCTTGACTTGAAGTTGGATCAACTTATCTCTGACCCCAGAGGAGGAAAGAGTGGGTTTCTCCCTCAACAAAAGGTCAAAACGATTTTTCGTCTCCCGTTTTCAGGCACGTTTTTGGGCCTTTTGCAACCCCGTGAGGACTACAGCGGCCAATTCTGCCGCCTCAGGCCTCCCCAACCAGGATAGGGAGTGGCAGGTCTCATATAGAGCCAACCCATTGGGGAGAATGCATACTCAGCAGCCCAGATCGAGGGGATCCAGATCCCAAAGATCGTCGGCCAAATGACTCGAGGTCTTTACCAGGCGACACCGGCAAGGTGGGCGGCCGCCTACTCTGGTTTCACTACGTCTGGGTCAATGTCGCTCGCGACGCATGGGGAAAGGAATTGGTGGCCTCAGGTTACAGAATAGAATTTGTCAGATATCCTCCAAGACAGTTTTTTCTTCCCGGCTTCCCAGGGTGGATACCCAGGCAAGGGCTCTATTGGGAGCCATCAAATCGCTCCAGCACAACGGAGTCATTGTTCCAGTGCTGGAACACGAAAGAGCTCAGGGGTTCTATTCAAACCTTTTTGCGGGTCCCGAAAAGGACGGGTCTGTCAGGCCTGTTTTTGGACCTGAAGCTTCTGAACAAATTCATCAGGATCAGACATTTCCAGATGGAGTCTCTCCGTTCTGTCATATCGGCCATGGAGCAGTGAGAATACTTGGCCTCAATAGACATCCAGGATGCATATCTGCATATTCCCATTTTTCCTCCTCATCAGAGGTTTCTACGCTTCACCATCGGCGATCAACATTTTCGGTTCGTAGCGCTACCCTTCGGGCTAGCCACGGCTCCCAGAGTGTTCACAAAGGTTATGGCAGTTGTCATGGCCACACTGCATTCTCAAGGCATAGTCGTCTTGCCTTATCTGGACGAACTCTTGGTCAAGGTCCCGTCAATACGGGCATGCGAGGAAAAGGTCAACATCACGCTAGATACTCTTGCCTGCTTAGGATGGTTGGCAATGCAAAGAAGTCATCCCTTGTGCCAGCTCAGAGGATCTCCTTCCTAGGAATGATCTTCGACACTTGCCGAGGGTTGGTAATTCTCCCTCAGGAATAGGTGCTAGCTCTTCGGCAGGGAGTCCGGACACTTCGCCAACCAGTCCCTCATACCATCCGATCCGGGATGAGGATTCTAGGGAAAATGGTGGCAGCAATGGAAGCGATACCTGTCGCCCAGTTCCACCTTCGCCCCCTGCAGCACGCCCTCTTGTCAGCCTGGGACAAGAATCCTTTCACACTCGATCGGCGGTGCCGATAGTCCTCTCAAGTCAGGCAGTCGCTCGGATGGTGGATAGCCAGTTCCTCTCTGGCCCAGGGGAAACCTTTCCCCTCAGATCATTGTCTGGTAATGACAACCGACGCCAGTCTCCTCGGTGGGGGAGCGGTGTTTCGCCACCACACAGCCCAGTAACGGTGGTCACCACAGGAGGCACGCCTCCCGATCAACTTATTGGAGATACGAGCAATTCGGTGGCTCTGCAGAAGTTTCTTCACTTTCTAGCAGGCCGCCCCGTCTGGATTCAATCGGACAACGCCACGGCGGCGGCTTACATGACTCATCAAGGGGGCACCCGCAGCAGAGAAACCATGCGCAAGGTCGAGCTCATTCTTCAGTGGGCCGAAGCAAACCACTCGGTGATTTCGGCTGTCCACATCCCGAGGTGTGGAAAATTGGGTGGCAGACTTTCTCAGCCGGCAGGGTCTTGCATCCGGAGAGTGGTCTCTACATCCCAAAGTTTTTCAGCAGATTTGTCAACTGTGGGAAGCTCAGGATGTGGAACTGATGGCTTCCAGAGTGAATACCAAGGTGCCCACATATGTCGCCCAGGCCAGGGACCCGCAGGCATTCGCGGTGGACGCGTGGGTTCTGCCATGGAACCAGTTTCGCCTCCCATATCTATTTCCCCCACTGCCACTGCTTCCGAGAGTCATCAAAAATATCAAGACGGAAGGCGTGCCGGCGATCCTGCTAGCCCCGTCGAGCGTGGGACGCAGATCTAATGCAGCTGCTCGCTGACGTTCCTTGGCGCCTGCCAGAGCACCCAGATCTACTGTCTCAAGGGCCAATTTGCCACCCAAACTCAGGGACCCTGTATTTGGCGGCATGGCCGTTGAATCTTTGATTCTAACCCAGGCAGGGTTCAGGAGCGAGGTGGTCGCTACAATGATTAGCGCCCAGAAGCCTGCTTCAGCACGAATTTACCACCACACCTGGAAGGTGTTCTTTGCTTGGTGTTGACGCCGCGGTGTTTCCCCGCTGGGATTCTCGATCCCCAACATCTTGGCTTTTCTCCAGTCGGGCTTAGAGAGCCCGGATAGCTCAGTCGGTAGAGCATTAGACTCGGGCTTTGCCCCAGGTTCCCTCAGGAGACAAATATCGGCCTTATCCGTCCTGTTCCAGCGCAGAAGTGCTGCCAGTTTGCAGGTGAAGACTTTTCTTTCAGGGAGTCTCCCACTTGGTACCTCCCTATAAGGCGCCTATGGACGCCTGGGAGCTTAACCTGGTCCTAAGTGTTCTGCAGGAAGCTCCATTTGAACCGCTTCAGGATATCTCTTTGAGAGGTACCTTTCCTGGAAAGTGGTGTTCCTAGTGGCCATCACTTCCATCAGGCGGGCTTCAGAGCTGCCGGCCCTATCCTGCCGAGCTCCGTTGCTCACTTCCCATAAGGATAAGTTGGTCCTGAGACCAGCCCCTCCTTTTCTGCCGAAAGTCGTGTCCTCTTTTCACATTAATGAAGATGTTGTTTTGCCTTCATTTTGTCCAGCACCGATGCGCCATGTGGAAAAGGCTCTTCACACGTTAGACCTGGTAAGAGCCCTTCGGAGGTACATGTCGCGGACGGCACCCTTTCGTCAGACGGACACGCTGTTTGTGCTCCCCGAAGGGCGCAGGAAGGGACTCGCTGCCTGAAAATCGACCATAGCCAGATGGATTCGTTGGACAATTCAGGATTCCTACCGCATTAGAGGCACACTGATTCCAGCAGGGATCGGAGCGCACTCTACCCAGGCAGTGGGCGCCTTTTGGGCGCTTCGGCACCAGGCTTCGACGGAACAGGTTTGCAAGGCAGGAACCTGGTCCAGCCTGCACTCATTTGTCAAACATTATAATATCCATGCTCAGGCCTCGGTGGATGCGAGCCTGGGTAGGATTCTCCAAGCAGCGGTGGTATACTTTTTAAACAAGAGGTGCATGTAGCTTGGATCGATGAGTCAATCTCCCACCCAGGGACTGCTTTAGGACGTCTCACAGTATCTGTTTCCCAATGAGGCGAAGGAGAAACATGGATTTTTGTGATAATTCACCGTAAAATCCATTTCTCCGAGACTCCGAGATTTCTGGCTCTCACAGACCTGTAACTTCTTCTTTAAGAGTCTCCTCTTTCCTCCACTCATTACCTGTAGTAATGGCACCTGTTTAAACTTGTTATCAGTATAAAAAGACACCTGTGCACACCCTCAAACAGTCGGACTCCAAACTCCACTATGGTGAAGACCAAAGAGCTGTCAAAGGACACCAGAAACAAAATTGTAGCCCTGCACCAGGCTGGGAAGACTGAATCTGCAATAGCCAACCAGCTTGGAGTGAAGAAATCAACTGTGGGAGCAATAATTAGAAAATGGAAGACATACAAGACCACTGATAATCTCCCTCAATCTGGTGCTCCACGCAAAATCCCACCCCGTGGGGTCAGAATGATCACAAGAACGGTGAGCAAAAATCCCAGAACCACGCGGGGGGACCTAGTGAATGAACTGCAGAGAGCTGGGACCAATGTAACAAGGCCTACCATAAGTAACACACTACGCCACCATGGACTCAGATCCTGCAGTGCCAGACGTGTCCCACTGCTTAAGCCTGTACATGTCCGGGCCCGTCTGAAGTTTGCTAGAGAGCATTTGGATGATCCAGAGGAGTTTTGGGAGAATGTCCTATGGTCTGATGAAACCAAACTGGAACTGTTTGGTAGAAACACAACTTGTCGTGTTTGGAGGAAAAAGAATACTGAGTTGCAGCCATCAAACACCATACCTACTGTAAAGCATGGTGGTGGAAACATCATGCTTTGGGGCTGTTTCTCTGCAAAGGGGCCAGGACGACTGATCCGGGTACATGAAAGAATGAATGGGGCCATGTATCGTGAGATTTTGAGTGCAAACCTCCTTCCATCAGCAAGGGCATTGAAGATGAAACGTGGCTGGGTCTTTCAACATGACAATGATCCAAAGCACACCGCCAGGGCAACGAAGGAGTGGCTTCGTAAGAAGCATTTCAAGGTCCTGGAGTGGCCTAGCCAGTCTCCAGATCTCAACCCTATAGAAAACCTTTGGAGGGAGTTGAAAGTCCGTGTTGCCAAGCGAAAAGCCAAAAACATCACTGCTCTAGAGGAGATCTGCATGGAGGAATGGGCCAACATACCAACAACAGTGTGTGGCAACCTTGTGAAGACTTACAGAAAACGTTTGACCTCTGTCATTGCCAACAAAGGATATATCACAAAGTATTGAGATGAAATTTTGTTTCTGACCAAATACTTATTTTCCACCATAATATGCAAATAAAATGAAAAAAAAACAGACAATGTGATTTTCTGGATTTTTTTTTCTCAGTTTGTCTCCCATAGTTGAGGTCTACCTATGATGTAAATTACAGACGCCTCTCATCTTTTTAAGTGGTGGAACTTGCACTATTGCTGACTGACTAAATACTTTTTTGCCCCACTGTATATATATATGGAGTTGACCTTTACCATGAGTTAAACTTTCAAAAATAACACATGCAGTGTCAGCGGAAGGCACTGTTCAGTACAGAATTGTAATAAGAATTACATATCCAAATTATTAATATTTAACAGTCCCCCAATGAGCGTCTCGGAGAAAAGGATTTTACGGTGAGTTATCACAAAAATCCATGTTTTTCACGGACAAATAGACCTATATTTGCCCATGTCATCCGTGCTGCTGGAAAAGAAAGACATGTCTCCGTGTGTTTTTCACAGACACACGATCCATGTAAAATATGGACATGTGCCTAGCAGAATAGGTTATGATGGGTACGTGCTGTCCATGAAAAAAAAACACGGACACCACTTGTACTGGAAATCCGGATGTGTGAAGGAGGCCTTGGGCTGAGTTGAAACTAACATCCTAATTACTGGTAAAGTCTATGCTATGTTTTTTCCTCTCCATTGTAGTCCACCAGCCTCGTTTTCAGGGCTGCGGAGTCAGTCGTGGATTCGTTGTCCATTTTGCCACAGTCAGTATAAAAAGAACCAACTCCTAAAATATATAATACATTGGGTTCAGTAGTACAGTGCAGGATAATCTGTGCTGCACTTTATATACATGCTCAGTAGTGAGGCAGTGCAGGGGAGTCGAAGTCGTTGAGTCGGAGGTTTGGCTTACCGACTCCACTGCCCTGTTCATTCCAAGAGGCAGAACTATTCTTATTTTTCCGTTGAATTCACTTAGTAAAAACTTCCGTTTTTTAATTCTTCACTATGGGGCATAAATAATATACTTATAACCTGTTCTCTTTGGGCTGGTACTATATTAGCAAAAAAATATATATATTTTTTTTTTTATTATTTTTTTTACGTTGTACTACTTTGGCACAAAAATTGCCATATTCCAAGAGCTATAACTTTTTTTAGTTTTTTTTTGCTGATTAGGCTGTCTGAAGGTCTGTTTGTGGGACAGGCATATTGTAATACAGACATTTTGGATTCATTTAAATTAGTTAAATAGTTTGAGTTGGCAGGAGCAAGTCTTATTTGGTTGTGTTTTGTGGTGTAAATAATATGTTAACTTTGTACAAGTCCTTTCAAAATAGCATATTTTTACAGTAGTGTTCAAAATAATAGCAGTCCAATATGACTGACCAGATTAATCACTGTTTTTGGTATAAATTTTATATTATGTGAAACAATTTATCAGTTGGTGCAGTAGATTCTAAGAAAACTAACAGACTCCGCATTCATGATCTGCATGTTTTGACTCTGTGTATTAGAATAATTAATTGAAAGGGGGTGTTCAAAATAATAGCAGTGTGGAGTTTAATTAGTGAGGCCAAGAAACAGGTGTGAATCGGATGACCCTTACCTAAGGGTGAAGCCAGGACTTGTTGTACATGAAATTCTCCTTGAAAGCTTGAGAAATATGGTTTGTTAGACATTGTTCAGAAGAACAGCCTACTTTGATTGAAAAGTTGATTGGAGAGGGTAAAACTTATAAGGAAGTGCAGACAATGAGGGGCTGTTCTGCTAAAATGCCAAAATGGAAAGCCAAACCAGAGATGTGGAAGAAAACGGAAGACTACCATTTGAATGGATGGACGAATAGCCAGAATGGCAAAGGCTCAGCCAATGATGACCACAAGGATGATCAAAGACAATGTCAAGTTACCTGTGAGCACTGTGACAGTTAGAAGACACTTGTGTGCAGCTAACCTCTTAGGCCTGTTTCACACTTACGTTTATCGTGTCAGTTGGCAGCCGCCAAAAAGGCGGAGAACGGATCCGTGGCCTATGAAACACCAACGGGAGCTACCGGACCGTAGGTGCGCCGGGATCCGCCGATATGGGAATTTTAAAGGAACCGCGCTGAAAAAAAATAAATACCGTCGATATAGCGGGATCCGGGAGTGGGCATCATGCGGAAGCGGGCATCTCGCGGGACCCCGGGAGGTCGTGGTAAGGAGAGAGAGTTGCTCCAGCAGTCACAACAGGATTTGGGGTTAAATCTCCAGCAAGTGGGAAAAATGCGGATCCGGCCACACAAAAAATGTTGCATTGTCCATCCAGTGATGTCAGCGGACGCCAAAATTCTGGCGGATCCGCAGAAATACGGATGCAGCGGACGACCGTCAGTCAAAATCCGCCATTAATGCAAGTCAATGGGGAAAAAAACGGATCCGCCAAGAAAATCGCGGATCCGTTTTTTAGGCAAAACGGCGGATTTTGACTGATGGTGACAAACAGATGTGTGAAACAGGCCTTAGCAAGAAGTCCCCGCAAAGTCTCACGGTTAGAAAAAAAAAAAAAGTACTGAAGCGGATACAGTTGGCCAAAGAACACATCAGCTGGCCTGAAGAGAAATCGAGAAACATTTTGCAGACTGATGAAAGTACAATTGTTCTTTTTTGGGCCCAAGGGCCGCAGACAGTTCATCAGATGACCCCCGAACTCTGAATTCAAGCCACAGTACACTCTGAAGACAGTGAAGCATGGTGGTGGAAGCATTTTCAATTGGAAAACTGTGTGCAATGTTCCCAATGCATGGAAATAAAAACTAGTATACAGATTTTGTAATTACCTCATGTTTTTGAACACACTGCTATTATTTTGAATACTACTGTACTCCAGCACTTGTGCAAAACATTGTTTTGGGGTTTTTTGCATAAAAACATTGTTTATTAAATCACAGGAACACATACCATCCATTTACTGTACTTCTTCCTATCAACGATCCTGCTGCGTACAAAAAATATCGAAAGTGCATAAAATATATTTGTTTTACTTTCACAGAGCAGAAAAACTGCAGCTGCTTAACCACCGACCTATAACAGCCGTTGAAATTCAACTGGTACGTACAGATGTAGCTGGAGGAAAGTTATTTGAACTCCCCAGATTTGTCGCTTCTATTCTTAAAGGGGTTTTCACCACGAACAAAGTTAATTTTAATCAACATTTTCGTTAATAGATCTTTAAATAATAATTTCCACAATTGGATGTGTTTAAGAAAAATGTTCCTGTGCTGAGATAATCTGATAAATGTGCCCCTGCTGTGTACTGTGTAATTGCTGTGTCTGACCGTACAGGAACATGGTCTGATCATACCACAGCTCCTGGGCAAGGGAGGAGGCAAAAGAGTATACAGACAATACAGCATGGGATCACAGATCCACACTAGAAATTATTCTGTTAAATTAAAGAAGTTGTCCAGTGAAAGCAAGTTATCATGTATCCATAGATGATAACTTGTTGAACATTGGAGGTCCAATTGCAGCTGATTCTTTCTGTGAGATATAATATTGCTTAATAACAGGCAGGGAAATGTTTCGCCTCAGAAAAAGAATCCGCTGTGATCCCATGCTGCCCTGTCTGTATACTCCCTTTTTGCTTCCTCCCCTGCCCAGGAGCTGTGGTATGATCAGACCATGTTCCTGCATGGTCAGACACAACCATTACACAGCACACAGCAGGGGCACATTTATAAGATTATCTCAGCACAGGGACATTTTTTTAACATACCCAGTTGTGGAACTTATTTCAAGATCTCTTAATTAAAATGTACTTTGTTCTTGGGAAAGCCCCTTTAAAATCATACAAAGAGAAGGAATTCAGTAATTATTGATGATGCAGGAGGTGAAAGCTGCTCCAAAAGGATTCTCCCATAAAATTAAAGAAAATGCTAGCATATGTAAGTCTTTAATTCATCCCTTTCTGACACTTTTGAGCAGGTTTAATAAGTATTAAAGCCCCAATACAGCAAGACTGGTGTTCTTCACACCAGTCTAGATGAGGAGATAGGAGTCAGAAGACTAGGACAAGTGGTGTACATCTTGGCGTGCTCCTTGCCACAAATCCTATTCCAGTACACGATGATATAAGATTTGAGGTGTAAAGAATGTCGCCAATCGTCTTGAATCTGACAGTGGTGGTCACCATGCCACTGTCCTGCCTCAGCTTTGCCCACTTTGTTGGAGCTGGGTGAAAATGTCGGTGAATGCCATAAGTCACAATACTTTGTAGTGCAATTTGCACCAAAATTTTGCGACTTTTTAAAACTTTTTACAGCAGAATGATGGTGTAAAAGCTTTGATGAATTGGGCCCTAAGACTGGTGCACTTTGCTTTACTCCAGTAGTTTTGCACTATAATTTACGTCATTTTCAAACATAAACAATATTAAATGTTCCATGCTGTACCCATTTCTACTACTACTCCATCCACTTCAATTAAGAAATAGCATGAGTAGTGGAGAAAGTTTTAAAAAGTGGCAGACGATGGTGTACAAAAGGTGTATGACATAAGTTGCGATATTTTATTTGCATAACCATAATGATGTCCCCCATTGTCTGTGTCATAATTCTACTTTCCACTTGAAGGTGGGTGTCATTGAAAATGACAAGTTATTGCAGGTCTAAGGCTACTTTCACACTAGTGTTTTTTAGCGCTGCGCTTCGTGCGCAATAGAAACGCATGCAAAAAACGCATCATGCGTTTTCCATGCATTTGTGTTTTTTAGGCTCATGCGTTTTGACCAGTTTCTAGCCATGTTAACTCTTAAAACGCATGCGATTTCAATTGCAGGCGTTCCCATAGACTGTAATGCGTTACTTTGTCACATTCCGTGCGCATGCGTTTTTTTTACGCCGTTGGACGGACCCAAAAAAGCAACAGATTGCGTCGGGTGCGCCTAGGCGCACACTACAAAAAAAAAGCATGCTCAGGAAAACGCATACGAACGCGTGCAAACGCTAGACCACGCTCCCGCCCTGTTAAACATAGGGGCGCTTGGACGCGCACGATGCACTGCACTAAAAACCGCTAATGTGAAACCAGCCTAAGGGGGAATTGTCCCTCAACGTTACCAAACTCTGAAATCTGCCGTTCTGGGCTCTAATAATGAATTCCGTTAATCTCTACCTAATAGATGGTGGAGGAAAGTGAAGAAAGGCTGACAGAGGATCAGATTGAGCAGCTCATTCACACCATCACTAATATTATTCCCGGGGACCCAGAAGCTGAGGCACAGGAGCAAACCGAAATGGAAGAGGATGGATGACATTGCACAAAAATAATCAAATGTTTACACTATGCACTATTCCAGATTCAGTGTGTTCAGCATTCTGCATGGAAAACTAATACTGTTATATACTAGATTATTATTATTTTATCTTTTTTTTTTTATTAACATATTTGTTATTTTTTGAACCATTCTAAAAACTACTATGTTTTGCGAGTCTCTTTAGTAAATAAATCCAATTTTAGTTACCGACCTGTGTACGT
Organism: Dendrobates tinctorius; assembly: GCF_039654945.1. NCBI lineage: Eukaryota > Metazoa > Chordata > Amphibia > Anura > Dendrobatidae > Dendrobates > Dendrobates tinctorius. Next base: position 576,970 of record NW_027361930.1, read on the forward strand.
ATTTTAACATCGTTGTTGCCAATTGTCTTATTACATCTTGCTGGACCAGGACATGAGCTATGATGTCTACATTCTTTGTTGGTGTTACACTGGTGAATGTTCATTAACTCTGTTGCTATTAATGGGATGGAGCTGTCTCAATAGATATTTTTTGTATTTCCCTTCGTACATTCCTTAATTGGATACAAGAAATGATTTTCCTTATCCAAGGCAACAATGTAGCCAGTGCTTTAAATGAAGGTTTATTAAAGGGGTGACCGATAAGTCTGCAGTCACTCTGACATGAATTCCCCAGCGCACGCACTGTGTGCTACAGGGATTCCTCAGTTTCCGACCCGGGAATGAAAGGTATGTGTAAGTTATACATACCCCAGGCCAGTGGGCCTTGGCCTCACTTCCTAAACTTGTGTAGTTCTGAGGCTGCTGCCCAACCAGTGACCCTGACATCTAGTGGGTGTCGCCGACTAGAGGGCACGGCCTCTCCATACAACTGTATGGAGAGCACGGCCACTCCCACTGGTTTTGAGTCACACCCTCCGGTCCTGGGTCTGAAACCGGTGAATCCCCGCAGCGCTGTGGCGAGTCATAAGTCTACAGTGACAGAGTGATTGCAGAGTTATCGGTTTTCACCGGACAGCTCCTTTAAGTAGATATGTTCCCTGATACAGAAGCACTCCCATTATGTTTTTAACTCCTTTATTGTGAGTATATGCATGTAATGTAGTGTGAGTGTATTAATATACTCACCTACCGCTGCTTTCTCCGGTGTCCAACGCTGTTGTTCTTCTCTTCTCAGTGACGTCAACGTATTTCAGTCTATCAAGCTCACTCTATGCGCTATGTGTGAGCTGTAAGTTTCTATGTAAGATTATGGAGTCTCTGTCTGACACTACATAGGCTTACATTGTAAGGCTGTGTGCCCACGTAGCGATTTTTAAGCATTTTTGCCGCGATTTTCGGCGCGAAAACGTTTAAAAATCGTGTACAGAACGCCCCCCATGCATTCCTATGGCATTTACTCGCGAGATCGCTATAGCAACGCGAGACTGTCATCACAGGTCTCGCAAGGCATCGCTGGGAACGCTGAGGCCCGGGATGGCAGCGCGGGACGCCGGAAGGTAAATATACCCCGATTTTTTTTTTTAATTTTTTTTTAGCATTTTAACATTCTATCTTTTACTATTGATGCTGCATTGGCGGCCTCAATAGTAAAAACCTGGTCACACTTGTCAAACACTATGTTTGACGAGTGTGACCAACCTGTCAATCACTTTCCAAGCGATGCTTCAAATCGCTTGGAAAGTGCTTGAATATCGCACTTGAAAATCGCGATCATAATCGCGGTGAAATCGCGCGGAAAAAAATGTGCGATTTCTGGGAAGGAGTCCGGTTTTCTGTGTGCGTTTTAACACGCAACGTGGACACATAGCCTAAAATGATACTTTGGGGTCACACAGAGCACTGTCTGACCCTGAGAGTCTGCAGAGCGATGATGTCACTGAGAAGAGGAGCAGAACAGCACTGCATCCCAGAGAGAGCAGCAGTAGGTTAGTATATTAATACACTCACACTACATTATATGCACATAATGAATGAATAAAAAAAAAAACTTAATGGGAGTGCTTCTTTAAGGAAAAAAAGATTAAAATATTAATAATCCATCATGGCTTATGTTTAGGGTTCCAAATGTAAATTTGGATAGTGTGTAGTAAAAACAATTGTTAACTTTAACACATGTAATGATTGCGATCCATGCTAAAAACAAAAAAAAAAAACGTGTACCAGACCTGCAGTTTTTAAGTATGTGCCATGCAAGTACAATGGTTTTACAATGCTAAGGAGCCCAGAATTACATACATGGATGGTCATATTCAGCTGAACTGAAGTTGAAAGTTCAGTTCGGCATCCAAACTTGACCCCAAGCCCAATAGAAGTCAGTAGGGGCCCACACTTCGGGGCTTGAAAGAGGCTGTAAAATGGTCATAGTAAGGGCTTAGGGGCTACAAAAGGAAGCAAAATGGGGGTAATAGCGGGTCAATTGCCCTGCAAATACAAGTGGATAGAAAAATGACTTAAAATAACCTCAAACTAAAAATAAGGATCTTGAACCAGGAGGCGGAGGTCCAAGTGGTGGTGTATGTCGAAGAGGCAGGGGAGGAGGAATCCAGTACTGTTTTTGTGGGGTGTTTTTTTAGGGAATTTACTTAAAAGAACACAGAATTAAAAAAAAAAAACTAGAACCAGGAGGCGGAGGTTCAATTGGAGGAGGTGAACGTGGCGGTTTAGGTGGAAGAGGCAGTATCCAACACTGTTTTTGGGGTTTTGTTCTTTTTCTGGGAGGATTATTGTTTTCTTCGTTTTTGTTTTTTAATTCTATGTTTTTAAGTCAGTTCCCTAAAAAAAACAAATCTACGACCAAGAGGTGGAGATCCATGGTGAGAAATTGGTGGAGCTGGACTTGGCAGTGTAGGTGGAAGAGGAGGAGGTAACCAATACTGTTGTTTTCTAATTTGGGGAGGAGGCACTCAAATTAGAAAGTAAGCCAAAGATATGGATAAGACCTGTGGCATACATGCCTGGATCATTTTAATGAATGTTAGCTTCCTACCTCGTTGGCTGTGGACAGACGGATACACGTGTCTGTGATCACACCCCCTGCCATTCTACACACACGTTCCAACCGTACACTTCCTGCAGGGCAGGCCAGCACCTCCAAGGCATAAAGAGCAAGCTCAGGACATGTGTCCAATCTGGAGACTCAGAAGTTAAATGGGGCAAACCTATCAGTCAGTGCGTGGAGACGTACGGACACATACTCTTAATCATGTTGTTATAACGCTGCCTCCTGCTAATACGGACCGTATCAGATGGTGCTGCTGGATATTGTAGTGTGCTGAGAAAGTTTTGCCACATTTTGGCCATGCTAGCCCTGCATTCTGAGGTAGTGGCGGTGCCCCAGCTGCTTTGGCGACTTCCTCTTCCTCAGTCTTGTTCTTCCACTGACCCCCCCACTGTCAGGTGGAAATGCAGTCAGTAGTGCCTCTATCAGCGTGCTCCTGTCTTCACATATTTTGTGATTCAGCTCCAGTGACGGAAGTAATGAGTACATTGTATTTGTAGTGGGGATCCAGCAGGGTGGCCACCCAGTCATCGTCACTGGTAACAATCCGGGCAAAACATCCAGCATGAAGGCCCACTCGTTGGTGATGAAGTGGTGGTCTGCAGAGACTCAGCCGGGCATGCTTCAGCTCATATTCCACTGTTGGCTGCTTCTCACAAAGTTTGTCCAGTATATGCAAGGTGGAGTTCCAACTTGTTGGTATGTTGCATATAAGGCAGTGAGCAGGAAGGCAGAAGTAACGCTGCAGTGCAGACAAGCTAGCAGCAAGCAGTAGGGTGAGAACACCGAAAGCATGCATACACTGCCCACACTTTCAGCAGCACAACAGCTTTCACACATGTGGGTAATATTTCAGGAGGCTCCGCACCAACAAATTCAGCACCTGCTCCAGGCAAAATATGTCCGTCAAACCGGCTAGGCCCAGAGCTGCTACAAGATTTCTCCCGTTGCTATATACCACCAGGCCAGTCTTGAGGTGCGCTGGCACCAACCACTCATTTGTCTGCTGTTTGATCACCTACCACAGCTCCTACAGATGAATTTCAGAACAGCCTGCAGTAATTTACCCTTGTCGGTGCTGAAGTTGGTGATGCAGGTCTGGCTGTGACCGGATGAGGAAGCAGAGTAAGAAGATCATGCAACCTGAACAGATAAATGTCCTGTAAACCTTGGTGGTGGTAGGACATGAGCTAGAACGCCTTCCAACTCTGTCCCAACCGCCACTACATTTATCCAGGGGGCATTTAGGGAGATGTAACATCCCTGGTCATGCTTGCTGCTCCACATATCAGTGATGATGTAGACCTTGCCACTGATGGTGTTGCACAGTGCATACCTGATTTGGTCCCCAAAGTGTGTGCAGGGCAGGGATGACCCACCTGAAAAAGTAGAGGCAACTGGAAGATTTTTAAAACTATCCAACTCCTCAAGCCGGAATGGCAGCATTTCCAAAATTCCTGGCCTTTAAAATACTGTCATTCAGGACCATGGCTCGTGAATGGGTAAGGAGAGTGTTTCCTCTTTCTATTGAGGGATTGGGGAGTGAAGAGATGAACACTTCCATGGGACGGTGTGGAGATGATTTGTGACACTGATGGGTGGTGGTGATGCTGTTGTCACATCCTCGCACGGAGGCAGATGACGTTGTTGATCGTGAGTGGGCGGAAGAGGCCAAGACTGCAGCAGAAGAGGGGGCAGGAAGAGACTCAGATCTGTCATGCTTTTTATGGTGTGTCATCCACTGCACCTTGTGCTTGGAATTCAGATGCCTCATTCAGATTGTGCTCAGGTTCAGAAGATTTATGCCTCTCTTCAGGCTGACAGCACATCGTGCAAACCACCCGTTGCTTGTCATCAGCACATTGGCTGAAGAAATTCCATGCCAGGGAGTTCCTTTGAGTTTGCTTTGGTTTGCTTATTTCCTCAGAGTGGCAGGCAGTAGCAGCCGACGTACTGGCTAGGAGCCGCCCGCTTTTATTTTGCACCCAACTCCCTCTTTTGCTGTGCAGCATGACCACCTCCTCTTTCTCTGAACTGCGCACTTCTCTACGATGGCCTTCACTCTGTGGGGTCTAGGACCTCATCATCCCTGCATCACCTTCCACACGTTCCTTGCCTCTTTCTTCCTTGTTGGCCTACACACTGCAGAAAGATGTTGCAGTTGGCAACTGTGTTTCTTCATCTTTTGAGATGTGCTGTAGTGGTCCTCTGACCATGCACAGTAGTTCTCCCACGTATGCACGCTACAACATGACAAGTGGGTGGGCATCAGTGTACTCATTCTCTTCCACTTCTGGGGCAGGGCCAGGTGGATGGGCCATGGAATCCCAGCCAGCAATATCATCAAAAAGCAGAAGAGACTGCCGCATGACTTGGGGATCAGACTGCTTGGCTGATTTGCAAGGGGGTAAAGTGGAAGCCAGATGACCATGGTACTGAGGTGCAACTCTGCAGGAAACTGGGTGAAAGATAATGCAAGAGAACTGGAGGCACTCTCAGCCATACAATCTATCATCGCCTCAACATGTACGGCCTCACCATTCATGTAGCTGTACTGGCCTCTACGAAATGACGCAAAATGTCCTGTTACCTGTGTGCACCAGTGGAAGGTGTTTCATTTGGGCACATAGCCGGCACAGATTATGACCTCTCCCTGCAGCAACTATACCAGCAATGCCAAGTTAACGTCCCCTATTTGATGCTCTCCTCATTTTAAGTGGTTTTGAGGCACACTGCTCCCACAGACATGGCTGCAGAGTAGAACCATTTGTTTTTATGCACACTACTCCCATAGATGCAGAGTAGTGATGAGCAAACGTGCTCTAATAACGTCTTTTATATGAGTATGCTCGTGCTTGGATAAGGCTGGTTTCACACTAGCGTGCGATCGGTCGCACGCACAATTGTCCCCTATCTTTAAAATGGCGGGCACAGTGTCTAGCGATTGCACGCGTGCCTCAGCGTTTTCGTGCACTGTGCATTTTCCAGGTGTGTGACCAGACGCGCTGGACGCTACATGTTGCATTTTTTGTTCAGCCCAACAACGTTAAAAAATAGCGTGTGCGCACGCAATGCTCAAAAAAATTGCATTATAGTCTATGGGGTCGCTGACGTGCGCACGTCAGCACTTTGTGAGCGCACGCGATTTCAGAGTAAGCAATGTCTAGACACTTGTTTAATCCACCCCCTAAACAAGCAACATTGTTTTGGAGGAGTGTACATAAAAGAATGGGTCTGTAGTGCCAGACCACTTACTCTACAGACAGTCTGCAAGAGATAAGAAGCCCTGGAAGAGAGAATACACCCACCCAGCAAGAGACAAGACACAACTTTGGATAACAACTTCAGCAGCTAAAATGTGAGTATTATAAAATCTATATATGTGTGCTTGTCCTTAAAATATATTATGTACTAATGTTTTTTGTTTTTTTATCCCAGCATGTCTTCTGGATCCGAATATTCCCCATCCCAAGAAGAACTGGCCCAAGCAGAGCGTGAGGTGAGGATATTGCTGCCTTTGTGTAAGTATAGCTGCCTCAACAAATGGGTAATAATTTGCGTTCTTTTACAGACCTCAGCATCGAACCAAGCAAGTGAGGCGGAACAGCGGGAGCAGCCTAGCCAAGTCACGGCGAGGAGATGCAATGTAAGTATCCAGTCTTTGAATGTCCCTTTTTTAACATTTTTTTTCTATTCCTTTTTTTCTGTCCTGTTTTTCATCTTCTATATCTTTCTTCTTTTCTTTTTTTTTTTTCTATTTGATTCTCATCAATTTCCAAGATTATAATATTTTTTTTTCTAGGTTCCACAACAGGATGAAGACATCTATCTCGACAACGAGCACCTGATCCGCCTTGTCCAGGATCGTGTCCCGTTGTGCGACAGCCGTGACCAGCAGTACAAGGACATTGTGATGACCCCGCAGCTCTGGAATGAGGTGGCCGCAGCATTGATGGAGGGCTGGACAGCGCCTCTGCAGCTTCAAAAAGGGGTTTAGTAAGTATTTCTCTGCTGTGTGATGCCGCATTGACTCTTGTTCCTGAGGATACTGTTGTGTTTCCTGATAGAATATATCTATCAGAGAACATAACAGTGTCCTCAGGATCAACAGTGACTGCTTTGTGTTTTTTACTGCTGTATTGATCATGGCAAGAATCTTGATCATGAGGATACTGTTGTGTTTCTTGATAGATATATTCTATCAGGAAACATCCTCAGGAACAACAGGGACTGCATTGTGTATTGTAATGCTGTATTAATCATGCTTTAACTCTTGCTGCTGATGATACTGGTCAGGGGCGGACACTGACAGCTTGGGGCCCCTGTGCAAGAAATGTGTCTGGGCTCCCCTCCTTTTATGGCGTCAAAGCTACATGTGTACATACACATATATATATATATATATATATATATATATATAGATAGATAGATAGATAGATATTATATAGCCACATATACATACATGTGTATATATATATATTACATAGTCTCCTTTATTATGTATATTGCTGTCCCTTACACAGTGCCCTCTCTTATGTACAGTACCGTCCCTTACATATTGAATTATATAGAGCCCTGTTTTTTTATTACATACCGTCCTGTCTTGTTAGCTGTATAATGCAATGATGGCTGATGGAGCCTGGTAAAGCTTCCTTTCTAATGAAGGAGCTGATGGACTGGTAGTTTGGTCACCAGCTGCTCCATCAGCAGTCATTTTATATCTAACAAGAGAGGGGACTATGTAATAAAAGAGGGCACTGTAAATATCAAAATTAACAAGAATACACTATGTAAGAGACAGCACTATACATAACAGCAGAGGAAGCTATATAATAAGGGACGGCACCATATATAACTAGAGAGGATGGTACGTAATAAGAGATGTGTTATACATAATAAAAGAGGAAACTATGTAACTAAGGGTGGTGTTATACAGAATTAGTGAGTCCACTATATACTAAGGGACTGTGTTAGACATAGTGAGTACACTATATACTAAGGGACTGTGTTAGACATAATAAGCGATAACGTCTTCCTCCACCTCCCCCTGTTCCTAAGGCCATTATAAGTCCCCCTTCCTAACATCCCAATCCCCCACACCCCTCATTGTCCTCCTCCCCTCGCATCCCATTATTGTCCTCTCCCCCACCCCATCATTGCCCTCTTCACCACCTCCATCATTTTCTTCTCCCCCACCACTATCTTTGCTTTCTCCCCTACCACTCCCATCATTGCCCATTCCCCCACCACTCCCATTATTGCCCATTCCACCACCTCCATCATTTCCTCCTCCACCACCACCCCCATTATTGCCCTTTCCACCACCACCAGTGCATTCTCCCACACCACCCCATCATCATTTCTTTTTCCCCCACCACCCCATCATTGCCCTCTACATCACCCTCATCATTGCCTTCTCTCCATTACCCCCATCATTGCCTTCTCCCCATCACTCCCATCATTGCCTTCTCCATCACTCCGTCACTGCCTTCTCCCCATCACTCCCATCATTGCCTGCTCCATCACCCCATCACTCCCATCATTGCCTTCTCCCCATCACTCCCATCATTGCCTTCTCCCCATCACTCCCATCATTGCCTTCTCCCCATCACTCCCATCATTGCCTGCTCCATCACCCCATCACTCCTATCATTGCCTTCTCTCCATCACCCCCATCATTGCCTGCTCCATCACCCCATCACTCCCATCATTGCCTTCTCCCCATCATTGCCTGCTCCATCATCTCATCACTCCCATCATTGCCTTCTCCCCATCACTCCCTTCTCTCCATCACTCCCATCATTGCCTTCTCCCCATCACTCCCTTCTCTCCATCACTCCCATGATCCCATCAATGCCTTCTTTCCATCACCCCTCATGGCCTTCTCCCATTACCCCTCATTGCCTTCTCCCATCACCCCGGGCATCATGACCTTCTCTCCTCATCGCAGTCTTCTCCTCATGTCCGCATCTCCTCCAGGGCCAGGCTCCACCTACACACACACACACAGACACACACATACAGACAGACAGACAGACAGACATACACACATTCACAGACATACACATATACATACACACACAGACATACATACACACACACACACACACATACAGACATACACACACAGACATACAGACACACACACAGACATACAGACACACACACAGACATACACACACACAGACATACACACACAGACACACACACACACATACATACACACAGACATACACAAACATACACACATAGATCATACATACACACATACATACACACACACAAGTGACTGACTGACCTGCGGCTGCAGCCACTGGCCGGCCGGCGCCACAGGCACAGTGAGTGAGACAGTCTGTCTCCTCCTTTCCTCCCCCACAGCAGCAGCGCAGCACAGCGTGACTAACGCTGATATCATCTCACCTCAGGGCTGGCTCCTCTCCTCCTTGCGCCTGGCGCTCCACATGGCTAATTTGAATAATAAGCCATGCGGTGCTGGAGGGGCCCCCTGGGCCCCCGTGCAATGCACGGGCGGTAGGTCCGCCCCTGATACTGGTGTATTTCTTGCATGATATATTCTTGCAGTAAACAAACCATTGTCCTCAGGATCAACAGTGAATGCATTGTGTATTGTAATGCTGTATTGATCATGCTTTAACTCTTGCTGCTGATGATACTGCTGTGTTTCTCGCAAGATATATTCTTGTAGTAAACACAACAGTGTCCTCAGGATCAACCGTGACTGCATTGTGTATTGTAATGCTGCATTGATCATTGACTCTGCAAAAACTCTTACTGTTTCTCTTATTCATTCTCGTCTTGACTATTGTAACTCTCTTCTAATTGGTCTCCCTCTTACCAAACTCTCCCCTCTCCAATCTGTCTTGAATGCTGCAGCCAGGATCATATTCCTCACCAATCGTTACACTGATGCCTCTACCTTGTGCCAGTCATTACACTGGCTACCCATCCACTCCAGAATTCAGTATAAACTTATTACCCTCACCCACAAAGCCCTCCATGGCTCAGCACCATCCTACATCTCCTCCCTTGTTTCAGCATACCACCCTACCCACGCCCTCCATTCTGCTGATGACCTGAGGTTAGCATCCTCAATAATCAGAACCTCCCACTCCCGTCTCCAAGACTTTACACGTGCTGCGCCAATTCTTTGGAATGCACTTCCCAGGTCAATACGATTAGTCCCCAATCCCCACAATTTTAAGTGTGCCCTGAAAACACATTTATTTAGACTGGCCTATCGCCTCAACACATTAACCTAATCTATCCCTGTGTGGCACAACCAAAAGTTTTACCATAACTAGGTTCCCCGCATCATGTTCCCACATGCTTTATGCATCCATTAGCCCTCTGTGTCTGTACTGTTACACACTTAACATTTTGGCTGGTCCATACAATCAGGGCAACTGTTACCACCCACCTTTCGTGTCTACCTCTTTCCTCATAGACTGTAAGCTTGGGAGCAGGGCCCTCATTCCTCTTGGTATTTGTTATAATCTATGTGATTATTGTTATGCTGTAATGTCTATTGTCTGTACAAATCCCCTCTGAAATGTAAAGTGCTGCGGAATATGTCGGTGCTATAGAAATAAAATGTATTATTATTATGCTTTAACTCTTGCTGCTGATAATAGTGGTGTGTTTCTTGCAAGATATATTCTTGCAGTAACACACCAGTGTCCTCAGGATCAACAGTGACTGCCTTGTGTATTGTAATGCTGCATTGATCATGCTTTAACTCTTGCTGATGATGATTCTGGTGCGTTTCTTGCAAGATATATTCTTGTAAGAAACACACCAGTGACCTCGGGATCAACAGTGACTGACTGCATTGTGTATTGAATTCTTTTGTGATGCCGCATTGAATGTTTGCCAAGTTCACTCAGGTGTGTGTGATGATACAGATGTTGCCATCAGTGCATTGTATAACGTTTTTTCTTTGTTTTTTCAACAGTGAACAAAGTCCGCACATGTTGGCGCTCGATGAAGGACCGCTTCAACACTGATGTTCGTGCTGAGGGACAGATTCGCAGTGGTTCAGCGGCAAGGACCAGAACAAAGTACCGCTATCATCGCGAGTTGGCTTTCCCAAGACCGGTCCTTGCCACCAGAGCGTAAGTATTATATATACATATATTTTTTTATTTATTTATTTATTTTTTTTAAATAACCTGTGCTTTTTTATTCCACAGCTGATGCTTCTTGTAAATGCATGATAGTAATGTTTTACTTTTTCTTTCCACAGCACCTGGAGCAGCACCCTGCAACCTGTCCCTGGAGCGGTCCTTCATCGATCGACATCGGACCCGTCCTAGCCATCCGACAGCCAGGAAGCATCTTGCAGGTCAGCAACACGGACAGCTGGTGACCAGGAAGCTGGTCAATCAGGTGTTCCCCTGTCCCAGGTCTCTGCCACTGGTTATACGGGCACTACCCGCCAGCGGCAGTGGGCCTCGGACAAGCCTCTCTTGCCCGAGTTCATGCACTTGAGCGAGGCCTTTCATGCCAGCCTAAAGTCGCTGTCAGACAGAGTGGAAAGCGGTTTTACCCACATGGAACACCGCTTCCACTCTGTCGACCAGCGCCTTGACCGGCTGGAGGCCGACCTCAACAGACCAGCGCACCATTTCTTTGATAAAATTGAACGGGGCATGACGGAACACCTTAGTCCTGAGCAACAGCTGAATGTGTTACAGGCCTGCAACACTGCTTACTTACAGGCTATGCAGCAGAATCAGTATGTGCAGCAAACAGTGGTGTCATTCCCACCTGTGCCACCACTGACTCACTTCACCACAGTACCGACTTCTGCTGCATACCACTGCACGGCCACCTGCATTCCTAGCCAAGTCGCACACCAATGCCGAGTGCTGCTGGACACTCCACCCCCGCCACCACCATGGCAAGTGCTGCTCCTGTCTGGAGCACCACTACCGCCACCGTTCCACCATGTTGGAGCACCGCCACCGCACAACCAGCTTGGGCCACCACCATCTATTCTCCTGGTCGGAGCACCGACACAACATCTCCGTCTCGGAGCACTGCCACCACTCAGCATCAGCATGGGAGCACCGCCACCACCCCTCATAATTCCAGGGGCACCTCCACCACTCCTCATCATAGGAGCACTGCCACCACTTCGCCTCCTAGGAGCACCGCCACCACTCCTCATCATAGGAGCACCGCCACCACTTCACCTCCTAGGAGCACCGCCACCACTCATCATAGGAGCACCGCCACCACTCCTCATCATAGGAGCATCGCCACCACTCCTCATCATAGGAGCACCGCCAACACTTTGCCTCCTAGGAGCACCGCCACCACTTCTCCCACAAAAAGCACCAAGAACACTTCTCCTTCTAGGAGCACCGACACCACATATTCTCCTTCAAGGATCACGCCACCGCCACCACCGAGCAGCAAAGGGGTGACCCACATTCCCTCTTTTTCTCATCACGGACACGGTCCACCATCTCCTGGCGGTCAAGCAATGTAAGGCGGTCACACGGTGGTAGTCGGTACAGGCAGGTGACTCCTGCCCCAAAGAAGCACAAGAAACAAAAGACTTTGTTTGTCACTCCCCCCTCTCCTTCTAATGTTTCTCAACCTGCCTCCATTTCCATCCCTGAGCTCCCTTCCCCCACTACTTTAGTCGCCCCTTCACCTAGAACCCCTTCCTCAACTTCCAGCCATTCCTCGTCTCTCCACACCCCCAAAGTATCCCACTCTTCCTCCAAACGTCCTTCAAAATATTTATTTTTTAAATAAATGTGCAATTCTGCTTTCACAAAATACGGTTTCATTAATGTGTCTTTCGCCGTCTACACACACTGCGCCGTACACACAGCGCGGTACACTTTGCGTTTTTGCCACCACATAGCTCCATTACTAACACATGTTTCTTGTGTCAGTCTTGGAGATATGTGTAGTCAAAAACCCAAATCTATATGAATTGTATTTTCCCCACCAGTCAACTAATATTACAAAGACTGTCTAGAGGATGGTGTTGAGTGCAAGGCGTATCTATTGTTACCTTGCCAGGTATCATCAAAAGTTAACTGACTATGGTGTGTTTTTTTACCATCATCATTTAACTTTTTGTGATACAAGGCCAGGTGATTCTAGATATACCTTGTAATTAACCACATCCTCTATTCAGTGTGTGTTGATAAACTGAGGAGATGATGGGGAAAATACATGCCATATGTACAATACCCTGCCCTAGTATCACACCTGAGCAGGTGAATACACATGAGTTTTAACCTGCAGCGTCGCTTCAGTCTGCATATATTTCTATCTGACTGTAGCGATGCTGCAGTTTACCTCTTATGTGTATTCTCCTGCCCATGTGTGATAACCTTCTGAAGTCAGGATGCGTTACTTTTGGCATCCTCACTTCAGCATGACACCAGGCCTGGGTATTGTAGAAGTTGTATAAACTTTATTATGTCTACAGTCTGCGTTCAAACTGAAGCCACAGTGATGATACTACAAATAATATTTATAGTCACTGCGTTGGGTGTCATAATTAGTGACGGATGCTACTGCATTCCCAAATCACTATTTTTAACATCAGGCCAGGTGACACAATTTAGTTGTATTTCCACCGTCGCAGCAAATTGAACTCAAAGTGTAGAGATGATAAAGATCATACAACTTGTGTGTATGTATAGTCACCTGGTCAGGAGTACTAGTAAATTCATGATGCACAAAACACAGCATCATGAATTCACTGAGCCAGTTGATTATTGTATTTAAGTGTAAAAAGACAGAGTGCACTCGGTACAGGTATCAACACAGGTTTTTTAGTAACATACACACAAAAGAAAACTTTGTTACACCATTTGCTCTTGCCATTCCACCCGTCCCACATCTGAGTTGAAGTAAGCTGCAAACTGGTCTCACATTTGGCCAACTTCAACGAATGACCTGAGAGGGTGCTGAGTAAATTCAGGCAATGGATTAGGAGCTGCATCATCGAGTTCAAAGTTCGGGTGCTCTCTAACCATCACAAAATTATGTAGAACCACAGGTCTTCACCACCTCATCTACTGTTTTCAGTTTCAGATTAATGGCTGTGCCAAGAATGCGCCATCTGGAGACAAGTATACCAAAGGCACACTCAACCGTTCTTCTCGCCCTGGTCAGCCTGTAATTAAAAATTCTTTTGGTGTGGTCCAAGTCCTGGCTGGAGTAGGGTTTGAGCAGGTTTTGGCAAATCTGGAATGCCTCATCTCCAACCATTACAAAGGGCTGTGGTGGACCTTCGGTGTTGGGAAGAGGCCGTGGCATGTGGAAATTGAACTGGTTGCCATACAACCTCCGGCCCATGTCAGAGTTCTTAAAAGCCTGGGAGTCATTCCCACGGCCAAATGCACCAATGTCAACTGCAACAAACATACATTCTGCATCCGAAATGGCCATGAGTACTGTAGAAAAGTACTTTTTATAGTTATAGTACTCAGAGCCTGTTCTTTTTGGTTTTATAATACGGATGTGTTTCCCATCAACGGCACCCAAACAGTTTGGGAAATTGCAGACTGTCCAGAATCTTTCAGCAATTTCAAACCACTTTTCCACGGTGGGCAGGGGCATAAATTCGGGACAGAGAACGTCCCACAAAGCCCGGCAGGTGTCCACAACTATTCCATACAAGGTTGATTTTCCAATCCGGTACTGGAAGTGCAGTGAAGATATGGTCTATCCAGTAGCCAGGAATCTGTGAAACAGAGAAAAAACAAAAATTAATATTTGTGTATATGGATTTTTACAACACCAAAAAATAAAATTTAAAATGAAAAAAAAAAAATGGCGTACAAATATATGTGCAGCCTTTTCTTTACTACATGGCATAAAAAAAATACTGCAGCCTTTGGTTAACTACATGGCAGAACAATAATTCTGCCAGCTTTGGAATAGTACATGTGAGAACAAAGAAAATTATGCAGGCATTGTTTTTGCAATACTACCTACCATAATGTGACCAGGAGCCGTTCCTCAGGAGGAATCGCACGACGGAGCTGTGAGTCCTGTCTCCGGATGGCATCTTGGACACGACCAAGCAAATACCTGAAGCTTTGTTGGGACATCCGTGTGTAATCAGTAAATTTATCCGGGTTTGCCTGGAGCTCGCTGAAGAGGGTGTGGTACGCTCCACGGCTCTCCTGGAGTTCAATAATCGGATGTATCCACAAACGCCGCCGCTGCCGTCTTCGCTGTCTCTCTTTCTCCCTTTGTTGATGGCAAGCAACTGCATAAACCTGAGCCATCCTTTTGTCCAGATCCAAGTTGAAGTGAAAACTCTTCCAGCGCAGATCCATGTTGTCAAGAGAAAATGAAAGCAAATGTGAAGAATTCAGCTGTAAACTGGGTCTATATAAAGAATTCCCATAACACAAACCCACTGCTGTCCCATTGGTGGAGTCTGTTGCAAGAATTTTTCAAGGATTTTGCTACTGTGATTGTGACACCATGCGCATAAAAAATGCAAACGCATGGAAAAATGCATACAAACGCAGCGTTTTTTTTCGTAATGCGCACGATGATGCTACGAAAAATTGCAGCGTTCACTAGCGTTTGTAAGCGTTTTTTGAATGCGTATCGTGTGCTTGAAACGCTGCGCAAAAAGGCGCAAGTGTGAAACTAGCCTAAGACATTTTCCGAGCACATTCGCTCATCATTAGTGAAGAGTTTAAAAAAATTGGTTTTAGGCACACTACTACCACAGACAGGTGCAGAGTACACACAGAGAGGCTTTTTGTAAAAGTGCACACTCACAACACTTAATAATGTCCCTCACTCCTGCTGTGTCCCGTCACTAAGCAGAGCAGAATGGCGGCGTCACCCGAGATCTGGCATTTATACAGGCTGTGTCAAGTGGTGTGCCGGCCAATGACAGGCACAAGCCAATACTTTACTTTGACGTTCGGGTTTGCTCATCCCTACATACCATACTTTACCGGTGTATAATTTATGAAGTTGTACAGGATTGGAAAAACATGGCTGCTTTCATCCATTAACAGCACCACATCATGCGTTGTTTGGTACTGCGGCTCAGCTATCTTTATGGTAAATAAAGCTGAATAGCAAAACCACGCACAATGGGATGCATGGATTGTGAAAAAGTCTTTTTTTCCAATATCAAACAACCCCTATCAGACTTGTTCTATTATTTTAGATTACAATGCTAAATCAATATGTATTGGTATTTTAACCTACTTTTTCTTATGCTTCATTAGCAGTTCTCATTAAGGGCCATCTTTAAACATAAAGCAAAACACTATTTGACACGACTCTCTTACAAATGTCAATGGATTATACGTAAATGGAGCAAAATTATATGGGCCAGCCACTCCTACTTTATGCTTTTTCAGTGATTGAGGGGTGATTAGCTGCAGATGCATCCGTGTCTTTGTAGTGGGAATAGGGGTGACATTATGTTGTGCTTTGGATTAGACTGCTAATGCTTTGCTTTCTACCCAGCTGGGAAAAATCGTTTTTGCAACACACCTTTGCTTGTATTCTTCTACTTATCCTCAGCACTAGAGCTGTCCGTTCACATGAAATAGTTGTAGTTTAGCCGATGGCTAACCTTCCCGACTCTCCCATGTCCTTGTAGGGTATCTATGTACTTTTAATGGGCAGAGGTGAAAAATCTTCTGCCAGCATCCTTTGTCAGTGGTTTGTCTCCACAAAAATAAAAGAATCAATGTTTTACTTTCCCCGACCATCATCTGTGAAGAGTCGAGAAATTCCCCTAGACGTCAGATGTTCAACAAGTTGGGTTTGGACAACTTTTATGTAATGGAGGCTATAAAAGATAAATTGAAGGTAAGTTGAAGGTTATGGACGTGGAAAAATTGATTTTTACGTATTGGTTAACCTGTATTAGCAAAGCTACACTAAATTCCAGCTATCATTCTCAATTCCTGCATTCATTTCAGATGCCTTTGATATGCAGTTCAATCTGCTCCTAGAACTCCTGGCAAAAATGATAGAATTAAATTATATATACTATATTATATAGAATTATATATACACTTAGATGATCACAGTTTTGTTTTTTTTTACATAATAGAAAATACACAAATCACAGTCATGACAAATAATTAATGTTTGTTATGCTAAACATTTTGGCAATGTGAAACCTACCTCAAAGACTTGAAAGTGAAATATTGTAATAAAAGGCATATGTTTTTAAAGATGAACTGGAGGAAAAAACTATAAAATCACTCAGATGTAATGTTAAAAAAAAAATGGAATCATAACAAAAAATGTTAGTACTTTTCCTCTCAATTAGGTATTTATGATCAAACGAATTCTTTGAGGCATGGACTTAACTAACGATAATTCATAATCTAAATTGCACTGAAAAAAAAGAGTAAGGAGGACACTCTGGCGCTCATGAAAAATGAACAAGGCTTATGACTGCAGATGATGTGACCGGCTCTGTGCAGGTCCCGCCTAAATTATGTACAAAGTAGTAGTAAGATATATAATCACCGCGCTACAATGTGCGGTTGGTACTAGTGGTGTACCCCTATGGGTAATGATCTGAGAATACAATAAACCAATGCCTTGAGCAAATGGATAAAGCAGAAGGCAGCAAATGATAGTGGCACTTCTGCTATCCACTTGCAGAGCGTCACACGATAGTCCAGTCCTTAAGCTTGCTCGTGTGCAGAGAGGCTGGAGTGTAGGGAGCGCCCTCACATTGTAGCGGCTCTCACGGGTACAGAGACACAGGATGTGATGGGTTCAGCAGAATGCCAGCTAATGGGCTCCGGCCGGAAGCACCGACAAAGCAGAGACGAGGTTGTCAGGGAGCATGACGTCATGTGACTCAAAAGACGGGTGCGTGGTGAAACCAAACAACCAACTAATCCATCCTTATATACCCGCGCTAACCTCATACACCGCTGCCTGCTAGCAATGATGTAACCAGATGGGATAGTATGTGGATCTTCTTATGCATAAAGTGCTTGGCAAAATAATCTGGGAAGAATCAGTGCAAATTAAAGTGGAATATTTATATTGAATTAGATTATTATATGGCATATAATGATATTAAATGTATTGATAAGAATGAATAGAATAAAGAAATCAGGAATAAGCAGGTTTATTACAAATCAAGTCACCTCTGTGTGGTTAATATATATATATATATTGATTTGATGTAAATGTGACCTTGATATAATAAGTTCTAAAGACCTCCTGTTATGCAAAATCAATTTTATAAGGCAAGAGAAGGAAGGATGAAAAGAAAAAAGGATAAGGGAGACGGATTATATTACAAAACTGGGGAGAGTTATATGAATACTCT
Organism: Dendrobates tinctorius; assembly: GCF_039654945.1. Classification (NCBI taxonomy): domain Eukaryota; kingdom Metazoa; phylum Chordata; class Amphibia; order Anura; family Dendrobatidae; genus Dendrobates; species Dendrobates tinctorius. The sequence goes on from NW_027361930.1 coordinate 594,930, forward strand.
GCTTTATTAATAACATTAAAATTCAAATTATATGGATATACATTCATCTAAAAATGTGGGATAATTAATAAAAAACTGGTGGTATGCAAAAGGTGAGGGGAATCTATAACAAAATTAACAATTTTTTTTTATCATAAACTAGTTTATTAAGAACAACATATAGTTACAACATTTCTAAATACAACCAAAGAGGTAGTTTTCATTATAGTGGTATTGACCATAGTGATACTGTCAAAAGGTTTCAAAAATATCAAGATAATATGTTAACATCAAATCACATATCAGAATACCCCTTTTTTTAAGAAAAGTATGACATATTAATAAATTGTTCATTAACTTCTTGCAATCAAGTTGGGCTTTGTCAAGCCTGGCAAAGGAAAGAAAATAACTTCTAGTACAAAATTATAACAAAAAAGAAAAGACAAGAAGAGATCCTAAGAGGAGAGAAAGAGATGAGCAAGGTTTATGAATCCACCCAGATTCAGGTATGTACAATTACAATATATGGTGTCTTCATCACGACAGAAGGATTGAAGAGTACCCCGGGGAATCTCTGAATAAAATCCGTCCTTGCCAAGTACAGAAAAAGTCTGAGCTAATTTTTTTATGAGCAGAGAGTCTTTCCATTCCACACAAAAAATCCATTTCAAGAGACCATTCTTGGATAGCTGGAGTGATTCTAGAACACCAGTGTCTGGGAATGACTGTTCTAGTGGCAGATAAACAACGTCTCAGCAATCCTCTTTTGATAGATTGAAAAGACCCTGGTATTATAGAAAAATGTCCGATCTGGGGAGTTCTAGATAATTACCCTGTAATGTGTTTGTAAACATCAAAGACTTTGCTCCAAAGGCCACTTATTTGAGGACATTCCCACCAGATATGAAGCATAGTGCCTTTAGCATTTTCACATCTGCAGCATTTATTGGAGACAGAGGGAAATATCTTATGAAGATCTGCTGGGCAACGATACTATCTAGTTATGATTTTGTAATTTTTTTCTTGCGCTTTGCAAGCCAATGGAAACCTGTGTGTGTGTGTGCAAAAAAAAGTTTTGTTCCATTACTCCTCAGAGAAGGTCATCCCAATCTCTCCCATTCTTTCTTGAACCATAGGAGCGCTGTATTAGTCCGAGATGACAAAATATAATTTATTTGGGAGATCGGTATGCTTGGGTGCAACTTCTCTGATCAGCAACGAATCAAACTGAGAAGGGTCAGACTTGAGCACCGAGAACAGCTGAAGGTCATCAATGAATGAACGGAGCTGGAGGTATGAAAACCAAGGTATGGTTTGATCGGGGTAGAGAGCTTTAAGCTCGTTTAGCGATGGTATATTTCTAAAATTTGCAAGGAAATGATGGACTCTAGTTACATAGTTGAAGACCAGGAATTTACTCACTCCAACTCCGGGGGGAATTCTGGATTGTGAAAGTTTCTTTACTAATTGGTCCCAAACTCTGAGATCAACTGTTAATGGGGGGAGTGGTCCCTTGGAAGAACGAAATTGCTTAGAAATCCAGGGTAGAGAAGTTAAGTCTAGGCATGATAGGAATGACTCTAGTGTGACCCAACGCTTCTGATTCACACCATGAAACCAGTACAACAGCCGCAAAATGATACAGTTGAAAACTCGGTTAGATCCAGCCAAAAATGTTATGGCTAGTCTCGATCTTTATGATCTCCAAATGAAATTGTTACAGACTATTTAGGTGCTTAAAAAGAAACAGGGGAGTGCAATTGGAACCACTTGAAATACATAAAGCCGTTTTGGAAGAATGTCTATCATTTAATACGTTAATTCTACCGAACCAAGATAATTGTATTTTATCATAAGCCTTGAGCTTAGCTTTGACATGACTGAGCAAAGGCTCATGATTCGGATGGAAGAGCTGGGACAAGTCTGAGGGTAATTGGATCCCAAGATATTTCATAGAACCATAACACCAACAGAAAGGAAAGGACACCTTTAACAATTGTGACTCCTCCTGTGGGATATTGATGTTCAAAATCTCTGACTTAGAAAGATTTACCTTAAAATTATTCAGTGGACTATATGTCTCAAATTCTTTCAGAATAGAGGGCAGTGATGTCTTAGGATTAGTGATGTATTATAGGAGGTCATCTGCGTATAGTGCCAATTTATGAGATTTGTGCCTGACTGGGATTCCTTGAATATTGGAGTTTTTCTTGAGGGCCATTGCCAGATATTCGATCACAATAATATACAATAACGGGGAGAGTGTTGGGACTTAAATTGATTTGTTTAAGAGCCTTATGTAGAAATGGCCAGCTAACGCGGTCAAATGCTTTTTCAGCATCAACCGATATAATGCATGCTGGGATCTTTTTCAATTTCATATAGGACATAAGCAGCATCGTTTTAATCGTGTTGTCTCTTGCCTCCCTCTGGGGTACAAATCCTACTTGATCGTTGTGCATCAGGAGGGCTAATCTAATTTGATTTTAGAGAAAAGTTTAACATCAGTGTTAATTAAGGACATTGGGCTGTAACTTGAGCATAATGTTGGTCTTTCCCAGGTTTTGATATCACCGAAATATGGGCTTCCAGAGTTTGTCATCATTTTTCTTTAATCTAGGAATAAAGACCTCCTCTGTCCTGCAATTTTTCCTGGTATGAATAGATACTGAGGTATATTGAGTGGAGTTAGTATGTGTATTTATTTTACTCACTTATATAGCATTATTAATTCCACAGTGCTTTTATAGACATTATCAGAACTGTCCCCATTGGGGCTCACAATCTGGATTCCCTGTCAGTATGTCTTTGGAGTGTGGGAGGAAACCGGAGGAAACCCACGCAAACACGGAGAGAACATACAAACTCCTTGCAGATGTCCTTGGTGGGATTTGAACCAAGGACCCCAGCGCTGCAAGTGCTGAGTTAAATTATATTCATCCAGAATGACAAATTTTTGATGCGGTCTGCTGATATTGGACATCGCTCTCTATGGATGTTAGGCGAGGTGATGTGGGAATTAATTGATTGTGGTATGTTGTCCCTAGCAAATGTTCACATTTTTTTATCAATGATTTCCTTCTGTTTTTCTCTCAATCTTGACATAATGCTGGAGGCAAGGTCTTGGATACCTTCTACATGATTAACAGTATTAAGTTATTCACATAAGTAGGTTATCTGCTGATTAGTTTTTTTGAGGTTAGATAAACGTTTTTCAATAATAAAATGCAGTGCTTTATTGGAGAAAGTAGAGTAAAGGGCATCATACTCTTTTTGAATGTCTGGGTCCCCAAAAGTCATCAGCAAAGGATTTGTGTATAATTAGACCCTTTGGGACAATGCTTGCTTTCGCATACTGTTCTAGTGAGGCAACTTCACACATGTCCCTCATTTCATTAAATAAATGCTTTTCCAAGGACTTAAGTAGCTGATTGGCTTGTTAATACCAATATTTTCAGCTTGGAATTTACACCAAACATTAGTCAAACAAGTGTGAAATTCTGAGACCTTACTATTTGCGTTGATGATAGTCACTTAATAACTAAGTGTTATCGTAAGGATGTGGATTCTATCAGCTTTATACACTTAAGTAGTTGCCATTAACCAATATGGCTTACCAATATTCCCAAAGGTCAATGTACAAGAATGAGGCGGAATTGCACCAAAATTGATGACTATAACAAAGAAACTGAATATCTCACTGAACAATTTTTGTAAAAGGATTACTTGTTACCTGCATTGGAAAAAACAAGGCAAGACGTTAAAATTATCCCCAGGAGGAACCTAATATATAAAGCAACATCTAACCCCTCCCCACCCAGCCCTCAACAACAAATACATAAGTTACCTTTTCACAGTATCATTCCACTTATAGGAGATTCAATAAAATCATTTGCAAACGCTGGCCTATTCTTCAGGGGGATAAGAACATAGGGGATTTATTACCATCCCACCCCAGATTTGTGTATAGGAGAGCTCAAAATCTAGGCCATATTTTAGCTCCCACAACTAATTCTATCATTCAAAAAAAAAGTGCAACCCTCCAAACAGTTTCTACCAACTAGAATGAGTTTCACACCATGGGGTAGATGCTCTTGTTGTACACACACATCTTTTAAAAAAGAACCTCTTCGCAGACTCCACAAAACTAAGGAGTACAGCATTAAAACCGCCATTTCTTGCCAATCTACAGGGGTTATTTATATGTTAAAGTGCCCCTGCGATAAAATTTATATAGGCAGAATGAAAAGACGACTTACAGATACAGTGAAGGAACACCTGGACAATATCAGTAAGGGTTTCAAGGAGCATTCCCTTTCGCGCCACTTCTCGGATATACACAATCGGTCCTGTCAGGTGATCACTTTTTGTGGCATTCAACTTGCCCGCCAAAGTTTTAGCTGGGGGGGGGTGACTTTTTAAAACAAATGTCGAGGATCGAGCCCAATTGGATTTTTTTGTTAGCTTGGTTTCCAAAGGTTTAAGTCATGAAATCGAACTATATGCCTTTTAAGTGCGTGACCCAAACGTGTGTCATTCACACACTTTTACTTATATCTGAAAGATATAATAATTCTAAATATTTTTCCACATGCCGAACCCAAACCCATATATGGTATTCCTGTTTTGATAAGCTATACATTTATAAGGTCCCTAAAGCCACTACAACCTTTTTTCTGACATATATACACAACGCCATCGAGTAACTCCCATGGTACGACTATATTCTCTATATTTTTATATATTGCACCCAAAAAAATTTTTAGATATTGAAACAAGTTTTTTATATATTGAAACAAGTTTTTTCCTTAAATATATTGATAATTTTATTATAGATTACCCTCACCATTTGCATAACACCAATTTTTTTTAATTACCCCCCCAATTTGAGATTAATGTATATCCATATATTTTGAATTTTAATGTTATTAATAAAGCAAAGTTTTTATATAGCTCTCCCCAGTTTCGTAATATAATCCATCTCCCCTATCCTTTTTCCTTTTCATCCTTCCCTCTCTTGCCTTATGAAATTATTTTTCATAACATGAGGTCTTTAGAATATATTATCAAGGTCACATTTGCATCAAATCAATATATATAATAACCACACAGAGGTGACTTGATTTTTAATAAACATGTTTATTCCTTGTTTCTTTATTCTATTTTTTCTTATCAGTACATTTAATATCATTATATTATTTACAATAATCTAATTCAATATAAATGCTCCACTTCAATTTGCACTGAGTCATCCCAGATTATTATGCCAAGCACTTTATGCATAAGAAGATCCACATACTATCCAATCTGGGTACATTGCATCATTGCTAGCAGGCAGCGGCGTATGAGGTTGGCGCGGGTATATAAGGACGGGTTAGGCATAGGAACCGCAAACCTGATGAAGAAGGACCACGTTCTTCGAAATGCGTTGGTTGGTTGCTCGGTCTCACCACGCACCCCTCGTTTGAGTCACAAGATGTCACGTTTCCTGAGAACCTCGTGTCTGCTTTGGTGGTGCTTCCGGCCGGAGCCCGCCATTAGCCTGCATTCCGCTGCACCCGTCACAGCCTGCGTCTCTGTGCACCCGAGAGAGCCGCTACAGCGGGAGGATGCTGCCTACACTCCAGCCTCTCTGCACATGAGTAAGCCTGAGCACTGGACTATCGTTGACGCTCTACAAGTGGATAGCAGAAGTAAGTGCAGCTATCATTTGCTGCCTTCTGCTTTACCCATTTGCTCTGGGCATTGGTTTATTGTATCCTCAGACCATTACCTATAGGGGTACACCACTAGTACCATCCTCACATTGTAGTGCGGTCATTATATATCTTACCACTACTTTGTACATAATCTAAATTGTGCTGGTTCCAACTTTCTGAAAAAGTCCTTGACTGATCACCTTTGCTTGATGAAGTCTTGTCATGGTCTATACCATATTTTTTTTTTTAATTTGGTAGCCGTGTCCTTAATTTGCTGCAAATGTCACGGACACTGCATTGGACTCACCACGTGAGCCTGTGTGCGTGTCCGGGGATGTGCTGGGGGTGCTCGTGGACTCCTACCGTGCTGTGTGGCTGCGGCTGTGAGTGCGCCGCAGGTGAGCAGGACCTGCAACACGTGACCACCGGGAAAGTGGCTGGAGGCGGAGTCACAGCCTGAACCCCTGTGGATGCTAGTCCGGGCCGGCGGAGACGAGAGAAGTGTCAGGCAAGCCGAGGTCAGACCAGAGGACGGCACAGTAATCGGAGGGAAAGACAAATAGCGTAGTCATAAGCGAGCTGGGGTCAGAAGCCAGAGAGAGCAACGTGATATCAGAGGGACAAACTAGCAGGAAGTCAGGGGACGTAGCTGAAATCAAACCAGGAGAGACACAGGATCAGAAGGCAGATATCAAACAAGAAACAGACCGGGTCATTCACAAGCAAGCATACGGGAACAGGCAGAACACACAGATATACGGGGTCAGTTGCTCAGCCGAGAACAGAAGTATCACTTATGAGATTCTCAACACAGAGGCGGGTATATATAGTCCACCCTAATTCAAAGGGAGGCCACACAGAATTAACCCTAAGAGGATGGACAACTGAATCCCGTCCATTACCATGACAGCAATTTTCCTGAGGAGGAGTCTTTGCTAATTGGCAAAATGCTATATCATCCCAAAATATGACTTTGACATCATCAAACGTGAGTGAGAAATGTGTACACCTATGTGTTGACTGGACACGTAATGATCGCAATCTTCCCAGGTCCTATACCTTACACAGAATATAGCTTTTATACGCTGACGCACTTAAGTCTTCCTTGTTCTGCCCCTTATGATTCTTTTTTATACCTATCTTGTTTGGACATTCAACATCTTTTGCTACACTCTGTTAGATTTTCATCTTCAGTGGAGTTTTACAGTCTTCTCAATTGACAATTTTCTTGTTAGGGGTCTTTTTTTTAATCAACATTCTCCGACCCCTTGATTTTCTTTTGTAAGCCTGCACCAAATTTAGATTTTTCCCTTGTGGGAGTGTCTTTTAGTGATAAAGGCTGGATGCAATGTCTCTGCATATCCGGGGAACTACAGGTGCCTCTCACAAAATTAGAATATCAGCAAAAAGTTAATTTATTTCAGCTCTTCAATACAAAAAGTGAAAATCATATATAGGGTCATTACAAACAGAGTGATCTATTTCAAGTATTTATTTCTGTTAATGTTGATGATTATGGCTTACAGTCAATCAAAACTCAGAAGTCATTATCCCAGTAAATCAGAATAATTAACAAAAACACCTGCAAAGGCTTCCTAAGAATTAAAAAGGTCCCTTAGTCTGTTTCAGTAGGCTCCACAATCATGAGGAACACTGCTGACTTGACAGATATCCAGAAGGCAGTCATTGACACATTCCACAAGGAGTGTAAGCCACAAAATGTCATTGCTAAATAAGCTGGCTGTTCACAAAGTGCTGTATCCAAGCATATTAATGGAAAGTTGAGTGTCAGGAAAAAGTGTGGTAGAAAAAGGTGCACAAGCATCTGGGATAACTGCAGTCTTGAAAGAATTGTTAAGAAAAGGACATTCAGAAATTTGTGAGAGATTCACAAGGAGTAGACTGCTGCTGGAGTCATTGCTTCAAGAACCACCACCCATAGACGTATCCAGGTCATGGGCCACAAGTGTCGCATTCCTTGTGTCAAGCCACTCATGACCAATAGGCAACGCCAGAAGCGTCTTACCTGGGCCAAGGAGAAAAAGAACTGGACTGTTGCTCAGTGGTCCAAGGTGTTTTCAGATGAAAGTAAATTTTGCATTTCATTTGGAAATCAAGGTCTGGAGGAAGAGTGGAGAGGCCACAATCCAATCTGCTTGAGGTCTAGTGTGAAGTTTCCACAATCAGTGATGGTATGGGGAGCCATGTCATCTGCTGGTGTAGGTCCACTGTGTTTTATCAACAAGAAAGTCAGCGCAGCTGTCTATCAGGAAATTATAGAGCACTTCATGCTTCCCTCTGCCAACAAGCTTTTTGGAGATGGAAATTTCATTCTCCAGCAGGACTTGGCACCTGTCTACACTGCCCAAAGTACCAATATCTGGTTTAAACATAACAGTATCACTGTGCTTGATTGGCCAGTAAACTCGCCCGACCTTAACCCTATAGAGAATCTATGGGGTATTGTCAAGAGGAAGATGAGAGACACCAGACCCAACAATTCAGATGAGCTGAAGGCTGCTATCATAGCAACCTTGGCTTCCATAACCCCTCAGCAGTGCCACAGGCTGATCGCCTCCATGCCACACTGCATTGATGCAGTAATTGATGCAAAAGGATCCCCAACCAAGTATTGAGTGAATTTACTGAACATACATTTCATATTTTAAAATCATTTTTCAAGCTGGTGTTATAAATTATTCTACTTTAATGAGATAATTACTTTTAGGTGCAAACCAAAAGTAGGGGCACCACCATCAATAATAGCAAAGTGGGATCCAACCCAGCCCATTCAGAAAAGCTGTGTGAAGCATAACAAAAAAGCAGGGATGGGCTATACACGGGGGATCACCACAGACAAATGATTAGCGTTAAGAAAGACAGTTTTTATTGGACATGTATAAACCACACACAAGTTATAAACATTAAAAAGTCACAAATGTGACTTGACAAACACATAACTGGTTCACAATAGAACCTACACCCTGTAGGTATACTCCACAAGAGACCTGCCTATATAAACAGCATACCAACTGGTGACTAAGTGTGAGAAACGAAATAATATAGATGAGCATGCTATAATGCCCCTCAATTTTAATACCATTTGAATCTCTTTAGGCATTAAAATTGAGGAGCATTTTAGCATGCTGTTGCTGTTTATATAGGCAGGTCTCTTGTGGAGTATACCTACAGGGTGTAGGTTCTATTGTGAACCAGTTATGTGTTTGTCAAGTCACATGTGTGACTTTTTAATGTTTTTAACTTGTGTGTGGTTTATACATGTCCAATAAAAACTGTCTTTCTTAACGCTAATCATTTGTCTGTGGTGGTCCCCCGTGTATAGCCCATCCCTGCTTTTTTGTAATGCTTCATAATGACTTTTAGGTTTTCATTGGCTGTAAGCCATAATCATCAACATTAACAGAAATAAACACTTGAAATAGATCACTCTGTTTGTAATGACTCTATATAATATATGAGATTCACTTTTTTGTGCTAAGCATCTCATGCGTTTTTCCTAAATTTCAAAAGCCATTACGCTATTCACACTTCATATATTTCACATTAACATGCAATTGAGAGCAACCATTTACTCATTTTGATAAACAAGCATTCCTGCAAAAAGTGAACCAGTTATGTGTTTGTCAAGTCACATTTGTGACTTTTTAATGTTTATAACTTGTGTGTGGTTTATACATGTCCAATAAAAACTGTCTTTCTTAACGCTAATCATTTGTCTGTGGTGGTCCCCCGTGTATAGCCCATCCCTGCTTTTTTGTAATGCTTCATAATGACTTTTAGGTTTTCATTGGCTGTAAGCCATAATCATCAACATTAACAGAAATAAACACTTGAAATAGATCACTCTGTTTGTAATGACTCTATATAATATATGAGATTCACTTTTTGCATTGAAGAACTGAAATAAATTAACTTTTTGATGATATTCTAATTTTCCTATTCAACAGCCTAACCGGCAATCCCTGCATGTGTTGAGTCAGTCAGACAGCCGTGAGACATGCAGCCATGGCGACTAGTGATGAGCGAGTATACTCATTGCTCGGGTGTCCTGTGAGTATTTTGGCGTGCTCGGAGATTTAGTTTGTGTGGATGCATCTGCATGATTTGCGGCTGCTGGACAGGCTGAATACATGTGAGGAATGCTTGTTTATCAAAATGAGTAAATGGTTGCTCTCAATTGCATGTTAATGTGAAATATATGAAGTGTGAATAGCGTAATGGCTTTTGAAATTTAGGAAAAACGCATGAGATGCTTAGCACAAAATTTGGCGAAAAAATGTGAGCCCATTCACCAACGTCAAGGTGATCTGATCGAATAGGTCCCTGATCTAACTGCCTAGTGTGAACACTTACCTCTGGCTAATAACTTGGTAAAGCCTATATTTATAGGAAGGTCGGAACCAAATGTGATTGGATGTAATTAAAACCACAGCATGGTGAAGGGCAGAGTGCTCAACCAGAAAGCTGGCATACAAATCACAGAAAACTGACGGCACATTAAAAATGTGAGCCCATTCACCAACGTCAAGGTGATCTCATCGAATGGGGAATGCCTGTTTGTTAGGGAATCCCCATATGTATTCATGCTGTCTAGCAGCTGCAAATCATGCAGCTGCTTTAACACAAACTAAATCGCCAAGTACGCCAACATACTCGGAGGACACCCTAGCATGCTCGGGAAAACTCGACCAATGAGTATACTCGTTCATCACTAACGGCAACTTGATAATAGTTTTCGTGCACGCCGAAGAAACTCTATTAGCACACGAGCATGCTCGGATACCTTAGCCACTATTTACAGTGAGTACAGAAAGTATTCAGACCCCTTTAAATTTTTCACTCTTTGTTTCATTGCAGCCATTTGGTAAATTCAAAAAAAAAGTTCTTTTTTTTTCTCATTAATGTACACTCTGCACCCCATCTTGACTGAAAAAAACAAATGTAGAAATTTTTGCAAATTTATTTAAAAAGAAAAACTGAAATATCACATTTTCATAAGTATTCAGACCCTTTGCTCAGACACTCATATTTGTCAGATGCTGTCCATTTCCTTGTGATCCTCCTTGAGATGGTTCTACTCCTTCATTGAAGTCCAGCTGTGTTTAATTAAACTGATAGGACTTGATTTGTAAAGGCACACACATGTCCATATAAGACCTCACAGCTCACAGTGCATATTAGATCAAATTTGAATCATGAGGTCAATGGAACTGGCCAATGAGCTCAGAGACAGAATTTTTGCAAGGCACAGATCTGGCCAAGGTTGCAAAAGAATTTCTACAGTAGTCAAGGTTCCTAAGAGCACAGTGGCCTCCATAATCCTTAAGTGGAAGAAGTTTGGGACCACCAGAAGTCTTCCTAGATCCGACCGTCCAGCCAAACTGAGCATTCGTGGGAGAAGAGCCTTGATGAGAGAGGTAAAGAAGAACCTCAAGATCACTATGACTGAGCTCCACAGATGCAGTAAGGAGATGGGAGAAAGTTCCACAAAGTCAACTATCACTGCAGCCCTCCACCAGTTTGGCCTTTATGGCAGAGTGGCCCGACTGAAGCCTCTCCTCAGTGCCAGACATATGAAAGCCTGTATAGAGTTTGCTAAAAAACACATGAAGGACTCCCAGACTATGAGAAATAAGATTCTCAGGTTAGATGAGATGAAGATAGAACTTTTTGGTGATAATTCTAAGCAGTATGAGTAGAGAAAACCAGGCACTGCTCATCACCTGCCCAATACAATCCCAACAGTGAAACATGGAGGTGGCAGCATTATGCTATGGGGGTGCTTTTCAGCTGCAGGTTCAGGATGACTGGTTGCAATTGAAGGAAACATGAATGCGGCCAAGTACAGAGATATCCTGGATGAAAACTTCTTCCAGAATGCTCTGGACCTCAGACTTGGCCGCAGGTTTACCTTCCAACAAGACAATGACCCTAAACACACAGCTAAAATAACAAAGGAGTGGCTTCAGAACAACTCTGTGACCATTCTTGGCTGAGCATCTTTGGAGAGACCTGAAAATTGCTGTCCACCAACATTCACCATCCAACCTGATGGAAATGGAGAGGATCCCCAAATCCAGGTGTGAAAAACTTGTGGCATCATTCACAAGACAACTCAAGGCTGTAAAAGCTCAAAAGGGTGATTCTACTCACTACTGAGCAAAGGGTCTGAATACTTATGACCATGTGATATTTCAGTTTTTCTTTTTTAATAAATTTGCAAAAATTTCTACATTTCTGTTTTTTTTTCAGCCAAGATGGGGTGCAGAGTGTACATTAATGAGAAAAAAAAAATGAACAAAGAGTGAAAAATTAAAAGGGGTCTGAATACTTTCCGCACCCACTGTAAGAGCAATAAACTCTATCTATCTCCAAGGTAAAAAGCATTGGAGATAAAGAGCAACCCTGTCTGGTTCCCCTCCTCAAATCAATGTAAGATTCCATTCACAAAAATATTGGAATGCCGCTTACTATAAAGTAATTTAATCCAGCTTCAGAATTTATCATTAAACTCAGGTGCTGCCCTCATGATAACTGGCCACTGTGAACTGAGATAACCTTACTGCCGTCAGTTCAGTTCACAGCAGCTGGGTCTTGTGGAGCACAGCACAAACCCAGCAGTGGCTGCTGCTCCAGTCTGTGGAGCTGCGTTCAATGAATAGAGCGCCACAGACTGGATGAAGAAGATTGGAAATGTCGTGGGACTTCAATATTATGAATTACGGCAGACCCTGTGGATAATTATTTTTTTACTATTATTGTTTTTTTTTAATAAATGGGGAAAGAGGGAAATTGTTGAGGATTTTTTTTCTGTGTTTTATTCTATTTTTACTTACTGTGTTAGTAATGTTAGTGTCTGATAGATGCCTGTCCATTACTAACCTGTGGTCTTGATGTCAGTGGACATTACACAGCTGACTTCAACCCCACAATCCCATTACCCCGACTGCCACTGCACCAGAGTAATTGGGAAGAACTGAGGTTAAGTGCCAGAATTGGCGCATATATTTGGTGGGCCATTTCTGGGGCGCTTGAGGGCTATATCCTCAGCCCTTCCCAGCCTATTAATATTAGCCCCCAGCTTTCTGCTTTCCTTTGGTTGGTTATTAAAATGTTGTTTTTTTCATTTACTTATTTTTAATTATTTTTCATTTATGTTAGTAATAAATGAATAAAATAAACGGCGCTGGGTCCCTTTTATCTTTAATTACCAACCAAGGTAAAGCAGACATCTGGGGGCTGATATTAAGAGTCTGGGAATGCCCATGGTTATTGGGTCATTCCCAACCTGCAAATATCAGCCTGTAGCCACCCCAGAAGTGACTCATCATATTTGATGCGCCAATTCTGGTGCTTAGCCACGGCTCTTCCCGATAGCCCAGGTGCAGTGGCAATTGTTTTTAGGCTTGATGTCAGCTGACTGACACCAAGTCCAGGGGTTAATAATGGAGAGGTGTCAATCAGACACACACCCCCATTATTAAGTAGAAAAAATAAATTAACACACAGAAAAAAATATTGAGAGCTTTCTGAGAGTGAGGCTCAATAGGGTTACGCGCGGTCAGCAGCAGGCACAAGTGTGATCATTTCCATGGCTGCCCCTAAACAGGAGTGAACTATGAAGTCTCATTCTAAGAACTTTCTCATAATGAGACTCCATAGGATTCTATGAGCGTTGTGTTACATTTCTCTATTGTATTACCACTAGAACTTCCTGGATTTATTTTTAATTAATAAATGGGTAACTGAGGTTGTTGGGGCAAATGTTGTGAGGCAGTGACCAGTCTCACAGGTAGGGGGTCACTGTATCTTCTCCCCAGGATGCGCATGGAGGCGTATTGAGGTCATGAGGGGGCATTGCAGTCGTAGGTGTAGCTGGGATTGCAATGGTGAAGCAGTGACGATGTCACCGGTAGGTTGTCACTTTGTGTTAGGTAGGATGTGCACGGAGGTGTATGAAGGCCATAAGAGTGCACGGCAGTCACGGGCATAGCGGTGGCTGCAGTGCAGACTAATATAATGAAAATAAGTTCTGGTCTTGGACATGCTAGTGTCCAAGGCAGATGTAGGGAAAACCTGCTCTGGGAGTTTGTGTTGTGAAACAGACGGCAGGATAGTAGTTGTGCAGTCCATTTCACTCCAGACCCAGGTTTTCCATGTGGCTAAAGGCCACAGGTTCCTTTGTTAAAAGCCCTGCAATAAAGGGTTTGGGTGTTTCAGGTCCAGTGTCAGAGCCAGAGTGAGTTGGTGCTTGTTACTGTGCAGAGCAGTTGGTGTTGCAGAGCACAGCCTTTGTGAGGCTACACAGGACAGAGCAGAGCCAATAAACCTGGCACCCACAGCGTATACACAGTGGTGCTGCTGTCCACAGTAACTGGTTAGAGGACTGGTGTGCGTAACGGCTGCAAACGGGTGGATATGGTGCCCGGTTGCAACCCAGAGGATATCAAGGACTGTCTACGGCTGTGTGAGTAAAAAGACAGTAAGACAGCGGTGCGTTCACCCGCGGTAACTGATCTCGGATGTGGACAGGTCTTTTGCCGAGGTAAACCTGAGATATCATGTCCTGTGCCAGAAGGAGGATTGCCGTGTGTAGAGATTGCAAACTAAACGAGCAAAGCTGTGAGTAGAGACATTGACACGGCGCTCCAGTCGCCCACAGAAACTGGACAAAGGGAGCTACAGTGTGTTACGGACTGCAAACTGAAGAAGATTGTGCCTTGTGAAAAGCTGTGATTAAGAGACTTTAATACGGCACTGCAGTCGCCCACGGTTAATGGACAAAGGGAGGTCCAGCATGTTTAGGGACTGCAATCTAAAGCCATGTAGTATGTAGTGCTATGAAATTGACACTAATATATGCACTTGTGTGAAGCGGACACTGAGTTAATATGCACTTGCGTGGATTGTATTTTAATGCTGTGAAGTAACTCATTATAGAGACTTTGTGTTTGAACTTTGTGGGTCACTGCCTCTTCATTGCATATGGTGCTACCAGTGCACTACAGTGTAAAATATTGGTGGTGTGTGTCTTATTTTCCCTTTTAAAGATTGCTTATTTGGGGGGTGGCTGCGGTGGAGTGAGGCCACAGTATGCAGGGTCTCTGCTTCAGGAGTCCGACGGTGGCAGGAGCAATTCTTTGGTGCCTGGGATCACAGAAAGTGTCGGCGCTGATTTTCAGAGTCCATTTTCCCTATGTTATCATTGAAGTGGGCTTTGGGAAAATGGCCGCCAAAGGCAGTGCATGCACAAATTGAGATCTTGTCTCCCGAGAACTCAATCTGCGCATGTGCTGCCAGATGCGGCCATATCCCGAAACCCACCACAGGGATATCATAGGGAAAATGGAATCTGCTCACTGGCACTGACACGTTCTGTGATCCCAGACGCCGCAGAATCACTCCGCTCCTGCTGCCGCTGGCCTCATGAGGCAGCGACCCTGCCTCCTGTGACCCCGATGCACCACAGCCTGCCCCTGGTAAGCTCACTTCGGATTGTAAGATACCTGACCACCATTTTCCTTCCAAATTTGAAGGAAAAAAGTGCTTATTATAATCTGAAAAATATATTTGCTTAACACATTAGTTTTTGTGGGTGTCTGATAGATGCTGCCCCATTACTAACCTCTGGGCTTGATGTCAGCAGACATTACATAGCTGCCATCAACACCAAAAATTACCCTGCTTTCCAACGCACCGGGGCAAGCAGGAAAAGCTGGACAAAGTAACAGAATTGGTATATCTAATTGATGTGTCTTTTCTGGGGCCGCTGTGGGCTGCTAATTTTAGGCTGGGGTGAGCCAAATATTCAGAGCATGAGAATACCAGCCCCCAGCTGTTTGCTGAACCTTGGCTGGTTATCAAAAAATGGGGGGACACTATGGAGTGTTTTTAACGATTTATTTAAATATATATTTTTAACCCCTCTCTGCCATCCGACCTACAATACCGTCCATGTGACCTGAGCCTGTCTGACCATGGATGGTATAGTACGTCATATCTTTAATGCAACACTGTGACCGAAGTCACGGTGATCGCATTAAAATTCCGGCACCATCTTACCTGTGGGAAGATGGTATCGGTATCTTGGGGGGGTGTCCCCGGGTGGGGAAGATGGTATCGGTATCTTGGGCGGTGTCCCCGCCCACCCGCACTCATGATCGCTGTTATTGGCTATTCAATTCTCAGGTTGGCACGATCGACGATCACATCGATTATGCCAATCGCAGGGCACAGCTGCGGATTTACCACTCTGTGCCCTGCCGGTGACCTGCCTAGGATCGGTGCTGTAAGAGCACCGATCCTACATGGTGCCTAGGAAAGGCCAGTCATGGCCTGGAGCTGCTGATTGGCACGAACGATGTAATTGGGGATTGCGCCAATCACAGGGCACAGCCACGGTGTGACCACGCTGTGCCCTCCCAGTGACCTGCCGGTGACCTGCCTAGGATTGGAGTTGTGAGCTCCGATCCTAGGCCAGTGCCTAGCAACACTGGCGTTATCAGAGTCATCTCTGATTGGTGATTGATGTCATCATCGATCACAAAAAAGACAAGTCACAGCAGCGGTATGACCGCTCTGTGACCTGTCTGTGACTGGCCAGGTTTTTCAGGGTGGTCACACTGCTGGATCTCATGCTGTGCTGGGACTTGTGGTGCCACAGAAGCCTGTGACACCACAATCCCTGCGAAAAAAGAAGAAAGAGGACAAGAAAGAAGAGAGACTACAACCGTGTTTTGATCCCTGCCCGATCTCTCTTCATCCCCCCTTCCCTTTCCCTCTCTTTTTACCCCCCCTGTGCCGCTCTTGTGTGCACATTTAGCAGCCGCTGAGCGTTGATTGGTGACGCAGTTCACTGATCAACACTCGTGCTTGCTTTTCTTTCTCGCCCCCTTTGCGCCACCTCCGTGTGCACATCCAGCAGTCGCTGAACTTTGATAAGTGACACAGTTCACTTATCAGAACTTGTGCCTGCTGTTTTCCATTTTTCTTCCTCACCCCCCTTGCGCCACCCCCATGTGCACATCCAGCAGCTGCAGAACTTTGATAAGTGACGCAGTTCACTCATTAGAGCTCGTGTCTGATGTTTTAGACATTTTTCTTTTTCGCCACCTCCATGTGCAGATCCAGCAGTCGCTGAACTTTGATAAGTGAAACAGTTCACTTATCAGAGCTCATGCTTGCTGTTTTAGACACTTTTATTTTCACCACCTTCATGCCCACATCCAGCAGCTGCCAAACTTTGATGAGTGAAACAGTTCACTCATCAGAGCTTGTGCCTGCTGTTTTACACTTTTCTTTTCACAGACATTTTTTTTCTCCCTGGTTGTGCTTTTTTTCTTTTAGCTTTTTCTTTTCAGTCAAAAGTTTACACCAAACACTATCCCCCACACACAAACAGTTAAAAATAAGGTATTTGACACAAGCATCATATTCATAAAAAAGTCCCGCCCATCATGTTCGTCCCAATAGTGCTATTCAGTGGAGGACGCATATGCTTTCCCTGCCTCCAACACTGATAGCGAGGGAGAGGATCCCACGTTTCTTTATTTCTCAGATTCTTCATCCCCATCCTCTTCCTCCTCTTCATCTTCCTCCTCGGGTCCTGCGGAACTGCCACACAGATGTCCCAGGACAGAGGATTAAGAAGTGCCCACCATTCCACAAGATGAACCAGAGCACCCCATTATGGACCCCGTATGGACCTCTGTTGAGAGCTCATTTTCTCGTTCACTTTTGATGTCCGATGAACTCCCTCTGCTGGTGAAAGGAGGTGGTGAAACTGATTTGGATGGGAGAAACCTGTCATCTGAACAGGTGGATTGCGATTGGACATCCGGAATCTCTGAGTGGATATAAGGCTGCCGACGCCCTGTAAGGTTGCTGGTGATTTCTCTGCTCTGATCTTTGGCCTCCAGTTCAGTTCCTGTCTTCTGAAAGCTAAGTTTTGCTCTGTTTTTGTTCCATGAGATTTTGTCTGATTTGCTTAGTTTTGTGTTCAGCCAGCCCCGGCTGGGGCTTTGCTGAATTTCCATTTTGTCCCTGATCGGTTAAATCTCTTTTGCTCTGTCTTCAGAATATATCGGAGTGCTGATATAGGGATTTTGAAGTCTAGTGACTTCAGGGCCGTTTTTCTTATCAGACGTGTTGGGACATTTTTGGTAGGGTTTTTGCGGATTGCAGCTAGCATCTTTTCTGTCCTTTCCTAGCTAGTTAGTTGGGCCCCATCGTTTGCTCTGCCTGTCTTTCTGTCTGTGTTTGTGTTTTCATCTGTTTTCACAAACAATACATGTTGGGGGCTGTCTATTGCTTTGGGGTCTGCTCTGGGGCAGTTTAGATTTCCCCTTTCTTTCTTTAGGCTTATTTAGCTCTCCGGCTGTGACGAGGTGTCTAGGATCACCGTAGGAACACTCCACGGCTACTGTTAGTTGTGTGAATACAAGATGACCCCAACTTTGACCGTCTGTTCAAAGTTCGGCAGGTCATCAAACACTTCGACAAAGTTTGCTGAAGTGTACGTGCCCCAAAGGGACATCTGCGTGGATGAGTCCTTAGTTCATTTTAAGGGAAGGCACAAATTCCTTCAGTACCTGCCCAGCAAGAGGGCCTGGTACAGAATTTAACTCTATAAGCTGTGAGAGAGTACCTCAGGGTACACCCACAGGTTTAGAGTTTACAAAGGGAATGACACCAGGATTGAACCCCCTGAATGTCCCTATGTCCTGGGAATGAGTGGGAAAATTGTGTGGGATTTGGTGTACCCACTGCTGGTTAAAGGTTATCAACTCTACACCGATATCTTTTATACCAGTATCCCACTCTTCAAATCCCTCTCTGCGCGATGTACCGCAGCCTGAGGTACTGTCCGCAAAACTCAGAGAGGCCTCCCGAAAACGCTATTTGGGCAGATGCTCAGAAGGGGTGACAGCAGAGCTCAATGTAGCGACCATCTGCTGGTGGTCAAGTACAAGGACAAGAGGGATGTCCTTCTCTTGACCACCATACACGGTGATGGCAGTGCCCTCAGCACTGTACGAGGTACCTCTACACAGGTCTGCAAACCGGACTGTGTACTGGGGTACAACAAAAACAAGGCAGGGCGTTGATCTCTCTGATCAACTCCTCCAACTGTACTGTGCTTTGAGAAAGGCCAAGGTGTGGTACAAAAAGCTGGCTGTGCACATCGTACAAATGGCAATGCTCAACACTTTCCTGCTGTTACCATGTGCAAGCCACACCTATACGTCATACCTTCAGTTCCAGGAGGTAGTGTTTAAGGCCCTGATATTTAGCACTCAGGAAGGAGGGGGCCCCAGTACTTCCGGAACTGAAGGTGCTCGTATCGTACCAGGTCAGCATTTCCCGGGGGTGGTCCCACCAACTGGAAAAAAAAGGTAAGCCGCAAAAAGGTGCCGAGTGTGTTACAAAAGGGGAGTACGCAAGGACACCATTTAACAATGTGACATCTGCCCCAAAAAACCTGGCCTGTGTATGAAAGATTGGTTCAGACTGTACCACACCTCCATGCACTACTAATTTACTTAAATTTACATAACAGGATACAGTAGATTAGTTCCAAAAAGAGGGCACGTCTAGATAAGTTCTTTGGGAGTCTAGTTTCCAAAAAGGGGGCACTTTTTGGGCATTGCAACTTTAGGCCCATCTAGATAAGTTCCTTGAGGGCCTAGTTTCCAAACAGGGGGCACTTGTTTTTTTTTACTGTTTAGGCACATCAGGGGCTCTGCAAACGCAACATGATGCCCGCAGACCATTCCATCAAAGTCTGCATTCCAAAACGTCACTACTTCCCTTCCGAGCCCCAACGCATGCCCAAACAGAATTTTTTCCCACATATGGGGTATCATTGTACTCAGGACAAATTGGACAACAACTTTTGGGGTCCAATTTCTCCTGTTACCCTTGGCAAAATTAAAAATTGGGGATTAAAAGATCATTTTTGTGGGAAAAAATAGGATTTTTTTATTTTCACACCTGGGCATTATAAACTTTAGTGAAACTTTTGGGGGTTCAAAGTTCTCACCACACATCTAGGTAAGTTCCTTGAGGGGTCTAGTTTCCAAAATGGGGTCATTTATGGGGCATTTCCACTATTTAGGCACATCAGGGGCTCTTCAAACGTGACATGACACCCCCAGACCATTCCATCAAAGTCTGCATTCCAAAATGTCACTACTTTCCTTCTGAGCTCTGAGGTGTGCCTAAACAGTAGTTTTTACCCACATATGGGGTATCAGTGTACTCAGGACAAATTGGACAACAACTTTTGGGGTCCAATTTTTCCTTTTACCCTTGCAAAAAGTAAAAATTGGGGACTAAAAAATCAGCTTTGTGGGAAAAAAAATGTTTGTTTTTTTTTTACACCCGGGCATTATAAACTTTAGTGAAACACTTGGGGGTTTAAAATTCTCACCACACATCTAGATAAGTTCCTTAGGGGGTCTAGTTTCCAAAATGGGGTTACTTGTTGGGGGGGTTCTACTGTTTAGACACATCAGGGGCTGTGCAAATGGAACATGACGTCCACAGACCATTCCATCAAAGTCTGCATTCCAAAACGTCACTACTTTCCTTCCGAGCCCCGACGTGTGCCTAAACAGTAGTTTTCTCCCACATATGGGGTATCAGCATGCCCAGGACAAATTGGACAACAACCTTTGGGGTCCAGTTTCTCCTGTTACCCTTGGGAAAATAAATAAATTGGGGACTAAATTATCATGTTTGTGGAAAAAATACGATTTTTTATTTTCACGCACGGGCCATTATAAACTTTAATGAAACACTTGGAGGTTCAAAGTGCTCACCACATATCGAGATAAGTTCCTTGGGGGGTTTAGTTTCCAAAATGGGGTCATTTATGGGGTTTTTCCACTGTTTAGGCACATCAGGGTCTCTACAAACGCAACATGGCGTCTGATTCAATTCCAGCCAATTTTGGTTGAAAAAGTCAAACAGCGCTCCTTCCCTTCCAAGCTCTGCCGTGCGTCCAAACAGTGGTTCCCCCCACATATGGGGTATCAGCGTTCTCAGAACAAATTGGACAACAACTTTTGCCATCCAATTTCTCCTTTTAACCTTGTGAAAATAACAAAATTGTTGCTAAAAATCATTTTTGTGAGTAAAAAGTTAAATGTTCATTTTTTCCTTCCACGCTGCTTCTGCTCCTGTGAAACACCTGAAGGATTAATAAACTTCTTGAATGTGGTTTTGATCAGTTTGAGGGTGCAATTTTTAGAATGGTGTAACTTTTGGGTATTTTCTGCCATATAGATCCCTCAAAGTGACTTCAAATGTGAGGCGGTACCTAAAAAAAAATGGTTTTGTACATTTTGTTGTAAAAATGAGAAATCGCTGTGCAACTTTTAACCCTTATAATGTCCTAACAAAAAAAATGTTGATTCCAAAATTGTGCTGATGTAAAGTAGACATGTGGGAAATGTTATTTATTAACTATTTTGTGTGACATATTTCCCTGTTTGAAAGGCATAAAAATTCAACGTTTGAAAATTGCTAAATTTTCCCAAATTTCCATTTTTTTACACAAATTATATTGAAGAAATTTTACCACTAACGTGAAGTACAATATGTCACGAGAAAACATTCTCCGAATCGCTAAGGTCTGTTGAAGCGTTCCAGAGTTATTACCTCATAAAGGGACAGTGGTTAGAATTGTAAAAATTGGCCCAGTCATTAACGTGCAAACCACCCTCGGCGGTAAAGAGATTAAATGGCGTGTGGTCCCCCTCTATTTTTGATAACCAGCCAAGATAAAGCAGACAGCTGAGGTCTGCAACTCGCAGCTGCCTGCTTTACCTGCGATTTTTATCAAGAATAGGAGGGACCCCATATCTTTTTTTTAATTAATTTATTTTTTTCTAACATGATGTGCCGGCGAATCACAGCCATGTCAATACTTTTTTTCAGTACTTCCCACACCAGAAAAGCTTGTTGAGTGTCTGCACTGCAATTTTATTAGTCTGCCAAAACCGAACAGCAAACCAGACATACAGTAAGGTCAGTGTTCGGGGTTTCGTACCGGAGATGGTATAAACCCCGAACTTTACAGTTTGGGTTCACTCATCCCTATATGTCAGTTATAGAGGTTTTGTCAGATTTCATACACATGGCTGCTTTCTTCAGAAACAATGCCACTATAGCCCGTAAGTTGCATCTGGTATTGCAGTTTTATTCCATTGACATAAATAAGATTTAACTGTAACACCATCCACAATCTGCGGACATACAGATGTGACAACACAATCCCATTAAATTGTATTTACGCAATGGACACATCCACACACAATTTTGATCACTCTGCGTACAATGAAGCAGTGCCTATTTTAAGAAGAGTCATCACAGCTTAAGATAAACCTGTTTGCCAAAAAGTTTGATAAAGTATATGTTTCAAGTTTCATAAATAAATCCAATGTGTAGAAGGATTCACATTGAATGTTTTTATCGTTTTGTTTTTTTCATTGTTTTTTTTACAGTGAGATGGGAGAGAGAAAGCAAATTGATACCATTCACTATGTCCTTGTAACACCTCCCTCCATTACATTTAGTAATTTCTGTCTACAGGCAGAGAATTGGGATGTAGGCCAATGTCAGCTGGCTTCATCGTATAAATATTATTATATGTGAATTATTTATGACTAAATAAGCTACAGTCTGGTTATCCAGCTGTTTGCTCTTAATGTCAGCTGCTCGCTCTATAGGTTTCTGTGATGCTATGGGAATAGTTCCTAGTCTTCCTGCCAAGAGAGGCCTTCCATATGTACTCATTAGTAATTCTGTGATTTCTTGTTGATACTGAGTATTCTGATTCGTAGCCACACATCTGCAAGAAGTATGTATGACCATAATAATACACTTGGAGTACCACAATGTGCCAGTTTGGCCCAGAATGTTTCATTAGTGTGCATTCACGCAACTGTAGGTGTTACAGGCACAATGCCCGGCCTACGAAGCTGTTCATTTTAGGAGACGTGCAGTTGGGGCAGGATTTATACCCATAACACTGATCTTAAAGTACATCCTAATGATACACCAAAATGAAATAATCAGGAATTGGTGGGAAAAGCTTCTCGCTAAATTATAATATCACCAAAAAGTTAATTTATTTCAGTTCTTCAATACAAAAAGT
The DNA here is from genome assembly GCF_039654945.1 of Dendrobates tinctorius. Taxonomy (NCBI): domain Eukaryota; kingdom Metazoa; phylum Chordata; class Amphibia; order Anura; family Dendrobatidae; genus Dendrobates; species Dendrobates tinctorius. The sequence continues at coordinate 617,790 of NW_027361930.1, forward strand.
GAAACTCATATATTATATAGATCATTACACACACACCCAGACCTGCACAGCCCCTCACACAGCCCCACATAGACCCCCGCACAGACCCCCCACACAGCCCTGCACAGACCCCCACACAGACCTGCACAGAACTGCACCCCCCCGCACAGACCTGCAGACCCCCCACACACACGCGCACACACATAGCCCACTCACACCATACACACACACAGTGTCGGAGCATGGGCAGTTAAAAAAAATGGAATCCGTCGACGGATTCCGTCATTTGTCGGACAGCGACGGATCCGTTGCTCATAGACTTCCATTCTAGCAAAAATCCGATTTTTCGACTGAGACAAAAAATGTCCTATGTCCGTTGTCTCCGTACGATGGACAAAGAATTTTCAACTGAATCGTGCGGCCATCCGTCGCTAATACAAGTCAATGAGAAAAAAACGGATTCAGCGGCATCAGTCGCTGGATCCGTTTTTTTTCCAAATTGGATGGATTGTGACTAATGGCAAAAAACTGATGTGTGAAAGAGGCCTAACCCCTTCAGTGAACAGCATAAAAAAATAAATAAAAACGAGGCAAAAAATTATGCTTTTTCATCATACTGCTGAACAAAGAGTGGAATAAAATGAGATCAAAAAGACAAATGTAAATAAAAATGGAATAACTGAAAACGTCATTTTGTCCTGCAAAATACAAGCCACCATACAGCTTTATCAGCAGAAAAATACAAAAGTTATAGCTCTCATAATAAGGCTGTGTGCACACGCTGCGGATTTTGCTGCGGTTCCGCAGCGGTTTTGGCCGCTGCGGACCCGCAGCAGTTTTTGCTGCGGTGTACAGTACCATGATTCCCTATGGGAATCAATAACCGCAATGCAGACGGTGCAGAATTTTCCGCGCGGATTATCTGCGGTTTTCAATCCGCAGAAAGAATTGACATGTCAATTCTTTCTGCGGATTCTGCTGCGGTTTGCCATCTCCATTGAGGAGATGAAAAACCGCAGGGCAAAACCGCAGAGCAATCCGCAGGTAAAACCGCAGGTATTTTGACCTGCGGTTTCACCTGCAGATTTTACAAAATCCGCGCGGATGAATCCGCACCTAATCCGCAGCGTGTGCACACAGCCTAAAGCGATGCAAAAATAATTATTTTTTTATAGCGTAAAAGCGCCAAAAGACAAAAACAGAAATAAATGTGATATCGCTATAATCGTACTGACCCGAAGAGTAAAGCTGCCATATTAATTTTACTACACACAGAATGGCATTTAAAAAAGAAAAAAAATTCCTGAATTGTTGGTTATTTTTCATTCTGCCTTCCAAAAATCAGAATAGACAGCAATCAAAAAATGTCATGTGCCCGAAAATAGTGCCAATAAAAATATCAACTCATTCTTAGAAAAACAAGCCATCTTATGACTCTGTCGGCAGAAATATGGAAAAATTATAGCTCTCAAAATATGGCGATTCAGAAACTTGTTTTTGCAAAAAAGTGTCTTTTAGTGTGTGACAGCAGTCAAACATAAAAACCCGATATAAATCTGGTATCGCTGTAATCACACTGGACTGAAGAATAAAGTCGTCTAATCACTTTTACCACACGAAGAACAGCATAAAAAATAAATAAAACCAATTTTTCACATGCTGTTGAATTTTTTATTCTGCTTCCCAAAAATCGCAGTAAGGCTCGGCGATCATTTATCTTGAGCTCTGCACTGAGCACTTACAGCGTGGTTTCTATATAAATTTCTGAAATACGTGATTCAGACAGAATCCCCTGCAGAAGATTTCCTATAATGAGGCAGATGGAAGCACTGCAGTGACCGTCTGGTCTATCATACGGTGGTGTACATCGTTTTAAACCTGCATAAAAGTCCCGTCAGCCACAGTTTTGTGCACTTCTGAAAAGAAGGACACCGTGGAACAGAGGCCAGGTGAAGTCCAGAGTAACTCTGCTGCCTCATCATAGTGAATGGATACCTTGGGGGTTTCATCTGAATTGCGTCACTTGCATATTTAAATGGAAACCCAATGTAAGTGATCAGCATAGAGCGCTGGATAAATGTGATCCCAAAAGTTATGTAAAATGTTCCCAATAAAAGCTTCAAATCAAATCACAAAAAAAGGAAGTCCCCACTCAAGTTCTTCCTCTGTCAATGGAAATATAGGGAGCTTCCATGTTACTAGTAGTAAAAAGGCTTTGGAAAAGCTAAATGGTTCATAGCCCCTTAAAAGAAATCCAGCGAATTCTGCGCTATCAAATCCAAATGACCCCCTCCCTTCTGAGCCACAATGTGCCTAAACCTCATTTAGCGTCTACATGTTTGCATTCCTGTAGCAATGAGAGCCCACCTAATTTATGGGTGTGTGTCTCCAGAAGCATGGGCTGGCATAATGTATGAGCACTAAAATATTCTGGTCACTACAATGTACTGGTCACTTGCCACAGGTGTGCCAGAGGCTGCAGTCACACTGCATCTAGCTGCAGAAGGTGTCAGTGATTGGCTTCTAGTTCTTCTGACTTTGGGACCCAGTGGCAACCTCCCCCAGCTCTATTTGACACTCCTGGACCGGGATGTTTATAACCCCCAGCTTCCTGCTAGGAGTTTTGGTTGATATTTCTATTTCCAGTTCCCTGTTGCAGCTTGGAGCTATTGCAGTCGGCTATCTTCCTCCTTGGAGTTGCTGGAGGACGTCTGTGTTTCTCTCTATGTCTACTCAGGGCTTATCACCAGGATCAGGCACGGATTAGTTATCCTGTTCAGCGATAGGTGCGGAACCTATATAGGGACGATAGGGCAGACAGGATGAAGTTAGATCTGTCTAGGGGTCTCCACTCCCCCTTCCCTAGTTATGGTTCCCTTTACCTTATCCCTTTGGGTTGCACGTGCAGGGCATCACTACAAAGTTCTGGTCACTACAACGTACTGGTCACTATAACAGCAGTTTGCAATTTTCACTCAGCAACATCCGCTGCTGATTGTTTCTGGAAAACACCCATGGAGTCAAAACGGACACTACACCTGTAGATAAATTCCCAAAGGGGTATAATTTCAAAAATGGGATGACGTAAGGGGGGATTCTGCTCTTCTAGCACTTATGGACTCTGCATACGGAATCCACAAATCCACAAATTATTCTAGGAAAATCTGCACTCCAGGAGGAAAATAGCGCCGTATGGCAAAGCAATACTGTACTGCCACATATGGGGTATTTGTACATTCAGCAGAAATTGTGGTGAAAAAAGTTCTTAAATTTGTATGAAAATTTTTTTTTTTCCTTTTGTCACCATTTTCCGAGATCCGTAACATTTTCATTTTTTGGAATATGGTGCTGTGTGAAAGCTTATTTTTTGTGCCCTGAGCTGATGTTTCTACTGATGTCATTTTGGGGTATATATAATATTTTGATTGCTTTATAATGCATTTTATTGCAATGTTGAGGCAGCTAAAAAAATGTAATTCAGGTGTTTCAATTTTTCTCTTTTTACGATGTTTACCGATCAGATCAATTTATTTTATATTTTGATAGATTAGACATTTCTGAATGCAGAGATCACAAATATGGGTATTTTAAAAAATGTTTTTAATTGTTTTATTTTCAATGGGGCAAAAGTGGGTGATTTGAACTTTTTTTAATTTTTTCGCAACTTTTAAAAAAAAAAACTTTTTTACTTTATTCAATAGTCCCTTTAGGAAACTTGAAGATGTGATCGTCTGCTTCAGTGCTTCATCATTGCTTTGTATTGCAGAAATCATGATCTCCAATGAACAACAGCCATGTGTGACAGTCACAACACATGCATGGAGAGCCTGTGTGTTGTAACTGTCACACAGCTGCGACACATGCAACTGCGGCACCAAACAGTTGATCATTGGGAATGCTCCAGGTATCTGGGTTCCCGATGCAACTTCTTCGGTAAGCGCTATAGTTTGCCGAATAAGGAGGGAGCCAACTATGTTTGTTCATCTCTATTCATGACCCCTGACTGTCATGACACACCATCAGTGCACCACGATCACACAACAGGAGCGCCGAGGGGTGGAATGAATGACTCACTTTTGTCCAGTTCGAGTTTAACGCTATGTGTCCACGATCAAGATCTAGCAGCATTTTGGACGCATCCAAAACGCTGCATTCTAATCACACAGGTAAATTGAACCATGCAGATTTTATACATTGAACCATGCGGATTTACCGCATCTAGTACATGGCTATGGGATAATTGACATGCGCTGGCTCGTAAATCCGCTCCTCGGGTGAGTATATGCAGTGTCAAATAGAAGCACAATGAGCATGGGATTTGTATAAATCCAATCCACTGTGCTTGGATCCTAGAATGTAGCGTTTTGGACACAGTGCAAGTGAGCTGCGCTCAAAAGGCTGCTATTCTGGATCATGGAAACATATCCTAACTGTTAACAGCCGCTCTACCCGTGGCTGTTAACAGCATATGATGGCTGCTTAAATCAGCCGTCATGTGTTGGGAAAGATGCTGACTTAGTGTGTATGCTTGCATCAGTGTCAGGGATACAAAATATTACATAAATATTTGTCATATGTCATTAAGTGCTTAAAGAGTAACTTATCTTTTGGTTATTTTTATATGGTTTAGGCCTGTGTGGTTTTAGGTCTTGAGACCACCAGCGATTGTCTCTTAAGCCCCCGTTACACATAGCGATATCGCTAGCAATATCGCTGTAAAGTCACTGATTTTGTGACGTAGCAGCGATATTGCTAGCGATATCGCTATGTCTGATACTTACCTCCAACCGGCTCCCCCGCTGATTATTGCTGATCGAGCGAGAACGTCCTGGACCATTTCTCGTCGGGCGCTTCCTGCTGGGCTTCCTGTGGTGCCGACGAGTGACGTGTGGACGCGGGTGGGAGGACGTCAGGATCGCCTCGTCTGACAGATAAGTAGCGACCCCCGACCCCTGCTATGTCGCTGGTGAGATCTGCCTGTGTGGCAGCTCACTAGCGACCACTTAGCGATGCACCAGCGATCCATATAATTTTTCGGGATCGCTGGTGCATCGCTAAGTGTAACGGTACCCTAAGAAGTGTACAGCTCAAGAGGCAGGAGCACACAGCTCCTGCCTGATAGTGAGCACAGCAAATTTGAATCCAACAGAGAGTCATAGGCTTTCTCCTCAATTTGTGCTCCGTTCTTTGCAAGTTGTGTGCTCCTACCTCCTGAGCTGCACAATTTTGAATGATCAGTGGGACTCTCAGGACCCAGATCCCCACTGTTCTGCTAAGCATTAATTAAACGTTTAGTACTGTTTATATATGAAGAATCTGCTGAGTTTTGGGGTGCCAGCTACTAGTAATTAAAAGGAACTACTGGATCTTTAAAAGGGGGTTTATTACAAACAAGGTATTTACTAGAGTTGAGCGATACCATCCGATACTTCAAAGTATCGTATCGGATGGTATCGGCCGATCTTTAAAAAAAGTATCGGTATCGCCGATTCCGATACCGGAAGTCCCATTCAAGTCTATGGGACTTCCGGTATCGGAATAAGAAAAACCCTTTCCTGCCCTTGTACAGCCTCTCTGGGGTCTGTACGGGCCTTTCGGGGGGCTGTGCCGGCCTGCCAGGGGGTCTGTGCAGGCTCCGGTGGTCTGTGCCGGCCTGCCGGTGGTCTGTGCAGGCTCCGGGGGGCTGTGCCGGCCTGCCGGGGGGCTGTGCCGGCCTGCCAGGGGGTCTGTGCAGGCTCCGGTGGTCTGTGCCGGCCTGCCGGTGGTCTGTGCAGGCTCCGGGGGGCTGTGCCGGCCTGCCGGGGGGCTGTGCCGGCCTGCCGGGGGGCTGTGCCGGCCTGCCGGTGGTCTGTGCAGGCTCCGGGGGTCTGTGCAGGCATCGTCCGATGGGACTACAAGTCCCATCGGGCGATGCCTGCTACCATGACAGTGATTGACACATTAGCCAATGATGGGACAGTAGTAGTCCCATCATCCGGCTAATGTGTTAAATGTAAAAAAAAAAAAAAAAAAAAATTACATGCTACATTCATACTACATACTACATACATGCTACATTCATACTACATACTACATACATGCTACATTCATACTACATGCAACATACATACTACATATATACTACATGCATGCTACATATATACTACATGCATGCTACATACATACTACATATATACTACATGCATGCTACATACATACTACATGCATGCTACATACTACATACATGCTACATATATACTACATACATACTACATATATACTACAAGCATGCTACATATATACTACATGCATGCTACATACATACTACATATATACTACATGCATGCTACATACATACTACATGCTACATGCATGCTACATACATACTACATACATGCTACATATATACTACATACATACTACATATATACTACATGCATGCTACATACATACTACATATATACTACATGCATGCTACATACATACTACATGCTACATGCATGCTACATACATACTACATACATGCTACATATATACTACATACATACTACATATATACTACATACATACCACATACATACTACATGCATGCTACATATATACTACATGCATGCTACATACATACTACATATATACTACATGCATGCTACATACATACTACATGCTACATGCATGCTACATACATACTACATACATGCTACATATATACTACATACATACTACATATATACTACATGCATGCTACATATATACTACATACATACTACATATATACTACATGCATGCTACATATATACTACATACATACTACATATATACTACATACATGCTACATACATACTACATATATACTACATGCATGCTACATATATACTACATGCTACATACATACCACATACATACTACATACATGCTACATATATACTACATGCATGCTACATACATACTACATATATACTACATGCATGCTACATACATACTACATGCTACATGCATGCTACATACATACTACATACATACTACATGCTACATACATACCACATATATACTACATACATACAATACATTCATACAATACATACATAGACATACAGTACATATAACATAGAGTAACATACTTACCAATACTTGTCACATTGTTCCCCGAAGCCATTGTCGTCTACGGAATAAATATTAACATAACAAACCACAAAAATACTCACCCACGATCCGAAGCAGTCCACGAGTGTGTCCCACGACGATCTTGGGTAGAGAACTGCAGCATCAGCTGATGCTGCCGTTCTCTACGGGCTGCAGGAATCCAATGACGGAAGGTAGGTATCCTTCCGCACTGTATTCCTCCGCCACTTAAAAAAAAAAAAAAGTCCCTAGTCTCACTTTATGCCATTGCTGTGTGGGAATTTCCCACACAGCAATGGCATAAAGTGAGACTAGGGACTTTTTTTTTTTTAAGTGGCGGAGGAATACAGTGCGGAAGGATACCTACCTTCCGTCATTGGATTCCTGCAGCCCGTAGAGAACGGCAGCATCATCTGATGCTGCAGTTCTCTACCCAAGATCGTCGTGGGACACACTCGTGGACTGCTTCGGATCGTGGGTGAGTATTTTTGTGGTTTGTTATGTTAATATTTATTCCGGAAAGACAATGGCTTCGGGGAACAATGTGACAAGTATTGGTAAGTATGTTACTCTATGTTATATGTACTGTATGTCTATGTATGTATTGTATGAATGTATTGTATGTATGTAGTATATATGTGGTATGTATGTAGCATGTAGTATGTATGTAGTATGTATGTAGCATGCATGTAGCATGTAGTATGTATGTAGCATGCATGTAGTATATATGTAGTATGTATGTAGCATGCATGTAGTATATATGTAGCATGTATGTAGTATGTATGTGGTATGTATGTAGCATGTAGTATATATGTAGCATGCATGTAGTATATATGTAGTATGTATGTAGTATATATGTAGTATGTATGTAGTATATATGTAGCATGCATGTAGTATATATGTAGTATGTATGTAGTATATATGTAGCATGCATGTAGTATATATGTAGTATGTATGTAGTATATATGTAGCATGTATGTAGTATGTATGTAGCATGCATGTAGCATGTAGTATGTATGTAGCATGCATGTAGTATATATGTAGTATGTATGTAGCATGCATGTAGTATATATGTAGCATGCATGTAGTATGTATGTGGTATGTATGTAGCATGTAGTATATATGTAGCATGCATGTAGTATGTATGTAGTATGTATGTAGTATGTATGTAGCATGCAGTATGTATGTAGTATGTATGTAGTATATATGTAGTATGTATGTAGCATGCATGTAGTATGTATGTAGCATGTATGTAGTATGTATGTAGTATATATGTAGTATGTATGTAGCATGTAGTATGTATGTAGTATTTTTTTTTTTTTTTTTTTAACATTTAACACATTAGCCGGATGATGGGACTACTACTGTCCCATCATTGGCTAATGTGTCAATCACTGTCATGGTAGCAGGCATCGCCCGATGGGACTTGTAGTCCCATCGGACGATGCTTGCACAGACCCCCGGACATCAGCACAGCCCCCCGGCAGGCCGGCACAGCCCCCCGGCAGGCCGGTACAGACCCCCACAGGGTGCACAGCCCCCCGGCAGGCCGGCACAGCCCCCCGGCAGGCCGGCAGAGACCCCGGGCAGTCCACACAGCCCCCCGGCAGGCCGGCACAGCCCCCCGGCAGGCCGGCAGAGACCCCCGGAAGGCCCGAAATGACGGCGCATCATGATGCGCACACACCGCGCATCATGATGACGTCAGGCCGTCAATCAACTGAACTTCCGATTCCGATGCCGAATTCCGATATTGAAAAAATATCGGAAGTCGGTATCGGAATTCCGATACAGCAAGTATCGGCCGATACCCGATACTTGCGGTATCGGAATGCTCAACACTAGTATTTACAATGACATACATAAGGGAAGTCTAACTAAGAGGAAAGGGTACAATTAAAGGGAAGAAGAGGTTACAGGAGAGGGTAGTAGAAGCAGGGATGTGGGGAAGAGAGAGATATAAATCTGATCCTTACATATATATTAAACCAATACACATCCACACCCACATACAAGCCATGACTCCACCCTTTTTCCGGTATCCTTTGCAGTAGAGTGTCCAATCATCTTCTCCTTGATGGCGTCCTTGAAATTAGGATAAAGTCTTGGTGTCAAAAGGCCTGAGGGCATTCAGTTTAGGCCAAGACTAGATGTCCATCTGAAGAACAATGGCTTGTACTTCACCTCCACTTGGAATGTGTGTCCAAGATAAGATGTTCAATTGAGGAGTAATAGCTTATACTCCCAACCACACAGGGGTTATGTATCCTCCAAGAGGTTGGAGACACAATGTCCATCTACAAAGTAGATTCCCTTTATTGAAATAACAAAGGACTTTTCAATCCTGGACATAATTGCCTTCCTGTGTAATTACATCTTAGATCTTATGGTCAGTCCCTTTGATGTAGGTTTTAGCTGTTATGTAGAGCTTAAAGAATGTTCATTGCCCTTATAATATATAAACTGTCCATGTTGGCTCCAACAATATATACATACAGCGTTAGCAAAAATTAAGAGACCGCTCTTAATTTCCATTCCAGTGTGAGTTGAATTCCAACCAGAGTACACCTCATTCTACTTAATGTGCTTCTGATTAGGTGATAACCTGAACCAAATCTTATTTAACGAAGGAAAGTATAAAAAAAACCCTGCTGTCTGGTGTTCACAATCCTCTTGCAATAGGACAAGCTGGATGGCAAAACAAGTGCTAGTAATATCCAAAAAGGAATAGGAATGAAAAAATAAATTTTAACCATGCCAAAGGAGTTGAAAAGAAAAGTCTTGAGTGAGGTAAAGAATGGCTCAATTCTGGCTTTACGAGCAGAGTTATACAGTGAGCATCATAATGTCTCCATCCTTAAAATTTTTAAGATGGCAGTCCATTACAACAAGGTCAAGCAGCAGACATTGGCGACAACAAAGCTACAGACCGGTAGAGGGTGAAAACGACTCTCCACTGACCGGGATGACCGTCATCTTATTCGAATGTCACTCAGCAACAGCAGGTTGACATCAAGTGACCTACAAAAGGAATGGCAAATAGCAGCTGGGGTGAAGTGCATGGCACGAACAGTTCGTAACAGCTAGGTCAATCAATGTGTGGATGAAGGACCACCATATCAAATCTCTGTCATGGCCAGCCCAATCTCCAGACCTGAACCCCATTGAAAACCTCTGGAATGTAATCAAGAGGAAGATGGATAGTCACAAGACATCAAACAAAGAATAACTGCTTACATTTTTGTACCAGGAGTGGCATAAGGTCACCCAAAAGCAGTGGGAAAGACTGGTGGAAAGCATGCCAAGACGCATGAAACCTGTGATTAAAAACCATGGTTATTCCACAAAATTTTGATATTTCAACTATTCTTGAGGTAAAACATTAGTATTGTTGTTTCTAAATGATTGCGAACTTGTTTCCTTAGCATTATTTGAGGTCTGCAAGCACTGCATTTTTTTGATATTTTGGCCATTTCTCATTTCCTGAAAATAAATACAAAATTTAGTGCTTGGAAATTCGAAGACATGTTGTCAGTAGTTTATAGAATAAATGAGCAATTTATATTTTACTAAAAAATATACACCTATAAAGAAAGAAATCAGACAAACTGCAAATTTTACAGTGGTCTCTTAATTTTTGCCAAAGCTGCGTGTGTGTGTGTGTATATATATATATATATATATATATATATATATACATATATATATATATATATATATATATATATTAAAAACACTTCTTGGCAAGAATTCCAAGCCATGACTATGAAAAGTTACCGGCATTTCCAGTTTTCCAGACCTCTGATGGGTTAAAGCAGAATGATGTTCTCTACAGAAGATCTAAATGATATATGAAGTTCTAACTAAGAAACATGTACGATTTGTCTAACGTGTCCCCAGTTAAACCTTGCCTGGGATGGGAAGATCTATATGTTACCTGGATCTGGATGCTCTGTTTAACACAAAACATATGCTAATATTTTACTCAATGCTTATAAAATGTTTTTTGCAGTTCTGTCACTTTAATGTGCTATCATATAGTGAGTGTCTCTTGAATGCAACCCTCATTTAAAGTTAGCCTGGCCATTCAAATAAATCTTTGACCATGAGTCAGTTTTCACAGAATGAGAGTCGCTACACTATTTACACATAATCCCTTTATGTTTTACACACTTTTTTCCACTGAGTATTCCTCTACAGTCTCTCTACTATCAGGTTCTACACAGAAAAATCCATGCCCTCTGAGAGACAGTACACATAGCACACACAGCCAACCAGAACCCTACTACTAGTGATGAAAAACAAAACCAACCCCAAAACACTGTCATCTTAGTTTGATATCTTAGTTTGATATCTCTTGAGCAGGATAGAAGCATCTATATGCTTTTTAAACACCCTGCATCTCTTCTCAGGATCACAAGTCATGTCAGAGTCCAGAACTTTGTTGATTTCATTCTCCGTGATTAGATTAGGAGTAGTAGCAGGATCTGTTTTGACTGTAGAATAGGACTTGTTGAGGACCAGAAGATGACCTACAGATGAAGAGTTGAAAAACAAGAAGGCATAAGCAAGGACACACTCAGACTCAGTCATGTCTTCCCTACAGTTCTTTTCGGACCCATGCCTGAAGAAGGCAACGGCGAAGTTCTGATAGCAGGCAGAAATATTAAAGACATTGGATGCAGCACAGTGTTTTAGAAAAGGTGGTTGAGGAGGAACTTTGAAGCAGTTTTGACCACATGACTAGCTCCACTGTGCAATCTGGTCAGATGACCAGTCAATTAGTGAATCATGTAGTCATAGCCACAGAAGTCCCAAAAGCACCAACGCATCAAAAGGTGGCAAAACTAAAACAGAGATGTCATCAACATCTAGTGCACCAATCTGAAGAGTTACATTCACTGTCCGGAATTGGATACGATCATTTGGAATTGTTGAGTCATTCACAGAGGTTAGCTTCAGTGGCATCTGGAAAAAAATACAGGAATTTTCAGTATTTTTTCCAGCGAGAAGTCCATATAATTCACTGTTGCTCCGGAATCCATCAGCGCTTATCCTGCGAACATAGAGAAACTGTAAGAAATGGACAACTCTAAGAAATGGACAAAGGTACAAGTAATTTATCTTTAATGGAGGAAGGAGTTAATCCTTGGGTGATACCTCTTTCCTTACCTATGGTCTTAAGCTCTCCCTGTTTGGTCTTCAGTTTGTAACAATTTGTGCTGTAATAATCCAGTTCAGCACAATACAAACAGTAAAGCGATGGGATCTTTCAGCAGAAGATATACTGTTCCAACCGATCTCCATGGGTTCCAGTTCAGCCATTGTGGGATGAAATTTTAAAGACGCTCCAGGATTTGACACATGGGCAATTTTTTCTTAGACCATTCTTTAACCCCTTCATGACCTTTGACATACCTATCCGTCATGGTGGGGTAGGGGTTCCTAATCTTTGATGTATTGGTACGTCGTGGCGATCATGTGCAACACAGGAACTGTGCCTGTGCGATTGCTGCTGGCAGGTCAGCATATATGATAGCCAAGCCCTGGCTGTCACAGCCAGGAGCGGTTCCCAAAGTTCAGTGTACAATATAAAATCTGTCTGAAGAAGGTCCTTTCGACCGAAACATCACTGTTTTTGGATTGCTTTGCTAATTAATTTGATGTTATTTTTCTGCAGTGTCAGTGCTGGATTCTTTATTCCCTGAGTATATATATAGTGGTATGCTATCTACATACAGCTCCATCAGCGGAAAAATTAAAATGCTATAGTTCTCAATATAGACAGCATATCACAAAAGTGAGTACACCCCTCAATTTTTTTGTAAATATATGATATGTTTTCATGGGACAACACTCAAGATATGGCACTTTAATAAAAAATAAAGTAGTCGGAGTACAGCTTGCCCAACAGTGTAAAAAAAGTGTACTCACTTTTGTGATATACTGTAGGTTCCTTGAAGGGTGTAGTTTCCAAAATGGGGTCACTTGTGGGTTGTTTCCACAGTTTAAGCATATGAAGTGCTCTGCAAATGTGACATGGAGTCCTTTATCTACTGTGTTTCAGCCTGTTATCATTAGGTAACCAAGGAGGATAGCAGGGGAATAGACTAGGCAACCAGATAACCAGAGAGGTTGGTAACTTAGTGGATTGCAGACCCCTAAACTGACAACACAACTAGAATTAGCCGTGGGAAGTACCTACGATGCCCTAGACGCCTCGACACAGCCAAAGAATTAACTAAGCCTAAAGAGAGAAAAGGGAAAGCTAAACTGCCCTGGAGTAGAACCCCAAAGGAATAGATAGCCCCCAAATATATATTGCCGGTGAGACAAGATGAGGCACAAAACACAGGCAGAAAATAGAGTAAGCAAATGATGGGGCCCAAACTGTCTAGATAGAACAGGACAGGAAAGCATACTGTCTGCAAACATGCAAAAAACCCTAAGAAAAAATCCAACACGTCTGATATGCAAAAATACTGAGGCCGCATGATCTCTCCCCCACTAAATAAGAACTCTAGTGTGAACTGGACACTGTGAGGGTACCGTTACACTTAGGGATGCACCAGCTATCCCGACAACGGTATGGATCGCTAAGCGGTCGCTAGTGAGCTGCCACACAGGCAGATCTCACCAGCTACATCGCAGGGCTCAGGGGTTGCTACTTACCTGTCAGACGCAGCTATCCTGACGTCCTCCCGCCCGCGTCCACGCGTCGCCACAGGAAGCCCAGCAGGAAGCGCCCAACGAGAAATGGTCCAGGACGTTCTCGCGCGATCAGCGATGAGCAGGGGGGAGCCGGTCGGAGGTAAGATATATATATCAGATATAGCGATATCGCTAGCAATATTGCTATGACGTCACAAAATCGGTGATGTTACAGCGATATTGCTAGCGATATCGCTATGTGTAACGGGGGCTTTAGGCGTCGGATTTCTGCGTTTACTCTGCAGGGATCCAGACCCTAACATTCTGCAGTCTCCTCCTGTTTATCTACTGCAGAGGAGATTGCAGAGGAGATTGCCTTGCAGCAAATCTCTCCTGAGGCCAAGTTCTTCTGCCCTTCTACTGAGCATGCTCATGGGACGATCTCCGAGATTGGGAGTCATGTGCGCAGGTCCTGCTCCAGATCTCATTGGTCCATCTCAGAGATCTGGAGGCTTGCAGAAGGTCCCGCTGCTATAAAAGGCACGCATGGCTCTTCCGCCATGCGCTAGTATAGACTTACTTGCTGCTTTGTGTATGAGGACGGATGCATGATTCTGGTGAATGACTCATTATAAAACCCCTTCCCTCTGATATTACGTATGTGGTTAGGGACTGAGTTAGAATCAGCGCCAGCGCTCCTCTGCTGCAACATCCACAGCTGCTAGCGTCCGACATTGCGCTTGCATCATAGCTTTGTCGTTTAGCGGCAGTGTCCACGCCGCGCTGCAGTAGCAGCTCTCCTTAGCATCCGCAGTTGTGTATTTATACTGAGTACTGTGACCTCAACAGGCTCAGTCTGTGTATTTGTGTTTATTTGGCATCTCTGTGACTTAACAGAGATTGCTCTGTGCACCTGGGTGACGTTTAACCCTGTGCGCATTACCGCCATATTGCTCCTGCCACCACTTAACACTTATATCACCTACTGCACGGTGGACCCCGTGTGGCGAACGCACTTTATTATTATTTTTATTTAGTGCTTTCCGCCGTTCCTAACAGACACAAAACAAAAGATACTGATATAACAGGGGATTAGAAACACTGAAGAGACTGACATGAGCTGTGGCATATGGAGCAGAGTCCAGCACAGGTCCCATCAGGCTGAACTCACACACACCAGCAAAGCAGAAATCAGAGGAAAGCAAACAATGGATCAAATGCAAAAAGATTCAAGTAGACAAATAACTTATCTGAAAGATGCAGGACAAAGCAGGAGGCAAGTAGACTTCCAAAATGCTCAGGAAGAAAACCAAATCACCGGCAACAACTGAGGGAAAGTTGCTCACTTATATCTCTCCAGTCTGTAACACCTGACCTCCAATCATCCTCCTCAGGTGATTGACTTCTGTCAGTCAGACCAGCTCCATTACCGATAGAAACCACCAGAGGGAGCCCAAACTCAGAAGCCAGGTCAAAAGTGTTCACAACACCAGCCAATTTGGCGCTCCAAAAGTCAAATGGCACTTCTTCCCTTTCGAGCCTTGCTGTGTGTGTGCCCAAACAGTAGTTTTCCTTCATCTATGGGATATCGGTGTACTCAGGAGAACTTGCACAACCTATTTTATGGTTCAATTTCTCCTGTTGCCCTTGTAATTATAAAAGATTTGGTGCTAAAGCAACATATTTGTGGGAAGAATGTGATTTTTTTTATTTTCACAACAGTATAAAAATTTGTTAAGTACCTCTGGTTTCAAGGTGCACACCACACCAAGATTAAAAGATGCACTAGTGCTTTACAAAACTAGTGAGTCGTCGGAAGCCGCCATTGCTCTGACCATACACATAGATAGATGCCTCAGGGATAGACATGTTGTGACTCCACCCCCATGGTACTCCCTAAAACCAAGATTCTCGCTGTGTGCTCTGAAGAACCGATGCAGTTAGGAAGGGCCTTCCCTTGGCTTGCCGCAAAACGGGGTTGTGTTATTTCTGTGATCAAGAGGGGCATTTCATTGGGGTCTGCCCTTTGCCAAAGCACAAAAAAACAGTTGGAAAACTTCTAGCCCCAGGTGGTACAGCAGCAAAATTTGAATCGTTAGTGAATGTTGCTACAAATCAAAAGATATATACATATGCAGTCTAGTAGAAAAGATATTTTACTGTTAATGTTATTTGTAGAATCCAAATAGGAATATGTAAATAGCTGCTCTACGCTGAAACAGGGAAACTCCAGGTTGTGTGGAGGATAACAACGTGGGTGTATAAATCTCCTCTGCATGTGTATCTCAGTTTTTCTTACCCGCAGAAGTGGTTATTGAAATGAAAACTGAGAAAATATCTATCCTTTTGGATAGTGGGGCGGGAACCAATATGGTAGATGCTCAGTTCACACAGGACCTTGGTCTTCTGGTCTTCCCTGTAGTAAGTACTCTGGTCAATTCCATCCCCATATTTGTCATTGACTCTGCAACTCTCGGTCAGGGAAATTTTACGTAAGTAGTGCATAATGTTAGCCTACGCATAGGAGCTCTTCCCAGGGAGCTCCTTTCTTGTTATATCTTGTAAGGACTCCTTACTCCCGGGGCCGGCCCGAACATATAGGCGAACTAGGCGGCCGCCTAGGGCGCCGACCCAAAGGGGGCGCCAGAGAAAAAATAGAAAAAATTATAAAAAATCTTTTCAAAAGGCAAAAAGTTTTAGGGATGGAAAGAAAAGTGTACATATTTAAGGGCAAATATGACGCAAGAGAGGTTGGTTGGGTTGGCAACAATTTCGATAGAATCTGAAGTTGCTAAACAAATTAATCTCGGTGACTTAGTGTCATCCTTTTAAAAAAAAAAAGGCAAGGAAACAAAAATTTTAATTACCTATGGTCGTTTTTGCTTTGTGTTATTGATTACTTTGTATATATTTGTCCTATACAACTTCTCAGAAGATTAAAGAGTTAGGAGAGAGTTAATTAATCATTGTTGTTGTGGTTTATTTTGCTCTTAAATTTATATCCCAAGTTTTCATCTACTGCCAAGAATAGTAGGGGCGCAACAAAATAGTTTCGCCTAGGGCGCCGTAATCTCTCGGGCCGGCCCTGCCTACTCCTAATGTGTTAGGCCTTCTCTGGCTAACTGTGCATAATCTGGTTATTGACTGGAAGTCCAGAGAAATAGTCAAATGGAGTGATTTCTGCAAAAATAATTTCCTTGGTACCATCATTTCCACCATTTCCACTAAACCATACACTCTTTTTGCTGTCTGATTTTCTGGATGTGTTCTCAGCAAAGGGGTGCCAGGAACTGCCTCTCCACCCTATGTATGACTGTCCCATAAACTTGCTCATTGGAGTGAAATTGTAAGTTCTGTCTGGCCCTGAAAGGCAGTCCATGAAGGATTACATCTCTGAGAGTCTTGTTAAGGCCCGGGTTCACACTACCGTAGAATACGGAGGAGTGGTATGTAAGAAAACATTGCGTAGCACTCGTATCAGTGTTAATCTATGGGGCAGCTCACATCACCATATTTTTTCTCAGGCATATTCGACGTGTGTGTAAAATCGCAGCATGCTGCGATTGTACACGTATATTGTTAGAGACTTGCCAATACAAGCCTATGGGTGCGTGAAAAACTCGGACGCCACACGGACCATCCATGTACCTTGCAACAAATCCGCACACATTTTTCTCATTTCAGCCCATTGAGCCATTAAATTCCATGGGGAAAATCAGTGAGAAATGTAAAGCCATACACATGTCATACGAATGCCATACGGATGCATAGGTGCGAGGAAATCGCATCATCGCATTGCAAACGCATTACACATGGATGACCATATGGAGAACACTTTTGCAACACTTGGCAGGGAGACTCGGACCGATTTTCCATACATTTAGTGTGACACCGGCCTAAGGGACATATTAGTGTGGCGCCCCCAGGGGTATGGTCACCACAGTGGCTTTGCCTTCCTCCAGGGGAGGGTAATGCCAGGCTTGGAGGCAATGATGGGTCTCTCTCGCAGTCAATCTATGCATGCAACACAGTTCCACTCCAGGCCAGCAGGGGGAACTCTGAACCGGGATTAAGGGGAGGAGTGCTCTCTGAGGGCCAAGAGGAAGGGGTGGTTAGTTAGTGTGCAGACGTGTGGAAGGAGCGCTGAGATAGAGCGGAGAGGACGAGCTCATCTCTGGAGAGAGCGCATGAACTGGAGCCTGGTCTCCACAGTTGTACGGATACTAACGGTCCTGCAACAGACACGAGAGGAGTAGGAGGCTGTAAATGCCCTACTCCCATCTAAGACTTGAGGGCACAACAGCAGCTTGGATAGTGAGCCGGGACTCAGGAGAGAGGAGTCCCCGAGATAGGCTACAGCTGTCTGCCGTGCAAGTGAGGTTCTTGAGAATATCTGTCCGGAGGAACTCCAGTGTAACTCAGTACTGGGAGTACTTCATTCGAATAAGTGCTAGTAAGGAGACTGCACAACCCATCTGCTGAGAGAGAATCCCTGAATTTGCTTCCAGGCTAGCCTGCTCCAATACCATCTGTAATCAGGACCCTGGACTGCAGTTACCAAGTAAAGGTACAGAAATTGCACCCCGTTGTGTCTTGTCTGCTTCCTACCTTTCCAGCACCGCTACATCCCTGTGCCGACCACATCTACAGTGCCCTGGGACAACAGTCCTGCCTGTGGAGGGCTATAACATCATTGCTGCACCACACCATCTGTCCCGGAGGATCTGTCTGCAGCGTCGGCTTAACACCTCTCTTGCCGAACACCACAGTTGGCGTCATGAACTATTGCATTAACTACATTTCACCATTCACATCTTCCTATTACTTGGGTGCCCAGGGCCACGGTCCGGGTCACCACTGCTGTGACACATCCCACTGATACCGGCCCGATACCGAGCACCCCTCAGCCCTGGGAGGGCGACCCATTAGATTTTCCTCTTCACCTATAGCAGTGGGGTTCTTCTTTGATAAAAAGAAAGATGGGGGCCTGAGTCCCTGTTTAGATTTTCACGAGTTAAATCGGATTACTAACCCTTATCCATCTCCCACTCATTCCTGACTTATTTAATCAGATTGTTGTGGAAAAATGGTTCTCTAAGCTGTACCTTAGGGCAGCCTACAATCCAATTAGGGTCAAGGAGGGGAATAAGTGGAAGATGACCTTTAACAATCGTGCGGGGCCTTATAAAAAACTTGGCATGCCCTTTGATTTGAGTAACGCCCCAGTCATTTTTCAAAATTTTGTTAACTACATTTTCTATCACCTTGTGGGTAGAATTGTAATGGGGTATCTTGACAATATTTTAATATATTCACCTGATCTCAAGTCACATTAGGTACACGCACAGCAGGTTATATACTGTAGGTTTTGCAGGATAATAAACTGTATGCCAAATTAGAAAAATATGTATTCGCCATACAAGAGGTTTAGTTCCTGGGTTTCCTAGTGTCTACGTCAGGTTTCCAGATGGACTCTGATAAGGTCCATGCAGTTCTAGAATGGGATCTGCCAGAAAACCTGAAAGCATTGCAATGCTTTTTGGGGTTTTCTAAATACTATCATAAGTTTCTCAAAACCTTCTAGTCGATTGTCAAACCACTCACTGACATGACAAAGAAAGGTACAGACTTCTCGAGTTGGTCTTCTTTGGAGAAATGCTTTACTACTGCTCCTGTACTCATTGAACACAATGTTTTCCAACCACTTATTGTTAAGTTGATGCATCTGATGTGGGCGTCGGGGCTGTGTTGTCTCATGGGTTATCTCCTGGTACGTGGCATCCATGTGCTTTCTTCTCTAAAAAAATTATTGTTGGCCGAAAGGAACTATGATGTAGGCAATAGAGAACTTTTGGCTTTTAAGATGGCTTTTGAGGAGTGGCGTCACTTTTTGGAGGAGGCTGTCCATCCTGTCACTGTCATAACTGATCTTAAAAATCTGTTGTACCTCGAATCTGCTAAACATCTTAAAGGGAACCTGTCAACTCGTTTTTCCTAAATAAGCTGTGGCCACTGCCTTTGGGGGCTTATCTACAGCATTCTAGAATGCTGTAGATTAGCCCCCAATCTAACCTGAAAGAGAAGAAAAACAAGTTTTATTATACTCACCCGGGGGCTGTCCGGTCCGATGGGCGTCGCAGGTCCGGGTCCGGCACCTCCCCTCTTCATACGATGTCGTCATCCTGCTTGCTTTGTGTCGCGGCTCCTGCGCAGGTGTACTGATTTGCCCTGGAGTGCGCAGGCGCCGGGAAAGGTCAGAGAGGTCCAGTGCCTGCGCACTGCAGTACTTTGCTCTGCCCTCAACAGGGCAGATAAGTACGCCTGCGCAGGAGCCGCGACACGAAGCAAGGAGGAGGACGTCATCGCTAAAAGATGGGAGGTGCCGGACCTGCGACGCCCATCGGACCAGACCTTCCCCGGGTGAGTATAATTTCCCAAAAATTTCTGTTTGCTCCTGAATCAACCATGACAGATATGGAAATCCACTGAGAATCCACGTAAGACCTGCTTGAAATGAAGCAATGAGAATCCTTATTTTCTTTTTTAAAATTGGGTGCAATAGAGGAAGTTGAATGGATAGCGGCATTCATTATAGGCGCTGGTTCAGACAAGACTGACGCATTTCGAAGTTTACAACTTCTTCAGGAGGACAAACCATGGTAACACATACAGTCAGCACATGCAGATATACAGTATATAGACATAGAATTCAAATAAAGATGCGTAAAAACAGGCCTAAAAGTGCGATGGATAGCCCGTTCCTTAAAACAGTTCATTTTGTTGAAACAAACTTTCAAACTGGTTCCCTCAGTGGATTCCATGGTCAGGGTTGTGTATCCTGTTACGAAACTGGTGGAACACGGCTGGAATCCAATGGCCAAAGATAGATGAGCAGGAACAGCAAGTGTAGTTGGAGTTTTTGGTGATAGCAATGGAGATTGTACAAAACAATCCAGAGCACAGTGGGAACAGTCTGGGTAAGACAGTTCTATGAGCTGAAGACTGGAACTAGGCATAAGGCTAGACACAATACTCAAGCAATGAATGAATGTTCCATATGGCTTTAAGTAGGCTCAAACAGGAAACAAAATGGCTTTCAACAGGTTCAGTATTGGCCATATTGCTAAAGGGCAATTGCAGAAACACAATATCAGCCTCTAGTGGTAAGGTGTGGAATTGCAGCACAATTTAGCAAAGTGAATAATAGCAGCCACTAGTGGTCAATTTGCAGAAGTACAACAGAATCCTGAGAGGAACATTCTTACAGGCCAACTTAGCAGATAAAGTGTGAAACTGGATGGTATAATGTCCCAAAACGTTAGTTGTCTGAGCCACAGCATAAAATCATTAGTAGACTGAACAAGACCTAGTTTGTCAAACACTTTACGGAAGTAAAACAAGAAAGATGGAAGGGAATGCATGATAGGGACACCCCTCTTCCACAATAATGAAGCCAATGCCAAAGCATCCCCATACATGTAAGAAAAGATGTAGGCCACTTTGGAAGGTCAGAACAAAATTGCTGGTTACATAACTCAAAATGTACAGTGCATTGGTTCATTAAGACCTAGCAGCCCTTAAAGGGGTGTTCCAAAATTAAAATCTATTTTAATCGTAAATATCTAATGTCATCTAATCTTTTATTCTGTTATACTTTAATTAAAAAGTCCCTATCATTCTCTCACTACCCTAGCATGTTCATTTATTTATGTTTTTACTACTTCCTGTTTGAGAATCCCAGTGCATACTGGGATATTCAAACAAGTTGTCATCAGGGCACAGGATAGGTGGCAATGTCACTTGCAGGGGCTGTGCTGGTCTTGCTCACTCGTTCTCTCCATACAATTCTTAATGACAGTGCACTCTGTTGCTGACTTGTCATTTCTGATTAGAGTCGGCAAGAGAGTGCATTGTCACTGTGCACTGAGAAGAACAGTGCATAGTGACAAGATCTTAGTGAGCATCTGTCAGAAATGTCAATCAACACATGCTCTGTAGAGAAGGGACTAACCCAGCCCGTGAGACAGATGTCACTGATGATGCTTTGTTTGTGGGTGAGAACAGAGGATGTGGCAGTGACCCCAGCCACTGTCCCCTGATGATGACTTCATTTTGAGTGTCCCAGCATGCATTGGGATTCTCAAATGAAGCGTCATCCCACAGAAAATAGTAAAAAAAAATAAAACTAAATCAGTTAGAGTAGTGAGGTAATGATAGGGACTTTTTAATTAAAGTGTAATAGAAAAAAATAGATTATGATATTTAATAAATAATGATATAGTATTAAAATAAATTTTAATTTCAGATCACGTCTTTAAACCCTTTCTGACATGTGCTGTAATAGTATGCACATGTCGGACTCCCCCTCTTTGGTGCGGGCTCCGGCACAGAGCCCGCACATTTCCGGGCACATGACAGCTGATCTATACAGCTGACATGTGCCCGCAAAAGCCGCAGGTGGAATTGTGATCCATCCGCGGCTGATAACTAGTTAAATGCCGCTGTCAATCCCTGACAGCGGCATTTAACTTGCGTTTACAGGAAGCACGTCACTAATTCTGCCCATCGTGACCCCGTCACATGATCGCGGGTCACTGATGGGTCAGCATGACAACCAAAGGTCAGAAGCAGATATCTGTGGTTGTTATTGCCAGATTGCTGTGAGCGCTGCCCAGTGGTCGATGCTCATAGCAAGTGAGCATTTCTGCTACAAACAGGTGATCTGATCATCGCCTGTGTGTAGCAGAGGCGATCAAAGTACTGCAGCTTCTAACAAAAAAGCCAAGAAGCCAGCAGTGCCTATGGTCAGCACGCAATACCTAAAATGCACATGCACATATTGGTTTCTAACTGTACTTTAAAATGAGACATTTAGCAAACAATTGATCAATTCTTTGAGCCACCCAGACACCCCAAGGCATTCTCATATGGGGCAGTCCTACTCTACGTCTTTTACATTCTCTGTGCCATTACGGCCTCCTAAATGTATTAGAAGCAAGACTGTATAAAATGCAAACGAACCCAAAGCATTTCTGAATCACTCCTGTGGCACCAGAATGGCGAGTGCAGATAAAGGCCTACCAGGTCCGGACATGGACATTTCAGATCTGACCTCCACACTGCCAAACTAATAACCACAGATGAAAGGTGAAACAGGCCCAGACACAGGTGCATAATCAAATGGAGCCTGGGGGAGGGCAGGGCTGCTGTATGTGTGTACAGCAGCCTAGATCAATCACAATAAAGACAGATAGAATGGCGTGCATAACCACATGGCAAAAAGTGGGGGTCACCACAAACCAGTAACAAACAAAAAAACCAAGAAGCCAGCGCTGCCTATGGTCAGCATGCAATACATAAAATGCACGTGCTGGTTTCTAACTGTACTTTAAAATGAGACATTTAGCAAACAATTGATAAATTCTTTGAGCCACCCTGCCACGCCAAGGCATTCTCATATGGGGCAGCCCTACTCTACATTTTTTGTATTCGCTGTGCCATTACTGACCCCCACTTTTTGCCAAGTGCGCCTGGTTATGCACAATAGTGTTGTGATGTGCTCCTGGTAACAGAAACTACAGAACTTCCTGTTGATATTATTGGATTTCCATTTCAATTATTGAATTTGAGAGGTACTCCAGTAAAAAATAAATTAGTTCTACTTATTTCTGGTCCAAGAAGAATAATCTACAAGTATGATGTAACTTTTGTCTACTGGTGTTACTCACTTGTTCCGGCTTCAGTGTCAGGCTTCACGTCTTCCTCTCCCAGCAGCCAGCTCGCTCAGTGTCTGTGCACATTGGAGTACAATGGTAACCTGGTGCGCACCTATTATGTCACAGGTATTTTTAGGTATTGTTAAGGTAATTGCTCATCCATGTCGCCACCACACTGCTGACAAACCCAACTTGACAAATCTAATCAGCTCTGCTGTTCCAAGATCCTTGTTGACACGCTAGGCACTGCTGTTCAAGGTGCTCAGCTCTGTTGTGCAAGATGCCTGTCTGCTTTATCAGCTCTGCTATCCCTAGTTGCCTGTCCGAATGTGGCACCCCTGAGGGTCCAGTCGCCACAGAGGTACTGCACCTCAGCCAAAGGTATGGTACTCTGCTCTCGGGTATGGAGGGAACACTACAAAGTACCCACACACTAGCACCCAACACTAGACCTCTCCAGGCCAGGGAGGAACTAGGGAGAGGGTGTAGATGACAGTTGTAGGAGTCAGAAGGAGTCAGGAAGGGAAGACGGTTGGTCCTGGGGACTGAAGGAGAGAGGAGCACATCCCTAGACTAGCGCAGCGTGAGAGGAAGTAGGAGAGAAAGAAGGGGTCCTAGGGGCATGGGAAGTAAGGAATCCACCCGTGGCGCCCAAATCCACGCCGACTGTAGTCAGGTGGAGGGACCAGATTGCAGTAGGGGAACGGCCCCAGACTAGTGGAGGAACTAAGTACTCAGCTAGCAAACTGGAGGCTGTAGTGACTGTATGTGCTACAGCCAACTCCATACACATTTGCTGAAAAGGCAGCAAGATAGGATCAAGGGGACTAAGAGAATGTCACCCGACAGGATCCGAGGCTGCTGGCTTGGGACACTGTGTGTGAAGGCACAGGGCAGAAGAGGTGGGAGCCAGTGCAGAGAGACGGCCAGGAAAGGAACATAAGAAGGGGATTCTGGCACAGTGGACCCCAAACTACCTGAGAGCTGGCTGGACCACCAACCCGGAGGACAAAGCACCCCTGCTGAGGATTGTAACTGGAAGAACTGTGACTAAAAGTGTGAAGGCTGCACTCTGCTGTGTCCTCAGATTATTTACTGCGTCAACTGCCCTGTACTGCAACCATTACCAACTTCTTTAACACTATAATTGCCTTGGGGCATAGCTCTACCCGTGGAGAGCTGTATCAACTCTGCTGCATCACCAACAGCTCCAGCGGCCTCCTTAAGCAGCGTCGGCTATCTCCTTATTGCCGAATACCACGGGTGGCATCATGACTTTATTTAAACTAATTTCCCCATCTTTACTTGATTGCACACCCAGGGCCACGGACTGGGTCACCGCTGCCGTGATAAAACCCCTGAACAGCTGACAAAGGCCCGGTCTGAGTCCCCCCGACCCTAGCGGGAGTTCCACACACACTCAACACTGCTGTATCTAAATGTCTGTTTGCATACTTGGTTGCACTGCTGTTCTAAATGTCTGCACAATCAGCTCTACTGTTACAAGATGCCTATCCACACTCTCAACCCTACTGTACCAATGTGCCTGTCTGCTGTTTCAAGGTGTTTAACTGCATAATTAGCCCTACTGTTCCATGACAAAAGTTCCATCTGTTACACCGCTCCGCCATACTCACCCGGCCTCCGCTCCCACGCCGCAGTCGCCCTCCGCTCCCACGCCGCAGCCTCTCTCCACCCGACGGCCGCGGCGGTCACCTGAGACAGACCCGCGACCGATGCCTTCCCTGCATGCTATGCGCATGCGCCATAGGCCGTGGCCGCGCCTCCTTCCTGCTTCTTGTGCTCCGGCTGTGCCCTGACCCGGAAGCACATTTGGACCAATGGCTGACCAGACGGGGCCATATCAGGCCGCTTCCCCCTGAGGGAGGCGCCTGATCGTTGTGTTTCCTG
Source organism: Dendrobates tinctorius (assembly GCF_039654945.1). Classification (NCBI taxonomy): domain Eukaryota; kingdom Metazoa; phylum Chordata; class Amphibia; order Anura; family Dendrobatidae; genus Dendrobates; species Dendrobates tinctorius. The sequence goes on from NW_027361930.1 coordinate 643,145, forward strand.
ACACTCTGGCCTCGCTCCATCGTGCACACTCTGCTCCTGCAGTTCCTGTCTCGGCTGCTCCTCACAGCAGCTTCTCAGTCCTGCTACCCGTGTTCCTGTCATCCTACTCCAGTCCTGCCTTGTGTTCCTGCCGTCCTACTCCAGTCCTGCCTTGTGTTCCTGTCGTCCTACTCCAGTCCTGCCTTGTGTTCCTGCCGTCCTACTCCAGTCCTGCCTTCACTGTTCCTGCCGTCCTACTCCAGTCCTGCCTTGTGTTCCTGCCGTCCTACTCCAGTCCTGTCTTCAGTGCTCCTGCCGTCCTACTCCAGTCTCAGTCTTACTCCGGTCCATCCTGAGCCGCCCCTCTCGGTACCGGCTACCGTGGTACTCGAACCCCTGGGCCTGCTCCTAACGGTCCCTGTATAGGGGTCGGTTCCACCTGGCAGCTCGCCCGGGGTCCCTCGGTGCCACGGTCCAGAGGGTCCACTCTCGGAGCTCCAGCTCCTGACCACCCACGCTAACAGTACGATCAGGCCATGGACTCCGCCGGTACTACGGCTGCTACCCAGAAAGAGTTGCTATTCCTACGGGAGAATCAGGGGCGCATTATGTCAATCATGAAGTCGATGGACACCCGTTTGTCGGCCTTACAGGTGGCCGATCCTGGAAATGCCACTCAGCTGGCCAGTCTCCAACAGGAGCTGGGCCAGCAGCAAGATACTCAAACCCACATTTTGTCCTACATGGCCTCCTTTGATAGTCGCTTGTCGGCCCTCCAGGCTGCCGCTGCAGTGCCGACTCCTCCCCCTGCGTCTGCTGCTCATCCGACGCCCCGCCTCGCCAAGCCGCCTCGTTTCACCGGGGATCCCAAGCTCTGTAGGGGGTTCTTAAATCAGTGTAGTCTCCACTTTGAATGGCTGCCGCAGCAATATCCCTCGGACCGGGCCAAAGTGGCCTTCATCATGTCCCATCTGGAGGGAGAGGCCCTTTCTTGGGTAAACCCGCTCTGGGAACGTGACGACCCGGTCGTTTCGAGTCTCCCGGTTTTCCTGGATACGTTTCGTAAGGTTTTCGATGAGCCGGGCCGGTTAGCCTCTCTCACTGAGTCACTCTTTAACTTACACCAGGGCTCTCTCACGGTCGGACAGTACGCTATTCGCTTTCGCACTATTTCCTCTGAGCTCGGCTGGAATAACGCAGCTTTGGTGGGGGCATTCTGGCGCGGTCTTTCTAGTAAAATAAAGGATGAACTCGCTGGTCGAGATACCCCGTCCACCTTAGAGGACCTTATTTCGCTGGCTACCCGCATTGACCTGCGCTTCCTGGAGCGCGCTCGGGAGTCAGTGAGAGACAGGCGCTCCTCCAGGTCAGTTCCTCCTTTCGCTCAGTCGGCCAGCTCACGTTCAGTCGGATCTTCTTCCCTCTCTTTGGGTGAGCCCATGCAGTTAGATCATCTCAGGTTGGCCGAGTTACGTCAGAGAGAGAGACGGGCACAAGGTCTGTGCCTCTATTGCGGTCATTCGTCACACTATATCCGCACCTGTCCTAAGAGACAGGGAAACGACTCCACCTAGGTCAGGTAAGAGAGGCCTTCCTAGGTGATGATGATGATTCCTCTCAACCCCTTACGATTTCTGTGCTTTTGGTTTCAGGAGGGAGGCGTGGTTCCGAGGTGGCCTACGTGGATTCGGGCTCAGCGGGTAACTTCATTCGGCCGGAAGAGGTAGACAAATACCAAATTCCTGTAGTCACTCTATCTAACCCAATTCAGATTGCCACCGTGGATGGCAAACCGCTACAGGTGACCATCACCTTGGTCACTGAAGAGGTGGAATTGCAAATCGGAGCCTTACATCGAGAGAAGATAGCCTTTTACGTTTTACCTAAGCTCTCTCACGCCATTCTACTCGGTCTTCCATGGTTAAGGACTCATCAGCCTGTTCTCGACTGGTCTTCTGGGGAGATACTCCGCTGGGGGCACCCGTGCCAAGCTCGCTGTCTGACTCCTGTCCGCCTGGCGGCCGCTCCACGGTCACCTCCAGACCTCCCGGGTCTTCCTCCAGCTTACAGCTCCTACGCCGATGTTTTTGATAAGAAGGAAGCAGAGGTCCTCCCTCCACACCGGCCGTTTGACTGCCCAATTGAACTTGTTTCTGGTTCAACCCCCCCAAGGGGCAGAATCTACCCTCTGTCTCCCGTGGAGACCACCGCCATGTCCGAGTACGTCCAAGAGAACCTCGCCAAAGGCTTTATACGGAAATCCTCTTCGCCCGCGGGAGCCGGGTTCTTCTTCGTCAAAAAGAAGGACGGGACTCTACGGCCATGCATTGACTATAGGGGCTTGAATGATATTACCATCAAGAACAGGTACCCTCTTCCACTCATTCCGGAACTGTTTGACCGTCTCAGAGGGGCTCGGGTCTTTACCAAGCTGGACCTCAGAGGAGCCTACAATCTGGTCCGTATCCGTGCAGGTGACGAGTGGAAGACCGCTTTCAACACTCGAGATGGCCATTACGAGTACCTGGTCATGCCCTTCGGTCTTTGCAATGCTCCTGCAGTCTTTCAAGAGTTCGTCAACGAGATCTTCCGGGATCTCTTGTACTCCTGTGTGGTCGTGTACTTAGACGACATCCTCGTCTTCTCGCCGGACCTCTCGTCCCACAGAAAGAGTGTCCGCCTGGTGCTTCAGCGTCTTCGGGAGAACCGTCTGTATGCAAAGATCGAGAAATGTCTCTTCGAACAGACCTCTCTGCCATTTCTGGGATACATTATCTCCGACGCTGGTCTAAGGATGGATCCCGAGAAGTTGTCTGCCATCCTCAAATGGCCTCGCCCCGTCGGATTAAAGGCGATACAACAATTCCTCGGGTTCGCCAACTATTACCGGCAATTTGTCTCCCACTTCTCCGCGATCACAAGACCCATTTCTGTGCTCACCCGTAAAGGGTCTACTTCCAAGGATTGGTCTCCTGAGGCAGAGCAGGCCTTTCTGACCCTAAAACGGGCTTTCTCCACGGCTCCGGTCCTGCATCACCCTGAGAGCGATCGACCTTTTGTACTCGAGGTGGACGCTTCCTCGACTGGTGCCGGGGCGGTGCTGTCCCAGAGAACCGCCTCCGGTTGCCTGCACCCTTGTGGCTTCTTCTCGAAGGCCTTTTCTCCATCCGAGTGTAACTACTCGATCGGTGACCGGGAACTTTTGGCCATCAAGTTGGCCTTGGAGGAATGGCGCCACCTCCTGGAAGGAGCTGTCCATCCTTTTGTCATCTTCTCGGACCACAAGAATCTGGCCTATCTCCAGTCTGCCCAGAGACTAAACCCTCGCCAGGCCAGATGGTCTTTATTTTTTGCCCGATTTGATTTCGAGCTCCGATTCCGTCCCGGCAGCAAGAATTCCAAAGCCGACGCCCTGTCCAGGGTCTTCCAACCACACGAATCCACGGAGGAACCGTCACATATCATTGATCCCACTAGGATCATCACCGTGGCTCCAGTGAACTGGCTTACTCCTCCGCCTGGCAAGACGCTTGTGCCAGAGAATCTCAAGCAAAAGGTTCTTCTATGGGGGCACTCCTCCAAACTGGCCGGCCATGCCGGAACTAAGAAGACCCTTGATCTTATCAAACGTCACTACTGGTGGCCCTCACTTCGCCAAGATGTACTCGATTTTGTGGCTTCTTGTCCATCCTGTGCAAAGAACAAGGTACCACGGAGATCTCCGTCTGGCTTGTTGCTTCCGTTGCCTGTCCCTACGGTTCCTTGGGAGAACATCGCCATGGATTTCATCACCGACCTACCCTGCTCTGCGGGCTGCTCAGTCATTCTGGTGGTGGTGGATCGTTTTTCCAAGATGGCTCACTTCATCCCTCTGCCCGGTCTTCCCTCAGCGCCGGAGCTGGCCGAGATCTTCATTCATCAAGTCTTCAGGCTTCATGGACTACCTCGACGCATTGTGTCTGACCGAGGGGTTCAGTTTACCTCCAAGTTCTGGCGTTCGCTTTGTAAGCTTATGAACGTTTCCCTCGACTTCTCCTCGGCCTACCATCCACAGTCCAATGGACAAGTAGAGCGTACCAACCAGACGCTTACGGGATACTTACGCCACTTCTCTAACGCCCACCAGAACGATTGGGTCAACTTACTCCCCTGGGCAGAGTTTGCTTATAACAACCATGCTGGTGAGTCTTCGGCCAAGTCTCCGTTTTTCATTGTTTTTGGCAGACATCCTGGTGTCCCTCTTCCGATAACCCCTGCCTCTGAGGTACCCGCGGCCAATGCCTTGTCCTCGGAATTTTCTAAGATTTGGGCTGAGACCAACACATCACTCAAGAGATCCGCTGATCAGATGAAGAACTATGCAGACAAAAAGAGGTTGGATTCTCCTCCGTATCGTGTTGGCGACAAGGTCTGGCTCTCCTCCAAATTCGTCCGACTAAAACTGCCCTCCTACAAGTTGGGTCCACGCTACATCGGTCCGTTTGAAATTCTGGGACGTATTAACGAAGTTGCCTACAAATTGAGGTTGCCTGCTTCGCTCCGGATCCCGAACACCTTTCACGTCTCTCTCCTGAAGCCTGTGGTGCTGAATCGTTTCCATTCCTCGCTTGATCTTGGTCCTCAGCCGGTGGGTGCCGACAACGTTTTTGAAGTGCAGGACATCCTCGCTGTGAAAAGGGTTAGAGGTAGGACTTTCTTTCTCGTTGATTGGAAGGGCTTTGGTCCTGAGGAGAGATCCTGGGAGCCTCGGGAGAATATTAATGCTCCCCGTATCCTCAAGAGGTTTCTAGTTAATCTCCGGGGGGGGCGGCTTAGGGGAGGGGGTACTGTTACACCGCTCCGCCATACTCACCCGGCCTCCGCTCCCACGCCGCAGTCGCCCTCCGCAGCCTCTCTCCACCCGACGGCCGCGGCGGTCACCTGAGACAGACCCGCGACCGATGCCTTCCCTGCATGCTATGCGCATGCGCCATAGGCCGCGGCCGCGCCTCCTTCCTGCTTCTTATGCTCCGGCTGTGCCCTGACCCGGAAGCACATTTGGACCAATGGCTGACCAGACGGGGCCATATCAGGCCGCTTCCCCCTGAGGGAGGCGCCTGATCGTTGTGTTTCCTGACACTCTGGCCTCGCTCCATCGTGCACACTCTGCTCCTGCAGTTCCTGTCTCGGCTGCTCCTCACAGCAGCTTCTCAGTCCTGCTACCCGTGTTCCTGTCGTCCTACTCCAGTCCTGCCTTGTGTTCCTGCCGTCCTACTCCAGTCCTGCCTTGTGTTCCTGTCGTCCTACTCCAGTCCTGCCTTGTGTTCCTGCCGTCCTACTCCAGTCCTGCCTTCACTGTTCCTGCCGTCCTACTCCAGTCCTGCCTTGTGTTCCTGCCGTCCTACTCCAGTCCTGTCTTCAGTGCTCCTGCCGTCCTACTCCAGTCTCAGTCTTACTCCGGTCCATCCTGAGCCGCCCCTCTCGGTACCGGCTACCGTGGTACTCGAACCCCTGGGCCTGCTCCTAACGGTCCCTGTATAGGGGTCGGTTCCACCTGGCAGCTTGCCCGGGGTCCCTCGGTGCCACGGTCCAGAGGGTCCACTCTCGGAGCTCCCGCTCCTGACCACCCACGCTAACACCATCCAACATATCCACTATTCTAAGCTGTTCTATGTGGTGCCCAGCATATCCAGCTCCACTATTCCATATGCTATCCTCTATATTCAGCTCTACTGTTTCACTCTTGTTTATTGGTTGTCCAGCATTTCCATAACAGTGATCCAGTCGTAAACCTGCATTACCAGATCAACCATTCTGAGTGCCTTCAGACTTATGGAAATCTGCTGTATCTCGTTTCCCAAACGTTTCTGGTCCATGTCTGTTCATCAAGGTCTACAGCTTAGCAAATCCACCTTAGCAAATTTGTTAGGGAACTAGTATAAAGCTGAATATACTCCATAGTTAATGTTATTGAGATTTAACGATATTGACTGGGCCAGTCCATCATCCAATGTGTAAGGGGGATTCCGATTTCTTCCCAAATTTGTTTTGGGAAGAAGTCAAAAGCCTCCACCAGAAGTATCTCACAACATCTTACTCCCCTTTTCACCCTTGTGGGCTCAGCTATAAAAAGCATGGATGTACATGGGAGAGTCGTGAGAAATATCTGGCAGCCAAGGAAGCTATCTGACCAGGCTTAGTGTTGAAACATGTCTATCCTGTCCAAACAACTTGAGCTTCAGCTGTTTTTAGAGTAGTGAAGAGAATAACAGGCCCACAAATTTTCATTCCCTGTCAAAATCAGGTTACTCACCTTTCCCTACATTCTTTATGTTTACATTGATGAATGAGAGAAGGCTGCTAGTTCTTGACGCTTGTTTGGGCCTTTTGGTCTTGGGGTGTTGAGTACAATTGGGGGAACTATCTTCTTTTGAAAAGAAATTGCCATAGACTGAAGTACATTGTGATTTTCTTCATTTATTAACTAATTCTGACAATAAAGCAGAGATATTGAAGATGGTGAATAATTGGAACACAAAAGCCTCATGCAGAAAGACTATTCTAGCAAATAAATGTCAATAGAGCCCATGGATCTAGCTGGTTACTATAGAACACATTGACATAATTTGATTCAACTTTCTATGGCCTACATGCCCATATAGACGTGTTAGGAGTGTTGTTGATCCTATTGTCATTTTCCCTTTTAGCTTTACTTTCATATTCCTGAAGAACCCCTTTAAATTTTTACAAATACTTGTCAGAAGGATTATACAAAAAAGAAAAATCAGATTTTATATACTGAAGCTATGATGAAGAATCGACAGCACCATCACAGACAACAGGTTTACTCCAGGATACAAGAATCTATATTTTATAACCTGCATGTTTAGAAATAGATTTTATGAACTGGTGTCTAATCTTTATATGACACTTTGCTGCGATGTTCAACTGCCAGTAACTAAAGCTATTTATGTGCATTCGTAATTAAAGAATGAGACAATAAAACCTTGCAATATTTAATGAACTCTGATGATAATATGTTTCACATGGCGGAATAAATGATCCCATATACCATGTTGTATTTATTTCTCGCCTTCCTAATACTTAACAATGAAATGGAATGTTGTCAGTGCTGATTATTTTGGAAGCTGTGCATGAAAACACAGAGCTGGCGTTCTGAACCCCCTTCGAGAGCCAGATGCCGGAGGTTGAATTACAGCCACTGCTAAAACTCCTGTCCCCAGTTCACTTATGCTGGCAGCTAGTAGCCCCCATACTCGAGCCAACCTTTCCCCAAGGTCTATAGATCCAGACATTACAATTCCAGGAATCCAAAGGAAGCAACGTGTGCTGCTGGAACTAAATAGTACAAGAAGTAACATACAGCAGCCCATTTTCAATTCTATTTCATCTAGACTTCCTTGTAGTTAACAATGTGAAGGTAAACATATGTGTACTTGGGTTAATCACAAACTTTTATTACTCCATTGAAAAAAAAAATTCATATTGGTGAATAGATTTTATACTGTATTCAAAATCATATTCTACCACTTTATGCTATACACAATGGGAAAGGATATTTCCATCCAATTTTGATCCTTATAAATTTTACGAAAATTAGTAACGATAGAGGAATACATTGTATGAGCACTGGCAACTGCCAAGCCTTGTAATTCCTTGTTTGAACTAGCTCAGTAGCTATTGAGCTCGGTTGAGAATCATAACCAGAGATATGACTACTCCTGCACTACGCCCAGCCATCTTTACCCATAACGCTCCAGGGATAGCAAGATCTATTACTCAGAGAAAGCAGCACTGGGAAAGGCTGGCTGGGTGCAGTGCTGGACTTGTGTTATATTATAAAGGTACTGTCACACTTAGCAATGCACCAGCGATCCCGACCAGCGATATGACGCGGTCAGGATCGCTGGTGCATCGCTAAGTGGTCGCTAGTGATCTGCCACACAGGCAGATCTCACCAGCGACATAGCAGAGGTCGGGGGTCGCTACTTACCTGTCAGACAAGGCGATCCTGACATCCTCCCGCCCGCGTCCACGTGTCGCTCGTCGGCGCCACAGGAAGCCCAGCAGGAAGATAACGACGAGAAACGGTCCAGGACGTTCTCGCGCAATCAGCAATAGCCAACGGGGGAGCCGGTCGGAGGTAAGTATCAGACATAGCGATATTGCTAGCAATATCGCTGCTATGTCACAAAACCATTGACGTTATAGCGATATTCCTAGCGATATCGCTTAGTGTGACAGGCCCTTATGACTATTGTCCCCTGCCAGATCTTCAAACTATATTTTCTCTGAAATTCTGCAGCATTTCCGAGGAAAATACTATATACCTGTCTGTGACTGTGCAGCCAGGCTCAGATTCATGCTGCAAGGATTGGGCAGCAGAAATCAGATGACAGGTTCCCTTTAACCCTAGAATGCATAAACCATTTATTTGAGTTCCCTCCATATGATTTGCACAAGAGTATAAACGGTTCGGGTTATGTGAAAGTGTATATTGCAGACGTTATGCATTCTTGGGTTAAAGAACTGAGAAATATGAGATAGACTGATAGACTGAAGACCCCCATGGTTGAGAGTAAGAGTGCCTCTCTAGCATTTAGGCCAGACTAAAACTTTGACTGACACTGGATAGATAGCAGAGAAAGCCATAAGCAGTTTTACAGCACGATTGTGACATTTCAGATACTACCAGTATATGAATTCCTAATCACACACAACTTATTATATACCTTTACAACAAAGTAATAGTATAGGATGCTAGCAGGAACGTGGGATTCAGTGACGAGCAGGAGGCAAACCAAGAGTTAACAGGTGTATTATGCAAGAATAAAAGTAGCAGTTTATTCTCCTTGCAGGGAGCGCGGGGGTTAACAAAGGTACACAGTACACAAACAATGTGCAGTAAACACTTTGCAGAGAAAAGAGTCAACAAATAAATTGTGTACACTTATCAGTTCTAGCTCCCAGATGGAGGTAGGTTGGAAGACTCCTCGATGGCGGCAAAGGTGTCGCGAGATAGCGTTGAAACGGTCCCGGATGAAGTTACTGCACAGTCTCTGTCCTGAAACGGTGCTCCTTGGCTTTTCCCGGCAAAGACTCTCAGTCCTGGTACACGAAGGAGAACGGGTGAAGCACTCTGGCACTGAGTACGTAGTGCGAGATCCCAGTGCACAGGCTGCCGACGTGCCCTGGTGTACAGGGTGATGAAGAGTCTCACCAGTGTTGAGCATGTCGGACACTGGTCTGCGAGGGCAGCTATTGACCTCAGTCTGAGGTAATAGGCGGTCAGTTAACGCACAATCAGCGTGCGTGGAGGAGGGAAGGCGGTCGACCCAGCTGTATGCTGTGTCAGGCAGTGTAGAAACGGAGTCAACCTTCTTCCTTGGGGTCAGTTCTCCTCCTGCCAGAAGCCCAGAAACCTTTTATAACTATGTCCCTTAAAGTCAGATGCTCAGGCCTGTCCAGGTCAGAAAGGTTTTCCCACAGCAACGATGGTGACAGACCCGATAGTTCCAGCCCAGAGACACGTGAAATAGCCCTAGCCCGGTCCATCCTCCTACAATAGATCCGGTAAATCTAATCATTAACATAACCCCTTCTCACAGGTGAACTAAATATCACATATTCTATATCTTTGTATAACGCAAAGCCTATGTTCACCTTTGAACACCAATTAAGGCTAGGTTCACATTTGCGTTTGAGTCCGCAGCTTATCATCCGCATGCACAAACGCATGCATACACAGTGTTTTTTATCTGCATCATCTTATGCATGATGGCAAAAAAAATGCTGCGTGTGCATTCATTTGCATGCGTTTGCGTTAGGCTACTTTCACACATCAGTTTTTTGCCGTCAGGCAGTATCTGGCTATTTTTAGAAAACACGGATCCGGCATAAATTTTGGAGAACTGTAGAAACGGATCCGTTTTTCTGCCGGATCCGTCTAGCAGGTTATATCTGTTTCCTGGGGGCTGGCCAATTGGATCTGAGCATGCGCAGACTTAAAAAAACGGATCCGGTGGCTGGATCCGTCTTTTTCTGGATCCGGCGCATTCCGGCGCCCATAGACTTTCATTGTGGCAAAAAGCCGGAAGCGTCGGATCCGGCGCTTCCGGCTTTTTCGCCGGAGACAAAAAACGTTACAGTAGCCGTTTTTTCCAGACGCCGGAATGAGACAAGTAGCCGGATCCGGCAAAAAACGGATGAAACGCAATGCCATCCGGCGCGATCCGGCGCTAATGCAAGTCAATGGGGAAAAACTGGATCCGGCATTGCATTTCGCTGGATCCGGTTTTACAAAAAAAAGCCGGATCGCGCCTGACGGTGAAAAACTGATGTGTGAAAGAGGCCTTACTTATGCGCATGCGTTCGATATTTCCAAAGTTTTGCAGTATCTTTTCCTTGATATCAGACACCCAATGAGCGTGCCTCGTGGGATTTCTATATATAGACACACTGCACTGAGGAAATCCTCATCTTTGACTGCTGTATCCACCTGCAAGATGGATCTTGACATGTAGAGCTTCTATGATAATCTAGATTTACAATTGAAATTGGCTGTTGCCTTTGCGTTTGCCTGTCAAGAATAAAGAAGACAAAGACTGAGAAGACGTCGTCGTCGCTACTGGCAACACCCCATCCTTGAATTCCGAGAGAGCTGTGGAGCCTACCACTCTTTATACACCGAGCTGCGTGAAAACCCTCAAATGTTTTTAGACTACACGAGGATGTCTGAACAGAGTTTCGATGACTTGCTGCAACGTGTCCGAGGATCCATCACCAGGCATGACACACAACTCCGTCGAGCAATTCCTGTTGATGACCCTAGGGTACGCAATAGTGAAAAACAAACACATGTTCATAGTATTATTGTTAGAAAACCCATGTATTAATTTTTTTTCCCATTTTCTGTTCGGCAGATTCCTGGCTACCGGAGAGACCTTATCATCTCTCCATTTCCAGTTCTGGATTGGAGTGTCCACCCTTCCTGAGATTGTTGGAGACACCTGCAGGGCTTTACGTGACGTTCTGCGTCAAGACTTCCTCCCCAACCCACAATTGAACTTTGGCTTGAAAATGCTGAGAAATTCAAGGACATTTGTGATTTTCCTAACTGTGTGGGGGCTGTGGATGGCAAACACATTTGGATAATGAAACCTGCTGGAAGTGGAACAGAGTATTTTAATTACAAATATGATCCAGGCTGTGTTGTGCTGCACCAGGTTCTGTGGTGAAAATAAAAGAAAAACATTAGTAAAAAAAATGGTTAAATAATAGTAAGACAACACAAAAGACACTCACATTCGCTGAACAAGCGCAGGCCTCAGAAAAACAAGGTTACGGTGGTATTTGTATTTTCTTATTATCCTTTGAGCAGCACCACTTTTAACCTGGTTTTCCTGTCCCATGTCCTTGTTGAAGCGATCCTTCATCGAGGGCCAATGGACTCTTATTCTCTTCACTGTGAAGGGGCTAAAAAAAGAAAAAATTAATTGTAAAACAATGCACCTACATTTACAGTTTCAAACTCATTTCTGGTATGTGGCGTGGCACGTTCCCAATCATGCAACAGCGATTTGGCCACTTCTTCCCAGAGTCGTCGAATCACAACAGTGTCGGAGTGCTGACGATCACGGGTGTCCCACAACAGTACTCGCTCTTGCACAAGGTTAATGAGTTGATCGTTGTCAATGTCCTGTTTGGCTGATTCCCGTTGTAGAACCTATAGATCAAATAAAACAAAACAATTTTAGGTAAAACTGAAAAAAAATTCAATTACAAGTCTGATGAAAAGAATACTTACATCCTGTCTTTCCTCCTGAGACAAATGAGCCCGACGACCCTGGGAAGAATAATTTCCACTCGACTGCTCCTGCTTCATCAGTGGAAGGTACCTGTAAAGAAATTACATGATTTAACACAGGTATAGTATTGCCAGTCACTACATACCAATCAGTATAGCAAATGTGATTACATAATCTTTGTCAGGTCAACCCTGGGACAAAGTCAGCTCTTCACTTGAGGACATGGTTGAAGAGCAGGCAGCAGTCAAGTCAAACACTACAGAAAAAAAATATAACAAAAATTAAACTTGTTAAGAGCCAAACACAATGTAGCTAAAAAAAAACAATGGACACCAATGCTTACATTACAGGCATTAGTCCAACAGCACAGCAGTCAGCACAGGACAGGGACAGATGGCAGCACCAGGAGAGACGGCAGCACCAGGTCAGACGGCAGCACCAGGTCAGACGGCAGCACCAGGGCAGATGGAAGCACCAGGGCAGACGGAAGCACCAGGAGAGACAGCAGCACCAGGAGACAATGTCTAAAAAGGAACAGAAAAAAAATTAATGATACAGACATTTTCAAAGCTTCTATACTTACATAGACAGTGTTGTCCTCACCAGGATGGCAGCACCAGGACAGACGCCAGCACCAGGAGAGACAGCAGCGTCAGGAGAGACAGCAGTACCAGGACAGATGCCAGCACCAGGAGAGACACCAGCACCAGGAGACAACCAGTCTAAAAGGAACAGAAAAAAAAAATAGCACAAAGTACAGACTGCAGTGAGAGAGACAGACATTTTCAAAGGTTCTATACTTAGCCAGTGTTGTGGTCAGATCCAGAGTCTTGAAAGTAATGGCCTTGCAGTTTCCACACTTGGTTTTATATACAGCTTTGTTTTGGGGGTGGATGAAACCATTTCCTGGACCTGCTCATTCTGAAGTACGCATATGTATCGAACGCATGCGTGCTCATGTCCTTGCGTACCAATGCGTTCCCATAGACAGTAATGCGTTTTTTTGATGCACTCATCCGCATGCTTGCACATATTTGATGGATTTTTGATGCCACAAAAAATGCAACATGTTGCATTAGCCGCGCCCCGCAACACACCATGAAACGACGCATGCGTACACAAAAGCATGCGAACGCATGCAAACCCAGGTCCCTGAGTACATCATGTTAAATATATGTAAATGTGGCGCCCCCAGGAGTATGGTCGCCACAATGGCTTTACCTTCCTCCTAGGGAGTGTGATGTCATGCTTGGAAGCAATGAAGGGTCTCTCTGTCAGTTAAACACAACACACAACACAGCTCCCACTCCAGGCCAGCAGAGGGAGCTCTGAACCCAAAACTGGGGGAAGAGCTGCTCTCTGGGGGCCAGGAAGGGAAAATTGGGAGTTCGTGTGAGGAGAACAACGTGTGTGGACATGAGGAAAGGAGCTGGAAGATTGAGCAGAGTTCAGAGCTCACTTCTAGCTATAGCGCATGATCTAGAGCCCGGTCTCCAAGGTTGTATGGAAACTGATGTTTCTGCAGCAGAAACCGGAGGAATACGAAGCTGTAAATGCTCTGTTCCCACATAAGACTCAGAGGCACAACAGCAACGGGTGAGCCAGAAGAAGAAGGCTACAGCTGTCTGCCATGCGAGGGAGTTCTAAATGAGAACAAGCAAGTGGAACTTCAGTGTAACACAGTAGTGCAAGTACCTAAAATAAGCGCTAGAAAGGAGACTACACAACCCATCTGATAGAGAGATTCCTAAGTTGCTTCCAGGCCGGCCAGCCTCTGTTCCATCTGTAATCTGGAATTCTGGACTGCATTTACCAAGCAAAGTAAAGGTAAAAGAAACTGCACCCTATTGTGTCCTTGCCTCCTTCCTGCAAACTCTCCAGCACTGTTACATCTCTGTGCCAGACACTACACCCTCTTCTTCAACACCTATCCTCTTCATCTACTCTGCCCTGGGACTGCAGCCCTGCCTGTGGAGGGTTACAACATCATTGCTGCACCACACCATCTGTCCCAGAGGATCTGTTTGCAGCGTCGGCTTAACATCTTCATTGCCGAACACCACAGGTGGCGTCACGTATCATCCACTCATAAACTTTAATCACCAGCCACACTATTCTTTTACATGGATGCCCAGGGCCACGGACCGGGTCACCGGTACTGTGACACTTCCCTCTGAGATACCGGCCCGGTACCGAGTACCTCACTGCCCTGGTGGGCGATCCATTTTGGCGTCACGAACAGAATTTATGGAGCCCGGTGTCCCCGGGTCCTGTGTGCCAGAGACTGTGTTTTGTGCCATAGACTATTTGTACAATTGCCACCATTACCCCGCTGCTTGGCGCGTGGGAAGCAAAAGGGGTGGGCCGTCATGGGCGGAGCCAGCCGAAAAGCGTGAAAAAGTGAAGTGCTGCGCGGGAAGAGGCCAGCGCGTGGGAAGTGAGGAGCAGAGGCCTGCAGTCCCGGCGTCGCCCGATCATCCAGCCTGCAGAGCGGCAGCCGGTAAGCCAGCGCAAACCAGGGCCTGGCCAAACGTTAACTAGGGGGAGGAGAATGTCTGAGGAAAGAGCAGATGCAGCGGTGGATGCCACCGCACCCCCCACAGCGCCGCAAGATGCAGGGGCCAGCGCAGCTGCGGCTCCAATAGCACCGCAGAATCCAGCAGCCAGCGCTGCCTCCAGAGCACCTCAAGAATCAGTGCCCATAATGCCGCTGTCCATGCCCTATATACAGGGAGCAGCATGGCTACCGCAGTACTCAGGGGAGTCACATACCCTGAGTGAATTCAAAGAGAGACTGTGCAGTTTGTTTGAGGTGTATCCTCTGTCTGAAAACCAAAAAGTGAACATCCTTATTGGGCAGCTAACTGGTGCAGCGCAAAGGGAAGCAAAAGCCTGGAAGGACACTGATAAAAAGACTGTTAAAAAGATCCTGTCTAAGCTAAGAAGCACCTTTGACACCCGTACTGCAGCTGAAATAAAAATGAGATTCTTTGGGTGTAAGCAAAGAGTGCAGGACAGTATACGGGACTATGTTCTTAACCTGCAGGAGGCGCTGCGAGCCATAAAGCAGATTGATCCAGACAGTGTGAAAGATGGAGACAGACTGTTAAAGGAGCAATTTATTGAGGGCCTCCTATCCATTACCCACAGAGCACAGCTGCGCATCATAGCCCTACAAACCCTGACCTAGACTTTGCAGACTTCAAAGACAGGGCTATCCGGGTGCTGCATGAACCAAATGTCAGCCGTCCAGCGCCCCCTAGGCGCCCAGCGATCACATACCACCAAGAAGCAGCATCGTTCCCTCCCAGCCCTGTGGAGGCTGACGCACAGACTCTGGATAATGATCCATCTACAGAACTGCGCCTTCAGGTCCAAGAGCTGGCCAAAAGTATGGCTGCACTTGCCAAAACTGTGCAGTCCATGCAGGTGTCATCAAAGGAGAAGATCCAGCTGGCCTCCAGTCCAGAGGATGTCCCGTGGCTACGGAAGAAGAGGATCCCGCCACGCCGAGGGAGAGACAACAATCGCTATGACCAGAACGGACGTCCCATCTGTCGTCACTGCAACAAGGCAGGCCACATTGCAAGGTTGTTATTTAAACGAGCAACCCCTGGGGCGGAGGGCCAACCCCCAGGAGTAGGACCACAAGGCCCAAAGAACTGGCGAGCCAAGGATGTTGGAGGGCGACCGGTCCTCCCAGTGGTGATTGACGGCATCCCCATAAACGCTTTGCTGGACACTGGCTCTCAGGTGACAACTATGCCATATATCCTTTACAAGCGGTATTCGGCTGACTCTGAACTTACCCATGGCCCGAGTGATGAACTGACAGTAGTTGCCAGCAATGGTCAGTCTTTACCGAAAGTAGGATGTAAATAGATTACCATTAAAGTGGGGAGAGTAGAGTTAAAATCTCAAGGTCTGATAGTTGTAGACATTGATCGACGAGAATGTAACCCAATGATAACCTTAGGTACTAATGTGATTGAAAATTGTCTTGCCGAGGTTATTGTTTTGTTGCAACAGGTAGCCGAGACTGCTGGTTCCAGTGAACGAGTCCTGCAGAAGGAGATCAAGGCCCTGATGCAAAGACAGCAGGTAGAACTGTCTGGCGGAGAAATTGGCAGCATCAGAGTGAGTGATCCTTTCCCCATTGCAATACCCCCCAGATGTGAAATGTTAATTTGGTGTCGGGCAGCCATAGGCCTCAGAGGAAAAGATTACCAAGCATTGGTAGAGCCAGTGTACTCTGATAGCCGGCTGACTGTCCTGACAGCCAGAGGGGTAGTTGATGTCCACAAAGGGAGAGTACCTGTACGCCTCTTGAATTGTGGGGAAGAGGAGGCCACAATACCTCGGTATGCCACAGTTGCTAAGCTGCTTACTGTCAGTAACAATGCAATATGGGCAGCAGAGCCCTTGGTCTCATCCGACCAGGTGGAGGACAATGGCTCTGTAAAGCAGCTGGAGGAGTGGTGTCAGCAGCTGCATGTGGGAACTGACTCCACCCCTTTATACCAAAAGAGTGGGGTTTACCGGGTGACTCAGGAGTATGAGCCGGTATTCAGTAAACACCCCCCAGATTTTGGGAAGGCAAAAGGAGTTCAACACCATATCCCCACTGGAGATCATCCACCCATTAAAGAAAGGTACCAGCCTATACCCCTGTGGGAGGAACGGCCCCCGTCGAGTGCCCGGGCCGGAACCATGGGAGCCGTCATCTGGGTCCAGGGGGAAACTGTCCCCAGGGGACAGGATTCAGGGACGGACCACTGTGACAGACAGATGGGCTGGGGGAGGGACCAATATAAAGAAGGTGGGGAATTCCCGGGGCGATGAGTCAGCAGACCGACACAGAGAGAGCAGGAGACAGTGGAAGCTGCTGCAAGGGAGAGCAATTCACCAGTGCCAGGGAGGACGCTCACCGAGGACTCCAGAGGGACGGTACCGAGGCGACTATCTGGGACTTGCTGCCCCACTCCAGCCCGCGGCCACTGCGGCCCCAGTCCAACCCGCGGCCGCTGCCGCTTCCCTTCAGCCCACGGCTGCGGCCTGCTCGCGGTCACCCGCGGCCGCTGCCGTCCCGCCTGAGCCCTGCGTACCTGCTAGTACCACATTTGGCGTAGTCGGCAGGATGCAGTCTCCGAGCGCAGACAACGAGGGCCCCCGGCCCAGCATTTCTTTGGGGGCCATGCTAAGCAATCTACCCAGGTTCTCCGGCAGCAATACTATGCTGTGGAACTGGACGGAGCGAATGCGTGAGTTATTCAGGATGCATCCGCTTACCCCTGACCTAGAGGCAGAAGTGGCCCTGATGGCGTTGGACGGGGAAGCCCGGGATACCGTAATGTTGAGGCCCCGGGGGCAGCGGAACACCTTCGTCCGGGTGTTACAGATCTTAGAAGAGGCCTATGGGGTCCCGACCGATGTGGAGGAACTGAGAACCCAGATGTTTAGACGCATGCAGAGGGGGAAACAGTGACCCAGTATATGAATGTTTTGCAGGAACTGTTTTTAGCCATTGAAAGGAAGGACGGAGTCGGCATGGGGACCGTGGACGTAACATTACGTGACCTGTAAGTGACTGGGTTATGAGACACCCTGACAAGACAGGCTTTGCAAGAGCAGGTGCGAGTGGACACACGTCTGTCCTTTTCAGAGATAGGGAAGGAGGCACGGGTTCGGGAGCAGGAGCAAGAGGTGACGGTTCCCATGGGGATGGCTCGGAGTATCGATGCATCTGTAAATGCCCTGAACGAACCCCACTGGGTACGAGAGCTGAAGCAAGAGATGCAGAGTATTAAGGGTGAACTGGCCGAAGCCAAAAGAGCAGCCACAAGGAGTCGGCCAGGGCCGGGTGAAGAAGGCATGAGCCATCGTAGCTCCCACCCAAGTCGGTCGCCACGACCATTTGCCTGTTGCGATAGTGGAAAATTGGGATGCTCCGCCTGAGAGTGCCCAGGGGGAACCTGCCCTTCTGGCCAAGAGGAGCAGAGGACCCTGAGCCGGGGGGACGCCGCCCGGAGCTGGAACTCATCACACGGGGTGGAGGAAGTCACGAAGACCTGGTCGCACGGTGCCCAGTGGTATGGGCAGAGATCGAAGGCCGTGCCGTGCGATGCCTAGTAGATACGGGATCGCAAGTTACGACCATGCCAGAGACTTATTTTCAGCAACAGCAGTGAGACCTCAGTGGGGGACAGTGATAAAGTTGGTAGCCGCCAACCAGCTACCAGTTCCTGTCATCGGAGTAGCTTGGATGCAGATTTCAATAAGCGGCAAATCACTCGGCCTCGGGGAGAGGTCCTGACCCAGGGAGACACAAACAGCAAACATCCGGTTATTCTGGGTATGAACGTACTACGAGAGGTCGGCCACCTCCTCCTCAATGAACCCACATAAGAGACTCTGAGCCACTGGGGCTCTCGCATGTCCCAGGGGCAGGTCTTCTAGCGGTTGGTACGGGAGGCGCGAGTGCTCCAGGAGTGTCAGGAGGGTGAGGCGCTGGGCCAGGTCATCGCACCGGCGAGCCCCCCGCTCGTGCTTCCTCGCCGCCGGCAGCCGCCCTGTCCTCACGAGTGGCCGCGGCAAGTACAGCACCGCCGGTGGCCATCACTGTCCTGCTCCGGTCCACGGCAGGGGCCGGGCCTCTGCTGACCGCGGACTCCCCATTGCAGCCGTTAGCTGCGCAGGTGGCCTGTCACCCGCCACCACCCATCGCTGCTGCTTGCCCCAAGCTGGGGGCTGCGGCCCAATCGTCCAAGGACCCCGCCGGAGCCGGTGGGGCTCCAGTGTCATCAGTGCGCCGGAGCACGCGAAGACTTCGCCATCGTCTCAGCAACTGGGCCCAGCAACTACTATGCCGAAAGACCACCAACCCGAACGGCGAGGGACATCTGAACGGCTAAATTGACTTTATGATTACGGACCCTTAGTCGGCCATACCGCGGCCCTATAGTGACCGGCTATTGCCGGAAGTAGTCGTGTTCTATCGTTTGTGTTTATTTGTATTGAGCCCCTGTGAGGGCAACCCGTGTTCCCCCTTTTTGCCAGTCAGGCCAAGCCTTATGAAAGTCACCTCTAGGCCCATAAACCTTATTATAAAAACACCAAACCGTCTCACGACTCGTCACTGCATCCTGCGTACCTGCTAGTACCACACCCCCAACACAATATCAATATGCCGAAAGTATGTTGCGAGAAATGAAGGAGGCTGGGGTGATCAGAGACAGTTGTAGCCCGTGGGCAGCCCCAATAGTTTTTGTGAAAAACAAGGATGGTACAATGAGAATGTGTGTTGATTACAGAAAAATTAACAGCATTACACATAAAGATGCCTACCCATTACCCAGAATTGAGGAGTCATTAGCTGCACTTAAAACTGCTAACTATTTTTCCACCTTAGATCTCACTAGTGGGTTTTGGCATGTTCCCGTGGCAGAGGCAGACAAGGAGAAAACAGCGTTTACCACCCCAATGGGTCTCTGTGAGTTCAACTACATGCCATTCGAGCTCTGCACCGCTCCAGGGACATTCCAACGGCTAATGGAATGCTGTCTTGGACACATGAACTTCGAGACAGTCCTGTTGTACCTTGATGATGTCATTGTTTTCTCCAAGACTTATGAAGACCATCTGAAGCACCTGGCTGAGGTGTTTGAAGCCTTGTCCAACTTTGGCCTGAAAGTGAAGCCATCCAAATGCCACCTCCTGAAGCCCAAGGTACAGTACCTTGGTCATGTAGTGAGTGCAGAAGGTGTGGCACCGGATCCTGACAAAGTCACCGTCATCCGGGACTGCAGAAGACCAGCAACCTCCGTGAAGTACGTCAATTCCTCGGGCTGGTAGGCTACTACCGAAGGTTCATCAAAGGCTTCACTGAGATAGCCACTCCTATGCAAAATCTTCTGGTGGGCCAACCCAAGAAAGCCAGGAAGAAGAGTCCTACATTTGAATGGAATGAGGAACTGGTGAGGTCCTTCACTCGACTGAAAATGGCTCTCACAGGAGATGAAGTTCTGGCCTATCCAGATTATGACCAACCCTTTGTGTTGTATACTGATGCCAGCAATGTGGGACTTGGAGCAGTACTGTCACAGGTACAGAATGACAAAGAAAGAGTAATCTCCTATGCTACGCTCCTATGCTAGCAGGAAGCTTCGTCTCACTGAAAGGAACCCTGACAACTACAGTTCCTTCAAGCTGGAGTTCCTCGCCATAGTCTGGGCTGTGACTGAACGATTCAAGCATTACCTAGCTTCAGCCAAGTTTACCATCTTCACGGACAACCCGCTGACTCACTTGGAAACTGCCAAGCTAGGTGCACTGGAGCAGCGATGGATGGCCCGGCTGTCTAACTATGAATTCACCATCAAGTACCGAGCGGGGCACAAGAATGCCAATGCTGATCCGCTGTCCAGAATGCCCAATCTGCCAGATGCAGGAGAAGACCCTGAGGCACTCGAAGAAATAGAGTTACCTGCCTTCCACCGGCCAATTGCGGCCCAACGTGCCCAAGGAGTGAGAAACAGACGGTCTGTCGTGAAAGAGGCCACCCTAAATCCTTTGCCTCATCATGACTGGGCAGAAACGCAGGATAGCGACCCCGCAGTCCGCCTGGTAAAGGAGCTACTGTCACAAGCTGACTCACGCCCAGGTCCAGATGCTCCTGAAGAAACCCAGCAGTTGTGGAAGGAAAGAGGCAGACTGTTCCTCTATGAGGGAAAGCTGTGTCAGAGGAGTATCAATGCCCGCACTCATGAGTTGGTCTGGCAGGTGAATGGTCTTGGAAGCATACCACAATGGAGCTGGACACTTCGGATGGAAGAAGTTGGAGGCCTTGCTCCGGGAGAGATTCTACTGGGCTGGTATGAGGAAGGCCATTGAAAATTGGTGTCGGGAGTGTGGACAATGTAACCTGCGCAGAAAGGACCGTAACAGCCAGCGAGCTCATTTGCAGCCAATAATATCCAAACAACCACTCGAGTTGGTCGCCCTGGACCATGTGAAGGAGCTGTTGACACGAGCTGACTCACGCCCAGAGTTGGATGCTCCTGAAGAAACCCAGCAGTTGTGGAAGGAGAGAGGCCGGCTGCTTATCTACGAAGGGAAGCTGTGTCGGAGGAGTATCAATGCCCGCACACATGAACTGGTCTGGCAGGTAATAGTCCCAAAGAGAGAGGCACCAATGATCCTGGAAGCATACCACAATGGAGCTGGACACTTCGGATGGAAGAAGTTGGAAGTATTGCTCCGGGAGAGGTTCTACTGGGCTGGTATGAGGAAAGCCATTGAGAGGTGGTGCTGGGAGTGTGGACAATGTAACCTGCGCAGAAAGGATCGAGACAGCCAGAGAGCTCCCCTGCAACCAATCATCACCAAACAGCCCCTCAAGTTGGTAGCCCTGGACCATGTGAAGCTGGTCCCAAGCCGTTCAGGCTACATTTATGCTCTTACCATCGTTGACCACTACTCAAGATCCTTGGTAGTTGTGCCTGTCAAGGATCAAACAGCCAGGACAGCAGCCAGAGCATTCCAACAGCACTTTTGTCGACCACATGGATACCCCGATCGAGTGCTTACAGATCAAGGTCCAGCCTTTGAGGCAGAAGTGTTCCAGGAATTCTGTAACTTGTACGGTTGCAAGAAGATCAGGACAACACCGTACCATCCACAGACCAATGGCATGTGTGAAAAGATGAACCAGGTGGTGATCGACCTACTGAAGACCTTGCCTTTGGAAGAGAGGAATCTGTGGCCAGAAAAGTTGCCGGATCTGATAGACCTCTACAACCATATTCCTGTGAATTCTACCAACTGCACTCCAACCTGAAGTGACGTCACCAGATGCTGACTGGGACACGGAGAGTCAGCAACAGTATTGAAGAGTACAAGAGTGTGTAGAAAAGAGTCTACCTCAGGCGAGACAAAAACAAGAAAGGCACTACAATCACCATGCACCTGCAGTTCCCTTGTCACCAGGAGAACAAGTCCTAAAAAGGAAGAGGAGGATGCATAAATTAGATGACCAATGGGAAGCTGAACCCTACACCATCTTACCATCAAACTTCGATAACACCAAAGTGTGCCTTATCAGTAAGGATGGGGGAGAAACCTCAGCAGCAGTATCAAGGGATCATTTGAAATTGTGCCCTGACCAGTTAAAAGAAAGAATGGAAGAGCAAAACAACATCCAACCCATAGAGGAAGAAAAGATCAGCACTGTACTTGGAAAATTCCCTGCAAACAGGACTAAAGTAAATGATGCCATAGTGGTGACAGTGTTGACATTTCCCCAACTGGTAGTACAAGAAGTGACTCAAGAAAATCCTGAAAATCAGGAAAATCAGGCAGCACACCAGCAGTGGAGCCAGAGAACCCTCGCCCTGCCAGTGGTGAATCTGTCATGCCCACAGTGAGTAGAAGTGGTCCTAGGAAATCTAGTATCCCTGTGCTATGCAGAACCACCAGTAGTGTATCCAGTACATCACACACTACACCAGTAGTTAGCATCAGGCAACCAGTAAGATCCTCAACCATGCCAGTGTTACGTAGATCTACCCGTACTACTCAAGGTATACCACCCATTAGATTCCGCATATGAATAAGTGAATAATATGAATAAGTTAAAGCAATGTAAGTGTTAACATGTATATAAGTAACTGTTCAAATTTTGTGCCTACAGATATTCTGTAAGAAATTTCCTTTTTGAGTTTTCCCGTTTGTGTTATGGACATTTTGGCCACTGGACTAGGTGTGGTCGCTAACTTTGTACATAGTTCACCATTTGCCCAGGAATAGACCATGGATGTTGATGCATGGACTTATCATCACAGGACTATTTTTGGAGCCTTTGGTTTTTGTAATTTTTCATTTTTCTAAATCTTGTACCCCTATATTTGTTATTTGTTTATATGTTGTGTATGTTTTTCATCAGCCCAGGAGTGCTGAATTGCATTAGGGGGGAATGTGGTGCCCCCAAGAGTATGGTCACCACACTGGCATTGCCTTCCTCCTGGGAGGGTGATGTCAGGCTTGGAAGCAATGAAGGGTCTCTCTGACAGTTAACCATGTCATGCAACACAGTTCCCACTCCAGGCCAGCAGAGGGAGCTCTGAACCAGAATTGGGGGAAGAGTGTTCTCTGAGGGCCAGGAAGGGAAATTAGTCAGTTCTGTGAGGAGGTCGAAGTGCGCCAGAGAGGAGACTACACAACCCATCTGATAGAGAGATTCCTAAGTTGCTTCCAGGCTGATCAGCTCCTGTGCCATCTGTAATCGGGACCCTGTACTGCACTTACAAAGTAAAGGTAAAGAAACTACATTCCACTGTGTGCTTGCCTTCTTTCTGCAACTTCTCCAGCACTGCTACATCTCTGTGCCAGACACTGCACCCTCTTCCCCAACACTGATCTACACTGCCCTGGGACTACAGCCCTGCCTGTGGAGGGCTACACCATCATTGCTGCACCCCACCATCTGTCCCAGAGGATCTGTCTGCAGCGTCGGCTTAACAGCTCCCTTGCCGAACACCACAGGTGGCATCACGAATCACTCATAAACTTTATTTCAGCACTCTTAACCCCTTTTACATGGGTGCCCAGGGCCACGGACTGGGTCACCGCTGCTGTGACATTCCCCTCTGAAGGATACCCCACAGCCCTGGGAGGGCGACCCAGTAGCACCCTAGTTCCTATTATATTTGGTTGTTTGTCTATTTCTTTTTTCATTGGACCAATCCAGTCACTGATTGTAACACTTCTGGTTTCGTCACATTGACAGAGCAGCTTCTTCTCTTCAGGTCTTCTCTATCAATGAAGCATCATGATGTCATGCTAACTGACAGCCAGCTCCCCACTGCCTAACTGCAGGGAGCTGGTTAGTAATAAACATGATGATGGTAGTGACGACCCTGGACAGAGCAGACTGTAACAGGAAGAACTGCTTTGTTAATGTGAGGATGTAAATACTTAGGTCCAAAATAAATGAGAAATGTATTCAAAGAGGCTGTAATGTAGCCTGATGAAGGGGCCTTCTGAGCCCTGAAAGCTTGCAAATATAATTTCTCTGGTTAGCCAATAAAGGTATCACTTTTTGAATACCTTTCTCATTTTTTTGGGACCTAAGGATTTACATCGATTTTGTTTACTATCATCTTTAGGAAAGGTCAGGTGATGCAAATTTCCCAGCTTTATAAACACCCAGCCTCATCTAACCTTGGGCCAAAAAACAGCAGCCATAGGTTCTTCTAAGCAGCTGAAAATAGTGGAGGCCCACAAAGCAGGAGAAAGCTATAAGAAGATAGCAAAGCTTTTTCCAGCTGCCCTTTACTCAGTTCGAAATGTAATTAAGAAATGGCAGTTAACAGGAGCTGTGGAAGACAAGATAAGTAGAAAAAAAAAAAATAGTATTACATGGGTAAATGCTTTAGTGAAAAAAACCCAGTATAGACAAAAACGCCTTAAAAATTAAGTTTTAATTATTAGTCTTAAAAGTATCTAATCAAAAAAAAAATTCTTAAAAATAGAAGAACACCTCCTATGCCCTCTTTTAAGGGGGTGATGCAGTGTTGTTATACATTAGAGAGGATATTTAGTATATACAGCAATATCAAAATCCTCAATTGACCCTAATAGGTCCCTTTTTGACTATCGTCCTACCTTACTGCAGAGGTTGACACCCTAAAATTGATGTGGCACCCCCCCGCTCAACAACGAAGTCACTCAGACTCCCTGCATGCCCCTAGTGTAGAGCTATAGTATTGCATCAACATACACATGGCATAAATCTAAATGTCTATGATTTTGCTAAGCTGTGGCTATAAGCAGGGTCGGACTGGCCCACCAGAGAACCGGAGGATTCTCAAGTGGGCCCTGGCTCTGACACCTGCTGGCATATTGGCCAGCCGCTGCCTAGGGCCCCCACTGCTCCATGGGCCCCCAGCCAGTGGTGTATCGCTAATAGCAGCACACTCAGCTGCTATGGGGCCCCTGAGTCAAGGGGGCCCTCCCGCTCCCAGGAGCAGCAGTTGGAGATAAGCCCCTCTCCCCGCTGCTAAAGTTAAACGAATTTTCACACCTTACCACGCCCCCACGGGCGAGGAGAGTCATGAATACCATTTCTCTATAACAGCCGGCAGTGTTAGCCATCAAGCTGCGGCTAAGGCCTGTTTCACACTTCCGTTTTTGACCATCAGTCAAAATCCGCCAGTTTTTTAAAAAAATGGATGCGCCATTTTTTTTGCGGATCAGTTTTTTTCCCCATTGAGTTGCATTACTGGCGGATCTTGACGGATGGCCATCCGTTGGATCCGTTTTTTTGCGGATCCGCCAAATTTTTTTCGTCCGCCGACATGCCTGGATGGATCTTGCAACGTTTTTTTGGCTGCAGGATCCGCATTTTATAGTGCGCATGTCCGGAGGAAGGAATTCAGCCGGAATTTTAACCCTGAAATCCTTTCTGGCGGACGGCAAAAACTCTCTCTCTCTCCCTTTAAAATTCTGCATTTAACGGATCCGTCAAAAAAACGGTCCGGTGGCATCCGTTTGCATCAGTTATAAACGGATCCGCTTTCCTCCATTTTGGCGGATTTTAACTGACTAGAAAAAACTGAAGTGTGAAACAGGCCTAACACTGCCCGCTGGTGCTGCTGAATCGGGGCCCTGGAGGTGGGCCCCCTAAAAGGGGGCGAACCCTAATTGCGATCCCTGCAGCTTTTGACCGGAGCGGAGCTGCAGGGATCCGATCATCCGAGTCATGATCTGACACTGTCCTCCTTCCTGCTGGCCTGCCCAGCACTTCCTGTCTGACTCAGCGAGGCTGGATGACATCATCATTCAGCCCGGCTGTTTCAGAGAGGAAGCTGCCAGGATGTGCTGTGGGACACCTTCGGAGACGTGAGTGAGTGTGTGTGGTGCTGTGCTGTGTGGTGCAGTGCTGTGTGTGTGTGGAGCGGTGCTGTGTGTGTGTGTGTGGTGCTGTGCTGTGTGTGTGTGGTGTGGTGCTGTGTGTCTGTGTGGAGCAGTGCTGTGTGTGTAGTGCTGTGCTGTGTGTATGTGCGGTGCGGTGCTGTGTGTGTGTGGTGCGGTGCTGTGTGTGTGTGGAGCGGTGCTGTGTATATGTGTGGAGCGGTGCTGTGTGTATGTGTGGAGCAGTGCTGTGTGTATGTGTGGTGCGGTGCTGTGTGCGTGTGTGGTGCAGTGCTGTGTGTGTGTGTAGCGGTGCTGTGTGTATGTGTGTGTGGTGCGGTGCTGTGCTGTGTGTGTGTGGTGTGGTGCTGTGTGTCTGTGTGGAGCAGTGCTGTGTGTGTGGTGCAGTGCTGTGTGTATGTGTGGTGCGGTGCTGTGTGTGTGGTGCGGTGCTGTGCTGTGTGAGGTGCGGTGCTGTGTGTGTTTGGAGCGGTGCTGTGTGTGTGGTGCGGTGCTGTGTGTGTGGTGGGGTGCAGTGCTGTGTTTGTGTGGTGCGTTGCTGTTAAGTGGTGCTGTGCTGTGTGTGTGTGGTGCAGTGCTGTGTGTGTGGTGCAGTGTGTGTGGTGTGGTGCAGTGTGTGTGGTGCGGTGCTGTGTATGTGTGGTGCGGTGCTGTGTGTGTGTGGTGCTGTGCTGTGTGTGTGGTGCTGTGTGTGTGGAGCGGTGCTGTGTGTGGTGCGGTGCTGTGTGTGTGTGTGGTGCGGTGCTGTGTGTGTGGTGCAGTGCTGTGTGTGTGGTGCAGTGCTGTGTGTGTGGTACGGTGCTGTGTGTGTGTGGTGCGGTGCTGTGTGCGTGTGGTGCGGTGCTGTGTGTGTGTAGTGCGGTGCTGTGTGTGTGTGGTGCAGTGCTGTGTGTGTGTGTGGTGCGGTCAGGGCCAGACTGGCCATCTGGTAAATGCCAGAAGGGCCTGTCTGGTCGTGGGCTGCTTTGTCTGCTACGTTGTTAGCAGAATCGGTGTTGTCAAGATGCCAATACTGTTAAGAGTTGTGACAGAGCACAAAGTCGCTGACTCCGTCTCTTATCCCAGCAGGCCACAGTTAACATTAGAAATATTGGTCTTGTAGTAAATCTTGCTTTCCTCCTTCCAAGGTAATATTAGTAATATATCCCATCTGGAGCTTGGGGACAGGGACAACATGGGCCTGTGTGATTTCAAATGCCAGGGCTGAATTTCAGTCCCAGTCCGTACCTGGGTGCGGTGCTGTGTGTGTGTGGTGCTGTGCTGCGCTGTGTGTGTAGTGCTGTGCTTTGTGTGTGTGTGTGGTGCAGTGTGTGTGGTGCGGTGCTGTGTGTGTGCGGTGTGTGCGGTGCGGTGCTGTGTGTGTGCGGTGCTGTGTGTGTGGTGTGGTGCTGTGTGTGTGTGTGTGTGGTGCAGTGCTGTGTGTGTGGTGTGGTGCTGTGTGTGTGGTCCGGTGCTGTGTGTGTGCGGTGCTGTGTGTGTGTGGTGCGGTGCTGTGTGTGTGGTACGGTGCTTTGTGTGTGTGAGAGTGGTGCAGTGCTGTCTGTGAGGTGCTGTATGTGTGATGGTGTGGTGTGAGGGAGGCAATGATGATGGTGAGGAGGCAATGGTGGTGGTGGGGAGACAGTGATGATTGTGAGGAGGCAATGATAATGGTGATGAGGAGGTGATGATGGTGGTGGGGGAAGGCAATGATGATGATGGTGGTGAGGAGGCAATGGTAATGGTGGTGAGGACGCGATGATGGTGGTGGGGGGCAGTGATGATGGTGAGGAGGCAATGATAATGGTGATGAGGAAGCGATGATGGTGGTGGGGGGAAGGCAATGATGATGGTGGTGAGGAGGCGATGATGGTGGTGGGGGAGGCAATGATGGTGGTGAGGAGGCGATGATGATGGTGGTGAGGGGCAGGCAGTGATGATGGTGAGGAGGCGATGATGATGGTGGTGAGGGGGAGGCAGTGATGATGGTGAAGAGGCAATGATGATGGTGGGGGAGAGGCGATGATGGTGGTGGGGAGGCAATGATATTGATGATGAGGAGGCAATGAAAATGGTGGTGAGGAGGCGATGATGGTGGTGGGGAGGCAGTGATTATGGTGAGGAGGCGATGATGGTGGTGGGGGGAGGCAATGATGGAGGTGTTGGAATGGGCAATGATGGGGGTGTTGGGGGAGAAAGCAATGATGGTTGTGGTGTAAAGCACAATGATGGTAGTGGTGGAAAGGACAATGGTAGTGGGGGATGAGACAGTGATGGGAGGTGGTGATGAGGACAATGGTGGAGGGGTGCTGCATTATACCCTTTGAGGGGGGCTGCACTATACCCTATGAGGGGGGCTACATTATATTCTGTGGGGGGCTGCATTATATTCTGTGTGGGGGCTGCATTATACTATATTAGGTGGACTGCATTATGCCATATGAGGGTACTACATTATATTCTATGGGGAGGGGGGGCATTATAACTTATGAGGGGGTTGCATTATATTTTGTGGGGTGCTATATTATACCCTATGAGGGGGGGTGCATTATATTCTATGAGGGGGCTGCATTATATTCCATGAGGGAGGCTGCATTATATTATATGATGGGGGCTACTTTATATTCTATGAGGGGGCTACCCCAAACCGTGCTACATAATAAAGACGTGTACTACCATATATTATACCCTTATAATAGCGTATTTTACCGCACAATTGGTGGTCTTGTATTTATTTCTATGTGGTTACATAGTGGGCCCCAAGAATGATTTTCTCTGGTGGGCCCAAGGTGCTCCAGTCCGACGCTGGCTATAAGGAAACTCGAGACTACTATGTGTCTATAAATAGCAATCTTTTTCAAATGAACTATGTGTGGATAAATGATCCAGAGGTCTGTGTTACCAGGAGACGCCTCTGCTAGTTCACTAGGTCCTAAATAGGATTCTCTAAATATGGCTAGCACTAAGTTTTTGTACATACCACATATAATTAAAGTGCATATTTGTCAAGAGGTGATGCGACCCAACGGATGGTCGGTCAGCTAACGGCACAACACAATCACAACGGGATGGGATAGGTGATAGGAAGGCCCTACCAATAGGGAATGAAGGACGGTCACAACCTGCGCTCAAACCTGAGCCTGTCACTGCACTCACCTAACTCCCTATGCGGGTCCTTCCCCCTGCCGCCGTCAAGATACCTCTTCCCTAGTAGTCATCTATTACTGCCCTGGCTAGTGCACTGGCCTGCAAGGGGCACTAGCCTCACCTCTGCAGAATAATACACACAGGGGGAAGTGACAAACACCAAAGGGACAAGGTAACAAAAACACCACACTTAGCTTATGTACACCGCTGCTAAGCTCCACATCGCAGATAACAGCAGCAACTGCAAACACCAGACGTGGCTGACACCAGAGTGCTGCTACTGCTAGGCTGGTCTTCAGAAAGGAACTGTATCACCAACAATCAGCTGATGCATCATATGACCTTTTAAAGGAAGGTGGGAGTGGTCACCACCTGCATCAGCTGACCCAGCAGCACTGCAGTAACACCAGATTGATAGCGGGGGAAAAACTGACATTAACCCCAGATGGTCCAAAAGGAAAAAAGTTTTAAACTGAGTGGAACCAGAGCTGCAACAAATCCAAAAATGGATTGTGACAATATGTGCTTAGATATCAGAAAAAAGCAAAGAAAATTCCTGATCTGCCACATCCATTAGATATCGATACAGATGTACATCTGTGCAATTAACATGCCATGCATCTAGACAGGCGATATGTCCTGTCTTAAATTCATAAACAAATAGACAAAGAGAAAATCGTAAACAAGGTCCAAATGGATCACTTAGCTTAGTAGTTATGATGGAGCTCGTAGCTCTCAATTTTCATTGTCCCTCGTCCATACGCGTTTCACCGCCTCCCTTTATCGGTGCTCATCAGGGCACAAAAGATAGGAGTGTGAAATAATAGGTGATGGGTAAGTGTGGGATGCGGGGACCTCCATTTTATAAGGAGGTTACCGTAATTGCCACATGTGATTTCCGGATCCTGTGGAGAAACTCAGGGAAGCTGAGGCACATGCGGGTACCTGTCATTATCGTCTCGTTGGCACTTACATTACTGTCGGTATCTGGCGTATGCCGTGCTTATGGTGAATGGAAAGCAGATGCGTGCCAGCGCTAGTTTACGGCTGGACTGAGTCCCTTTCTGGTCGCTGGAGCGCATATGTGTGTCCCTGTCATGATCTGCGCGATAACGCTATGTGCGATTCATCAGGAATTACAGTGTTGGTATTAGATTCCCTTTCTTAGTTTTTATTTGTAACAGACCGGAATGTATCTCTATTTATCATATATCATTTAATTAACGGTGGAAAAAACAAAGATGGTTCAATGGATATAATTTACCGTTCTTGCTATATTAAAGGTGTTTAGAGGAAACCACAAGTACTGATCAACCAGTGGTATAGATGTCATAATTTCTAAAAAGATATCTAAACGCTGGCTTAATGAGATTCCTATCTAACCTATCTATGAATCTGTTACAAGAAGACTAAATGAAACTAGTGAAACTCAACTGTTCATTTAAGCCATCTATCCAACAGGGCAACTGGGATTACAAAATCATCCAAAGGGAAAGCAGGTGGATTTTTGGGCTTGGCAGCCTAAATCCTGGTGGCATATATGAACAGTTGAGTTTCAGAAGTTTCATTTAGCCTAACCAACACTGTCATTCCTGATGACTCGCACATAGCGTTATCGCGCAAGTCATGATGGGGACATGCATATGCGCTCCAGCGACTGGAAGGAGAATCAGTCCGGCTGGAAACTAGCGCTGGCACCCATCTGCGTTCCATTCACCAGAAGTACAGCATGTTCCGGATATCGGCAGTAATGTAAGCGCTGACGAGGAGTTAATGACAGGTACCCGCATGCTCCTCAGCTTCCCTGAGTTCCTCCACAGGATACGGAAATCACATGTGGCAACCTCCTTATAAAATGGCGGTCCCCACATCCCACACCCATCACCTATTATGGCACACTCCTATCTTTTGTGCCCTGATGAACCCCGATAAAGGGAGGGGGCAAAAAGTATAGGGGTGAGGGACAATGAAATTTGAGAACTACTAGCTCCATCATAACTGCTAAGCTAAGTGATCCATTTGTATCTTGTCTATGATTTTCTCTTTGTCTATTTGTTTATTAAAGGGAATCTGTCACCTATTTTTTCGTATATAAGCTGCAGCCACCGCCATCAGGGGCTTATCTACAGCATTCTGTAATGCTGTAGATAAGCCCCCGATGTAACCTGAAAGATAAGAAAAATGAGTTATATTATACTCACCCGGGGTCCGGTCCAATGGGTGTCGCGGTCCGGCGCCTCCCATCTTTATGCGATGACGTCCTCCTCCTTGCTGCCTGTCGCGGATCCTGCGCAGGCGTACTTTATTTTCCCTGTTGAGGTCAGAGTGAAGCACTGCAGTGCGCAGGTGCCGGGAAAGGTCACAGAGGCCCAGCGCCTGCGCACCCCTTCTAAGGAAGATACCGAAACGCGTGTCAAGGGATACATTGTAGCAGGTTTGGACTCTGGGTAAATATGTTTATTTTTTAGCTCTTTTCAATTGTGTTTACTCTTGCTATTTAGCACCTAATGACTGGCCATGGTGTTATGAATGGGTCACCGAGGAGGATATCAGGCCAGGCTAAGCCACAGAAAACCAGAGAGGTTGGTAACTAAGTGGATGCAGACCCCTGATCCTGTCCACACAACTAGCAGTAGCCGTGGAGCGTACCTATGATGATCCTAGACGCCTCAGCACAGCCAGAGAGCTAACTAAGCCTAAAGCAAGAAAGGGGAAATCTAAACTGCCCCAGAGCAGACCACAAAGGAATAGATAGCCCCCAAACATATATTGCTGGTGAGGCAAGATGAAAACACAAATGCAGGCAGAAAAATAGACTGAGCAAACGATGGGGCCCACACTGATTAGACAGGACAGGAAGGGAAAGACACTGTCTGCAATCATGCAAAAAACCCTGGAAAAAGTCCAACACGCCTGATGCACAAAAACACTGAAGTCGCATGACTTCGCCCCCACTATATCAGCACTCTGGTATATTCTGAAAGCAAAGTAAAAAGAGACCAATATAAAAGGGTAAAAAATAAACTGTCACATGCAGTAACATATGGGCGGTGATTGAGCACAGCCCCAGCCGGAGCTAGCTGACCCGCATAAAGCAGAGATAAACAAAACCAGATCAAATGCAAACAGAATAGCAAATGAATCACTTAGCTGAACATGCAGGGAAAGAGCAGGAGACATCAGACCTCAGGAGGCACAGGAAGAAAATCACCAGCAGGGATAGAGGGAGTCAGCTGTCTTAAATCCCAATCAGAAACCCCAGATCTCCAATCATCTTACTCATTATCAGGTGGCAAGCCTCTGTCAATCAGATCAGCTCCACTACCTCCAGTAACCACCAGAGGGTGCCCAGAAAGAGAACTCTCAATCTGACCAGCTCCACTATCTTCAGCAATCACCAGAGGGAAGCCAGAGAGAGAATACACAACAGTACCCCCCCTTGAGGAGGGGTCACCAAACCCTCATCCACGCCACCAGGCCGGTCAGGATGGGCCCGGTGAAAAGCACGAACCAATCTTTCGGCATGAATGTCAGAAGCAGAGACCCAAGAATTATCCTCCTGGCCATAACACTTACATTTGACCAAGTACTGGAGTCTCCGTCTGGCCAAACGAGAATCCAATATTTTCTCTACCTCATACTCCAAATTACCTTTAACCAATACAGGGTCAGGAGGCGCCGCCATGGGAACTACTGGCTCTACAACCCTCTTCAACAAGGATTTATGGAACACGTTATGAATCTTAAACGTAACTGGAAGAGCCAAACGGAAAGAAATGGGATTAAGGATTTCCAAAATCTTATAAGGTCCAATGAATCTTGGCTTGAATTTTGGAGATGCAACCTTCATAGGAATATTCTTTGTAGACAACCAAACCATATCACCCATTTTAAACGGAGGACCAATGGTCCTATGCCGGTTGGAAAACCGTTGGGCTTTTTCCTGAGAGTGGGACAACTTACCCACCACTTGATCCCAAATCTGCTGCATTCTCTCTACCACAGAATCTACACTTGGGCATGCCGAAGATTCCACCTGCCCTGAAGAAAATTGAGGATGAAACCCAAAGTTACAGAAAAAGGGCAACATCAAAGTGGCAGAACTAGCCCTAGCAGATATGAAACATCTCAAATAGGATTCCAAAGTCTGGTTTGTTCTCTCAGTCTGCCCATTGGTCTGAGGATGAAATGCAGAGGAGAAAGATAACTGAATTCCCAGTTTGGAACAAAAAGCTCTCCAAAATCTGGAAACAAACTGGACTCCTCTGTCCGACACAATGTTCTCAGGAATCCCGTGAAACCAAACCACCTGTTGTAAAAACAAGGGCACCAACTCAGAAGAAGATGGCAACTTTGGGAGTGGTACAAGATGGACCACCTTAGAAAATCTATTACAGATCACCCAGATAACAGTCATTCTCTGAGAGACAGGAAGATCAGAAATAAAATCCATTGAGATATGGGTCCATGGCCTCCTGGGCACCGGCAGGGGCATCAACAACCCACTAGAATGAGAACAGGGTTTGGACCGAGAACAAGTCCCACAGGACTGCACAAAATTCCTGACATCACGAGATAAGGCAGGCCACCAAAAAGACCAACTCACCAAATCTCTGGTACCAAAAATACCTGGATGACCAGCCAATGCGAAGCAATGAATTTCAGACATTACTCTTTTCCTCCACTGGTCAGGGACATACAATTTTCCCATAGGGCAACGTTCAGGTTTGTCCTACTGAAATTCCTCCAGGGCACGTCTCAAATTGGGTGAGATGGCGGAAAGAACTACACCCTCATTTAGAATGGTAGTAGGCTCGGTCACATCAAGAGAATCCGCAAAGAAACTCCTAGAAAGGGCGTCCGCCTTAACATTCTTAGTGCCCGGAAGAAAAGAGACCACAAAATTAAAACGCGTGAAAAACAAGGCCCACCTAGCCTGTCTAAGATTCAAGCGTTTGGCTGATTCAAGATAAATCAAATTCTTGTGGTCGGTGAGGACCACAACTTGATGTCTAGCGCCTTCCAACCAATGTCTCCATTCTTCAAATGCCCATTTCATGGCCAACAATTCCAGATTCCCCACGTCATAGTTACATAGTTTTCGAGAAAAGAAGGCACAGGGATTCATGTTAGAAGTCACTGGATCTCTTTGGGACAAAACGGCTCCTGCACCAATCTCAGAAGCATCTAACTCCACCTAAAATGTGAGTGAGGCATCAGGTTGCCGTAGAACCGAAGCAGAAGTGAATCTCCGCTTAAGCTACTGAAATGCCGAAACTGCCTCTGGAGACCAATTCACCACATCAGCGCCCTTTTTGGTCAAATCAGTCAGTGGTTTAACAATACCTGAAAAATTACTTATAAATTTACGGTAGAAATTAGCAAAACCCAAAAACGTCTGGAGAGCCTTCAAAGAAGTGGGATGAACCCAATCATAAATGGCCTGTATCTTGGCTGGGTCCATTTCAATAGCCGACGGGGACAAAATGAATCCCAAAAATGAAATCCTCTGTACTCCAAAGAGGCACTTCGATCCCTTAACATACAGAGAATTTTCCCTCAAAATCCGGAACACAGTCTGGACATGTTCCACATGAAAATCCCAATCACTGGAAAAGATCAAAATATAATCCAGATAAATGATCAAAAACTTATCCACAAAGTCCCGGAAAATATCGTACATAAAAGACTGGAAGACAGAAGGGGCATTAGTGAGCCTAAAAGGCATCACCAGGTACTCTCAATGTCCCTCCGGAGTATTAAACGCCATCTTCCATTCATCCCCGTGCTTGATGCGAATAAGATTATACGCCCCCTGAGGTCAAGCTTGGTAAACCAACAGGCACTTTTAACTATGAAAAATAAATCAGAAATTAGGGGTAACGGGTACTGATATTTAACAGTGATTTTGTTAAGGGAACGATAGTCAATACATGGCCTTAATGAACCATCTTTCTTGGCCACAAAAAAAAAACCCAGCACCTAAAGGTGAAGAGAATGGTCTAATATGACCCTTCTCCAATGACTCCTTGATATAAGATCACATAGCATCATGTTCGGGTACCGATAAGTTGAAAAGCCGACCCTTGGGAAATTTACACCCGGGCATTAACTCAATTGCACAGTCATAACTCCTATGAGGAGGCAAAGACACAGACTTACCCTCACTGAATACAGTACATCAGAAAAATCAGCCAAATAATCAGGAATATCATGAGACTGGGGAGAGGTGGA
The DNA here is from genome assembly GCF_039654945.1 of Dendrobates tinctorius. Classification (NCBI taxonomy): domain Eukaryota; kingdom Metazoa; phylum Chordata; class Amphibia; order Anura; family Dendrobatidae; genus Dendrobates; species Dendrobates tinctorius. The sequence goes on from NW_027361930.1 coordinate 678,220, forward strand.
GAAAACAGGAGTGTCACTAAGAACACATTGACAACCCCAACTCACCACAGACACAGATTTCCAATCTAAAACAGGATTATGAGTTTGCAACCAAGGGAAACCCAGAACAATAGCATCATGCAAATTGTGCAACACCAAAAATTTACAATTTTCTTGGTGGTCTGGGGCGATCCGCATTATCACCTGGGTCCAAATCTGGGGTTTATTCTCCGCCAAGGGAGTAGCATCAATACCCCTCAAAGGGATGAGTCCACAGGGGTATCATGGGAAAACCACAACGTTTAGCAAAGTCCAAATCCATCAGATTCAAAGCTGCTCCTGAATCAACAAAAGCCTTAGCGGAAAATGTACACAAGGAGCAGATCAGGGTAATCGCCAAAAGGAACTTAGGCTGTACACTGCCCACCGCAAATGTGTGAGCAAAATGCTTTTCTCGTTTAAGGCAGACAGCAATAGTATGAGAGGCATCCCCGCAGAAAAAACACAACTTATTACTGTTACGACGGCGGAACACGCTTAAAAAAATATAAATAAACGTGTTCGCCACCCGGGGTCCACCATGCGGCAGGTGAAATAACCGCTGCTAAAATGGCAGAACACAGGAACAATAATGTGCACAAGGCTTAACTGCATCTGGTGCACAAAAGTAGCTCTGTTGAGGTCACAGAGCTGCACATAAGTAATGCAGAAGCAGGCTGTTTCACAGACAGAGCTGCAAGCAAAGCAAAAATACAAAGAAAGCTGAGTCTGTATCAGCTTCACAGACCATCAGCGGCACACGTGCGGTAGCCAGGGATCGGAGTAGTTCAAGACAACACTACAACCGGATAGACTTACCGTGGCAGACCGTGTGCACGGCGTCGCAACTGCGGATGCCAAAAACGACTGCAAGCACAAATTTAGCAGGCACAATGCAGAACGCTGGCTGCTGTAACGAATGATGCTTGAGCGCGCTGGCGCTAGCGCAATACTGGCTGTCCCAATCACTCACACAAATGTAATATCCGAGGGAAGGGGTTTCATAATAAGTCATACACCAGACCAAGCATCCATCACCAAGCACACAGCAGCAAGTATAGAAAATACTAGCGCATGGCATAGCGGCCATGCGCACTTTTTATAGCATACGGGACCTACCGGAAATCTCCAGAGCCCCGAGCATAACCAATTAAATCAGGAGCAGGACCTGAGCACCTGAGAGCTCGTCCCGTGAGCATGCTCAGTAGCAGGGAAAAAGGACTTAGCCTCTGGAGACAAATGTGAGAATCTGGGTTGCTGCATAAGCATAGACTGACCCAGATTCCTAACATTACCCCCCCTCCTAGGGCCCCCTCCTCCCTGAACCCTCCGATCCACCAGCCTGTGCCCGACAGCAGCACAGGTCTCAGACTCGTCAAAAGGCGAGCCTGATCTCCTGGTAGGTGAAACCGAGAACCGGGAGATGCGGACGGTATCGGGGGAGACCAGATCACCAGGTCTCAGGAGGGACACCCGGGAGACAGTGGGAGTTTTAGGAGAAGGCAGCCGTGTATCGGCGGGCGTAAACACTCTCCGTTCGGCAAAGCTATCCCGAGCACATAGGGTGCATGCCCGAATAAATTTTTTTACATCCCGAGCCCTGTGCGGCCGCCAATACGAACCGGTCAGTGACTTCGTGGTCTGCATATAGCCACGATGGCCGTCCGCATTGGGCGCGTGTGCCCACGCGAGAACTTTAGGCCGCTGGCGAGGAGGGACAAAAGTCTCGCCTACCGATTCGCAATCAGACCATTGCGGGGCGCTGTCTTCCGGGGAAGCAGCAGGCAGATGGTGACAACCGCACATGGTCTCCTGCGCCGGAGATGTCTCCGAAATGGCACGAGACACCTTCATGGGTTCGGGGGGTGGAACCTCTGGCTCGGGCAGATCCAAAGGCTCAAAAAATTTGGGAGCCGGAGTACCTCTACGTTTGGTGTGAGCACGTTCCAAACCACGCTCCGAAAAACGGAGGTCGATACGGGAGGAGATGGCGATTAATTCCTCCAGAGTGGTAGGGATCTCTCTAGTGGAGAGAGCATCCTTCATGTGCTCAGCTAGACCTCTCCAAAATACCGGAATAAGTGCCTTGTCAGACCACTCTAACTCAGACGCCAGTGTCCGAAAACGGACGGCGTATTGACTCACTGAGAGTGAGCCTTGAGACAAGGCAAGTAATTGGAGTGAGGTATCGTGTGTAACCCGAGGACCGAGAAACACCTGCTTGATAGCGGTAAGCAGATTAGCCGCGGTCCGAACATCCGGGTCACCACGCTCCCAAAGTGGCGTCGCCCATTCCAGCGCCTTGCCCGACAGTAGGGAGATAATAAAGACCACCTTGGCCCGTTCTGTAGGGAATTGTGCAGCCAGCAGCTCCAGATGGATTGAGCACTGGCTGATAAAACCCCTACAGGAGGCGCCATCCCCAGAATATTTCTCAGGTAACGGGAGGCGGGTAACTGTCGGCGCAAGGGCGGACATGGACATATGAGCCACCGCATCCGTAAGTGCCTGAACAGCAGCATCCGTGGCCTGCGAAGCTGCGAGGGCCCTCTCAAGGGTAGTCAAGCGAGCCTCGAGCTGTCGCACGCATTGCACGAGTTGCTGCTGATCGGCCATTTAGCCAGACCCTGGCGCTAGTATTATGTTACGACGATGGAACACGCTTAAAAAATATAAATAAACGTGTTCGCCGCCTGGGGTCCACCGTGCGGCAGGTGAAATAACCGCTGCTAAAATGGCAGAACACAGGGACGATAATGTGCACAAGGTTTAGCTGCACCTGGTGCACAAAAGTAGCTCTGTTGAGGTCACAGAGCTGCACATGAAAAGTAATGCAGAAGCAGGCTGTTTCACAGACAGAGCTGCAAGCAAAACAAAAATACAAAGGACGCTGAGTCTGTATCAGCTTCACAGACCTTCAGCGGCACACGTGCAGTAGCCAGGGATCGGAGTAGTTCAAGACAACACTACAACCGGATAGACTTACCGTGGCAGACCGTGTGCACGGCGTCGCAACTGCGGACGCCAAAAACGACTGCAAGCGCGAATTTAGCAGGCGCAATGCAGAACGCTGGCTGCTGTAACGAATGATGCTTGAGTGCGCTGGCGCTAGCGCAATACTGGCTGTCCCAATCACTCACACAAATGTAATATCCGAGGGAAGGGGTTTCATAATAAGTCATACACCAGACCAAGCATCCATCACCAAGCACACAGCAGTAAGTATAGAAAATACTAGCGCATGTCATAGCGGCCATGCACACTTTTTATAGCGTACGGGACCTGCCGGAAATCTCCAGAGCGCCGAGCATAACCAATCTGGGTTTCTGCATAAGCATAGACTGACCCAGATTCCTAACAATTACGCCTTCTAAACTCCTGACGTTGCGCCCTAGACAAAACCCTATCACATTGCATGGGTTCAGAAGTTCGTTCGAAAGGCGGCAACGCCTCTCGTGTGGTTTTACGTTCACGTTAATGCCGATCAATTTGAATGGCCAATGACATAGAGTCGTCAAGACCAGAGGGAACAGGAAATCCCACCATAACATCTTTTACGGTTTCTGCCAAACCCTTCCGAAAGAGAGCTGCTAGGGCATCATCATTCCATTTAGTAAGGACTGCCCACTTTTGGAATTTTTGACAATATAACTCCGCAGAATCCTGACCCTGGTTCAATGCCAATAAAATTTAGGTTCATCATACAACAACCCCAAGGCTTGAAAAAACGCGTCCACATTAGCCAGAATAGGATCTCCGGGTGTCAAAGAAAAGGCTCAATCCTGGGGATCGCCGCGTAGCAGGGAGATGACAATTTTGACCTGCTGCACAGAGCTCCCCGATGAGTTAGGTTTCAAAGCAAAAAATAATTTTCAATTATTCTTAAAATTCAAAAGATTAGACCGATCCCCAGAAAACACATCAGGAGTAGGGATTTTTGGTTCAACAGCAGATGATTGAGCGAGATAGGCAGAAATTCCCCGCACTTCAGCAGCGAGCTGCTCAACACAATCAGACAATTGCTTAGTCTCCATTTAGACAAAAAATATCCTCCTACAGCCCCAGAAAAAAATTGGAAAAAATATATGAAAAAAATATTCTGACACTTTTTTTTTAAATTCTTTCTTTCTTTAGAGTACCCTAGAGTCTACAGTTAGGCTGATGATTCAGTTATGAATGGGTCACCGAGGAGGATATCAGTCCAGGCTAAGCCACAGATAACCAGAGAGGTTGGTAACTAAGTGGATGCAGACCCCTGATCCTGTCCACACAACTAGCAGTAGACGTGGAGCGTACCTACGATGATCCTAGATGCCTCGGCACAGCAGGAGAGCAAACTAAGTCTAAAGCAAGAAAGGTGAAATCTAAACTGCCCCGGAGCAGACCCCAAAGGAACAGACAGCCCCCAAACATATATTGTCTGTGAGACAAGATGAAAACACAAACGCAGGCAGAAAATAGACTGAGCAAACGATGGGACCCACACTAACTAGACAGGACAGGAAAGGAAAGACACTGTCTGCAATCACGCAAAAAAAACCTGCAAAAAGTCCAACACGTCTGATGCACAAAAACACTGAAGTCGCACGACTTCGCCCCCACTATATCAGCACTCTGGTATATTCTGAAAGCAAAGCAAAAAGAGACCAATATAACAGGGGAAAAAACAAACTGGCACATGCTGTAACATATGGGCGGTGATTCAGCACAGCCCCAGCTGGAGCTAGCTGACCCGCACAAAGCAGAAATAAACAAAAATCAGATCAAATGCAAACAGAATAGCAAATGAACCACTTAGCTGAACATGCAGGGAAAGAGCAGGAGACATCAGACCTCAGGAGGCACAGGAAGAAAATCACCAGCAGGGATAGAGGGAGTCAGCTGTCTTAAATCCCAATCAGAAACCCCAGATCTCCAGTCGTCTTCCTCATTATCAGGTGGCAAGCCTCTGTCAATCAGATCAGCTCCACTACCTCCAGTAACCACCAGAGGGAGCCCAGAAAGAGAACTCTCAATCTGACCAGCTCCACTATCTTCAGTAATCACCAGAGGGAAGCCAGAGAGAGAATTCACAACACCATGGTATGCAAAGAAATTCTCATTTAACTTGCTGTTAAATTATCTATGATGAATTACTTTCTTTTATAATTAGGCCCATATTGTTATGTTAGCTTGTACATACAATATCCCAGTTATTGTCCTTTAGGATTTGTTCGAGCCCTTATATATTCTCAAAAAATCCAATTTATCCATGTGTATTCTGTTATTTATTATACAGGGATTTTTTCTATTTATTTCTACTGTGGGCTGAACTTGTTCTCCTGCTCAATGTGTGCACTGTTTTTCTTGTATGTGATTTTCCCATTTTTAATATCTTTTGACATGGTTCAATAAAGGAATGTTATTAAATGTATTTTTTGGAGGACTTTCTTCTTTATTGGTTTTTGCAGTCTCCACGGTTCTCAGTGTTTCATTTTTTGGCAGTTTCTCTGCATTACATTAAGCAAGGAAACTTTACACAACATCTCCATCTATTGTCAGATCAGCATAAAGTCCTCCTTTACATAAAGAAGTCCACAACTGTTGCATATGCCAACGCCCTTTCTCAACAATCAGAACTTATTCAGTCAAACCTATTTTCTTCATTAGTCTCTGATGTTTTTCAGCATTCAATGCCTTTGTGAAAATGTCTGCTGTCATATCTTCAGTTGGACAATATTCTAATTTCAGGATTCCTTGTTCCTGATGATCCCTCAAGAAATGATACTTCACATCAATGTGCTTGGTTTTTGGGTTAACTCTTTCCATCTGAGCAATAACAAGGCATGCTTGATTGTCCTCATTTATTTTTGTTGGTTCCAACTGAGGTTGTCCTAGGTCTGTTAGCAGTTGTCTTAACCATAGACTTGCATGTGCTGCTGCAACATATTCTGCTTCTGTTGTCGACAGCGTTACTATTGATTGTTTTTTATTAGTCCAACTAATTGGTCCACCTAAGAGAAAGAAAAGATAGCCACTGGTAAATTTTCTGTCAGTTGGATCTCCAGCCCAATCTGCATCAACGTATCCAGATAAAATGCATTTATCACTTGTATACAGGGAAGATGTATATCTTTGTACCGTGTTAGCCAGTAGATAGAAAAATATTCAGGATTGAGAGTCCTCAGTAGTTGATACCTTTTAATGGCTAACTGAAAAGATGGTAACACATTGCAAGCTTTCGAGACTGCTCAGGTCTCTTCATCAGGCTAGACTAATACAAAATCTGAAGAGTCACATATTTATGCACAATACAGCCTAGAAAAAATGCAATAGATAAGACAAGTGACGTGAAGCAGAACTATCAATATGGGAGAGGGAGAAACATAAATATAAACATTGGACCAGTTCATAGATAAGGAGTCCGGATGTTTTATGGTCCTCTGATTGGGGTCTAGTTCTGTGTTGTGATGCCCCCACACGGTTTTAAAAGGAAATTCCTTAATTGATGTAAAAAGACATAAATCCATGCGACACATTCATTCCAGCACTGAGAGTGTCAAAGTTCGTCATAAATTTGTACTCCCAAACTCGTCTCTCTCTCTGAGAATTGAAGTTACCTTTCAATACCAGTAATTTCATATCCACGCTGCTGTGATCAGGGATACAGAAATGTTTTGCCACAGGTAGATCCATTCTTTTTTCTCTTATTGTGTGACGATGAGCAGATACCAGAGACTCCAAGAATAGGGACATTCTACATGCTTCCCAAAATCCACAAATCTGGAAATCCAGGAAGACCAATTATTTCATGTGTGGGCACCCTCACTGAGCAGGTATCTGGATGGGTAGAGGGTATTCTTAAACCACTGGTGAAGCATACATCCAGCTACATTCAGGACACAACTGACGTATTGAATAAACTAGCAGCAATAGGTCCTCTACCAGAAGGAACCATCCTGGCCACCATGGATGTGGAATCTTTGTACTCTAATATCCCACACCAAGATGGTTTAAATGCCTGCAAATTCTTCATGGAAAACACAGGGACTGATGCTGATGCTGTGGTGAAACTTATAAAATTCATCCTCACCCACAATTACTTTGAATTTGACAACAGGATCTATCTACAGGAGGCTGGCACAGCTATGGGAAGTAAAATGGCTCCACAGTATGCAAATCTTTTCATGGCAAAGCTTGAAAGCGACTTTTTGTCCTCATGCCCCATCAGGCCCCTGGCCTACTACCGCTTCATTGATGATATTTTAATCATCTGGACGGAGTCTGAGCAACAGCTAAAGACGTTCCACGAACAGTTTAATCAATTTCATCCCACCATCAATTTAACACTCAACTACTCCAGTACTGAGATTAATTTTTTGGACACCATCATTAAGCTAAAAAACAATGAAATAGAGACATCCCTGTATCAGAAGCCAATCGACCGTCCAACATACCTTAAATGGGACAGTTTCCATCCAAAACACATAAAGAACTCTATTATCTATAGCCAAGCCATCAGATACAATCGTATATGTTCCAACCCCATGGACAGAGACAAACACCTTGGTCGCCTCAAAAAGACCTTTTTGAATCAAGGTTACCATCCAAGAACAATTGAAAACCAAATTACAAGAGCCACCAGATTGTCAAGGAATCACCTGCTAAATTACAAAGCTAAAGAAGAAAATAACCGAGTGCCTCTAGTAGTCACCTACAACCCAAATCTGGAGGTGCTAAGGGGAGCTGCACGGAAATTACAACCTTTACTACAAAAAGATGCCCGATTGAAATCCATTTTTCCAGACCCCCCACTGCTGTGTTTTAGGCAGCCCCCAAATTTAAGAAGCATCATTGTCAGAAGCTCCCTGTCCTCTACAACAACTGCAGGAACCTTTCCTTGCAACCAGAAAAAATGTAAAACCTGTCCATTTATAATGACCACGGACAAGATAAAGATCCCCAACTCACATCAGGACTACAAGATCGCAGGTACTTTCAGCTGCATTACATCTAATGTGGTGTACTTAATTATTTGTACTAAATGTCCAACTGGGGGTATGTATGTGGGGGAGACAGGGCAAAAGCTTAGAACAAGGATGAATGCTCATCGTCACACAATAAGAGAAAAAAGAATGGATCTACCTGTGGCAAAACATTTCTGTATCCCTGATCACAGCAGCGTGGATATGAAATTACTGGTATTGAAAGGTAACTTCAATTCTCAGAGAGAGAGACGAGTTTGGGAGTACAAATTTATGACGAACTTTGACACTCTCAGTGCTGGAATGAATGTGTCGCATGGATTTATGTCTTTTTACATCAATTAAGGAATTTCCTTTTAAAACCGTGTGGGGGCATCACAACACAGAACTAGACCCCAATCAGAGGACCATAAAACATCCGGACTCCTTATCTATGAACTGGTCCAATGTTTATATTTATGTTTCTCCCTCTCCCATATTGATAGTTCTGCTTCACGTCACTTGTCTTATCTATTGCATTTTTTCTAGGCTGTATTGTGCATAAATATGTGACTCTTCAGATTTTGTATTAGTCTAGCCTGATGAAGAGACCTGAGCAGTCTCGAAAGCTTGCAATGTGTTACCATCTTTTCAGTTAGCCATTAAAAGGTATCAACTACTGAGGACTCTCAATCCTGAATATTTTTTTATCACTTGTAGGCAGTTTCAGTTTAACATTGCTAGTTCCTTTCAAATAACGTATTACTCTCTTCACAGCATTCCAATCCGCTTTATTTGGCTTGGATACTTTTCTACTCAGAATTCCTACTGCTGCTGCGATGTCTGGCCTTGTAACAGTCGCTAGATATGGTAATTTTCCTATTGCCATTCTGTATTCTTAATTATTTGGTAATATATTTTTCTCACTATTCATCTCTTTAAGATAATTAGTTTCCATTGGAGACTTTGCTATTTTTGCATCTTTCAATCCAAATGTTTTGGTTATGTCTTGAATCATGTGATTTTGATTAAGTAAGAAACTTCCATCTTCTTCTCTTTCTATCTGTATTCCTAGGTACTGTTTCACATTTCCCAAGTCTTTGATCTTGAAATGTTGATTCAGGATTTTTAGTATGTCATCTTTATCCCTTTCTTTTTCAAAACAAACTACTGTATACTGTCATCAACATATATGAGTGCATAAATCCATCTGTCCATTAGTCTTTTTGTGTACAAATGTGGCACTTGCAGGTACGCAGGATGCAGTGACGAGTCATGAGACGATTTGGTGCTTTCTATAATAATGTTTATAGGACTAGAGGGAACTTTCCTCAGTCCCGGCCTGATCAACAAAAGGGGTAACAAGGGTTGCCCTTGCAGGGGCTCCAAACAATCAAACACAAACGGGGTAGAATACGACTACGCCCTGCAATAGCCGATCACTATAGGGCCGCGGTATGGCCAACTACGGGTCCTTAACCCCTTAATCCCATATGACATACTATTCCATCCATGTGCCCTGGGACTTAATTCCCAGGGATGGGATAGTACGTCATAGCGATCAGCGGCGCCCACGTGGTGAGCGCCGCTGATCGCGGCTGGGTGTCAGCTAATTATCACAGCTGACACCCGGCACAATGTGTGAGGGGCAGTCACAGACCACCCCCGACATGTTAACCCCTTGCACACCGCGATCAAACACGATCGCAGTGTACCGGGGGTTAAAGGGAAGCATCGGCAGGGAGGGGGCTCCCTCCTTGCTTCCCTGAGCCCCCCATGGCAGCGCAATGTGCAGCGCTGCTGCAGGGGGCTCCTTCCCTGCAGGCCCCCGAATCCAAGATGGTGACGGGGACCTTCGGGGGCCTGCAGGGAGTCGGCTTCTTCAGTGCCGGCAAAGCGCAGGCACGAGGAAGCCTGCTGCACTGCCTGTGACAGATCGCTGATCTGTCACAGTGATCTGTGATGTGACAGATCAGCGATCTGTCACAGGACAGTGATGTCCCACCTGGGACAATGTAATAAAGTTAAAAAAAAAAAAAAGTGTTAAAATAATTTTAAAAAAATCGCCAAATAAATTAGAAAAATTACCCCCCAATAAATTCATTTTTTGGAAATAAAAAAAACAAAACAATAAAAGTACACATATTTGGTATCGACGCGTCCGTAACGACCTGGCCTTTAAAACTGTTCCATTAGTTAACCACTTTAGCGAACCCCTTAAAAAATAAAAATAAAAATGAAGCAAAAAATAATGATTTATTATCATACTGCCGAACAAAAAGTGCAATAACGCGCGATCAAAAAGACGCATATAAATATCCATGGTACCACTAAAAACGTCATCTTGTCCCGCAAAAAACGAGCTGCCATACAGCATCATCAGCAAAAAAATAAAAAAGTTATAGCTCGCAGAATAAAACGATGCAAAAATAATTATTTTTTATATAAAATAGTTTTTAATGAATAAAACCGACAAAACATAAAAAACGACCTAAATCAGGTATTGCTGTAACCGTACTGACCCAAAGAATAAAAGGGCTTTATCAATTTTATTGCACGCGGAACGGTGTAAACGCACCCCCCCAAAAGAAATTCATGAAACTCTGGTTTTTGCTCATTCTGCGTCCCAAAAATCGGAATAAAAAGCGATCAAAAAATGTCACGTGCCCGAAAATGGTGCCAATAAAAACGTCAACTCGTCCTGCAAAAAATAAGATCTCACATGACTCGGTGGGTAAAAATACGGAAAAATTATAGCTCTCAATATGTGGTGATGCAAAAATTATTTTTACAATAAAAAGCGTCTTTTAGCGTGTGACAGCTGCCAAACATAAAAACCCGCCATAAATAGTAAATCAAACCCCCCATTATCACCCCGTTAGTTAGGGAAATATAATAAAATTAAAAGAAAATGTATTTATTTCCATTTTCCCATTAGGGTTAGGGCTAGGACTAGCGTTAGGGCCAGGGCTAGGGTTAGGGCTAGGGCTAAGGTTAGGGCTAGGGTTAGGATCAGGGCTGAGATTAGGGTTAGGGGTGTGTTGGGGTTAGGGTTGGAGTTAGAATTGGGGGGTTTCCACTGTTTGGGCACATCTGGTGCTCTCCAAATGCAACATGGTGTCTGATCTCAATTCCAGCCAATTCTGAGTTGAAAAAGTCAAATGGTGGTCCTTCCCTTCCAAGCTCTGCCATGCGCCCAAACAGTGTTTTACCCCCACATATGGGGTATCAGCCTACTCAGAACATTGCAAAACAACTTTTGTGGTCCAATTTCTCCTGGTACCCTTAGGAAAATAAAAAATTGGGGGCAAAAATATCATTCTTGTGGAAAAAAATGATTTTTTTATTTTCACGCCCGGGCGTTATAAACTTCTGTGAAGCACTTGGGGGTTCAAAGTGCTCACCACACATCTAGATAAGTTCCGTGGGGGGGTCTAGTTTCCAAAATGGGGTCACTTGTGGGAAGTTTCAATAGTTTAGGTACATCAGGGGCTCTCCAAACGCACATGACACCCGCAGACCATTCCATCAAAGTCTGCATTCCAAAATGTCACTACTTCCCTTTCCGAGACCCGACGTGTGCCCATACAGTAGTTTTCTCCCAAATATGGGGTATCAGTGCACTCAGGACAAATTGGACAACAATTTTTGGGGTCCAATTTCTGCTGTTACCCTTGGGAAAATAAAAAAATTGGGGACTAATTGATTATGTTTGTGGAAAAAATACGATTTTTTTATTTTCATGCCCAGGCATTATAAACTTCTGTGAAGCCCTTGGGGGTTCAAAGTGCTCACCACACATCTAGATAAGTTCCTTAGGGGGTCTAGTTTCCAAAATGGGGTCATTTGTGGGGGGTTTCCACTGTTTAGGTACATTAGGGGCTCTCCAAAGGCAACATGACACCCGCAGACCATTCCATCAAAGTCTGCATTCGAAAACGTCACTACTTCCCTTCCGAGCCCCGACGTGTGCCCATACAGTAGTTTTCTCCCACATATGGGGTGTCAGCATACTCAGGACAAATTGGACAACAACTTTTGGGGTCCAATTTCTCCTGGTACCCTTGGGAAAGTAAAAAAATTGGTGACTAAAAGATCATGTTTGTGGAAAAAATAAGATTTTTTTATTTTCACGCCCGGGCGTTATAAATTTCTGTGAAGCACTGGAGGGGTCAAAGTGCTCAGCACACATCTAGATAAGTTCCTTGGGGGGGTCTAGTTTCCAAAATGGTGTCATTTGTGGGGGGTTTCCACTGTTTTGGTACATCAGGGGCTCTCCAAATGCGACATGGTGTCCAATCTCAATTCCAGTCAAAAACGTCAAATGGCGCTGCTTCCCTTCCGAGCTCTGCCATGCGCCCAAATAGTGGTCTACCCCCACATATGGGGTATCAGCGTACTCAGGACAAATTGCACAATAACTTTTAGGGTCCTGTTACCTTTGGAAAAATAAGAATTGAGGGTGAAAAGATCATTTTTGTGGAAAAAATATGATTTTATAATTGTACGGCTGTATGTTGTAATGTATAACAGCAAGTAAGATAAAATATAACTTTTAATGTATAACTTAAAAAGTACCACACCTAAAGTGTCACCAAAAAATGATTAAAATGAGATGCCCATACATTGGGTGATCCCTAAGGGATAATAGTATATACCCAAAAGCATCAGCTAGGAATATAGAACGCAGCTGGTATAACATCCAAGCAGCAATCTATATATATTGGATACAGCATAAAGAATAGCAACAAAATGCCATAGCCAAATACACTCATATGTTTATATATACTGAATAGACCAAAAAAAGGGGAGGAGGTTCATAGCCACCAGTAGATGAGAATAATAAAGGCAACAATCTCACCAATATTTTGCAGACGGTCAGGAGTCTCCAGGGATACTCATCGTATATATGGGAAGGCAGCAGTGGGAGTACAATACCCTGTCACATCCCTCATAGGCTGACCATTACCTGATCCCCAGACTCCTGCCCTGACAAGGGCAGTCCACAACTAGCCCTAGATTGCACAAGCCCTACACTTTCCCTTCAAGGAGCGTCCCAACGCGTTTCATCCAAGTAATTCTTCAGGGGACTAACTTGTTCAAAAGTGCCACAGTGCTAAAGCTAAGAGACATAGAATCATAGAATCATAGAATCGTAGAGTTGGAAGGGACCTCCTGGGCCATCTGGTCCAACCCCCTGCTCAAAGCAGGATTCGCTAAATCATCCCAGTCAGATGTTTGTCCAGCCTCTGTTTGAAGACTTCCATTGAAGGAGAACTCACCACTTCTCGTGGCAGCCTGTTCCACTCATTGATCACTCTAACTGTCAAAAAGTTTTTTCTAATATCTAATCTGTGTCTCCTCCCATTCAGTTTCATCCCATTGCTTCTAGTCTTTCCTTGTGCAAATGAGAATAAAGTTGATCCTTCTACAATGTGACAGCCCTTTAGATATTTGTAGACAGCTATTAAGTCTCCTCTCAGTCTTCTCTTTTGCAAACTAAACATTCCCAAATCCTGCAACCTTTCCTCATAAGACAGGGTTTGCAGACCGGTCACCATTCTGGTCGCTCTTTTCTGAACTTGCTCCAGTTTGTTGATGTCTTTTTTAAAATGTGGTGCCCAAAACTGGACACAATATTCCAGATGAGGTCTGACCAAAGAGGAGTAGAGGGAAATAATGACTTCACGTGATCTAGACTGTATGCTTCTGTTAATACATCCTAGAATTGCATTTGCCTTTTTTGCTGCTGCATCACACTGTTGACTCATATTCAGTCTGTGATCTATTAGTATACCCAAGTCTTTTTCACATGTGCTGTCACTTAGCCCTATTCCTCCCATTCTATATATGCTTTTTTCATTTTTATTGCCCAGATGTAGTACTTTGCATTTCTCCCTGTTAAAAACCATTCTGTTAGTTGCTGCCCATTTCTCCAGTTTATTTAAATCTTTTTGAATCCTCTCTCTCTCTTCTCTAGTATTAGCTATCCCTCCTAGCTTTGTGTCATCAGCAAATTTAATCAGTTTACCCTCAATTCCATCATCTAAATCGTTGATAAAGATGTTGAACAATACAGGGCCCAGGACAGAGCCCTGTGGTACCCCACTTGAGACATTCTTCCAACTGGATGTGCAGCCATTTACGACCACTCTTTGGGTCCGATCACTAAGCCAGTTATGAATCCACCTAACAGTTGCCTTGTCCATTCCATACTTAGTCATTTTTTCAATAAGGATTGTATGAGAGACTTTGTCAAATGCTTTGCGGAAGTCAAGATACACTATATCTACAGCATTTCCTTGATCCACCCAATCAGTGATGCCGTCATAGAAGGAAATTAAGTTAGTCTGACATGACTTATTAGTTACAAACCCATGCTGACTCTGTTTAATCACTTCATTCTTATCCAGGTATTGACATACATGTTTTTTAATAATTTGTTCAAAGATCTTTCCTGGTATAGAAGTCAGACTCACCGGCCTATAGTTGCCTGGGTCCACCTTCTTCCCCTTTTTGAAGATAGGAACAACATTTGCTCTTCTCCAGTCTTCTGGCACTTCTCCTGTTCTCCAAGAATTTTCAAATATTATGGAGAGGGGTTCAAAAATTTCTTCTGCTATCTCCTTCAGTACTCTGGGGTGTAATTCATCTGGACCTGGAGACTTGAATTCATTTAGGTTAGCTAAGTGTTTCCTCACTATCTTTCTGTTTATAGATATCCTGGATTCTTCTATTCCCTTAATAGGACAGTGAATAACAGTTGATGTTACAATTCCTTTCTGAGAGAAAACAGATGCAAAATAGGAATTTAAAAGTTCAGCCTTCTCAACATCCTGTCTTACCATTTCATCATTTTCATCCTGTAAAAATCCTATAGCATCTTTGACTTTTCTTTTACTTTTGACATATCCCCAAAATCCTTTATTATTGCTTTTGACATCTCTTGCAAGCCTCAATTCATTTTCAGCTTTAATAATCTGATTTGTGCCCTGCAGGTTCTGCAGACAGCATTATATTCTTCTTTAGATATGCCTCCCTCTTTCCATTTTATAAACATTTTTTTCTTCCTTTTTAGCATGTGCTTAAGTTCTGTGTTCATCCATCCTGGTTTCCTTAAATGCTTCCTATTCTTCCCACTTTTCGGAATTGTTAACAACTGTGCTTTGAGAATTTCATTTTTCAAGATTTCCCATCCTTCCTGGACATTTTTGTCTTTAAGGATATCCAGCCATTGGATCCCTCCAATTCTCTTTCTGAATCCCTTAAAATCTGCCTTTCTGAAATCTAACCTTGACATCTGAGTCTTCACAGGTCTTCCGCCTCTAGTTATCCAAAATTCTAAAATAGCATGGTCGCTACCTCCTAGGGTCCCAGCCACTTTTACCTCCTCAACCATTTCCTCCCTGTTTATAAGGATTAGATCCAAGGTAGCAGTTCCCCTTGTTTTCTCCCTTACCTTTTGGAAGATAAAGTTGTCAGCAAGAGAGGATAAGAATTTCCTTGACCTGTTAGTTTTGCCTGAGAGAGATTCCCAACAAATGTCTGGATAGTTGAAATCTCCCATGACAAGTATGTCATATTTTTTGGAGAACTTGGCCATTTGATGCATAAAGAGTTCATCCATATCTTCAGCTTGCACAGGCGGCCTGTACATACAGCTTGCACAGGCGGCCTGTACATACATCCTCCTGCTCTCAATGCTGTCTGCTGTCTGCAGAGAGCGGAGGAAAAAGGGCTTATTTATATCATTAGGGTGATCCACACAGCCCCATCATAATTAATTCAGTGAGTCACATATGTATACTCACTCTCACTTTACATATCAATCGTCCTCATTAGATGATTCTTCCCTGAGGTGGGCACCACAATTCGCGCTAACTCCGCCCCCCATGACATCACAGAGCAGAGCGTCCTGGGTACAAAGCACTGACTGGTCAAAGACGCCACACTTCCGGTGAAACCAAAATGGCGGATGCCCCACTTCCGGTGACGTCTAAAAACATATTAGCCACCCTTGGAAATGCCCCACTTCCGGTAAAACCAAGATGGCGGCTGCCCCACTTCCGGTGACGTCTATAAGCCCAATAGCAGCCTTTAGGAGCGCCCCATTTCTCATAAGTGGGCCCGCATCATGCCCCACTTTCGCAGAAGCACATGCCGCGGTGCCGCCACACTACCGGTGAGCGGAACTGCATCAAGCCCCACTTTCGGGGAACACATATAGTGGTGCCGCCCCACACCCAATGAGTGGAACCGCATCATGCCACACCTCCTAAAAAGAAAGTACAGCAGTGCCGCCCACAGCAACAGCACCAAAACAACGCTGGCAAAGGGGAAATAGCATCCAATTACACAATTCACCTCCGGCAAAGCAGAGATAAATTAAAATAACATCCAGATGCAGTGCTAATTCAGTGATAAATCAGAAACAACGATTGATCACATATAAAGAGCATACAAACACCACCTAAATGGATAGCACTTCAAGGGGTCTTTAGGGGACCAAAATACATCTCACCAATGTGGTGAAATATATAAAGGGAAGGGGGAGGGAAAGACAAAAACCCTCCTCACAGATATCAAAAAGGGGAATAATGATGGATAATGTAAAGTACCAATAGGAAAAGAATATATACAAACGTACAATGCAAATCCTAATAATTGGTGACAAGAATAGTGATTTAGGCTTATAAACCAAACTTATCAGTGGATTAAAAATTGGGAGGCAAAGGAAAGAATTCAAATGAAACAATTGAAATTAATTTGCTCATTAAGGCCTTTAGGTGTTACCGTATCCAAATAGAAGATCCATTTAGCCTCACATTGTAACAACAACTGATCCCAGTTGCCGCCTCTCTGTGGTTTAAAGACTCTATCAATCGCAGTGAAAGTAAGGCACGTAATCTGTCCATCATGCATACCATGAATATGCCTTGAGATAGAAGTGTCTCTTTTACGTGTTATGTCTCCCACATGTTCACCGATCCTTCTCCTGAATTCACGAATTGTCTTTCCAACATACTCTGACCCACACTTACAAGTGACTTTATAAATGACGCCCTTGGTGCTACAATTCATAAAGTGTTTGATGGTATATTTCTTACCAGTCACGATGCTAGCAAAGGTCTTAGTGACACCAATGTGTGAACAAGCCACACAATGGCCACACTTAAAGCAGCCCGTGACATCACTATGGAGCCATGTTTTGTTCACTGGAGATGAAAAATGACTCCGCACCAATCTATCCTTCAAAGAGCGTGCTTTCCTATATGTAATCATAGGGGAGGCACTCAAGTATGGAGAAACATCATTGTCCATCTGTAAGATGGACCAATGCTTCTTAATGATGTTCCTCACAGGGACTGCACCATTGTCATATGTGGTTATGAATCTGAGGGTATCATTATCCGGAGGCTTTACACTGCCAGTACTCAACAATTCAGATCGTCTGCTGTCCTTAGCTCCTTGATAGGCCTGCTTCAACACATATTTTGGGTAACCCCTGTTTAAAAATCTATCCCTCAGATCCCTCGCTTGGGATTCAAAACTCAACATATCAGAGCAATTCCTCCGAACCCTGAGATATTGTCCCTTAGGGATGGCTTTTTTCAAATGTTGGGGATGATGGCTACCCCAATGCAATAAGGAGTTTGTTGATGTCGGTTTCCTATATGTCGAAGTCACTATTTCCCCTTTCTCATCCTTTTCAATCAAAATATCAAGAAAGGGCAGTCTCGATGTCTCAATAACTGAAGTGAAAAACAGGCCTATAGCATTATGATTAAGAGCGACAACAAATTCCTTAAATTCCTCAACAGAGCCCCTCCATACAACGAAAATGTTGTCTATGTACCGTGTCCATAGCTCAGGGACACGGCACATAGACGACCCCTCATCCTCATCACCACCAAAAACCAAGGTCTCCTCCCACCAGCCGAGGAGGAGGTTAGCATAAGCCGGTGCACAGGGGCTCCCCATAGCGGTCCCCCTCAGCTGGTGGTAGACCTTGTGATTGAAGACAAAAAAATTCTTGGTATGGCAGAACCGAAGGAGCTGCAAGACAAGGAGATTATGTTCCCGATACTGACACCCTCTCATGTTGAGAAAGTATGACACCGCTTCCAGACCATACACATGCGGAATGGATGAATACAATGCCTCAACATCAATACTGGCAAGATGAGCCTTAGGGTCAACACTAAGCCCATCCAATCGACGGAGGAAATCCGGTGTATCTTTAACAAAAGATTGTAATGAGGAAACAAAGGGAGACAAAATCTGATCTAAATAGATTCCTACATTTTGACAAAGACTACCCACTCCCGAGACAATCGGTCTGCCTTTAAGGGGATTAAGTCCCTTATGTACCTTGGGTAAACAATAAAAGGTGGCAGTAATTGGATGTTTCGGGAGCATAAATTCAAATTCCGTTTTATTAATGAGCTTTTTACTCATAGCCTCTAATAGGATCTGTTGCAATTCTTCTCGATATACATTCATGGGATTGTATGTCAACACCTCATATGTGTCACCATCAGAAAGGATAGCATCACACATCTGCTGGTAATGATCGACTCCCAGGACGACAACATTGCCACCCTTATCTGAGGGTTTAATCACAATGCTGTCGTCCTGTTCCAGACGCGCAATTGCATCCATTTCCTCCTTAGAGCAATTATAATGGCAATAGAGCCGATCCTGTGAAAGCTTAATTAAATCGTCAGTGACTAGATTAGAAAAAACATCAATCGCGGACAGATCACCAGTCAATGGTGGCATTTTCGTACTTCTATTTCTCAATTCAGTAAAAGGACCTTGACCCAAAATGTTAGGATCAGTCTCTGAGAGAGAGTTGAGCAACCTGACATCAGGTAACATATCTTCCGGAATGCCCAACTCCAAACTTACACGAGAATCTTGTTTCTGGTAGAACTTCTTCCACCTAACTTTACGTAAAAACAAATTAAGATCCTTCACTGTACGGAAAAGATCAAAATCCGTATTAGGGACAAATGAAAGACCCTTACTCAATACAGATCTTTCAGCACCATCAATCAACCTCTCTGAAAGGTTAATAATCTGAATATCCTGAGAAAGGGACAAATCATTAGATGCACAACTCATCACTTCTTGGATTGTGGTGGTCTGTTCCTTAGGGCATAAACTTGGTCTAAAAAATGTCCACTAGATGTATCAGATCTATCAGAAGGACCCCGTGAGCCTCGACCCCTGCCCCGCCCTCTGTTTCTCCCTCTATTAGCACAACTTCTACTTTCTGATTCGGAAAAGTCCGTATCTGTTGAAGAGAGTTCAGTATCTCTATCGGGGCCACCTATACGTGGGGTTAGAACTAGATAGGCTTTATTATCTTTGAAATCTTGAACGTCTCGCAAATACTGCTTGTGCTTTCTCTCCTTAAGATGATACTGAAAACGTTCAATATATGTCTGAAGCTTTGTTTCTTTTAAACCAAAGTCTGTTTCAGTGGAAAATTTCTTGGTAACCTCAATATGTTCTTTAAGCTTTTCATTCAATAAACTCAGGGTAGCCTTCTCTTCATCTAGCAGCAATTGCATAAAGCGTAAAGAGCTCTCAGTGGCTTCACGTTCCCATTTAAGTACAAAGGCTGGATTCTTATGTCTATTACCAGCCAATAGGTTAATTCTTAAATGCCGAGGGACGATCTTAGCCTTAAGATAGCTTTCTAGGCTTTGTACTTTCCACCAGGAAGTAATTTGATCCCGATATACCTGCTGCAGCTCTTTAAAAGCAACGTTAAATGTAGGAAGATATTTCCTTTGCGTAAAGGTATTTTCAGAGAAAACCTCCTTGGCCTCTGATAACCAATTTTCAGTGTTTAGACCCACAGATAAAAAACCTGCCATATCACTTCCACAAAAATCAATATACAGCAAAAAAATGCCAATAGTGATCAGAAATTGACAATTATTTCTTACCCAAAAATGTATAATGTATAACAGCAAGTAAGATAAAATATAACTTTTAATGTATAACTTAAAAAGTACCACACCTAAAGTGTCACCAAAAAATGATTAAAATGAGATGCCCATACATTGGGTGATCCCTAAGGGATAATAGTATATACCCAAAAGCATCAGATAGGAATATAGAACGCAGCTGGTATAACATCCAAGCAGCAATCTATATATATTGGATACAGCATAAAGAATAGCAACAAAATGCCATAGCCAAATACACTCATATGTTTATATATACTGGCTAGACCAAAAAAAGGGGAGGAGGTTCATAGCCACCAGTAGATGAGAATAATAAAAGCAACAATCTCACCAATATTTTGCAGACGGTCAGGAGTCTCCAGGGATACTCATCGTATATATGGGAAGGCAGCAGTGGGAGTACAATACCCTGTCACATCCCTCATAGGCTGACCATTACCTGATCCCCAGACTCCTGCCCTGACAAGGGCAGTCCACAACTAGCCCTAGATTGCACAAGCCCTACACTTTCCCTTCAAGGAGCGTCCCAACGCGTTTCATCCAAGTAATTCTTCAGGGGACTAACTTGTTCAAAAGTGCCACAGTGCTAAAGCTAAGAGACATACATCCTCCTGCTCTCAATGCTGTCTGCTGTCTGCAGAGAGCGGAGGAAAAAGGGCTTATTTATATCATTAGGGTGATCCACACAGCCCCATCATAATTAATTCAGTGAGTCACATATGTATACTCACTCTCACTTTACATATCAATCGTCCTCATTAGATGATTCTTCCCTGAGGTGCGCGCCACAATTCGCGCTAACTCCGCCCCCCATGACATCACAGAGCAGAGCGTCCTGGGTACAAAGCACTGACTGGTCAAAGACGCCACACTTCCGGTGAAACCAAAATGGCGGATGCCCCACTTCCGGTGACGTCTAAAAACATATTAGCCACCATTGGAAATGCCCCACTTCCGGTAAAACCAAGATGGCGGCTGCCCCACTTCCGGTGACGTCTATAAGCCCAATAGCAGCCTTTGGGAGCGCCCCATTTCTCATAAGTGGGCCCGCATCATGCCCCACTTTCGCAGAAGCACATGCCGCGGTGCCGCCACACTACCGGTGAGCGGAACCGCATCAAGCCCCACTTTCGGGGAACACATATAGTGGTGCCGCCCCACACCCAGAAACAACGGATTTGCATTGTACGTTTGTATATATTCTTTTCCTATTGGTACTTTACATTATCTATCATTATTCCCCTTTTTGATATCTGTGAGGAGGGTTTTTGTCTTTCCCTCCCCCTTCCCTTTATATATTTCACCACATTGGTGAGATGTATTTTGGTCCCCTAAAGACCGCTTGAAGTGATATCCATTTAGGTGGTGTTTGTATGCTCTTTATATGTGATCAATCGTTGTTTCTGATTTATCACTGAATTAGCACTGCATCTGGATGTTATTTTAATTTATCTCTGCTTTGCCGGAGGTGAATTGTGTAATTGGATGCTATTTCCCCTTTGCCAGCGTTGTTTTGGTGCTGTTGCTGTGGGCGGCACTGCTGTACTTTCTTTTTAGGAGGTGTGGCATGATGCGGTTCCACTCATTGGGTGTGGGGCGGCATCACTATATGTGTTCCCCGAAAGTGGGGCTTGATGCGGTTCCGCTCACCGGTAGTGTGGCGGCACCGCGGCATGTGCTTCTGCGAAAGTGGGGCATGATGCGGGCCCACTTATGAGAAATGGGGCGCTCCTAAAGGCTGCTATTGGGCTTATAGACGTCACCGGAAGTGGGGCAGCCGCCATCTTGGTTTTACCGGAAGTGGGGCATTTCCAAGGGTGGCTAATATGTTTTTAGACGTCACCGGAAGTGGGGCATCCGCCATTTTGGTTTCACCGGAAGTGTGGCGTCTTTGACCAGTCAGTGCTTTGTACCCAGGACGCTCTGCTCTGTGATGTCATGGGGGGCGGAGTTAGCACGAATTGTGGCGTGCACCTCAGGGAAGAATCATCTAATGAGGACGATTGATATGTAAAGTGATAGTGAGTATACATATGTGACTCACTGAATTAATTATGATGGGGCTGTGTGGATCACCCTAATGATATAAATAAGCCCTTTTTCCTCCTCCGCTCTCTGCAGACAGCAGACAGCATTGAGAGCAGGAGGATGTATGTCTCTTAGCTTTAGCACTGTGGCACTTTTGAACAAGTTAGTCCCCTGAAGAATTACTTGGATGAAACGCGTTGGGACGCTCCTTGAAGGCAAAGTGTAGGGCTTGTGCAATCTAGGGCTAGTTGTGGACTGCCCTTGTCAGGGCAGGAGTCTGGGGATCAGGTAATGGTCAGCCTATGAGGGATGTGACAGGGTATTGTACTCCCACTGCTGCCTTCCCATATATACGATGAGTATCCCTGGAGACTCCTGACCGTCTGCAAAATATTGGTGAGATTGTTGCTTTTATTATTCTCATCTACTGGTGGCTATGAACCTCCTCCCCTTTTTTTGGTCTAGCCAGTATATATAAACATATGAGTGTATTTGGCTATGGCATTTTGTTGCTATTCTTTATGCTGTATCCAATATATATAGATTGCTGCTTGGATGTTATACCAGCTGCGTTCTATATTCCTATCTGATGCTTTTGGGTATATACTATTATCCCTTAGGGATCACCCAATGTATGGGCATCTCATTTTAATCATTTTTTGGTGACACTTTAGGTGTGGTACTTTTTAAGTTATACATTAAAAGTTATATTTTATCTTACTTGCTGTTATACATTATACATTTTTGGGTAAGAAATAATTGTCAATTTCTGATCACTATTGGCATTTTTTTGCTGTATACGACTGTATGTTATAAAATCTGTGAAGCCCTTGGGGGTTCAATGTTCTCACCACGCATCTAGATAAGTTCCTTGGGGGGTCTAGTTTCCAAAATGGTGTCATTTGGGGGGGGTTTCCACTGTTTTGGTACATCAGGAGTTTTCCAATCGCGACATGGTGTCCAATCTCAATTCCAGCCAAAAACGTCAAATGGCGCTGCTTCCCTTCCGAGCTCTGCCATGCGCCCAAATAGTGGTTTACCCCCATATGTGGGGTGTCAGCGTACTCAGGACAAATTGCCCATAACTTTTAGGGTCCTGTTACCCTTGGGAAAATTAAAATTGGGGGTGAAAAGATCATTTTTGTGGAAAAAATATGATTTTTTAATTGTACCGCTGTACGTTATAAACTTCTGTGAAGCCCTTGTGGGTTCAAAGTTCTCACCACATATCTAGATAAGTTCTTGGGGAGGTCTAGTTTCCAAAATGGGGTCACTTGTGGGGGATTTCCACTGTTTAGGTACATCAGGGGCTCTCCAAACGTGACATGGCGTCCGATCTGAATTCCAGCCAATTTTGCATTGAAAAAGTCAAACGGCGCTCCTTCCCTTCTGAGCTCAGCCATGCGCCGAAATAGTGGTTCCCCCCACATATCAGGTATCAGCGTACTCAGGACAAATTGCACAATAAATTTTGCAGTCCAATTTCTCCTGTTACCCTTGGTAAAATAAAAAAAATTGAACCTGAAGTATTTTTTTGTGAAAAAAAGTTAAATGTTCATTTTTTTTTAAATATTCAAAAAATTCCTGTGACGCACCTAAAGGGTTAATAAACTTCTTGAATGTGGTTTTGAGCACCTTAAGGGGTGAAGTTTTTAGAATGGTGTCACTTTTTGGTATTTTCTATCATATAGATCCCTCAAAGTGGCTTCAAATGTGATGTGGTCCATAAAAATAAAATGGTGTTGCAAAAATGAGAAATCGCTAGTCAATTTTTAACCCTTATAACTTCCTAACAAAAAAAAATTTTGGTTCCAAAATTGTGCTGATATAAAGTAAACATGTGGAAAATGTTACTTTTCAAGTTTTTTGTGTGCCGTATCTCTGTGATTTAAGGGCATAAAAATTCAAAGTTGGAAAATTGCGAAATTTTCTAAATTTTTGCCAAATTTCCATTTTTTTCACAAATAAACGCAAGTTATTTAAATGAAATTTTACCACTAACATGAAGTACAATATGTCACGAGAAAACAATGTCAGTATAACCGGGATCCATGGAAGCGTTTCAGAGTTATTACCTCATAAAGGGACAGTGGTCAGAATTGTAAAAATTGGCCTGGTCATGAACGTGCAAACCACCCTTGGGGCTTAAGGGGTTAATTATATAGTCAACTTAGCCGTGGTCTTTTGGCGTAGCAGTCGCTGGGCCCAGTTGCTGAGGCGTTGATGAAGTCTTCGCGCGCCCCGGCGCTGTGATGACACGGGAACCCCACAGGCCCCGGCGGAGCCCCTGGACGGATAGGCCGCAGCCCCCGGACTGGGGCAAGCGGCAGCGACGTGGGGTGGTGAAGGGCAGGCCACCTGCGCAGCTGACGGCTGCGGCGGGGGGATCCGTGGCAAGCAGAGGCTCGGCCCCTGCTGCGGACAGGAGCGGGACAGTGGTGGCTACCGATGGCAGTGTACTCGCCGCGGCCACCAGTGAGAGCAGGGCGGCTGTGGGTGGTGAGGAACAGGCCACAGCCCCGGGCTGGAGCGAGGCGGCAGCGGCCGCGGGCGACCGCGGGTAGGCCGCAGCCGCAGACTGAGGTGAGGTGGCAGTGGCCGCGGGTAGAACTGGGGCCGCAGAGGCCGCGGGCTGGAGCGGGGCAGCAAGTCTCATGATCGTCTTGGTGCCGTCCCTCTGGAGTCCTCAGTGAGCGTCTTCCCTGGCACTGGTAAGTCGCTCTAGCTTTCAGTCGCTCCCCCGGTCTCCTCCTGCCTCTGTCCCGGTCTGCTGACTCATCTCCATGGGAATTTCCTGCCCCCTTTATATTGGTCCCTCCCCCAGCTCATCTGTCTGTCACAGCTGTCCGTCCCCGAACTCTGTCCCCCAGGAATGACTTCCCCCGGAACCCAGATGACGGCTCCCTTGGTTCTGGCCTGACACTCGATGGGGGCCGTTCCTCCCACACTCCCCTGCCCTGTATGCTCGCAAGTCCTCGGGCGAGGGTTTTCGTAGGCTCGGGTTAGTTTTATGGGACGACAGTCCTTGTCACCATACGAACTGGTCCTGTTCGTAACGTTCAGAGGGTTTGCCAGCTGTTGACCGCTCGGAGTGTCGAAGCTCGGGTGTAGTGGAGTCTTCTGGGGTGATGGAGGGTGGTCGAATAGTTGGTTCTGGTGGGATTCCCGGGTCTACTGTAGTGCCACTACTGGGGTGACCCGCAGATGCGACGGGGAAGTCCTCTTCGTCATCCAGGTCCCAGACTGTGGGCGGGGGGTCGGGGACCTGAGGGGTCGGTTCGAGCTGCGGGGGATCAGTAGACGTACAAGGCCGTAACATGTTACGGTGCACAACCCGAGTGAGAGGCGCGTTGTTTCCTTCAGATTGTATTTCGTACACAGGCCTGTCGGGGCTTATCCGACGCAACACTCGGTACGGGTTCATCTCCCACCGTGGTTCTAACTTGTTTTGGGGACGTTGATCAAGTACGAGTACCCGATCCCCAGTCTGAAAGTCAATGGGTGGGGGCAGTGCTCCCCCCGGGTGTTCTAGGTCCTGGAGCTTTGTATGGACGATTTGGTGGAGGGTCTGCAGCCGCTGCTGGTGGTTTTGGACCCACGAGGATACCCAGGTCCAGGGTTGGGGTTCCTCCGGGTTCAATTCCACCTCCGCAATCCCCTTGCCTTCCCATCCGAATAGCAATGAGTAGGGGGTGTAACCAGTCACTCGATGCACCCGATTGTTATATACCCACACCAGCTCAGGGACATATTCAGGCCAGCGGGTCTTGCGGTCGCTCTCCAGGGTGCCCAGCTTTTGGATTAGTGTACGATTGAATCGCTCGCAGGCTCCGTTTCCCTGCGGGTGGTACGGCGTAGTCCGAGATTTATCGATACCATAAAGATGATGTAGCTCTTCCATGACTTTTCCCAAGATGCACGCTCCTTGGTCCGAATGTATTCATTGCGGACAGCCGTACACTTGGTTAAAGTTTTTACAAATCGCATAGGCGGCCGACTCCGCTGTTTGGTCTCGGGTGGGGGTGACCACGGTGAACTTGGTGAAATGGGCCACCATAACGAGACAATGTTCATACCTCTGATAGGCAGGACTTATGGTCAGATAGTCCACCGTAAGAAGCTCCAGAGGGGCTGATGTTACAATAGTCTGCACCGGGGCTTGTTGCGTGGGGGGTTTAGCGAGCTCGCACGGGCGGCAAGTTCGGCAAACTTCTTCTACAACAGCGTGCAAGCGTGGGTGGTACACTATCTGCTGCAACCATTGTAAAGTCTTTTGAGCAGCAAAATTGGCCCCCTTCTCATGGGCTTCCCGGGCCAGTTGGCTGAGATGGGTTCCGGGCACGATCACCTGCCATATCGTAGCTGACGTGGTTCGTGACATGGCTTTTCGATATAAAAGTCCCTTTTTGATGATTAGCTTTTACCACTGGTGCAATATCAGCAACATATCTTGGGTCAAAGTCTGTCTCTGTGAGCCCGTGGGCAATTTACCGGTGGCCACCCATCAGCGCAGGAGTCCAACTTCTGTATCTTCCTGTTGCTGCTGAATCTATTTGTCGCGGGGTTGTTCTAGTATCCCTCCTAGGGGTCCCGGATAAGGCGCTTCTTGCGTGTTGACTGTAAGCGCGGCGGTGTTGTGGGTGAACGGCGTCTCTTCTGCTTCTAATTCGTCATCTCGATTTCTCCCTGGGGTGGTGTGTCGGATTCTGGAGAGCGCGTCAGCTCCCCGTTTGTAGATGATCTTATAATTGAATTTGGCCATCCGAGCCACCCACCGCTGCTCCAAGGCCCCCCAGTTTGGCAATCTCCAAATGGGCTAGCGGGTTGTTATCGGTCCACACTACTACTTCGGAGCCCGCCAGATACTCTGCGAATCGTTCCGTCATTGCCCATACTACCGCGAGGAGCTCGAGCTTAAAGGAACTGTAATTGTTGTGCAGCGACTGGCTACCGTAGGCTATCACTTTCTCCCGGCCGTCCTGCACCTGTGACAACACAGCTCCTAGTCCCTGGAGGCTCCCGTCAGTATGCAGGATGAACGGTTGCAAGAAATCCGCATGTGCCAATACCGGGGCGTCTGAGAGGGCAGCTTTGAGATCTCAAAACGCATCTTCTTGCAGTTGCTGCACTGGATCTTCCGTCCATTCACCCCGGTGGGAGCCCTCTTCAGCAGGTCTTGCAGGGCTCGGGCTCGGCGTGCAAAATTCTTCACGAACCGACGGTAGTAGCCGGCCAACCTCAAGAAGGCCCGCTCGTCTTTCACCGTCTCGGGGATACGCCACCCCTGGACGGCAGCGACCTTTTCCAGGGATGGTCGGACGCCCTCCGCCGAGATGGTATGCCCCAGGTATTCTATCTGGGTGCGGAACAGGTGGCATTTCTGGGGCTTTACCTTTAACCCGTACTTCTGCAGCCGGCCGGGCACCTGCCCCAACCGCCTCAGGTGGTCCTCGAACATGGCGGAATAGATGATAATATCGTCCAGGTTTATCAACGTGGCTTCAAAGTTGAGGTCTCCTAGTCACCGCTCCATCAACTGCTGAAAGGTTCATGGGGTGTTGGCCAGCCTAAACGGCATCCGATTGAACTCGAGCAGTCCCATGGGAAGGATAAATGCCGTCTTGGCCCTGTCTTCCTCCAACATCGGCAACTGCCAGTACCCACTGGCCAGGTCTAGAGTTGAAAAGTACGTCGCGTTCCCCAAGGCGGACAGAGACTCTTCTATGCGGGGCAGTGGATATGAATCCTTGATGGTGCAGGTGTTCAACTTCCGATAATCCACGCAAAAACGCAGAGTGCCATCTTCTTTCCGAACCAGCACAATAGGGGCCGCCCAGGGGCTCTGGCTTTCTCGTATGACCCCCTTCCGGAGCATTTGGGCTAATAGAGTTTTCACTTCCTGGTATAGCTGCGGTGGTATTTGCCGATATCGCTCCCGGATGGGGGCCGCTCCTGCCGTGGGGATCCCATGCGTGATGGCCGTGGTACATCCGAAGTCGTCCTTGTGGCTGGTGAAGACAGTGTGAAATTGTCCAAGAAGTGTCTCTATTTGGAGAAGCTGGGCTGGCGCTAGGACGGAGAGTTCGGCCCGCATTCTCTCCAGGATGGCTCGACCTTTCTCTTGGGCAGAGGAGGCGGCAGTCTGTTGGGTCCGTACCGTTACTGCCCAGGGATCTTCGGGTTGCACCCTCAACTGGACTGCTGGGTCCGGCAGCATCTCCTCCAATGGCCTTACTAGTTTGGCCATTTCGGCCCGGGGCTTCAGGGCGATATCTTGATCTTCCAGGTTGACACAACGCACCAAAACGGTACCTTCCCGCACTGTGGCCAGGGAGCGGGCCACCAGGATGCCAGGGTGCAGGCGCTCTGAGCAACATGGTTCCACCTGCACCTCCACGCCCTCAAGTGGCATCGGGGCGCGGATCGGAAGCACGAGCGGGGGGGCCGCCGGCGCGATAACCTTGCCCAGCTCCTCACCCTCCTGACACTCCTGGAGTACTCGCGCCTCCCGCACCAACCGCTGGAAGACCTGCCCCTGGGCTGTGCGAGAACCCCACTGACTTAGGGTCTCCTGCGTGGAATTGTTGAGGAGTAGATTGCCGAACTCCCGCAGTATGTTCATGCCCAAGATGATCGGATGACGGTTGTTAGTCTCTCCTTGGGTTAGGACCACTCCCCGGCGGCCGAGGGATTTACCACACAATATTTCTCTTTTAGTTTGGAATCTGTCAGCATACACCTTATCATTTCAGTCAGAATTCTGTTTTTCCTTTCTACTACTCCATTTTGTTCAGGTATATATGGAACAGTCTTTTGATGTTCTATACCATTATGTCTTAAGTAGTTTTCTATTTCGTGTACTGTAAATTCACCTCCATTATCACTTCTAATGACAATTGGCTTCCTCTGAAACTTGTTATTCGACTTTGTCACGTAGTCTGCTAGTTTATTGAAAACTTCACTTTTGTTCTTGATCAAGTATGTGACTGTATATCTTGAATAGTCATCTATAAAAGTCACCATATATCTATTGCCTCCTGATGTAGTCACTTTCATGGGTCCACATATGTCAGTATGCACCAAATCAAGTGGTCTTGTGCTTTTTGTTTCACTTTCTTTAGGAATAGATATCTTTGTGGCTTTAGATTTTATACAACATTCACATCTTGCAATAATTGAGCAATCAGATATCAATAGATCCTTTGTCAATTCTTTCCTTTGTAGCTCCATTATACTTTCAGGATGTCTGTGTCCTAGACGTCTATGCCAAATGTGAATACAATTCTTGTTATCATGTGTACACAACTTCATCTGTTCCTTTAATGTGTCTAGATGATATAATTGTTCATCTGCCTTGACATTGGTTATTATCTTATTTCCTACTAGGATTGTTCATTCATCATCTTTGAACTTTACAGTAAGTCCTTTAGCTGTTAGACATTTTAAAGATAACAATCCCCCTTTTAATCCTGGAACGTATAACACATCCTGTAAAAGTATTTTTGAATCATGCCCAAAGTTGTTAGAACAGTTTAGCGTTCCTTGTCCAACACCTTCTGCAGTTATTTTGCTTCCATCTGCAAGATAAATGGCTTCCTTCTTATTTAAATCAAGTTCAGTAAAGAAATTTTTATTACTTGTCATGTGACTTGTTGCTCCTGAGTCAATAAACCAACCAAATGATGATTTCTTATCAGTTACTTTAAATGAGCCATTCCAATTATTCACAGAGCAGATTACATGGGATAACTGTCATGCCCGTCATGTCAGATATGCCGCATGACCCCTGGAGCGGTGTGCACACGCACCTCATGACTATTGTGCTGAGTGATTCCTGGAGCAGTAATGCACGTGCACCTCATGACTGTTGTGCTGTGTCACTCTTGGAGCAGTGTGCATGCGCACCTCACCTCATGGCTGCATGCCGTGGCTGTGTGTGCGCCCGTCCATGCTCTGCCTGCTGTGATCGTCTCTATGGTCCAGCAGAATCTGATCCATCAATCCTCTCTCTATGGTCCTGGAGGCCCTGATCATGTGACCCTCTCTATGGGCCAGCAGAATATGATCCAGCAATCCTCTCTCTGGCCCTGGAGGCCCTGATCATGTGACCCTCTCTATGGTCCAGCAGAATCTGATCCAGCAATCCTCTCTATGGTCCTGGAGGACCCGACCATGTGATCCTCTCTCTATGGTCCAGCAAAACCTGATCCAGCAATCCACTCTTGAGGATTGAACCGGAAGTTCTCCTGGTCCTGACCCGGAAGTGCAGGTGCTAATGCCCTATATCAGACCGCCCCTTCCTATGGTCGGGGCCTGAGTATTGTGTTGCTTCCCTGCTAGGCTGCTTGGTCTGCTCGGTTGCTCCCTGTATTCCGTGCCCCTGAACTTTCCCTGTCGTGCATCTTTGCACACGCTAAGTGCTTGTACTTTGTCTGGTGTCCTGTGTTTGTCCTTAGATAAATGGAAGAGAAAAAGTGCTACCGTAATTATGCACACTACACCATAATACAACAAAGTAAAGTAAACACAGCTTTTATTGGCCCACAAAATGAAAAGTGCAAATTAAAAACAATTTAAAACAGGGACTCCAAAGTAGGTACCTGCCAGAGCATGGAGAGAAAAAAATATATATAGCCAAACATAATAAATATCACAAAACTGGATATGAATATGCCCAAATACAATACAAAATCATGGTAAACCTAACAAATAATATTAGGAAGGTCAGAGGGTTGAATGCAATAGTCAGTAAAAAGACCTTAGCAGTTCACAAGTAATGACCCACAGCATAAGATGAAAAAGGAATGGATTATGCATGAAGACCCATGAGGTCTAAAAGAAGGGAAGCTGCAATAGGATCAAAAGAGGTCATTTGGGCTGGGAAAAATATGCCCAAGTAAATGAGGTACACATAATGATGCACCTCAACCCCAAAAACAGAGGAAACTAATAGAACCCCCCAACAAACCCCCAGGCATAGAGCATAATGCAGCAAAGAGGTTTACCAAGAAAAATCCATCCATGCATAAATGAAACGGCAAGACCCACGGAGGAGCCCCAAAGAATGGCCCCACGCGTTACGCCGTATCAGGTACGGCTTCGTCAGGGGAAGTACCAAGGTTGTGGCCCAACAGCATATAAATACCTTTAGTAATTAGAAAGGGAAACCACACCGGTGTGAAGAACCCAGGAGCGAACATGGAGAGGGCGCGCCAGCCGGAAGTAGGAGGAGTGAAACGAGCAGACGTCTCCGTCTCACCGTGACAAGGGCGCATGCGTCCAGTGGGATGCAAACCACAGACGCTGGAACGCAAGCGATCGGGGGCCAGGAAGTATTCCTGCATTCGTAGCACATGCGTAAGTCGCCAAGCAATATCAAAAAGGCAACTACGCCAGGGAAGGTTCCCGCATCTACAGGGCACACACTAAACGCCAAACAGGCAAATAAGCCAGAAAAATTCCTATGCCAATAGCGCAAGTGTTAAGCGCCAAAGAGTAT
Organism: Dendrobates tinctorius; assembly: GCF_039654945.1. Taxonomy (NCBI): domain Eukaryota; kingdom Metazoa; phylum Chordata; class Amphibia; order Anura; family Dendrobatidae; genus Dendrobates; species Dendrobates tinctorius. The sequence goes on from NW_027361930.1 coordinate 709,689, forward strand.
ACGACAGGGCAAGACCTAAGCCTCTGCAAGGACAAATACAGGGCAACATGACATAGAACGGACACACCGAATCACACCACAAACATGGTTTGGATATATATATATTATTTTTTTTTGTCTCCATGCTCTAGCAGGTACCTACTTTGGAGTCCCTGTTTTAAATTGTTTTTAATTTGCACTTTTCATTTTGTGTGCCAATAAAAGCTGTGTTTACTTTACTTTGTTGTATTATGGTGTAGTGTGCATAATTCCGGTAGCGCTTTTTCTCTTCCATTTATCATTGTTCAAATTGCTACTTGTGTTGCACCTCCCATTACTTTTGTTATAGTGGTGCGCCCTATTCCCCATTTATACTGCTCCATGCCTTGGGCCTGCCCCTTTGTGGGAGGCCTTTTCTTTAGGGCAGCACATATTCTATTATGAGTGTTTTCTTTATTATTTGTATTTACAATATCATTTGTTCTTGCATTTGTTATATTATTGCAGATCACTGGTTTATTTGACGGGTTCTATCGGTGTGGATTTTTATCCCAGTTTCAGCATGGATTGGGATGTCAGGGTTGCAGCTTAGCGGGCTCAGTCTTCTAATATCTTCTCATCTTCCGATATTGATCCACCCAGTTCAGATTTTTCCCAGTTGTCATCGGAGTTGATTGCCACGCATAAAACTGGCATTCGTGTATGGTGGAACATACGAAGTTTAGAAGAATATATTAAAATGAATATAGTCCCTCGAGGCCTCAGAATTCCCATATATCCAGCTTGGGAACCTTCGGTCAGCTTCCGTTCTACATGGGAAAAAGGTCTCTTGCGTCGCTCGAGCATCATCATGAATATGCTCTTAGAGCATGATAGAGAATTACTTGTAGCCACTAAAAATAAGATCAAGGAATTAGAAATAAAGCTGACCACGTTTGATGAGGCTACCCAGGTGCAGCCCTTCAAGTCGAAACTTAAGGATATCCTGGATAAGTACGACAAGGAGGTCACATATAGGAAGAGATCTAAATTTCAGAGAGACAGGAGGGATTTTGAATCACAACGGGCCTTCCAGTGGAAGCATCAAGGCAACCAGAGAATGGTTAATCCGACTAAGAAACGTGTTGATGACATACGGGATGCTGGACGGACCACTGACCATACATCGGGCAGCGATTTTTTATCTTCGTCCGAAAGCGACATAGATCCCGGGTCAGAAGGGGGCAGAAACGGCAATCCAATCTTTACAAGAACCACCAGATACAGGGGACGCAGGACGCCGTATCAAAATCAATCCAGGAATTTTCGCAGATAACACCTTTTCAGACTTGTGGGGGTGAGTCTATTGATGTACCGATGCATAATGACACCTTACATATTATTAATTTGACTGACATAGTACTCACACCCACTGAAATCTCTGTTTTGCAAAGGGGCCTAGCTTTTTCTCCTGTTCAGCCTCTTGACAAATTTACTCTCATCAAAGATCTCTATCTGTTTTGCAGAAATTTGGTTTTTAAGGTCTTGCATCAAAAACCACAGATGTTGGATAATTTGGATCCAACCGACAGACAAGTTCTACAGGACCTATTGGATTTACTTCAGGAGGATTCTTCTAGTGTGGGTAAGAAACGCTTTCCCTATAAGACCAAGTCTACTACGACTCCCCCCTTCTCACTGGTTCCAGCTATTCGTATATTCTTTGAGTTGGTTAAGAAGGATATTTTATCCCTGTCCTCCTCTGGCTCTTTTCATCATAATCTTAGCTCCGTTGAAAGATCGGCTATCTCTAACCTTAGGTCTAATAAGGAGTTTGTTATTAAAGAGGCTGACAAAGGAGGGAATGTGGTTTTGTGGTCACACGAACTCTATCTTGAGGAAGCACATCACCAACTTAATAATAATAGATTCTATCGTAAATTGCCTTCGGACCCTACAGGGTTGTTTTCAATCAAACTGAGGAGATTGCTGGACAAGGCTCTTGATCTTGGTATCATCAACCATCAAGAGTTCAAATTTTTGTGGGTTGAGCAGCCTATTACACCAACCTTCTACATGCTGCCAAAGGTGCACAAAAATCTGCACAAACCTCCTGGTCGCCCGATTGTGGCAAGCATCGGTAGCCTCTGTGAGAAGGCATGTGTTTATGTAGACTATTTTCTTCAACCCCTAGTTAAGGAGTTACCATCCTCTGTCTAGGATACTTCACACTTCCTCTGGATTTGCCAGGACATCGAACTACCGCCTGGGTCTATTCTTGTTACATGTGATGTGGAATCCTTGTATTCCAATATTGCACATTCCGATGGTATCTCAGCGGTCCTGTATTTCCTTGACTCACTAACCAACTCAGATAGAATGCATGATTCACTAGTCATTGATCCATTGGATTTTATTTTAAAACATAATTTCTTTTTATTTGATAGATCATTTTATCTGCAGATTTCTGGTGTGGCCATGGGGGTGAGGTGTGCCCCGGCCCTGGCGAACCTTTTCTTGGGTTGGTGGGAAGCTACAATTGTCTTTCCATCTGAGTGGTTCAAGCAGAAAGTCCATTATTGGTCGCGTTATATAGATGACGTGTTTTTTGCCTGGTTAGGTACTGAAGAGGAGTGCCAATGTTTTATTAAGGATCTCAATTGAAATACGCTTAATATTCTTTTAACCTATTCCATGTCCTCTTCCTCAGTGACCTTCTTGGATCTTCATGTGTCTTTGGAGCATGGCAAAATTCATACTACCTTGTTTCGTAAACCTACGGCAACGAATAGTCTCTTGGATTATCGTACCTTCCACCCATTGCACACAAAGAATGGTGTCCCCACTGTTCAGTTCTTAAGGCTTAGAAGAAACTGTATTAATTATGATGATTTCCTTGTGAAGCCTCTAAGTTAACGGACCGTTTTAAAAACAGGAACTATCCTCGCAGAATCATTTCAACAGCGTATCAACGGGCCAGGACTGAATCACAAAGTTCTTTGCTAATTCCAAGCTGGAGATTTGTGGATCAAAACCCACGGTTCATTACAAGATACAATTCTCATTGGACCCAGGTAAGAGGAATCCTACAAAAACACTGGGGCATATTGACTACAGATCTTCAAACATCCAATATAATCAGTGATCGTCCTCTTCTAACAGCGAGAAGAGCACCAAATCTCAAAGATTTGCTCACTAGGAGCCATTATGTTAGGCAATCTGTGAGGCTTAATCGGGGTATTTCCTTGAGGGGTTCCTTTGCATGTGGTAATTGCAATGTGTGTCCATACATGTGTTCCACCAGGGGGTCTTTTTACACCCTATTAATGGCGAGGTTCATAAGCTCCATGATTATATTAATTGCAAGACTAGCCAAGTGGTTTATGCCTTGGTGTGCCCTTGCCCACAGGTGTATGTGGGTCAAACGTCACAGCAGCTGCGACGCAGAATCCGGAAGCACTTCTCCACTATCAACTTGGCCGCCTCTGATGCATTCAAAGGTAAAACTCTCACCTTGGTGGCATCACATTTTTTTACCCATCATTCAGGGAGGCTAAATAACATACAGGTAGTAGGGCTACATAGAATCAGGATTTCCAATAGGGGGGTTGCTCCAAGAAGTTACTGTTACAAGCAGAGTCCTGTTGGATTTTTAACCTTGGTTCTGCTGTACCAACAGGTTTGAATGAAGAACTCCTGTTTACGGGTTTCCTTGGCTAAATCCTGATTTGTTACCTTCATCTGCATCTTCATCTGCATTCTGGATTCCATACTTTTTGTCCTGGCACATGATGGTTTTTGTTACATTGAGGATGGAATACCACCGGTGCTTCCATGTTTTCCCTTTCAAGTTGGCTCAATTCCTCTATATCCGGTATCCATGAAAGTCCATCCGAGTTCATGATGTTCCATTTAGTAATCTGGACTGAATTTCCTTGTTGGCTGCAGTTCTTCGGACCATTTGTAGGGGATTTTTTCTTATAGTACTATCCTGGTATTTTGTGTTTTTGTTTTTAGGTTCCTTACTTTAATAATTTTTTTGTGTTTTCATCTATTGGGCAATATATAATTCTTTTGGTCTGGTGTTCCCTATGTCCGAAACCTTAAATATAATAAGATATTATATATTTTCCACAAATAAAAACACCACTTCAGGTCTTATCCATTTTTGGCTACCCGGCTTTGTCATCCTTTTATGACTCTTGGGTGCTTCCGGCCTTACAAGATGATTTATTTTTTGATTTGTATGGGGATGTTTTTTGTTCCTTTTTTTGGTTCACATTTTGCATGATTATTGGGGCTGCATAGGATCCATTTTCCCCTTTCTTTCCCTTTTCCTTCCCGTCTTTCCCTTGGCCCCTTTTCCCTTCCCCCCACTCCCCCCCTCTCTCAAGGGGTTTTTTCCTTTTGTTTATTTTTCTTTTGGTCAAGACCAACTACTTTGTCACCTGTTTCATGTGTTATGTTTGGTATTTTCATTGGTTTGTCCGATCATTTATTGTTGCTTGAAACGCACGGATCCATCCTCCGTTGGATAGTGAGTTTTTGAATCCGCCTTATGATTATCTTAGATTTTTCGTGTTATAAGTGCTTTTGCACTTGGTGAAAAAATTGCTGCTATTCTCATTTTTGCTGCTCCATTAAACATTGTTACTATGCACAGATTATTTTTTTCTTTGATGGATACTTTATTAAAGTATCTGTCTGGAGTTCATCTGGCAAAGGTTATGAGTTCACAATATTTAACATAATTATTGCTGCTATGTATAAATTGACCCTACTTGCGAGAAGTTTCTTACTAAATAATTCGACAAATGTTTTAATATATATGTATACATTGTTCAACATATTTATTAATAAAATCATTGTGCTTTGTGACCCTTTTGGTGTTTCTTTTGTTTGGGTATGCATGTCCCTCTTGTATCTGCATGTTTGTGGTGTGATTCGGTATGTCCGTTCTATGTCATGTTGCCCTGTATTTGTCCTTGCAGAGGCTTAGGTCTTGCCCTGTCGTATATTCTTTGGCGCTTAACGCTTGCGCTATTGGCATAGGAATTTTTTCTGGCTTATTTGCCTGTTTGGCGTTTAGTGTGTGCGCTGTAGATGCGGGAACCTTCCCTGGCGTAGTTGCCTTTTTGATATTGCTTGGCGACTTACGCATGCGCTATGGATGCAGGAATACTTCCTGGTCCCCGATCGCTTGCGTTCCAGCGTCTGTGGTTTGCATCCCACTGGACGCATGCGCCCTTGTCACGGTGAGACGAAGACATCTGCTCATCGTTTCACTCCTCCTACTTCCGCCTTGCCGGCTGGCGCGCCCTCTCCATGTTCGCTCCTGGGTTCTTCACACCGGTGTGGTTTCCCTTTCTAATTACTAAAGGTATTTATATGCTGTTGGGCCACAACCTTGGTACTTCCCCTGACAAAGCCGTACCTGATACGGCGTAACGCGTGGGGCCACTCTTTGGGGCTCCTCTGTGGGTCTTGCCGTTTCATTTATGCATGGATGGATTTTTCTTGGTAAATCGCTTCGCTGCATTATGCTCTATGACTGGGGGTTTGTTGGAAGGTTCTATTAGTTTCCTCTGTTTTTAGGGTTGAGGTGCATCATTATGTGTACCTCATTTACTTGGACATATTTTTCCTAGCCCAAATGACCTCTTTTGATCCTATTGCAGCTTCCCTTCTTTTAGACCTCATAGGTCTTCATGCATAATCCATTCCTTTTTCATCTTATGCTGTGGGTCATTACTTGTGAACTGCTAAGGTCTTTTTACTGACCATTGCATTTAACCCTCTGACCTTCCTAATATTATTTGTTAGGTTTACCATGATTTTGTATTGTATTTGGGCATATTCATATCCAGTTTTGTGATATTTATTATGTTTGGCTATATATATTTTTTTCTCTCCATGCTCTGGCAGGTACCTACTTTGGAGTCCCTGTTTTAAATTGTTTTTAATTTGCACTTTTCATTTTGTGGGCCAATAAAAGCTGTGTTTACTTTACTTTGTTGTATTATGGTGTAGTGTGCATAATTCCGGTAGCGCTTTTTCTCTTCCATTTATCATTGTTCAAATTGCTACTTGTGTTGCACCTCCCATTACTTTTGTTATAGTGGTGCGCCCTATTCCCCATTTATACTGCTCTGTGTTTGTCCTTAGTCATGTCTGCGTCCTGTATTTGGTCTCATGTCTTGTTTGTCTCTTGCTTCGTTTTTTTCCTATGCCTTTGCTAGCTCTGTTCTCTGTCTGGTGCTCTGCTGTGCCTCCTGGCACACGCACCATTCCTGCACTCTGACCTATGGTGCTTCTCAAGCACATTTCCAGGCTAGTCTCAAGGTTCTTCCTTGACCCGGTGTGTCTCCTAGCATGCATCCTGCATTGAACCTTGCCTTGGACCCTGGCATGTCTCCCAGCACGCATCTTGCATTGAACCCTGCCTTGGACCCTGGCGTGCCTACTAGCACGCATCCTGCATTGAACTCTGCCTTGGACCCTGGCGTGCCACCTAGCACGTACCCTGTCTTGGACCTTGGCCTGCCCTTGCACGCACTTAGCCGTGTATCTCCGTGTCCTCATATTTATGTTGTGTATCTGAATAAACCCTGAGACCACGCTTCATGAAGAAACCCTGTCACCACGCTGTGTCTTGTCTTGTACCTTGCTCGTTCCTGTTGCCGAACCCACACGCCGAACCACGAGCCGGCCGTCTGGTCCCAGCAGTTGTGGTGGCTCACCCCCTTGGTCTTGCCCCTGACACTCCTTGTGGTTCCTCACAAGGTCAGCTCGCCCTTGGTGGGTGGGTGCCACGACCTAGAGGGTCCACTCTAAAAAATTGACTCAGCAGGAGCTGAGTCCATCACAATAACAAGCTTTTACTTGTCAGAACATGAGGTAAAGGAAAAATGCACAGTCATACAGAGTTGCATCAGGAAGTAGGAAAACAAAACTGAAAGTAACAAGAGAGACCTTTTCTCAGAGAGACCTTTTCTCATACAATACATTAAGCAAGGAAACTGTTGCATATGCCAACATTAAGTACCCTTAAATGCCCCGTTAAAAGGCATATCAGCGGTTGTTAAGGGGCTAAAAGGAATCTGTCAGTTCTCCCATGTCCTCCAACCCAGCAGCATTCATCTATGTATCAGTAAATTCACTGTCTAACCGGCCCTGTATAACTTTATTCAGTTAAATAAATGTTTTTAAAAAATATTTATAATGTCCCCTTTTTCTATGCTAATTAGGTTTTTGAATAGACAATGGGCGTTAATATCCCCAGACTAGTCAGCCCAGAATGATAACATAAATTACACAAGCCCGGCGTCATCAGCAGCTCATTTAAATCTCAAGAGTGTGCGCCACTCATTTCAGCAGCATCACTGCACCTCTGTAGCTGGGTATATGCTTCCAGGCTTCAGAGGCGCACTGCGAATGACCAGAAGCCATCTTCTGAACTTCCAGGCATGCTCAGTGTGCCTCTGAATCTGGTAAGTGTACGCCCAGCTACAGAGGCGTAGTGATGCTGCCAAAATGAGCAGCTTGTATACGCAAGATTTGCATGGGTAAGTGATGATGGCGGCTTGTGCAAATTATGTTATCATGCCTATAGGTGCGTGATAGCATGGTAACATGGAAAGAGGATTAACTATCCTGGGGCAACTAGCGCCTCATCAACTAGTCAATGCCCTAATTAGCATAGGAAACTGGGACATTATAAATGCTTTTTGAAAACATTTGTTTAACTGAATAATGTTATACAAGGCTGGTTAGGCAGGGAGTTTATTCATACAAAGGCGAATGCTGCTGGATTGGAGACCATGGGGGACCTGACAGGTTCCCTTTAACTTCAGGCCTATTAGAGATCATTTAATCTTCAACTTGCTTAACTGTTAAAAAAAAGTGACTTTGACTAGGGGTGCCCAAACTTTTCCATGTCACTGTAGGTGTAATTCAAACTGATACAGCATATATTTGGCTGTGGTCCTCTTCTGCAACATAGTGAGAGGAAGCTCTCAGAAGACATGAACACCCAGCAGACATGAGTAACACTAAACAGCCTCACATGACATCATTTGTCAAGTAAATTGTTCTCACGTTCTCTTTGGCAAGCTATAATTCAAGCCATAATACAAGGGGGAGGGGGTTATATGAGTAATATATGGACGTCAAGCCATGGAAATGTATGCAAAGACAGAAACATAACATCAAGAAAGTATTTGTTTGCCAAGATGTATAAAGCAGAGCCAAAGATGAGAGTAATGTTTTAGGATCCTTACCCTAAAAGAGACCAGTCTGTAATAAGAAACAGATTTTTAGGTGCACCGTGCAGGTGTTGGACAAGTTAAAGGAGTGGTCTGAAGGCAAAAGTAAATTTTATCTAAATCCCTATCTAGTTGATGCCATTATTTAAGCAATTTTCTAATATACGGTACTTGTTTTAAAAATTCCTTACCATTCCCTAACTACACTGTCTAACTGCTAGTCTATTTGTTTTACTTCCTGCCTGATTATGATTTGCTTGTGAGCCCCCAGTGCATCCTGGGGTAGTCAAACCAAGCATCATCAAAACAGAGGGCAGAGACTGCAGTCACTGTCAAAGCCTCTGGCCCTTCCCCGCAAAGCGTCATCATATATATCCATACTATTTCAATTCCTTGTTAGTAATTAGTAATTAATATGAAACATTGTGCTCTGGAAATTATCCCTCTCCATACACTCTGCGTGCTGGCTACATGACACAGGCAGATCCTGCAACAATGGAATCAATATACAGGATACCTCTACAGAAATTCCACTTACTGAGATCAGCTACATTGAAGACCATTAGGCCATTGTGTAATGGCCAGCAAAATAGTGAATGATAATGTCCAAAAGGGGTGTACATATTGTTGACGATGCTAGGAAGGTTCGCTAGAGAAGACAGAGAAAGGATTCAGAAGGATATCCAAAAGCTTGAACAATGGGCAGTGACTAGTAGAATGGTATTTAAGAGAAATGCAAGATTCTACTTCTGAGCAAGAAAAACAAAAATTACATCTACAGAGTGGGAGGAATAGAACTAAACAACAGCATGTGTGAAAAAGACTTGGGTATACAAATAGATCAGACTGCACATGAGTCAACAGTATGATGCAGCAGCAAAAAAGGCAAACACATTTCTAGGATGTATTAATAGAAGCATAGCGTCTAAATCACGTAAAGTAATTATCCCCCTCTACTCCTCTTTGGTCAGCCCTCAACTGGAATACTATGTCCAGTTCTCGGCAACACATTTTTAAAAAGACGTTGAAAAGCTGGAGCAAGTTAAGAGAAGAGCAGGGCCGCCTCCAGGTTTTTGTGGGCCCGGGCGAAAGTGTCTCAGTGGGCCCCTTTAACATGTACCACAATTCATGATGCACAGATACGGCAAAGAAATATAGGTATAGTACAATGCCAAAGATATCACTTACTTCTTACATTACATGAGTGATCTCTGTTGTAAATTCTACAGTAGCTCAGAATCCAGCAAATCCTCGCAGAGCACAGTGCGTGCCCCAATTGGGAGTCAAAAGTTTTCATTGAAGACCGGATAGTATAGACCTCCATACAGTATTCTGGGCATCACATAGTCTTCCATACAGTTTATTGGGCCCCATATATTGCTTCATACAGAATAATGAGCCTCATATAATGCTCCATACAGAATAATGAGCCCCAAATATTGCTTCATACAGAATAATGGGCCTCATATATTGCTCCATACAATATAATGAGCCCCAAATATTGCTTCATGCAGAATAATGAGCGTCATATAATGCTCCATACAGAATAATGAGCCCCAAATATTGCTTCGTACAGAATAATGAGCCCCATATATTGCTCCATACAATATAATGAGCCCCATATATTGCTTCATACAGAATAATGGGCCCCATATATCGCTTCATACAGAAAAAGGGTCCTCATATAATACTCCTTACATAATAATGGGCATCATATAATGCTCTATACAGAATAATGGGCCCCATACAATGCTCCATACAGAACTCCATACAAAAAAATGGGCCTCATATAATGCTCAATACTGAATAATGGAAACCATATAATGCTCCATACAGAATAATGGGTGCAATATAATGCTCCATACAGAATAACGGGCCCAATATAATGCTCCATACAGAAAAACGGGCCCAATATAATGATCCATACAGAATAACAGGCCCAATATAATGATCTATACAGAATAATGGGCACAATATAATGATCCATACAGAATAATAGGCCCAATATAATGATCCATACAGAATAATGGGCCCAATATAATGATCCATACAGAATAATGAGCCCCCATATAATGATCCATACAGAATAATGGGCCCCATATAATGCTCCATACAGAATAATGGACAACATATAATACTTCATACAGAATGGGCCCCATATAATGCTCCATACAGAATAGGCCCCATACATTGCTCCATACAGAATTGGCCCCATATAATACTCTATACAGAAGAATGGACATCATATAATGCATCATACAGAATAATGGGCCCCATATAATGCTCCATACAGAATAATGGACACCATGTAATGCTCCAAACAGGATAATGGGCCCCATATAATGCTCCATACTGGATAATAGGCCCCATATAATGCTCCAAACAGGATAATGGGCCCCATATAATGCTCCATACAGGATAATGAGCCCCATATAATGCTCCAAACAGGATAATGGGCCCCATATAATGCTCCAAACAGGAAAATGGGCCCCATATAATGCTCCATACATATAAAATGGGCCCCGTATAATGCCCCATAGAGAATAATGGGCTCATCTCCCCCGCTGGGCTCATTCTCATCTCTGCTGGGCTCATTTCTCCCGCTCATTCTCCCCGCTCACTCATCACCCCCGCTGGGCTCATTTCCCCCCTCAGCTCACTCATCTCCCCTGCTGGGCTCATTTCCCCCCCAGCTCACTCATCTCCCCAGCTGGGCTCATTTCCCCCACCAGCTCACTCTTATCTCCCTCGCTGGGCTCATTTCCCCCCCAGCTCACTCTCATCTCCCTCGCTGGGCTCATTTCCCCCCCGGCCCCGCCACCGCTCATTGTCAACGCCGCTCACCAGAGTCCAGGTGCCGGTAACTTTGTCCTGTGAGAGCGTGCGGTCACATGGTACCGCTCATCAAGGTCATGAATATTCATGACCTTAATGAGTGGTAACATGTGGACCGCGCGCTCTCACGTGAAAAAAGATAGTGGTGAGTATGATGTTTTGCGGAGGGCGGAGGACGGGGGACCGACCCCGGATTTATAAATCAAAAAAACTTGTTCAGGTGCCGAGTGGGCCCCTCATCTCGCCAGAGCCCCGGCACTTGCCCGGGTACGCCGGGTGCTAACACCGGCCCTGGAGAAGAGCTACCAGGATGGTGAGCGGACTGCAAAGTATGTCCTACGAGGAACAGTTAAAGGATCTGGGAATGTTTAGCATACAAAAAAGAAGGCTAAGAGGAGACTTAATAGCTGTCTACAAATATCTGAAGGGATTTCGCAGTGTAGAAGGATCATCCTTATTCTCATTTGGACATGAAAACATGAGAAGCAATGGAATGAAACTCAAAGGGAAAAGATACAGAGTAGATAAAAACTTTTTGATAGTGAGGGTAATCAATGAGTGGAACAGGCTGCCATAAGAGGTGGTGAGTTCTTCAATGGAACTCTTCAAACAGAGATTGAAATAACAAAAAAACTGACTGGCACATCCAAGCTAGTGTGAATAGGTGCTAACTTAGGAGCAGCTACCTCCATATATAATATACAAAAAAGTTGCACTCTATCATGCTAAAGCATGTCAATGTGAAGTATATGAAATATGAATGGCTATACGGCTTCTGAATACTAGAAAAAAATAAGACACTTTGCACACAATTTGGCCAAGTTATGTCTGCCCATCAACCAACGTTTACGTGGTCTCAGAAAAAAACTGATGGTTCCCTACGTGTACGAATACCTCTTTTAGGCCGGGGTCACACTTGCGAGTGTGAGGTGAGAAACTTGCGTGAGTCTCTCGCATCAATACTCGGCACTGCCGCTGGCACTCGGGACCAGAGTGTGCGGTTGCATAGAAATACATGCAGCCGCACATAGAAATACATGCAGCCGGGTATTGATGCAAGAGACTCTCGCGGGTTTCTTGCCTCACACTCGCAAGTGTGATCCCGGCCTTAGGGTGATGTCTGAAATCCTGGGTGAATGTGGACACCTCTCTCAGCAATGCCTGCATTTATGGGTAGATAGGAACCTGCTGTAATTAAAATCACCACATGTTGAAGGGCAGAGTGCTCGGTCAGAGAGCAAACAGAAATAACAAAAAACTGACTGGTACATCCAAGATAGTGTGAATAGGTGCTAACTTAGGAGCATCTACCTCCATATACAATATACAAAAAAGTTGCACTATTGCGCTAAAGCATGTCAATGTGAAATATATGAAATATGAATATGAATAGCTATACGGCTTCTGAATACTAACTATTCATATTACATATATTTCGACTGGTGAAATTGCAGTGGGTGTCAGCATTATACTATAACTATTGCTGCACTACATCAGCATTGGCACCATTCATGGTTGTTCAATCCCCTTTCAATAGCAACAGACGGTTAATAGAGGAAGGGGACTCTTTCACGGTTCCATGATATTGTGATTGTGTGGTCCCGATGGTTGCCATGGAAATTCAAGGTCAAGTAATGGCCTTGAGGTCTGCCAACTGCGGTGGCTCATTAGGATATCAGCAACAAGAGATGAGCAGATCGATCCATGGATCATTGCGTTTCAGTTGAATTTCCTTAAATTTGTGGTTCACATGAATTTGCACACTTTGTGATTCGATATGTAGTTGGCAAAAAATATATACAGTATATATTGCCCAGCACCATTTTCCACACAGCTGAAGCATCAGAGAATGGGCTAACGTCATTTTGGATTGCTGCATGGGCCTTCCTGTAATGCCCATCTTATAGATTATCATACTTCGTACAGTGATGGTCAGCACCTGGGCCAAGACAGATCACTGGTTCACTGTGGAGCACAGTTTGTTCAGCGGAGTCGTTTTACATCTCCAAAGTCAAAGGGTTAGTCTTATTCTCTTAAAAGAGTGTAAGCTTTTATGGTCAGCAGGGTCCTCTCTCTGTCCTCTCCCTTTCTCTCTCCTGTAGAGTGCAGGCAGGACCTGCAATAGTTTAGTATTTTCCGGTGACACCCGAGCCAATAGAACCGCTGCACGATCTGTTCCTGTGTTTTTTCCATTCCCAGATGTCCCCCTACAAGATGTGTGAATGGGCCATGTCCAACACCTTCCGTCTATAGAGGCCTGGCACTATTAACTGTTCCACCAGCTCCTCCCTCACTTTCGTGACCTGATGCAACAACTTCCCACTCATCATAAAATAGGGAAACCTGGCTCCCTGGCTCCTGTGCAACCCCCATTTATGATAGTGACATCATTAAAGGCTTTCTTTCAGAGTTAGGTCCCTATGTGGGGCAGACCAAAAATTCTCATTGGTCACCCCTAACTCTGGAATGTCAGACTCAGGGGACACTTCCTCCTCATCCTGCACAAGGATGCAAAAGGGAAATCCGTCTGACTGGGTGTGGTGATATCTTATTAGTTTTCAGTGGTCCCCTAATCATGCCAGTAAACTCAGAACCCTTCCTCCACAGATCCCAAAATAAACAAAAGTCCAGGCCTATAATAATAGGGTGCAACAAGGCCAGAACGACGCCGACCTCATGGGACCGTGGGCCGTTTCAATGTCCACTCTGGCCAAAGGGTAGACCTTAGCATAACCATGTATGCAACAAACACCAACTTTTTTCCCAGGATTAGTTGAAGAGGAAGGGTGACCCTCACAAAACTCCCAGAGTCTACCAGTGCCATTACCTCCCACCTGTTCACCTTTATGGGACACGCTTTAGGCCCCTCACTGGGGAGACAGTTCACACTGCAGGCCGGATACACATAATATGAACAACAGCATCCTATGCTGCAGTCCATCTGCTCAGGGGACAGTGGGCGGCCTGGGCTGTGGCACCTCCAGTAAACAACATCACCCATAGGGACCTTGGACACCACCTCCCCTCGCCCCTTTAACCTTGGACGCCACACCTCCTTTTGGGCCTCCGCCCCCTGTTGGGACTCATAGTTTGGAGTGGGCTGCCTTCCAAAGGAACCTTCAACCCCCTGGTATCTCTCGACCAGTCCAACCAGTTTATCGGTATTCCGGGGATCACCCTGGGCAACCCAAGTCTGTATGTGCCTCAGCAGGGAGTGCACAAACCGGTCCATCAGCACCCGTTCTACCATCTGCGCAGGCGTAGAGGACTCTGGCTGCAGATACTTCTGCTGGTCAAACATTTTGGAGTGAGGTGGTTTGTCCCGGAGATACGCCCAGCGGTAAACCCACTGTGCCTTGATAGTCATTGTCACCCCCAAGCACACGAGAATCTCAGCTTTTAGCTTATCATACAGTTTGGCATCCTGCAAAGCTAAATCATAGTACGTCTTTTTGGGTTCTCTCGTCAAGTATGGCGCCAGTACCTCTGCCCACTGCTCTGGAGGGAGTTTCTTCCTCTTGGCGACCCTTTCAAACACTGTCAGAAAGGCCTCAACATCATTCCCGGGGGTTATTTTCTGCAAAGCCCGTCTTACTGCCTTCCGGACATGGGCGTCATCAGCCAGACTTGGGGTTGGGGCACTCGTCCTGCCCTGGATGGCAATCGCCAGAAGCTGCATCTGCTGCCGTTGTTCCTGCTGTCTCTGCTGAATCTGCTGTAATAACAGCCTGTTGGTCTCTTGCTGGTGCTGCTGCGACTGAACCAGGTGTTTCAGCAGGTCCTCCATTTTCTGGTGATGCTTGCTGGTTTGCGACAGACTTAAACCAGAACATGCAGTCCTTCCTGTAGCAGTCCATGTCTCTGCTGGGAATGCTGCCCGCATGTCTAACACCAATTGTAGGGGTTTTACTCACTTGGGTGTGACAGGAGGAAGACAGGAGGCCTGTTCCATTAAAGTGGGTTTATTGCATCATTAACCCAGATGCCAAACAGAAAAACAAACAGCCTTCAGATCAGGCAAACAAAATACAGATATCAATAGCAGAGCTCCACTCTGCCAGGCCAGTGGGCACACAGGCTGGGGTAGCGTCCAGTATTCAGGCTTTGTCTGGAGCCAAACACACACACACAGGAGGCCTTCTCCCTTGCAACATACAGACAATGTGCCAAACAACAGCCTCCATTATGTAGGCTATTAACCACACCCTGATGTGAGGTATGTGGGTAGCTAGAACTGCCCATCTCTCACAGCTACCTGTTACATGGTACCAGTGTAAGGAGGTGACAGAGGCCGTCATATACCTTCACCTCTTTGGACAGTATTCACAATAAATGTTTGCGGCTCCATTGTGTTTATGACTGTCAATGTATTCATGTAATGTTGCTGTAATGTGTATGTACTTGACATATTAATCTGCCACCGATGTACGTGGGTGAGATGTGTCTGAGGTATGTGAACACGGTTCTCTGTATAAGCAATAGCAGATGCAAGTGATTAGTCCGGAAGGATGATGCAGTGATGAATTCAACAGGTTTATTCACAGTACCTTAATAAGTGTCCACGCCGTCAGACTCTTTAAGCCCTTCTCCTTATGAGTGGCGGTTGTTTATCGCCCCCCAGGCTCCTCCCGCCAGTTTCTAGACCACTTTGCCACCTGGCTTACTCACTTTCTATCCTGTGACATCCCCACCCTCATCATGGGAGACTTTAACATCCCCATCAATGATCCCCTCTCCCAATCTGCCTCTCATCTTCTTTCTCTAACTTCTTCATTCGGCCTCTCACAGTTTACTAATTCTCCTACACATGAAGACGGGAATACTCTGGACCTGGTTTTCTCCCGTCCCGGCTCACTGCACGACTTTACTAACTCCCCTCTCCCGCTCTCGGACCACAATCTTCTTTCCTTCTCAGTCAAGAATTGTCTCCTCACCCGGGACACCCCCACTTACCACACTTATCGGAATACACGTACCATTAATACCCAGCAACTTATGGACAATCTCCACACATCTTTAGCCCCCATCTCCTCCCTCTCCTGTCCAGACTTAGCATTGTCACACTTCAATAATACACTGAAGAATGCCCTAGATCAAGCAGCACCTTCTACACGCAGAAAGACCCAACACAGACAACGGCAGCCCTGGCACACAATGCAAACACACTTTCTTCAACGCTGCTCAAGGTGTGCAGAGCGGCAGTGGAGAAAATCTCTCTTAGCAGAAGACTTCATCCACTATAAGTTCATGCTCAAAACCTATAACTCTGCCCTTCATCTGGCCAAGCAATCCTTCTTCACCACCCTCATCACCTCACTATCCAACAACCCAAGACGACTTTTTGAAACCTTAAACTCCCTCCTGAAACCTAAAGTACAGGCCCCCATCACCAACCTCAGTGGTGAGGATCTGGCCACTTATTTCCTAGAAAAAATCAACCACATCCATCAGGATATCTCAGTCCAATCTCCTCAGTGCCTGGATCCCCTTCCCTGCCACACCTCAAGCTCACTAGATATCTTTGAGCCTGTTTCAGAAGAAGAAGTTTCCAAGCTCCTCGCTTCCGCTCGGCCTACAACTTGCAACAGTGACCCCATTCCTTCACAGCTCCTGCAGTCTCTCTCACCAGTGGTCACCACTCACCTGACTAAAATATTTAACCTCTCTCTTGCGTCAGGTATATTTCACCTCCTCATTTAAACATGCCACCATAACCCATTTACTTAAAAAGTCATCCCTGGACCAGAACTGCACTGCTAACTACAGACCTGTCTCTAACCTTTCCTTCATCTCTAAACTCCTGGAATGCTTGGTCCACTCCCGTCTAATCCGCTATCTCTCGGATAACTCTCTTGTCGACCCCTTACAATCTGGTTTCCGCTCTTTACACTCTACTGAAACTGCCCTCACTAAAGTCTCTAATGATCTAATAACAGCTAAATCGAAAGGTCATTGCTCCCTGCTGATTCTCCTGGATCTCTCTGCCGCATTTGACACTGTGGATCACCAGCTCCTCCTCACTATGCTCCGCTCTATAGGCCTCAAAGACACAGCCCTCTCCTGGTTCTCCTCCTACCTCTCTGACCGCTCCTTCACTATATCTTTTGCCGGCTCCACTTCCTCTCCTTGTCCCCTTACTATCGGGGTCCCACAGGGCTCAGTCCTAGGCCCCCTCCTCTTCTCTCTATACACTGCCCCTATTGGACAAACAATCAGCAGATTTGGGTTCCAGTATCATCTCTATGCTGATGACACCCAATTATACACTTCTTCCCCTGACATCACCCCTGCCCTAATTCAAAATACCAAGGATTGTCTGTCTGCTGTCTCCCTCTATCTGAAACTAAATCCCTCCAAAACTGAACTTCTTGTGTTTCTCCCCTCTACTAACCTCACTCTACCTAACATCGAAATAACCCTGGAGGGTACAACCATAACTCCTAAGCAGCATGCCCGCTGTCTTGGGGTCATATTCGACACTGAACTTTCCTTTACTCCCTATATCCGATCACTCGCTCTTGTCACCTGCATCTTAAAAACATCTCCAGAATCCGACCTTTTCTCACCTTTGAAACTGCTAAGACTCTTACTGTCGCTCTTATTCATTCTCGTCTGGACTACTGCAACTCTCTTCTGATCGGTCTCCGGCTTACCAAACTTTCTCCTCTCCAATCCATCTTGAATGCTGCAGCCAGGGTCATATTTCTGTCCAGCCGCTTCACCGATGCCTCCATCTTGTGCCAGTCATTATGTGGCGCCCCCAGGGGTATGGTCACCACACTGGCTTTGCCTTCCTCCAGGGGAGGGTAATGCCAGGCTTGGAGGCAATGATGGGTCTCTCTCGCAGTCAATCCATACATGCAACACAGTTCCACTCCAGGCCAGCAGGGGGAACTCTGAACCAGGATTAAGGGGAGGAGTGCTCTCTGTGGGCCAAGAGGAAGGGGTGGTCAGTTAGTCTGCGGAGGGTGAAGTGTGCAGACGTGGAGAGAGAAGCTGGAGGTTGAGCTAGGAAGGAGAGCTCCCTCAGCTTGAGAGCGCATGAACTGGAGCCTGGTCTCCATGGTTGTACGGATACTAAAGGTCCTGCAACAGATACCAGAGGGGTAGGAGGCTGTAAATGCCCTACTCCCATCTAAGACTTGAGGCCCAACAGCAGCTTGGATAGAGAGCCGGGACTCAGAAGAGAGGAGCCCTCGAGATAGGCTACAGCTGTCTGCCGTGCAAGTAAGGTTCTTGAGAACATCTGACAGGAGGAACTCTAGAGTAACTAAGTACTGGAGTACTTCACACCACAAGGCGCTAGGAAGGAGACTGCACAGCCCGCTGTGAGAGAGAATCCCTGAGTTGCTTCCAGGCTAGCCTGCTCTGTTACCATCTGTAATCAGGACCCTGGACTGCAGTTATCAAGTAAAGGCACAGAAATTGCACCCCGCTGTGTCTTGTCTGCTTCCTACCCTGTCGGCACTACTACATCCCCGTGCCAACCACATTTACACTGCCCTGGGACTACAGCTCCACCTGTGGGGAGCTACACCATCTTTGCTGCACCACACCATCAGTCCCAGCAGATCTGCATGCAGCGTCGGCTTAACACCTCCCTTGCCGAACACCACAGGTGGCGTCACAAACTATTACATTAACCACAAACCACCCTTGATTTGGGCGCCCAGGGCCACGGACCGGGTCACCGCTGCTGTGACACATCCCCCTGACACCGGCCCAGTACCGAGTACCCCACAGCCCTGGCAGGGTGACCCAATTACATTGGCTACCTATTCGCTACAGGATCCAGTATAAACTCATCTCTCTCACCCATAAAGCTCTCCACTGTTCTGCACCGCCTTATATCTCCTCTCTCATCTCTGTCTATCGTCCTATACGTGCCCTCCGTTCTACAAATGACCTAAGACTAACATCCCCCGTAATCCGAACCTCGCACCTCCGTCTCCAAGACTTCTCTCATGCTGCTCCAGCTCTCTGGAATGCACTTTCCCAGACGATCAGACTGATACCTAGCCCCGACCTATTCAAGCGCGCTTTGAAAACCCATCTATTCAAACAAGTCTACCACATCAACTACTCAGTAAATTAACTTTGCCCTGTTCCCTCCTTCCAAATATTATTCTGAATCTGCACCCTACTATTCATCTGTCTCCACACCCTCCATGCACACGATAACTGCACTTGATACTTGACTATTGCACTTAAACACACGGACTGATGACCAGATCATGCAGCTTTATATGAAAATCCCTATTATAATTGCCAGACCTGAATTAACAAGCACTTTTCACCTACTGTGTCCCCCCCCATTTCCTTGTAGATTGTAAGCTTTTGAGCAGGGACCTCACTCCTAATGTCACTGTTTGAATTGTCTTAACTTGTATTGAATTTATTGTCTGTACATGTCCCCGCTTAATTGTAAAGTGCTGCGGAATATGTTGGCGCTATATAAATAAAAATTATTATTATTATTAATGAGATGAGGTGAGATATCAGGGAAGATGAAGGGATGAAGATGAGGTAGGAGTTAGTACTGCAAGCTAGAAGCACGAAGTTAGAGGTAACAAGAGAAGTCTTTCTCCAGTCCTGTAGCATGTGTTATCCAAGATGGCACTGACTTAGAAGAAGGAAGTGAGATACAGATAGGAAGAGTTGCAGAAAGAAAGGTATTATGGTAAAGCAAGAATGTATCTTTGATGTTTGGTCTTTTTATGGTAATGTCATATTAGGAGAGTGGTGATATGGTGACGGCCTGGAATAATTAGAGGATTCTTTTCTGCCTCTTCCAATTTGGCTTTGTTTAAGCGACCACCAACTCTCAGTAAACCCTTCATGTCAATTACTGGATTTAAGTTGACAATGGGGCTGTTTTTAGGAGCATCTTGATTTTTATGTATACATTCCAGTTCCTTGTGAAAAACATGCTGTTGCACATTACGTATCACAAACAGTTCACTCAGAGTAATGTCTTCTGCAGAGAGAGACTTATGACAGATGTACCAACCACAACAATCAGCATTACTGTCCTTATTGTGATAGCATTGAGCAATGTAGACTAACCTTGCAATGGCGTGAACAAGTGTTGTCCATCTGGAAAACCGATCAAATCGCTGACAGTCCAAACCAACCTTCTCTTTGGATTTAGTGATGAGGATGTTGACATCAGGGCGGATTTCTGGGTCAATGTCCGGGTTCTGAAGGCTGAAGCTATCTTTAACGGCAGTCTCTCCACACTGGTCACGAAGGAACTCTGGTCCTGTTGACCAAGAAGAATTTGCCAACTCGCCAATAGACACAGGCCTAGTAGCAAGGTCAGCAGGGTTAAGATGTGATGGGACATACTGATATTGCTCAAGTTTGGAAGATTTCCTGATCCTTTCAACGCGGTTACTGACGTAGACATAGAAGCGTTTAGTCTGGTTGTATATGTAGCCCAGAACAACCTTGCTGTCTGTGTAGAATCACGTGTCATCCACGTGAATAGCTAGTTTGCTCTGTATGAAATCTGCAATCTCTATGGCTAGCACAACCCCACAGAGTTCAAGTCTGGGTATTGTGTGCTCGGGTTTAGGAGCCAATTTTGCCTTTCCGTATAGAAATCCAACATAAGCTTCATTGTTAGAGTCTATAATCTTCAAATAAGCAACAGCTGCTTCTGTAGAGGCATCAGATAATATATGGATCTCTTTCCTTTGACTCGTAGCAAGGGATGCTGGAGTGTAGCAACGTGGTATGTGGATGTTATCCAGGGCACAAAGATTCTCTCCATGACTTCCACTTTAGTTGTTTTTCAGCAGGGAGTGGTACATCCCAGTCCTTTATAGACTCTGAGAGTTGCCTTAATAGAAGCTTGCCTTTTATAGTCAATGGTGCAATGAACCCGAGAGGATCATATAGACTGTTCACCACTGACAGAACCCAACGCTTAGTAAATGGCTTTTCTACACCACTAACCTAAAAGTTGAAGGAGTCCTTTAACAAGTTCCATCTCAAGTACAGACTTCTCTATATTGGTGGATTGTCTGAGCCTAGATCCAAGTCCCTGAGTTCTGCGGCATGATCATTAGGGCGAAAGGCCTTCATGACAGCAGCACTATTGGAGGCAATTTTATGCAGTCTTAAATGAGCTTTAGAAAGCATACCTGGTGTCCGTTTGAGCAGATCTATGATTTGTTCTGGTGTGGGCAGGGATTTGAGTCCGTCGTCCACGTTGAAGACCTTTTCAACAAACTGTTGGGCATCCTTCCTGAACTCTGTTTCGCCATCAGAGGCAGTCCTACGTAGGCCATATGTAGCAACTGCAGGAGAAAGACTGTTTCCGAAAAAATGAACCTTCATTCGGTATTCAACCATTTCCTTGTCGGTGTCGTTGTCTCGGTGCCATAGAACACGAAGATAATTTCTGAGATCTTGTTGCACAATGAAACAATGGAATATTTGCTCTATGTCAGCAGTAATAGCGACTGGCTCTTTTCTGAATCTCATGAGTACTCCCACCAGGTTATTAGTCAGGTTGGGACCAGTGAGGAGAACGTCATTCAGAGATACACCATGATGCTTGGCGCTTGAATGGAACACCACTCTGATTTGTTTAGGTTTCCTCAGATGATAAACTTCAAAAGAAGGTTTATACCAGCATTCTTCATTCTCTTGCAAAGGTGAAGCTGGCTCTGCATGGTCATTGTAAAATATCTTGTCCATAAAGTCTACAAAATGGTCCTTCATTTCAGGCTTGTTTTTAATGTTCTCTGCAATGAGGTGAACCTGGATAAGGTCTGTTCTTGGTTGTTAGGAAGCTTGATCTTTGTACCCTTGAAGGGTAAGGGAGCAACCCAGCGGTCAGATTAATTCTTGAAGCCACTGTCCATTATTTTAATAAATTCCTTGTCTGATATTGATAAGGTGATTTTGTTGTCCTCTTGTATTGTGTGAAACACTCTTCTTCCTATGTCATCACCATAGGGAGAGGGAATGATGTCAGGCTCTTGGATGATGTCTGTGAACTTTTCTTTCACTTTGTAGTGATGAGAATGTGGTGCCCTGTGTCTTTATCTCCAGAAAAGGGTTAAATATGTACTGTTTTGTATGTGTTTTGTGAGCAATGCGAGTTATGCTTCCTCTGCTAGAGACCAGAACACACACACACAATTCACCTCACTCCCTCACTTGTCTGAAGCTTAGAGCTTTGCAGACACACCCTAACTGGGAGGGGGCGGAGCAGAGCTGTTGTTGTTCAGTGAAGGAGAAGAACGATCTTGGAAGCCATGTTAAGACATGTGCTCGATCCAGGAGTACAGCTAAAGAAGCATCAGGGAGCCAGCCCCTAGACCATCCATGCTTTCAGAGCAGGGTGGTAAGCTGAGAGACTGTGTGGGATTATACAGCCAGAAGTAAAGTGTTTTCCCTCGGAAATACTGCAACAACCTAGGATCAGTGAAGGATAGAGCAAGTGGGAACTTGAGCTGCTTCACACAGGATTCAAGCTGCAAGTTGCTGAAGGCGAAGTACACAGTGAGTAGAGGCAATATTGGAAGTTCTAAACTCTGGGAAGCCTTGGTCCCTGAAGGGATTAGAATAGCAGGAAGCTACACTGAGTCACAAGCAGAGGGAAGGATAACTCCCATTTTGCAAAGCAGATTGCAACCTGATGAGAGTTGTAATATCTCCTTTGAATTGCACCTGAACTACAGTAAATGATAAAGTGACTTTCCTTGTCTCCTGTGTTATGAATGGGTCACCGAGCAGGATAGCAGGCCCAGGCTAAGCCACAGAAAACCTATCAGGATCCTGACAGCGCTGGTGTACAGCCTCCGCTGAGCAGGGACTCACCCGCACTGTAGGGACCCCTGGGGACCAAGATAGCCAGAAAGTATAGGTGCACAGGACCTGAGTGATGAAGTTTAGCAAGCCGGCACGGGACCTACGGTTATGTGACTGCAAGGGGCGGGGCTTAGCGTCCTGCTTTCAGAGAAGACAGAAAACTGAGTCGGGCAAAACGGAGGTCATTCACAGTACAGACAGCGAGGTACAGGAGGGGTAAACAGACGGGAGGTCAGACAAAGCCAAAGGTCATACACAAGAGGGCGACGCGGTACCAAGGGGACGAGCAGAGAGAAGTCGGGTCACAAGCAGAGAGTCATACACGAGAGGTAGCGCCAGCGTCGGACTGGAACACCTTGGGCCCACCAGAGAAAATCATTCTTGGGGCCCACTATGTAGCTACACAGAGATAAATACAAGACCACCAATTGTGCGGTAAAACACTCTAATATCAGGGTATAATATAAGGTAGTACACGTCTTAATTATGTAGCAGGGGTTGGGGTAGCCTCCCTCATAGAATATAAAGCAGCCCCCTCATAGAATATAATGTAGACCCCTCATAGAATATAATGCAGCCCCCTCATATAGTATAATGTAGCCCCTCACAGAATATAATGCTTCCCCCTCATAGAATATTATGCAGCCATCTCATAGAATATAATGTAGCCCTCCATACAATATAATGCTGCCCCCTCATAGGGTATAACGCTGCCCCCCTCATAGGGTATAATGCACCCCCTCATAGGGTATAATGCTGTCTCCCCTCATAGGGTATAATGCTGCCTCCTCATAGGGCATAATGCACCCCCTCATAAGGTATAATGCACCCTCTCATAGGGTATAATGCTGCCCCCCTCAAAAGGTATAATGCACCCCTTCATAAGGTATAATGCACCCCCTCATAGGGTATAATGCTGTCTCCCCTCATAGGGTATAATGCTGCCTCCTCATAGGGCATAATGCACCCCCTCATAAGGTATAATGCACCCTCTCATAGGGTATAATGCTGCCCCCCTCAAAAGGTATAATGCACCCCTTCATAAGGTATAATGCACCCCCTCATAGGGTATAATGCTGCCTCCCTCGTAGGGTATAATGCACCCCTTCATAGTGTATAATGCACACCCTCATAGGGTACAATGCACCCCCTCATAGGCTATAACACTGCCCCCTCATAGGGTATAATGCTATATATATATATATATATATATATATATATAGATATATATACACTCACTGGCCACTTTATTAGGTACACCTGTCCAACTGTGTGTTAAGACTTAATTTCTAATCAGCCAATCACATGGCGGCAACTCAGTGCATTTAGGCATGTAGACATGGTCAAGACAATCTCCTGCAGTTCAAACCGAGCATCAGTATGGGGAAGAAAGGTGATTTGAGTGCCTTTGAACGTGGCATGATTGTTGGTGCCAGAAGGGCTGGTCTGAGAATTTCAGAAACTGCTGATCTACTGGGATTTTCACGCACAACCATCTCTAGGGTTTACAGAGAATGGTCCGAAAAAGAAAAAAAATCCAGTGAGCGGCAGTTCTGTGGCCGGAAATGCCATGTTGATGCCAGAGGTCAGAGGAGAATGGGCAGACTGGTTCGAGCTGATAGAAAGGCAACAGTGACTCAAATTGCCACCCGTTACAACCAAGGTAGGCAGAAGAGCATCTCTGAACGCACAGTGCGTCGAACTTTGAGGCAGATGGGCTACAGCAGCAGAAGACCACACTGGGTACCACTCCTCTCAGCTAAGAACAGGAAACTGAGGCTACAATTTGCACAAGCTCATCGAAATTGGACAGTAGAAGATTGGAAAAACGTTGCCTGGTCTGATGAGTCTCGATTTCTGCTGCGACATTCGGATGGTAGGGTCAGAATTTGGCGTAAACAACATGAAAGCATGGATCCATCCTGCCTTGTATCAACGGTTCAGGCTGGTGGTGGTGGTGTCATGGTGTGGGGAATTTTTTCTGGGCACTCTTTGGGCCCCTTGGTACCAATTGAGCATCGTTGCAACGCCACAGCCTACCTGAGTATTGTTGCTGACCATGTCCATCCCTTTATGACCACAATGTACCCAACATCTGATGGCTACTTTCAGCAGGATAATGCGCCATGTCATAAAGCTCGAATCATCTCAGATTGGTTTCTTGAACATGACAATGAGTTTACTGTACTCAAATGGCCTCCTCAGTCACCAGATCTCAATCCAATAGAGCATCTTTGGGATGTGGTGGAACGGGAGATTCGCATCAGGGATGTGCAGCCGACAAATCTGCGCCAACTGTGTGATGCCATCATGTCAATATGGTCCAAAATCTCTGAGGAATGCTTCCAGCACCTTGTTGAATCTCTGCCACGAAGAATTGAGGCAGTTCTGAAGGCAAAAGGGGGTCCAACCCCTTACTAGCATGGTGTACCTAATAAAGTGGCCAGTGAGTGTATATATAGATAGATAGATATACAGAAAGATAGAGAGAGATATAGAGATAGATAGATAGATGATATAGAGATAGATAGATAGATAGAGACATAGATGATATAGAGACATAGATGATAGATAGAGATAGATAGATAGATATAGAGAAAGATAGATAGATAGATAGAAAGTGAATGATAGATAGATATAGAGATAGAGACAGATATAGAGAGATAGATATAGAGATAGATAGATAGATATAGAGATAGATAGATAGATAGATATAGAGATAGATAGAGAGATAGACAGATAGAGATATATATATAGAGATAGATATAGAGGTAGATAGATAGATAGATAGATATGGAATAGATAGATAGATAGATAGAGATAGATAGAGAGATAGATAGATATAGAGATAGAGAGATAGATATAGAGATAGATAGAGATATAGATATAGAGATAGATAGATAGATATAGAGATAGATAAACAGATATAGAGGTAGATATGGGATAGATAGATAGATAGATAGAGAGATAAATAGATAGATAGATAGATGGAGGTAGATATAGAGATGGATAGATATAGAGATAGATATAGAGATAGATAGATATGGGATAGATAGATATAGAGATAAATAGATATAGAGATAGATATGGGATAGATAGATAGAGAGATAGATAGATGGTGATGATGATTTGTACATTTTAGTGCCAATCTTTTACATTCTCAGGGTAACACCAAAAAGTAGCTTAAAATGGTGCCTAAATGTGGCCCCTGGGTCCCATATTTGACTTATGGCTGGATCATATGCACTTGCTAACAATGGTGGGGATCAGTCTGGGCCGTAAGTGACTCACGCGTCAGCATGGGGTGGTGAGTCACATAGGGACCCCACATCCCGACCACCTCTGCAAGAAGGGAACGCGGCCGCCGTCACCTAGCAACGGCCCAAGTCTGCATTCGGGCTCCGGACCCTCCCACGTGACGCCAGCGGCGGGTGAGCAGCACTCCGGGCAGCAGGCACTGAGCGGTGAGCAGGCAGGTCCGGTGCACAAGACCATGGCACACACTGTCACTCTCAATGGCCCCTCTCCCCGAGGGTTCAGGCTGGTGGGAGGCAAGGACTTCAGCACTCCGCGCTCACCATCTCCTGGGTAAGTGCGCAGCTGTAGGAGCTGGAAACTTACAAGTAGAGGCTGTGGATGCCCAGCTGGCAGGGATCATTGTGCCGTCATGCCGTGCTCATCATCCTCCCTGGCATGGGCTCTGGGTCAGTTGAGGGCGGCGCCCTGATTTACGGCCGCATAGCAGCTTCCTGTGCTGGGGGGGCCGGGCCTCTGGGGGAGTGGAGACCATGAAATGATATTCACTGCTTCCCACGCCCATGTGGGTGTGGGAAGCAGTGAATATTCATTTCTCTTTAGCAGCGGGGACAGGGGCTCCTGCATCCTGTCACCCGCTGCTGCTCTGCTGGCACAGGGCCCCCACATCACTGGCTGGGGGCCCCTGGAACAGTGGGGGGCCCTAGGCAACTGCTGGCCCTTTATGCCAGCAGGTGCCAGGGCCCACCAAATGCCAGGGCCCACCGGATAATCCTCCGGTTCTCCGGTGGGCCAGTCCGACACTGCCTACGATGATCCTAGATGCCTCAGCACAGCCGCAGAGCTAACTAAGCCTAAAGCAAGAAAGGGGAAATATAAACTGCCCCGGAGCAGACCCCAAAGGAATAGATAGCCAACAAACATATATTGTCGGTGCGACAAGATGAAAACACAAACACAGGCATAAAAATAGACTGAGCAAACGATGGGGCCCACACTGACTAGACAGGACAGGAAAGACACTGTCTGCAATCACGCAAAAAAAACCTGCAAAAAGTCCAACACGTCTGATGCACAAAAACACTGAATTCGCACGACTTCGCCCCCACTATATCAGCACTCTGGTATATTCTGAAAGCAAAGCAAAAAGAGACCAATATAACAGGGGAAAAAACAAACTGGCACATGCTGTAACATATGGGCGGTGATTCAGCACAGCCCCAGCCGGAGATGGCTGACCCACACAAAGCAGAGATAGACAAAACCAGATCAAATGCAAACAGAATAGCAAATGAACCACTTAGCTGAACATGCAGGGAAAGAGCAGGAGACATCAGACCTCAGGAGGCACAGGAAGAAAATCACCAGCAGGGATAGAGGGAGTCAGCTGTCTTAAATCCCAATCAGAAACCCTAGATCACCAATCGTCTTCCTCATTATCAGGTGGCAAGCCTCTGTCAATCAGATCAGCTCCACTACCTCCAAGTAACCACCAGAGGGAGCCCAGAAAGAGAACTCTCAATCTGACCAGCTCCACTATCTTCAGTAATCACCAGAGGGAAGCCAGAGAGAGAATTTACAACACTCCTGCCTTATTACTCCGTGCCTTCTACTTTCATCACAATCTGTGGGGGTCTGCCCTCGTTGGAGAGGGTTTAACATTTGCACAGCCATCACCATCTACTTCCCCAGGGATCATCTGCAGTGCCAGCTATACTACAGTCGAACACTCCAACTGGCGTCACGAATCACTACATAATCTTTATCCCCATCCAATTCTACCCCTGTTACATGACCGCCTGGGGCCATGGACCGAGTCACCGCCACTGTGACATTTCCCATTGAAGTTAACGGGCCCGGCGCCGAGTATCCCACGGCCTCTGGGGTGCATCATTTTGGCGTCACAAACAGGATTCGAACAGGATTACCGTGCGTGCCTAAAATCCTACAGCAGCAACGACCTGCAGCAACTGAAGCGGTAAGTCGCACCCCTGCATAGGTTAACTGGGGGGAAGATGTCTAATCCCAGCGACGCTCAGGGTGCAGCAGCTGCAGCTCCCATATTGCCTCTCACCATGCATTATTTACCGGGTGCGACATGGCTGCCACAGTACAATGGTGAATCGCACACCTTAAGTGACTTCAAAGTGAAGCTGCGCAGCATGTTTGAAATTTACCCTATGTCAAAGGAGCAGAAAGTCAGTATACTTACAAGTCAGCTCAGTGTCGCTACTCAGAGAGAAGTTAAATCTTGGCCAGCGACTGATAAAAAGACTGTAAAAGACATTTTTGCTAAATTAAAGGATACTTTTGACACCTGTACTGCTTCAGAAATAAAGATGCAATTTTTCAGCTGCAGACAGAAACCACAGGACACTGTTAGAGACTATGCTCTTAACCTGCAGGAGGCGCTGCAAGCCATTAAACAAATTGATCCAGACAGTGTAAGAGATGAGAACAAAATGCTGAAAGAACAGTTTATAGAAGTTCTTCTGTCTAGTAAGGCACATCTGCGCATGATGTCATTGCAGAACCCTGACATGGACTTTGTTCAGTTTAAGGACAGATCCATCCATATCTTAAGAGAATCTACCTATGTCTGCTCTGAGCCAGTTAAACATCCAGCAGTTACATACCACCAGGGGGCAGTATCCTCACCCCAGGTGCCTGCAGTGCAGCATGTGCAGATTACAATTGATGATTCTATTGCAGATTTACAGCTGCAAGTACAGGAACTGACTAAAAATATGGCTGGTCTAAGTAAAACTGTTCAGACTCTCTAGACTTATTCCCACACGGTGCCTCCCAAGACTCTAACCACGTGACAGGGAGAAGTCTTGACGTTCACAAAGTTTCACTTAATCCACTACCTCACCATGGTTGGGCAGAGATGCAGAGCAGTGACCCGGCTATATGCATGGTCAAAGAACTCCTTGGAGAAGCAGATTCATCTCCAGCTCCTGATGCGCCTGCGGATGTCCAACAGTTGTGGAAAGAGAGAAAGAAGCTGTTCCTTTATGAAAGCAAGTTGATCCGAAGAGCTATTAACCCTTGTACGCATGAACTGGTATGGCAGATCGTGGTCCCCAGAAAAGATGTGCCTATGGTTTTGGAAGCTTACCACAATCAAGTGGGACATTTTGGTTGGAAAAAGCTGGAAGTAGTCATCCGCGACCGCTTCTTCTGGATAGGTATGAGACGATCTATTGACCAGTGGTGTAGAGAATGCGGCCCATGTAATCTCAGAAGAAAGAATTCTGCCAATCAAAGGGCCCCCTTGAAGCCCATCATCACTAAACAACCTTTGGAACTGGTGGCCCTAGACCACGTGCAACTAACCCCAAGCCGATCAGGGTATATCTATGCCTTAACAATAGTGGATCACTATTCCCGTTTCCTAGTGGTCATTCCGGTGAAAGACCAAACAGCAAGAACAGCTGCAAAGGCATTCCAGGAATATTTCTGCAGATCCCATGGCTACCCAGACCAAGTGCTGACAGACAGAGGTCCAGCCTTCGAAGCAGAAGTCTTTCAAGAATTTTGAGAAGTTGCCTGATTTGATTGAAATGTACAACCATATCCCAACCAGCGCAACAGGCTATGCTCCAGCTTACTTGATGCGTGCACGTCCAGGTAAACTCCCCATCGACCTGGAAATGGGAGTCCTAACTCCTGAAACCATATCCAGCCAATTGGACACGGATTGGAATACGGAAAGACAACTGCAGTATCAAAAAGTTCAGCAATGTGTAGAAGAAAGTCTTGCTCAAGCTAGGCAAAAGCAGGAAAGAAACTTTAACAGACATGCTGTAGCAACCCCCTTACCAACTGGTGAACACGTGCTGAAGAAAAAGAGAAGTAACCACAAGTTAGATGACCAATGGGAGGCTCAGCCTTACACTATTCAACCATCTAGCTATGACAACAGCAAAGTGTGTACCATCTACAAAGATGGCGGAAAAAACGTGTACTACCGTATCCAGAGACAATCTGAAAGTATGTCCAGCACAATTGCGTGAAAGAGTTGAGTCTAAGGAAGATCCTCAGCTAAAAGAAAAAACTGATACAAAGATTCGCACTGTTCTAGGTGAATTCCCTAGTTCTTGGCTACAAGTTAACAACGCAGTGGTAGTTCCAGTGATGGTGTTCCCACAAAGGTCTTTACCAGAGACACCAAATTGTTCTGGAAGCGACGAGTCGCTACTGCCAACCACTAACACTGTACATGAGGAAGAAGCAGAAAACTTGCCCACAGTCAGCAGTGAACCTGTTGTACCCATGGTAGGTTCTAAGATTCATAGGAAGCTGCCTAGTATTCCTATAGTGCGCAGATCACAGTGTAGCACACAAGGTCAAACCCCTTCTCGCTATATAAATGATTTGTAAAATATTCTAATAATAATAATTTGGTTTTGAGTTGTACTTACATTGAACTTTAAAAAAAGAAAAGAGAAGCCAGCGTTGCCAAGGTCAGAACGCATAACATAAAGTGCATTTGCACATAACATCTAACTGTATTCAAAATGAGATATTTAGCAAAAAAATTGATCAATTCAATTGAGCCACCCCGCCGCGCCAAGGCAATCTCATGTGGGGGGTCCTACTCTACGTTTTTAATAAACACTGTGCCATTACGGCCTCCTAGATACATTAAAAGCAAGACCATTTTAAATGCAATCCGTACCTGAGCATTTCTGGATCGCTCCCATGATGCCAGAAAAGGCAAGTGCGGACGAAGGCCAACCAGGTCTGAATACAGACGTGTCAGGTTTTAGCCTCCACACATTGCCTGACCAGCAAGCATAGATGAAGGGCAATGCAGGTTCAGATACAGGTGCACAATTAAATAAAGCTTGGGGCAGGGTGGGGCTGCTGTGTATGTGTGCACAGCAGCCTAGATCCATCACAATGAACACAGAAAAAATGGCGAACACAACCCAGCGCGCACGGCAACAGTGGTGGTCAGCCACATACCAATGTACTTGAACTTTGCCTTAGGTAACGTTATTGAAAATGTTAATGTTAGATCAAGTCTTTGGGCGTATGGAGCATGATCTGGGCCATTGCATTGTTGGCGCATCTTGTGGTCCTTCAGAATGTCTCTCCCGAGCAGGATTAGAATTTTAGCATTCATGTCCAGAGGAGGAATCTGGTTAGTTAGGTGCCTCAAGTGTGGATGATGAAGCGCAGCTTCCGGAGTGGGAATTTCTTCCATGTTATCAGATATCTGGTCACATTCAATTAAGGGTATGTGCATGTTCCGTTTGACTCAAGTAACAATTTACCCAGAGGCTCTTCTGCCAGAATTCTCAATACGGCCAAAGCAGGTGTTGAGGGAGTATGGAGTCGTTTGTCCCTTTATATTGAAGATCTCAAAGAGTTTTGGCTTTCCTGGAGACCTGTTGCTCTGCTCATCTATTATGGCATACATTCTGGAGGCCTTGTCTGGTTGTCCTTCTGGATAGACATCGACCAGACATACCTTGGCACAGCATTTAGGACCAGTTCCTTTTTCACATACCTCAATACATGAGGAGGAAACTGCAGTTTCAGTAGGATCAGGAAATTGTGGCTCCACGCCATGCTTTTGAGCAGGATTGGATGCTGCTGAAGGTTGTGGAGTGTGTGGAGCTGGTGTGGGATGCATAAATGTAACGTGTTTGTCACTACTGCATTCAGTGCATTTAATGACAGCCTTACAGTCCTTAGCAAGGTGGTCTGAGGAGCCGCAACACTTGTCGATAACATATCCCAAGCTCCTTGAGCAAATCTCTACGCTCCTGCAAAGTCTTTGCCCTGAATCTACAACATTCCTTAAGTGGGTGAGGTCTTTTGTGGATATGGCAAATATGGTTACTGCCCATAGCCTTAGGAGCAACAGCATTTGTTTTGGTGAAGGTGGGTGCTACAGGTGGAACATCAGTGTTTCTCACGGATACTGTGCCTCTTAACTCTCTATATTTGGTGGTAATGTTATTATACCTTGTAGATCATAGAATCATAGAATCATAGAATCGTAGAGTTGGAAGGGACCTCCTGGGCCATCTGGTCCAACCCCCTGCTCAAAGCAGGATTCGCTAAATCATCCCAGTCAGATGTCTGTCCAGCCTCTGTTTGAAGACTTCCATTGAAGGAGAACTCACCACTTCTCGTGGCAGCCTGTTCCACTCATTGATCACTCTAACTGTCAAAAAGTTTTTTCTAATATCTAATCTGTGTCTCCTCCCATTCAGTTTCATCCCATTGCTTCTAGTCTTTCCTTGTGCAAATGAGAATAAAGTTGATCCTTCTACAATGTGACAGCCCTTTAGATATTTGTAGACAGCTATTAAGTCTCCTCTCAGTCTTCTCTTTTGCAAACTAAACATTCCCAAATCCTGCAACCTTTCCTCATAAGACAGGGTTTGCAGACCGGTCACCATTCTGGTCGCTCTTTTCTGAACTTGCTCCAGTTTGTTGATGTCTTTTTTAAAATGTGGTGCCCAAAACTGGACACAATATTCCAGATGAGGTCTGACCAAAGAGGAGTAGAGGGAAATAATGACTTCACGTGATCTAGACTGTATGCTTCTGTTAATACATCCTAGAATTGCATTTGCCTTTTTTGCTGCTGCATCACACTGTTGACTCATATTCAGTCTGTGATCTATTAGTATACCCAAGTCTTTTTCACATGTGCTGTCACTTAGCCCTATTCCTCCAATTCTATATATGCTTTTTTCATTTTTATTGCCCAGATGTAGTACTTTGCATTTCTCCCTGTTAAAAACCATTCTGTTAGTTGCTGCCCACTTCTCCAGTTTATTTAAATCTTTTTGAATCCTCTCTCTCTCTTCTCTAGTATTAGCTATCCCTCCTAGCTTTGTATCATCAGCAAATTTAATCAGTTTACCCTCAATTCCTTCATCTAAATCGTTGATAAAGATGTTGAACAATACAGGGCCCAGGACAGAGCCCTGTGGTACCCCACTTGAGACATTCTTCCAACTGGATGTGCAGCCATTTACGACCACTCTTTGGGTCCGATCACTAAGCCAGTTATGAATCCACCTAACAGTTGCCTTGTCCATTCCATACTTAGTCATTTTTTCAATAAGGATTGTATGAGAGACTTTGTCAAATGCTTTGCTGAAGTCAAGATATACTATATCTACAGCATTTCCTTGATCCACCCAATCAGTGATTCCGTCATAGAAGGAAATTAAGTTAGTCTGACATGACTTATTAGTTACAAACCCATGCTGACTCTGTTTAATCACTTCATTCTTATCCAGGTATTGACATACATGTTGTTTAATAATTTGTTCAAAGATCTTTCCTGGTATAGAAGTCAGACTCACCGGCCTATAGTTGCCTGGGTCCACCTTCTTCCCCAGGAACAACATTTGCTCTTCTCCAGTCTTCTGGCACTTCTCCTGTTCTCCAAGAATTTTCAAAGATTATGGAGAGGGGTTCAAAAATTTCTTCTGCTATCTCCTTGATGATGTGGAGGAGTAGATTCAGTGAAATTGAAGCTGGGATCATTCTTCAGAGCTTGATCACTGACAAATCTGGAAAAATGTGAAAAGGGAGGAAAAGACACATTATGCTGTATTATATACTGTGAACTTGGACACTACTGGATTCACGCCATGAGCAGTATCAAGGTAACTCAGTCCTGAAAGATGTGGGTTTAATTTTGCCAATTCTAATTCCTTTAGTAGGTCATCAGGTCTTGAAGTTTTCGGTTGTCTTTGTTAGTTTTCTTTGGGAAGGTTTTCAGTCTCTTAAATAAGGCACACGCTATGGCTTCTGAGCTGCTGTAGGTTTGCTCCAGTCTCCCCCATGCTGCAATAAGGCTAAGTTCACACTTGCGTTTGGGTGCTCTGCGTAGGGCTGCATACTTCTTCCCTTCAGATCCGCATAGATGCGCATGCATCCTGCGTACCAATCTTTAACATTGGGTATGCAGGGACATGCGTTGTATGCGCATGCGTCCACGTGCGTCGTTTTGACGTGCCCGCTGACCGGAAGGAACTCTAGAATCTAACGTGAGTGTTCTACTTTATGTTTCCTTTGTGCAGAGCCAGGATGTAGGTTTGCCACAGCATCTCACCACGACCCTGGCTTCCTCACAAAGTTGGCGTAGTCGGCAGGATGGCGATGTCTCGTGTGCAGAGAGCGGAGGAGCCTTGAAGGCGGCAAAGATGGCAGCCATTAGAGACTTTAAGATGGCGCTGAACCCTGACATAAAGATAATGTTCAGTGATGCGAAAAATGGGAGCGGTGCCGCCCATCGTGGTTGTCCTAAACAGAAAGGGGCGTGAAAACCAGCTTGGTAGAAGCAGTGGCCTGAGCTGAGGCCACATCCTCTAGTTACTGGTGCCCGCCCGAGATGAGCGTGGCGAAGAAAGAAGAAGCCCTGACCCCTACAGCAGATTCTTGAGGAACGGGAGGAGTCTGAAGCCGAATGGGCGGAGCAGTCGGAAGTGTCTCCACCCATGAACAGCAGGGTCCGGAAGAAAGGGACGTCGTACCCGGAAGAGCGACGCCGTTGTTAAGCGAGTCACCTGTCCTCATGCAGCGATGAAGTATGTCTATCCGTGGAGGAATCGGGCGCAGGACTGGGAACTGTCTATGGCCAAGATGAAGTCGGACTCACGCCCCGGAGGCTGGTGAATGCTGGAACTAGAAGATTGGTTCCCATTTGACCTGCCAGTGAGGAAGATCGTTGGAAGCCGGAGCACCGCGGATGGGGAGAATCCTGAATCGGAGCAGCCGGAAGAAGCGGTCGGGAAAGCGGAAGCAGTGGAAAGAATGACTGTCGTGGCGATGATCCTGAGTTTGTTTGGCCGCAGTGGAGGACCATCGCAGCCGGATGCAGCCACAGTGAGTGCGATGCCTACCCTCACACCAGTCCCTGCACCTACTCCTGCCCCGGAACCTTCTCTTGTTTCCGCATCTCCCCGTGGTGGTTACTTAGACGAACCTAGGGCACCCACAGCAGAAGAGGTTCGGTGATTGGCAGGAGTCATCGAGAAGAAAAAACGGTGGGAATTCCAAATTTTAAAGGAGCTGCAGCACCCTGGGGGAGGAACCATGTCCGGCCAGATGACAAGCGGCCTGATAAAATATTTTAACCCTACGAAAGGATATGGGTTTTTCCAAGAGGCCGGGACCGGAGAAAAGATCTATGTAAATGCCGGGTCCATCACATTTGAGGGTCCTTTGCAAGTATGGGACCGGGTGACCTTTATAAGAGAAGAGGAGCCCCAGAGACCGTATGCTGTGGCGGTAAAAGTGGTCTCCAGCATCGAGGAGAGACAAGTGTGGGAGGCACATTATTGCATGCGGCCACATGTAGCGGTCGCAACTCTGGCAGTGAGGCAGAGGCGCCTTTAAGAGAAACCGTGACCGCAGTCGGATCACGGGGGCGGGAGGCTCTAAGCTCCACGGGCCAGCTGCTGGTGGAGGAAAGGAGTCAGAGAAACAGTGGAGAGTCTTCCTCCAGTGGGTCTTCGGGCCACACCTTTATGCAGAGCCAGGATGCGGCCCATTACTCTGGTGGCACGGATGGTGTGGAGTGTAAGTGACCCCCTTTAAGTGGAAAGTGTGGTGCTAGGTCCGCCAAGTGAAAAAGGAATGAGAGACTGTTCCGCGTCTCCTGATGGGCAATTAGCACTGAGTGGCACCAGGACCAGGTGCAGTAAAGTGACTTTGTTTTTTTCCCCTTCCTCCAAGTTTCTTTGCTCAGGTTTGCGCACCCCCTGCTGGATTATGGCACTAAATCCCTGAAAGAGTTAATCACCCTTCGTAACAAGAATAGACTGTGTGTGGCTGCTCTTAGTCCTGTGCTGTTTTAACTCTGAACTGTTTTTTTTTTTAACCCTGAACTGCCCCTGAGAGCATAAAAGCAGTGCACTTGTTTTAAAGGGACTGTATACTGTTAAAGGAGGGAGGGGGGAAACACCTGAACAGGAGGACCCGAGGAACAAGCTGGGTCAGGACTATATGGACTGTTGGAGAGATAGTGAGTTGGCCATTGAGAAATCGTGTTTGTTTACATGGACTTCCTATGTTTGGACACCTGGAACAGGAAAGGACTAGCCCACGGGCCTAAAATATTGCAAGTAAGCACAATGTGTGTATGGGTTTTAAAGCAAAGGGACCCGGGTCATTTGGACCCGTGTTTAAGGAAATATGAACTTGAACTCTATGTTCCAGGGTTCCAACCAAGTGGAACAAGGGTCACGGTTGACCAACAAGAGGTACTGGATGAAGACTGTATTAACTTTATGCTTTAAATTTGACAATTGGAGTTTTACAGGTGCCGCCATGGTCAGGGTCGACCATATTTTAGGAGGGAGGAGTGTAAGGAGTTGACGGATGCCATCATATGCCTCCCCCTCTTTGGATAGTATTCACATTAAATGTGTGTGGTTCCATAGTGTTTATGACTGTTAATGTATTCATGTAATGTTGCTGTAATGTGTATGTACTTGACATGTGTTATGTATAGGATTAGGGTTAGCATAGGGCAATAGTGGGACTAGAGCTGAGTCACTGATGATGGCTAATGCCTGACTCAAATTCAGACCTACCTATGCCTAAGCCTGGGCGCTAGCAGGCTAGCCTGCACAACACATGTGTACCAAGGGTAGGGGTTTCATAATGAGTCAGTCACCAGAGACATTCATACGTGCATACACCACTCACTCCTCATAGTCTGAAAATACAGTCTATCCTAGCGCATGGCCGAGCGGCCATGCGAACCTTTTATAGCGGCGAGCGTCCGGGACCTTCCAGGCTTCTTGGATGGGCCAATCCGAACAGGAGCAGGACCTGAGCACGTGACCTTCGATCTCCAATGGGTGATCACTCCACGGGCATGCTCAGTGGCCCGACATGAGGACGTAGTCCCTGGAGAATCTCGCTGCTGAGCAGCCTGCATTGCCAAAGCTGTGCCAGAGGTGGCAGCAGCAAGCAAACCCATGGAGCTGGTCTGGGGAGAGTGCCGGGACCGACAAGTTTGCTAAGCAACCTCCTCTGTGGCTGTAGAGGAATGGGAGACCGCTGGAAGCAAGGCTCGGGATTCCCGCTGTGCAGCGACAGGAACCCAATGCCTAACAGGAGCTCACCGACAGAATTGTGGCAAGGCACAGATCTGCAAAGGTTGCAAAAGAATTTCTGCTGTACTCAAGATTCCTAAGAGCACAGTGGCCTCCATAATCCTTAAATGGAAGAAGTTTGGGACCACCAAAAGTCTTCCTAGACCTGGCCATCTAGCCAAACTGAGCAACTGTGGGAGAAGAGCATGGGTGAGAGAGGTAAAGAAGAACCCCAAGATCACTGTGACTGAGCTCCACAGATGCAGTAGGGAGATGGGAGAAAGTTCCACAAAATCAACTATCACTGCAGCCCTCCACATACTGTATCTACCTTTTCTGTGTGTAAAGCCCCTGTTACACACTGCAATATCGCTGTAAAGTCACCGATTTTGTGACGTAGCAGCGATATTGCTAGCAATATCGCTATGTCTGATACTTACCTCCGACAGGCTCCCCCGCTGGTTATCGCTGGTCGCGTGAGAAGGTCCTGGACCATTTCTCGTCGTCAGCTTCCTGCTGTGACGACGAGCGACGCGGGCGGGAGGACGTCAGGATCGCCGCTTACTGACAGGTAAGTAGTGACCCCCGACCCCTGCGTTGTCGCTGGTGAGATCTGCCTGTGTGGCAGCTCACTAGCGACCACTTAGCGATGCACCAGCGATCCATATCGTTGTCGGGATCGCTGGTACATCGCTATGTGTAACGGTACCCTAATCCATCTATTCTATCCTGTCGGCTCCTGCTGTGATTTACAGTACTTGGCTGCAGAGTTGCCGGCTTTTCTTAGATAGATAGATGCAATATATATACACTGACATTTATCTAT
Source organism: Dendrobates tinctorius (assembly GCF_039654945.1). NCBI lineage: Eukaryota > Metazoa > Chordata > Amphibia > Anura > Dendrobatidae > Dendrobates > Dendrobates tinctorius. The sequence goes on from NW_027361930.1 coordinate 747,740, forward strand.
CTATCTATCTATCTATCTATCTATCTATCTATCTATCTATCTATCCAATCCATTTCAGCTTTTTTCTCATGCCCCCAGACCTGTTTGTTGGGTCCAGCAGATAAATATTCGGCTTTCCCATTGACTTGCATTGGATCTTTTATTCGGTACGAATATACGGATATTAGAAAGCATTTGTGTCAATTTTGCTGAATCCGAATATGTCACTATTCGCTCCTCACTAGACATAGGAAAATGGGCAGCTATGTGTCAATGCCCGTGGCATCTCCAGCAGATCATGTCTTTACCAGCAGCCTTTGGCAACCCCTCAGCGACTCCTTGGGATCTCGGACTCCCCCCAGTAGAGGGACTCAGGCTCCCGCTGAGTACCCCAGTATGGAGATGCCTGCATTCTCCACTACTTGTGGAAGGTCAGCTCACTCAGCTGCTTCCCAAGGTAGACACAGGAATACTTTATAGTCAAGTCTCTGGGTTGTTTATTGCTTCATAAACCTAAAGCCAAAATAGTAACACAAAAACAGCCTTTATGGCACAAATGAAAATAAAAAGTTCATAGAAAAGTCTTCTCCAAGCCTTCTGGGACAAAAACACACAGCAGCTCTCACCAGAGCTTCAGCCTGGAGGCTTCCTTCTTGCAAGCAGATCAGACAGAAAAAAACCAGTAGCTGGACAATTAAATCCCTCCAACCACACCCTTGAGGTGGAGATATAATAAGTAGGCGTCCCACCCATCTCTTACACCTACTCACAACAAAACACAGACCTTGGTAACAGCTGGTTTACTCTCTTATGGGTTTCACTTCATGAAAGATAACAACCTTTGAAGCATTCCAGAGTTATTAACATATAAAGTGACATGTGTAAGCATGGGAAAACAGGCTGTGGCAGAAAGGGGTTAAACTCAATCAGATGCTAAATAGTGCTGAAACAGCTTGAATTCTTCACTAGTCTCATAATCTGTTATGAAAAAAGAAACCTCACATTCTTGAAAGCGTGAAAACTTGTGCCAAAACCGACAAAGTCATGATCACATGCTTCCATCTATTAAGCCAAAAGTTATTTTTTACTAATTATTCCAAGGAAACTCTCATCTGTTAAGTCTACAGTGGCATGTAAAATTACTGTTATTGTGAACAGTTAAGCAAGTTGAAGATGAAATGAACTCTAAAAGGCCTATAGTTAAAGATGACACATTTCCTTTGTATTCTAGGCAAAACAAAAAATATTTTCATCTTTTAGGATGTGGGCCCACATAGCGTTTTAAAACGCTCACTAAAAACCGGACTCCTTCCCAGAAATCGCGCGGGCGATTTCACCGCGATTTTACCGCGATTATGATCGCGATTTTCGCGTGCGATATTCAAGCACTTTCCAAGCGATTTGAAGCATCGCTTGGAAAGTGATTGACAGGTTGGTCACACTCATCAAACATAGTGTTTGACAAGTGTGACCAGGTTTTTAATATTGAGGCCGCCTATGCGGCCTCAATAGTAAAAGATAAGATGTTAAAATGCTAAAAAAAAATAAAAAATCGGGGTATATTTACCTTCCGGCGTCCCGCACTGCATTCCCGGGCCTCAGCGTTCCCAGTAATGCCTTGCGAGACCTGTGATGACGTAGTCTCGCGTTGCTATAGCGATCTCGCGAGACCGCTAGAGTCACGCGAGACTACGTCATTACAGGGCCTTGCCGCAAGGCATTACTGGGAACGCTTAGGCCGGGAATGCAGCGCGGGACGCCGGAAGGTAAATATACCCCGATTTTTTATTTTTTATTCTTTTTTTTACAGGGGTATGGTACCCAGGGCCTGGAGGACAGTCTCCTCTCCTCCACACCGTGGGTACCAACCGCACATGAGACGCTTAACTTCCCGCATGGTGGGCATAGCCACATGCGGGAAGTAAGCGATTCTCATGCATTCCTATGGGTGCGGAATCGCGGCAATTCTTTGCGATTCCGCACAAAAGAATGAGCATGCTGCGATTTTTTCCGCGATGCGATTCCGCCACGGAAAAAAGCGCAGCATTAGCACAGCATGTGCGGAATGCCATAGGAATGCATGGGGGGCATTCTGTACACGATTTTTAAGCGTTTTCGCGCCAAAAATCGCGGCAAAAATGCTTAAAAATCGCTACGTGGGCACATAGCCTTACATTTTAAAAAATTACAAAAAAGGAAAATGGACAGATGTAAAAGTTTGGACACCCTGCATGGTTATTACCTAGTAGCACCTCTTTTTGAAAGTATCACAGCTTGTAAACGCTTTTTGTAGCCAGATAAGAGTCTTTTGGTTCTTGTTTGAGGAATTTTCATTTTTCTTCAAAAATTCTTCCAGTTCTGTGATATTCTTGGGTCGTCTTGCATGCACTGCTATTTTGAGGTTTTACCACAGATTTTCAATGATGTTCAGATCAGGGGACTGTGAGGGCCATTCTAATACCTTAAACTTGCGCCTTTGAGGTCTACTGTGGATTTATGCACTGCTGCTGCCGTCACCCCTACATGGTGTCCCCTTCAACTCTGTGCAGAGATGCCGGCTTACTCACTGCCCCAGCCCCGCGGTGTGGTCCTCAGCGGTCTCCTGCTTGCTGTTTCATATGTGCATGCCACAGTCCCGCAGTTACACCCCTTTCTGGGTAGTCCTGGGCCTGTGGCACAGTGGGTACACAAATCCACATGCGCCACCATTGGGTGTAACAATTTTAACATGTTTAGGATCATTATCCATTTGACGAAGCCATCTGCTTTTCAACTTCAGCTCACAGATCGTGTGTTTGCATCAAGAATTTGTTGAAATTTCATTGAATTCATTCTTCCCTCTTCCTGAGACATGTTTCCTGTGACACTGGCTGCAACACAAACCCAAAGCATAATTGACCCAGCCCCCTGCCTAATGGTTACATAGTTAGTTAGTAAGGCCGAAAAAAGACATTTGTCCATCCAGTTCAGCTTATATTCTGTCAGACTAAATCCCTAGATCTACGTCCTTCTAAAGAACCTAATGACTATAAGATACAATATTGTTACGCTCCAGGAAGACATCCAGGCCTCTCTTGAACCCCTCAACTGAGTTCTCCATCACCACCTCCTCAGGCAAGGAATTCCAGATTCTCACTGCCCTAACAGTAAAGAATCCTCTTCTATGTTGGTGGAAAAACCTCTCCTCCAGGCGCAGAGAATGCCCCCTTGTGACCGTCACATTCCTTGGTATAAACAGATCATCTGAGAGATATTTGTATTGTCCCCTTATATACTTATACATGGTTATTATATCGCCCTTCAGTCGTCTTTTTTCGAGACTAAATAATCCTAATTTTGCTAATCTCTCTTGGTATGGTAGTTCCCCCATCCCCTTTATTAATTTTGTTGCCCTCCTTTGTACTCGCTCTAGTTCCATTATCCTTCCTGAGCACTTGTGCCCAAAACTGTACACAGTACACCATGTGCGGTCTATCCAAGGAATTGTACAGAGACAGTGTAATGCTCTCATCATGTGTATCCAGACCTCTTTTAATGCACCCCATGATCCTGTTTGCCTTGGCAGCTGCAGCCTGGCACTGGCTGCTCCAGGTAAGTTTATCATTAACTAGGATCCCCAAGTCCGTCTCCATGTCAGATTTACCCAGTGGTTTCCCTTTCAGTGTGTAATAGTGATTTTGATTCCTTCTTTCCATGTGTATAACCTTACATTTATCATTGTTAAACTGCATCTGCCACCTTTCGACCCAAGTATCCAACTTATCCAGATCCATCTGTAGCAGAATACTGTCTTCTCTTGTATTGACTGCTTCACATAATTTTGTATCATCTGCAAATATTGATATTTTACTGTGTAAACCTTCTACCAGATCATTAATAAATATGTTGAAGAGAATAGGTCCCAACACCGACCCCTGCGGTACCCCACTGTTCACAGAGACCCAGTTAGAGAATATACCACCCTCTGCTTTCTATCACTAAGCCAGTTATTTACCCATTTACACACATTTTCGCCAAGACCCAGCATTCTCATTTTGTGTACCAACCTCTTGTGTGGCACGGTATCAAATGCTTTGGAAAAATCAAGATTTACCACGTCCAATGACGCACCTTGGTCCAGTCTATGGCTTACCTCTTCATAAAAGCTGATTAGATTGGTTTGACAGGAGCGATTCCTCATAAACCCATGCTGATGTGGAGTTAAACAGTAAAGGGCCTTTTACACATAGCAATATCGCTAGCGATATAGCTAAAGCGTCACCGATTTTGTGACGCAGCAGCGATATCGCTAGTGATATCGCTACATGTGACACTCACCTCCGACCGGCCCCCCCGCTGAATATCGCTGATTGCACGAGATCGTCCTGGTCCATTTTTCGTCGTCGGCTTCCTGCTGGCTCCGACGAGTGAGCCATGGACGCTTGAGGAAGACGGTCATCATTGCTGCGTCTGACAGCTGAGTACGACCGCTGAGCATCGCTGCGTTGCTGGTGAGATCTGCCTGTTTGGCAGCTCACTAGCGACCATTTAGCGATGCACCAGCGATCCTGACCGGGTCATATCGTGGTCGGGATCGCTGGTGCATCGCTAAATGTAACGGGGCCTTTATTCCCATAGAGATAATCCAGAATAACATCCCTCATAAACACTTCAAATATTTTACCAACAATAGAGGATAGACTTACTGGCCTATAATTCCCAGGTTCACTTTTAGAGCCATTTTTGAATATTGGTACCACATTTGCTATGCGCCAGTCCTTTGGAACAGACCCCGTCGCTATAGAGTCCCTAAATATAAGAAATAATGGTTTTTCTATGACATTACTTAGTTCTCTTAGTACTCGTGGGTGTATGCCATCCGGACCCGGAGATTTATCTATTTTAATCTTATTTAGCCGGTTTCGCACATCTTCTTGGGTTAGACTGGTGACCCTTAATATAGGGTTCTCTTTGTCTCTCAGCATTTCACCTAGCATTTCATTTTCCACCGTGAATGTAGTGCATGCTGCTTGTATTTTTTCTTTTATCAGGTTCATATTCAATAATAGCTGAAAAATTTGTGGAGTTCTACTCTGTCTGTGGGAAACTAGTTTTGCCCTTTGGGTATATGTGCAGTAAAGTGGCTGGTGACATACAGCTCTGCATACTGATTAAAAAATGTAGATCACTGAATCCAGCTGTCTCCACCTGAACCCCTAAAGAGCCAGTGATATGGGAACTTGAGGGTTATGGTTTTATGGAAGTATTATTAGTGTCCTTCACAGAGCATACAAAAGGATATGCTTCCACCACACCACACTATTAAAACTTTGGGACATATTCGTATCTAAAAATGTAAAAACACTCTCTAGCACTAAAGCGTTATTATTGTACCAACTTTTTATTATAATTTTTATTTTTATAATATTTATTTTTGCAACAAATAAGCATGGGCTGCCTAAAATAATAGTATTGGGACAGAGCACAACACAGAGGTTATAGTTATACTTATACTGAAAGCAGGTTGCGAGATGCAGTGACAGGAGGCAGAGCAAGGGTTAACAATTTTAAGGCTGAGTGCAGACGGACTTTTTAGCCCTGCGGATTTTTCCGCGCAGAATGGAAGAAATCCGCAGGTCAAATGACCTGCATTTTTCCAGCGGATTTCTTCCATTTTTCCTGCGGTTATTGTGCGGTTTTCCACTGCGGTTTTCCCCCTGCGGATTTGGTGACAGGGGAGATGGAAAACAGCACAAAAGAAGTGACATGCTGCGGATTTTGTACAGCAGGAAAACCGCACGGAAAAATCTGCAGCGTCTGCACAGCGGTTTTTTTTTCATTGATTATAAGGCTACTGTACATCACAATGAGGATATGCAACGTTTCTGCGCGGTAAAATCCGCTGCGGATCCGCTGCAAATCTGCATCGTGTGCACACAGCCTAATAGTTTTAATTAAACAGGGGGTTAACTCCTCTCAGGAAGATGAATGGTTAGACGAGGGAATAAAAGGTTCAGGTGTAAATAATATGCAGAGTAGAGATGAGCGACTTTGCCTTTTTTAGGGTCGAGTCGGGTTTCATGAAACCCGACTTTCTCAAAAGTAAGGTCGAACGAAATTGGCCGACTATAGCAAAAAGTCAGAGGCCGACTGAAACACGAAACCCAATACAAGTCAATGGGGAAGCAAAGTCGGCAGGGAGTGGAGGACAGTAAACACACCTACAGTGCCCATTTCAATGCCAAAAACATCAATTCTTATTACTGAAGCTTGTCAACCATAATTTACTTAATAATAATAGTTACGCATTGAAAACTGGGGGTTATTTGGCTACAGTTGTGGGGGGGTAAGGCTGGCTCCAGATTTTCGTGTGCCCTGGGCCAAAGAGTGTGAGTGCGCCCCTTTAACACATACCACAACTCATGATGCTCCGATACGGCACAGAAATATAGGTATAGTACAATGACAAATACTTCACTGCTTACATGACATGACTGATCTAATTTAAATTGTACAATAGCTCAAACAGTATATTACTCCATACAGTGTTATGGCCACCACATTGTGCGCCATACAGAATAATGAGCCCCATATATTTCTCCATACAGAATAATTGGTCACATATAATGTTCCATACAGTATGTGATGAGCTCCACATAATGCTACAGTATATTATGGTCCCTATGGACGATGCTCCAGTGTGTTATGGGCCCAAATAATGCTCCATATATAATGGGCCCCATTTCTAATGCTCCAGTGTATAATGGGCCCCATTTGGAATGCTCCAGTATATGATGGACCCCATTTTTAATTAATCCAGGCATGGTATGTGAAAAGATCTCGATAGAGTAATCTGAAATGTGTGCTGCCGCATCCTTCACTTTTGGTGTGGGTGAAGGACACAAGGAAAGGGGTTGCTCCTGACCAGAAGCCTGCACTTAAGACTCAGTGCTTGCATTTTTTAAAACTTCAGAAGAGGAGGCGATAGAGCTGGAGGCTGTTTCAGCAATGTAAGCCAAAAACAGTTCCTGATGCTCCGACTTTAAAAGCAGTCTACCTACTCCCAGAAAACGGAGCCTTACAGGCCTTCCAGAGCTACACCATGACGCAGGCTCAATACCTCCTGCATTAGCTAGTATTGTGTTTTGGCACTACCAGCAGATGCACCACTACCACCACCATCAGTACCAGGTGGCCCCGCATGCCCACGTCCACGTCCTCTTCCACCATACTTCCTCATGTTTTGGAAAATGGACCCAAAATACCAGCAGATATATGGTACTGTATCAGAAGCGTACAGCTCCATACAGTCTAGGGATAACAGTAAATCTCCGTATATATTTCATGAGTCATACACAGACGCTCACAGGCTCAGTATGGATTACCAATAAAATAAAAAGTTGAAAAAGGTACAGTATCACCAGATACAAGATATATATAGTATAGTGTAAACATTCTGAATCTCTGTATACATTTCAGGAGGCAGACACAAACGCTCTCAGGCCCAGTATGGATTACACAAGAATATGAAAAGCTGTAAATGGGTAATGTAACACAAGCGTACAGCTGTATACAGTGTTGGGGTAATCTTAAAGCTCCAAATATATTGCCAGAGTAACAGACAGACGTTCACTGGCTAATTATGGATTACACCAGAATCTAAATAGCTAAAAAGGTTACTGTATCAGAAGCGTACAGCTGTATACAGTGTTGGCCAAATTTGAAATCTCAGTATATATTTCCGGAGTCACCCCCAGATGCTCACTCAGTCTGGGTTTGACCATAATAAAAAATGTTGTTAAAAAGGTACTGGATAGCAAGATAGCAAGTATATATATTATAGGGTACAACTGAAATCTCCGTATACATAGTCCCGTAGTCACTCTCAGACGCTTACCCAGTATGGATTTGACCGTAATACTAAATGTCGAATAAAGGTACTGTATAACAAGATACAAGCTGTATCGAGTATAGGGTAAAAATTGGTATCTCCAATTCACCGTATATATAGAAGGCGTAAACCACACACGCTCACTCACTATGGATGATACCGTAATACAAAATTTTGAACAAAGGTACTATATCAGCACATACCAGGTGTATCCAGTATAGCGATAATTGTAAATTTCCGTCTATACTTCCGGAGTCAGACACAGACACTCACAGGCTCACTATGTATTACACCAGAATTTAAAAAGTGGAAAAAGGGAAAGGTAGTCGAAGCGTACAACAGTGTACAGTGTTGTGGTACTTTTAAAACTTCGTATATATTTCAATCTCAGTAAGCCAGTCGAGACTCTCTGCTACTGGAAACTACATGGATACAAGTACAGACGGAAAGTCAGGTGTTAGCAGAATTTTGGGAATTACTCATCGTGGGAAAACCTCCCGGTAGATATTGCAGAGGCAATGCAGACCCTCAATTACTGTGTCTGTGGAGACAGCGAAAATGGTTCTTTGTGAAGAAAGGATTGCTTTATCACAGTAGCGTGGATCACATCACCGTTACGCCTCTCCATCAAATTGTGATCACAGGGAGAGATGTAGACATGGTCCTCACTGCCTATCATGATGTGTCTGGTCATTTTGGAGTGCAGAAGACAGAAGCCACAGGCCTTAGGCGATTCTATTGGATTGGCATGAGAGGAGACATTGAAAAATGGTGGCAGGAATGTCACAAGTCTGTGACTATCACAACTGTGAAAGGTGATCATAAAGCCCCACTGCATCTGCTTGTAAGTTGACGTCCATTACAAATGGTAGCCATTGATCATCTGAAGGTAGAGGCCAACAGGACAGGCCATAGCTACATCTTAACCATCATCGATCAATACACCAAATGTCTACTGGCCGTCCCTGTGAAGGATTTAACTGCTAAGACTACACAGCGGTGGAGCAGGGAGAGGTAAGTATTGCAACTTGCAAGTGCTGTGGCCATGACCAAGCAGGGGGGACACACTTGTGGTCAACAGTACTAGCACAGGGCCCCTCATTGTACGCTGGTGTGTCTGACGGCAAGTGGGCCCCCCACTGTCAGAGACACTGTATTGTACTATGAGGGGCCTTGTGCCAGAGCCGTCGGCCATCAGTGGGCCCATCCACCTGTTCAGAGCAACGGCACTTGCCCGGGTGCGCCAGGTGTTGACTCCAGCCCTTGGGGAGGGGTGGGCAGCCCAGTTAGGGAGGTTTAAAAAATGGCATACTGTTTGTTGATGTGTTAGCTGGACATTCAGCTGCTGCAAAGGGCGGAATTGAGCAAGTCCGAGGAAGAGGAGGACAAAAGCGAGGCAGTTTTCTCCTATGTGTCATCACTGAGGTGGGATAAAATCCTTTGAAACCCATGCATGATTCATTTTAATGAAAGTTAGATCATCAACATTTTGGGTAGACAGACGGGTCCTTTTTTCTGTCAGGATTGATCCAGCAGCACTGAAGACTCTTTCAGATTACACACTAGCAGCAGGGCAAGCTAGTGATAATTGTTTCACCTGTGCAATACAAGGAAAATCCTGAAAACATGACCTGTTGGTGGGCCTTGAGGACTGAAGTTGGGGAACCCTGCTCTTAACACATCCCTCTTCCTGGGTCATGGGGCCTGTCCAGTCCCCTATTCCTTCCCCAGGAAACAGAGGATGCAGCCTCAGTAGTTCTGGACCCGGCTCAATACAGGTACTTGCAGCCTGGTCCTCCTTCTTACAGTACCACAAACAGTTTTACATGAGACGTGTTGGCCATCAGTTGCACAGCTACATTGTCTGATGATGAAAACAAAAAGGCAACAATGTAAAAGCCCATGTAAAAAAAACAAACAAAAGAAACCAGAATTAGCTTTAATACTAGCAACTATGCCATGTACTATGTTGTCATGTTTTTAATTTTGAGTACTCTCTATAGTTACAACTAGGAGTCATATTCCATGAAGCCTAAATTGTGGCACCAGCCAGATTGTACAAATGATTTCCATACATCAGTTATATACTGGTTTTATGCCAAACATTACAACCAGTAATCAAATCCTAAGTACAAAGAACCCCAGAGTCTTTTACCACGATAACAGAGTCTTTACAATGTTTTGTGGTTTTCTCTCGCTATTTGTTTCTCTTTCCGATATAATTGGATTACCCACAACAAAATGAAGCGACAGAATGTATGACTGCCAGATGATGAAGAGTTGAACTGCTTGAGTCTTACAGATTGCAATTTTTATCATGCATGCAGGCAACAAGAGAAGATCCTGGTGGGTCGACTTAGAAGCTAAATTCTAACGTTCCCTATAGAACTAAGCAGCACATTAACATGTTAACAGTTGTTAGGTATTTTCAGTTGAGCTATAAAATATTCTAACGTATGGTGAGACACAAGAGAGGAAATGGCAACCACAGTCAGACACCACAAGGATTACCTTTTATATTTCATGTGGTTTTCTATTATGAACATACAGTAATCTCAAAAGAGAAATGACTGATCTAAGGTGCATCCCCTCTTTTCTCCACTATAGACAAAGGAAACAAATAAAATTTATATATATATACTGTATATTGTAAGGTAGCGCTTGTCATTCATGCAGGGGATACTCGCTAGGCAGCCGATAAATCAGGTCCGGCACAGGTTTCTCAACATAACTCAGTCCATTCGGTTTATTATGCAGCATAAACTGTTAGGCGTCAGGTTTCTGCATCTGCTCTGCAGGAATCCAGAGCCTCACATTCTGCGGTCTCCTGCTGTCTTTCTACTGCAAAGGAGATTGCTTTGCAACAGACTGCTCCAGAGACTAAGTCCCTCTGTGCTCCTACTGGGCATGCTCACGAGACGATCTCCCATTGGAAATCGGGAGTCATGTGCCCAGGTCCTGTTCCAGATCTCATTGGTCCATCTCGGAGATCTGGAAGGTCCTGCACGGCTATAAAAAGCGCGCATGGCCATTCCGCCATGCGCTAGTATAGATTATACTTGCTATGTGTGAATGGTGATGGATGCATGATTCTGGTGACTGACTCATTTGAAAGCCCTTCCCTCTGATAATACGCATGTGGATAGGGAATTAGTTTTGCAGTCAGCGCCAGTCAGTGGCAAGCCTTAAGCCACTGTGCTCACCGCACCGCTACGCTAGCATCCGACATAGCGCTTGCTTTCTGCTTTGTCGTCGAACGGCAGTGTCCTACGCCGCGCTGCAGTTGCAGCCCTCCTTGGCGTCCGCAGAAGCGACACCGCACACACGGTAGGTCTAGAGGGACGCAGCTCCTCTGTCTTGGGTCCTGCTCCTGTGACCAGATACCATGTGTGCATCTACCTGAAGCCTGTGTCACTAACAGATTCAGTGTTTTGTATTTTTTTTTGTTGCGGCACCTCTGTATGTGAACAGAGGCCGCTCTGCGCACTCCGGGTGTAGTTTAACCTGTGTGCATCATACTGCCATATTGCTTGTCTGCCATCACTTAGCTGCAGTTATACCACCTACTGCACGGTGGACCCCGAGCGGCGAACGCACTTTATTATTATTTTATTTAGTGTGTTCCGCCGTTCCTAACATAAACCATCAAACAGCAACAGAAAGTTCATATCAAATCAGCATAGAGTCCATGACAGAGCTCCCCTCTGTTAACCTCGTGGTCACACAGGCATTGCTATGTCCGGTAACCAGGCTCTCTAGCTTCACAGTAACATCCCCTGTTCGGGTTACCTCATGGCTGATTCTCAGTGCAGACTTTCATTCCCTCCAGGGAACTATCAGACACGTCTCCACGTGCACTCAGGAAGGCAGACCCATCTTCCTCAGTCGGCCTCACGTCAGCCAGACAAGACCTTCCATACGGACCAACCGGGTCCAAGCATTCACTCATGTGACCTACCCTGGCCACCTTATATGATCCGTAGCCACGCCCACCAGATCACATGGCTATGACCTCATCACAGGTTCTTCAACCACTCATACACATACTTTACTATGGCATTTTAGACACCCACGCCCTAGGTGGGTCTGTAGGTGATTGATACCACCCGTCTCATCAATCACCTGAAGGCTTCTCCCTAACACATTGGAACAAAAGATCAGCTCTGCTGATCAGCACATAATCAAGCCTTCATCCCAAGGCCACCCACCTTGATATGCATAACGGTCATTTAGGACCCTGCTCCTGTTACCACTCTGGACATGGCTATCCGTCCGTCCTGGGACACCCACACAGCGCCCCCTAGCGGACACAGTGGTCACTACACCACTATATATATATATATATATATATATATATACACAGTACAAACCAAAAGTTTGGACACACCTTCTCATTCAAAGAGTTTTCTTTATTTTCATGACTATGAAAATTGTAGATTCACTCTGAAGGCATCAAACTATGAATTAACACATGTGGAATTATATAATTAACAAAAAAGTGTGAAATAACTGAAAATACTGTATGTCTTATATTCTAGGTTCTTCAAAGTAGCCACCTTTTGCTTTGATAACTGCTTTGCACACTCTTGGCATTCTCTTGATGAGCTTCAAGAGGCAGTCACCGGAAATGGTTTTCACTTCACAGGTGTGCCCTGTCAGGTTTAATAAGTGGGATTTCTTGCCTTATAAATGGGGTTGGGACCATCAGTTGTGTTGTGCAGAAGTCTGGTGGATACACAGCTGATAGTCCTACTGAATAGACTGTTAGAATTTGTATTATGGCAAGAAAAAAGCAGCTAAGTGAAGTAAAATGAGTGGCCATCATTACTTTAAGAAATGAAGGTCAGTCAGTCCGAAAAATTGGGAAAACTTTGAAAGTGTCTCCAAGTGCAGTGGCAAAAACCATCAAGCGCTACAAAGAAACTGGCTCACATGAGGACCGCCCCAGCAAAGGAAGACCAAAAGTCACCTCTGCTGCGGAGGATAAGTTCATCCGAGTCACCAGACTCAGAAATCGCAGGTTAACAGCAGCTCAGATTAGAGACCAGGTCAATGCCACACAGAGTTCTAGCAGCAGACACATCTCTACAACAAATGTTAAGAGGAGACTTTGTGCAGCAGGCCTTCATGGTAAAATAGCTGCTAGGAAACCACTGCTAAGGACAGGCAACAAGCAGAAGAGACTTGTTTGGGCTAAAGAACACAAGGAATGGACATTAGACCAGTGGAAATCTGTACTTTGGTCTGATGAGTCCAAGTTTGAGATCTTTGGTTCCAACCACCGTGTCTTTGTGCGATGCAGAAAGGTGAACGGATGGACTCTACATGCCTGGTTCACACCGTGAAGCATGGAGGAGGAGGTGTGATGGTGTGGGGGTGCTTTGCTGGTGACACTGTTGGGGATTTACTCAAAATTGAAGGCATACTGAACCAGCATGGCTACCACAGCATCTTGCAGCGGCATGCTATTCCATCTGGTTTGCATTTAGTTGGACCATCATTTAGTTTTCAGCAGGACAATGATCCCAAACACACCTCCAGGCTGTGTAAGGGCTATTTGACCAAGAAGGAGAGTGATGGGGTCCTACGCCAGATGACCTGGCCTCCACAGTCACCAGACCTGAACCCAATCGATGGTTTGGGGTGAGCTGGACCGCAGAGTGAAGGCAAAAGGGCCAACAAGTGCTAAGTGTTAGGAATCTGGTTTCTACTATGCCTATGCAGGAATCCAGATTCTCACATTTATCTCCAGAGGCTAAGTCCTTTGTTCCAGCTTCTGAGCATGCCCACGGGACGAGCTCCCATTGGAGTTCCGGAGTCAGGTGCTCAGGTCCTGCTCCAGATCCTATTGGCTCCTTTTGGAGACCTGGAGATTTCCGGCAGGTCCCGCTTGCTATAAAAAGTGTGCATGGCCGTTCCGCCATGCGCTAGTATAGCCATACTGCTGCTGTATGATTGTTGATGGTTGCATGGACTGGTGACTGACTCATTTGAAACCCCTACCCTCTGATACTACGCATGTGTGTTTGTGTTAGTGCCAGTACTCAGTGCCACGTGCCAGCGCGCTATGCTCCATACCACAGCAGCTTAAGCGTCAGCATTGCGCCTGCTAGTTAGCAGTGTCTTTGCAGCGGCTCAGTTATCGCTGCGCTGCAGTTGCAGCTCCTTGGTGTGTTCGCGGCTGCGACGCCTTGCACACGTTTCCCGGTAGGTCCCTACGGAGTTTGTACCGCCACCTTGTGCTTCTCCAGTGACCGGATACCGCGTGTGTTGCGCTGAGATTCTGTGTCCTGAACAGACTCAGCGTCTTTTATGTTACCGTTTATTATTACAGCTCTGTGAGCTCAACAGAGTTTGTTCAGTGCACCTGGTGACGCTCTGCCACCACCTAGCAGCGGTCTTTCCATCTACCGCACGGTGGACCCCGAGTGGCGAAGGTACTTTATTTATATTTTTGTGTCTTCCGCCACTCCTAACATTATACTAGCGCCAGGGTCTGGCTAGGGATGGCAGATCAGCAGCAACTTACACAGTGCATACGGCAGCTTGAGAACCGGTTGGTTACTCTTGATAGGGCTCTCTCCGCTGCACAGACCACTGATGCTGCTGTCAAGGCCCTAACCAATGCGGTAGCGCGTATGTCCATGTCTACCCTCGCGCCGACAGTCACCCGCCTCCCGTTGCCCGTAAAATTTTCCGGTGATGGCGCCTCCTGTAGAGGTTTTATCAGCCAGTGCTCAATCCATCTGGAGCTGCTGGCTGCGCAATTTCCCACGGAACGGGCCAAGGTGGCATTTATCATATCCCTACTGTCGGGCAAGGCTCTGGAATGGGCTTCGCCGCTATGGGAGCATGGTGATCCGGATATTCGGACCGCAGCCCATCTAACAGCTCTCAGGCAGGTGTTTCTCGGTCCACGGGTCACACACGACACCTCTCTACAGCTGCTCGCTCTGTCCCAGGGATCCCTCTCGGTTAGCCAATATGCGGTCCGTTTTCGGACATTGGTGTCCGAGTTAGAGTGGTCTGACAAGGCCTTCATCCCTGTATTCTGGAGAGGATTAGCGGAGCATGTCAAGGATGCTCTGTCTACGAGAGAAATTCCTACCAGCCAGGAGGAGTTAATATCTGTCACCTCGCGGATTGACCTCCGTTTTTCAGAGCGTGGTTTGGAGCGTGCTCATTCCAAACGGAGATGTATTCCAGCTCCCGAATTCTTTGAGTCTCTGGAGCTGCCTGAACCAGAGGTTCTACCCCCAGAGCCCATGGAGGTATCTCGTGCCTTTGCTAATACACCTCCAACCCAGGAGTCCATTTGCGGTTGCCACCGGTTACACGCTGCTTCTCCGGAGGTCAGCGCCCCGCAATCCTCGGATTCCATGCCGGCTGACGAGACCTTTGTCCCTCCTCATTTGAGGTCTAGGATTCTCGCGCGGGCACACGCGTCTAATACGCACAACCATCGTGGCTACATGCAGACCACAAAACTGTTGGCTGGTGCGTATTGGTGGCCGCACAGGGCTCAGGACGTCAAGAGATTCATTCAGGCCTGCACCTTATGTGCTCAGCTTAGCCTCTCTAGGCGGAGTGTGGCGATGACCGCTGACACAAGGCAGCGTCCCACTGTAACTCCCGCTCCTGCTGTCTCCCAGGTGTCCCTTCTGAAACCTGGCGACCTTGCCTCCACTGAGGCCTTCCACATGTCCCGGGTTACCGTGTCATCTCCCAGGAAACCAGGCTCGCTTCCTAGCGAGCCTAAGACCTACGCCTCTATTGGGCACAGGCCGGTGGGTCGGAAGGCTCAGGGAGGGGGGGTCTTAGGAGGAGGGGTAATGTTAAGAATCTGGTTTCTACTTTGCCTATGCAGGAATCCAGATTCTCACATTTATCTCCATAGGCTAAGTCCTTTGTTCCAGCTTCTGAGCATGCCCACGGGACGAGCTCCCATTGGAGTTCGGGAGTCAGGTGCTCAGGTCCTGCTCTGGATTCTATTGGCTCCTTTTGGAGACCTGGAGATTTCCGGCAGGTCCTGCTTGCTATAAAAAGTGCACATGGCCGTTCCGCCATGCATTACTATAGCCATACTGCTGCTGTATGATTGTTGATGGATGCATGGACTGGTGACTGACTCATTTGAAACCCCTACCCTCTGATACTATGCATGTGTGAGTGTTTGTGTTAGTGCCAGTACTCAACGCCAAGCGCCAGCGCGCTATGCTCCATACCACAGCAGCTTAAGCGTCAGCATTGCGCCTGCTAGTTAGCAGTGTCTTTGCAGCGGCTCAGTTATCGCCGCGCTGCAGTTGCAGCTCCTTGGTGCGTTCGCGGTTGCGATGCCTTGCACACGTTTCCCGGTAGGTCCCTACGGAGTTTGTACCGCCACCTTGTGCTTCTCCGTTGACCGGATACCGCGTGTGTTGCGCTGAGATTCTGTGTCCTGAACAGACTCAGCATCTTTTGTGTTACCGTTTATTATTACAGCTCTGTGAGCTCAACAGTTTGTTCAGTGCACCTGGTGATGCACTTAAACCGGTGCACTCTACCGCCACATAGCTTTGCCACCACCTAGCAGCGGTCTTTCCATCTACCGCACGGTGGACCCCGAGTGGCGAAGGCACTTTATTTATATTTTTATTTTAGCGTCTTCCGCCACTCCTAACACTAAGCATCTCTGGGAACTCCTTCAAGACTGTTGGAAGACCATTTCTAGTGACTACCTCTTGAAGCTCATTAAGAGAATGCCAAGAGTGTGCAAAGCAGTAATCAAAGCAAAAGGTGGCTACTTTGAAGAACCTAGAATATAAGACATATTTTCAGTTGTTTCACACTTTTTTGTTAATTATATAATTCCACGTGTGTAAATTCATAGTTTTCATGCCTTCAGAGTGAATCTACAATTTTCATAGTCATGAAAATAAAGAAAACTCTTTGAATGAAAAGGTGTGTCCAAACTTTTGGTCTGTACTATATATATATATATATATACACACATATATATATATAGTGGTGCGGTAACCTCTGTTAAAGCTAGGGGGCGCTGTATATGCTACTCAGAATATGCATGTGGGCGCGTGTTGAAAGCCCAAGTTAAAGCCTGCATGTGTGTGGCTGTATGAAATAGGACCTGTAGTGAGGTCATGACCATGTGATCCATACCTCACTTGTGGGTGTGGTCACATTCCATATAGTCTGTCTGAGGTCTGGTCACAAGAGTTGTGTGTTTTGATCCTGAGTGGTCAGAGTGCAAGGTTCCGGAAGGCCTGTGTGTGTTGGAAGTGTCTGGGACTGAACTTCCTGGAAGGGCACGTGGAAAGGCCTGGACCTGGTAGAGTCTGTGACGGCTCTGTGTATGGATGCTACTGCCCAGCTGCGGGTGTGAAACTGTAGACGGCCTAGTGAGCATGGCACTGTCTGGAACAGTGATCCCAGTGCGGCTGCTTCCCTGATAACCCATGAGTGATAAACTGTGAGTAAATGGGGTTTTACACATAGCGATATCGCTAGCAATATCGCTAAAACGTCACTGGTTTTGTGACGTTATAGCGATATCGCTAGCGATATCGCTATGTGTGATACTTACCTCCGACCAGCTCCCCCGCTGTCCATCGCTGATCGCGCGAGATTGGGTGGCTCCATTTCTCGTCGTCTGCTTCCTGCTGGGCTTCCTGCTGTGACGACGAGCGACGCTGGACGCGGGCGGGAGGACGCCAGGATCGCTGTGTGTGAAAGGTGAGTATCATCCGCTACATCGCTGCTGCATTGCTGTGAGATCTTTCTGTGTGAAAGCTCACTAGCGACCATTTAGCGATGCACCAGCGATCCTGACCGGGTCGGATCTCCGGTGCATCGCTAAATGTAAAAGGGCTTTTACGCTGACCGGGGTCAGTAAGAGACTTTGTTTGCTTTATGTGGTAACGCTGCATGTTTAGCGGACGTTATACTGGAGGTTACATGCTATTATGTTCATGAAGAGTGGTTTATGCTGATGTCTAATAAACCGAATGAACTGTGTAACCTGGAGTGTCCCCGCATATGCCTCAAAGACCGGCCAAGCGAGTAAATCCCCGTCCACTCATTTGTTGGATCTCTACAATATATATATATGTATATATACAGTTGTGGCCAAAAGTATTGACACCCCTGCAATTCTGTCAGATAATACTCAGTTTCTTCCTGAAAATGATCGCAAACACAAATTCTTTGGTATTATTATCTTCATTTAATTTGTCTTAAATGAAAAACACAAAAAGAATTGTCCTAAAGCCAAATTGGATATAATTCCACACCAAACATAAAAAAGAGGGTGGGCAAAAGTATTGGCACTGTTCGAAAAATCATGTGATGCTTCTCTAATTTGTGTAATTAACAGCACCTGTAACTTACCTGTGGCACCTAACAGGTGTTGGCAAAAACTAAATCACACTTGCAGCCAGTTGACATGGATTAAAGTTGACTCAACCTCTGTCCTGTGTCCTTGTGTGTACCACATTGAGCATGGAGAAAAGAAAGAATACCAAAGAACTGTCTGAGGACTTGAGAAACCAAATTGTGAGGAAGCATGAGCAATCTCAAGGCTACAAGTCCATCTCCAAAGACCTGAATGTTCCTGTGTCTACCGTGCGCAGTGTCATCAAGAAGTTTAAAGCCCATGGCACTGTGGCTAACCTCCCTAGATGTGGACGGAAAAGAAAAATTGACAAGAGATTTCAACGCAAGATTGTGCGGATGTTGGATAAAGAACCTTGACTAACATCCAAACAAGTTCAAGCTGCCTTGCAGTCTGAGGGTACAACATTGTCAACCCGTACTATCCGTCAGCGTCTGAATGAAAAGGGACTGTATGGTAGGAGACCCAGGAAGACCCCACTTCTTACCCCGAGACATAAAAAAGCCAGGCTTGAGTTTGCCAAAACTTACCTGAAAAAGCCTAAAACGTTTTGGAAGAATGTTCTCTGGTCAGATGAGACAAAAGTAGAGCTTTTTGGGCAAAGGCATCAACATAGAGTTTACAGGAGAAAAAAAGAGGCATTCAAAGAAAAGAACACGGTCCCTACAGTCAAACATGGCGGAGGTTCCCTGATGTTTTGGGGTTGCTTTGCTGCCTCTGGCACTGGACTGCTTGACCGTGTGCATGGCATTATGAAGTCTGAAGACTACCAACAAATTTTGCAGCATAATGTAGGGCCCAGTGTGAGAAAGCTTGGTCTCCCTCAGAGGTCATGGGTCTTCCAGCAGGACAATGACCCAAAACACACTTCAAAAAGCATTAGAAAATGGTTTGAGAGAAAGCACTGGAGACTTCTAAAGTGGCCAGCAATGAGTCCAGACCTGAATCCCATAGAACACCTGTGGAGAGATCTAAAAATGGCAGTTTGAAGAAGGCACCCTTCAAATATCAGGGACCTGGAGCAGTTTGCCAAAGAAGAATGGTCTAAAATTCCAGCAGAGCATTGTAAGAAACTCATTGATGGTTACCGGAAGCGGTTGATCGCAGTTATTTTGGCTAAAGGTTGTGCAACCAAGTATTAGGCTGAGGGTGCGAATACTTTTGTCTGGCCCATTTTTGGAGTTTTGTGTGAAATGATCAAAGTTTTTCTTTTTGCTTCATCCTCTTTTGTGTTCTTTTCATTTAAGACAAATTAAATGAAGATAATAATACCAAAGAATTTGTGTTTGCAATCATTTTTAGGAAGAAACTGAGTATTATCTGACAGAATTGCAGGGGTGTCAATACTTTTGGCCACAACTGTATAAATGACTAAGTATGGAATGGACAAGGCAACTGTTAGGTGGATTCATAACTGGCTTAGTGATCGGACCCAAAGAGTGGTCGTAAATGGCTGCACATCCAGTTGGAAGAATGTCTCAAGTGGGGTACCACAGGGCTCTGTCCTGGGCCCTGTATTGTTCAACATCTTTATCAACGATTTAGATGAAGGAATTGAGGGTAAACTGATTAAATTTGCTGATGACACAAAGCTAGGAGGGATAGCTAATACTAGGGAAGAGAGAGAGAGGATTCAAAAAGATTTAAATAAACTGGAGAAGTGGGCAGCAACTAACAGAATGGTTTTTAACAGGGAGAAATGCAAAGTACTACATCTGGGCAATAAAAATGAAAAAAGCACATATAGAATGGGAGGAATAGGGCTAAGTGACAGCACATGTGAAAAAGACTTGGGTATACTAATAGATCACAGACTGAATATGAGTCAACAGTGTGATGCAGCAGCAAAAAAGGCAAATGCAATTCTAGGATGTATTAACAGAAGCATACAGTCTAGATCACGTGAAGTCATTATTTCCCTCTACTCCTCTTTGGTCAGACCTCATCTGGAATATTGTGTCCAGTTTTGGGCACATTTTAAAAAAGACATCAACAAACTGGAGCAAGTTCAGAAAAGAGCGACCAGAATGGTGACCGGTCTGCAAACCCTGTCTTATGAGGAAAGGTTGCAGGATTTGGGAATGTTTAGTTTGCAAAAGAGAAGACTGAGAGGAGACTTAATAGCTGTCTACAAATATCTCAAGGGCTGTCACATTGTAGAAGGATCAACTTTATTCTCATTTGCACAAGGAAAGACTAGAAGCAATGGGATGAAACTGAATGGGAGGAGACACAGATTAGATATTAGAAAAAACTTTTTGACAGTTAGAGTGATCAATGAGTGGAACAGGCTGCCACGAGAAGTGGTGAGTTCTCCTTCAATGGAAGTCTTCAAACAGAGGCTGGACAGACATCTGACTGGGATGATTTAGCGAATCCTGCTTTGAGCAGGGGGTTGGACCAGATGGCCCAGGAGGTCCCTTCCAACTCTACGATTCTATGATTCTATGATTCTATGAAATACAGTGCTCAGTATAAATGCCTTTGAAGAGTCAATATCTCTCTGAATACAAAAATGATTTCCAACATCTTGACAAGCCTGAGCTTTATGTAACATTTTTTAACCCACAACAGGAAAGTTGATGCAAAAATGAATACAGCCCACATAAAAAATAACTACATATAGTATTTTGTATGACCTCCATGATTTTTAAGGCCAGCATCAAGATGTCTAGGCATGGAATGGACAAGTTGGCAATATATTACAACATGTACAGTGGAGAAAAAAAGTATTAGATACACTGACGATTTTGGAAAACTACAACTCGTCCCACAAAAAAAATCTACTATGACTATGTAGATGGAAAAATGAAAAAATTATGGATATTATGGTTCTTTGATCAGAGTGGAGAAAAAAAAAATACAAAAATGAAAAATTTCTGGGTACTTAAAGAGAACCTGTCTCGCTATACATGCAATCCGATCTGCAGCCAGCGTCGAATATAGAAGAAGCTGAGCAGAATAATATATAAGTTTGTTGGAAAAGATTCAGTGCAACTTATATTTTACTTATTGAAATCCCTGGTGGTTGGTTAGGTGGTAGTGTGTGTGCATAAGAGTCCAAGGGCAGTCTTATTCAGTGAATGAGAGATATCTCTGCAGGCAAAGTCATAGTGGCAAGACTGTCAGTCAGTGAGTAGGACAGCTCACTGGACTCATATATGTACAAGAACCAGGGATTTTAATGATTAAAATGCAAAGTGCAAACATAAAAGTAAACTGCAACATCAATGCGTACCTTATAGTTGGGTCCCTGGTAGTTGGGTCCCTGGCCTGATAAAACACCTCTCCCGGACTAAAAAGCCTACAATATATGGGGCAGGAAGGAACCAGCTAGTTAAAACCACCTGAATCTAGCTGGCTACTTCCTGCCCCATATATTCTAGGATTTTTAGTCCAGGAGAGGTGTCTTAGGCCTCTTTAACACATCCGTCTGTCACCATCGGTCAAAATCTGCCGTTTTGCAAATAAACGGATCCGCCATTTTTCTTGGTGGATCCGTTTTTTTTCCCTTTGACTTGCATTATCGGCGGATCTTGACGGATGGTCATCCGTTGGATCCGTTTTTTACGGATCCGCCAAAATTTTGGCTTCCGCAGACATGACAGGACGGACACTGAAACATTTGTTTTGCTGGTCAGATCCACATTTGTACACTTCGCATGCCCGGAAGATTTACCTCTGCCGGAAATTTAACCCTAAATGCCAGGTCTGGTGGCTGAAAAAAATTCTCTCTCTCTCGTCAAAGCAACGGTCCGGTAGCACACGTTGCTTTCAAAACAGTTGCGGATCCGTGTCCCACCATTTTCGCGGATTGCAACTGATGAAAAAAAATGTATGTGTGAAACAGGCCTTATCAGGACAGGGACCCAACTATAAGGCCTGTTTCACACTTCAGTTTTTTGCCATCAGTCGCAATCCGTCGTTTTTTTGAAAAAAACGGATCCAGCGTTTTTCATGCTGGATCCGTTATTTTCTCATAGACTTGTATTAGTGACGGATGGCAACACGTTTCATCCGTCGTCTGACAGATCCGTCAGGAAATCTCTGTCAGTCGGCAGGAGACAACGGACAGAGTAACGTTTTTTCTGTACATCGAAAAGTCGGACAGCGACAGATCCTGCACCATCCGTCGTCGGCTATAATGGAAGTCTATGGGCACAGGATCCGTTGCTGTCCATCAAAAGATGGAATCCGTCTCTGAATTCCGTTTTTCAAACTGAGCATGCCCGGAACAATTTCTCTTCATTTAATTTAACCCCCATAGCCTTTCTGGTGCATAAAAATTCTCTCTCTCTCTCTCTCTCCTCCAGAATCCTGTCCCTTTAAAATTCCACCAAATGCTGCTTCGACGGATCCATAAAAAAACCGGATCCGGTGCATCAGTATTTTACAATCTGCACAAGATCCGTTTTTTCAACACTTTGACGAATTGTGACTCATTCTAAAGGTCTGAAGTGTGAAACAGGCCTAAGGTGTGCATTGACATTGCAGTTGGGCTCATATACATTGGCCAATCTATGTGCTAAGTACCTTTATTTTAATGTAAATTTTCCTATAGCAAATTTTGCATTTCCAATTTTTCAAAATTTCACATGTATGTAATACAGCACTTAACCAATGTTTTATGGCAGTAATGCAGTTCCCATTTTCTTCATGTACCATTCTAAATAATTCAGAATGCAGCTTTCTATTTTCTTATATATACAGTTGTGCTCAAAAGTTTACTTACTCCAGCAGAATTTTTGCTTTCTTGGCCTTTTTTTAGAGAAAATGAATGACTAGCTGAGGAGCCCGGCATTGCCCGGGCATAGTAACTAACTGACGTCCCACTCTCTCCCTCTGCAGCCCCACTCTCCACTCACTGTCCCGCTCTCCCTCCGAAGCCCAGATCTCCACACGCCGTCCTGCATTCTCCCTCAGCAGCACTGCTCTCCATCCATTGGCCCGCTTTCTCCCTCCGCAGCCCCTGTCCTGTCTCTACTGGCCATCCCGCTCTCTCCCTCAGCAGCCCCACTTTCACTTCACAGCCCCGCTGTTTCCCAGACCAGTTCTCCATCCACCGTCACGCTCTCTCCTTCCGCAGCCCCACTCTACAATCGCCGTCTCGCATTCTGCCTCCACAGCCCCGCTCTCTCCTCCACCAGCCCGTCTCCACTGGCTGTCCCGGGCTTTCCCTCCGCAGCCCCGCTCTCCACTCTCTGTCCAACTCTCCACTCGCCATCCCGCTCTCTCCCTCTGCAGCCTCTGTCTCCACTGGCCATCCTGCTGTCTCCCTCAGCAACCCAGCTTCCACCTGTGTCCCGCTCTCTCACGTAACAGCCCCACTCTCCACATGCTATCACGCTCTCCCTCCACAGCCCTGCTCTCTCCCTCCACAACCCCGCTCTAGATGTGCTGTCCTGCTTTATCCCTCTGCAGCCCCACTCTCCATCCATGTTCCGCTCTCCCTCCACAGCCCAGCTCTCTCCCTCCACAGACCCCGCTCTCTATGTGCCATCCCGCTCAATCCCTCCGCAGCATCGCTCTCCATCCGTGTCCCGCTCCCTCCCTTGCAGTTCCACTCTCCACTCGCATCCTACACTTTCCCTCTGCAACCCAGTTCTCCAGCCACCAGTAGGCGGGGCTATATGAAGTGGGCATGGCTTGATACATACACACACATACATACACTCAGCTTTATATATATGAATAGATAACTCCAAAACTTTTTGTCCACTCATGGTTGGTGGTTGAGCTGGGTTTTCTCTTTTTAAATCATGACAACCAAAAACATCCAAATGACCCTTGTGAAGAAACCAGATTATATCCAGCTTCAGCGGATTGAATGGGACTTAATCCAGGAACCAAGGAATGCGGAGGAAGCCATGCGTGGACCCAGTGGATACCAGTTGCTACTCTTCAATTGAGTGTGGAGATTATTTTCATAAGGAGGACATGGAATATGCTCTGAGGAAACTGGATGATAGAATGTTTTGTGTCTTAAATGTGAGACCTCATACACTCGTGACTGTGCATAAAGACATGTTGTGGACTTCTCCCATAAGTGAAGGATGATTCGTTATTCGTTATTAAGTGTTTATGTCTGGTGGGTCAAGAATATAGTCTTGCAAGCTGATATACTATTTAACATACTGTGTTAAGGGGGTTTTACACTAAGCGATATCGCTAGCAATATCGCTAAAACGTTACCGGTTTTGTGACGTTATAGCGATATTGCTAGCGATATCGCTATGTGTGATACTTACCAACGACCGGCTCCCCCGCTGTCCATCACTGATCGCGCGAGAATGTCTGGCTCCATTTCTCGTCGGGCGCTTCCTGCTGGGCTTCCTGCTGTGACGACGAGCGACGCGTGGAGGCGGGCGGGAGGACGTCAGGATCGCTGTGTGTGAAAGGTGAGTATCGTGCGCTGCGTCGCTGCTGAATCGCTGTGAGGTCTTTCTGTATGAAAGCTCACTAGCGATCATTTAGCGATGCACCAGCGATCCTGACCGCGTCGGATCGCTGATGCATCGCTAAATGTAAAAGGGCCTTAAGTCTGTAATAGTGACTTGTACATAGTGTGTGTTTATCTGTGTTTATTGTGAGCTGATATGCTAATTGTGTATTGTATTCTACAACCAGTTTGCTGACTGTAGATAGGGAAAGACTGTGAGGGTGTACTGAAGGGCACTGGGTAATTCTAAAAATAGCTTACTTTTCTGGGGTATAAAAAGACCCTGAGATGGAGAGACCAGGCCTGATCTCATCTCATCTCATATCACACAGAAAGCTACCAGTCTGCACAACACTCAACGAATGAGAGAGAGGACTGCAGCCAATTCATCATGGCACCATTACGAGGGACACGGGTCTATGATTCTAAGGGAAACAACCTAGGAGTGATCGGTGTTATGATTGAGTCACCGTAGGAGGCAAAAATAGAAATGCTAGCTAAGTCTAGAAAACCAGAGAAGTTGGCAGCTATCGGATTGCAGACCCCTGAACCTATCAACACAACTAGCAGTAGCCGTGGGGGGCTCCTACGATGCCCTAGGCCCCTCGATCACAGCCGGAGGAATACATAGCCTAAAGACAGAAAGGGAAATCTAAACTGCCCCAGAGCAGACCCCAAAGCAAAAGGCAGCCCCCCACATATAATGACGGTGAAGCAAGAAGAAAGAACAAAACACAGACAGAAAGATAGACTGAGCAAAGATGGGGCCCAAGCTAGCTTAGATAGGAAAGGACAGGAAGGCTGCTGTCTGCAATCCGTGAAAAAACCCTATGAAAATAAGAGCCAACAAACTGACAGTAAAAAAGGCCCTGAAGACGCTAGGCTTCAAAAAAGGCTATGTCAGTACTCAGGAATATTCTGAAGACAGAGCAACAGGCAAAAGGAGATTCAGCTCACCCCAGCAGGGAATGGCAGAATCCAGAAAAGCAAGGAAAACAAAACACTAATGCAAAAAGGCAAAGCAGAAATCTTAGCTTTAGATGAGCAGGAATCAGACTGGTTTCCTAGAAGTCCACAGAGAAATCACCCGCAGGCCAGAAGGGCGTCGGCAGCCTTATATCCAGTCATTAACTCCACTCAGCCAGTCATCATCATCAGCCCCAGGTGTTTGACAATCAGGCTCACTACCTTTCTTCACCAGAAGAGGGAGTTCCTCGGGCCTCAGTAGTGAAGGGGAAAATGAACTCACAACAGTACCTGCCCCTTGAGGAGGGGTCACCGAACCCTCAACCACGCCACCAGGGCGATCAGGGTGAGCCCGATGAAAGGCACGCACCAATCTTTTGGCATGAATATCAGAGGCAGAGACCCAGGAATTATCCTCCTGACCATAACCCTTCCACTTAATCAAATACTGGAGTCTCCGTCTAGCCAGACGGGAATCCAGTACTTTCTCTACCTCATATTCCATGTTACCTTCAACCAATACAGGGTCTGGAGGTGCAACCCCCGGAACAACAGGTTCAACAAACCTCTTCAACAAAGATTTATGGAACACATTATGGATTTTAAATGTGACAGGAAGAGCCAAACGAAAAGAGACCGGATTAATAATCTCCAAAATCTTGTAAGGTCCAATAAATCTAGGCTTAAACTTAAGAGAAGCCACCTTCATAGCAATATTTTTTGATGATAACCACACCATATCACCAACCTTAAACTGGGGACCAATGGTCCTATGTCGGTTGGAAAACCGCTGGGCCTTTTCCTGGGAAAGAGATAACTTATCCACCACTTGGTCCCAGATCTGGTGCATTCTCTCCACCACAGTGTCAACACCTGGGCAGGCAGAGGGCTCCACCTGCCCTGAAGAAAATCGAGGATGAAACCCAAAGTTACAAAAAAAAGGTGACATCAAAGTGGCAGAACTAGCTCTATTATTTAAAGCAAATTCGGCCAAGGGAAAAAATGAAACCCAATCATCCTGATCAGCAGAAATAAAACATCTCAAATATGACTCCAAGGTCTGGTTTGTTCTCTCTGTCTGCCCATTGGTCTGAGGGTGAAAAGCAGAGGAGAAGGACAACTGAATTCCCAGCTTGGAACAGAAAGTTCTCCAAAATCTAGACACAAACTGGACTCCTCTGTCAGATACAATGTTCTCAGGAATCCCGTGCAAGCGAACCACCTGTTGTAAAAACAGGGGCACCAATTCAGAGGAAGACGGCAACTTAGGGAGTGGTACAAGACGAACCATCTTAGAGAACCTATCACAAATCACCCAAATAACAGTCATCCTTTGAGAGACAGGCATATCAGAGATGAAATCCATTGAAATATGGGTCCATGGCCTCTTGGGGAAAGGCAAAGGCATCAACAACCCACTAGAGCGAGAACACGATTTAGACCGGGAGCACGTCCCACAGGACTGCACAAAATTCCTGACATCACGAGACAAGGAGGGCCACCAAAAAGACCGACTCACCAGATCTCTAGTACCAAAAATACCTGGATGACCAGCCAAAGCAGAGCAATGAACTTCAGACATCACTCTCTTCTTCCACTGGTCAGGAACATACAACTTTCCACTGTGACAACGCTCAGGTTTGTCCTCCTGGAACTCTTCCAGAGCACGTCTCAAATTGGGCGAGATGGCAGAAAGAACTACCCCTTCGCCTAAGATGGTAGTAGGCTTGGTCACCACAGGAGAATCAGCAAAGAAGCTCCTAGAGAGGGCGTCAGCCTTGACATTCTTAGTTCCAGGAAGAAAAGAAACCACAAAATCAAAACGTGTAAAAAACAAGGCCCACCTAGCCTGTCTAGGGTTCAAGCGCTTAGCCGACTCTAGGTAAATCAAATTCTTGCAGTCAGTGAGGACCACGACTTGATGCTTAGCTCCCTCCAACCAATGTCTCCACTCCTCAAATGCCCATTTCATGGCTAACAGTTCCCGATTCCCCACATCATAGTTACGTTCAGATGGAGAGAACTTTCGGGAAAAGAAAGCACAGGGATTCATTTTAGATGTTACAGGATCCTTTTGGGACAAAACAGCTCCTGCACCAATCTCAGAAGCATCCACCTCTACCTGGAACGGAAGTGAGACATCAGGTTGCCGCAAAACCGGGGCGGAGGTGAATCTTCGCTTCAGCTCCTGAAAGGAAGAAACAGCCTCCGGAGACCATTTTAACACATCAGCACCCTTCTTAGTCAAATCAGTCAATGGCTTGGCAATACTCGAAAATTTTGCTATAAATTTCCAATAAAAATTAGCAAAACCCAAAAACTTCTGGAGGGCCTTCAAAGAAGTGGGCTGAACCCAATCGTAAATGGCCTGTACCTTGGCCGGGTCCATTTCAGTAGTTGACGGGACAAAATAAATCCCAAAAAAGAAATCCTCTGTACTCCAAAAAGGCATTAAGATCCTTTGACATACAGGGAATTCTCCCTCAAGAACCGGAACACATTCCGAATATGTTCCACATGAGAATCCCAATCCTTGGAGAAGATCAAAATATCATCCAGATAGATAATCAAAAATTTATCGACAAAATCTCGGAAAATATCGTTCATGAAGCACTGGAAGACAGAAGGGGCATTAGTGAGCCCAAAAGGCATCACCAGGTACTCAAAATGTCCCTCCGGAGTATTAAACGCCGTCTTCCATTCATCCCCATGCTTAATGCGAATAAGATTATACGCCCCCCTTTAACTCTGGAGAATAGATCAGAAATAAGGGGTAACGGATACTGATATTTAACAGTAATTTTGTTGAGAGCACGATAATCAATGCAAGGTCTTAATGATCCATCCTTTTTGGCTACAGAAAAAAAACCGGCACCTAAGGGTGACGAGGATGGTCTAATATGACCCTTCTCCAACGCCTCCTTAATATAGGATCGCATAGCCTCGTGCTCGGGTACAGATAAATTGAAGAGCCGACCCTTGGGAAATTTACACCCCGGGCTCAGTTCAATTGCACAGTCATAACTCCTATGAGGAGGCAGAGACGCAGACTCATTCTCACTAAATACATCATAAAAGTCTGCCAAATAATCAGGAACATCATGCGACTGAGGAGAGGTGGAAAACACCGGAGCCTCACTAAAGGCACACCGACAACCCCAACTCACCACAGACACAGATTTCCAATCCAAAACTGGATTATGAATGTGTAACCAGGGAAACCCCAGAACAATAGTATCATGCAGATTATGTAACACCAAAAACCTGCAATTTTCTTGATGGTCTGGGGCGACCCGCATTACCACCTGGGTCCAAAACTGAGGTTTATTTTTAGCCAAAGGAGTAGCATCAATCCCCCTCAAAGGGATAGGCGTCTGCAGAGGTGTCATCGGAAATCCACAACGTTTAGCAAAATCCAAGTCCATTAGGTTTAGAGCTGCTCCCGAATCCACAAAAGCCTTGGCGGAAAATGTGGACAGGGAGCAGATCAGAGTAATAGCCAGAAGAAACTTAGGTTGAACACCACCAACAGAAAACGTGTGTGCAAGGCGTTTCTCGCGTTTAGGACAGACAGAAATAATATGTGAGGCATCTCCACAGAAAAAACACAACTTATTACGCCTTCTGAACTCCTGACGCTGCTCTCTGGAAAAAACTCTATCACATTGCATAGGTTCAGACATCTGTTCAACAGGTGGCAACACCTCTCGTGCAGCTCTGCGTTCGCGCAAACGCCGATCAACCTGAATGGCTAAAGACATAGAATTGTCAAGACCAGAGGGAACAGGAAATCCCACCATAGTAACTTTTACGGCTTCTGACAACCCCTTCCGAAAGAGAGCAGCCAAGGCATTATCATTCCAGGTAGTAAGTACTGCCCACTTTCGGAATTTTTGACAGTACAATTCTGCAGAATCACGACCATGGTTCAATGCCAGCAGGGTCTTTTCAGCCTGATCAATGGCATTAGGTTCGTCATACAACAACCCCAAGGCCTGAAAAAATGCGTTCACATTAGTCAGAATAGGATCATCTGGTTTCAAAGAAAACGCCCAATCCTGGGGATCGCAACGCAGCAAAGAGATGACAATTTTAACCTGCTGCGCGGAGCTCCCTAACGAGTTAGGCTTCAAGGCAAAAAATAATTTACAATTATTTTTGACATTCAAAAATTTAGACCGATCCCCAAAAAATACATCAGGTGTAGGAATCTTTGGTTCAGCAGCATGTGAATGAGCAAGGTAGGCGGAAATTCCCCGCACTTCTGCAGCGAGCTGCTCCACACGATCAGACAATTGCTTTATCTCCATTGAGAGAAAAAAAAATTCCCCCTACGGCCTCAGAGATATAGAGGAAAAAATATACACTTTTTTTTTTTTTTTTATACAATTCTTTCCTGCAGTTGAGTACCCTAGGATCTGTGGTATGGCGGGTGATTCTGTTATGATTGAGTCACAGTAGGAGGCAAAAATAGAAATGCTAGCTAAGTCCAGAAAACCAGAGAAGTTGGCAGCTATCGGATTGCAGACCCCTGAACCTATCAACACAACTAGCAGTAGCCGTGGGGGGCTCCTACGATGCCCTAGGCCCCTCGATCACAGCCGGAGGACTACATAGCCTAAAGAAAGAAAGGGAAATCTAAACTGCCCCAGAGCAGACCCCAAAGCAAAAGGCAGCCCCCCACATATAATGACGGTGAAGCAAGAAGAAAGAACAAAACACAGACAGAAAGATAGACTGAGCAAAGATGGGGCCCAAGCTAGCTTAGATAGGAAAGGACAGGAAGGCTGCTGTCTGCAATCCGTGAAAAAACCCTATGAAAATAAGAGCCAACAAACTGACAGTAAAAAAGGCCCTGAAGACGCTAGGCTTCAAAAAAGGCTATGTCAGTACTCAGGAATATTCTGAAGACAGAGCAACAGGCAAAAGGAGATTCAGCTCACCCCAGCAGGGAATGGCAGAATCCAGAAAAGCGAGGAAAACAAAACACTAATGCAAAAAGGCAAAGCAGAAATCTTAGCTTTAGATGAGCAGGAATCAGACTGGTTTCCTAGAAGTCCACAGAGAAATCACCCGCAGGCCAGAAGGGCGTCAGCAGCCTTATATCCAGTCATTAACTCCACTCAGCCAGTCATCATCATCAGCCCCAATCAGGCTCACTACCTTTCTTCACCAGAAGAGGGAGTTCCTCGGGCCTCAGTAGTGAAGGGGAAAATGAACTCACAACAGATCGGCCCCGGTAGGAAGAACACAGATCTGATCCAGTGACCATCTCTGAACCATGGATATGTTTGGAGAAAGCCAGGTTTTGGGACCCGCTGGTTGCCTGGTTCCATGGATATGGTCGGATAAGCCAGGTGGTGATTCCTGTGTCAACTGGCTTTGGACCTTGTATGGACAGTATGGAAAGAAAACATCAGTGATCCACCTCCGTGCTTTACAGTTGGAATGGTGTTCCTTTCATGATGGGCCTTGTTGACCTCTCTCCAAATGTAACGTTTATAGTTGTGGCCAAGAAGTTCAGTTTTGGTCTCATCACTCCAAATTACCTTGTTCCAGAAGTTTTGAGGCTTGTCTCTGCCGTTTTGCGTATTGTAGGTAAGATACTTTGTGGAATTTGCGCAGTAATGCCTTTTTTTCTGGCGACTTAACCATGCAGCCCATTATTCTTCAAGTGCCTCCTTATTGTGCATCTTGAAACAGCCACACCGCTAGTTTTCAGAGAGTCCAGTATTTCAGCTGATGTTATTTGTGGGTTTTTCTTTGCATCTCAAACAATTTTCCTGGCAGTTGTGGACAAAATTTTTGTTGGTGTACCTGAAAATGGTTTTGTTTTTACAGAGCCCCTGATTTTCAATTTGATAATCACAGTTTGAACTCTGTTGATTGGCATTATCAATTCCTTGGATATCTTTTTGTATCTCGTTCCTGTTTTATACCGTTCAACTACCTTTTCCCGTAGATCCGTTGACAATTCTTTTGCTTTCCCCATGACTCACAATCCAGAAACGTCAGTGGCTGGATGAAAGATGCAAGAGTCTGTCTGGATACTAGAAACTCACTCAGCTTTTATGCACACACACTGATTACATGCAAACAGGTCACAGGTGAGGATGTTACCTTTAGTAGCCAGTCAAACCCAT
Organism: Dendrobates tinctorius; assembly: GCF_039654945.1. Lineage (NCBI taxonomy): Eukaryota > Metazoa > Chordata > Amphibia > Anura > Dendrobatidae > Dendrobates > Dendrobates tinctorius. The sequence continues at coordinate 779,524 of NW_027361930.1, forward strand.
TTGTGTCAACTTCTGTGCATGTTATCAGGCCAAAATCAGCAGGGTATGTAAAATTTTGATCAGGGTCATTTGGATGTTTGGGGTTGTCATTATGATTTAAAAAGAGAAAACAACATAGTTTGACAATAAATGGCTTCACCCAAACACTAGCCATGGAAAAAAAGTTTTTGGTGTTATCATTCATATTTTCTGAAAAAAGTCCAAGAAAGCAAAAATTCTGCCCGGGTATGTAAACTATTGAACTATTGAGCACAGCTGTATACACATACACATACAGTATATACAAGTTTGATGCTGTACTCTTACTGACCTGGGGAATCATGCTGTCGGGACATTTTTTAAGTATAATGAATGCTGTGGAAATACGACACCAAAATACTAGTGCAGAGCTGCATTTTTTATGCTATTTCACTGCAATTACACAAAAATGGAAAATTGTTCAGTCAAGAAGGGTTTAATACGCTTGCCTAAAACAAGTGTGGCTGGATGACCCACCTTTTTTACCTATTTCTAACTGCAGATTCCAGAACACCTCTGCCATTTTGAACTAATTTTCTAATGGATTTTAGAGGATGTTATGGAGAAACAAAACAAAAACAGCTCAGACTTTCATGGCTGTGATAGAAATATTAACTAAGAACCTAAAGTAAACCTTTTCTATGAACTAGCCATTTCTTAACAGCTCTGTCGCAACTGCTGAGTGTGGAGGAAATGAAGTAACCGGATGCTAAAGACAAATTGCCACTCATGACTTGACTGGCTATAAGCAATTTCCATATTTGTAGAAAAGAAGGAAACTGCTTAATAAAAGTGGGACTCAACATTTTCTGTGACAAAAACAAATATTTTTTTATAGCAGTGAACCTACGAATTATCTTGTTAGAAGTTTTATTGATACTGCAAAATTACATACCTACTTTATTACTTACATTTATAAATTTAGTCCAACATTTACATTCATTTTACTCCTTTAAATAAATACACTACTTGTTAAATTTTTCCACATCTGCATATATTTTTGCTAAATGAGTGGATAAAAAATTAATCAACTTTACAAAAAGTGATGATAAATATATTCTTCCATTTTGTGTCCATAGTTCTTCTGTAGATCCTTGTGGTTACAGACTACAAACAACACTTATGTGTAGTCTGATTTCGGTCATATCTTGATTTGTCCTATCCGCCCCTCTTTTAATGTTGTTAAGAAGATGGATGGGGTCAAATAGAAGGGAATAACACATGATTGCTAGATTAATTATATCTGCATGTGATCTAAAGTCTTTAATTGTGGAGACACGTCAAACTGGTGCCTAGTGCGGTTTAGGTTTAATATGACATCAGTCATATGTTCCTGTAATGCCTATTTCATTATATGCACAGACAACCTGACTTTAGGCGTGTCTGAATGACAAGTCATATGATTCTCACACACAAGGCTTTGATCATTTGTAGATTTCCCTTTCCATAAGGCTTCTAGTATATGACACTCAAGACTTCATGTCACCTTCATGTTACAGGTGAGTAATTGCTACACAGGATGAGTGCCATCAAAAAATTACTTAGGATGGAATTACTTGACGAACCAAGACAAAACTATAGCTTTGAGTTTAATGAAATACTGTACGAGTCTGATGATATCGCTATACTTGTGTTCTAGTATTGTGTAGAGTAGAATAATAATAATTAATCTCTATTTACAGGCTCATTATGGAACTCCAGAAGTGTGTGAATATTAATTAAAGGAGTATTCAATTACTTAGCACTTTCCGTTGCAAGAAAATTTTATGTCAGTTAAATAATGAGAATGTCAAATCCCGTGCAATGTTTTTTAATTTGATATATTTTCATGCTATTTCTAAAGATATAATATGAAAGCATACTGTAGACTCTTAAAGAGAATCTGTCAGTAGGATCAACCCTCCAAGGCTGTCTATATGGGCATGCAGGTCATAGAAAGTTTAAACAAAATGATACCTTGATACTTAAGATCAGGTGTCTTATTGCAGAGTAATCCATAATTTTTCTTAATATGTAATTGTCATGATCCAGGACGGGGTTTCGCTTTGGCCCGTCTTGGTCTGACTGGGGGTTAATTGTTCCGCCTCTCCCTGGCAGAGGGCAGCTATTTAATACTCACTGGACCTAGGTCCGGTGTCAGTTATACTCCTGCCCTCGGCTGAGTTAGTTGACCTTGTGCATACGTGTGCCTTGTGCCTGATATCTTGCTTGCTTGTTTGGTTTTGATCCGGTTCTGTCCCTGTTATGAGTTCTGCTCTCTTGTGTATGACCTTTGGCTTTGTCTGACCTCCCATCTGTTTATACCTCCTGTACCTTGCTGTCCGTACTGTGTATGAACTCCGTTTTGCCTGACTCTGAGTTTTCTGTCTTCTCTGAAAGCAGGATGCTAAGCCCCACCCCTTGCAGCCACGTGACCGTAGGTCCCGTGCCGGCTTGCTAAACTTCATCACTCAGGTCCTGTGCACCTATACTTTCTGGCTGTCCTGATCCCCAGGGGTCCCTACAGTGCGGGTGAGTCCCTGCTCAGCGGAGGCTGTACGCCGGCGCTGTCAGGATCCTGATAGTAATTGAGCTGTTAAAGGGGTTGTCCACTACTTTAAATTAACCCCCCAATGTGTCCCCCGAGGCTCCTAATGAATTTTGTAAATACCTTATGTTGCCTATACTGCCTGTGAGCGGCGCTATCCGTGGCCGCTCACAGGCAACACGACCCAGCACTGACGCCACGTCATGTGAGGTGTGACTCAGCGCTGGGTCACCGCGGTGGCTGCTGGGTTGTGGGTGGGGTTACCCCGCATCACACCCGGCATCCACCGCGCGCTTTCTCAATGAATCGGCGCGTGGTGGATGCTGGGTGTGACGCTGGGGGATAACCCCGACCACAGCCTAGCAGCCAGTGCGGAAGGTGGAAGATGGACCCCTGGCTGCTGCCAGCACTTGTTGGGATGTCAGCGGAAGCAAGAGCCGGCTGCAGCCGGGGGTCACGTGCTGCCTGTGAGCGGCCAGTGATAGCGCCGCTCACAGGCAGTATAAGCAACATGAGGTATTTACAAAATTCATTAGGGGCCCTGGAGGGGATACATTGGGGGGTTAATATAAAGTAGTGGACAACCACTTTAAGATTTATAGGACGGACAATAATCTGCATGAGTATCTGCCTCCAGAGATTATTTTAAATTAAATGGGGCAATACTGGTGTGAGACATGTAGTTTACAAGAGCAGACTGTCAGTTATTACATGTCTCACACTGGTAACCCCTCCTTTTATTTAATATAAGTCCTGGAGGCAAATTCTCAGGGAGATCTCTGTCCGACCCATAGCTCTTATTAGCTCATTTATATATGAAGAAAAACATGGATTTCTCAGGAATAAGACAACAGGATATCACTTTATTCCACTTTCTATGACCTTCATGCCTATATACAGCTCTGGCAAAAATTAAGAGACCATCACATCAAAACCCTGTCATGGGCAGCCCATTCTCCAGACCTGAAACCCATTGAAAACCTCTGGAATGTAATAAAGAGGATGATGGATAGTTGCAAGCCATCAAACAAAGAACTGCTTAAATTTTTGCACCAGAAGCAGTGTGAAAGACTGGTGGATAGAATGCCAAGACACATGAAAGCTGTTTTTAAAAATCATGGTTATTCCACAAAATATTGATTTCAGAACTCTTCCTGAGTTAAAACATTGCTAGTGTTGTTTCTAAATGATTATGAACTTGTTTTCTTTGTATTAATGAGGTCTGAAAGCACTGTTTTTTTTTTTAAATTTTGACTATTTTTCTTTGTCAGAAAAAAAATACAAAATTTATTGCTTGGAAATTCGGAGACATGTTATCAGAAGTTTATAGACTAAAAGAACAATTTACATTTTATTCAAAAATATACCTATAAAGAGAAAAATCAGACAAAATGAACATTTGAAAGTGGTCTCTTAATTTTTGCCAGAGCTGTAGACTAAAGGTCCCGTTTCATTTAACGATGCACCAGCGATCCTGACAACGATACGACCCGGTCAGGATCGCTGGTGCATCGCTAAATGGTCGCTAGAGAGCTGCCAAACAGGCAGATCTCACCAGCGACGTAGCAGCGGTCGGGGGTCGTTACTTACCTGTCAGACATCAGCTCTGGTGACGACTTCCTCCCGCGTCCATGGAGTCGCTCGTCGGCGCCAGCAGGAAGCCGACGACGAGAAATGGACCAGGACGATCTTGCGTGATCAGCGATATTCAGCGGGGAGCCGGGTCGGAGGTAAGTGTCACATGTAGCGAGATCGCTAGCGATATCGCTGTTGCGTCACAAAATCGGTGACGCTTTAGCGACATCGCTAGCGATCTCGCTATGTGTGAAGGGGGCTTTAGGAAGGTTGATCCTACTGACAGATTCCCATTAAGACATCTCTCATTATAACAGACTGTAATAGGAAAGATGGAATGACCTAAGACTCCTTAGTTCTAATTCCAGTAGACTGTCATGCATTGCTATGGCTTTCTAAAAAATATCAGTGCTTGTTTGTTTCAACTTTTTCATAATCAACAAGATTTCTCTCAAACAAGAAACCGAAAAACTTGAAATAAAGCAGTATTAGTCTATTGTCACCCATTTTTTTCCTATTCTTATATATTTCTTTGCGGAATATTCTTTCACAAGCTCGAATAGCTGAAGAATACAAACTGGCAGAAGATGATAATTCAGTAACTTAAAGCAAACTGTCAATATTTGCTTTCCTAGTCACAAGACACTTTTAAACCCTTTCATGCACATTTGCCTAAGCTCTAAATACTTTTTGATTTGTTTCACGGATCAATTGAGCAGAAAGGGGACAGTTGGGGACTTTCTTAAAGAGATTCCCTCACAATTAATTATTATATTTCTCCATTAGTTTATGATATTTATCCAAGAGTATCTACTTTAGAGCATGAAAACAGAGTTTTATGTAGGTTTTAAAAGTGGAATATTGTAAATTTTACAAAGCTTTCCCATGGTCAAAGACACATTTTTAATAGATTTTGTTCCAATTATTCATGATCATATTCTCCTGAATAATCTATCTCCTTACAGGAGCTAAGGACACCCAATGTCAACTTGGTAATTTAATCAGGAGACTGAATTCATTACCTAATCAATAAATGGTCAGCAGAAGAATCCATGATATTCACTAAAGATGTCTAGAATTTCATAGAATCACATTCGGAACAGAGAAAGGACTGTACTAGATAGACTTTCACAAAACAGAGCAGAAGATAAATATTATATTTCACACAAATAATATATTTTCAATAGGGATAAGATTTTTGATAATAAATGGAGACCTCTGGATTATTGTTCAAAGAATCCCTGACACCTGATCCTTCATTCTCATTCTGCTTAATAGGCTCAGTCTGTAGTGTCATACACACACATTCACACATCGAAAAGGAATTAAATTATTGGTAATCTCACAGGTTTATTAAGAATACTCATCACTACCTGTAAGTTTTATTCATCTGGGAGTGAGGTACAAGGTACCTTCAAGGATACCCTCAATCCTGGGCCTTCTCACTCCCATCTGACTCATTGTCACTTCAAGTCGTTAGATGGATTTTTCGGGGCTCTTGGCCTCATTTATGATGACCTGGACCGGGCCTCCTGTGCAGATTCTAATCTATGTAAGATCCATCAGTGAGACCAACTGACAGAGGAATTTTGTTCAGAATTTCATAGATGGGCCAGTGACACCCAGTGGAATAACCCCACTTTAGGAGTCAGTTTTGTCAGGGCCTGTCTGAACAGTTAAAAGATGCATTGGCGCTGTACTAAACTCCAGAATTCTTGGAGGCCGCCATGGCTCTTGCCATACATATAGACAGACACCGCTGAGATAGACCAGTAGTGACCCTTCCCTCGTTGGTACTTCCTAGGACTGAAGTTCTCCTCATGTGCTTAAGAACTACATTCCCACTGAGCCACCGTGCTGCCCAGGTCTGGTTAGAAACATGCATCTCCATGTCACAGCTGCTCCTGACCTGCTCGTTTCTCTCTCTATAAAACCAGTCCAGACCTTCTCTTCCTTGATTGTGAAAGTTGTTCTTCCTGGCTTGCTGGAGTTGGTGTGCTGAAGTTGGAGTTTGTAGTTGCAGATGGAGATTGTTGTTTGCTTTTTTGGAGTATGTGCTTTCTACTTGATCTTATTTCCATTTTTTTGTACCTTCCTATTCTTTATTCCTCTTAACCCTTGGTGAGTACTTTTATATGTATGTCACTTTTTGTTTTCCTTGTTTGTCTTACGTGTATATGCACTAATATATCTGTCCAAGGCCTCCTGGGGGAGGGAACAGCTGAGGACACTAACATGAGCAGAGTAAAGTGGGAGTCTTGGGCCTCTCTACCTTTAAGAGTAACCCCGGGACAGGGATAGTTAGGGTCTCAGTTCCAGGGACAGTCTAAGGCCCCTTCTTCCTTACTGAAGACCGCCACAGTGTGACAACAACAGTTCTTAGAACAGATCCACAAGTCCAGACAACAGATACCACGGCCGTAGCATGTTTATCCATCTCCCGCCGACAACAGTCCATAGGATAGTTCCTCAAATCCAGATGATGGATACCATAAATTAAGCACCTGTATCCAGCTCCAGCTGGCAACAATGGTCCTTTGGATAGTTACTCAAATCCACACAATAGATACCCCGACTGTAACATGTTTATCCATTTCCAGCTGGCCTCCAATCTCCTTAAGGGGGTTTTACACATAGCGATATCGCTAGCGATATCGCTATGTCAACGATTTTGTGACGTTATAGCGATATCGCTAGCGATATCGCTATGTGTGATACTTACCTCCGACCGGCTCCCCCGCTGTCCATCGCTGATCGCGCGAGAATGTCCGGCTCCATTTCTACGTTGTCCGATTCCTGCTGGGGCTTCCTGCTGTGACGACGAGCGACGCGTGGAGGCGGGCGGGAGGACGTCTTCATCGCTGTGTGAAAGGTGAGTATTGTGCGCTGCATCGCGGGTCAGATCGCTGGTGCATCGCTAAATGTAAAGGGGCCTTTAGTCTATGCATACACGGGTACCAGGACACACATGCCCCCACCAAATGCAGGACAGAAATGCTAATGTAGGTCTTATGTATACATAAGATCCAGCCCACACGTCTTCCTCTGTTACTATCACTGAATGGAAACATTGATTCCTGAGGAGGAACACTTTAAAAAGAGAGATTGGTGCACCTTAAACTGACAAGCAAGCAAATCTTTAATGAAACACAACAATAAAATTGATGTAACCAGTGCTCCGTGCTGGAAAAAGTCCATATCTCTTAAAGCTGTGGACTCTGCCCTATGTTCATGGGTCCAATCGTCTTTAACCCCTTAGTGACAGAGACATTTTACAGCTAAATGACCAGGCCAATTTTTACAATTCTGACCACTGTCACTTTATGAGGTTATAATTCTGGAATGCTTTAACAGATCTCGCTGATTCTGAGACTGTTTTTTCATGACATATTGTACTTCATGTTAGTGGTAAAATTTCTTCGATATGTCTTGTGTTTATTTATGAAAAAAATGGAAATATGGCGAAAATTTTGAAAATTTTAAAACTTTAAATTTTTATGCCCTTAAATCAGAGAGGTGTCACAAATTTCTTAATAAATAACATTTCTCACATGTCTAATTTACATCAGCACAATTTTGGAACAAAATTTTTTTTGTTAGGAAGTTATAAGGGTTAAAATAAGCGATTTCTCATTTTTACAACAAAATTTACAAAACCATTTTTTTAGGGACCACATCATATTTAAAGTCATTTTGAGGGGTGTACATGACAGAAAATACCCAAAAGTGACACCATTCTAAAAACTAGAACCCTCAAGGTGCTCAAAACCACATTCAAGAAGTTTATTAACCCTTTACGTGCTTCACAGGAACTAAAGCAATGTGGAAGGAAAAAATTAACATTTAACTTTTTTTTGCAAAAAATTTACTTCAGAACCAATTTTTTTTATTTTCACAAGTGGTAAAAGAGAAAATAAACCACAAAATTTGTTGTGCAATTTCTCCTGAATATGCCAATACCCCATATGTGGGGGTAAACCACTTTTTCAGCGCACGGCAGAGCTCGCAAGGGAAGGAGTGCCATTTGACTTTTTCAACGCAGAATTGGCTGCAATTGAGATCGGATGCCATGTTGCGTTCGGATAGCCCCTAATGTTCCTAAACAGTGGAAACCCCCAACAAGTGCCTCCATTTTGGAAACTAGACCCCTTAAGGAACTTATCCAGATGTGTGGTGAGCACTTTGGACCTTCAAGTGCTTCACAGAAGTTTATAACGTAGAGCCGTGAAAATAAAAAATCATTTTTTTCCACAAAAATGATCTTTTCGCCCCCAAATTTTAATTTTTATAAGGGTAACAGGAGAAATCATACCTCCACAGTTGTTGTGGGATTTGTCCTGAGTACGATGATACCCCATATGTGGGGGAGAACCACTGGGCGCATGGGAGAGCTCGAAAGGGAAGGAGCGCCATTTTAGAATGCAGACTTTGATGGAATGGTCTGTTGGCGTCATGTTGCGTTTGTAGAGCCACTGATGTGCCTAAACCCCCACAAGTGACCCCATTTTGGAAACTAGACCCCTGATGGAGCTTATCTAGATATGTGGTGAGCACTTTGAACCCCCAAGTGCTTCACATAAGTTTATAACACAGAGTAGTGAAAATAAAAAAATCACTTTTTTTTCCTCAAAAATGATTTTTTAGCCCGATGTTTTATTTTTATCATGGGTAACAGAAGAAATTGGACAACAAAAGTTGTTGTGCAATTTGTCCTGAGTACGATGATACCCCATATGTGGGGGGAACCACTGTTTGGGCGCATGGGAGAGCTCAAAAGGGAAGGAGCGCCATTTTGGAATGCAGACTTTGATGGAATGGTCTGCGGGCGTCATGTTTCGTTTGCAGAGCCCCTGATGTGCCTAAATAGTATAAACCCCCCACAAGTGACCCCATTTTGGAAACTAGACCCCCGAAGGAGCTTCTCTAGATATGTGGTGAGCACTTTGAACCTCCAAGTGCTTCACAGAAGTTTATAACGCAGAGCCGTGAAAATAAAGTCTTTTTTTTTTTAAGCCCCCAATTTTTTTATTTTCCCAAGGGTAACAGGAGAAATTAGACCCCCAAAGTTGGTAAATAGTGGAAACCCCTCAATTCTTGCTCCAACCCTAACCTGATATGAAGGGGTCACTGAGGAGGAAAACAAGACCAAGCCAAGTCACAGAAAACCAGAGAGGTTGGTAACTAGGCGGATTGCAGACCCCTCATCCTAACCACACAACTAACAGCAGCCGTGGAGCGTACCTACGATGATTCTAGACGCCTCATCACAGCCGGAGGACTAAATAAGCCTAAAGCAAGAAAAGGGGAAATCTAAAACTGCCCCAGAGCAGAACCCCAAAGAAATAGACAGCCCCCACGCATTCATTGACGGTGAGACAAGATGAAAACACGAACACAGGTAGGAAAATAGGCTGAGCAAACGATGGGGCCCACACTAGCTAGAAAGGACAGGAAAGGAAAGATACTGTCTGCAATCACGCCAAAAAACCCTGCAAAAATGTCCAACACTTATGATAGCAAAAATACCCTGAAGTCACTAGACTTCTCTGTTGTGAGTTCATTTTCCCTTTCACCATTGAGGTCTGATGAACTCCCTCTTCTGGTGAAGGAAGGTAGTGAGGCACCTGAGCAGAATGATGATGACTGGGTGACTAGAATTGCTGACTGGATATAAGGCAGCCGACGCCCTTCTGCCTTGCGGGTGATTACTCTGAGGGATTCTTGGAGACCAGTCTGATTCCTGCTCCTCAAAAGCTAAGTTTTCTGCTCTACTTTTTGCATTTGTGTTTTGGTTTTGTTTTTGCCTTGTTTTTCTGGATTTCTGCCTTTCCCTGCTGGGTGAGCTGAATTCCTTTTTGCTCTGTCTTCAGAAAATACCTGAGTACTGATATAGTCTTTTTGAAGCCTAGCGTCGTCAGGGCTTTTTTCCCTATCAGTCTGTTGGCTCTTGTTTTTGAGAGGGTTTTGGCGGATTGCAGACAGCAGCTTTTCTATTCTGTCCTATTTAGTTAGCTTGGGCCCCATCATTTGCTCAGCCTATCTTTCTATCTGTGTGAGTGTTTTTTCATCTTGCTTCACTGTCATTATATGTTGGGGGCTGCCTATTGCTTTGGGGTCTGCTCTGGGGCAGTTTAGATTTCCCTTTCTGTCTTTAGGCTATGTAGTTCTCCGGCTGTGATCGAGGGGTCTAGGGCACCGTAGGAACCCCCCACGGCTACTGCTAGTTGTTGTTGTCAGGTTCAAGGGTCTGCAATCCGATAGCTGCCAACTTCTCTGGTTTTCTGGACTTAGCTAGTATTTCTGTTTTTGCCTCCTACGGTGACTCATTCATAACACTTCTCCCACTATATCAGCACTCTAGCATATTCTGAGAACAGGGCAAAAAGAGGCCAATCTAATAAGGGACTAAAAGCAAACTGGCACATACAGTGACATAAGAGTGGAAATTCAGCACAGCCCCAGCCGGGGCTGGCTGACCACACAAAAAACTGAATAGACCAAGCCAAATCAAATGTGAACATTAGCAAAGACAACTTAGCTTGAGAAGACAGGAACTGAGCTGGAAACTAAGACCTCAGGAGGCAGGAAAAAATCACCAGCATGGGAATAGGGAGTCAGCTGTCTTAAATCCAGTCTGAGACTCCAGATGTCCACTCCTCTTCCTCATTATCAGGTGGCAGGTCTCTGTTAATTAGATCAGCTTCACTACCTCCTGCCACCACCAGAGGGAGCCCGGAAAGAGAACTCCCAACTCCTCTGTCAGCACAACCAGCTCCCTCACCAGAAACCAGAGGCAGACCAGAAAATGAGTTCACAACAGTACCCCCCCCTTGAGGAGGGGTCACCGAACCCTCATCCACGCCACCAGGCCGATCAGGATGGGCCCGGTGAAAAGCACAAACCAATCTATTGGCATGAATGTCAGAGGCAGAGACCCAAGAATTATCCTCCTGGCCATAACCCTTCCATTTCACCAAATACTGGAGTCTCCGCCTAGCTAAACGAGAATCCAATATTTTCTCTACCTCATATTCCACATTGCCTTCAACCAATACAGGGTCAGGAGGCGCCGCCACAGGAACTACTGGCTCAACAAACCTCTTCAACAGAGATTTGTGAAATACGTTATGGATCTTAAACGTAACTGGAAGAGCCAATCGGAAAGAAACAGGATTAAGAATCTCCAAAATCTTATAAGGTCCAATAAATCTTGGCTTGAACTTTGGAGACGCAACCTTCATAGAGATATTCTTTGACGACAACCAAACCATATCACCCACTTTAAACCGGGGACCAATGGTCCTATGCCGGTTGGCAAACCGCTGGGCCTTTTCCTGAGAGATTGACAACTTATCCAACATTTGGTCCCAAATCTGCTGCATTCTCTCTACCACAGTGTCCACACCTGGGCAGGCTGAAGATTCCACTTGCCCTGAAGAAAATCGAGGATGAAACCCAAAGTTACAGAAAAAGGGCGACATCAAAGTGGCAGAACTCGCTCTATCGTTTAGCGCGAATTTGGCCAAGGGCAAAAATGAGACCCAGTCATCCTGATCAGCAGACATAAAACATCTCAAATAGGACTCCAAAGTCTGGTTTGTTCTCTCAGTCTGCCCATTGGTCTGAGGATGAAACGCAGAGGAGAAAGATAACTGAATTCCCAGATTGGAACAAAAGGCTTTCCAGAATCTGGAAACAAACTGGACTCCTCTGTCCGACACAATGTTCTCAGGAATCCCATGCAACTGAACCACCTGTTGTAAAAACAAGGGCACCAACTCTGAGGAAGATGGCAACTTTGGGAGTGGTACAAGATGGACCATCTTAGAAAATCTATCACAAATCACCCAGATAACAGTCATTCTCTGAGAGACAGGAAGATCAGAAATAAAATCCATTGAGATATGGGTCCATGGCCTCTTGGGCACCGGCAGGGGCATCATCAACCCACTAGAATGAGAACAGGGTTTAGACCGAGAACAAGTACCACAGGACTGCACAAAATTCCTGACATCACGAGATATGGCAGGCCACCAAAAGACCGACTCACCAAATCTCTGGTACCAAAAATACCTGGATGACCAGCCAATGCGGAGCAATGAACTTCAGACATCACTCTCTTCCTCCACTGGTCAGGAACATTCAATTTTCCCATAGGACAATGCTCAGGTTTATCCTCCTGAAATTCCTCCAGGGCGCATCTCAAATCGGGCGAAATGGCAGAAAGAACTACCCCCTCACCTAGGATGGTAGTAGGCTCAGTCACAATAAGAGAATCAGCAAAGAAACTCCTAGAAAGGGCGTCTGCCTTAACATTTTTAGTGCCAGGAAGAAAAGAGACCACAAAATTAAAACGCGTGAAAAACAAGGCCCACCTAGCCTGTCTAGGATTCAAGCGTTTGGCCGACTCCAGATAAATCAAATTCTTGTGGTCGGTGAGGACCACAACTTGATGTCTAGCTCCCTCCAACCAATGTCTCCACTCTTCAAATACCCATTACATGGCCAACAATTACCGATTCCCCACGTCATAGTTGCGTTCAGATGGGGAGAACTTTCGAGAAAAGAAGGCACAGGGATTCATTTTAGAAGTCACAGGATTTTTTTGGGACAAAACAGCTCCCGCACCAATCTCAGAAGCATCTACCTCCACCTGAAATGGAAGTGAGACATCAGGTTGCTGTAAAACCGGAGCAGAAGTGAATCTCTGCTTAAGCTCCTGAAATGCCGAGACAGCCTCTGGAGACCAATTCAGCACATCAGCGCCCTTCTTGGTCAGATCAGTCAGTGGTTTGACAATACCAGAAAAATTACCTATAAATTTACGATAGAAATTAGCAAAACCCAAAAACTTCTGGAGAGCCTTCAAAGAAGTGGAAACCCCCCACAAATGACACCATTTTGGAAACTAGACCCCCCAAGGAACTTATCTAGATGTGTGGTGAGAACTTTGAACCCCCAAGGGCTTCACAGAAGTATATAACGTACAGCCATACAATTAAAAAATCATATTTTTTCCACAAATATGATCATTTAGTCCCCAATTTTTTTATTTTCCCAAGGGTACCAGGAGAAATTGGACCCCGAAAGTTGTTGTCTAATTTGTGCTGAGTACGCTGATACCTCATATATGGGAGAAAACTACTGTATGGGCACACGTCGGGGCTCGGAAGGGAAGTAGTGACGTTTTGGAATGCAGACTTTGATGGAATGGTCTGCGGGTGTCATGTTGCCTTTGGAGAGCCCCTGATGTACCTAAACAGTGGAACCCCCCCACAAATGACACCATTTTGGAAACTAGACCTCCTAAGGAACTTATTTAGATGTGTGGTGAGCACTTTCAACCCCCAAGGGCTTCACAGAAGTTTATAATGCCCGGGCGTGAAAATAAAAAAATCGTATTTTTTCCAGAAACATGATCATTTAGTCCCCAATTTTTTTATTTTCCCAAGGGTACCAGGAGAAATTGGACCCCAAAAGTTGTTGTCCAATTTGTCCTGAGTACGCTGATACCTCATATGTGGGAGAAAACTACTGTATGGGCACACGTCGGGGCTCGGAAGGGAAGGAGTGACGTTTTGGAATGCAGACCTTGATGGAATGGTCTGCGGGTGTCATGTGCGTTTGGAGAGCCTTTGATGTGCCTAAACTATTCAAACTCCCCACATGTGACCCTATATTGGAAACTAGACCCCCCACAGAACTTATCTAGATGTGTGGTGAGCACTTTGAACCCCAAAGTGCTTCACAGAAGTTTATAACGCCCGGGCGTGAAAATAAAAAAATCATATTTTTTTCCACAAAAATGATATTTTTGCCCCCAATTTTTTATTTTCGTAAGGGCAACAGGAGAAATTGGACCCCAAAAGTTGTTTTGCAATTTGTCCTGAGTAGGCTGATACCCCATATATGGGGGTAAAACACTGTTTGGGCGCATGGCAGAGCTTGGAAGGGAAGGAGCACCATTTGACTTTTTCAACGCAGAATTGGCTGGAATTGAGATCAGATGCCATGTTGCGTTTGGAGAGCACCTGATGTGCCCAAACAGTGGAAAACCCCCAATTCTAACTCCAACCCTAACCCCAACACACCCCTAACCCTAATCTCAGCCCTAACCATAGCCCTAACACTAGCCCTAGCTCTAAACCTAACCCTAGCCCTAACCCTAATGGGAAAATGGAAATAAATACATTTTTTTAATTTTATTATTTTTTCCCTAACTAAGGGGGTGATAACGGGGGGTTTGATTTTACTATTTATGGCGGTTTTTATATTTGGCAGCTGTCACACGCGAAAAGACGCTTTTTATTGTAAAAATAGTTTTTGCATCACCACATATTGAGAGCTATAATTTTTCCATATTTTGACCCACCGAGTCATGTGAGGTCTTATTTTTTGCGGGACGAGTAGACGTTTTTATTGGTATCTTTTTCGGGCATGTGACATCTTTTGATCGCTTTTTATTCTGATTTTTGGGATGCAGAATGAACAAAAACCAGCGTTTCATGAATTTCTTTTGGGGGGTGCGTTTACACCGTTCTGCATGCGGTAAATTGATAAATCGGTTTTATTATTTGGGTCAGTACGGTTACAGCGATACCTCATTTATGTCGTTTTTTATGTTTTAGCGCTTTAATGCAATGAAAACAATTTTATATAAAAAATAATTTTTTTTGCATTGCTTTATTCTGCGAGCTATAACTTTTTTATTTTTTCGCTGATGATGCTGTGTGGTGGCTCGTTTTTTGCGGACAAGATGACGTTTTCAGCGGTACCATGGATATTTATATGTGTCTTTTTGATCGTGCGTTGTTGCACTTTGTGTTCGGCGGTATGATAATTAATCATTCTTTTTTGCTTCGCTTTTTATTTTTATTTTTTAAGGGGTTTGATAAAGGGGTTAACTAATGAGACAATTTTATAGGGCGGGTCGTTACGGACGCGGCGATACCAAATATGTGCACTTTTATTGTTTTTTTTTTTTTATTTCCAAAAAATGAATTTATTAGGGAATATTTTTTTTTTGTAATTTATTTAGCGATTTTTTTTTAAATTATTTTTTCACTTTTTTTTTACTTTATTAGGTAGTCCGAGGGGGACATCACTGTCCTGTGACAGATCGCTGATCTGTCACATCACAGATCACTGTGACAGATCGCTGATCTGTCACAGGCATAGACGCAGACTTCCTCATGCCTGCGCTTTGCAGGCACTGAGGAAGTCAGCTCCCTGCTGGCCCCCGAAGGTCCCCGTTTCCATCTTGGACTCGGGGACCTGCAGGGATGGAGCCCCCGGCAGCAGCGCTGCACATTGCGCTGTTGTGGGGGGGCTCAGGGAAGCACGGAGGGTGCCCCCTCCCTGCCGATGTTTCCCTTTAACCCCCGGTACACCGCGATCGTGTTTGATCGCGGTGTGCAAGGGGTTAACGTGCCGGGTGTCACCACGTGAGCGCCGCTGATCACACTAGATGTACTGTACTATTCCGTCCTTTTGACTTAGGTCCCAGGTCACATGGACAGAATAGTACGTCCATTGTAGGAAAGGGGTTAAACTTAATGGATGCATTAAAAAACAAATGCAACACAAACACCATCTATACAGCAGCTGTTTTTCCTGGATGGGATACACCCCCGAGAACTGCAGGAATTATGCACAGTCATAGATAGACCATTATTTTTAATCTTTAAAGATTCCATAATAACAGGGTCTGTACCACAGGACTGGCGTATAGCAAATGTTGTGCCAATATTCAAAAAGGGGTCAAAAACTGAACTTGGAAATTATAGGCCAGTAAGCTTAACCTCTACTATGGGTAGAATCCTGGAGGGTTTTCTAAGAGATGCTATACTGGAGTATCTGAAGAATACCCACATGACCCAATATCAACATGGGTTTACGAAGGATCATTCCTGTCAAACTAACCTGATAAGCTTCTATGAAGAGGTAAGTTCTGGACTGGACCAAGGAAATACAGTGGACGTGGTGTATATGGACTTTTCAAAAGCTTTTGATACGGTGCCACACAATAGGGGAACAATGGGGATAGGGGAAAATATGTGTAAGTGGGTTAAGAGCTGGCTCAGAGATAGGAAACAAAGGGTGGTTACACTGTGTTGTCAAGGTTTTGTCCCTCGGACAATATTGAATGTTCCTGATAGATTTTTTCATGCCGATTTCAGAAATGACTTCAGATTTTTCCTGTCACGTAAGGTTTTTGAGAAATGATACGAAACATTATAATATTTTGTTATAATTCTAAAAACTCATATGAACTTTTTCTGAAACAGTATATTCTGAATTTTCCACTGAAATAACATAAATCGCTGATCTACACATATGCAAGCACTTATTATGCGAATTCCGCGCAGGCGCAATGAATCATTCGGCTGACCGTGTATGGAGAATACCAAATCTCCTGGGCAGGGGAGGAATTAAAAGACAATACTGACATACATTCAGAGCATGGCTGAATGGATCACGACCTTCAGTGCCGTTTGCTGTCCCAATCATATGGAGAGCAGAGAGATCATGTAACAGATTGCTATTTCTGCCTTACAAATGTAACAGGATATTCAGCAAAGAACAAGAAATTAATATAAAATCCTAATCTTCCTTCAGCCATAAGACCAGTGCCACACGATGAAAGTCTTGTTCCAAAGCTGCCCAAAGTATGGACGATAGAGGACGACAAAGATGAACTAACAATGTCCGTGGAAAATGAAACTGCTGCAGACCCAGACTGTGAGCCTTCTACATCTAATCCACATCTGTTCAGTCAAGCTGATCTGAGTGACGTGGTCAGAGATTTGAAATTGTCAAAGACGCAGGCAGAATTATTGGGATCAAGGCAACAAGAATGGAATCTCTTATTACCAGGAACAAGAGTTTCTATTTTTTGCAGTCGTCAAGAAGACCTAGATCAATTTTTCAATCATGTCGACAGTTTAACCTTTTGCAACGACGTCTTGGGGTTGTTTGGTACTCTTGGATGCGAACATGACCCGAAGGAATGGCGACTGTTCATTGACTCGTCAGTTTTAAGTCTGAAGGCTGTTTTACTACACAATGAAAATATCTATCTTTCTATACCAATTGGACATGCCGTACACATGAAAGAAACGTATGAGAATATGGAGTTACTGTTGACCCACATTAATTATAGAAATTGTTTTATTTATGAGTGGGACAGTCATGCATGAGAAATGCACTATTTCAGACAGGACTGACCACTCCGCGAAAACCTGGTTGCTGGACAGAAAAATGTTAAACATAATCCTCTAGTTGATCCAGTAAAGATATTTCTCCCTCCTTTGAATATTAAACTTGGGCTTATGAAGAATTTTGTCAAAGCAATGAACAAGGAATCGGAAACCTTTTCTTACTTGCGACAGAAATTTCCAAGACTAAGTGATGCAAAGATTAAAGAAGGTATTTTTTTTGGCCCACAGATCAGAGAAATAATAAATGACAGTAGCTTTGATGGTCATTTGCAAGGTGCTGAACAAGTGGCATGGAGAGCCTTTAAAGATGTGACCATCAACTTCCTGGAAACAGCAAGGGCACTGAACATTGAACAACTCGTGGACAACATTCTCACAGCATATCATTTGATGAAATGCAATATATGTCACTAAAAATGCATTTTCTACATTCTCACTTGCAATTTCCAGCCAATCTTGGTGCCATTAATGACGAACACGGTGAAAGATGTCACCAAGACATTGCGCTGATGGAGAAAAGTATCAGGTAAAGTGGAGTTCGTCAATGCTGGCTGACTATTGCTGGAATCTTATTCGAGAAGCATCTGACATGGATTATGAATGAAAGTCATCTGCAAAACACTTTTGAACAATTGCTTTTGCTACTGATATCGATGTACATGTGTGCAGTGTCTCAGACGTCATAATGTAGGCTATAAACTGTTGTTTCTTAACCCCTTACGCACTATTCCGTCAGCTGGCAGTATCCCCTAATTTGAGGTGGGCTTCGGTGGTAAGCCCATCTCAAAGCCGCGACATCTCAGCTGTTTTTAACAGCCGACATCTGCGAACGGAATTGCGATCCGCCCGTGCCTATTAGGTAGTTAAATGCCGCTGTCAAACTCTGACAGCGGGCATTTAAATGTACTTCCGGACGCCGGTCCGAAATACGCGCAGTGACAACCCCCGTTACGTGATCGGGGGTCATCGCTGTGTTGCCATCACAACCAGAGGTCTCCTCGAGACCTCTATGGTTGTTGATGGCAGATTGCTATGAGCTCCACCCTGTGGTCGGCGCTCATTGCAAGTCTGTAGTTCTGCTGCATAAAGGTGATCTGAGCATCACCTCTACGTAGCAGAGGTGATCGCGCTATGGCAGCTTCTAGCCATCTGTGGAGGCTATTGAAGCATGCCAAAAGTAGAAAAAAAAAGTGTTTAAAAATATAAAAAAAATAAAAGTTCAAATCATCCCCCTTTTGCCCCAATCAAAATAAAACAATAAAAAAAATCAAACCTACACATATTTGGTATCGCCGCATTCAGAATCACCTGATCTATCAAAAAAAAGAATTACCCTGATTGCTAAACGACGTAGCTGGGTGAGCTGAATTCCTTTTTGCTCTGTCTTCAGAAAATACCTGAGTACTGATATAGTCTTTTTGAAGCCTAGCGTCTTCAGGGCTTTTTTCCCTATCAGTCTGTTGGCTCTTGTTTTTGAGAGGGTTTTGTCGGATTGCAGACAGCAGCTTTTCTATTCTGTCCTATTTAGTTAGCTTGGGCCCCATCATTTGCTCAGCCTATCTTTCT
Organism: Dendrobates tinctorius; assembly: GCF_039654945.1. Taxonomy (NCBI): domain Eukaryota; kingdom Metazoa; phylum Chordata; class Amphibia; order Anura; family Dendrobatidae; genus Dendrobates; species Dendrobates tinctorius. The sequence goes on from NW_027361930.1 coordinate 798,430, forward strand.
ATCTGTGTGAGTGTTTTTTCATCTTGCTTCACCGTCATTATGTTGGGGGCTGCCTATTGCTTTGGGGTCTGCTCTGGGGCAGTTTAGATTTCCCTTTCTGTCTTTAGGCTATGTAGTTCTCCGGCTGTGATCGAGGGGTCTAGGGCACCGTAGGAACCCCCCACGGCTACTGCTAGTTGTTGTTGTCAGGTTCAGGGGTCTGCAATCCGATAGCTGCCAACTTCTCTGGTTTTCTGGACTTAGCTAGTATTTCTGTTTTTGCCTCCTACGGTGACTCATTCATAACAGAATCACCCGCCATACCGCAGATCCTAGGGTACTCAATAGCAGGAAAGAATTGTAAAAAAAAGTGTGTATATTTTTTCCTCTATATCTCTGAGGCCGTAGGGGGAATTTTTTTTTTTCTCTCAATGGAGATAAAGCAATTGTCTGATCGTGTGGAGCAGCTCGCTGCGGAAGTGTGGGGAATTTCCGCCTACCTTGCTCATTCACATGCTGCTGAACCAAAGATCCCTACTCCTGATGTGTTTTTTGGGGATCGGTCTAAATTTTTGAATTTCAAAAATAATTGTAAATTATTTTTTGCTTTGAAGCCTAACTCGTCAGGGAGCTCCGCGCAGCAGGTTAAAATTGTCATCTCTTTGCTGCGTGGCGATCCCCAGGATTGGGTGTTTTCTTTGAAACCAGATGATCCTATTCTGACTAATGTGAACGCATTTTTTCAAGCCTTGGGGTTGTTGTATGACGAACCTAATGCTATTGATGAGGCTGAAAAGACTCTGTTGGCATTGAGCCAGGGTCGAGATTCTGCAGAATTGTACTGTCAAAAATTCCGAAAGTGGGCGGTCCTTACTACCTGGAATGATAATGCCTTGGCAGCTCTCTTTCGGAAGGGTTTGTCAGAAGCCGTAAAAGATACTATGGTGGGATTTCCTGTCCCCTCTGGTCTTGACGATTCTATGTCATTAGCCATTCAGGTTGATCGGCGTTTACGTGAACGCAGGACTGCACGAGAGGTGTTGCCACCTGTTGAACAAGTGTCTGAACCTATGCAATGTGATAGAGTTTTGTCCAGGGAGCAACGTCAGGAGTTCAGAAGGCGTAATAAGCTTTTTTTTTTTGGTGGAGATGCCTCGCATGTTATTTCTGTCTGTCCTAAACAAGAGAAACGTTTTGCACACACGTTTTCTGTGGGTGGTGTTCAACCTAAGTTTCTTCTGGCAATTACTCTGCTCTGCTCCCTGTCCACATTTTCCGCCAAGGCTTTTGTGGATTCGGGAGCAGCCCTGAATCTAATGGACTTGGATTTTGCTAAACGTTGTGGATTTCCTATGACACCTCTGCGGACGCCTATCCCTTTGAGGGGGATTGATGCTACTCCTTTGGTGAAAAATAAACCTCAGTTTTGGACCCAGGTGGTAATGCGGGTCTCGCCCCAGACCATCAAGAAAATTGCAGATTTTTGGTGTTGCATAACTTGCATGATACCATTGTTCTGGGGTTTCCCTGGTTGCAAATTCATAATCCAGTTTTGGATTGGAAATCTGTGTCTGTGGTGAGTTGGGGTTGTCGGTGTGCCCTTAGTGAGGCTCCGGTTTTTTCCACCTCTCCTCAGTCGCATGATGTTCCTGACTATTTGGCGGACTTTTATGATGTATTTAGTCATAATGAGTCTGCGTCTTTGCCTCCTCATAGGAGTTATGCCTGTGCAATTGAACTGAGCCCGGGGTGTAAATTTCCTAAGGGTCGGCTCTTCAATTTCTCTGTACCCAAGCACGAGGCTATGCGATCCTATATTAAGGAGGCGTTGGAGAAGGGTCATATTAGACCATCCTCTTCACCCTTAGGTGCCGTTTTTTTTTCGTGGCCAAAAAGGATGGTTCATTAAGGCCTTGTATTGATTATCGTGCCCTCAACAAAATTACTATTAAATATCAGTATCCGTTACCCCTGATTTCGGATCTATTCTCCAGAGTTAAAGGTGCTTGCTGGTTTACCAAGCTTTACCTCAGGGGGGCGTATAATCTTATCCGCATTAAGCATGGGGATGATTGGAAGACGGCGTTTAATACTCCGGAGGGACATTTTGAGTACCTGGTGATGCCTTTTGGGCTCACTAATGCCCCTTCTGTCTTCCAGTGCTTCATGAACGACATTTTCCGAGACTTTGTGGATAGATTTTTGATTATCTATCTGGATGATATTTTGATCTTCTCCAAGGATTGGGATTCTCATGTGGAACATGTTCGGACTGTGTTCCGGATCTTGAGGGAGAATTCCCTGTATGTCAAAGGATCGAAATGCCTTTTTGGTGTACAGAGGATTTCATTTTTGGGATTTATTTTGTCTCCGTCAACTATTGAAATGGACCCGGCCAAGGTACAGGCCATTTATGATTGGGTTCAGCCCACTTCTTTGAAGGCCCTCCAGAAGTTTTTGGCTTTTGCTAATTTTTATCGGAAATTTATAGCAAAATTTTCTAGTATTGCCAAGACATTGACTGATCTGACTAAGAAGGGTGCTGATGTGTTGAATTGGTCTCCGGAGGCTGTTTCTTCCTTTCAGGAGCTGAAGCGAAGATTCACTTCTGCCCCGGTTTTGCGGCAACCTGATGTCTCACTCCCGTTCCAGGTAGAGGTGGACGCTTCTGAGATTGGTGCAGGAGCTGTTTTGTCCCAAAAGGATCCTGTAACATCTAAAATGAATCCCTGTGCTTTCTTTTCCCGAAAGTTCTCTCCATCTGAACGTAACTATGATGTGGGGAATCGGGAACTGTTAGCCATGAAATGGGCATTTGAGGAGTGGAGACATTGGTTGGAGGGAGCTAAACACCAAGTCGTGGTCCTCACTGACCACAAGAATTTGACTTACCTGGAGTCGGCCAAACGCTTGAACCCTAGACAGGCTAGGTGGGCCTTGTTTTTTACACGTTTTGATTTTGTGGTCTCTTTTCTTCCTGGCACTAAGAATGTCAAGGCAGACGCCCTCTCTAGGAGCTTCTTTGCTGATTCTCCTGTGGTGACCAAGCCTGCTACCATCTTAGGCGAAGGGGTAGTTCTTTCTGCCATCTCGCCCGATTTGAGACGTGCTCTGGAAGAGTTCCAGGAGGACAAACCTGAGCATTGTCCCAGTGGAAAGTTGTATGTTCCTGACCAGTGGAAGAAGAGAGTGATGTCTGAAGTTCATTGCTCTGCATTGGCTGGTCATCCAGGTATTTTTGGTACTAGAGATCTGGTGAGTCGGTCTTTTTGCTGGCCCGCCTTGTCTCGTGATGTCAGGAATTTTGTGCAGTCCTGTGGGACTTGCTCCCGGTCTAAACCTTGTTCTCGCTCTAGTGGGTTGTTGATGCCTTTGCCTGTCCCCAAGAGGCCATGGACCCATATTTCAATGGATTTCATCTCTGATATGCCTGTCTCTCAGAGAATGACTGTTATTTGGGTGATTTGTGATAGGTTCTCTAAGATGGTTCATCTTGTACCACTCCCTAAGTTGCCATCTTCCTCTGAGTTGGTGCCCCTGTTTTTGCAACAGGTGGTTCGCTTGCACGGGATTCCTGAGAACATTGTATCTGACAGAGGAGTTCAGTTTGTGTCTAGATTTTGGAGGACTTTCTGTTCCAAGCTGGGAATTCAGTTGTCCTTCTCCTCTACTTTTCACCCTCAGACCAATGGGCAGACGGAGAGAACAAACCAGACCTTGGAGTCGTATTTGAGATGTTTTATTTCCACTGATCAGGATGATTGGGTTTCATTTTTGCCCTTGGCCGAATTTGCTTTAAATAATAGAGCTAGTTCTGCCACTTTGATGTCACCTTTTTTTTGTAACTTTGGGTTTCATCCTCGATTTTCTTCAGGGCAGGTGGAGCCTTCTGCCTGCCCAGGTGTTGACACTGTGGTGGAGAGAATGCACCAGATCTGGGACCAAGTGGTGGATAAGTTATCTCTCTCCCAGGAAAAGGCCCAGCGGTTTTCCAACCGACATAGGACCATTGGTCCCCAGTTTAAGGTTGGTGATATGGTTTGGTTATCATCAAAAAATATCGCTATGAAGGTGGCTTCTCCTAAGTTTAAGCCTAGATTTATTGGACCTTACAAGATTTTGGAGATTATTAATCCAGTCTCTTTTCGTTTGGCTCTTCCTGTCACATTTAAAATTCATAATGTGTTTCATAAGTCCTTGTTGAAGAAGTTTGTTGAACCAGTTGTTCCTGGGGTGGCACCTCCGGACCCTGTATTAGTTGAAGGTAACATGGAATATGAGGTAGAGAAGATACTGGATTCCCGTCTGGCTAGACGGAGACTCCAGTATTTGGTTAAGTGGAAGGGTTATGGTCAGGAGGATAATTCCTGGGTCTCTGCCTCTGATATTCATGCCAAAAGATTGGTGCGTGCCTTTCATCGGGATCACCCTGATCGCCCTGGTGGCGTGGATGAGGGTTCGATGACCCCTCCTCAAGGGGGAGGTACTGTTGTGAGTTCATTTTCCCCTTCACCATTGAGGTCTGATGAACTCCCTCTTCTGGTGAAGGAAGGTAGTGAGGCTGATTACAAAGCACCTGAGCAGAATGATGATGACTGGGTGACTAGAATTGCTGACTGGATATAAGGCAGCCGACGCCCTTCTGCCTTGCGGGTGATTACTCTGAGGGATTCTTGGAGACCAGTCTGAATCCTGCTCCTCAAAAGCTAAGTTTTCTGCTCTACTTTTTGCATTTGTGTTTTGGTTTTGTTTTTGCCTTGTTTTTCTGGATTTCTGCCTTTCCCTGCTGGGTGAGCTGAATTCCTTTTTGCTCTGTCTTCAGAAAATACCTGAGTACTGATATAGTCTTTTTGAAACCTAGCGTCGTCAGGGCTTTTTTCCCTATCAGTCTGTTGGCTCTTGTTTTTGAGAGGGTTTTGGCGGATTGCAGACAGCAGCTTTTCTATTCTGTCCTATTTAGTTAGCTTGGGCCCCATCATTTGCTCAGCCTATCTTTCTATCTGTGTGAGTGTTTTTTCATCTTGCTTCACTGTCATTATATGTTGGGGGCTGCCTATTGCTTTGGGGTCTGCTCTGGGGCAGTTTAGATTTCCCTTTCTGTCTTTAGGCTATGTAGTTCTCCGGCTGTGATCGAGGGGTCTAGGGCACCGTAGGAACCCCCCACGGCTACTGCTAGTTGTTGTTGTCAGGTTCAGGGGTCTGCAATCCGATAGCTGCCAACTTCTCTGGTTTTCTGGACTTAGCTAGTATTTCTGTTTTTGCCTCCTACGGTGACTCATTCATAACACTTCTCCCACTATATCAGCACTCTAGCATATTCTGAGAACAGGGCAAAAAGAGGCCAATCTAATAAGGGACTAAAAGCAAACTGGCACATACAGTGACATAAGAGTGGAAATTCAGCACAGCCCCAGCCGGGGCTGGCTGACCACACAAAAAACTGAATAGACCAAACCAAATCAAATGTGAACATTAGCAAAGACAACTTAGCTTGAGAAGACAGGAACTGAGCTGGAAACTAAGACCTCAGGAGGCAGGAAAAAAATCACCAGCATGGGAATAGGGAGTCGGCTGTCTTAAATCCAGTCTGAGACTCCAGATGTCCACTCCTCTTCCTCATTATCAGGTGGCAGGTCTCTGTTAATTAGATCAGCTTCACTACCTCCTGCCACCACCAGAGGGAGCCCGGAAAGAGAACTCCCAACTCCTCTGTCAGCACAACCAGCTCCCTCACCAGAAACCAGAGGCAGACCAGAAAATGAGTTCACAACAGTACCCCCCCCTTGAGGAGGGGTCACCGAACCCTCATCCACGCCACCAGGCCGATCAGGATGGGCCCGGTGAAAAGCACAAACCAATCTATTGGCATGAATGTCAGAGGCAGAGACCCAAGAATTATCCTCCTGGCCATAACTCTTCCATTTCACCAAATACTGGAGTCTCCGTCTAGCCAAACGAGAATCCAATATTTTCTCTACCTCATATTCCACATTGCCTTCAACCACTACAGGGTCAGGAGGCGCCGCCACAGGAACTACTGGCTCAACAAACCTCTTCAACAGAGATTTGTGAAATACGTTATGGATCTTAAACGTAACTGGAAGAGCCAATCAGAAAGAAACAGGATTAAGAATCTCCAAAATCTTATAAGGTCCAATAAATCTTGGCTTGAACTTTGGAGACGCAACCGTCATAGAGATATTCTTTGATGACAACCAAACCATATCACCCACTTTCAACCGGGGACCAATGGTCCTATGCCGGTTGGCAAACCGCTGGGCCTTTTCCTGAGAGATTGACAACTTATCCAACATTTGGTCCCAAATCTGCTGCATTCTCTCTACCACAGTGTCCACACCTGGGCAGGCTGAAGATTCCACTTGCCCTGAAGAAAATCGAGGATGAAACCCAAAGTTACAGAAAAAGGGCGACATCAAAGTGGCAGAACTCGCTCTATCGTTTAGCGCGAATTTGGCCAAGGGCAAAAATGAGACCCAGTCATCCTGATCAGCAGACATAAAACATCTCAAATAGGACTCCAAAGTCTGGTTTGTTCTCTCAGTCTGCCCATTGGTCTGAGGATGAAACGCAGAGGAGAAAGATAACTGAATTCCCAGATTGGAACAAAAGGCTTTCCAGAATCTGGAAACAAACTGGACTCCTCTGTCCGACACAATGTTCTCAGGAATCCCATGCAACTGAACCACCTGTTGTAAAAACAAGGGCACCAACTCTGAGGAAGATGGCAACTTTGGGAGTGGTACAAGATGGACCATCTTAGAAAATCTATCACAAATCACCCAGATAACAGTCATTCTCTGAGAGACAGGAAGATCAGAAATAAAATCCATTGAGATATGGGTGCATGGCCTCTTGGGCACCGGCAGGGGCATCAACAACCCACTAGAATGAGAACAGGGTTTAGACCGAGAACAAGTACCACAGGACTGCACAAAATTCCTGACATCATGAGATATGGCAGGCCACCAAAAGACCGACTCACCAAATCTCTGGTACCAAAAATACCTGGATGACCAGCCAATGCGGAGCAATGAACTTCAGACATCACTCTCTTCCTCCACTGGTCAGGAACATACAATTTTCCCATAGGACAATGCTCAGGTTTATCCTCCTGAAATTCCTCCAGGGCGCATCTCAAATCGGGCGAAATGGCAGAAAGAACTACCCCCTCACCTAGGATGGTAGTAGGCTCAGTCACAATAAGAGAATCAGGAAAGAAACTCCTAGAAAGTGCGTCTGCCTTAACATTCTTAGTGCCAGGAAGAAAAGAGACCACAAAATTAAAACGCGTGAAAAACAAGGCCCACCTAGCCTGTCTAGGATTCAAGCGTTTGGCCGACTCCAGATAAATCAAATTCTTGTGGTCGGTGAGGACCACAACTTGATGTCTAGCTCCCTCCAACCAATGTCTCCACTCTTCAAATACCCATTTCATGGCCAACAATTACCGATTCCCCACGTCATAGTTGCGTTCAGATGGGGAGAACTTTCGAGAAAAGAAGGCACAGGGATTCATTTTAGAAGTCACAGGATTTTTTTGGGACAAAACAGCTCCCGCACCAATCTCAGAAGTATCTACCTCCACCTGAAATGGAAGTGAGACATCAGGTTGCTGTAAAACCGGAGCAGAAGTGAATCTCTGCTTAAGCTCCTGAAATGCCGAGACAGCCTCTGGAGACCAATTCAGCACATCAGCGCCCTTCTTGGTCAGATCAGTCAGTGGTTTGACAATACCAGAAAAATTACCTATAAATTTACGATAGAAATTAGCAAAACCCAAAAACTTCTGGAGAGCCTTCAAAGAAGTGGAAACCCCCCACAAATGACACCATTTTGGAAACTAGACCCCCCAAGGAACTTATCTAGATGTGTGGTGAGAACTTTGAACCCCCAAGGGCTTCACAGAAGTTTATAACGTACAGCCATACAATTAAAAAATCGTATTTTTTCCAGAAACATGATCATTTAGTCCCCAATTTTTTTATTTTCCCAAGGGTACCAGGAGAAATTGGACCCCAAAAATTATTGTCCAATTTGTCCTGAGTACGCTGATACCTCATATGTGGGAGAAAACTACTGTATGGGCACACGTCGGGGCTCGGAAGGGAAGGAGTGACGTTTTGGAATGCAGACCTTGATGGAATGGTCTGTGGGTGTCATGTGCGTTTGGAGAGCCTTTGATGTGCCTAAAGTATTCAAACTCCCCACATGTGACCCTATATTGGAAACTAGACCCCCCACAGAACTTATCTAGATGTGTGGTGAGCACTTTGAACCCCAAAGTGCTTCACAGAAGTTTATAACGCCCGGGCGTGAAAATAAAAAAATCATATTTTTTTCCACAAAAATGATATTTTTGCCCCCAATTTTTTATTTTCGTAAGGGCAACAGGAGAAATTGGACCCCAAAAGTTGTTTTGCAATTTGTCCTGAGTAGGCTGATACCCCATATATGGGGGTAAAACACTGTTTGGGCGCATGGCAGAGCTTGGAAGGGAAGGAGCACCATTTGACTTTTTCAACGCAGAATTGGCTGGAATTGAGATCAGATGCCATGTTGTGTTTGGAGAGCACCTGATGTGCCCAAACAGTGGAAAACCCCCAATTCTAACTCCAACCCTAACCCCAACACACCCCTAACCCTAATCTCAGCCCTAACCATAGCCCTAACACTAGCCCTAGCTCTAAACCTAACCCTAGCCCTAACCCTAATGGGAAAATGGAAATAAATACATTTTTTTAATTTTATTATTTTTTCCCTAACTAAGGGGGTGATAACGGGTTTGATTTTACTATTTATGGCGGTTTTTATATTTGGCAGCTGTCACACGCGAAAAGACGCTTTTTATTGTAAAAATAGTTTTTGCATCACCACATATTGAGAGCTATAATTTTTCCATATTTTGACCCACCGAGTCATGTGAGGTCTTATTTTTTGCGGGACGAGTAGACGTTTTTATTGGTATCATTTTCGGGCACTTGACATCTTTTGATCGCTTTTTATTCTGATTTTTGGGATGCAGAATGAAGAAAAAACCAGCGTTTCATGAATTTCTTTTGGGGGGTGCGTTTACACCGTTCTGCGTGCGGTAAATTGATAAATCGGTTTTATTATTTGGGTCAGTACGGTTACAGCGATACCTCATTTATGTCGTTTTTTATGTTTTAGCGCTTTAATGCAATGAAAACAATTTTATATAAAAAATAATTTTTTTTGCATCGCTTTATTCTGCGAGCTATAACTTTTTTATTTTTTCGCTGATGATGCTGTGTGGCGGCTCGTTTTTTGCGGACAAGATGACGTTTTCAGCGGTACCATGGATATTTATATGCGTCTTTTTGATCGTGCGTTGTTGCACTTTTTGTTCGGCGGTATGATAATTAATCATTCTTTTTTGCTTCGCTTTTTATTTTTTAAGGGGTTTGATAAAGGGGTTAACTAATGAGACAATTTTATAGGGCGGGTCGTTACGGACGCGGCGATACCAAATATGTGCACTTTTATTGTTTTTTTTTTTTATTTCCAAAAAATGAATTTATTAGGGAATATTTTTTTTTTTAAAATTTATTTAGCGATTTTTTTTAAAATTATTTTTACACTTTTTTTTTACTTTATTAGGTTGTCCCAGGGGGGACATCACTGTCCTGTGACAAATCGCTGATCTGTCACATCACAGATCACTGTGACAGATCGCTGATCTGTCACAGGCATAGACGTAGACTTCCTCATGCCTGCGCTTTGCAGGCACTGAGGAAGTCAGCTCCCTGCAGGCCCCCGTTTCCATCTTGGACTCGGGGACCTGCAGGGATGGAGCCCCCCGCAGCAGCGCTGCACATTGCGCTGTTGTGGGGGGGCTCAGGGAAGCACGGAGGGTGCCCCCTCCCTGCTGATGTTTCCCTTTAACCCCTGATACACCGTGATCGTGATCGCGGTGTGCAAGGGGTTAACGTGTCGGGGGCGGTCCGTGGCCACCCCTGACACATTGTGCCGGGTGTCAGCTGTGATAATCAGCTGACACCCGGCCGCGATCAGCGGCGCTCACCATATGTGTAAGTGGGTTAAGAGCTGGCTCAGAGATAGGAAACAAAGGGTGGTTACACTGTGTTTTCAAGGTTTTGTCCCTCGGACAATATTGAATGTTCCTGATAGATTTTTTCATGCCGATTTCAGAAATGACTTCAGATTTTTCCTGTCACGTAAGGTTTTTGAGAAATGATACGAAACATTATAATATTTTGTTATAATTCTAAAAACTCATATGAACTTTTTCTGAAACAGTATATTCTGAATTATCCACTGAAATAACATAAATCGCTGATCTACACATATGCAAGCACTTATTATGCGAATTCCGCGCAGGCGCAATGAATCATTCGGCTGACCGTGTATGGAGAATACCAAATCTCCTGGGCAGGGGAGGAATTAAAAGACAATACTGACATACATTCAGAGCATGGCTGAATGGATCACGACCTTCAGTGCCGTTTGCTGTCCCAATCATATGGAGAGAGCAGAGAGATCATGTAACAGATTGCTATTTCTGCCTTACAAATGTAACAGGATATTCAGCAAAGAACAAGAAATTAATATAATATCCTAATCTTCCTTCAGCCATAAGACCAGTGCCACACGATGAAAGTCTTGTTCCAAAGCTGCCCAAAGTATGGACGATAGAGGACGACAAAGATGAACTAACAATGTCAGTGGAAAATGAAACTGCTGCAGACCCAGACTGTGAGCCTTCTACATCTAATCCACATCTGTTCAGTCAAGCTGATCTGAGTGACGTGGTCAGAGATTTGAAATTGTCAAAGACGCAGGCAGAATTATTGGGATCAAGGCAACAAGAATGGAATCTCTTATTACCAGGAACAAGAGTTTCTGTTTTTTGCAGTCGTCAAGAAGACCTAGATCAATTTTTCAATCATGTTGACAGTTTAACCTTTTGCAACGACGTCTTGGGGTTGTTTGGTACTCTTGGATGCGAACATGACCCGAAGGAATGGCGACTGTTCATTGACTCGTCAGTTTTAAGTCTGAAGGCTGTTTTACTACACAATGAAAATATCCATCTTTCTATACCAATTGGACATGCCGTACACATGAAAGAAACGTATGAGAATATGGAGTTACTGTTGACCCACATTAATTATAGAAATTGTTTTATTTATGAGTGGGACAGTCATGCATGAGAAATGCACTATTTCAGACAGGACTGACCACTCCGCGAAAACCTGGTTGCTGGACAGAAAAAAGGTTAAACATAATCCTCTAGTTGATCCAGTAAAGATATTTCTCCCTCCTTTGAATATTAAACTTGGGCTTATGAAGAATTTTGTCAAAGCAATGAACAAGGAATCGGAAACCTTTTCTTACTTGCGACAGAAATTTCCAAGACTAAGTGATGCAAAGATTAAAGAAGGTATTTTTTTTGGCCCACAGATCAGAGAAATAATAGACAGTAGTGTCATGGTCACTGTGTGTCTGGGCGCAGGTGTTACCGCAAGGCGAACCCATAACACACGTGACCCTGGATACAGCGCCTCCAGTGGGGCGAATTTAAATAATAAAACGTGCAGATGGATACACCGCCTCCACCTGGCGAATTTAGGTATTACACGTTAATAAACATTCTGGAAACCCCGCCTCCAGTACGGCTAATTTAAATAATAAGGGGGACCTGGGAAACATTAACAGTGGTAGGCCCTGCGATAGGGTAAAGGGAATTGGAGAACTCCTGAGCTCCCCTGAGCCAGTGTCCCTGCACTCCTAACGTTCCCTATGCCGGTTCCGCACCGGGCGCCGCACGCGTACCTCAACGCCCTAGCTCGCCCTGACCCTAAACCCTCACTAGGAAATAGGTCGGTGCGGAAACTAATCCCACCACTGCACTAATAACACACATGAGGGAAAGAGACAATACAGGGGGACACCACTTAGCTTTATGCTCTGTGCTTATGCTCCTGCAACAGAGCCCTCCACCTGCGTGCGTCTTCTCCTCCACCCGGATCCATCACCATAGTGTAGCCTTGGAGCAGAGTCCACCACCAGTTGCTGCTGCTTAGTAACAGAGTCCCAAGGATGAGTTCAGCTTCTGCCACGAAGTCAAGCATGCTTGAGTCCAGCTCAGCAGCCAAGTCCCACATGGTGAGTGCCACTCTCCATAGTAGCCACTCCACCAGTCCATGCAGACACTTCCTGCTGACACCATCACTGCGACCCCACCACGCCATGCCAGCCCTTCGTCCAGACACCATAGCTGACACACTTCCCCCCTGGCTAAGCTGCGCAGGACTCCTCCTCAGCTCCATCCTTCCACCAGGCTCTCACAAACTCAGAATAAATGAATCAGTATCACCAGCAGTGATTGCACACCCTGAGACTCCTTTATACAGCCCCACACCTGATTCCTAATTACGTGCACATTAAACTGAAACCTAAGGTGCGATACCACTAACCACCACCGGGGACAGTCAAGTCACCTTGGCAACTTGCCAAAAGGAAAAAAAGTTCACACATTGCTTTTAAAACTGTCAGATCACTTCAGATCATGACAAGTAGCTTTGATGGTCATTTGCAAGGTGCTGAACAAGTGGCATGGAGAGCCTTTAAAGATGTGACCTTCAACTTCCTGGAAACAGCAAGGGCACTGAACATTGAACAACTCGTGGACAACATTCTCACAGCATATCATTTGATGAAATGCAATATATGTCACTAAAAATGCATTTTCCACATTCTCACTTGCAATTTCCAGCCAATCTTGGTGCCATTAATGACGAACACGGTGAAAGATGTCACCAAGACATTGCGCTGATGGAGAAAAGTATCAGGTAAAGTGGAGTTCGTCAATGCTGGCTGACTATTGCTGGAATCTTATTCGAGAAGCATCTGACATGGATTATGAATGAAAGTCATCTGCAAAACACTTTTGAACAATTGCTTTTGCTACTGATATCGATGTACATGTGTGCAGTGTCTCAGACGTCATAATGTAGGCTATAAACTGTTGTTTCTTAACCCCTTACGCACTATTCCGTCAGCTGGCAGTATCCCCTGCTTTGAGGTGGGCTACGGTGGTAAGCCCATCTCAAAGCCGCGACATCTCAGCTGTTTTTAACAGCCGACATCTGCAAACGGAATTGCGATCCGCCCGTCCCTATTAAGTAGTTAAATGCCGCTGTCAAACTCTGACAGCGGGCATTTAAATGTACTTCCGGACGCCGGTCCGAAATACGCGCAGTGACAACCCCCGTTATGTGATCGGGGGTCATCGCTGTGTTGCCATCACAACCAGAGGTCTCCTCGAGACATCTATGGTTGTTGATGGCAGATTGCTATGAGCGCCACCCTGTGGTCGGCGCTCATTGCAAGTCTGTAGTTCTGCTGCATAAAGGTGATCTGAGCATCACCTCTACGTAGCAGAGGTGATCGCGCTATGGCAGCTTCTAGCCATCTGTGGAGGCTATTGAAGCATGCCAAAAGTAGAAAAAAAAAAGTGTTTAAAAATATAAAAAATAAAAAAACATAAAAGTTCAAATCATCCCCCTTTTGCCCCAATCAAAATAAAATAAAAAAAATCAAACCTACACATATTTGGTATCGCCGCATTCAGAATCACCTGATCTATCAAAAAAAGAATTAACCTGATTGCTAAACGGCGTAGTGATAAAAAATCAAAACGCCAGAATTACTTTTTTTGGTTGCCGCGATATTGCATTAAAATGCAATAACGGGCAATCAAAAGAACTTATCTGCACAAAAGTGGTATCACTAAAAACTCAGCTCGGCATGCAAAAAATATGCCCACACTCATCTCGAGATCACAAAAAATGGAGACGCTACGGGTCTCGGAAAATTGCACAATTTTTTTTCTTTTTTAGCAAACTTTGGAATTTTTTTTCACCACTTAGATAAAACAGAACCTAGACATGTTTGGTGTCTATGAACTCATAATGACCTGGAGAATCATAATGGCATGTCAGTTTTAGCATTTACTAAACTTAGCAAAAAAGCCAAACAAAAAACAAGTGTGGGATTGCACTTTTTGGCAATTTCACCACACTTGGAATTTTTTTACCATTTTCGAGTACATGACATAGTAAAACAAATGGTGTCAATCAAAAGCACAACTCGTCTCGCAAAAAATAAGCCCTTACACGGCCATATTGACGTAAAAATAAAAAAGTTATGGCTCTGGAAAAAAGGGGCGCGAAAAACAAAAACGAAAAATTGAAAAAATCTCCGGTCATGAAGGGGTAAAAAAACCTTAAAACTTTACGTGATACAGACTTTTGGAGCACATATTCGTGTTCAGCATATCAAAATCTATAACATACAATAAAATTTTCTTGGTGGACAAGAACTTTCCTGAAATTTGTTTCACAGTGTTATTAATGGAGCACGTTCGGACTGGGTCACGGTTAGCAGTGGGGGTACCACAGGGGTCATTGGGCCCGCTTCTTTTTAACATATTTATTAATGACCTTGTAGGTGGCATACAGAGTAGAATTTCAATATTTGCAGATGACACTAAACTCTGCAGGGAAATCAATACAGAGGAGGACAATTTAATATTACAGGAAGATTTATGTAAACTAGAAGCTTGGGCTGATAAATGGCAAATGAGCTTTAACGGGGATAAATGTAAGGTCATGTACTTGGGCAGAAGAAATAAGATGTATAATTATGGGCTTAATTGTAAAATACTGGGCAAAACTGTCACTGAAAAAGACCTGGTGTATGGGTGGACGACAAACTCACATTTAGTGGCCCGTGTCAGGCAGCTGCTGCAAAGGCAAATAAAATAATGGGATGCATTAAAAGAGACAGAGATGCTCATGAGGAGAACATAATTTTACCTCTAAACAAGTCACTAGTGCGACCACACTTAGAATACTGTGTACAGTTCTGGTCTCCGGTGTATAAGAAAGACATAGCTGAATTGGAGCGGGTCCAGAGAAGAGCGACCAAGGTTATTAGAGAACTGGGGGGTCCACAATACATAGACAGGTTATTACACTTGGGGTTATTTAGTTTGGAAAATCAAAGGCTTAGGGGTGATCTTATTACAATGTATACAGTCATATGTAAAAGTTTGGGCACCCCTATTAATATTAACCTTTTTTCTTTATAACAATTTTGGTTTTTGCAACAGCTATTTCAGTTTCATATATCTAATAACTGATGGACTCAGTTATATTTCTGGATTCAAATGAGGTTTATTGTACTAACAGAAAATGTGCAATCTGCATTTAAACAAAATTTGACCGGTGCAAAAGTATGGGCACCCTTATCATTTTCTTGATTTGAACACTCCTAACTACTTTTTACTGACTTCCTGAAGCACTAAATTGGTTTTGTAACCTCATTGAGCTTTGAACTTCATAGCCAGGTGTATCAAATCATGAGAAAAGGTATTTAAAGTGGCCACTTGCAAGTAGTTCTCCTATTTGATTCTCCTATGAAGAGTGGCATCATGGGATCCTCAAAACAACTCTCAAATGATCTGAAAACAAAGATTATTCAGCATAGCTTTTCAGGGGAAGGATACAAAAAGTTGTCTCAGAGATTTAACCTGTCAGTTTCCACTGTGAGGAACATAGTAAGGAAATGGAAGAACACAGGTACAGTTCTTGTTAAGCCCAGAAGTGGCAGGCCAAAAAAAATATCAGAAAGGCAGAGAAGAAGAATGGTGAGAACAGTCAAGGACAATCCACAGACCACCTCCAAAGACCTGCAGCATCATCTTGCTGCAGATGGTGTCACTGTGCATTGGTCAACAATACAGCGCACTTGCACAAGGAGAAGCTGTATGGGAGAGTGATGCGAAAGAAGCCGTTTCTGCAAGCACGCCACAAACAGAGTCGTCTGAGGTATGCAAAAGCACATTTGGACAAGCCAGTTACATTTTGGAAGAAGGTCCTGTGAACTGATGAAACAAAGATTGAGTTGTTTGGTCATACAAAAAGGCGTTATGCATGCGCTGTATTGTTGACTGATGCACAGTGACACCATCTGCAGCAAGATGATGCTGCAGGTCTTTGGAGGTGGTCTGTGGATTGTCCTTGACTGTTCTCACCATTCTTCTCCTCTGCCTTTCTGATATTTTTCTTGGCCTGCCACTTCTGGGCTTAACAAGAACTGTACCTGTGTTCTTCCATTTCCTTACTATGTTCCTCACAGTGGAAACTGACTGGTTAAATCTCTGAGACAACTTTTTGTATCCTTCCCCTGAAAAGCTACGTTGAATAATCTTTGTTTTCAGATCATTTGAGAGTTGTTTTGAGGATCCCATGATGCCATTCTTCATTGGAGAATCAAATAGGAGAACTACTTGCAAGTGGCCACCTTAAATACCTTTTCTCATGATTTGATATACCTGGCTATGAAGTTCAAAGCTCAATGAGGTTACAAAACCAATTTAGTGCTTCAGGAAGTCAGTAAAAAGTAGTTAGGAGTGTTCAAATCAAGAAAATGATAAGGGTGCCCATACTTTTGCACCGGTCAAATTTTGTTTAAATGCAGATTGCACATTTTCTGTTAGTACAATAAACCTCATTTGAATCCAGAAATATAACTGAGTCCATCAGTTATTAGATATATGAAACTGAAATAGCTGTTGCAAAAACCAAAATTGTTATAAAGAAAAAAGGTTAATATTAATAGGGGTGCCCAAACTTTTACATATGACTGTAAACATATGAGGGGACAGTGCAAAGACCTTTCTAATGATCTTTTTACTCCTAGACCTGTGACGGGGACAAGGGGGCATCCTCTACATCTGGAGGAAAGAAGGTTGAAGCATAATCACAGACGCAGATTCTTTACTGTAAGAGCAGTGAGACTATGGAACTCTCTGCTGTATGACGTTGTAATGAGTGATTCACTACTAAAATTTAAGAGGGGACTGCATACCTTTCTTGAAAAGTATAATATTACAGGGTATATACACTAGTTTCCTTGATATTGCGTTGATCCAGGGAGCTAGTCTGATTGCCGTATGCGGAGTCGGGAAGGATTTTTTTCCCCAATGTGAAGCTTACTGTTTGCCACATGGTTTTTTTTGCCTTCCTCTGGATCCACATGTTAGGTTATGGGTTGAATTAGATGGACTTAAAGTCTTCTTTCAACCTTAAAAACTATGTTACTATGTAAGGCTACTTTCAGATTTGCGTTCGGAGGCGCAGCGCAGGGCCACCGCTAAGCTCCGTTCCCAGCCGTGCCTCCTCCAGTCAGCTCCTCCTCTGATCGCATGACACTGCATGCGATCAGCGTACCCTATAGTTAGTGTTGGGTATGCTGGTCGTGCGCTGGTACACTTTTGCCGGCGCTTGCGCCCTTTTGGCGCTGCGCCGAGCGCACAAAAATGCGCCATGTTGCATTTTTGTGCGCTCGGCGCAGCGCCAAAAGGGCACAAGCGTTGGCAAAAGTGTACCAGCACACGACCAGCGTACCCAACGCTAACTATAGGGTACACTGATCGCATGCAGTGTCATGCGATCAGAGGAGCTGACCGGAGGAGGCGCGACCGGGGGCGGAGCTTAGCGGCGGCCCTGCGCTGCGCCTCCGAACGCAAATCTGAAAGTAGCCTTACTATGTTTTTTTATGGGTCCATTGCAATTATTAACAAAGAAAACTGCATTTGGACATTTATTATATTTTAAATTATTGATGAATAAAACAAATGCCATGCAGATGTCATACAGATGTGAAAATCAAACATACGAATCGCAAACTGATGTAAAAACCATTTTTCTGGATGAAAAGCGGACAATTTTTCAAACGACCTAACATTAACCCCACAAGAAAACTTCTTGAAAGTGATGTCCTGTGCAGCAGTACTTAAGGGATCTGTTTATAAAAGTTTTTTTTTTAAAAAATCAAAGGCACACTTGTCACTGGACTCTGTCTGGTAATGCCGATCAGCTCCATGTAGTGAATGGGAATAAGTTCCAATACCATACACATCCTATTTAAGTAATATTAAGGGGTCCCATAATTACTTGTTCATATTTACACTTCAGTTACAAAATTACCCAATAGAACTGTTAAGGACCGTATACATATTAGACTAATGTTAGCTGAAATTGCCACCTCGGCCGATGGTCTAACGGGAGACTCCTAACTCTAAAGCCCTCCAATCATCTTAGATGACTGTCGGCTTATTGATAGTTCAACTGATTGTCCAGCCGGCATATTTTCCATTACTCCCATACACAAGAGCACAATCGGTCAAGCACTTCTGTGTTCTCTATGAGAGAAATGCTACCAGACACATCTGGTGGCAGCTTATCTAAGGGAGAATAAAAGGATCAGCAGTATGACATTGGACATGATGGATCCTTAACTCCTCAGACCATCTAGGATCCCCATACACATTAGATTGTTGGCCAGTTGATATAGGCGGTTTAGTCAAAGTCAGTCTTATTTGTATGGGGGACTTTAGGATCTGGTTTGTCCAATTTAGGACTGCCGATCTTTTTGTTCTCAGAAACGACAGCACCAAAGGATTTTGGTAGCGGCTTTATCTAAGAGAAGTCGGGAGAAGTAGCTGTTGGCCAAACAATGAGCTTAACCATTGTTCGCCCGGTAGCTATCCAATGTATATTTCCTTACCGTGCCATTTTCATGAAAAATAATCCTTAGAATATGTTGACTATATTGTGCTTGCTACCTCCCCTCCCCCACTGTGAGGAGGGTTTCTTCTTTTCATCTCTGCTCCTTCCCTATTGTATCCCTTTCTTCCTTTTGTTCTGTGTCTTCCTTTTTCCATTAATTATCCAGTAATTATCTCAGGAGTTTGGTAAGATCTATGTTTTTGGCCTTTCGATTTACCATTGTTTTATGTTATTTTCTTAGTATCATTCATTGGAATAAGAATAGAATGCAAAAATCAAACTGATGCTTATCGAGACAATTTGTGTAGTGGAAAGCGAGACATACTTGTACATGTTCTGAGCAGGAGGTCAGCAAGCAGATACGTGCCTGACTCCTTTCATAATAAGTGCTATGCCCTGAGGCTAGATTAGCCTATGCAACCAAGAATGCATAGTATTTCTCTTAATTTTCTTGCTGCACACACAAAAAGATCTATTTATCTAGTCTATCACGGGGCAAATGTCCATGAACAGACGCTGCCTAATGTTTTCTGTCTGTTTAGATAATAGTGTCTGCGCTTCCGCAGCTTCTAACCTCCACAGGCTAAAACATATGATGTGGAAATACTAAGAATAACAACATAAAGTAGAAATTGTTCCTTAAAGGCAGAGAAAGGAGAATAATTCTACCTGATTCACAGTCCATAGAATGCAAGATGAAAATCTCTAATTCTATAAATTCCCAAAACCAAATGTTTGGCAATTGCATCTCTTCGGCTTGTAACAAAAAAAAAAAACGGGTGCTATTTGGAAAAGCAGCTGTTGCTGTTTTGTGGGATATAATATACTGTATATATTAAACCCCACAAAATAGCAACAGGTGCTCTTGCAAGTGGCTTCCGCAATAGCTATTATTCTGGTTGTATAGGTGATAACTGAATGACCAGTAGGGTTCCAACAAATGGGTTCCCCACCAATCACCAGAACAAAGACAGCCATGTAAAGAGATCAGCCAGAAAATGTGTAATCCCTCTTCAGAATCGTAATAACCTTTTAAGCACCGGGATATAGAGTGCTCTGCTTGTTAATGAAGCTCTGCAAAGGAATACGTGGATTTCGTCCGCGCTGCCCAAATGATGAAATTCCAGAAGGTTGATAAAGTTTGACAGTGGTTTATTCTACGCGTTTCAAGGTTTTTTGCAACCTCTTCTTCAGGAAATACTGATGCCAGGAGGGTACATCAAAAGCAAGGAGTACAACAAATGGATAGTCAGAGGCCAAGTCCGGGGTCAGATAACTGAAGTCAGAGAGTGTCAAAAGCAGAAGGGATAATCCAAAAGAGTAGTCACAACGAAATCCAGTGTTATCAGCAAGATCAGTAGTGAGACAGAGAACAAGCATACACACGTAACTATATCAAATCTACAACTGCCAATTTGCTGCATACAGAAAACCAGTTAAATACCCTGCGAATCATTTGAGAATCAGAGGCATCTGAGAAAATGCCCGCAGGCTAAACCAGATTAAACAGCAGAGCTGTCAATCAAAACGCTAACAGCTCAGCACGTCCCAGGATCAGATTGGATGACTGGACTGTCACTCACAAAACCTACAGTCCAGCACACCACAGATCCCATAGGGGGTCTGAGCTGTTACTCACAGCATCCCTAGGCCAAAGTCAGATGTAAAACCGTGACAGGAGCAAGGACCCCCCCAGCAATCAAATGTAAACTGTGGGGGACCCAAGAGCTGTAAGGGAATATAAAACAATATACAGTTTTCATTGAAATCTAATGGACGTCCAAGTTAAGCACAAATGTGTCATGTCTTTCAGAGGACATCGTGTGAGCTGGAAAGCCTGGTAACAAACATTATAAGAGCTGGACGGTTACCTTCCTTGAGCAATTCCAGATGGGCACACCTGTATAATAAAGAATATAGAGTTGACCAAAACAGCAGCCATGTTGGTAGCCTGTGGCCACCACACCAGAGCCCTGCGAATCTCATCCTATTAGCTGGCATCCCTGGTGTCCAATATTCACAAGAGGTGCTAGATAAGCTGGTTGGTAGGAGGATGCTCACTTGGCTCTGATATGGCGATCACAGGCTTCTGACATTGCCGCTGGATCATGATCTTGCAAACTTGCTCAACTCTAACAATAATATTGGTATGAGTACAGTAGATAAAATATGTTTGCCTCTTTTGCCAAATGTGATGGATAATTTCTTATGTGGATTTTGACATAATCTTTATGAGTTACGCTGATATTAACACTATGCATCGGCATTGCAGAAGATGAAATCCGAGAAGAAAATCTGCATCTTTCTGTACAATTCCCATCCATGTATTGTAAATTGCTGCCAATATTCTGTGCAAAAGTCACATAAAATCAGCCACATCTGAACATACACTAAAACTGTAATTATTGGATTTTTGTTATGTTTCTTTAATTTATATAGTCTGGAAATTGTATACAAGCTGCACATATCCTCTTTTGTTTCTGAAAATGAATGATAGTAATAATAGATAAGTAAGAATTTACAGATAAAATATCTGTGGATCTGAAAAGTAGATTGAAACACACTGGAGACATACAAAGAAAGAATCCTACAAAACCTGGATTTATTTTACCCCACATTCTTCTGCATATTCTATCTGATTTTGATTTGGCCACTGAAATAAAAAAATAACAACGAAAAATGCAATTGTTTAATAGCTTGAGTAATTTACATCTTGTGGGTTAAGACTTTGGTAAGTCACATATTCTCTAGTCTTGAGTAAGGGGTGTGTGGGGGCGTTTTATGAACTATATAGCAGGTTTTGGGAGAAATGGAAGAAACATCTTATTATTTCTTAGTATCTACTACTTATTTCTAAAGAACATCAACTACAGAATTGGATGATCTTACAGTAGGTAGATGTGCTAGCCTTAATGCATGTTCTCATTCTTGTGTACTAACCTCAGCGTATGTTCTCATTCTTGTGTGCTAGCGTTAGGAGCTGAGACACTGGCATTAGGGTATCTTTTCATTAGCAAGGGTTGCAGTGGTATTGTAGATTCCTGAACTACCACCACACTGCTAAGGGTATGTTCCAATGGTCAGTAAACGCTGCGGATTGAATGTTGTGTCCAATCTGCAGCGTCCAGATGTTACACCATAGTGGATCGGATTTTAAGAAATCCCATCTTCACCATGCATGCACAGACACCCACGGAGACAGATATGTGGCGTCTTTCCAGACCGCAGCATGTCTACTTATCTTGCAGATACATGAGTCTCCGCAAGATAAATGTCACCTGTACAATTTATTGGACGTGGTGATTCCGCATGGTTCAGTGATCACATTTATTATTTATTTTACTCATTTATATACCACCATTAATTCCACAGCGCTTTACAGACAACACATGTGGAATCATCTGCCTTCAATAGCCGACAGCGCTTTGGAAGTAGTCGCCATGTGCTGCCGATTCCTGCTGTGTGCAGATACCCTTATAGCAAGGTGTGAACGTGCGGAATACTTAGGGTGTGTGCACACGTTGGGGTTTTTGCTGCGGCTTTTTCCGCAGTGAAACCGCATCTCTTGGCAGAAACCGCAGGGTAAAACATTCCTGCAGATTCCTAGTATTTGTTCAGCGGATTTGATGCAGGTTCTAGTGCGTTTTGAGAGAGAGATTATTTGTATGTCCCGGAGCGTAGAATGCAGCTGTGGTTCCGCAAAAAAGAAGTGACATGCTGCAGAAAATAAACCGAAGCGAATCTGCGCGGAATTTTCAGCAGCATTTGCACAGCGGATTTGGCTTTCCATAGGTTTACATGGTACTGTAACCGCATGGAAACTGCTGCGGATCCGCAGGATCAAGTCCGCTGCGGATCCGCAGCAAAAACCGCAACATGTACAAACCCCCTTAGGGTATGTGCACACAGTGCGGATTCAGCTGCAGATTTTTCAGCGCGGATTTGCAGGTAAAACCGCAGGTAAAGTGACCTGCAGTTTTTCTGTGGATTTGCCTGCCGTTTTCCCCTGCAGCTTGACACCTGGACAATGGAGCAGGTGTCAAACCATTGCAGAATCCGCAGAAAGAATTGACATGCTGCGGAATTAAAACCGCAGCAAATCCGCAGCATCTGCACTGCAGTTTTGAAATCCCATTGCTTTGCAATGTACTGTACAATGCCTGCGGAACTGCTGCGGATCCGCAGGACCAAATCCGCTGCAGATCCGCAGCAGAATCCGCAACGTGTGCTCATGTAAGGGGCTGACATTGCTATGGACAGCAGAGACACGCTGCCCCTTTAAGAGACAGCACCCCCTTGGCTGATGTGATGGTACATTCTATTCTACCCTTCAAAAGTCAGCTTTGGTTTGCTCTTCCAGCTAGGGAGAGGCTATTTTCCCAGAGAGTGTTGGAGCTGGGAGTCTGCAGGAGACTGACATGAGGAGAAAAGCGTGCAGCTTAGAACTGACTGAACCTGGGGGATTGTGTATACCCTTCTGGGGATAACGAAGGTGGTTTTCCTGTGTTACTGCGAGGAGCCACGAAGATCTACAAGGAAGGAATTCAGAAGAGGGAGTTCACCGTTTCTAGGAACAGGCTTGGAATCTTCACACAAGGACAAGACCACGTTGCACAGAGCATCATCGCATCATCTTGCAGAGAACTGCAGGAGGCCCCCAGGAAGGAACTGAGAAACCAACTTCACCGTGAGTGTTAACCCCGTGTGCCCACATGATTAGGGCTTAGGATAGGCTGCAATAGACAGAGCACGGTAGTCGTGCAGCCGAAGTAGCAGCGACCAGTCAGGCAATAGTTAGAGTAGCAGCATACTATACTTTATTGCATTGCTTGCCTTTTGAAAGAATACACTGATCTGTAATAGTTGGTGCACCGAGCCATTTGTACCGCCCAGCTAGAGAATATCACTTTTGTAAATTATTTTATGTCATTGCATACCCTTGTTTACACTTTCCTAACACTGCATTCCTTGCCTGTAAATAAATTAACCCTTTGTTGTTTGCACCTCATCTTGGGTACCGTAGACTCCCTGGATTGTGGTGGTCCCCCGGCCATCGCTTCAAATGGCGCTGCGAGCAGGGTGATTATCACCAAGATGCAGGCAGAAGGCGGCAACGGCGAGAATGCTAGTGTTAGTGGGGATGCTGTGGACAATGGTGGAACCCCTGCAAGGACACTCCCTATGGGCAGCATATTTAGTGTGCTTCTGAAATTTGATGGCAATAATATGCCCCTATCTGATTGGATGTCCGGCTGCAAAGCACCCTGAAGATTTATAACATCTGCACAGTTCTTGAAGTGGACATTGCTTTGACTGCCTTGGAGGGAGAGGCCCGTAAAAATGTCTGTCTACAGCTGGAACTCACCCGTAGTACCCTGAAGGAGCTAGTGAAATTCCTGGAGGAGATCTATGGCGAGACTGCTAACGCGGGACACCTCCGCGCCAAATTTTTCTCTAGACTGCAGCAGGAAGAAGAGGGGATCTCTCAGTATGCGACAGCACTGCAGGAAGTGTTGGCAGAAGTGCAAAGGAAAGAGACAGATGGGCTCAGTGGCATGGGCTCCACAGACCGGATACTCCAGGAACAATTCATTCTGGGACTGCATAGCACATCGTTGAGGAGAGCACTTTCAGAACCGGTCCGTGTAGATCCGACTCTTTCATTCCGTCAAATCCTGGCAGAAGCAGTGGCCCAAAGCAAGGAAGACAGTTACGCGTCTGGTGTGATGCGTGTCCAGGGTGCCAATACCAGAGGAGACTCAAATCATCAGGAGGCGCTGGTCCAGGTAGTGCATGACTCTTGTCAGTAAGCAAGATAAATTAACCCGGATGGAGCAAAGAATGGGAGAACAACAGTCTGTCTCAATACACTCACATAACCATCCTTCGGCCCGACCTTTAAGGGGTCAGTGGGTGCAAGCTCCCCCCGCCAGGCATCAGAGGCATGAAGTGAGGCTCGAGGGGGGCCCCTCGGCGAAGAGGAGGCATCCAATGCTGGGAATGTGGAGGACAAAGGCACCTTGCCAGGGACTGCCGGAATTATGCTCAAAGCCAGCAACAGCCGCCATTAAACTACCAACCCCCGCAGTAATGCCGCACTCTGGGGGGGAAGCAAGAAGAGAGGCCACTCCTTATCATAATGAACACCTGATTGCTGGGAGTCCCACCCTGCGTGCTGAATTTGAGGGCATTTCAGTGGATTGCTTGATAGATACCGGGTGACAAGTGACAACGATGCCAGAATCATATTTCAAACAGCATTTTCAAGCCCTGGCCAAGCCAGAGAAGGAGACATTGATCCGGTTGCTTGCTGCCAATCAACAGCCGATCCCGGTCACAAGGGTCGTGTGGATGAATATTCGAATCTGTGAAGAAGTAGGAAAGAAAGGGATCCTGCTAGTCCCTGAGCCCATCAAAGAAGATGAGCCTGTAGTACTGGGAATGAATATCCTACGAGAACTCGATCAGATAATGTTCACCAAACGGGGACCCAGTTATTGGAAGAAGGCTGCCACACACAAGCCTACTCAAGAAGCCCTCCAGCGATTGATCCGTGTCTGTGGGACACAGAAGAGTGTATCAGGCGGTAAAGGTCATCAGGGACCCTGGGAAGGAGTCTGTAATCCTGCCTCCCGAGCGAGAAAGTATACTACACCTTCCAGTGGGGACTCATTGAAAACCTTGATGGGCTGGAGGTGATAGTTCAGCCTGTGGTAGGTGGAGGAGCGGACAAAGAAGTCATGATAGCTCATATGATAGCTGTGGACCAGCGAGGACACGTCCCTATAAGAGCTTTGAACGTGGGTCCCGGGGAAGTCACCTTGCCCTGGGGGACAGATCTGGCTCGGGTGTACCTAAACAAGGCGAAGTGGTGAGTCAGAAGGAGATGTCTTTATTGCCGATCGAAGGTGTGGGGTGGACGCTGGCAGTCGCTGCGGGGCCCGAAGAGAAGCCATCCCGAGTGGAATGGGTGGATCTTCCTTGACCAAATGGAAGTGGATGTGAAGGCTCTTGGCCCTGAGTTTGCGGGCGATAGAAGCTATGCTGTGGGAAAATCAGGCCGCATTCGCCCGTCACGCCGAAGATTTTGGCTGTACTGAAGCGATCACACACGAGATACCGACCGGGGACACTCGTCCAATTCGAGAACGATATCGGCAAATCCCACCCAAGATGTACCAAGAGGTGAAGACATTATTGAGGCAGATGCTGGATTCAGGAGTCGTGCAGAGTAGTCAGAGCCCTTGGGCGGCATCAGTGGTGCTCGTTAAGAAGAAGGATGGGACCATTCGGTTCTGTGTAGATTACTGGAAACTCAATGCCTGCACTGTGCGAGACTCATATCCGTTACCACGCATCGAGGAATCCTTGACAGCGTAGGGGAAAGCCAAATACTTCTCCACCTTGGATCTAGCAAGCGGATACTGGCAAGTGGCCGTGGCCAAGAAAGACAAGGAAAAAACTGCCTTCATCCTCCCTATGGGATTGTTCGAGTTTAACCGGATGCCCTTCGGGCTCTCCAATGCTCTGGGCATGTTTCAAAGGCTGATGGAAAAATGTTTTGGAGACTTAAACTTTGAGGCTACCCTGATCTACCTGGATGACAACATTGTGTTCTCTGCCTCGTTCGAAGACCATCTTGCCTGGCTTGTACAGGTCCTTGGAAGATTGCGGGCTCATAACCTGAAGGTGAAGCCAAAGAAGTGCCACCTCTTCAAGAGAGAGATCGAGTACCTGGGCCACATAGTGTCACAAGACGGAGTTCTGCCTTCACCAGAAAAAGTGGCTGCTATCCAGAAGTGGCCAGTTCCTCGAACCTTGCGGGAACTCCAGGCCATCCTTGGACTCGCCGGGTACTAAGGACGGTTTGTCAAAGATTTCGCAAAGATGGCGGGTCCTCTGAATGAACTGCTGAGGGGGACCACCGGAGTGCCGAAGACCCAGTGCATCCCCTGGGACCAGAGGCGAGAGGAGGCCTTCCAGGCTATAAAGAATGCTCTTACTTCAGCCCCGATTTTGGCCTACGCAGATTTTGATCAACCGTTCCTGTTGTACACAGACGTTAGCCTTCATGGACTCGGTGCAGTACTTTCCCAAATACAGGATGGACATGAGAGAGTCATCGGGTATGCCAGTAGGTCCCTGCGAGACAGTGAAAGAAACCCCATAATTACAGCTCTTTCCGGTTAGAGCTCCTGGCCCTCGTGTGGGCCATGACAGAGACGTTTGCGGGCTTCCTGGCAGGGACCAAGGTTCAAGTTCGAATGAACAATAATCCCCTGGACCACCTTGAGAATGCTAAATTTGGGGCCTTAGAATAACGGTGGGTGGCTCGCCTGGCCAAGTTTGACTTTACTATCCGTTATCGCTCTGCTACTGAAAATGCAAATGCCGATGGCCTGTCACGAGTGACGGTGGAAACTTTAGTGGGGGATCTCGATGAACACCTTGAAGAGGAAGAAACCCCAGACTTCCGTAAGTTCAAGACCCCAGTGGTTGCGGTCCAGTCAAGTAGGGAGGCCTGCGCACTACCCCGATCTCTGGGGAGAACCAATGAAGAGTGGGAAAATGTTCAAGATGAAGACGGATGGCAGTGACAGATGAAATGCTGGGTAGCGCAGAAGCGGAAGCCAGGCAAACAAGAGAGAGATAGTCTGGACGCTGAGATGAAGAGTGTCTTACACCAGTGGGATAGGCAGGAGGTGCGAGAATCGGTGCTATATTGCAAGAGGCAACAGCCGAAAGATACTGAAGTAAGGTGGAAGGTGGTCATCCCAGAAGGAATGGCCCAAGAAGTGGCTAAAGATGCCCACGAATTCTGAGCTCACTTTGGGTCCAGAAAGACCTACCAGTGGTTACAGCGGCACGTGTACTGCCCTCGGTTGGAGTCCATGGTAGTTTAGGTTTGCCGGCAATGTCAGGTATGCGACCTCATTAAGAGTACTGAACAAAGGGCACCCATCCAGACCATACATACTAAGGAACTGCTAGAAGTCTTGATGATTGACTATCTCCTAGTGGGACACTCAGCCCAGGGTCCACAGTACTGTTTGGTGATGACCGACCATTTCTCCAAGTTCGCGGTAGTCACCCCGACTAGAGATCAGACTGCCGAGTCGGCGGCAAGGGCCATCTGTCAAGACTTCATCAGAGTGTATGGGTGCCCAAAGCGCATCCACTCTGACCAAGGTGCAAGTTTCCAAGCCAAGGTGATGGAAGAACTGTATCGTTTGTACGACATCGAGCGGTCCTGGACCACCCCTTTCCATCCTCAAGGCAACGGAGCATGTGAACGCTTCAACCGAACCTTACTTCAAATGCTGAGGATGTTGGAAGAGGACAAGAAGGCATGCTGGCCAGATTTCCTGTCAGAGTTGGTCTGGACCTACAATAATCGGTTCCATTCCACCACGGGTTACACCCACTATCTTCTGCTGTTTGGAAGAGCTGGACGAGAGATCATTGAATTGAAGTTGGAACAGCCAGAGGAGCTGATGGAGCGAGGCGTTACTTCATGGGTGAAAGAACATCGGAAACGACTGCAAATAATTCGGTGGTTGGTGAGTCAGCAGCTACAGGACAAAGAACATACGGGCCGTAAACTGATTCAAGAGATACCACTCTGGCCAGGGGACCGAGTATTAGTCAGGGAGATACGCCCCAAGGATAAACTAAGCGAGAGATGGGAAGTACAGCCTTACAAAGTCATCGAGCGAGTGTATGCTACAAGGTGCAGGTTGAGAATGGGGCGTCCGCTCCTAGAGTGCTCCACAGAAATATGCTGCGGCCATGCCGGTCTGAGGCCCGTTCTGTACCATTGCCGCCTGAAGGCGCTGCCCCATTTCCTGAACCTGTCTTGCCTGCTAATGAAATCAATGATGAATGGGAGACCAGCCCTGACACCGTGGGGGGTCCTCAGGCGCACAGAGAAGGTAATCTTCTGGATGTACCACTACCGCCACGTGACGACGAATTCTGAAAAGAACCTACTACAACTCCTGTAGCAAGTGTTCCTCTGGAAGATAGTCAAGAGCTCCGGAGCTCCCAGAGGTCTACTGCAGGGGTTCTACCAGTCCAATACGTAGAACAGTGTTCTCTGTCTGTTTTACCAATTTTGTTGCCTCCTCTATAGGTGCTGTTCCCACTTTGCAAGTTTCTTCATTTCACTACAACCTTGATGCTGTGATGGCCGAGGATGACCATCTTTAAGTAGAGAGGCATGTAAGGGGCTTATATTGCTATGGACAGCAGAGACACGCTGCCCCTTTAAGAGACAGCACCCCCTTGGCTGATGCGATAGTACATTCTATTCTACCCTTCAAAAGTCTGCTTTGGTTTGCTCTTCCAGCTATGGAGAGGGGAGGGGCTGTTTTTCCCAGAGAGTGTTTGGAGCTGGGAGTCTGCAGGAGACTGATGTGAGGAGAAAAATGTGCAGCTTAGAACTGACTGAACTTGTGGATTGTGTATACCCTTCTGGGGATAACAAAGGTGGTTTTCCTGTGATACTGCGAGGAGCCACGAAGTTCTACAAGGAAGGAATTCAGAAGAGGGAGCTCACTGTTTCTAGGAACAGGCTCGGGATCTTCACAAAAGGACAGGACCACGTTGCACAGAGCTGCCAGGGAGGACTTTGCATCATCTTGCAGAGAACTGCAGGGGGCCCCCAGGAAGGGCACCAACTTCACCATGAGTGTTAACCCCATGTGCGCACATGTTTAGGGCTTAGGATAGGCTGCAATAGACAGAGCACGGTAGCCGTGTGGCCGTAGTAGCAGCGGCCAGTCAGGCTATAGTTAGAGAAGCAGCATACTGTACTTTATTGTATTGTTTGCCTTTTGAAAGAATACACTGATCTGTAATAGTTGGTGCACCGTGCCATTTGTACGGCCCAGCTAGAGCCTAGAGAATATCACTTTTGTAAATTGTTTTATGTCATTGCATACCCCTGTTTACACTTTCCTAACACTGCATTCCTTGCCTGTAAATAAATTAACCCTTTGTTGATTGCACCTCATCTTGTGTACCATAGACTCCCTGCATTGTGGTGGTCCCTCGGCCATCGCTTCACACATACCCTTAGTGATTTTCCATCCATCTCCTGATGCCTTTCACAACTGATGGCCCATTATATGAAGCATATGATAACCGGAGCACTGTGCCCTCCGTGGAGCTGCGGGCAGCAGCTGGCACCCGGTGGCATACATCACACAGTGACGCCTCAGATGAGGATGCTGGACGTCACCGTCTCAATGAAGAGACCCCCAGCACTGCTCACCGCTCACTGCACCAGAGCCCCGCCCATCGACCAATCACAGGATGGATCTCACTGCAGCCCCTCTTCCCAATGGCCAATGAGCGCGCCGCTGACATCTCTCGCCCCCGTGCCTGGCAGCTCCGGACTGTGTACGCGCAAGCTCGTTCACATAGAGCCAGAGAACGGCGGAGATAGGACATGATGTCGGGGGGTGGGGGGGACCGGAGCTGACAGGGGCTGCCTGCCCGGGACCGGATACAGGTGAGTGACATCTCCGAACACTTCCAGACGCTCGTTAGGAGTTATGGCCGCCTCCTCTGATGCCCGGGGAGTTCCCTGCGCTACTGCTGCCCGGAGATTATGGGGGGCAGCGGGACTGGTAATGCACCTGGTATAGGGTTGGACACCGTTATTGTTATGTGGGTGAGGTGCAATTCCATTGCAGGGTATAGTCAGATGTGTGCCCATGCCAGCGGGTCAGCACTCCGCACCAGGTAGCTCTCATGGCCGCCTGCACCTGGGCTCTGGGACAGACCCCCCACTGTGAGTATTATGCATCCCATCCTATTCAGCCTGGCACATGGGCTTCTTCCTACTAACATCTGGCAGCGGGCACACAGGCTGGCTCCATGGGCACATGCTCTACCTACATCAGGTATCTAGTCTACAGACTTGGATCTGGCAGCGGGCACTCAGGCTGGCTCCATGGGCACATGCTCTACCTACATCAGGTATCTAGTCTACAGACTTGGATCTGGCAGCGGGCACGCAGGCTGGCTCCATGGGCACATGCTCTACCTACATCAGGTATCTAGTCTACAGACTTGGTTCTGGCAGCGGGCACTCAGGCTGGCTCCATGGGCACATGCTCTACCTACATCAGGTATCTAGTCTACAGACTTGGTTCTGGCAGCGGGCACTCAGGCTGGCTCCATGGGCACATGCTCTACCTACATCAGGTATCTAGTCTACAGACTTGGTTCTGGCAGCGGGCACTCAGGCTGGCTCCATGGGCGCATGCACTACCTACATCAGGTATCTAGTCTGCAGACTTGGATCTGGCAGCGGGCACTCAGGCTGGCTCCATGGGCACATGCTCTACCTACATCAGGTATCTAGTCTACAGACTTGGATCTGGCAGCGGGCACTCAGGCTGGCTCCATGGGCGCATGCACTACCTACATCAGGTATCTAGTCTGCAGACTTGGATCTGGCAGCGGGCACTCAGGCTGGCTCCATGGGCACATGCTCTACCTACATCAGGTATCTAGTCTACAGACTTGGATCTGGCAGCGGGCACTCAGGCTGGCTCCATGGGCGCATGCACTACCTACATCAGGTATCTAGTCTGCAGACTTGGATCTGGCAGCGGGCACTCAGGCTGGCTCCATGGGTACATGCTCTACCTACATCAGGTATCTAGTCTACAGACTTGGATCTGGCAGCGGGCACTCAGGCTGGCTCCATGGGCGCATGCACTACCTACATCAGGTATCTAGTCTGCAGACTTGGATCTGGCAGCGGGCACTCAGGCTGGCTCCATGGGCACATGCTCTACCTACATCAGGTATCTAGTCTGCAGACTTTGATCTGGCAGCGGGCACTCAGGCTGGCTCCATGGGCACATGCTCTACCTACATCAGGTATCTAGTCTACAGACTTGGATCTGGCAGCGGGCACTCAGGCTGGCTCCATGGGCACATGCTCTACCTACATCAGGTATCTAGTCTGCAGACTTTGATCTGGCAGCGGGCACTCAGGCTGGCTCCATGGGCACATGCTCTACCTACATCAGGTATCTAGTCTACAGACTTGGATCTGGCAGCGGGCACTCAGGCTGGCTCCATGGGCACATGCTCTACCCACATTAGGTATCTAGTCTGCAGACTTGGATCTGGCAGTGTGCACTCAGGCTGGCTCCATGGGCACATGCTCTACCCACTTTAGGTATCTAGTCTGCAGACTTGGATCTGGCAGCGGGCACTCAGGCTGGCTCCATGGGCACATGCTCTACTTCTTTACCTACATCCGGTATCTAGTGTACAGACTTGGATCTGACAGCGGGCACACAGGCTGGCTCCATGGGCGCATGCACTACCTACATCCGGTATCTAGTGTACAGACTTGGATCTGACAGCGGGCACTCAGGCTGGCTCCATGGGCACATGCTCTACTTCTTTACCTACATCAGGTATCTAGCCTACAGACTTTGATCTGGCAGCGGGCACGCAGGCTGGCTCCATGGGCGCATGCACTACCTACATCCGGTATCTAGTGTACAGATTTGGATCTGGCAGCGGGCTCTCAGTCTGGCTCCATGGGCACATGCTCTACTTCTTTACCTACATCAGGTATCTAGTGTACAGACTTTGATCTGGCAGCGGGCACACAGGCTGGCTCCATGGGCGCATGCACTACCTACATCCGGTATCTAGTGTACAGATTTGGATCTGGCAGCGGGCACTCAGTCTGGCTCCATGGGCACATGCTCTACTTCTTTACCTACATCAGGTATCTAGTGTACAGACTTGGATCTGGCAGCGGGCAATCAGTCTGGCTCCATGGGCACATGCTCTACTTCTTTACCTACATCAGGTATCTAGTGTACAGACTTGGATCTGGCAGCAGGCACTCAGGCTGGCTCCATGGGCACGTGCTCTACTTTACCTACATTAGGTATCTAGTCTGCAGACTTGGATCTGGCAGTGGGCACTCAGTCTGGCTCCATGGGCACATGTTCTAAACCAATTTCTTAGTGCTGAGCATCTCACCAAGGTGCCACCTCTTACCTGTTATCTGTGATTTTGCTCCTGGGCTGTGTCATATTCTGTGCTTGGTATAATACTTGTATGAGGCAGCTGACACCATGGCACTAAACTTGGTACTTGGTGAACTCTTAGTATTTGTCCCATGCAAAACTTCTTGTTCTGCACATGGCACTGAACTACACTGCGCAACTGAAAGTCATGTCTGGTGGGCAGGATTGCTAATTAATGGGATATGATATTCATTTATCTACCACGATTGATGCCCTCAGATATACGTGGCAAATGTATAGTCTTGAGAAGTCTTTCACACATCAGTTTTTAGCATCAGTTTAAATCCGCCAAAATGGCGGAAAGCGGATCCGTTGCTGTACTGATGACAACGGATGCCACCGGACCGTTTTTTTAACGGATCCGATGAAGGAAGAATTTTAAAGGAACCGTAGCCCGGGAAAGGAGAGAGAGAGAGAGACAGAGACTGAATTTTTCCGGCCGCCAGAAATGATTTCAGGGTTAAATTTCCGGCTGATTTTTCCCCTGGGCATGCGCACTATAAAATGCGGATCCTGCAGCACAAAAAAACGTTGCATGGTCCGTCCGGGCATGTATTTGGCGGATCCGCAAAAGAACGGATCCAACAGATGGCCATCCGTCAAGATCCGCCGGTAATGCAACTCAATGGGGAAAAAAACGGATCCACCAAGCAAAATGGCGGATCCGTTTTTTTTGCAAAACGGCGGATTTTGACTGATGGTCACAGACGGATGTGTGAAACAGGCCTTGGGGGTCTTAGAGTGTTTTCTTGACATTTGGAAGGAGGTCAGATTTTTTTCTAATTTCACTCATCTAGTGTGATTATTAGTAAGTTGTTTTTTTCTGCTTTTTCTTGCAGATATTGTTTCAATAGGTGAACCATAAAGCATTTGGGACCCAAAGCAAAATTTCTGTTTGAAGCCTCCATCTACCATTTATGATACTATATTTATATATTGCTGAACCTGTTCACATGTTGCAGTTATCGTGAACAGTGGTTGTTACTATTAGAATCTGATGGATCATCGCTCAGTGTAAAATAGGCCTTAG
Organism: Dendrobates tinctorius; assembly: GCF_039654945.1. Taxonomy (NCBI): domain Eukaryota; kingdom Metazoa; phylum Chordata; class Amphibia; order Anura; family Dendrobatidae; genus Dendrobates; species Dendrobates tinctorius. The sequence goes on from NW_027361930.1 coordinate 832,152, forward strand.
GGCTCATACTCACATGCAAGAAACTCGGACGAGTCTTGCCCGTCAATACCCGGCACTGCCGCCCGCACTCGGGAGCGGAGCGTTCATCTGCATAGAAATACATGCAGCTCAACTCTCCGATCCGAGTGCCGGCGGCAGTGCCGGGTATTGATGTGCGAGACTCGTCCGAGTTTCTCGCATGTGAGTATGAGCCCTTAATGGGAATATGTCAATGGGATCAACTTACTATACTAGACTTTTTTCTTAATGTGTAAATGAACTGTTAAGCTCTATGGGCAGGACATACAGTGGGTACGGAAAGTATTCAGACCCCTTTAAATTTTTCACTCTTTTTTTCATTGCAGCCATTTGGTAAATTCAAAAAAGTTCATTTTTTCATATTAATGTTCACTCTGCACCCCATCTTGACTGAAAAAAACAGAAATGTAGAAACTTTTGCAAATTTATTAAAAAAGAAAAACTGAATTATCACATGGTCATAAGTTTTCTTTTCCAAACAATTTTATTAACATTTTATAACAGAGCATACATAAATGCAATATCATGAGGCATTCATGACACATGAAAGAAAAAATAAAAAAACACAACCAGACTATAAATAATAATAACTCATGGAACATTTCCAGCCAGCGAGACCATTTCTTTATAAAGGAAGGAAGACAGCCATTCAGCAACGCCAATTTTTGCTCATATGACTTATGTAAAGTCAGCTTTGCAATAATATCGAGTGAAGAGGGCACTCGAGTGGATTTCCAATAAAACGCAATTTCATTTTTAGAAACCAAAAGTAAATGAATAACCAATTTCCTAACAGAAGGATTCAAACGACTTGTATCCAACGAGAGCAGGACGAACTGAGGAGTCAGTGAAAAATCTGATTGATTTAAAATATGAGAAATAAGAGAGGAGATGTCGTCCCAAAAATGCCAAAGACGTGGAAAAAACCAAAATAATTGGGAAAGGCTACTATGATGCCCGCAATCCCTCCAACAGAGAGGGGAGATGGTAGGGTTGATAAAAGCTAGACGAGATGGCGAATAGTACCATCTTGATATGATTTTAAAGTAGGACTCATGGAGAGCCATAGACATGGTAGCAGAATAGGTTAGCGACATGGTCTGTTCCCAAACATCTGGGGTAACAGAAAAATTCAAAACCGATTCCCATTTTTTCATATATGGGGATTTTATAAATGCAGAATCGTTGTTGAAACACTGGTAGCTATAATCAGTGATGGTCATAAGTTTTCAGACCTTTGCTCAGTATTGAGTAGAAGCACCCTTTTGAGCTAGTACAGCCATGAGTCTTCTTGGGAATGATGCAACAAGTTTTCCACACCTGGATTTGGGGGATCCTCTGCCATTCTTCATTGGAGATCTTCTCCAGTTCCATCAGGTTGGATGGTGAACGTTGGTGGACAGCCATTTTCAAGTCTCTTCTGAGATGCTCAAGTGGGTTTGGGTCAGGGCTCTGGCTGGGCCAGTCAATAATGGTCACAGAGTTGTTCTGAAGCCACTCCTTTGTTATTTTAGCTGTGTGCTTAGGGTCATTGTCTTGTTGGAAGATGAACCTTCGGCCAAGTCTGAGGTCCAGAGCACTCTGCAAAAGGTTTTCATCCAGGATATCTGTACTTGGCCGCTTTAATGTTTCCTTCAATTTCAATCAGTCGTCCTGTCCCTGCGGCTGAAAATCACCCCCATAGCATGATGCTGTCACCACCATGTTTCACTGTTGGGATTGTATTGAGCAGGTGATGAGCAGTGCCTGGTTTTCTCCACACATACCGCTTAGAATTATCACCAAAAGGTCTAGCTTCATCTCATCAGACCAGAGAATCTTATCTCTCATAGTCTGGGAGTTCTTCATGTGTCTTCAATTTAAGGATTATGCAGGCCACTGTGCACTTAGGATCCTTGAGTACTGCAGAAAGTTTTTCTAACCTTGGCCAGATGTGGGCCTTGCCACAATTCTGACTCTGAGCTCCTTGCCCATTTCTTTTAAACTCATGATTCTCATTTTGTCTGACATGCACTGTGAGCTCTTATATAGACAGGTGTGTGCCTTCACAAACCAAGTCCTATTAGTTTAATTAAACACAGCTGGACTCCAATGAAGGAGTAGAACCATCTCAAGGAGGATCACAAGGAAATGGACAGCATGTGACTTAAATATGAGTGTCTGAGCAAAGGGTCTGAATACTTATGACCATGTGATATTTTTTTTCTTTTTTAATAAATTGGCAAAAATTTCTACATTTCTGTTTTTTTCCATCAAGACAGGGTCACATTGTACATTAATGAGAAAAAAAATGAACTTTTTTTTTGAATTTACAAATGGCTGCAATGAAACAAAGAGTGAAAAATTTAAAGGGGTCTGAATACTTTTTATACCCACTGCAGATCTCACTGATGATTTGCCTCCGGAGCTTGTTTTAAATGAAAGGAGGAGCTACCAGTGTGAGAAATGTAATAACTTACACTTTGTTCTCCTGATTGACATGTCTCTCGCTGGTAACACCCCCTTTCATTTACAATAAGCTCTGGAGGCAGATTCTTGGGAAAATTTATGTCCTGCCCATGGATTTTTATTACACTTTTTCCATAAATAAAATGACAGAATGACATAAAATTCAAAGTATAAGCAAGCAATATTGCTTAGCTTGACTTAATAATCAGTAATGATGAGTAACTCAACACTGAAGAGTTCACTTCTTATATAACTACAATTAAGCGTGGACAATGACAGGACAGGACATTGATAAAGAAAGAAGGAAGGGCGGAGAAGAGTTGAGCAATTCTAGTTCAATACCTACTACAATCAAATTATTGTCACACTGCTCTGCACTTTTTGTAAACGGCACCCAAAATGCTGACATAATGAGACATGTTTATTAATAGGGAAGTTTAGTGGCGCATGCATATTATTCTTTATGAAAGTTTTTCCAGATGGCATGGGACGGAATCTGATCCTGTCTTTGGCTCCAGCTTTTTTCACAAAGACATCTGATTGCTCCGTTCATGAGTATATCTGTTTGTGTCCCCTTATAGTTTGATGTAAGGGGTCACTATGTGATCTACAATATCGTTAGTATTATGGGCCCCCTAAAAAATCATTATTGTGCATTACGAAATCTAGGACCTCTGTTTCCATATATGAAGATCCCATGAAAACCTCTATGCTTACCTGAGTTATCTTTAACATATTAATGCGTGCACTATCAATTTACCAAAATAGAAATTACTCTAGCCCTTGATCTGTTTGACATTTCCGTATGTCTGCTATCGTTCATCTTGTTATTGTTCTTTAAAATCAATGCAGTTCTTCCTATGGCAGATGTTGGATGCTGCCCATCATTGGGCTCAGTGCAGTAATATTCCAGATGTGCTGCACTAATGAATGGGTATTAATGAATTTCCGTATTGTGCTAGTTTATTATGTGGTTTTTAGACTGTTAAACCCACATCTCTAGTGTCTTCATATGTTAGTACAAATGTGGGGTAGAAATGTGTCGACTTCCAAATAAAAGGGAATAGTATACAGTATTGTGCAAAAACTTTAGGCAGGTGTGGAAGAAATGCTGCACACTAAGAAGCTTTCAGATATATAAATGTTAATCGTTTATCAATTAACAAAACACAAAGTGAATGAACATAGGAGAAATCAAAATCGCATAAATATTTGGTGTTGCCACCCTTTGTTTTCCAAAGATCATCAATACTTGAGGTACACTTGAATTCAGTTTTGGAAGAAACTTGTCAAAGAGGTTATTTTAAACATCTCGGAGAACTAACCACAGATCTGTGTTTTCAGATTAGCTCAAATCTTTTTGTTTGTTTATGTAATCCCAGACAAACTCTATAATGGTGAGATCTGTGGGGGCCATATCATCACTTCTAGGACTCCTTGTTCTTCTTTACGCTGAAGATATTTCTTTGTTAGGCGTCAGGTTCCTGCAGCGGTTCAACAGGAATCCAGAGCCTCACATTCTGCGGTCTCCCATTGTCTTTCGACCGCAGAGGAGATTGCTCAGCAATCCCGGCTTCCCAGACGCTCTGCCCAGACCTGCTGTGTGGGGCTGGCTATTGCTACCACCTTTGGGTCAGCAATGGCAATGCAGGCTGCTCAGCAGCAAATCGCTCCAGAGGCGAAGTCCTTCTGTTGCTCCACTGAGCATGCTCACGAGACGATCTCCCATTGGAGATCGGGAGCCACATGTCCAGGTCCTTCTACAGATCTGATTCGTCCATCTCAGGGATCTGGAAGCTTCCGGAAGGTCCTGGCTATAAAAGGTTCACATGGCCGCTCGGCCATTTGCTAGTATAGTCTCTAGTTGCTACTGTGTGAATGGTGATGGATCCATGAACCTGCGAATGACTCATTAAGATTCCCTCCCTCTGATATGACGAGTGTGTATAGGGACTTAGCTATAGGATCAGCGCCAGCCAGTGGCAAGCTACAAGCCACTACAGCATCCTCCACAGTGCTAGCGTCCGACAGTGCGCCTGCTTCCGGGCATTGTCGACTAGCGGCAGTGATTGTCGCCACGCTGCAGTCTGCAGCCCCTCTTGGCGTCCGCAGTTGCAATGCCACACGTACGGTAGGTCTAGACGGACGCAGACCCTCTGCCTTGGAGCTCAGCTCCTGTGACCAATACCGTGCGTGCACTTCTCTGAGACCTGTGACGCTAACAGGCTCAGCCTTTTTGTGTTTTTCACTTAAGGCATCTCTGTGAGTAAACAGAGATTGCTCAGCGCACCTGGGTGGCGTTCAACCCGCGTGCGTAATACCGCCATATTGTTCATCCGCCATTACCTAGCAGCAGTGTTAACACCTTCTGCACGGTGGACCCCGGGCGGCGAACGCACTTTACGTTATTTTATATTTAGTGCGTTCCGCCGTCCCTAACATTTCTTAATGACATAGTCTGGATGTTTGGGGCCATTGTCCTGCTAAAGAATAACTTTGTAGCCAATCAAATCAGACTCCGCTCTGATGGTATTGGATGATGGATATGTATCCGCCTGTATTTCTCAGCATTGAAGGCAAAGTTGAGGACTGTCGGCCAAGGAATCTTAGGCTAGTTTCACACCAGTGTTTCTGCCGTCTACGCACGGCTGCCGATAAGCCCCGCCCCCTGCCGCACCCCCTCCTGACATCACAGCCTATTATCGCACATGGCCGCATGATATCTGCGCACCCTATCTTTAATATAGAGTGCGCAGACTGTGAGCTGACCATGCGCTAGTAGGATTTTTGAGTGCGCTGCACACTTTTGAAGGTGCGCCGAGCGCGCCCAAATGCAACATGCTGCGTTCGGCGCACCGACAAAAGTGCTCAGCGCACTCAAAAATCCTACTAGCGCACGGGCAGCACACAGTCTGCGTACCCTATATTAAAGATGGGGTGCGCAGATCGCATGCGGCCATGTGCGATAATAGGCGGTGATGCCAGGAAGGGGCGCGGCAGGGGACGGGGCTTATCGGCGGCCATGCGCAGACGGCAGAAACACTAGTGTGAAACTAGCCTGAGTTCAGCAGATGAAATACCCTTTATGCTTACTCCTAGGGCTTGTTCAAATGTCTGTGTAACTCGGATGAGTGCTATCTGTCGTTTTTCCCATGTTGTTCTATGGGGCTGTGCACACATCCGATTTTTATTTCTTTCCTCAGACCAAGTCGGCCCAAGGACAAAATCACAGTATGCAAGATTAGCCTCTGATAATCAGATGGCATTTGCCATTTCAGGTCTGTATGTCCATGGAAAGCATCGGACTGCTCTCCGATGACATCCGATTTTCACAGACAGACTGAATGAAGTCTGATCAGAGTGTGTCATATCAGAGTGTACTCAGCATAATCGGACCGATTTTCGCAGATGTGGGGAAAACGCTAGTCTGGGCTTGCCCTTCCCTTTTAAATTGTTCAGCAGTCTCATCAGCTCAGAGATGGCCACAACCAGTGGGACCCAGCTACACCCATCAACTGTTTAGAGCAGTGTTCCCCATCTCCGGTCTTCGAGCCATCAACAGGTCATGTTTTCAGGATTTCCTTAGTATTGCACAGGTGATAATTGAATCACCTGGACCGGCACGAATTCAAACACCTGTGCAATACTGAGAAAATCCTGAAAGCATGACCTGTTGGTGGCTCTTGAGGACCAGAGTTGGGGAACACTGGACTAGAGACTTCTTGCTAGAAGTGGTCTATGGAAAAATTGAGACACAGACACATACCTTTGCCTTGGAAACAGGACCAAGTGACTTGACTATAGGAAATATAGGAATTGGTGTACAGAAAGATGGTAGCAGGAGTGAAAATGTGAAATATTGGTGGTGGTAGCTTTTTTGCCAGAGCTGGAAAGCAACACAATAATGAGTGTCTGCAGCAATGGTGGAAGTACCTTGTGATTACAGGGCTGGATTTCAGCAAATGTAGCTGGAGATTCGGTGTCTCAGTGCTGAGAAATACAGGCAGATACTAATCCATCATGTAATACCATTACGGAGGCATCTTGAGTCTCCCAAGTGTTTTCTGCAGCAGGAGCATGACCCCAAACACTGACCCAACGTCAATAAAAAGAACAAGGAATCCTGGGAGTGATATATGGCACCTCCACAGAGCCTTGATCTCGACATCGAGTCTGGGTTTACAAGGAGAGACAGAAGGATTTGTACAAGTCTACATCTAGAAAAGATCTGTGGTTAGTTCTCCAAAAATGTTTGGATCACGTTTATTAATTAATCTAAGCCTCTTATTTTTTTATTTTACTGTAGTAAATTAGATTTTTACTAGTTATTAGACATGAGCTATTTATGAAGAGGTGAAGTGTGGAAAAATAGGGGAGTCAGCAGTTTGGTTTTCAATTCCCGAACCCTGCATGTTGAGGAATGTTACAGATAATAATTCACCCCCTCAAAAAAAATCACATTATTGCCATTTTTGCAATGTATGTCCAAGATTTAAAGGGCTCTTTCTATCTGTAACTTTTCTGACATATCCACAGAAAGTCCAAAATACCATCCAACCTTTGGGACCAGCACTTATCTCAAGAATAAGGCTCCATCCCTGAATTAAAAAGTGGTCATGTATACTCGGCCACCTCTGCATACACAGCGGCACAAGACAGAGTCCTACGTTTAGGACATGTCATAAACATTGGAGATTGGAATCCTTCTTTAAATGTGGAATTCATATCCTATTGATTTGGGATCCTTAAACACATCTTGAAGATTGCTGTCTTTAGCTGTTACGATTTTACTCCCAATGATATCCTTGAATGTTCTTACACCACGCTGTGTGGTGGAGGATAGCGGTTTTATTTTTGTGATACTACATGAAGTGTGATTAATTACATTTTATCATGTTTTTTATTGTCGTTAACTTACTATAGTATCTGTATGTACCTCTTGCTTTTTCTGAACCTTGGACTTTGACTTGTAAGAGATTACTGATGCTACTTGCCTTCCCTAAGCTGCGCATACCAGAAAGGTGGGGACATTTGCCTTTTGTGGTGTATGGAAACTACTTGGTTGTTGTTAACATGTAATGATCGTCTGTCTCATAAGACTATAAAAATGCAAAGGATTTTTTGTAAATCACAAATTAAGAGATCTGAATGCTTTTTTTATATCACTGATCTGCTCTTACACAAGCTGTAGGCAATCCATTGTAATATAAGATCATAAACGCCAGTTACTTTAGGGATGAGTAACTCTGGAAGAGTTGGCTGAATTAAGCATATTCTAAGGAAATGTATGAATGTTTCTTTGATGGGATAATGCAAGCCAGACTGAATGCATTTAAAAGCTTACCCTCCCCCACATCGAGAGAGGGTAGATAGCTTGCAAATTGAACTTGTTACTTTCTAAGACCTATTGTGGTATATCAAGGCAGACCTCTGTCATTGTAACATAAAACTTCACAAACTATCGCAGTTATAGATGATCAAGCACAGCCACTTCACCAGACGCAGAGATACAATATTCAGGAATTACGGGAGGCTCACCGCCCTTCTACATCACACTTATATGTCACACAAGTAGTTTGTCAGTACCTCCTTTAAAATATCAGTAAAATTAGCTAAAGCTGGACACAAGCATCTAATGTTTAAATGCTAAAAGGCGAAACATTCTTAACAAAAAATGTCTGTGAGGGGAGTTTCACATCTTGAGACACTGGAAAGGGCCATAGCAAATAAGTATAGGCCCCCATAGCAAATGTGGAAGGGGTCTTATTCCACCATAACCACCTTCAACAGCAATTTCAGAACATTGAAAATGTATAATTCTATTGTTTTTTTTCTTCAAAGTATTGGGTTAATGCACACAGTCATGTCACAACAGTGGAATATTGCACACAGTGAAGTTACAGCACCGATAATGTACATAAAGATGTCACAGTACAGGGATAATTCACAAAGTGATATGATAATGGGATAATTGGCATAATGACATCACTGTGCAGGACTAATGCACACAGTCATGTCCCAGTACTGGGTTAATACACGCAGTAATATCACAATAGTGGGGTATTTAGCACTGTGATAGCACAATAGTGGAATATAGTATAGTGACATCACCATGCAGGAATAATGCACACAGTGATGTTTCAACTCGGATAATGCACAGTGATATAACAATGGTAGGATAAATAGCAGTGACATCACTTTAGTACTACAGTGATGTCCCAGTACTGTGTGAATTGACGCAGGTATATCACATTAGTGCAGAGGTCTCAAACACGCGGCCCCTGAGGCAGGCATCTGCGGCCCGCGGTGCACCACATGTCTCACGCTCAGGGCCGTATTTATTTTAATAAGTCCAGGGTTGGACCCTCCCCTCTCCTCCCCTCCCCTCTTGAAGACATCATACTCACCTCCTCCAGCGGTGCCTGAAGCTCTGATAGTCTCCGGCGCTGGTATATTCTTCCTGTGTGAGCGGTCACGTGGTTCCGCTCATTACAGTAATGAATATGGACGCCACTCCACTCCCATAGGTGTGGCATCCATATTCATGACCTTAATGAGCGGTACCACGTGACCGCTCACACAGGAAGAAAATACCGGGGCCTGGAGCAGTAAACAACATGCAGGGACCGCGCGAGGACACAGGTGAGCCGCTGCCCAGCCATGCATGCAAGGGGGGAGGATGAGAATGAGCCCAGGGGGAGGGGGGATGACAATGAGCCCAGAAGGGGGGCGGGGAGGATGAGGATGAGCCCAGCCGTGCATACAAGGGGGGGATGAGCCCAGCCATGCATACAAGGGGGGGATGAGCCCAGCCGTGCATACAAGGGGGGGATGAGCCCAGCCGTGCATACAAGGGGGGGATGAGCCCAGCCGTGCATACAAGGGGGGGATGAGCCCAGCCGTGCATACAAGGGGGGGATGAGCCCAGCCGTGCATACAAGGGGGGGATGAGCCCAGCCGTGCATACAAGGGGGGGATGAGCCCAGCCGTGCATACAAGGGGGGGATGAGCCCAGCCGTGCATACAAGGGGGGGGATGAGCCCAGCCGTGCATACAAGGGGGGGGATGAGCCCAGCCGTGCATACAAGGGGGGGATGAGCCCAGCCGTGCATACAAGGGGGGGATGAGCCCAGCCGTGCATACAAGGGGGTATGAGCCCAGCCGTGCATACAAGGGGGGGGTTGAGCCCAGCCGTGCATATAAGGGGGGGATGAGCCCAGCCGTGCATATAAGGGGGGGATGAGCCCAGCCGTGCATATAAGGGGGGGATGAGCCCAGCCGTGCATATAAGGGGGGGATGAGCCCAGCCGTGCATATAAGGGGGGATGAGCCCAGCCGTGCATATAAGGGGGGGATGAGCCCAGCCGTGCATACAAGGGGGATGAGCCCAGCCATGCATACAAAAATAATTTTGTACTGTATTAAGTTTGAAAGGAATGCGGCCCACCAGCTTAATTTTTTTTTGCGGCCCATATACTCTGCCGAGTTTGAGACTCCTGCATTAGTGAGTAATTATCACTGTGACCTCACAGTACACGGATAATGCACACAGCAATATCACAGCACAAGCGTAATCACTGTCTGATGCTTAGAGCAAGGCACTAAAACTAGTATACAAGTAGTGATGTCGCAGTACAGGATAATGTACACCATGATATTGAGCCATAACACGCACAGATGTCTCATATTGAATACATAATGTCACAGTACAGAAATATTGAGAAAAGGAACGCCCATTCCGACATACGTGATCTCTAGAGGTGCTTTATGTGCAGCACAGTGGGGTTAATCAGAATCACTGTAAATGATGTGTAATGACTATTTAACACGCGTTTACATATGATTGGCTACTTCTTAACACAGCCAGTTGTAAGAGGGTGTTATTTTAATTTTGTTGATTTTATTTTCCTCCCTTAAAATGACTTCAGTTTATTTATCAATGACTGTGACATTAAAGGTGGAGAAAGTTCTGAAATGTTTCTTTTTGGTAGGTGTTTTTTTAAAAAATCGCAAAAACCTGGCATTTTAACAGGGGTGTGTATATTTTTTACATCCACTGTATGAGTGAAGAATATCGCTCTTAATTGCCTGGTCCCATAGTAGCTGGTATTCCCCTACCCTGGTAATTACAATACACCCATATTCTTGGGAAAAGTCCTCCTTGGTGTGAATGTTTGCAGATAAAGAGGAATCTTGTCTCATGTCCATACTGTTTGTAAGTAAAGCAAATCCCGCCATGCTTTTAGATCCTGAGAGACTTATCTGTGGTGGTCTAACCTCTTGACCCGTGTCTAAGGATAGGTGCACACTGCTTTTAGTTTAGGGAAGAGTTCCATATTTGACTACCGTAATCAGTGAGTAGATGCATACCGGCCGGACAGAGGCCAGAGGAACACCCTTTTGGTCAAAGGTGGCCTATGGTAAGGTTAATGTGTATACCACAAATAACTCCCAATGTAAGCGTACTGACCTAGTGGACACTCAGCCAACAGGAGCATTGTTAAAAATGTCCCATTCACGATTTGCATAAAAGATGATCATTCTCGGTGGTGTATCATACTGGGTAAAGGGGACCATCAATGGCAGCCTATGTGCACTGAGCGGTCTAGTGTAGATTGCTCTTTGTGCATCATTAGCAATGGTCTGCCACTGTAAACAGGCATGCAAACGACTGCTGATCGGTAAAAGTTTACCAATCGGCGGTCATTTCGTGATGCCGGTGCGTCTGTGCAGATAGACCCCAACTGTTACTCACTTGCTCTCTTTTGTTGTAAAAAAAAAAAATGTGTCCCTCTAATTGTAGATCAGATTAGCTGGAAACTCTCAAATGACAACACAGTTTATGGAGGAACTCCTAGACACCATAATGATGTAGTGTACAGTAGTAAATTACCACATTGGCACGTGCTGTGTTGGCGAGATTACAGTGTGGTTTCCATTGATGGTTTCAGCTGCTGTTGGGCGTTAACAACATGCCAATCATTGCAGAAGCTTTGGCAAAGCCCCAGTGTACAAGCGTCTGTAACATTGGGTTCCAGCACTGTGATGTGACTTTTTTCGAGAAGACATGCGGTATATTGTGAAGTTCTGGCATAAAGGGCCGCTTTTACAAATGGAGAGAAAATTAGCCAGACATCAATTCTCCTCGGACAAGGGTTAGAGCATTACACAGTCAATTAGGAAGCAAAATAAAATCTGAAATATGTGGCTGGTCTATAAGCCAGATGTAGTCAAATCTGTATGTACAGTATTGATATACTTTCCTCTTGTGTAGAACCTTTGGAATATGCTTGGCGTGTACATCTGGAGCTTTTCAGGGCATTAACTCTAAGCGAACATCACAGTTGGGACATGAACATAGCCTAAAGTATGCAGTTTCATCGTTTGTAGCCATATTCAGCGCAGCCCAAACATTTGGCTTGAGGGATTGATAGTTTGGACAATTACTCATGGCATAATGTCCCATGTGCTGTAGCCAAGTGTGAGAGAAGTTTTCATCCAGTGTAACTTGACTTTGAGAGTAGTTGTTGATGGAACACGTTACGATTGGGTCACAAGTACCAGTGGGGTACCACAAGGGTCTTTGTATTGAAGGAGCTTCATTTATATGAAAATATAATCCTAATTACTCACTGGTGCCCTAACCTCGCTTCTCTGCTGCTCCCCGCTGGTCTTTGTTGACATGGCTTTGGTAACGCCATGTCTATAGCCGGCACGGCCAAGCACTAGGCTCAACACTGTAGTGCCATCTACCTTTTTATGGCTGATGCAGCCATGTCAACGAATGATGGCAGTGCCGAGACAGGTATCACGCTTGGGATTATTCATTTTTCTAACAAAGTAGGGTTGAGGGTGATCTATTTATAGTGTCAAAATATATGGATGTACACAGATCTTTCTAATTCTTTTTTTTTTACACTTAGGCCTGTAACTATGGCAAGGAAACATCTTCTACATCTAGAGTAAGGAAGGTTTAATCAACACAACATAACTGTACGAACAGTGAGAAAAGGAATAAGGATGCCATTCTTGAAAAGTATAACATTACAGGTCATATGTACTAGATTCCTGGAGATAGGACGTTATTCCATTTTGATAGCCATATGTGGAGTCGAGGAGGAATTTTTTTTTTTCCTAACATGGGGCAATTGGCTTTGGAAGATTTTGCCTTCCTCTGGATCAATACGTTAGTGTGCCCGATATGAACCTGTGCTTGTATGCAACTGCGTGGCAGGGATACAGAACTGTATACTATATACTGCAGCTGCTGAAGAACTTCTTTGTTTACAGTTAGGAACTCCCTGCTCAAGTCTTCGGTGACAGACTGCTACTGTGGGAAGGGAATAAGTAGTAGCGTCTATGTAGCGCCAATTATCTTTGCATAAGTTCTGACCTCAGAATGTGATTTTTCTAGAAATATTTTATTTACACACTTGTCAATGTAAAATCCATCCAGATGTCTGATAAGGAGATAAGTGTCTGTCAGCTATGGTGTCACCCTGTATAAATAGGCCTCAATGACGCGTGGTCTGAATCAGAAGGTAAATCCCCCAGTGCTGGCACACTAAAGCTGAGCCGGCTACTTTCTGCCTTTGTCCGAAATTTCTTCTGTCACAACAGAGGTTGCTATGTGACAACCGGAGACTGCATGGTTTTCCTATGAAGTCACTAATACAACTTCCATCAGGAAACTGCCTAGTGCTTCTAATGGATAAGCACTGCTGTAGACTGCGTCCTCCCCCACTGAGCACGGCATTAATTGTTCTGAAGAGTGGGTACAAAGCCTGGTAGAAAGATGTGAAAACCGAGGTCAAGGCACAATTGGCATGGTATTGATATAGTAGTAAAAGTAAAGGAATAAATGCACATGTAGTATAAATACTGCCTATTTACCACCATTTGATCTCCCTAATAAAATTTAAGAAGGGACTGGATGCCTTTCTTGAAAAGTATAATATTACAGGGTACATACACTAGTTTCCTTAATATTGCGTTGATCCAGGGAGCTAGTCTGATTGCCGTATGTGGAGTCGGGAAGGAATTTTTTTCCCCAATGTGAAGCTTACTTGTTTGCCTCATGGGTTTTTTTTGCCTTCCTCTGGATCAACATGTTAGGGAAGGTTAGGATAGGGTATGGGTTGAACTAGATGGACTTAAAGTCTCCCTTCAACCTTAATAACTATGGTACTATGTTAGGCTGTTGCGTTTTTGCTGAGTTTTTATGCAAATTTTAAAGATGCCTTTCACAGTACCAGCAAAAGCTACGAGATTTCAGAAATCTCATGCACACACTTGTTTTTTTAAACTGCTGTGTTTTTGCAAACTGCAACATGTCAGATCAGCGTTTTTTCAGCGTTTTTTTTCACCTGTAGAAAGCAATAAGTGAAGGCAAAAATCCTGCCATCAATTTTTAGTGTTTAGTGGAAAAAAAACTCAGGTACATCAGGATGTGAAAGCCATTTATTTTTATGATTCCCCCCCCCCCCCCCCCCAAGTTTGAACCATAATGTTATGGCTGTTAGTAATCGTACAGTTCACTAAAAATTAGTGATATGTATTAAAGCAAACAATGCTTGACCAGTGTGTGAAAGTAAACTATGCCCTACCAATTCAGTGCCCTACCAATGTTTGAAAGTAAACTATGCCCTACCAATTCAGTGACCTACCAATGTGTGTAAGTAGACTGTCCTTCCAACTTGGTGACCTACCAATGTGTTGGTTAAACAATGCCACACCAATACAACTCCCCCTCCCCCCTCTGTTTTACAATTGGATATTTCTTTTTCATGAACTCTTTCGTGGCTGCCCTTCTCACTTAAATCCAGCTTTTTTTTTTTATTCCGAATAGTCACTATTTTTGCAGACATAAAAAAATTATTTAGTGGAAATTTTTTTTATCAAATTGCCTTTTTTCAAAAAAATGTTTTATGGTTTCACTTAAGTTTTGCATCGGTGGCGTAAGACATTATATTGTTCGTGCTTGCAACCCGGAAGCAAAGCTGAACTTTGGGATCCTGAAAAACGCAGCAAGAAAAACTCCTGAGTTTTGTCTGCAGCTTTTTTTTTTTTTTTTTTTACTGTCAAGAGATCACGTTTCTTCTGCAGGGAAAAAAAAGCAGCATGTGAACATAGCCTTAAGATCCAGTTACATTACAACAATGCACAGTGCTGAATGCCAGTTGCCTGACCATATATTTGGGGATTACAGGACAAAATGTTTGATAATAGGCCGTTCAGTGCGATAAGGCTGTCATTGTTCTCGGCAGCACGAGATAGTGCTGCACATTCTTTATTTCTTGGAAATATCAGACTGTTCTAGTTTTCTAGAAAAATGGCTAACACTACACATTGTCCCTTGAAATTTCCATTTCTCCTGTGAGTTACATGAGTAATTCTTTTATGCACTGAGAATGTACTTGCTCTTCTAAGCCTGTGCTTGAGACTATAAGAAGTATTACCCGCCAGCAAGCTCAGGGATTATGTGGCCTGTTATTATAATCTGAATGTGCAGACTCCAGGAAATATGGAAGTAGTTTTCATTTCCATAACTGTTTAAAGAACCTTTCCTTTTAAGTGGCAAAAATTCATAGAAATAGAATTTTCTGAGTTCTCTTGTATAAGGTCCAGTACTGGACATCCCCGACTCATTGAATTCAGGCCCACAGTAAAATAAAGACCGTGTGTTCTCCATATGTATGCCAGCCTTGATTCAGAGCTTTGTGGCGTAATATGCGCAAAATATATTAAGAGGCGTGCACCACTAAATGAATTTGGAGCACATGTCTGCTGCCTGCGCAACATGGACTGGGCGCATTTCTGCTACTTTTTGTATAATGACTTCTAGTGAATCTGTTCGGCAGCAAAATCACATCCATTTCTACTAATCTCCACTCCCTTTTCAAAAAGTTGGCTGTGCTAAAAAACAAAAGTTGCAAAATAGTTGCACAACTACATGTCAAACATAAAAATTATGACTTTTTAACACCAGAAAATGTCCTTTACATCAGCCCGGTAATATTTACATGCGTAATATATTTATTTTATTTGGTAATAAAATATTTTTTTAGAATTCTATATTAATGAAAGACCTGTTTTTAGAAGGGAATTCATGCTCTATATCTTGCATGTTCCTCAGTATGGAACACAGGTAAGGCTCTGTTTTTAGTTGTATACTGGATTTCAAGTGGTTTTCTGAACTCTAAACTTGTTGGCGCCCACACCTGTGGCATACTTTCTCCCAGCCTCGCCCAAACTACTACTATATCAGGGCACCAGGTGATGGAGCAGGAATCCTATATCAGGAGAAATGCCTGGGCCACACGTGCAAGCTTTTTCCACTGCATATGTAATGTGGCATGGGGTGATAGCCGTGGGCGAGGTACTCATATCTTAAGCTCCAGCACATTACATGAAGTTGGGGGACCTGGCTGGCTGTGAGGGCGCTATTGTAAAATAATGCATATCCTGTAAAATACTCAGGACTAGTTACCAGATAAAAATATAGTGGTTTATTTGGTTTCTTCCATCAAAGAAAGGTTATTACAGAAAAACAGGTGAATAAAAATAAGTGAAAGAGATATTGTCCATTAGATCATGCTCTGAGATCCCACATGGCAAAAGCAACATGTATTCTTCTTCTCTCCGAGATCCTGAATAGCAAATGGCTGCTGTGTCTCAGTTCGGCTTCTCACATCGCCGTCAAGTAATATACCAGCTGTTATGTCATGTCATCTTGCGTCTGTCTCTCATGATGGTGAGGGAAGAAGAGGAGCGACCTCTACAGTTAGCCATGAATTATATACGTCTCCTAAAGCACGTGGTCTCTACATATATGGAGCTGTCTTTCTACCATGAGCCAAGCTTAAAAATAGCCTATGTCATGTAAGCTAAAGCATTCTACAGAACTGGGTCTTATAAGAAATTAACGGATTATTAATATTTAACAGCTATGCCCTTTCAGGTCGCATGTAGCTGATGTTGTTGGTTGGCCAGGACCAGATATTTGATAGTCTTCTTTCCCCTCTGGGGAATTATGGTGCCTGTATGGCTAGTACTTATCTTCTCTTCTACTGACACTCTGGAACTCCCACCCAGGACACTTGCTTCGTCTCGTGCAGTCCATCCTTTCTAGGCCCTTTACCTTTAGGAGCATAAACTCAGGGCCATACCGCTAGGAGTCCTCTCCCAGGACCCATCTCCAGTAAATCACTGTCTCTCGGTCACTCTTCCTGGTACATACTCCTGATCACACTATCTCTTTCTCCTAGTCTCTTCTCACTATTGGGGACACCCATAAAATGCGGCACTGCTCACACCTGCCCTTAGGTTTGTTCTCTCTGCACTTTGGCCCCTTTCTGACTTCCCGATAGGAAAAAGTCTCTGTCCCTTCAGCGTAGCCTTTCCTACTTTGGACTAGTCCCAAACATTAAGGCTATGTGCCCACGTAGCGATTCTGAAGCAGAATAAACCTGAGCAGAATCACACACCCTGCTCCCGGAAAAACGCATGCGTTTTTTGACGCGCTTTTGTAAGCATTTGTCAAGCGTTTTTGCCCATATAATTGATGGTATGCGGAATCACGTGCGATTCCGCAAAATTAATGAACATGCTGCGTTTTTAATCGCTAAGCGTTTCCGCAGCGGTTAAAAACGCACCATTGGCACAACATGTGCGTTTTTCATTAAAAATCCATTGGATGCTTTTCTTAAGCGTTTCTGCAGCAGAATCGCTTGTCTAAAAGCGCTGCAGAAATGCTTAAAAAAACACTACGTGGGCACACAGCCTTACTCTCGCTTTCCCAACGGTCAGGCAGGACGCAGCATTAACATAAGTTCTAATTCACAATACACAACATAACATTACACTTGTTCTACAAGGGGGAATGTGGGCAGTATGTCCATTTTCTTACATATATACAGTCTACTGCCGGATTTCAGTGCAAATCCACATGCTAAGAAAACAAGAGGTGAAGTCCTCAGTGAAAATCTGCTACAGAAATTGACATGGCATTTTTTTTTTATTATTGTCAGTTTAGCTACTTTGCAGGAACATTTAGCAGCATGTACAAGACGTGTTCATATTGAAATTGATTCTGCTATGGATTTTACCTGTAGAAATCTAAAGGTATAATGTGCAGCTTTTCGCTCCAGTCTGGACCTAGCCAAGGAGCTTCTGGCTACGGCGTGTAATGGGCAAACTGCTAGTAGCCTGTACTCCGCGCTCTGGTCTCTTGCATGAACATTGGAATATGTGAGAAACAGTCAGTTTTCCTTGCCATTGGGGACAGCTGGGTTTGATCTCATCTGTTTAGGGAAGAAATGATATTATTGTTCGGCGGCCCGTCCATGCTGAATATTCTGCATCTCTGCCACGCTGTCATCTTGGTTTGTTTGTCTGCTCCACTTCCAGAAGGATTTCTGTGGATGTGAATTTGCTGGTGTTAATGGAAATACTGAGTAAGTTCCTTCTGTCTGAGAAGTAGCAGTGTTCACAGAGGAGGTTTCCTATGAATTGATGCTTGGGCTGGAGTGTAGCACGTCCTCTAGTACAATAGTTTTAGATGTGACTCGGCACAGATGTGTAAAGGATTAATGTATAGCTAGGTAACTTTAGAAATGATAAGGTAATCGTTATACTGTAACTGTCTTTTCAGGGGACTTTTTAGATACAACTGTTTTGTGTGTGTTCATGAGGCATAGCACTCTGACTTGCTTTTTTTCCAGTTTTCCCCTCTGAAGTCTTTCTTTAAAGGGAATCGATCATCAGGTTTTCGTTATGAAAACTGAGAGTAGCATGATGTAGGGATTGAGATGATGATTCACTTAGTGAGTTGCTTGCTGCAGTTTTGATAAAATCACTGTTTTATCTGCTGCAGATCTAGCAGCTCTCTGAATGCTGAGCTTTCTGTATACACTGTAAATTTGGCAGAAAGCTGCTAATCAGGGGTGGGGTTACACAGAGCAGGAGGACTACAAGTCACGAGACAACTAGTCCTCTAGATAATATCTTGCTGATAATACAGAGATTTTATTGAAACTGCACCAAGCAGACTAGTAAGTGACACATTCCTTGAATCAGGGTCCCTACTGCTACAACTTGCTGCTCTTAGATTACATAGCAAAACCTTCTGACAGATTTTCTTTAATTTTCGGTTTTCTCTCAACTAGTGGATGGAGACTAGCTGCTATGTCTTCCATACATAACACAAAGAAATGGGGGAGTCCTGCTCTCCTGACTGTCTGTATGTATCATATGTTCAAGAGCAGCAGCAAGGAGGGTAATATCCAGCATTGAGGTGAGATAAAACACTTACTGTTAGGTTAGAGCACTGTCAACATTCAGTTCCTGACCCCAATGGGGCTCACAGTTATACTTTTTACATGGGACAATAGTCAACTGAACGTTCATTTAATAACGGTCTCTCTCATCTCCCCATACACATGGGCGCTATGCTTGGCCACACATTTGTGTGTTTTTAACAGGGAGAGAAAAGAAAGCAAAAGGATCAGTCATTGAACTTCCAACATTCCGATCCTTCTCTTCCCCCAACAGACCCCTTACACATCAGATGGTAGGCCAGTCCTGCCAAAATCGTCTGGTTCGTCCACCTCTTCTATATCGTGTAGAGTGGCCTTTAGACATATAGGAGATATTTACCAGTATGTTGTGTTTTTTCTTTTGGAACCTCTGAGGAAGCAGAAGTAGTTGAGGAAAATCCCATTCAAACAATAGATATGTTTTTCTGGTGCTAGTGGCCTTTGTCCAGTGTACTTTTCGGAGTATGCCAGACCCCCATTTGTTACATACACCTTTTAGCTTTAGTACCTGTAGCAGACAGATAGTTGGACGGCGAAACAGTTTATACAGCTGCACATGTTTCTAACCAGTTTGACAACTGTGGAAATGTGGCAATGCCATGGTGCTAGTTACAGGAATAATGTCAATGAAGAAAGTGGGCAAATGAACGCGGTTGCCCCCCCAACCCATATCTAGGAGTTCTTCAGATATTTTCTTTTTATGGTCAACACCTGATGAAGGCTCCAGTCCTAAGCCGAAAATGGCTTTGTGATTTTGATTCTAAATAAAAGGTACCGTACTTATTTTTCATTATCGCATCCTTACTAATGTTGGCTCGCAACCACCAATATATGACCTTTTATATTTTTTCTTTCTTATGGTGTCTAGCAAAGTCAACTGTCGGATGATTTCCTTTCTGTCCCATGACTCCCTAAAGGGATTATCCGGGACTTTCTTTAATTTTTGCTATGGGGTTAAGATTTTCCAGGCTATCTCGCTGTCTCTTCTACCCGGCCCAATCTCTGCCTGCAAAAAAAAAAATTAAGCAAAGTCCCGGAAAACCTTTTTGAATTTCAGGAAAATTGAAATCTGTTGTATTGTGTAATATTACACGGCTCATTTCTGTTTTGCCAGGAACGAATTTCTGGGTAAAAGCATGTTGCCTACCTGTCAGAGGCAAGTAAGCCAGGGTGTGGGCTAATGATTTCTGCTCAATGCAGTGTGCTTTGTAGGTATGGTATGCACCGACGTGTTACAGGGGTTGGACAAAATAATGGAAACACCTGGAAACATCAACAAAAGTTAGTTTAATATGGTGTAGGTCCACCTTTTGCGGCGATTACAGCCTCAATTCTCCGAGGTATGGATTCATACAAGGTGTGAATTGTTTCCAAAGGAATTGTAGCCCATTCTTCAGTTAAAACACCCTCCAGTTCTTTGAGCGACAATGGCGGCGGAAATCGACATCTAACTTGAATCTCTAAAATCGGCCATAAATGCTCAATAATGTTGAGGTCTGGGGATTGTGGGGGCCAGATGAGATGCTCCACTTCATTACAATGTTCCTCGTGCCATGCTTTAACGAGTCTAGCTGTATGAATTGGTGCATTATCATCCTGAAAGATGACGTTCCCCTCCGGGAACAGCGATTGAACCATAGGATGCACTTGGTCGCCCAAAATGCCTAAATAATTGTGGCTGTTAATTCTTCCATGAAAGGATATCATTGGCCTGGCTGATCTCCACAAAATAGCACCCCCGATTATCACAGAACCTCTTCCATGCTTTACGGTTGGGAGAAGGCAGTCTGGATGGAATGCTTCTTTCGGCTGTCTCCAAACGTACACTCGGCTAGAGGTTGGAAATAGGGTAAACGATGATTCGTCTGAGAATATCATGTTTCCACTGCTCGAGGGGCCAATTCTGGAGGTTTCTACACCTCTCTAAATGCTTGGAAACATTTGTCATTGAGAGCAGCGGTTTTCTAATTGCAGCTCTTCCGTGGAATTCAGATTTGTGCAGCTCCTGACGAACAGCTTTCGTGGAAACTGGGTTCTGTAGGTGTTCATTGAGTTCAGCAGTGATTTTCGGAGCCGTGGTCTTGCGATCCTCTCTCACAATTCGCTTTAGAGTCCGACAGTCTCTCTCAGTCAACTTCGACTTTTGGCCGGACCTGTGCTTTGCTGCGGACGTTTTTCCTTCTCTTTCAAACAGTCATTACTTTGGAGACAGTACCTCTTGACATGCCGAGCATTCCGGCACTTTCTGTTACACTAGCGCCTGCCATACGAGCACCAACAATTTGCGCTCTTTGAAAATCAGAGAGGTCTGCCAGTGGTATCAGGTTCTCATCAATGTTCTTACAATTCTGCAAAACAAACAGTTAATTTACATACACATATCACATAACACAAATGATCAACTACAAAACATTACCATATGTCACAGTTTGCATGTTTATAACATGTTCGAAGATTATGATGCCAAAACGTTAGGTGTTTCCATTATTTTGGCCAACCCCTGTATATCCTTCAATAAGAAAAGGACGATATGCCCCTCTATAGTGCTCTCTCAATCCATTATCACACATAACGATCCCTTTTTATTAGTAGGCAGTAGGGATTGCTTACCTAGGTGTCATCAAGCCGTGTTCTCTTGTGTATGTGAAATGCATGAGAACATGTCGGGCACTGTGGTTCCCTCACATCTCCTATAGTTCTATAGTAACAGGACAGACCACTAATGTTGGCCCTGGCAGTTCCTTTGGCTTCTCTCCAGACTGAAAGGCTCTTCTAAGGCTGAGTTCACACGTGGCGTTTTTTTCGCGTTTCCGCGGCGGTTTTAACCGCGCGATTTTGCCGTGAAAACGCGAAAAATAAGCATCCCATGCATTCCTATGGGATTCCGCAATACTGTGCTAATGCTGCGGTTTTTACCGCGGCGGAATCGCTTCTCGGTAAAAAACGCAGCATGCTCATTAATTTGCGGAATCGCGGAGATCCCGCACCCATAGGAATGCATTGTTCCGCTTATTTCCCGCATGTGGCTGTGCACACCATGCGGAAAGTAAGCAGAACAATTGCGGATGGTACCCACGGTCCGGAGGAGAGGAGACTGTCCTCCGGGCTTTGGGTACCATATCCCTGTAAAAAATAGAATTTAAAATAAAAAATATTGTTATTCTTACCTTCCGGCGTCCCGCGCAGCATTCCCGCCTCTCTCCACGCTCCCGGTCCCAGTAAGCCTTTGCGAAAATGCCCGCGATGGCGTCCGTTCTCGCGGGATCGCGAAGTCTCGCGGTCATTCGCGCGACGTCATTGCGAATGACCGCGAGACATCGCGATCCCGCGAGAACGGACGTCATCGCGGGCATTTTCGCAAAGGATTACTGGGAACGGATGCGCGGGACATCGGAAGGTAAGAATAACACCATTTTTAATTTTTTTTACATTCTATCTTTTACTACTGATGCCGCATAGGCGGCCTCAGTAGTAAAAAGTTGGTCACACTCGTCAAACACTATGTTTGACGAGTGTGACCAACCTGTCAATCAGTTCTCCAAGCGATGCTACAGATCGCTTGGAAAACGCTAGCATTTTGCAAGCTAAATACGCTTGCAAAATGCTAGTTTTTCCGCGGGAAAATCGCGGGAATTTAAAATGCGATTTTCCCGCGGAATGGAATTCCGGAATTCTCGCGGTAATTTCCGCGAGAGTTCTGGTACGTGTGCACTTAGCCTAAGATTTGTCATTGCAGTTTATCTGTAAGCCGTGGGTAGGGCAGTAGGGATCAGCTGATACGTTCCCCATATGTTTGGCTGTGTAGAAGCTGGAGTTGGCGCAAACTGATTCGCAGGACCCCATTCAGTAATGGAAGGCTGCTAGAGGCGAGCCCTGAGGACCACCTCTTACCTCCTGGCATGCTTGGCAATTCCTTTGATTTGCCAACTTCTGTTTTATTAGCAGATTTCTCTGATAAGATATGTGATAATATATGGTAAGATAATCAGATAAGAGCTGATAAGATATAATTACTTGTATTATTGATTTATGCAGAGATTGTTGAAGTTCTGTACCAACCTAAGAGTGCTGATTTGTGGGAACGAGCAAACCACTTATTCGGCGGATCGAGAGCAATGAAAGTCTGTGCGCCATTGTGTTACCAATTGTTTTGTGCGCTGTCAGCCTGTCCAAAGCGGTTATTAAACAACGGCCAGTTGAATTCTTTGTAGTCAGTTGATGCCGCCGTATGGCTCGTGTAAATGGCTAGTGTAAAGGGCCTGTTACACATAACGATATCGTTAGCAATATCGCTAAAGCGTCACCGATTTGGTGACGCAGCAGCGAGATCGCTAGCGATCTCCCTACATGTGACCCTTACCGCCGACCCGGCTCCCCGCTGGATACCGCTGATCGCGCGAGATCGGCCTGGTCCATTTCTCGTCGTCTGCTTCCTGCTGGCGCCGACGATCGACTCCATGGACGCGGGCAGAAGACGGTCATCATCGCTGCGTCTCAAAGGTGAGTATCGATCGCTGCTGCGTTGCTGGTGAGATCTTCCTGTTTGGCAGCTCACTAGCGATCATTTAGCGATGCACCAGCGATCCTGACCGGGTCATATCGTGGTTGGGATCGCTGATGCATCGCTAAATGTAACGGGGCCTTAAGTCACACATAGCAACCCACCAGTGATCCTGACAGCGATATGAACTTGTCAGGATCGCTGGTGTGTCGCTACATGATTGCTGGTGAGCTGTCAAACAGGCAGCTTCACCAGCGATCAGGACAGCGACACGCGGGTAACAAGCGACGCACGTCGCTTAGTTACCCACTGTGTACCTTAGTTACAAGCGCGCTGGTGCAGGGAGCTGGTAACCAAGGTACACACTGGGTTTCTAAGCGGCGCTCGGCACTTATAAACCCGATGTGTACCTTGGTTACCAGCTCCCTGCACCAGCGCGCTTGTAACTAAAGTACACATGGGGTTTCTAAGCGCCGTGTGGCGCTTAGAAACCCGATGTTTACCTTGGTTTCCAGCTCGCTGATCGCTGGTCGCCCGCCTGCCACAAGCAGCGATGCGTGCTGGCCAGAGGGAGACCAGCGATCAAAAAAATGTCCTGACCATTCCAGGACGATCAGCGATACCCGGCAGGGGGGCCAGTCGCTGGTAAGTGTCACACAAAACTTGTGACTCGGCAGCGATCTCGCTAGCGAGATCGCTGTGTGTGACGGGGGGCTTAAATGCAAGTGTTATCTTCTTTACGTCATTTTACAATCCAGTCTCCGTTTGTAGAGCTGAGAGCATTGTCACAGGTTGTAATCTGTAACTTTAATGTTTGCTTTCCCAGTGCTTATCCTAAAACCTGCCAGAGGCAAATATTGTACATTGGTGGGGGATCAGTAGTGACGGTCTATCCCAAAATACGTCCTGAACAATGTCCAATGTAAGATTACCTTGCTTTACCACAAGAATTGCTGCCTACTCCAGTGTGACGCGGTGATACTCAGGAGTGAATCCTAAAGAAAACATAAAGGTTTCCTGTTTTATAGCTTATTCAGACGTCTGTGATTTTTCCCATATGTAAAAAAACCAGTCAGTGTGTCAGGTTTTGTCATCAGAGCTTAGGCCCCCTTCACACATCTGTATAAGACCGCTCCCGCAAAAACGGTACCGGTGTCAGTGTTTTGGATCATTGTGCCATCCGTTTTTTTCCGGTATGCCTTAAGAAAAATTCATTCCAAACTTTCCCCCATACTTTTCAGTGTTAAACACGTATAGCACGCTGACAACGCATTCATACTACCCGTGTGCTGGACATGTTTTTTGCGGACCCATAGACTTGTATTGGCCCTTGTCATCAGTGCTGCTGGTATAAAATGGACATGACTCCCTGTGGTTTGCACAGACACACGGTCCGTAAAAACACATGGACGTGTGTGCAGCCCCCCCCCCCCCCCAAAGATTATAGTGGCATGTGTGGTAGCTGTGAAAAAACAGATGCCACATGTACCTGAAACACGGACATGTGAAGTAGGCCTCGGTCAGTTTCATCAGTTTTAGGTTGCACTTACAGGAACGTATGATCGCTCATGCCCTAGAATCAGGCCATGACACTTGGCTCCAGCTCTGCTGCACATGAGAGAATCGCGGCACAGGTGCTGAGGTGACGGAGAAAGTAATTTCTCCATCTCCATTGCCGACATCCGCCATAATCAGACTGCTCTCAGATGACATGAGTGCACTCCGATGTTTCACAAATGCCCATAAACTTGTATGGTTTATCAGTTTTCAATTCTCTGATGCACTCGTAGCATGAGAAAATAATGGCAGATCTGAGTTGCCCCATAATATAACATTGGTCTGAGTGCTATGTGATGTTTTATCGCACAGCACTCGACTTGGCCGTGTTGTACTCACTTGTGAGCGAGACCTTACTCGGATGAGAAAAAATGACCTGATGGAGGTTTTTTTCACGGACCCATAGACAGTTCTCTGTGCTTTTGTGTGGATCACCCTGTCTGACATGTAAAGAACCCCATAGACGAAGGCACGAGTTCTATATATAAAAAATAAATAAGACTGCTGGAGCGAAAAAAAGCGCAATAGGGTGTTATCCGGGTATTAGTAGATGAACTCCAATTGGATTGTACTCACCAGATAGAGCCCAAAAACAGGCTTATAGAAGTGTCAGCTGCTGCAGATCCACCGGTCTATTCGTGACCAACCAGAGTAAAAAAAAAAAATGTATATCTTCATCTGGACACCACAAATGTATATCTTCATCAGGACACAACAAATGTGTATCTTCCAGTCTTGGTCTGGCCTGGCGGGGTACCGGGTAAATGCCTGGTGGGCCCTGAGGGTCGCTGGGGCCCTTTAAAAATGATGCCCCTTTAAATGAGTTGGCCCTTTAAGAGTGAGTCCCATGATTTGCAGCTGGGACGCGTGTGCACATACCATAGCGCTGCGCGTACCCCGCTCTTCGGCGGCAGCACTGTAGGAGTCCCGGCTGCAGGGCGCCCTGTGCCACACTCCAGGCCCGCGGCTCCTCCATCCATCTACACACGTGTCCTGTTAATGTTATGCGTGGGCCGTGTGCTTCTCCTCCACTGCCGGAGATGGCGCCTCCGCTGCTCTCACCACCACCCGTACAGCTGCTCCTCTCATGGACAGGCTGGGGAGAGTCTCCAGAAAGCCGCAGCCACAGCTCCCTTCTGTGCACACAGCAGAGGAGCCTCCAGGCATCGGTGCAGGGATAGATCATCTGCCGACATTGTGGATGCAGGCGATCTCAGGCTGGCAATGAAGCGCCATACTGTCAGTATGCAGTGTGGCAGAGGTCAGTATGCACCATATACCTCAGCAGAGGTGCGACACTGGAAAGTCGCAGCGGATAATCTGTGCTTTTTATATTTAAAAATAGAAAACTTTGGTTAAAACTGAAATTTCTATGAGACTGTCCGAGTCCGCCCATCCTAAACCAGTGCCCCCTGCTGTATGGGCACCATGGTAAGAGTGTGTGCACACGCTGCAGAATGATCTGCGTTTTATCTGCGGATTAGCCTGCGGTTTTGCCCTGCGGTTTCACACCTCTACAATGGAGCAGGTGGCAAACCGCAGCAAATTCGCGCGGAAAGTTCCGCAGAGTGTGCACTGCGGATTTCATTTTCCATAGGCTAAAAGGGTACTGTACAACGCAGCAGAAACTGCTGTGGACCCGCAGGGCCAAAACCGCTGTGGATCCGCAGCAGAATCCACAGCGTGTGCACACACCCTAATAGGTCCGCTGGCCGAGCATGGTATGTGAAGGGTTATGGAGCTTCCAGCAGTTTTATACATGTACAGATCCTTAGGAGAAACGGTGGTATCGGTGGGCACCCAGCAATCGGCCACTATCCCCGCCAGCAGCGCTGGGAAGTAGGAGCGAGGCACCGCACATCGTACGGGAAGTGTTTGGTGGCTGCTGCCGGGAATTGCAGAACATTTCCCACTCTAAGCTGCAATACCCGGCATCGGCCACCAAACCTTGCACTAGATCTGTGGTGCCGGCATCCACACACTGCTGAGGGGATAATGGCTGATTGATGGGGGTGCCAGGTGTGAGACCCCTGCTGATCTAGCTTTACACCAAGGGCCCCACGCCACGGTGGTCGCCTATGCTGTGTAATAGTATCTCACCATCCTCCCTGGAAGTGCCGGATACCTGATGGGGCCACAATGAGAGAAAAAATAGGTTTCTGGGGGCCCTACAGTGGTATGGAGAGGAGCTGCGTGTGTGCAAGGTGTATGGAGCCGAACTGCGCGTGTACAAGGTGTACGGAGCGGAGATGTGCGTGTATTTTGGCATGGAGGGGCCCCATTTGAAAGTTTGCAGCGGGGCCCATAACTTTGTAGTTACGCCACTGCATGTGGGGCTGTGCTGTATACCATGGTGCTGTATACCATGTGGGCCTGTGCTGTATACCATGATGTGGTGCTGTGCTGTATACCAATAGGGGGCTGTGCTGTATACCCTGTGGTGCTGTGCTGTATACCATGTGGGGCTACGCTATATACCATGGTGCTGTGCTATATACCATGTGGGGCTGTGCTATATACCATGTGGGGCTGTGCTATATACCATGTGGGGCTGTGCTATATACCGTGTGGGGCTGTGCTATATACCGTGTGGGGCTGTGCTATATACCGTGTGGGGCTGTGCTATATACCGTGTGGGGCTGTGCTATATACCGTGTGGGGCTGTGCTATATACCGTGTGGGGCTGTGCTATATACCGTGTGGGGCTGTGCTATATACCGTGTGGGGCTGTGCTATATACCGTGTGGGGCTGTGCTATATACCGTGTGGGGCTGTGCTATATACCGTGTGGGGCTGTGCTATATACCGTGTGGGGCTGTGCTATATACCGTGTGGGGCTGTGCTATATACCGTGTGGGGCTGTGCTATATACCGTGTGGGGCTGTGCTATATACCGTGTGGAGCTGTGCTATATACCGTGTGGAGCTGTGCTATATACCGTGTGGGGCTGTGCTATATACCGTGTGGGGCTGTGCTATATACCGTGTGGGGCTGTGCTATATACCGTGTGGGGCTGTGCTATATACCGTGTGGGGCTGTGCTATATACCGTGTGGGGCTGTGCTATATACCGTGTGGGGCTGTGTTATATACTTTGTGGCTGTGCTGTATACTATGTGGCAGTGTTATATACCATGGGGGGGTACATTGTACATTATATTCTATGGGGGGGCTACATTATATTCTATGGGGAGGTGGACTGTATTATATTCTATTATATTCTATTCGTGGCTACATTATATTTTATGGGGGGGGCTGTATTATCTTTATTATATTCTATGGGAGGTTATCGCATCATACTCTATGAAGGGGCTACATTATACTATATGAGGAGGCTACATTGTATTCTATGGGGGCTGCATTATATTTTATGGGGGGCTAGATTATATTGTATGGGGTTTTATTATACTTTGAGGGGGCTACATTATATTCTATTGGGGCTGCATTATACTATATGAGGAGGGCTACATTGTATTTTATGGAGGGGCTACATTATACTATATAAAGGGCTGCCATATATTCTATGGAGGGGCTGTATTATACTATATGAGGGGGGCTGCATTATTTTCTATGGGGGGGTTACATTATATTCTGTGGGGTGGCTACATTATGCTTTAAGTGGTGGCTGCATTATACTATAAGAGGGGGCTGCATTATATTCTATGGGGGTTACATTATATTGAACTATGGGATGCATTATACTATGGGAAGTGAATTGTACTACATAGATGACTGGCGGTGTATTATACTATATGGAGCACTAAGAGGAGGGTATTATACTATATGGAGGACTGAGCAGTGTATTTTAATATATGGAGGAGTGTATTATATTATATGGAGGACTGAGTGTATTTTAATATATGGAGGGCTATGAGGAGTGTATTATACTATATGGAGGGCTATGAGGAGTGTATTATACTATATGGAGGACTATGGGGAGTGTATTATAATATATGGAGAACTATGGGGCACATTATATTATATGGAGGACTATGGGGTGTAAACTTTAGATGTTGTTCTGATAACATGGTACTGTATGGGGACAGATTGATCCCTTAGTGAGTGATCTGTCCCCATCATTCTTTCTCAGACGGTGGAAAGAGGCCGGGAAACAAGTGTTGAATGACTTTGATATTGTCGATCGCACTCATTTAGCGTCCTGAACTCAGCGCATGTAAATGCAATCGCAATCATCTGTGTGATGAGCAATATGTTAGCATTTGGGGCCCCATTTTTGCCTCCTATATAAGATACACACACAACACTCTTATATGGCCTAATATGTCAAATGAGGCATGTGTACCGACCATACATACCGCACTATCATCCTCCTATATGCCGTACATAGGCAGAGAGTGCAGTCTGTACAGTATCTAAGGCTATGTGCACACGCTGCGGATTCACCCGCGTATTTGTATCTGCGGATCCGCAGGTAAAACCACAGCTAAAATGACCTGCGGATTGGCCAGCGGTTTTCCCCTGCGGCTTGACACCTGGACAATGGAATAGGTGGCAAACCGCAGCGGAATCCGCAGAAAGAATTGACATGTCAATTCTTTCTGTGGATTCAAAACCGCAGCTTTTCCGCAGTGGAAAAACCGCAGCATGTGCACAGCGGATTGTAAATCACATAGACTTACATTGTACTGTACACTGTCTGCGGAACTGCTGCGGATCCGCAGCGGCCAAATCCACGGCGGATCCGCAGCAGAATCCGCAGCGTGTGCACATACCCTAAGAGGGCGACAGTCTGTATGTCTTATAGGGGGCCTAATAGGAGGCCGACACTTAGTATGTCTTATAGGGGGCCTAATAGTAGGCCAACAGTCTGTATGTCTCATAGAAGGCCGACACTTTTTATGTCTTATAGGAGGCCTAATAAGAGGCCGACAGTCTGCATGTCTCATAGGAGGCCTAATAAGAGGCCGACAGTCTGTATGTCTTATAGGAGGCCGACAGTCTGTATGTCTTATAGGAGGCCGACAGTCTGCATGTCTCATAGGAGGCCTAATAAGAGGCCGACAGTCTGTATGTCTTATAGGAGGCCGACAGTCTGTATGTCTTATAGGAGGCCGACAGTCTGTATGTCTTATAGGAGGCCGACAGTCTGTATGTCTTATAGGAGGCCGACAGTCTGTATGTCTTATAGGAGGCCGACAGTCTGTATGTCTTATAGGAGGCCGACAGTCTGTATGTCTTATAGGAGGCCGACAGTCTGTATGTCTTATAGGAGGCCGAAAGCCTGTATGTCTTATAGGAGGCCGACAGTCTGTATGTCTTATAGGGGGCCTAATAGGAGGCCGACAGTCTGTATGTCTTATAGGAGGCCTAATAAGAGGCCGACAGTCTGCATGTCTCATAGGAGGCCTAATAAGAGGCCGACAGTCTGTATGTCTTATAGGAGGCCGACAGTCTGTATGTCTTATAGGAGGCCGACAGTCTGTATGTCTTATAGGAGGCCGACAGTCTGTATGTCTTATAGGAGGCCGACAGTCTGTATGTCTTATAGGAGGCCGACAGTCTGTATGTCTTATAGGAGGCCGAAAGCCTGTATGTCTTATAGGGGGCCTAATAGGAGGCCGACAGTCTGTATGTCTTATAGGGGGCCTAATAGGAGGCCGACAGTCTGTATGTCTTATAGGGGGCCTAATAGGAGGCCGACAGTCTGTATGTCTCATAGGGGGCCTAATAGGAGGCCGACAGTCTGTATGTCTTATAGGGGGCCTAATAGGAGGCCGACAGTCTGTATGTCTTATAGGGGGCCTAATAGGAGGCCCGGCAGTCTGTATGTCTTATAGGAGGCCGACAGCCTGTATGTCATATACGAGGCCAATATGCCGTACATACCGCAATATCGGCATCCTATATATTGTACATACCACACTCTCAACCTTTTATAGAAAGTATCTGTTATAGGAGGCTGAGAGTGCGGTTTGTACGATAAATAGGAGGCTGAGAGTGCGGTTTGTATGATATATAGGAGGCTGAGAGTACGGGCTGTATGATATATAGGAGGCTGAGAGTGCGGTCTGTAATATATATAGGAGGCTAAGAGTGTGGTCTGTACGATATATAGGAGGCTGAGAGCGGTCTGTACGATATATAGGAGGCTGAGAGCGCGGTCTGTACGATATATAGGAGGCTGAGAGCGCGGTCTGTAATATATATAGGAGGCTGAGAGTGTGGTCTGTACGATATATAGGAGGCTGAGAGTGCGGTCTGTACAATATATAGGAGGCTGAGAGTGTGGTCTGTACGATATATAGGAGGCTGAGAGTGCGGTCTGTACGATATATAGGAGGCTGAGAGTGTGGTCTGTACGATATATAGGAGGCTGAGAGTGCGGTCTGCGATATGTAGGAGGCTGAGAGTGCGGTTTGTACGATATATAGGAGGCTGAGAGTGCGGTCTGTACGATATATAGGAGGCTGAGAGTGTGGTCTGTACGATATATAGGAGGCTGAGAGTGCGGTCTGCGATATGTGCGATATGTAGGAGGCTGAGAGTGCGATCTGTACGATATATAGGATATATAGGAGGCTGAGAGTGCAGTCTGTGCGATATATAGGAGGCTGAGAGTGCGATCTGTACGATATATAGGAGGTTGAGAGCGTTCTCTTTTGCACACTGTACAGCTTGCTAAAAGGCACAAGTTTTAGTGGCAGAGGCCAAAAATGAACACGTAATAAAACCGTTTATGGCAGCCATAGGGCGGGCCCCTAAAGTCAATTCCCCTGGTGGGCCCTAGGCACCCCAGTCCGACCCTGGTATCTTCATCAGGACACCACAAATGTGTATCTTCATCAGGACACCACAAATGTGTATCTTCATCAGGACACCACAAATGTGTATCTTCATCAGGACACCACAAATGTGCATCTTCATCAGGACACCACAAATGTGTATATTCATCAGGACATCACAAATGTATATCATATTACAGATATACATTTGTGGTGTCCTGATGAAGTAATAGTGCTTCGAAACACGTTGAATAAAACCACATATTCATTTGATATCCATCTGGAATTCTATCCTTCAAGCGGCGTGGAGGTAATCGACCTTTTTCCCAAAATTTTTTGTTATATATGAAAAATACAGATAGCACTACTACTATAAAAACTGACATCTAAGTGAGCCCTTACTGCGTAAAAGACAACAAAAAGTCAGGCGTATTGACGTCTTGGCGTACATACAGCTCTGAATAGACCCCCAGTGAGCATTTCTGGATTTGAAGTAAGACGGGTTTCCTGTGTACTTTTCCCAGCCAAGACCAACTAATGAGTGTGTTGGGCTGTTTAGGGATCAGATGTTCGCACATGTGTTCCTGGATGTATAGAGGAGGACACACACTAGCCTTCCATTGTCAGACAAACAGATCAATATGCGGTTTTGTGGCCTAATCTAGTTTATAAAGGAGATGTAAAATACTTCACGCCTATTTACAAGCTGCTAATGTGTTTCCCAGTGCTGTGCAGAATAACCATGGAACTAGTGAGGAAACATCTGATGTGATGAGGGTGGTCTCCACTGTCCAGGCTCTGCAGGGAGAGAGAAACTATGTGGGGGGGGTGTTATTGGGTCTTACTCCATGTCTAATATAGCATGAATGTGGATGGTGGGAGGGTAATATAATATTTATAGTGCAAAATAATCACACTTATCAACTCTAACGAAGACCCCATTCACCAATTGTCTTTTTCATTTATTAAGGCTTATAATGTGGGAAAAGATCCCAAGGTAGGATAAAGGGATGCTGACTTCTGGCTAATGGTGGCACATGTAATAATGGCATCTATTTCATGTATACATCATTAAAAACTACTACAAAGCTTATGAAATAGTGCAGTGCAGTACTAGTTTGACTAATGAACCACTATGGATGTGCTTAGTGCGTATGTTGGAAGCATTTACAATAGAAATAAGCCCTGATCCCAAGAGATACCCTAGCCACTGATCTTGGCCATTATGATGACCACAACCATGCAGTCGCTCCCCATAGGAGAGAATTGTAGCTATAAAATGACTCTAAATGAGCAGGCTCTATATTACCGAGTTGCTTTTTATGCATTTAAAGAATTGAACCTTCAATTCGATTCCACTAACTAATTTTTTCCTATTATTGGAATAGTATTCCTTTTCTACTAATTGACTAAAATGTAGATTAAGTGGAATATTGACGCTGTCACGTATAAGTCTTATGTGTACATCTGATATACTGTTGGTTGTTCTGTTTCTCCTCAGCTTTTTTTTTCTAACAAGAAAGTGAATGCGGTGCGATCAGCTATAAAAATCTCATTCACATCCTACAGAAAATGTCTATTTCTGTTGCTTTATTTTCATTCTTTTTTTTCACCCTTTGCACTTATAAGGTTAAATCCAGTGCATATTTGTGACAATATCTGCATGTACACTTGCATGGTTTACCTTGGATCTGTCACAGACTTTGCCCTGGATTTGCTGCAAAATCTGCAATGGAAAAATGTCATTACACATCAATATAAATATTTGTGTCTGCATTGTACATGGATATATGGCATTTGCCAAATTGGCAATCGATCGTTGCAGAGAAAACTTAGCTTTTATTTTCCTTTTTCGTGACATCTCTTCCCATTTAGGAAAATCTGGAAATGTAAATATGCGGGAACATAGATAGCAAATGCGAAGTGTAAATGCATCCTAAGACTGAACATTGCATGAAGCATGCAGTCCTCGCGTGCGCCACTCATGCAGTCCTCGCGTGTGCCACTCATGCAGTCCTCGCGTGCGCCACTCATGCAGTCCTCGCGTGCGCCACTCATGCAGTCCTCGCGTGCGCCACTCATGCAGTCCTCGCGTGCGCCACTCATGCAGTCCTCCCGTGCGCCACTCATGCAGTCCTCGCGTGCGCCACTCATGCAGTCCTCGCGTGCGCCACTCATGCAGTCCTCGCGTGCGCCACTCATGCAGTCCTCGCGTGCGCCACTCATGCAGTCCTCGCGTGCGCCACTCATGCAGTCCTCGCGTGCGCCACTCATGCAGTCCTCGCGTGCGCCACTCATGCAGTCCTCGCGTGCGCCACTCATGCAGTCCTCGCGTGCGCCACTCATGCAGTCCTCGCGTGCGCCACTCATGCAGTCCTCGCGTGCGCCACTCATGCAGTCCTCGCGTGCGCCACTCATGCAGTCCTCGCGTGCACCACTCATGCAGTCCTCGCGTGCACCACTCATGCAGTCCTCGCGTGCACCACTCATGCAGTCCTCGCGTGCACCACACGTGCACCACTCATGCAGTCCTCGCGTGCACCACACGTGCACCACTCATGCAGTCCTCGCGTGCACCACACGTGCACCACTCATGCAGTCCTCGCGTGCACCACTCATGCAGTCCTCGCGTGCACCACACGTGCACCACTCATGCAGTCCTCGCGTGCACCACACGTGCACCACTCATGCAGTCCTCGCGTGCACCACTCATGCAGTCCTCGCGTGCACCACTCATGCAGTCCTGGCGTGCACCACACGTGCACCACTCATGCAGTCCTGGCGTGCACCACACGTGCACCACTCATGCAGTCCTCGCGTGCACCACACGTGCACCACTCATGCAGTCCTCGCGTGCACCACACGTGCACCACTCATGCAGTCCTCGCGTGCACCACACGTGCACCACTCATGCAGTCCTCGCGTGCACCACACGTGCACCACTCATGCAGTCCTCGCGTGCACCACACGTGCACCACTCATGCAGTCCTCGCGTGCACCACACGTGCACCCCTCATGCAGTCCTCGCGTGCACCACACGTGCACCCCTCATGCAGTCCTCGCGTGCACCACACGTGCACCCCTCATGCAGTCCTCGCGTGCACCACACGTGCACCCCTCATGCAGTCCTCGCGTGCACCACACGTGCACCACTCATGCAGTCCTCGCGTGCACCACACGTGCACCACTCATGCAGTCCTCGCGTGCACCACACGTGCACCACTCATGCAGTCCTCGCGTGCACCACACGTGCAC
This sequence comes from Dendrobates tinctorius, assembly GCF_039654945.1. Taxonomy (NCBI): domain Eukaryota; kingdom Metazoa; phylum Chordata; class Amphibia; order Anura; family Dendrobatidae; genus Dendrobates; species Dendrobates tinctorius. Next base: position 866,989 of record NW_027361930.1, read on the forward strand.
CACTCATGCAGTCCTCGCGTGCACCACACGTGCACCACTCATGCAGTCCTCGCGTGCACCACACGTGCACCACTCATGCAGTCCTCGCGTGCACCACACGTGCACCACTCATGCAGTCCTCGCGTGCACCACACGTGCACCACTCATGCAGTCCTCGCGTGCACCACACGTGCACCACTCATGCAGTCCTCGCGTGCACCACACGTGCACCACTCATGCAGTCCTCGCGTGCACCACACGTGCACCACTCATGCAGTCCTCGCGTGCACCACACGTGCACCACTCATGCAGTCCTCGCGTGCACCACTCGTGCAACCACTCATGCAGTCCTCGCGTGCACCACACGTGCACCACTCATGCAGTCCTCGCGTGCACCACACGTGCACCACTCATGCAGTCCTCGCGTGCACCACTCGTGCAACCACTCATGCAGTCCTCGCATGCAACCACTCATGCAGTCCTCGCGTGCACCACTCATGCAGTCCTCGCGTGCACCACTCATGCAGTCCTCGCGTGCACCACTCATGCAGTCCTCGCGTGCACCACTCATGCAGTCCTCGCGTGCACCACTCATGCAGTCCTCGCGTGCACCACTCATGCAGTCCTCGCGAAAAGAAAAATATCAGCTCACTCATTCAAAGGATCCTCTGTGGCAATTTGTATTTCAGAGCAGTCTGCTGGAAAACCAGATGGTAGGCATGGGCACCACAGCGTGGTTAATCCTTGAAAAACTCTCTTCTGTGCAATCCTCGGTCAGGAAACCAGTTGTGCTGTAGACGCTGGAGTTGTCCCCTCAATATAGAGATGGTCTCCTGGTTGGTTATTCCATCTTAAGCTGTAACCCGGCTTAGTTTAGTTGGGTTTACTTTATTCCTGAGACATGTAATGAAATGCTCCATGCAATTTCATCCAGCTTTGCTCATTACTTGCCTTGTTCAGAGGAAAACCTATGGGTCCACACCCAGCTCACGGAACTGCCCATGCATGAACTTGGAATCAGAAATGGTGAATCCAGCGCTCGAAAAAGCAAATGTCTATTTTTTTTAAAAATTCCAATGTTTTTTTTGGATACATATTAAAAAAAATTCTAGTGTGCAGACAGCCAGAACTAACATTAGTTAGCCGCTTGTAGCATGAGTAAGGCTTTATGCTGAAACGCATAGGATCGTCTATGCTACAAGCGGCTAACTAATGTTAGTTCTGGCCATCTGCACACTAGAATTTTTTTTAATATGTCTCCAAAAAATTTTTGAAATTTAAAAAAAAGACATTTGCTTTTTCGAGCGCTGGATCCACCATTTCTTATTCATACAGTCCTCGCATGCTCCATTCATACAGTCATATGAATGAAATCTCAGGTTGTATATTGGTAGTGAAATGCTGCAAGAGAACATATTCTTTACATTAAAATGGGTTTTCCTAACAAATTTCCCCCCAAAAAGTAGACTCCTGACGTTCATTAATATTGGGTACCCGACGCTGACCCTATTTCTTTTATGTTTATTTCTGTTATTTGAACAGTTTGTAGGTTTGGGGATAGATTTATTTACTACTCAATTTTTATGTAGCTGAATATATTTCTAATTATTCTTGGTGCCAGTGATATTGTAGACATCACTTTCTCCAACTGTGCTCAATTTCAGGTGAAAAGGATAGTCTAAGCTTTTTTTTTTTTTTTTTTCTGGAGCTCTGCCTCCCAGCTTCCTACCTGCGTAGTAGTAGTATATACTAGTTCTGTATTTGTATTTTACAAAACTCCAATGCGCTTAGACTTTCATGCATCCGGGAACTTATTCCAGATGCAGATTTTAAAGTTGTCTCCTCATTTTTGGATAAACCCTGTTCATTTCCTGGACACATTTATCCGGCTGCATTTGCCGGATATTGGTATAACCATATAATGCACACGTCTAGACTCAAACCCTGTAATTTTTCTTGCAGCCAGCATTCTAATTACGGCATTGAGTCCTTTTATCATCCTTGGTGCTATTTCTTCTGTACAGTCTATATTTCTCAATTATGTACACCTTTTATAATTACTGGTTGCTATGTACTACTATTTCTAATTTTGTATCATTCCTGAATAAACTATGGAAGCCGTTAACGAGAGCTTTTTCTCACTCCCATATTATTTTTCACATGTATTTCACTATTCCAGCAGTTCAATATGATTTCCCCTTGTTCAATTACATATAGATATTTTTCACCCTTTATTATTTTTGCGTCATGTAATCATGTCTGACTCTCAGTCCAGTACATGTTATGTGTGGGCTTGGGTGTAGCCTCAGAGTTCCTGTGAACTGCAGGATCACATAATCATCTATCAGATCCAGCTCCACTTTCTTTGTCTCTGCATGTCCTCCCATGGTGCTGAGGATATCATTCCTGTTTTATATAAGCGAGCTGTTTAAAAGTAGTTGAGTCCATACTATGGTTAGGTTAAGGCCCTGTTACATTTAGCAATGCACCAGCGATCCCGACCACGATATGACCCAGTCAGGATCGCTGGTGCATCGCTAAATGGTCGCTAGTGAGCTGCCAAACAGGCAGATCTCACCAGCAATGCTCGGCGGTTGATACTCACCTGCCAGACGCAACGATGATGACCGTCTTCCGCCCACATCCATGGCTTGCTCGTCGGCGCCAGCAGGAAGCCGACGACGAAAAATGGACCAGGACGATCTCGCACGATCAGCGATAGCCAGCGGGGGGCCGGTCGGAGGTGAGTGTCACATGTAGCGATATCGCTAGTGATACCGCTGTTGCGTCACAAAATCGGTGACGCTTTAGCGATATCGCGATGTGTAAAAGGCCCTTTAGACTGCCTGTCAATATTTTTACATGAATCTCCAGATGAAGCAGCTTCACAAAGCTAAAAGCTGATCTCTTGCATCACATAATACACTGACTTTTCTGTATATACATCACATAGGATGCACTGAGACTGCTGTATACATCACATGGTATACAGAGATTCTGCTGTATATACAGCACATGGGAGACGTTGAGACCCTGCTGCATACGTAACATAAAATACACAGAGACTGATGAATGCAAAAAATTAACAATGTTTTGAACTTTTGATTTTCAGGCTCCATATCTCACCATCCACTACTGCTTAGAATGTGAGACTACCATCATTTTATAGGCAAACATCTTGGCTATTTCTTACATAAATTTGACTTGCAATTATTTAGCATATGATTAGTTATGCAGATTCTTGTCATGTCACTGCATTTTTAGTGTTTTGCTCCTGGTGGTGGAAAAATCTTTTTCTTCCTGTATACTACAAAATGAAACCTGTTCTCACATTCCCTAATAGCTCAGTGTGTTATTAGGTTGATTCCCAAGCAAAAGGTCACTGGTTTTGAATCGAGGAGCAGCCATGAAGATGATTTCCAAGAAAAGAAACCTCATCATCCAGCTCATTGACAGCGGTCTCCCGGCCAAGAAAATTGAAAAACTGCATCATTCGAGTGCCATGACAGTAGCAAGAAAACGAAATTAAGTCTGTTCATCCATTCAAAAGCCAAGAGGTGAGCGTCCAGGAAAAATATCGTAGTCATCAAATCTGCTCATCACAAGGTCTATCAGTTCTGGTGCAATAAACATGGCAGTGGAGGTGGCTCGTATGCTTCATGGACTCGTATGCTTCATGTGCCTCGTATGCTTCATGCTTCACGGTGCTTACATGGACGTCTGTGATCTCACAATTGTGAGATCACAGACGTCCATGTAAGCACCGTGTGACACACGTTACACAAGTCTAGAATGGTGGCCTTAAAAAGAATAGTGATGAGCGAGTATACTCGGTGCTCGGGTGTCCTCCGAGTATTTTGACGTGCTCGGAGATTTAATTTCTGTCGACACAGCTGCATGATTTGTGGCTGCTGGACATGCTGAATACGTGTGAGGAATGCCTGTTAGGGAATTCCCACATGTATTCAGAATGTCCAGCAGCCACAAATCATGCAGCTGAGGCGACGAAAACTAAATCTCTGAACCCCCCCAAAATTCTCAGAGGACACCCGAGCAACGAGTATACTTGCTCATCACTAGTAAAGAAGCCTTGACTGCAATATCGCCTTAGGAAGCGTTTGCTCCCGTTTTCAAAAAAGTCCGAAAAGTGGACAGTTGATGATCGGTAACTGGTGAGTTGGGGCAATGAAACGAAAATCAATAGGCTAGGCTCTGATCGGTGAAATGGGTCTGGAATAAATAATGGAAAAAAAGGCAAACTGATCGAGAAATAGAAGGAAATGTCAAGTTCAGTGGAGAAAGCCGGATGATTTGGAGTTGCTTCACAGCCAAAAAGTTGGATACTTGACCAGGATCAATGGTGGTCTCCGTGCTGAGCTATATGTAAGTATCCAGCAAGACAAGTTACTTTGTACACTTGAGTAATATGGGTATGAAAAGGATGACCGTGTTCCAGCAGGACAATGACCTGAAGCATACTTTGAGATTGGCGAAGAAATAGTTCATTGATGATGAAGTAGGGGTGCATGTTTGGCCCCTGCAGTCCTCAGACCTCAACCCAAACAAACACTCATGTATAAGAGACCTGGTATCAGATTTTGGTCAAGACATTCTTAAATCTGACATAGAGCATGCCCAGAAGGATTCAGGCAGTGTTGAAAGGTAAAGGTGGATATACAAAATACTAACAAAATAATAAAAATTAAAATTTAGATTTTTAGGAGGAAACAGTAACAACACAGTGACAGTGGCAAAACCCTAACCATGACATACAAAGCCATCCACAACCTGTCTCCTCCATACATCTGTGACCTCGTCTCCCGGTACTTTTCTGCACGCAACCTCCGATCCTCACAAGATCTCCTTCTCTACTCCCCTCTTATCTCCTCTTCCCACAATCGCATACAAGATTTCTCTCGCGCATCACCCCTACTCTGGAACTCTCTACCATAACATATCAGACCCTCACCTACCGTCGAAACCTTCAAAAAGAGCCTGAAGACCCACCTCTTCCGACAAGCCTATAACTTGCAGTAACCACCGATCGACCAAACCGATGCATGACCAGCTCTACCCTCGCCTACTGTATTTTCACCCATCCCTTGTAGATTGTGAGCCTTCGCGGGTAGGGTCCTCTCTCCTCCTGTACCAGTTATGACTTGTATTGTTTAACATTATTGTACTTTTTTTTATGTATACCCCTCCTTACATGTAAAGCGCCATGGAATAAATGGCGCTATAACAATAAATAATAATAATAATAATGACAAGAATCTGCATAACTAATCATAGGCAAAGTAGTTGCAACTGAAATTTATGTATGAGATAGCCAAGATGATTGTCTATAAAATGATGGTAGTCTCACGTTCGAAGCCGTAGTGGATGGTGAGATATGAAGCCCGAAAGTCAAATATTAAAAACATTGCTACCTTTTTGTTTGCTAGTGTAGAAGTCTCAATGTATCATGTGTGTATCATGTGTGATCTGTATAGCACATATGATAAACTGAGACTCTGCTTTGTACATCTCATCTGATACACAGAGACTACTAAATACATCACATAGGATACACTGAGACAGCTGTATACATCACATAGGAAACACTGAGACACTGCTATTTACATGGGATACTGAGACACTGCTTTGTACATCTCGTGATAAACTGAGACTACTGAATGTCACATAGGATACACTGAGACAGCTGTGTACATCACATGGGATACATAGAGACTCTGCTCTATACATTACAAGATCCTTAGCAGAATGGAGATCATGCCTGGAGAGTAGACAATAGAGAGAACATGTTGGCAGTGGCAAAATTGTACACAATACAGAGAATGGGAGAAAAGGATGAGGAGTCAAGTAGTGTAGCTTTGGCTACATTAGAAGGATGCTAATAGAAGGATAGTATTGTCTAGCGGTTTGATTATTGACATGCATGTGGCAAATACAAATATTGCTGTATTTTGTATGCAGTCTTCTGATAAACTAATGGTGGCCCGATTCTAACGCATCAGGTATTCTAGAATATATATGCAGTTTATTTTTGAAGATTTAATAATAATGCACCCCCCAATCCTGATATGTATGGTTCTCTCACCCCCAATCCTGATATGTATGGTTCTCTCACCCCCAATCCTGATATGTATGGTTCTCTCACCCCCAATCCTGATATGCATGCTACCCCTCAACCCCCTATCCTGGTATGCATGGTCCCCTGACCCCCAATCCTGGAATGCATGGTCCTCTCACCCCCCAATCCTGGTATGCATGGTCCTCTCGCCTCTTTCCTGGTATGCATGGCATGGTCCTCTTACCCCCCTTTCGGGATATGCATGGTCCCTTCACCCCCCAATCCTGGTATGCATGGTCCTCTCACCACCCAATCCTGGTATGCATGGTCCCCTCACCCCCCTATCCTGGTATGCATGGTCCAATCACCCCCCCTTTCTTGGTATGCATGGTCCCCTCACCCCCCTTTGCTGGTATGCATGGTCATTTCACACCCCAGTCCTGTTATGTATGCTCACCGTCATCCCCCTTTCCTGGTATGCATGGTCCCCTCACCCCCAATCCTGGTATACATGGTCTCCTCACCCCCTATCCTGGTATGCATGGTCCCCTCACCCCCCTTTCCTGATATGCATGGTCCCCTCACCCCCCAATCCTGGTATGTTTGATCCTCTTACACCCCCTTTCGGGGTATGTATGGTCCCCTAACCCCCCAGTCCTGGTATGCATGGTCCTCTCACCCCCCAATCCTGGTATGCATGGTCCCCTCACCCCCCTATCCTGGTATGCATGGTCCCCTAACCAGGGCTGTGGAGTCGGTAAGCCAAACCTGCGACTCCGACTCCTCAATTTCCCTTACACCGACTTCGACTCCCACATATATTGCTTATGTTTAAGTGAAAAATTTATTGTAGTACAATGTGAAGTTCGTGAACATCAGACATTTAATCATTTCTATGATCCAATAATCAAGATATTTAGATAGAACATAATATCTATTTATTGGAATACAACTTTAGAACACAAAACTCTAATAAATTGTAAATATGTAATACACTGTATACATGTACATGTATACGGTACAGACCAAAGTTTGGACACACCTTCTCATTCAAAGAGTTTTCTTTATTTTCATGACTATGAAAATTGTAGATTCATTCTGAAGGCATCAAAACAATAAATTAACACATGTGGAATTATATAATTAAAGTGTGAAACAACTGAAAATATGTCTTATATTCTAGATTCTTCAAAGTAGCCACCTTTTGCTTTGATTGCTGCTTTGCACACTCTTGGCATTCTCTTGATGAGCATCAAGTGGTAGTCACCAGAAATGGTCTTCCAACAGTCTTGAAGGAGTTCCCAGAGATGCTTAGCACTTGTTGGCCCTTTTGCCTTCGCTCTGCGGTCCAGCTCACCCCAAACCATCTCGATTGGGTTCAGGTCTGGTGACTGTGGAGGCCAGGTTATCTGGCGTAGCACCCCATCACTCTCCTTCTTGGTCAAATAGCCCTTACACAGCCTGGAGGTGTGTTTGAGGCCATTGTCCTGTTGAAGAATAAATGATGGTCCAACTAAACACAAAGCGGCTGGAATAGCATGCCGCTGCAAGATGCTGTGGTAGCCATGCTGGTTCAGTATGCCTTCAATTTTGAATAAATCCCCAACAGTGTCACCAGCAAAGCACCCCCACACCATCACACCTCCTCCTCCATGCTTCACGATGGGAACCAGGCATGTAGAGTCCATCCGTTCACCTTTTCTGCGTCGCACAAAGACATGGTGGTTGGAACCAAAGATCTCAAATTTGGACTCATCAGACCAAAGCACAGATTTCCACTGGTCTAATGTCCATTCCTTGTGTTCTTTAGCCCAAACAAGTCTCTTCTGCTTGTTGCCTGTCCTTAGCAGTGGTTTCCTAGCAGCTATTTTACTATGAAGGCCTGCTGCACAAAGTCTCCTCTTAACAGTTGTTGTAGAGATGTGTCTGCTGCTAGAACTCTGTGTGGCATTGACCTGGTCTCTATTCTGAGCTGCTGTTAACCTGCGATTTCTGAGGCTGGTGACTAGGATGAACTTATCCTCCGCAGCAGAGGTGACTCTTGGTCTTCCTTTCCTGGGGCGGTCCTCATGTGAGCCAGTTTCTTTGTAGCGCTTGATGGTTTTTGCCAATGCACTTGGGGACACTTTCAAAGTTTTCCCAATTTTTCGGACTGACTAACCTTCATTTCTTAAAGTAATGATGGCCACTCGTTTTTCTTTACTCAGCTGCTTTTTTCTTGCCATAATACAAATTCTAATAGTCTATTCAGTAGGACTATCACCTGTGTATCCACCAGACTTCTGCACAACACAACTGATGGTCCCAACCTCATTTATAAGGCAAGAAATCCCACTTATTAAACCTGACAGGGCACACCTGTGAAGTGAAGACCATTTCCGGTGACTACCTCTTGAAGCTCATCAAGAGAATGCCAAGAGTGTGCAAAGCAGAAATCAAAGCAAAAGGTGGCTACTTTGAAGAACCTAGAATATAAGACACAGTATTTTCAGTTGTTTTACACTTTTTTGTTAATTATATAATTCCACATGTGTTAATTCATAGTTTTGATGCCTTCAGAGTGAATCTACAATTTTCATAGTCATGAAAATAAAGAAAACGCTTTGATTGAGAAGGTGTGTCCAAACTTTTGGTCTGTACTGTGTGTGTGTATATGTATGTATGTATATGTGTGTGTGTGTGTGTGTGTGTGTGTGTGTGTGTGTGTATATATATATATATATATATATATATATATACACTCACTGGCCACTTTATTAGGTACACCATGCTAGTAAGGGGTTGGACCCCCTTTTGCCTTCAGAACTGCCTCAATTCTTCGTGGCAGAGATTCAACAAGGTGCTGGAAGCATTCCTCAGAGATTTTGGACCATATTGACATGATGGCATCACACAGTTGGCGCAGATTTGTCGGCTGCACATCCCTGATGCGAATCTCCCGTTCCACCACATCCCAAAGATGCTCTATTGGATTGAGATCTGGTGACTGAGGAGGCCATTTGAGTACAGTAAACTCATTGTCATGTTCAAGAAACCAATCTGAGATGATTCGAGCTTTATGACATGGCGCATTATCCTGCTGAAAGTAGCCATCAGATGTTGGGTACATTGTGGTCATAAAGGGATGGACATGGTCAGCAACAATACTCAGGTAGGCTGTGGCGTTGCAACGATGCTCAATTGGTACCAAGGGGCCCAAAGAGTGCCCAGAAAAAATTCCCCACACCATGACACCACCACCACCAGCCTGAACCGTTGATACAAGGCAGGATGGATCCATGCTTTCATGTTGTTTACGCCAAATTCTGACCCTACCATCCGAATGTCGCAGCAGAAATCGAGACTCATCAGACCAGGCAACGTTTTTCCAATCTTCTACTGTCCAATTTCGATGAGCTTGTGCAAATTGTAGCCTCAGTTTCCTGTTCTTAGCTGAGAGGAGTGGTACCCAGTGTGGTCTTCTGCTGCTGTAGCCCATCTGCCTCAAAGTTCGACGCACTGTGCGTTCAGAGATGCTCTTCTGCCTACCTTGGTTGTAACGGGTGGCAATTTGAGTCACTGTTGCCTTTCTATCAGCTCGAACCAGTCTGCCCATTCTCCTCTGACCTCTGGCATCAACATGGCATTTCCGGCCACAGAACTGCCGCTCACTGGATTTTTTTTCTTTTTCGGACCATTCTCTGTAAACCCTAGAGATGGTTGTGCGTGAAAATCCCAGTAGATCAGCAGTTTCTGAAATTCTCAGACCAGCCCTTCTGGCACCAACAATCATGCCACGTTCAGAGGCACTCAAATCACCTTTCTTCCCCATACTGATGCTCGGTTTGAACTGCAGGAGATTGTCTTGACCATGTCTACATGCCTAAATGCACTGAGTTGCCGCCATGTGATTGGCTGATTAGAAATTAAGTCTTAACACACAGTTGGACAGGTGTACCTAATAAAGTGGCCAGTGAGTGTATATATGTATATATATATATATATATATATATATATATATATATATATATATATATATATATATATATATATATACACACACACACACACACACACACACACACACACACACACACACACACACACACACTATGACTTGTCTCGGCTAAGATAAAGCCTAGATCCTCAGGCTACATTCACACTATGGGCGTAGCCAGGATCAAACCTGGGGGGGGGGAGAATCTCATACTGTTCCGCAGAATTTCATACTGCACACCTCAGCTGCTACAGAACCTCATACTTCACACCCCTACACTTGAAAATAAAGCCTGCACCTTAAGAAGATGTGGTGATGAATGCAGTCTATTTATTCTAACTATCAGTTGATGTTGATGTTACTGAAGACGAGCAATGCCTGTCCTGGGCGTCCTTTTGGGCAGCTATGAGGTGTACCTGACTGGTGCTAAAAAAAAAAATACCGTAGTCTGGGTGCTATCCGGCTTTCATTCTTTTTGGTACAGATATGATATGGATAAATGGATATATAGATAGAGCAGATTTCTAATCTGCTTTTGCTATTGAAAACATTATCTATGAGCTCAAAAACCTTTCAGGTGATGCGGTTTTTTAAAAAGCTGATCTGCTTTTGCAACTGAAAAACGTATCCTCAAAAAACGCAAGAAAAACGCTGTGTGTGAATGTAGCCTTAGATCAGGAATAGAACAGTCATTTATAGGACATTTCATATCTTTCCCAAATTCCTATGAAAAAATATTCAGCACATTCTGCATTGAACTACTGTACCCAATTTATTATATATTTTAGGAGTCGGAGTCGGTCCATTTTATACCGACTCCACCAAAATGAGCACCGACTCCACGACTCCGACTCCACAGCCCTGCCCCTAACCCCCCTTTCTTGGTATGCATGGTCCCCTCACCCCCCTTTACTGGTATGCATGGCCCTCTCACACCCCAATCCTGGTATGTATGCTCACCATCACCCCCCTTTCCTGGTATGCATGGTCCCCTCACCCCCCTTTCCTGATATGCATGGTCCCCTCACCCCCCAATCCTGGTATGCATGGTCTCCTCACCCCCTATCCTGGTATGCATGGTCCCCTCACACCCCAATCCTGGTATGCATGGTCCTCTTACCCCCCTTTTGGTGTATGCATGGGCCCCTCACCCCCCAGTCCTGGTATGCATGGTCCTCTCACCCCCCTATCCTGGTATGCATGGTCCCCTAACCCCCCTTTCTTCGTATGCATGGTCCCCTCACCCCCCTTTGCTGGTATGCATGGTCCCCTCACCCCCCTTTGCTGGTATGCATGGTCCCCTCACCCCCTTTGCTGGTATGCATGGTCCTCTCACACCCCAATCCTGGTATGCATGGTATCCTCACCCCCCACTTTCCTGGTATGCATGGTATCCTCACCCGCCACTTTCCTGGTATGCATGGTATCCTCACCCCCCTTTGCTGGTATGCATGGTCCCCTCACCCCCCTTTGCTGGTATGCATGGTCCTCTCACACCACAATCCTGGTATGTATGCTCACCGTCACCCCCCTTTCCTGGTATGCATGGTCCCCTCACTCCCCAATCCTGGTATGCATGGTATCCTCACCCGCCACTTTCCTGGTATGCATGGTATCCTCACCCCCCTTTGCTGGTATGCATGGTCCCCTCACCCCCCTTTGCTGGTATGCATGGTCCTCTCACACCCCAATCCTGGTATGTATGCTCACCCTCACCCCCCTTTCCTGATATGCATGGTCCCCTCACCCCCCAATCCTGGTATGCATGGTATCCTCACCCCCCACTTTCCTGGTATGCATGGTATCCTCACCCGCCACTTTCCTGGTATGCATGGTATCCTCACCCGCCACTTTCCTGGTATGCATGGTATCCTCACCCGCCACTTTCCTGGTATGCATGGTCTCCTCACCCGCCACTTTCCTGGTATGTATGGTCTCCTCACCCGCCACTTTCCTGGTATGCATGGTCCCCTCACCCCCCAATCCTGGTATGCATGGTCCCCTCACCCCCCAATCCCGGTATGCATGGTCCCCTCACCCCTCAATCCCGGTATGCATGGTCCCCTCACCCCCCAATCCCGGTATGCATGGTCCCCTCACCCCACAATCCTGGTTTTCATGGTCCCCTCACCCCCCTTTCCATGTAGCCACGACCAATCAGCGTCGCGGCCCTCTAGCATGTAAAAAAAATTAAAAAAAGGTTATTCTTTGCGGCTTAGACCGCTGATGACGTCGGTCTTCTTTCTCGCTCTCGTGAGAGTGACGTCGGTCTTTCTCGCTCTCGCGAGAGTGATGTCATCAGCGGTCTAAGCCGCAAAGCATTACTGGGAACGTGAGGCCGGGCGCGTGCAAACAAGACAGGAGGCTGTCAGAAGGTGAGAATAACCTTTTTTTTAATTCTCTTTTTACAGATTAAGGCCTGCGCTCGATTGAGCGATGCGCCCGACTGCGCCTGCCGCAAGCGCAGCTAACCGTTACAAACAGCTGCGCCTGTCGGTGATTGGTTGCGGCCTGGTGGGGGCCTGGCGGCCGCGACCAGTCAGCGACCCGCGATTTCGGTTACAGACAGATATAAGTCGTGTGTGTGTGTGTATATATATGTATATATATATATATATATATATATATATATATATATATATATATATATATATATTACTGAACCATGGTGAGAAATGCCATGTCTCATGTACCAGAAGTCTCATTAAGTACTCATTATCTCTGTAAACATTTGCTTTCCTTAGGACAGCAGTAGCTTTTTTTTTTTTTTTTTTTTTTTTAGCAATATTTTGTTTTTTTCTGTATACAGAATTTGCGAGTGTACAACAACAAATATCCAGAACCCAAACAGCTATAAGTCTCATGTAATTGCCTATTGTCTTGGCGTCTGTAGTGGTAAGTTATGGTGATCGTCTGCGGCTCTTACCAAATCCTACATTTACCTAGCCATAGTTTTCATGGTAGAACAGTTAAGGAGGGACGGGTGTCCTTGTCTCTCTGGAAGAATGATGACTTGTATGTACAAAGGACTTGAAAGTAATCCAAAATATTGTTAGTATAGTAAACACAGTGATTCCCTCTAATTTCTGCTTCTATCTAAAAATCAATTGTGGCTTCCTTAATAGCCAGAAAGAGGCTACTCATTAGCCATGATTGGTCTTAATCATTATATGCTGACCTTCTCCACAGTGGAAGAATCTATAAATACTGTCAATGTGCGTCACTACATGATAATAGAATCGTGCTCTGGAGCAATGGTTCCTGCCTCTACTTTGTGATATTAATACGTAAACCCAATGCATTGAGGAGCTGACTCACTGCTCGCTCTGCCTGTCAGATCCGGATATGTCCTCTGTCATCGTCTACGGAGTCCTTTGGTCAGTCTTGGATACCATGTCTGTAGAACTGTATAAACTGATGTTTATAAAATAATATGGAACTGAATATGGTGTCAGTTTTAGGTAAGATATGTTTATCACGCTTTTATTAATTATGGTCTACTTTTTAGTCTTTTGTCACTTTTTAGCTCATATCACAATTTTTACGTAGATATATCAGAATTTATGCTGTGCACGTTTTCATTTGCAGATAATAAAAGGGTTTAATGTGTCATCAGAAGGAAAATGACCTATTGTTTAAATTAGGTTTTATGTTAATGTATTTCTTGTGTTTTGAGAATCCTGTTTTGTTTCAGTTTTCCATATTAAGTAAACAAACCACAGATATCCTGAAATTTTCTACAAGGTCATAAGGAGCAATACTAGACTCCTACTCATATGGTCCAAGCTCAACCTCTCATACAAATTTCACAATGTTTTTTAGCCCAGATCTGAGCATGCCTTGAAAATTCTTCTGTATAAGTGAATACGTCAGACCCTGTCTACAGCTGGCTGTGTCCGTGTGACTGTTAAAAAGGACAAGTGGTATGCACCAAATTTCAGACAAAGTGACCAGTGTGAAAAATGCAAAATACTAAAAGTTCCAAACATAACGTTTTTTTACATAAAACGCTGAATCAAACAGTAGCTTTGAACTGCTGTTAGGACCCTCACATATGTAAAACTAAAGCTTTTTTTTGTACTACATTTCATGGTCAGATGACTGCCCATGCACGGTTATCTCTACTCATTGTAATTCTGGTGGGTGTGGACCCAATGCACCACAGGCCAGGCTTACCCTGGAGGGGCATGGCTACCTAGTCTTCACTAGCACCTCTGATGGTGAGGTAAGGCTTGGGCCGCAGGATAGCCACCAGGTACCACTCCAGGTTAGTGTCTGGACCTGCAGCATCTGACCCATGGGTCAGAGCAGGTATACAAGCTACAGGAGGGGAGAGACAGAAGCATAGTCAGCTGGTCCAGGGTCAGGGAAGGCAGCACACACAGGTTTAGGATATGTAGCCGAGGTCAGAAGCGCAGAGTACATACAGGATGAGAAGACAAGCAGTAATTAGTGGGATAAACAAGTAAACACCTTGAATGGGAACCAGATGTTAACAGCAAACTGGAACCTAAGCTCAGTCAAAGGTATGGAGGGTAGAGCTGCCTGATATAGCACCTGCTAGTTGATGATTGGCTGGGGAAATTAATACCTGGAGGACACAGCAGGGTTCAATTCCTGCAGAATCTGGCCACTGCTCCATATAGCCATGTGGGAGACATCAGGGATACGTAGCAGAGTTGGAAGTGGTGCATGGACTCGGTGCTGCAGTCAGACATGAGGATAAGCAGAGCGGCGAACACAGTGAGTTACCGCCGAGACAATTATTTAACCAAGTAAGAGTGGAGAAAAACTGCATGTCAAGCTCCCAATGAAACTATTATATGTGTCATTGACATGTCTTACATGAATAATAGTGACTATAGGTTCTATATTTAAGTGTTTTACGCTTCCGTGCCATTTACTAGGCTGCTAAGATCAAGTATTACTAACTCAATAACAAAGTGTCTCTTTCTTTCCTACTTATTTCATTACTGATACAGACTATATCTCACGGATTGGACTTAGGTTTATTACAATTGCTTCAGTCTGTTTTGTCGACTCTATTCCCAAATGGTAGTTTTATTTTTATTGTAGTCTTTAATTGACGTTTGGCTGCATCCCATGGATTGTCATCTGGCCAGATATTCTCTGTTTCGTCTATAGTAATTGATTTGAGTTTACTTTTGGTTTTGCAGATAAAGCAGATGGCGCTCACCTTTTTGGAGTATAATCTATTTGGCACGACACTGTAAATACATCAGCAACGATTCCATCTGCCTCAGTTGAGGAGGCATGGTTGTCAAAATGATTGGAAAACTAAAGCAAAACTTGCTGCTGGCCTGCCTTGTAATAAGCTCAGTGACTGTGTTCTACTTGGGTCAACACGCAATGGAGTGCCACCACCGAATAGAGGAGCGCAGTCAGCCTGTCAAAATGGAAAGCATTAAAGCAACACTAAGAACTGAGCAAAGAGCAAACTCTAGTTTTGCATATAACAAGGACATGCCATTAATATTTATTGGAGGAGTACCTCGCAGTGGAACTACCCTAATGCGTGCCATGCTCGATGCCCATCCTGAAATTCGATGTGGAGAAGAGACAAGAGTTATTCCACGAATTTTAGCTGTCAAACAAATGTGGGCCCGATCTAGCAAAGAGAAAATCCGCCTGGATGAGGCTGGTGTCACAGATGAAGTACTAGATGCAGCCATGCAGGCTTTTTTACTGGAAATAATAGTTAAACATGGAGAACCTGCACCGTACTTGTGTAACAAAGACCCATTTGCTTTAAAGTCACTATCTTATTTAGCCAAAATATTTCCCAATGCCAAATTTGTCTTGATGGTAAGAGATGGACGTGCTTCTGTGCACTCGATGATTTCTAGGAAAGTTACTATTGCTGGCTTTGATTTGAATAGCTATAGAGATTGCTTAACCAAATGGAACCGTGCTATAGAGACAATGTACAATCAGTGTATTGAGGTGGGCTACGACAGGTGTATGATGGTGCATTATGAACAGTTAGTTTTACATCCAGAAAGGTGGATGAAAACATTACTGAAATTCCTCACGATACCTTGGAATGATGCGGTGCTACACCATGAAGAGATGATTGGCAAAGCCGGAGGGGTATCCCTTTCCAAGTAAGTACCAATCTTTATTGACCTTAGCCGTAACTCTGATTAATATCCATTAATCCTATGTATACCTAGTACATGCATAGTAGTGCTATAGAAGTGAAAACTGCGCCAAAATTCTTTGTAATAATTCTTGTACTATATTGATTTTGTGCTATTTCTAAATGCAGACCCTTTTGCAGTCAGTTGCTGTAAGTGATAAGCATTCATTCAGTAGCTTTTCTAGCTAGCTGTAACACTGGTGGGTGTGGACCCACTGCGCCACGGGCCGGGCTTACCCTAGAGGGGCGTAACTGTGTCTACTTGGTCTTCACTAGGGCCTCAGATGGTGAGACTGGGCTGCCAGTAGGACACCAGGTGCCACTCCAGGACAGTCCCTGAGACTGCAGCAGCTGACCGGAGGGTCAGAGGCACGGGTACTTGGTACTGGATGGTGAGACAGAGGTATAGTCACACGGTCCAAGGTCTGGGTAAGCAGCACAGGATCTGAGTACAAAGCTGAGGTCAGGAGTGGAGAGGTCAGGCAGGACTGATATACAAGCCGGGTTGATAACAGGATAATCAATATAAACAGGGGGGCGTGTCCTAGCTGGCCATGTGAGAGGACGATCAGGAGAGAGCTCCCGCTGCCATTGAAAGATTAATCCTGTGCAGGTTTTATTGCCTTCCCTAAATCAAGTGCTGACTGCTGTCTGGAGGTCCCAGGACCAGAGGAGTGCAAGTCGGGTGGTCCGCAGAGGGAGAAATGACCAGGAGGAGACAGCGAGATGTGGGTGGAGGAGAGGCAGGAGCAATCCAAGATGGCGCTGCGGCCAGGGAGGACGCTGCAAAAGCTAACGCCGCATGTCAGAAGTGCATGGCGGCCGCTGCAAAGCTCCAGCAGTTTGCACGGGTGGAAGCGGTGGAGGAGGCAGAAACATCAGGAGGAGATGGAGCAGATAAAGAGGAGGAGGAAGTGTCTTCGGAAGATGAGACCGAGGTACAGATGGGGGCAGGGGGAAGCGATATGGCCATGGTGTCAGAGGCCCAGAATGAAGAGAGATCAGGAGGGGAGCCAACCCTGAGGGATGTTTTCAATTTGGTCTCCTCATGTAAGCAGACCCTGCAGGAGGTGAAAGGTGAAATAGCTCACATAAATAAAGCTCTGCAGAAGGTGGATAAGTGCATGGGTGCAGTAGAGGAGAGGGTGAGCACTGCAGAAGACCATGTAGTAAAGCTGCAAAAAGCGGAGAAAAAGTTTGGTCAGGCACTGTCAGAACTGACTGTAAAAAATGAGGACCTGGAGAACAGGTCTAGAAGGAATAACCTCCGTATTGTGGGTCTGCCAGAAAAAACAGAAGGGAGAAATCCCACTGAGTTTATTGAATGTTCGCTGAGGGAGAAGATTGGAGCTGAGATGCTGACAAAAGCTTTTGCCGTGGAAAGGGCTTACAGGGTCCCTCCGCAGCCCCCTGCCCCGGGTGCTAACCCCCGTACTATGCTTGCTAAAATACTGAACTACAGGGACAGAGACATTATTCTCAGAAGAGCCAGAGAAGTGGAGGATCTAACTGTCGACGGACAGAGGATTGCCATTTATCCGGATTATTCAGCTGCGGTCCAAAAGCAGAGAATGAAGTTTACTGGGGTCAAGAGACGTTTGAGAGACCTGGGGGTGCAGTACTCCATGATGTTCCCGGCGAGGTTGCGAGTGGTAGCCTTTGAAAAAGTCCAATTTTTTCTTTCACCAGAGGATGCGACCCAGTGGATGGATATTAATGCTAAAAAGTTACATGTTAAAGGGGTCTGAGCACCTGTGCTAATTCGGGTGTGAGCTGTTTTTCATGCCTAGATTGGGAGAGATGAGTCTTCTTGTTACATGCTCCCTTTTGGCATTGTTGGCAGATTTTGGAATGTTCAGTCTGTATGTACAGGCTCTTTTTGATGTTGTTATATACAGTTTGAGAGGAGGTGGAGTTCTGACATGGAGTGCTGCGGTGACGCAATGTAATTTCTCTTTAATGTGGCATGTTTTAGTAGATTTGCACTAATGTATAGAGTTGTGGTTTCGATGGTGGCGGGAGGGGAAAGTCGAACAAAGAGAGTGTGTGTGTATTGGGCAGAGGAGCCCCGCTCTCGATGAGAGGAAGATACTATAGTTTTGGGAGGGAAAAGGGGGGGAGGGTCCGGTAGACTGCTTGTATGGAAGGGAGGGGTTGATGTACAGTATATTTAAGTGATGTTATGGGGGTTCAGATTAAAGTTCTGAGCAGGAATGTAAGAGGTTTGGCTGATAGGACAAGGAGGGCGGATGTCCTGCAGTATGTTCGAGACCAGAGGGCTTCGTTGATATGTTTACTTGAGACGCACTTAGTGCGAGAGAGAGTGGATATGTTGAAAAGGAATTGGATACAGAAGGCTTATCACTCCACCTTCTCTACGTACTCAAGGGGGGTGTCGGTCTTAGTTCCCATGGGGACAAGCTATGAGGAAATGGAAGTGCATGTTGATGCGGATGGACAATATGTGGTGGTGATATGTAAGATGTTTGGGGTGCTTTTGTGTGTTGTCGCCATGTATATCCCGCCCCCATATTCAAGTAGGAAAATCAGAGAAGTGATGGAACTGACTGGTCGTAGGGGAGGTATGCCTCTTGATTATTGGGGATCTCAATAACACATATGATGACTTCTGGGACAAAAACAAGAACACTCAAAATAGGACACAGTCATGTCACCCCATTTGGCACATATACACAGGAGATTGGGTTAGTTGATTTGTGGAGGGTGAGACATATTGGGGAAAGGGGTTACTCATGTTATTCACCAGCACACAGCACCCTGTCTAGAATAGACAAGGCTTAGGGAAATGAGATGATGGATTCAATGGTGAAGGAGGTGTGAGGTACCTGCCTAGGGCAGTCTCGGATCACTGCCCAGTTGAGGTGGAGTTGCGGTCGGCGGAGACACTGGTCGGGCACAGGGGAAAGTGGAAAATTCTCCCTAACTGGTTGAATAGCTTAGATCTAGAGGGAATACAACGGGAGGTGGTGGAGTATTTTACCTTTAATGAGGGTAGCGCTGAGATGTCTATTGTTTGGGATGCTATGAAGGCGTATCTGAGAGGGTTAATATTTAGAGATATTAGTAGATGAAGGCAAAGACAAAGCAGCTGGAGAAGGAAGCGATACGTTAAAGGAAGCTGAGGATGAAATGGTGACTCTCAACACGGTGGAAGCTAGAAATAGAATGAAGGTTGCACAAAAGAATGTAGATAAAATCTTCCTGAACCGAGCTGAAAGGAGAAGGGAATTCCAGCAATTGGCTTTTTATCAAGATGGTGAGAGTGTGGGACACATGTTGTCGCTGGTGGCTTCGGCCCAGAGGGGTACCTCACATGTGCATTCTCTGTTTTCGGGGGAATGGCACTAGAGTGTCGGAAAGTGCGGACATTTTGAATGTTTTCGCTGAATTTTACAGATTTGTACTCCTCTCGGGCGGGAGCGTCGGTTGAGGACACTATGTTGTTTTTTTTTTTTTTGTTTTTTTTTAGAGGGGATTGAACTTCCCAGACTGGAGAATTAGGACAGAGAGTGTCTGGAGGCTCCCATCACAGATGAGGAGTTGAGAAGGGCCCTGGGGTCAATGACGAAAGGGAAAGCACCGGTGATGGATGGGCTTCCAGTGGATATTTTTAAAGGGATGGAAGAGGTGTTAATACCAAAACTTAAAGTGGTGCTGGAAGAGGCCAGAAGTAAGGGGATCCTGCTGTTGTCTATGAGAGAAGCTATAATAGTTGTAATCCCAAAGGAAGATAAGGATCCTCAGATGCCAGAATCATATAGACCAATTTCACTGCTCACAACGGATGTTAAACTCCTGGCCAAGGTGTTGGCGATTAGGCTGTCGGGTGTTATTTCTAAATTAGTACACCCAGACCAGTCTAGATTCATGCCTGACAGGTCTACCGCTGTCAACCTGAGAAGGCTTTTCTTGAATATGCAGTTGCAAGCCGATAACTCTGGCCAGAGGGTAGTGGCATCGTTGGATGCCCATAAGGCATTTTACAGTGTGGAATGGAGCTATTTATGGCAGGTCCTGCTTCATTTGGGATTCGGCCAACAATTTATTTCTTGGGTTTGGTTATTATATACGCAACCACTGGTTAGAATAAGAATGAATAGAATGCTATCACACACGGTAGAACTTCACAGAGGGACGAGGCGGGGGTGTCCGCTCTCCCCTCTTTTATTTGCGCTGGCGATGGAACCACTGGCCGCCAAAATTCGGCAATCAAGGGAGGTTTCCGGATTCAAATACGGCCTGGTAGAGGAAAAAATTGCGTTATACGCAGACGATGTCTTGCTATTTCTAAGTGACCCAAAAGCATCGTTGGGTAATGCCATACAACTTATTGAAGGGTTTGGGAGGTTGTCGGGATTGTTTGCAATAGACGACACGATGGAAGGTTTAAGGGGAACAGTAGAGGAGGGCAGGCTTAAAGTAGTGGATCAATTTAAGTATTTAGGAATATGGGTATCGCTGCCAATCACAGATTATTTGCATAAAAACCTGACCCCCATGTTAGATGCTCTCAAGGCGAAAATAGGAGCTTGGATTAAGTTGCACTTGTCTGTAGTGGGCCGGGTTAATTTAATTAAAATGATTCTGATGCCCAAAATTTTGTATATTCTGCATAATGCACCTGTCTGGATATT
Organism: Dendrobates tinctorius; assembly: GCF_039654945.1. Taxonomy (NCBI): domain Eukaryota; kingdom Metazoa; phylum Chordata; class Amphibia; order Anura; family Dendrobatidae; genus Dendrobates; species Dendrobates tinctorius. Next base: position 887,832 of record NW_027361930.1, read on the forward strand.
TCAGGGGAAATTTAGACAAATAAACGTCCTGTTCAGGGGATTGGTATGGGGGAAGAAACACCCTCGTATTAGACTGGAAACCCTTCAACGCCCTAAAGATAATGGGGGTCTGGCCTTGCCCCATCCTGAAATATATTTCCTTGCGGCCCAGTGCTAGCACTTGAGAGGGTGGTCGCTTGAAGCGACTTCTGGTGGGATTCAACACATTTTGGAAAAACTGACAAATCCGTGTCCAGTGGTACAATGTTTGGAGGATGGCTCACTGTGGGTGCTTGGGAAACAATTCCCCACATTATCTCTGATAAATAAACTTTGGAGAAGGGTTAAACAAATTTGGGGGGTTACTGGCCTGACCCGGTTCTCGCCAATTTGGGATAATATTAATCTACCAGAATGCAGATGCATGGGAAGACTGGGTGAATGGCAGGATAGAGGGATCCATTTTGTTCTCCAGATTGTGGACCCACAGGGACTGAAATCCTTTTCTCAGTTACAATCGGAACTTGGGCTCAGAGATTCAGGTGGGTTCCACTATGCACGGATGAAGCACGTATTTATAGCTCAGTGTAAGGGTTACAATCTTGAAATACAGGGGGATATTGTCTTGGAGTATGTATGTGGGAAGGGGTCTACAAGTGGGGTTATATCCTCTTTGTATGGGGATCTGTTGCATGCTTTCCTATTGAAATTCCCAATTGGCGCCAGGGCCAAGTGGGAGGGTGAGTTGGGCCCTTTGGAGGATGAGAGATGGGAATCCGCTCTGGGGAGGATCACAAAATTATCGCTGAGTGAGCTGTATAGATTGTCTCAATACACATAGTGTAAAAGTCCCCGGATGTACTGTTCAAGGCTGGTCTAAGAACGTCTGGATTTTTTCCGATGCCGAAAAGAAGGTGCAGGTATATTTCATATGATGTGGACGTGCCCGATGTTGTTTTCTTTCTGGATGTTGGTCTTGTCGGGTAGAGGGAGCGTACAGATGTGTGGTTCCAAAGGATCCAGTGGTATGTTTGTTGGGTTATGTGGATGAGATTATAGTAGAAAATACTATGAAGACAGCAATAGCCAGACTACTCTATATGGCTCGGAAAGTGATTGCGAGAAATTGGATACAAGAGGAGCCGCCCATGAGAGGAGAATATCTTAAATATGTGAAAAATACCATTATGCTAGAAAAGGGGGTGAGGGAAATTGGCGCTATATGAAAAGCTATGGATTCCTTGGCTGGAGTTTGGTTAAGGTCTCGGATATATGCTGGGGGGGCCTGGAGGCACCTTGAACATGTGAGATGCTACCTGTAATGTCACGAATAGTGGAAGGATATTACTAACCTTAATTTTTCTCTCCAGATGAAGAATTTATGGACAATACAAGCGGTCTAATAGGGTTTGGGGGGGGGGGGTTGTTAGTACACGGGGGTGTTAATATGTAAAAATGATTACTTTTGAAAAATTTGTATCCTGATGTTTTTCCTGAATAAAAATCTACTTGAGAAAAAAATCAATATAAACAGGACACTAGCAGTCACGTTAACTAGGAACCAACGTCCGGACAAAGAGTGGTGGGAGGAGCTGCCTAATATAGATCCTTCTGGCACGAGATAGGCCAGGTAACCTAATCTCAGCAGGACACAGCAAGGTTAAATTCGTGCAGAGCCCAGCCACACCCCCTAAGAAAAAATGGAAGCTGCATTCTGGTGCCGAGGAGTGCTGAAAAGGCAACTCGAAAAGGCAGCACAGACGCACAGTGGCCATGGTGAGTCGGGTGATGCTTGGGAGGCATGCGAATTACGGCCTTGACACTAGCTAATTATGCCAAAGACCGCCCTTTGTGAAAAATAATTATACTAAATATTCCCTTAAAGATGTTTTCTGGGAACACCACTCCCTCCCTATAGGTTTCCATTAAGTTAAAATATTTAAAGGTGTTGGCCACTACACAGACTACCCCTTTTAAATCAATAGGTTTCCCCCTGTGTGTCAAAATAATAACTCCTATACTCTCCTCCGATTCTGGCGCAATGGTCCTGCAGTGCCCTGCACTTGAGGAAAGAGACATAGTGAATCAGGAAAACTTTACTACATTTCTAATTGGATTTATTAATTATTATTATTTATTATTATTATTATTATTATTACTACACCTACTACATATTGGGATAGGATCTTGGAGATTGGGATACCCTTTTAAGTTTTTCAAAAGGGATGTCAACGGAGTGTGATATAGACCTATTTATGGTCATCCAACACAGTATTTTGCGGCGCGGAAGGATTTAAACTCCAAATTTAATATTAAAAAATCTAAACAACATTTTTCCCCGAAATAAGGAAGTAGATGGTATGATAGGGAGACTGACTGACTGGATTGTTATTTTTTCTTGCGGAGAGAAAATGAACTTCTTTCTCCCTGGCAGTGTTCCAGATATAGTCACGGGAGCGGCAACTGAAAACTAGAACGCTGCCTGGGAGAATAAAGTTCATTTTCTCCCCCAGAGTTCGCTCCTTGCATGTGCCAAGTAGGTTAGTAACGCTATCAACCTGCAGATTAACCCCGTATTTGCATGTTAACTGCATTTTTTTGGTTGATTGCAAAGTGCTGCGGAATATGTTGGCGCTATATAAATAAAGATTATTATTATTATTATTATTATTATTGATAGGTTCCCTTTAATTTGTGCCGCTAGCTGTATTTTTTTGTCTAGTGAACACATTCAGTAGAAATCATACCAAAAAGGGATCGAAGAAAGTGTTGTCGCCAACAATCCATCACCTTCTAATTTTTGAAAATGCAAGAAATCTAATTGCTATGGGCAGCATGCATATAGTGAGATCTCCCCAGAAGGCCACCTTTGAGAAGATCTCTTCCACCTAGATGAGTTTTTTTCTGCAGAATTGTTAGGCCTCGATTTATCACTTCCTCTGAGCCTGTTTTTTTGCCATTTTTTTTTCTTGGGGGGGGAGGGGCTTTGCCTTTTTTGTTTGCACCAAATTATTATTCAATTAGCGCCTTGTTGAAGTTTATTTTGAGACCGCCTGTTTTTTTGTTTTGTGGGCGGAGTTTAGCAATTCTAGATATTTACGGCTGATTCATCAGTTGCGACTCTACTCCAGTTACCCCCTGGTGTGGTTTTATGCACGTGTTTTTTTTAAACATGGCCTAGTTTACTACATTTTGAAAAAGCTGCATCTTTTTTGTTATCCAGTTGCAAAAACGGTTAAAGGGTTTGTCCGGGACTTTTTTATATTGATCCTTTACATAGGGAGTCGATATCTGATTAGTGATGGTGGGACATGCGACCCTGCAAATCAGGTGTTCCCAGTAACAACGGCGGACGGATGTGCTGAGCTGTGGAGCTGCTATTAATTCGAATTGGGGGTGGATGCGCAGTACCAGGCTGCGGCCACTATTTAGTTCATGGAGCAGTGCTGCTCCGCAATGTGACATGCTCACCCGCCACTGACGCGTGGAACCGCTGATCCGTAGATGGGTTATCTCCCACCAATCAGATAACACCTTTAATGACAGAAAAAAATTGACCGTGTGCCATAATAATGAACCTTGTGCACTTATTTGATTTGATTTGGTGCAATAAATGTCAGCAAATTCCACAAGACAAAAAAATTAAAATAGTTTATAAAAAAAAAATTGCAAATGATGAAATCGTGTCCAGTTCTTTGTTTCAGTTCTGTGAGCCTAATTCATCATTGTATTTTCACCAGTTTTCTGGCGTGAATTCCTCTCAATTACTGACTTTGCACCTTTTAAAAGTTATTTAGTTAGTGTTCTGATTTTTATGTAAGTGTGGCTTTTCCAGATGTTTAAGCCCTTTCGCGTCACAGCCTGTTTTCGCCTTCGTGACCAGGCCAATTTTTACAATTCTGACTGTCATTTTATGAGATTATAACTCTGGAACACTTCAACTTATCCCACTGATTCTGAGATTGTTTTTTCGTGACATATTGTACTTCATGAAAGTGGTAAAATTTGTTCAATATAACTTGCGTTTATTTCTGAAAATATTGTAAATGTGGTGAAAATGTCACAATTTTCAAACTTTTAATCTTTATGCCCTTAAACCAGAGAGTTATGCCACCCAAAATAATTAATAAATAACATTTCCCAGATGTCTACTTTACATCAGCACAATTTTTGAAACATAATGGTTTTTTTTTGTTACAAAGTTATAATTGTTAAAATTAGATCAGCAATTCCTCATTTTTCCATAAGATTTACAAAACCTTTTTTTTAAGGACCACATCATATTTGAAGTGACTTTGAGGGGCCTGTATGATAGAAGATACCAAAAAGTGACACCATTCTAAAAACTGCACCACTCCAGGTACTCAAAACCACATTCAAGAAGTTTATTAACCCTTCAGGTGCTTCACAAGAATTAATGGAATGTGGAAGGAAAAAATGAACATTTAACTTTTTCCCACAAAAATGTTACTTTAGCGCCATATTTTCCATTATCACAAGGATAACAGAAGACAATGCACCATAGAATTTGTTGTGCGATTTCTCCTGAGTACGCCAATACCACATATGTGGAGGAACCACTACTGTTTGGGCGCATGGCAGGGCTTGGAAGGGAAGGAGCGCCATTTGACTTTTGGAATACAAAATTGGCTTGAATCAATAGCCGATGCCATGTCGCGTTTGGAGAGCCCCTGATGTGCCTAAACGGTAGAAAAACCCCACAAATGACTCCATTTTGGAAACTAGACCCCCTCAAGGACTTTATCTAGATGTGTGGTGAGCACTTCGAACCCTCAGGGGCTTCACAGAATTTTATAATGTTGAGACGTGAAAATTAAGAAGGAAAAAAAAAAAAAAACATTTTCCCAACAATAATGTTGTTTCAGCTCCATTTTTTTTTTTAAGTATCACAATGATAACAGGAGAAAAGGGATAACAAAGTTTGTTGTGCAATTTTTTCAAAGTACGCAGGTACCCCATATTTGTTGAAAAACAACTGCTTGGGAGAATGAGAATGGAAAGAGAATGAGATCTATTTTGGCTGCAATAGGTTGCCGATACCATGTCACATTTGAAGTGCCCCTGACATATCAAAACCGCAAAAACCTCCACAGGTGATCCCATTTTGTAAATTACACCTCACAAGGAATTCATCTAGAGGAGTGGTGAGTATGTTTAACCCTCACAAACGTGTTTAAAATTGGGTTGAGTAAATGAAATATTACTATTTTTTACACTATAATGTCGCTTTGACCCCAAGTTTGCAATTTTCAAAAAGGGTAATAGGAGAAAATGAACAGTGCAATTTGTTATGCAATTTCTCCTGAGTACATCAATACCCCATAAGTGGTTAAAAACTACTTTTGAGGCACATTGCAAAGCTCAAAAGGGAAGGAGCGCCATATTACAGTGTAGATTTTGCTGAGCTGGTTTGAGGGAGCTATGTCACATTGGCAGAGACCCTGAAGTGCCAGAACAGCATGTGATTAACACAGAAAGGCCCTACTAAAGGTATTAAATCAATGAGAGGGTCAGAGAGTATATTCATCCATTAAAAAGTTTTTTTTATTAGTATACATAAATATTAAAAAATCATTAAACAAAGTAACACTACCAAAAAGCAGGACTATATGGGGTAATAATAATAAGGTATGTCCAAACAAATGGTTAATAATCGTAGAAAAAGTCAAGCAGCAGCATGAAGGCAAAGTGCAAATGCAATGTAAGAAAAGCAGTCTATTATAAGCTCAGAAACTTCATAGCAACATGAAGGTAAAGTGCAAATTCAATGTAAACAGAGGGATCTATTGTGAGCTCAAAATCTCCATAGCAGCATCATGCATTCTCATATGAGATGGAGACTGGTATTGAATACAATATAAAAAAGTTAAAGTGCCTGCTGTGCAAGAAGAAAGAGTATAACATACAAATACATGGGCTAATACCTACATAATTAGTGAGTGAATGGACCCCAACTTGCTGCTTCTACGCACGTTTTGCCGTGTCTTCGTCAGAAGGCATGGTCTAGAGTCATTTCAGGGCTAGTTTATGTATTACAAATGGACCAATCAAATGTGCTGCTTATCAGTGACATTGGCGCATGCGCGAATGCGACTGCACCACGTGGGGGCACTTCCTCCTGTTCTCATGGTACATTAATACCCCATAAGTGGTCGAAAACTACTTTTGAGGCACATTGCAAAGCTCAAATGGGAAGGAGCGCCATATTACAGTGTAGATTTTGCTGCGCTGGTTTGAGGACGCTATGTCACATTGGCAGAGCCCCTGAGGTGCCAGAACAGCAGAAACCCCCATAATTGATCCCATTTTACAAACGACTCCTCTCAATGAGTTCATCTAGGGGTGCAGGGATCATGTTGACACCACAGATTTTATACCATTGGGCAGTGAAGAAAAAATTACATTTTTAACACAAAATAATTGTTTTAGCCCCAGGACGCTATGTCACATTGGCAGAGCCCCTGAGGTGCCAGAACAGCAGAAACCCCCATAATTGATCCCATTTTACAAACGACTCCTCTCAATGAGTTCATCTAGGGGTGCAGGGATCATGTTGACACCACAGATTTTATACCATTGGGCAGTGAAGAAAAAATTACATTTTTAACACAAAATAATTGTTTTAGCCCCAGATTTTACATTTTCACACAGGGAAATAGGAAAAATGGTGCCAAAATGTGTCACACAATTTCTGCTGAACTTGTCAATACCCCATATGTGGCTTTACAGTACTGCCACGCAGCAAGACTTTGGAAGGACAGAGCGCTATTTGACTCTTGGAGAACAAATTATTATAGAATAGTTTCCAGACTCCATATAAAGAGCCCCTAAATGCCAGAAAGACAGAATCTCCCCTCAAGTGATCCTAGTTTGGAAATTACATCCCTTTGGGAATTTATCTACAGGTGTAGTGATGATTTCACTCCATAGTGTTTTCCAGAAACAAGCAGCAGTGAATGTTGCTGAGTGAAATTTGCAAACTGCCATTGTAGTGACCAGTACTTTGTAGTGACCAGTACGTTGTAGCGACTAGTACGTTGCAGTCACCAGTACATTGCAGTCACCAGTACATTATGCCCAGCCCGTCCTTCTGGAGACATGCACCCGTGAATTAGGCGGGCTCTTGTCACTACAGAAATGTCAAACATATTGACGCTATATGTGGTTTAGACACACTGGGGCTCAGAAGGGAGAGGACATTTGAATTTGGGAGCGGAGAATTTCTTTTGGCGGGTGAGGAGACATAATGCTTTTCCAGAGCCTTTGTACTACCAGTAATGTGGAAGCCCCCTATATTTCCGTGAACAGATGACGGATCTGAGTGAGGACTAGCTTTTTTGTGGATTGAGGTGAAGCTTTTATTGGGAACATTTTACATAATGTTTGGAATCAAACTTATCCGGCGCTCTACGCCGACAACTTATTTTGGGGTTTCCATCTAAATCTTGAGTGACGTGAATCAAGTAAAACTCCTCAGGGATTCATTCACTATAATGAGGCAGCAGAGTTACGTTGGACTCCGTCTGGCCTCTGTTCAGCAGTGTCCTTCTCAGAGGTGAACAGAACTGGCAAACTATTTTGTGATTTGTTGTTTTTGATATTTTTAAAACTTTTTTTTTACTTTTTTTTTTTTTATTTACTTAGTCTCTGTATGGGACTTCAACTTTTGCTTCTCTGATGTATTGCATTGTATGAGACCTGACAGTGTCACACAGGCAGATTGCTTGTTAGACTCAGCTGCTGGCTGAGTCTAACAAGCCACTGCAGCAGGCAGACCTGGAAGTCATCACATGACCTCCGGCTGCAGGGACAACGGGGGGGGGGGGGGGGGGCGTCGGAGAGGTGAGTACAGTAGTAGTCTCCCTCTGCTATCTTCTAAATGCCATGATCATGACATCTAGAAGATATCAAAGGGTTAACATCATTGGAACCTGATCCAATTACCGTAGGTCCCGATGATGTCGCCTGTCCGAGCTACAGCTTTGCACAGGAATCGCAGCTTTTGCAGGGCCCTGGGGGTCCTGAACGCTGCGACACCACCGACTGCTCATAAACGTCGGCGCTACACAGAGCTAGTGCACAGCTAGTGCCGTTTATGTGCAGTCGTTGGTCGGAAAGCAGTTAACTAATTGATCAACTGAGCCTATTTAAAAACTCACTAAATGTTGTTGTAATGTACTCAAGTACTATTAACCTTCCCTACCCTTGCAGTGATGTTTTTCCCTTCACCCATGACAGCACCACATGAGAGAGGGATCCGCCCCGCCAGGACAGGAACCTACTGAGACATAAGGGGCGGCACCTCTCCCCCGCTTCAGTTGGGTTCCTGTCCTGGAAGGAATCCCACTGTGGCGGTGCCTGTCATGGGCGAAGAGAAAGAAGACCCAGGCCCGTCCCGGCGCGGGAAGAACAGGTAGCTTACCTGTAGCGCCGGCCGTCGGGTCCTGGAAGCGCAGTCCCCGGGGTCCCTGGGGCTCCGGGTTCGTGCGGGCGTGGATGGGATCCCGGTGGCTCCGGGAAGCCCCCACCGCGCCGCCCTCCCCTCGCGCACGCCGCATCTCGATCCCCGTGGCAGGGGAGAGACGCTGGCGTCTTCCGGCCGCTGACGTCAGCGGCGCTTGGAATGCTGGGTGCGCCGGCTGACGTCAGCAGAAGGCGACGGTGTAATGGCGCCGGGTGCGACGCCGGCCGGCTTTCTGAAGCGCTGGGCCGGCGGTCGCAGGGGGGAGGGGAGGAAGACGCTCACCAGGCGGAGGCATGCAGATTTAAAGGGGAAGACAGCGGTAGATCGGCGGTGCAAGATGGAGTCCGAGCAGGAACGTTCAGCGTCCCTGCCTCCCTCACAGCCCTCTGGCAGAAAGCATGGAAGCCATTCAAGCAGCAGTCGCCCCAGCCGCAGGTCGGGGCACTCCTCAAGGTCCAAAGAGCGCGGGTCAGGTGCTCCGACGCAGCCTCCAAATCCGGAAAGGCCCAGAAAAGCAGGAAGCAAGAAGAACAATAGGGATTGTGCTATATGTAAATCTCCCCTAGCAAGAGACTGGCAAAAAGATCTCTGTGCTTCGTGCATTCAGCGAACTATGGCGGAGGAAGCACCTAGTTTCGCAGCCAATCTAATATCTGCCCTCAGGTCAGAAATGGAAGGCTCAATTAAGTCCTTATTGAAAAAAGGGAAAAAAAGCAGGAAGGATTTCCCTAGTTCCCCCTCAGATTCCGCATCAGTATCATCTCAGGCGGAAAAATCATCCTCCTCAGACTCCTCAGATAGTGACACAGGGGGTAAGCCATGTTTCCCTGTAGAAGATACAGATGCCCTCCTAAAGGCCATTAGAACCACAATGGGCCTACAGGAAGAAAGGGCGGCCAAAACCCTAGAGGACGTCATGTTTGGGGGGCTTCAGGAGAGGAAAAAACGAACCTTCCCAGTAAACGCGAAAATCCAGGCGCTTATTGAGAAGGAGTGGAAAAAGCCTGAAAAATCGGGGGCCCTTCCATCTGCTTCTAAGAGGCGATACCCCTTTGAATACAAGGATACGGAAATATGGGACAAAGTCCCAAAAATAGATGCAGCGGTGTCCAGGTCTTCCAAAAGGTCGGCCCTGCCCTTGGAAGACGCAGGGGTTCTTAGAGACCCGCTAGACAAAAAAGCGGACTCATATTTGAGGCACGCATGGGAAGCAACAGCAGGAGGTCTTAAGCCGGCGATAGCGGGCACCTGCACGGCACGCTCCCTCATGATCTGGCTGCAGCAGTTAGAAGAGAAGCTGGCGTCAAGGGTCCCAAGAGAGAAGATCTTATCAGACATGTATCTCTTGCACGGGGCAGCGGCTTTTCTGGCAGATACCTCGGCGGACTCTATGCGATTAACAGCCAGAGCAGCGTCACTATCAAATGCTGCTAGACGCGCGTTATGGCTTAAAGGCTGTCCGGGTGACCTTCAGTCCAAGACCAAATTGTGCTCTCTCCCCTGCGATGGCCGATTCCTGTTCGGCAAAAACTTGGATGATATTCTGGAGAAAGCAGGCGATAAGAAAAAAGGCTTCCCCAGATTCCCTATGGATCAGAGGAGACAGCCCTTTCGGAGGGGAAGATTCAATAGAGGACGTCCTCCCGCTGACAGGAGAAGATGGGAGGATAAAAAGAAGAAAGAATCAGGGTTTATGTTTGGTGGAGGCACCTCCACCTCCAAAAAGTCACCACAGTGACGCCAGTATTCCAGTAGGAGCGAGATTGGCACTCTTTTTCCAGGCCTGGGAAAAGATCTCCTCCAACACCTGGATTCTGAGCATCCTAAAAGAAGGCCTGAAAATCCCCTTTATTCGTCAGCCAAAATCCGTGGTCGTCATCACACCTATCAGGAAGATGACCGAAGAACAACTGGCCTTAGAAACAGAAATCCTGAGCCTGATAGACAAGCGGGTACTGTCCGAGGTGCCACGCTTACAGGAAGGAAAGGGGTTTTATTCACCCCTTTTCCTAATAAAAAAACCGGATCAGTCGTTCAGGACAATCATAAATCTCAGACGCCTCAATCTATGGATAAAGAACCCGACCTTCAAGATGGAATCAGTAACTACGGCAGTGAAGCTGCTACATCAAGATTGCTTCATGGCCGTAGTCGATTTAAAGGATGCATATTACCACATCCCTATCCATCCAGATTACCAGAAATACCTGAGGGTAGCGCTTTATATTCAGGGCACACTAAGGCACTTTCAGTTCAGGGCTCTTCCGTTTGGCATATCCATAGCCCCGAGGGTCTTCACCAAGGTCATAGCGGAAGTGACAGCCTTTCTCCGGATTCACGATACGGTCATAATACCATACCTGGACGATTTTCTTATAGTGGGCAGTTCAGAGGACCACTGTACAGCACAGCTGACTCAGGTGATCAACACCTTGCAAGAGTTAGGGTGGATAGTCAATTTCAAAAAATCAAAATTACAACCCCTAAAGAAACAGACCTTCCTAGGATTTATACTGGACTCAGAAAGGCAAGAGTGTCTGCTCCCAGAGTCCAAGATAGAGAAGGTGCAAAATCTGGCCTTGGCAGGCCGAAACCAACCATGTATGACATTAAGAAAAGCAATGTCCCTGCTAGGTACCCTAACATCCTGTATTCCGGCGGTCAGGTGGGCTCAGTTTCACACCCGGCAACTCCAGTGGGAGATACTAAGAGCACAAAGATCGCTAAGAGGGCGTTTGGAAGGAAAGCTGGAGCTTTCCTTAAAAACCAGAGACTCTCTCAACTGGTGGTTGAACGAGACAAATCTGACCTTAGGAATACCATGGGACAGACAGGCGACAGATATAATTTTAACAGATGCAAGCTCCTCGGGGTGGGGGGCACACCTAAGGGGCCTCATAGGTCAGGGTTCCTGGACACCTCAAGAAAGGAAGGCATCCTCCAACCTGAGAGAACTGTGTGCAGTGGGCAAGGCCCTAAACCACTTCATTCCGCTACTCCAGGGTCAAGATGTACGCATCATGTCAGACAACAAGGTAGCAGTGGCATACATCAACCACCAAGGAGGGACAAGATCACACTCCTTAATGGATGCAGCAACAAACATTCTGAGCAGGGCAGAGGATCACCTACACTCCGTGACAGCCCTACACATAAAAGGGGCAGAAAACATAGAGGCAGATTTCCTGAGTCGCAATACCCTGAGGCAAGGAGAATGGGCACTAAACCGATCCATTTTTCAAAAGTTAATTCAGCTTTGGGGGGAACCGGTGATAGACCTCTTTGCAAACAAGCACAACAGGCAAACAGAAAGGTTCTGCTCTCTAAACCCAAGGGAAAACCCATGGGCAGTGGACTCATTGCACATCCAGTGGAACTTCAGACTGGCTTACGCGTTCCCCCCAGTAGCTCTGATCCCGACTGTGGTAAGAAAAATCAGAAACGATCAAGCCAGGGTGATTCTAATAGCTCCATTTTGGCCAAAAAGGCCCTGGTTCGCTCTGCTACGGAAGATGTCCCTCTCCGATCCTTGGGTTCTGCCAGAAATCCCGGACCTACTAGCTCAGGGTCCAATATTACACGCTCAGGTCAAAGGATTCCATCTGACGGCGTGGAATTTGAAAGGTCGCTTTTAATAGATAGGGGGTTCTCCCCTGGGCTGGTGGCCACTCTGCAAAAAAGCAGGAAACCGGTGACTACTAACATCTACGGCAGAACATGGGATAAGTTCCTACAGTTCTTGGGTAAGCCGTTAGGGAAAGAACCTCCGATTAGTGACATCCTAGAGTTCTTACAATCTGGGTTGCAGATGGGGTTAGCAGTAAACACACTTAAGGTTCAGGTGTCGGCACTAGGGGCGCTCTACAATTGCAAACTGGCATCAGATAGGTGGATAGCCAGATTTATTAAATCCTGCCATAGAGCTAGACCTATTCCAATACCTAGAATAGCCCCCTGGGATTTAAACCTGGTGTTAGAAGCCCTTACAAAAGAACCGTATGAGCCATTACATCAGCTACCCCTAAAGTTTTTGACCCTAAAAACGATCCTGTTAGTAGCCCTCACATCAGCCCGCAGGATAAGCGACTTACAGGCTCTCTCAGTAAATCCTCCTTATACGCAAGTCTTTCAGGATAGGGTAGTGTTAAGAACAGACCCCAGTTATCTGCCCAAGGTAGTGTCAGATTTCCATCGGGGTCAGGAAATTGTTCTTCCATCCTTTTGCGAAAATCCAAAAAATCTGGGGGAGGAAAAATTCCATAGTCTGGATGTTAAAAGAGCTCTTGTAGAATATATATCTGCCACTAGCCAGTGGAGGAGGTCACAGTCCCTATTCGTAGCTTTTCAGGGTGCCAGGAAAGGCTATGGGGTTTCAAAAGGGACTATTGCTAGATGGATCAGGGAAGCCATTAGTGTAGCCTATTCAGCTAGTGGTATCCCGATTCCTGACGGCATCAAAGCTCATTCCACCAGAGCCGTGGCGACCTCCTGGGCTGAAAAGGCAGAGGTATCAATCGAACAAATTTGAAAGGCCGCTACCTGGGCCTCACCTTCAACCTTCTTTAAGCACTATAGATTAAATCTATCCTCCTCTGCTGACTTAACCTTTGGTAGAAGGGTGCTGCAAGCGGTGGTCCCTCCCTAAGGTGTTTCGAAGTCTCCAAAAATCTCTCATGTGGTGCTGTCATGGGTGAAGGGAAAACCACCATGGTTACTTACCGGTAGCCGGTTTTTCCGGAACCCATGACAGCACCCGTACATTCCCCCCCTTTTTCACTGTATGGTGTGCACAATTAGTAGGGTGTTTTGAGTGTTGTGGTGTTGGATAAACATGTAACTAACCGGGAAGTCCTCTCAATGCTCTGTAACCCAACTGAAGCGGGGGAGAGGTGCCGCCCCTTATGTCTCAGTAGGTTCCTGTCCTGGCGGGGCGGATCCCTCTCTCATGTGGTGCTGTCATGGGTTCCGGAAAAACCGGCTACCGGTAAGTAACCATGGTGGTTTTTTGTACAGCTTGAATTAAGTTTTGCTGCTATGAGCAAAGAGAGTGTTTCCATGAAGCCCAGAGTCAACTCTTATAATAAGTTTTGGGACGTTTTCCTAAATAAGTCTATGTCAGATTTTCTTAAGTCATCAATTTTCCTAAAGGTAGCTGGGGAACATCCAAAAAGGTGCACTAGGTCAGGGATGTGTATTACTTGTGTACAGTCTTATCATTTGAAAGAAAAAAGCTGATTGATCGAAAATGTGTCGTGTTTTTGACTGATGTTTCAATAATGAAGGCTATGTGCCCACGATCAGGAGTTAGCAGCATTTTGGGTGCAGCGTATTTTTGCTGTGTCCAAAACGCTGCTTTCTATTCACCCAGGTAAATCCCCATGTGTTCCCTAAACCATGCGGATTCACCGTGTCCCATACATTCTATTGTCGAAATTTCTGTTGCGGAGATTAGCGTTTCCACAATAGAAATTAACATGCTGCATATCTAAAAGAAGTGCCACATGTCAGTCTCTGCCGCTGATCCGCAGGCATCTGTGGTCATAGGATTTCTAGAAATCCCATCCACTATGCTTCAACAGCTGGCCGCTGCGGTTTGGAGCTGCATAAATACACAGTGTCAAAACCGCAGCAAATCCTGAACGTGAGAACATACCCTAAGAATCCTCTTTCCTTCATCGGATGTGAGCGTGATTCATCCCTGGTCAAGTGTGCCCCTTTCGATGTCCTTCAGCTCCCTTTGGGAAAATTGGCACATTCATACTGTTCCTAGGCAGAGCCACAACTGCCTTCAGCCCACCAAATATGGACATCTGACAGCACATAAGGCACTTGACAGAGTTGTGCCTATATTAGCACAACCAAGTAAATTGAGCTTTCATCTGCTTACTCCCTAATTTTATAGTTTTACATATTGGTCCTATGCGTACCTTCTCTTGTTTTCCAATGGTTCTATTTGTCCGTCTTTATAAGTTTCAGTGCTTCATCCATCCTTAGGTTTTCTGAAGTACAAGGTCTTGTTCTTGAAAGTATAAAGTTTTTCTACAGTTGAAACTCTTCATCAGAGAATTACAAGGTTCTGTATAGATGTGTATGATAGTTTGTGTTAAAAGCAGAAACCACAACACTGAGAGAGACTAGTTGCTTACCAATGGCGCCTGTTATACCCTATTGACTTATAATGTATATATGGTGTTTGTTGTTTTGACACACAATTTTTCCCATCAAATGTGATGAAAGCCATGGTGGGGCCTTTGATACAGTTTTGAAGTGAAACAGACTATCATTAGTCTGAAAAAAAGAAGTTCATTAAAGAGATAGTAGAAACCTTAGAAGTGCCAAAATCAACAGATTGGTACATTTCTGCAAAAAAACAAAAAACAGCACACTGGTGAGCTTGGGAACTCAAAAAGCCCTGGACATCAATGGAAGACAACAGTGGTATATGATCACAGAATCCTTTCAATGGTGAGGAAAAACCGCTTCACAACATCCACCTAAGGGAAGAACATTCTCCAGGAAGTACCGTATTTTTCAGACTATAAGACACACTTTTCCCCTCCAAAAATGTTGAGGAATATGGAGGGTGCGTCTTATATTCTGGATGTACCTGCTCTGGCTGTGGTGGGGCGGTCAGGGAGCGGTAGAGCCGCACATCACAGGAAGCAGGATCCGGTGGCTGCGGCTAACTCCTGTACCCACTGCTAAAGAGAAATATTCACTGCTTTACATGCCCATGGGCTTGGAATGCAGTGAATATTCATTTCTCTTTAATAGCAGACATGTTGTTCACCTCAGCAGCAGGCTTCTTGTAGCCGCTGGGCATTCGCTTCTGCTCGCTACTTAAGGCAATGTATATTCACTGCTCCCCACTTCCATAGGTGTGGAATGCAGAGAATATTAATTCCCTTTATTAGCGGCACACGTGAAAGCCCGGCAGCTGCAGGAAGCCGGCGGCTGCGGCTAACGCTGTGCTTTCTATTTAAGAGCAATGCAAATTCACTGCTCTACACGCACATAGTCACGGTGTGGAGAGCAGTGAGTATTAGAGTAGCTGTCCTCGGCTTGTAAGCGGCGCTTCACGTCCCTGAGATGCGCTGCTTACAGGCATAAATCAGCTGCTGGCACTGGAACAAGATGCTGTGAGGGAGCACAGGAAGGTAAGTATAATGGTTGGTGTTTTTTTTTTTTCTGATGCGGGCCATCATACCAGGACAGAGATGGGGTCCCTGCATATCATAAGGATGGGACCAGGCGTACCAAGAGGGACATGGGGTCCCTGCATACCAGGATAGGGATGTGGAGGCCATGCGTACCAGGATGGGGATGAGGGGAGGACCATGCATACCAGGATGGAGATAAGGGGACCATGCATACCAGGATGGGGATGAAGGGACCATGTATACTAGGATAGGAGATATTAAGTACAGAATTGACCGCATTTTTTGCGTCATTTTTTTTTCCTCCTCTAAAACCTTGGTGCGTCTCATGATCCGAAAATATGCGGTAGGTGTTTCAGTATCTAATTCTACCATGAAGAGAATACTTCATGAGAGGAAATAGAGTTTTCACCACAAGATGCCAACCGTTAATCAGCCGTAGAAATACAAAGTCCGGATTAGATTTTACCCCCCAAAAAATCTAAGGATCGCAGTCCAGTTCTACAAAAGCATTCTTTGGACAGATGAAAGGAAGATCAACCTGTACCAAGATGATGGGACGAAGAAAGTATGGCGATAGTTTGGAACAGCTCATGATCCAAAGCACATCACATCCTCTGTAAAACATGGCGGAAGCAATGTGATGGCTTGGGCATGCATGGCTTCCAGTGCCACCAGGCCACTAGTGTTTATTGATGATGTGATGTGACTGAAGACAAAGCCGACGGATGAATTCTGAATTGTACATGACTATACTTTCTACTCAGATTCAACTAAATATGGCAAGGTTGATTGGATGACACTTCTTAGTACAGATGGCTAATAACCCAAAACTTACTGAAAAAAAAAATCCTTTTTTTTTTTTTTTTAATAACTCTTTTTATTGAATTTTCAGTATCAAACACAAAACATATTAGGCTACTTTCCTTTTGACGGTGCGCCGAACGCACCAAAATGCAACACGGTTCGCTTGGCGCAGGTCAGCACACCGTCAAAAGGACGCATGCGCCGGCAAACGCATACCTGCGCACGGCCTGCGTACCCAATGCTAAAGATAGGGTATGCAGGCCGCATGCAGCGTCATGTGCCCATAGGCGGAGCTGACCGGAGGAGGCGCGGCAGGGGGCGGAGCATCATGGTGGTCGTACGCATCCCTCCGCAGCTCCAGGAAACGCTAGTGTGAAAGTAGCCTAACTGATAAAGCTGTCTCAAGCATTAATAATAAATCAAATTCAAGAGGACTATAAGCATATTAGACACACATCTTCTAGACTTAAAGGGAATCTGTCACCCCTTTTTTTGAGATATCATATAATGATATCATTCAATTGTGTGTCACATAAGGATTCTCTTAGTACTTTTGCTTCCCCCTGACCCCGCACCTTTCATGCATAAATACCTTTTTTATATCGGTTCAGATGTATGTAAACTGCCGCTGTCCGGTCCGCTGGGCGGGGCTTATTCACCTGCTCCCACCCCTCCCTGTCTTGCTCTATGCATTTCTTCTTGTGTAGAGAAAGACAGGGAAGGGGGGGAACAGTTGAATAAGCCCCGCCCATCGGACAAAGCATCACAAAGGAGAAAATCCAGTGTTTGGTGATGTCCATGGCTTCCAGACTTCAGGCAGTCATTGCCTACAATGGATTCTTCTTTACAAAGTATTAAACATTATCATTTTGGTTATTATAAATATAATTTGACCAATTACTTTGAATCCCCTGAATTGAGGAGGTATTGTAGAAAAATGGGTGTAATTCCTAAACGTTTCAAAGGATAGTTTTGTTCAATCACCTTAATTGACACTGAAAGTCTACATGTAATTGCATCAGTGTGTGTGTGTATATATATATATATATATATATATGTATGTGTGTGTGTATATATATATATATATATATATATATATATATATATGTGTATGTATGTACAGTTAGGTCCATATATATTTGGACAGAGACAACATTTTTCTAATTTTGGTTCTAGACATTACCACAATGGATTTTAAACAAAACAATTCAGGTGCAGTTGAAGTTCAGACTTTCAGCTTTCATTTGAGGGTATCCACATTAAAATTGGATGAAGGGTTTAGGAGTTTCAGCTCCTTAACATGTGCCACCCTGTTTTTAAAGGGACAAAGTAATTGGACAGATTAAATAATTGTAAATAAAATGTTCATTTCTAGTACTTGGTTGAAAATCCTTTGTTGGCAATGACTGCCTGAAGTCTTGAACTCATGGACATCACCAGACGCTGTGTTTCCTCCTTTTTGATGCTCTGCCAGGCCTTCACTGTGGTGGTTTTCAGTTGCTGTTTGTTTGTGGGCCTTTCTGTCTGAAGTTTAGTCTTTAACAAGTGAAATGCATGCTCAATTGGGTTGAGATCAGGTGACTGACTTGGCCATTCAAGAATATTCCACTTCTTTGCTTTAATAAACTCCTGGGTTGCTTTTGCTTTATGTTTTGGGTCATTCTCCATCTGTAGTATGAAACGACAACCAATCAGTTTGGCTGCATTTGGCTGGATCTGAGCACACAGTATGGCTCTGAATACCTCAGAATTCATTTGGCTGCTTCTGTCCTGTGTCACATCATCAATAAACACTAGTGACCCAGTGCCACTGGCAGCCATGCATGCCCAAGCCATCACATTGCTTCCGCCGTGTTTTACAGATGATATGGTATGCTATTGATCATGAGCTGTACCACGCCTTCGCCATACTTTTCTCTTTCCATCATTCTGGTAGAGGTTGATCTTGGTTTCATCTGTCCAAAGAATGTTCTTCCAGAACTGTTTTGTCTTTTTTAGTTTTTTTTTTTAGCAAAGTCCAGTCTAGCCTTTTTATTCTTGATGCTTATGAGTGGCTTGCACCATGCAGTGAACCCTCTGTATTTACTTTCATGCAGTCTTCTCTTTATGGTAGATTTGGATATTGATACGCCTACCTCCTGGAGAGTGTTGTTCACTTGGCTGGCTGTTGTGAAGGGGTTTCTCTTCACCATGGAGACTATTCTGCGATCATCCACCACTGTTGTCTTCCGTGGGCGCCCAGGTCTTTTTGCATTGATGAGTTCACCAGTGCTTTCTTTCTTTCTCAGGATGTACCAAACTGTAGATTTTACCACTCCTAATGTTGTAGCAATTTCTCTGATGGGTTTTTTCTGTTTTTGCAGCTTAAGGATGGCTTGTTCCCCTGCATGGAGAGCTCCTTTGACCGCATGTTTCCTTCACAGCAAAACCTTCCAAATGCAAGCATCACACCTCAAATCATCTCCAAGCCTTTTATCTGCTTAATTGAGAATGACATGACGAAGGGATTGCCCACACCTGTCCATGAAATAGCCTTGGAGTCAATTGTCCAAATACTTTTGGTTCCTTTAAAAACAGGGTGGCACATGTTAAGGAGCTGAAACTCCTAAACCATTCATCCAATTTAAATGTGGATACCCTCAAATGAAAGCTGAAAGTCTGAACTTCAACTGCATCTGAATTGTTTTGTTTAACCCCTTAACCCCCAAGGGTGGTTTGCACGTTCATGACCGGGCCAATTTTTACAATTCTGACCACTGTCCCTTTATGAGGTAATAACTCTGAAACGCTTCCATGGATCCTGGTGATTCTGACATTGTTTTCTCGTGACATATTTTGTACTTCATGTTAGTGGTAAAATTTCATTCAAGTAACTTGCTTTTATTTGTAAATAAAAAACGGAAATTTGGCGAAAATTTTTAAAATTTCGCAGTTTTCCAACTTTGAATTTTTATGCCCTTAAATCACAGAGATACGGCACACAAAAAAACTTAGTAAGTAACATTTCCCACATGTTTACTTTACATCAGCACAATTTTGGAACCAAAATTTTTTTTTGTTAGGAAGTTATAAGGGTTAAAAGTTGACCAGCGATTTCTCAGTTTTGCAACACCATTTTATTTTTATGGACCACATCACATTTGAAGCCACTTTGAAGGGTCTATATGATAGAAAATACCCAAAAGTGACACCATTCTAAAAACTGCACCCCTTAAGGTGCTCAAAACCACATTCAAGAAGTTTATTAACCCTTCAGGTGCGTCACAGGAATTTTTTGAATATTTAAAAAAGAAATGAACATTTAACTTCGCAAAAAAAATACTTCAGGTTCAATTTTTTTTATTTTACCAAGGGTAAAAGGAGAAAGTGGACTGCAAAAGTTATTGTGCAGTTTGTCTTGAGTACGCTGATACCTGATATGTGGGGGGGAACCACTGTTTCGGCGCATGGCAGAACTCAGAAGGGAAGGAGCGCCGTTTGACTTTTTCAATGCAAAATTGGCTGGAATTCAGATCGGACGCCATGTCACGTTTGGAGAGCCCCTGATGTACCTAAACAGTGGAAACCCCCCACAAGTGAAACTAGACCCCCCAAGGAACTTATCTAGATATGTGGTGAGAACGTTGAACCCCCAAGGGCTTCACAGAAGTTTATAACGTACAGCCGTATGTTTAAAAAATCATATTTATTCCAAAAAAATGATCTTTTCACCCTCAATTCTTATTTTTCCAGGGGTAACAGGTTCCTAAAAGTTATTGTGCAATTTGTCCTGAGTACGCTGATACCCCACATGTGGGGGTAAACCACTATTTGGGTGCATGGCAGAGCTCGGAAGGGAAGCAGCGCCATTTGACGTTTTTGGCTGGAATTGAGATCGGACACCATGTCGTGTTTGGAAAGCCCCTGATGTACCAAAACAGTGAAAACCCCCCCCCACAAATGACACCAATTTGGAAACTAGACCCCCCCCAAGGAAGTTATCTAGATGTGTGGTGAGCACTTTGAACCCCCCAGTGCTTCACAGAAGTTTATAACGCCCGGGCGTGAAAATAAAAAAATCGTATTTTTCCACGAACATGATCTTTTAGTCACCAATTTTTTAATTTTCCCAAGGGTACCAGGAGAAATTGGACCCCAAAAGTTGTTCAATTTGTCCTGAGTACGCTGATACCCCATATGTAGGAGAAAACTACAGTATGGGCACACGTCAGGGCTCGGAAGGGAAGTAGTCACGTTTTGGAATGCAGACTTTGATGGAATGGTCTGCGGGTGACATGTTGCTTTTGGAGAGCCCCTGATGTACCTAAATTATTGAAACTCCCCAGAAGTGACCCCATTTTGGAAACTAGACCCCCCACGGAACTTATTTAGATGTGTGGTGAGCACTTTGAACCCCCAAGTGCTTCACAGAAGTTTATAACGCCCGGGCGTGAAAATAAAAAAATCTTTTTTTTCCACAAAAATTATATTTTTGCCCCCAATTTTTTATTTTCCTAAGGGTAACGGAGAAATTGGACCCCAAAAGTTGTTTTGCAATTTGTCCTGAGTAGGCTTATACCCTACATGTGGGGGTAAAACACTGTTTGGGCGCATGGCAGAGCTTGGAAGGGAAGGAGCACCATTTGACTTTTTCAACTCAGAATTGGCTGGAATTGAGATCAGACGCCATGTTGCATTTGGAGAGCCCTTGATGTGCCCAAATAGTGGAAACCCCCCAATTATAACTCCAACCCTAACCCCAACACACCCCTAACCCTAATCTCAGCCCTAGCCCTAATGGGAAAATGGAAATAAATACATTTTCTTTTAATTTTATTATTTTTCCCTAACTAAGGGGGTGATAACGGGGGGTTTGATTTACTATTTATGGCGGGTTTTTATGTTTGGCAGTTGTCACACGCTAAAAGACGCTTTTTATGGTAAAAATTGTTTTAGCATCACCACATATTGAGAGCTATAATTTTTCCATATTTTGACCCACAGAGTCATGTGAGGTCTTATTTTTTGCGGGACGATTTGACGTCTTTATTGGTATCATTTTCGGGCATGTGACATCTTTTGATCGCTTTTTATTCCGATTTTTGGGACGCAGAATGAACAAAAACCAGCGATCATGAATTTCTTTTGGGGGGTGCGTTTACACCGTTCAGCCTGCGATAAAATTAATAAAGCGGTTTTATTCGGGTCAGTACGGTTACAGCGATGCCTCATTTATGTAGTTTTTTATGTATTGGCGCTTTTATGCAATGAAAACAATTTTATATAAAAAATAATTATTTTTGCATCGCTTTATTCTGCGAGCTATAACTTTTTTATTTTTTCACTGATGATGCTGTATGGTGGCTCGTTTTTTGCGGGACAAGATGACGTTTTCAGCGATGCCATGGATATATATGCATCTTTTTGATCGCGCGTTATTGCACTTTTTGTTCGGCGGTATGATAATAAATCATTATTTTTTGTTTCTTTTTTTATTTTTATTTTTAAGGGGTTCACTAAAGGGGTTAACTAATGGGACAGTTTTGTAGGGCGGGTCGTTACGGACGCGGCGATACCAAATATGTGTACTTTTATTGTTTTGTTTTTTGTTATTTCCAAAAAATGAATTTATTAGGGAATATATATACAGTATATATATATATTTTTTTTTTTTAATTAGCGATTTTTTTAAAAATTATTTTTACTTTTTTTTTAACTTTATTAAATGTCCCAGGGGGGACATAACTGTCATCGCTGATCTGTCACATCACAGATCACTGTGACAGATCAGCGATCTGTCACAGGCACTGCACAAGGCTTCCTCGTGCCTGCGCTTTGCAGGCACTGAGGAAGCCAGCTCCCTGCAGGCCCCCGAAGGTCCCCGTCGCCATTTTGGATTCGGGGACCTGCAGGGATGGAGCCCCCCGCAGCAGCGCAGCGCTTCACATTGCGCGGCTGTGGGGGGCTCAGGGAAGCACGGAGGGAGCCCCCTCCCTGCCGATGCTTCCCTTTAACTCCCAGTACGCCGCAATCGTGTTTGATCACGGTGTGCAAGGGGTTAACGTGTCGGGGGCGGTCCGTGACCGCCCCTGACACATTGTGCCGGGTGTCAGCTGTGATAATCAGCTGACACCCGGCCGCGATTAGCGGCGCTCACCAAGTGGGTGCTGCTGATCGCTGTGACGTACTATCCCGTCCCAGGGGATTAAGTCCCAGGGCACATGGACGGGATAGTACCTCACATGGCAGAAAGGGGTTAAAATTCATTGTGGTAATGTCTAGAACCAAAATTAGAAAAATGTTGTCTCTGTCCAAATATATATGGACCTAACTGTGTGTGTGTGTGTGTGTGTGTGTTATGTGTGTATGTGTGTGTATATATATATATATATATATATATATATATATATATATATAAAATGGCGGCACGCAGAGCGTAAATCGCGTAGATTCAGTCACCGTCCAAAGCTAGTTCACAGTTGTCCATCCCATTTCCTTTTTATACCCTTTATTTGGGCATCCTTCACCTTTTATTGTGTTTTGCATTCTTTGTTTTACAATTTTTCATTTGCTAATATTTTCATTCTACAGATCTAAGCTCTAAGTAAATAAAAATTCACAAATCCTACTGAGTCAGATCTGAAATAAGACCTGTACACTAAGCTGTCAGGAGATTATCTCCCAGATTAGTATGGGAAAGAGCCTGGCGTTCATCAGACACATAGGCATTCAGCCCACTTATTCAGTATACAGCCCATGAAGTATTACATCACATCTTGTACAGAACCAGGCAGCTAGGAATGTCAGTGTAACATTTAAAACATGGCTAAAATGTCAGACGCTTCACAGTAGACTAAAATATTTCTTGCAAAAAAAAACCAGTAATATCCACAGATGAAAATCCTAGCATTCAGTTAATGAAACTAAATGTCTTTTATTCTTCTGTATGGGGGCTTTCTGCAGAATTTTGCTGTCATACAGTGGAGATTGTTGAAACAAGAGTACCCCACATCAATGAATGCATGAATGAAACAGACCGGAAGTCCTAAAATATTACATGTCAAACTGTGTAATGTAGTGACTTTATTTAAAGGGAACCCGTCAACAGGATTGTGCTTAGTAACCTACGGACAGTGTCTGGTTGGTGCCGTTTTACTGATAACAATGATACCTTGGTTGATGAAATCTGTCTTGTGGTTGTTGTTTAATCTTTATTTTCAGTAAATGATATGCTACTGCGCAGGCGGCGCCATTTTGGTGGAGACAAAAATTGTTTTTTTTCTCTAGCAAGATGTCGCCACAGACGCCTGCCTGCTGATGGTGATTTTTTTTTTCAATATATAGAATATTCTGTATGTAAAATAGGGGGCAGATCACTGAGGGATCAGTGACCCGTCAGAAGCTATACTGGTGAATACCTAGGCAGAGCACCACATGAAGACCAACAGGCCGCCCCAGAGCACAAGCATATCATTAACTCAGAACTGAAAATAAAGATTAAACAGCAGCCACAAGATGGATTTCATCACCCAAGGTGTCATTGTATTCAGTATAACAGTACCAACCTGGCAGTGTTTGTAGGTTACTCAGCACAATCCTGCTGACAGGTTCCCTTTAATGAGGGTGTCCTGTATTTTATATTGATGGCCAATCCATATCATTGATGATAAAGCAAACCAAGCATTTCCAAAACTAGTAGGAAGGAATGGTCCATTGCGCACCCTGTATTCCATCACGTGACCCCTGACATCACGAAAGTCCTGACGGCTTTACACATACCGAACGTACTCAACGTGAGTTATCCACGCTAGTGCACTGTTGGAGCGGGAAAGCTTTGGAGCGTCTGTCACCGGCTGGGACAGCGCTCCAGAAGAATTCTATCAAGAAGTCCTCATTGTTTCTAACCGGAATTCAGTGCAATAAATTACGCTTTTTCACAGAGATGTACCTCCGAATATCATCTAAGGATTCTGCAATGAGGTCAATCTTCAGTTTTTACAGACTGTGTTAGGACTATTTTTATGCTCACTATATTATTTTATGACATAACTCTTAATTGAACTCTCCGTTTACATTCATCACTTGAGAGGGATCATCATAGCCAAAAAAAAAAAAAAGGATCCAGCTCAACGAGATAGTGAAAAAAAGTCCAATGAATGATTGTCACTTCTTTCAGCGTTTTTGCTGCGTTTTTTCACCCATTGGCTTGAATGGGTGTTGGAAAAAAAAAACACTGCAAAAACGCAGGTAGCATTACTTGCTGCTTTTTTCTGCAGGAAGGTCATGGCCAGCAGGAAGTGACCTCACAGCCAAGAGCTTGGGATGTGGTTAGTGAGGTGTCCATAGTGACAGTGAGCTATTGTGAGGTAGTGTCAGGTAGTAGTCAGGTGTTAAGAGCTATTGTGTGGTAGTGTCTGGTAGTAGTCAGGTGTTAAGAGCTATTAAGAAGTAGTGTCTGGTAGTAGTGAGGTGTTAAGAGCTATTGTGAGGTAGTGTCAGGTAGTAGTCAGGTGTTAAGAGCTATTGTGTGGTAGTTTCAGGTAGTAGTCATCTGTTAAGAGCTATTGTGTGGTAGTGTCTGGTAGTAGTGAGGTGTTAAGAGCTATTAAGAAGTAGTGTCTGGTAGTAGTGAGGTGTTAAGAGCTATTGTGAGGTAGTGTCAGGTAGTAGTCAGGTGTTAAGAGCTATTAAGAAGTAGTGTCTGGTAGTAGTGAGGTGTTAAGAGCTATTGTGAGGTAGTGTCAGGTAGTAGTCAGGTGTTAAGAGCTATTAAGAAGTAGTGTCTGGTAATAGTGAGGTGTTAAGAGCTATTGTGAGGTAGTGTCAGGTAGTAGTCAGGTGTTAAGAGCTATTAAGAAGTCGTGTCTGGTAGTAGTGAGGTGTTAAGAGCTATTGTGAGATAGTGTCAGGTAGTAGTCAGGTGTTAAGAGCTATTAAGTAGTGTCTGGTAGTAGTGAGGTGTTAAGAGCTATTGTGAGGTAGTGTCAGGTAGTAGTCAGGTGTTAAGAGCTATTAAGAAGTAGTGTCTGGTAGTAGTGAGGTGTTAAGAGCTATTGTGAGGTAGTGTCAGGTAGTAGTCAGGTGTTAAGAGCTATTGTGTGGTAGTGTCTGGAGTTTCAGGTAGTAGTCAGCTGTTAAGAGCTATTGTGTGGTAGTCTGGTAGTAGTGAGGTGTTAAGAGCTATTGTGAGATAGTGTCAGGTAGTAGTCAGGTGTTAAGAGCTATTGTGAGGTAGTGTCAGGTAGTAGTCAGGTGTTAAGAGCTATTGTGTGGTAGTGTCTGGAGTTTCAGGTAGTAGTCAGCTGTTAAGAGCTATTGTGTGGTAGTCTGGTAGTAGTGAGGTGTTAAGAGCTATTGTGAGATAGTGTCAGGTAGTAGTCAGGTGTTAAGAACTATTGTGAGGTAGTGTCAGGTAGTAGTCAGGTGTTAAGAGCTATTGTGTGGTAGTGTCTGGAGTTTCAGGTAGTAGTCAGCTGTTAAGAGCTATTGTGTGGTAGTGTCTGGTAGTAGTGAGGTGTTAAGAGCTATTGTGAGATAGTGTTGTGAGATAGTGTCTGGAGTTTCAGGTAGTAGTCAGGTGTTAAGAGCTATTGTGTGGTAGTGTCTGGAGTTTCAGGTAGTAGTCAGCTGTTAAGAGCTATTGTGAGGTAGTGTCAGGTAGTAGTGAGCTGTTAAGAGCTATTGTGAGATAGTGTCAGGTAGTAGTCAGGTGTTAAGAGCTATTGTGAGGTAGTGTCAGGTAGTAGTCAGGTGTTAAGAGCTATTGTGAGGTAGTGTCAGGTTGTAGTCAGGTATTAAGAGCTATTGTGAGGTAGTGTCAGGTAGTAGCCATGTCTTGGTATAGGAGGATGAGCATTAATGTTATGGGTGGTTCTACAGGAAGCAGTTATTTTTTTTTCTCTGGCGGCACTCAACTTTATTAGTACCCACAAAGAGACACAAAAACGCATGAAAAAAACGCACCAAAACCTGCATTTTTGACACAGCTTCTTTGCTGCCAAGAAATCAGGTTTTTCTGCAGAAAAAAAAATGCAGCAAAAGCGCCTCTGTCACCAGAGATAACATTATTAGCCTGCAGATATGTGGTTACAGGTTAATAGTGTTATTATACTGTCCGGCGACTGCACGCAGCTGAAAGCAGCCGGGAGAAAATAAACTTTATTCTCCCAGGCAGCATTCGGCTTCAGTCATGGGGTCGGGGGTGGCGCTGGTTCAGTCACCACTCTGAGAATACAGAGCGGAAGCTGTAACCGCGCCCCTGGCCCTGACTGACAGCTGAACCCCAATGCAAAGGGAGTGTCAGTGTAAATTAATGATTCTGGTATGAGAGAAACCCTTTACATGGATTGTCTGGGTTTGGGACAAAAGTCTGCAGTTATTCTATGTGTTTGGGCAGTCACATGAGCACATGTATGTGATGTGACTGAAGACAAAGCAGACGGATGAACTCTGAATCGTACATGACTATACTTTCTACTCAGATTCAACTAAATATGGCAAGGTTGATTGGATGACACTTCACAGTACAGATGGCTAATGACCCAAAACTTACTGAAAAAAAAAAAATCCAGGAGTTTTTTTTTTTAGAACTCTTTTTATTGAATTTTCAGTATCAAACACAAAACATATTAGGCTACTTTCACACTAGCGTTTCCTGGAGCTGCGGAGGGATGGGCATGGTAGTAGTGAGGTGTTAAGAGCTATTAAGAAGTAGTGTAAGGTAGTAGTCAGGTGTTAACAGCACAAAGGCTGTGTTTAAGTTTTTTGGTGATGTGGTTTGAGGATTGCAATAAACCAGGCGGATTTTAAACAAACAGTTCCTGTGTCTACCTCTTTAAGAAGCTGAGTAAGTCGACCTACCACACCCTTTTAAGGAAACTATGGCCATCATAAAGGGGTCCCCCCCGGTGGGGATCCTTCTGTTTATGATAGAGTTCCTGTTAAGTGAGAGCAGAATTGGCCAGATTATGTACCGTACAGCATGGATACCAATGTATTTAGATGGGAACCTGCATTTCCCCTCACTGACTGAGCTCATGTCAGAAAAGAGTTGGCTGCCAGTGAAATTGTCTGTGGAGTATGGACTAAGTTAGTGCTGTATAAACAGAAAAATAGATAGTACCGCCTGTGAGGAAGAAGACTACAGTACTGGCACACTTTTTCTATCACCATTGGCCCCCAGCTTCTTTCTCCTAAATGAATTGTCATCAGAGGGGCGGTGATGGAAGCAAAAGTAGCGGCAGTAGCGCCATTCCACAGGTTCTATTAACGCCCTGAAACAAATCACCATCAGGAGTTGCCAATGATATCACTTACCCTGCTTCTATCACTGCCCCCTGGTGAGGCCCTCTTTCAGAGAAACCATCTATGGCCTGGTAGGGACAGAAGCAGAGTGCCAGTGCTGTGCTCACCTCTCCCCCAGCTTCTGCTGGTGCTATTGATTCTAGATATCATTAGAGGGTGGCAATGAAAGAAGCTGTTGTAAGTAACTGCATGGCCATTCTTCTGATGGCGTCTCCCCTGAAATGAAACGTTGCAGCAAGTGAAGTTAAAATGGAACATATAGCGATTAGCTGTATAAGGAGAATAGTAAGATGTTTTAAAATAAAGCAAATTCCACAAGTGGTTAGAGATACTGTATATATATATTTATGAATAACATTATAGGTTTTGCACAACTCCTTTAATATTGGTAAAGTGTAACTGACTACAATTTAGTTATCATTTTATTAATATAGCACCAACTTATTCCACAGCACTTTACCATTGAGAGGATACATATGCAAATAATAGCAGGCATTACAGAGTAATACCTTTCATCAAATCAACAAAGAGGAGCACGGCCCTCGCCCACAAGAGCTTACAATCTGTAAGGAAGTGCATGAAATGTAGACTGCAGTAAGAACTAATCATCCATCACCCAGAATACTTTTCCTACCTTCCTATGGACTAAGTCTCCTGGGGCTTTTGAAAAATTGAACTCGACAGCCACAGTTAACCATGTAATTCCTGAAAGACATTCTAAAGGAAGTTATAGTAAGGGGAATATTCAGGTCTGTGATAGGTCACCTTGTATTTTTATCCTCAATGCTAGCGTGTGCTTTATATATTATAAGCTGGCCATTTGTACATATGTTATTCGGTATGTTTATGGTGCTGGCTGTAATGTCACAACCACTATACTGAATTCATCTGATGACTGCATAGCTGTGGATGGGTTGCCGTAGGCCCTGCAAGGAGGAATTTAGGATGTGAGTCAGGAGGTTTAGATGAGGTAAGGTTATGGGGGGCTGGTATGTGGAGTGATTGCAGTCGTGGAATAAAGGTTGTACCACGGAAAGATGCTAGGTGTAGAAAATGCTTACAACTCCGCGCTGTGCTGTGACTTGGCACCTAGTTGGCAAAGTCATATCCTGTCAAAGGAGCTGGTAATTAGTCATTTGGCACGGTCTTGTGAGAGTCTGCAAATTAGGATCACTTAACATTCTTGGGTGTCATTACTACAACTGCAGGGAAGACTCCAGAACCTTTCCTTATAGGAACACTTAAATCAAGCGGAGAAAATGAAGTCCTACTTAGC
The DNA here is from genome assembly GCF_039654945.1 of Dendrobates tinctorius. Taxonomy (NCBI): domain Eukaryota; kingdom Metazoa; phylum Chordata; class Amphibia; order Anura; family Dendrobatidae; genus Dendrobates; species Dendrobates tinctorius. The sequence goes on from NW_027361930.1 coordinate 916,819, forward strand.
AATACCAGGCCACAATACCACTATACCATAGGATGTGATAACAGGCGGAGGCGGCCTAGGTGCAAAATACCGATGGACACCAATAGATTAGGCTTGTCTAAGGGGACAGTCACACAGATACGTGATTCTTATTTCTGTGAATTGCTTTTCATTTTAGTGTAGGGACTTGCAAGACAACGAGGACCATTCATACTGGTTGTGAGCCTATGTATTTTGGGGCAAAACCTAAACTAATTCCTCATGTATTTTTTCATGTTTGTGAGATGCAGCCAGGCCCCACAGTAGTGGGAGAGTACGGTGTCTGCCCTTGTAGGGTGCACTTATAGAGCGCTGGGCACCCTGCCTGATTGATATGCTGTAAGCCGGCATGGTGCACTACATGTATCTATGTGACTGGGACCTTATACAAGTGTTATCTGTTTGCATCCATAATGCTAGACTACCACCCTCGTCGTGGATGATGTGTGAGGAGAGCCGCTAATACACAGCCCAGTAACATGCGCTGCCTGGCAGAGAATGGCGTGGAGCCGTAGTATAAAATAAAAATAATTTATTTTGTAGAGTAAAAACATAACTAAGGCTACTTTCACACTTGCGTTTTTTTGGCGCTGCGCACCGTGCGCAGTGCAAACGCACATAAACGCATTGTGCGGTTTTGCACACGTTTTTTTGCGCTGATGTGCACATTGCCATGCGCATGTCAGCGCACCCATAGACTATAATGCGCACCCATAGACTATAATGGGTGGTTGGGTGAAAAAAACACGCATTGCGTGCGCATGCGTTTTTTTGGGACAAGTCGGACTCACAAAAAATTCAACAGTGCATTTTGTGCACCCGAGCGCACACTACAAAAAACCGCATGCGCATACAAACGCGTACAAACGCATGTGTATGCGCACCCATGTAAAGAATAGGAAAAAAAACGCATGCTTTTTTTTGCGCAAAAAACGCAAGTGTGAAACCAGCCTAAGTTTGCATCAAAATGCGGTATTAGGTTTTTAATCTACAAATAAATCCTTTTTATTTTATACTATGGCTCCAGGCCATCCCTTTGCAGACAGCGCCCAGCATTGAGATTTTCCCTAGTGGCTCTCTTCGTTGCGGATTCCATTGGCAGTGGAGGATCACAGCCCCACGGAGCAGCAGCCAGCACTCGTTGGGAGGTGCAATTATCTTAGCCACGTATACCTCTAGAGTTGTGCCTACTTTTTTGCCCAAGTATTTAAGGTTAGTACCACTAATTGCCCCCTTGTTTGACCCAGTCCTAGATGATATTGTACAAGAAAGCCTTTTTCAGATGGATGATAAGTGTGTGAGTGCTTGTTCATCAGTATTTTGCACCTCTACTGCCTCCACGGTGATATTTTTTGAGTTTATCTTTTTCCGTGAATTGCTGAACATATTCCATATCCCTGTGTTAAAAATAATGATGGAGAAAAATGGATACAGTTTGTTTTTGAATGGAGACTACGAGGAAAGAAAAATATCCAGGATAATAGTGAAAAGTTCTGGACTCGTATTCGATCATGATACTAGTGCACGTTTCTGCACAGATGACTTGACCTTGATGAGACAAACATTAATGGTTTCCAGCATATTTGTCCAATACACATCCATTTCCATGAGTCTTAATGGCAAAAAATCAGTGTAAGTAATAATTAATTGGGCACTGCCATCTGTTACTGAGCAGTGCGTAGTTTGTCATATTCACTTTTACTTGCCCGTTATCTGTTGTGCACGTGCTTACTGATCCACATCTCTGGCCTTCAGAGGTCTCGTTAACTTTGTAGGCATCACTTCATCACTTAATACTTGGAAGCGGTTGTTATATCATCCGAAAATAATGCGGCTGTCTGAAGTACACTAGAGCTGTCACTTCACGTTAAGTATTGGCTGGTAATTCTTATTTTTCCATCACGGTATCCTTTGTCTTTTTATCTTTCATTGCTTTTTCAAAATGTACCGTATTTGAAAAAACTACAATTACCGTGGCAGTAAGGCGAAGAGAATTGCGGCACCTGCTTATCGACATATATTCAAGTACAAATATGATGCTAGGTTACATTTAAGGTTGCTATTCTGGATTCTCCGATACTGGTCTACTGGACACCAAAACAGTGACTATTTATTTTCATTGGAGGTTGCCAACTAGTCCAGTCCCTTTAGTTAGGCCAGTTTCATGCAGCACACAGATGACATCCCTTTTTTTTTTTCCTCCTCACAGCTTTTGTACAAATTGTTATATTGATTCACAAGATGGTTCAAAGTAGGACGTATTTCTTTTTTTTTTTGTGAAAAAAGTGAAAAGGCACAATGATTGTAATTTGTGATTGGTCCATGATCTATCTGTGAAAATAATGGATAGCATATGTACCAAAAGCTTATGTGCGGAAGAGCCCTTAGTATGTGTTATTACAGTGTTCATTGGGCAGTAAAAAATGTTATGGCAATATGATTCTCATATTGCCATAACATTAGTACATCAGTACAATTACAAAAGAAACAACTTTATAATTATTTAATTTCTATTTTTTTTTTTTTACATTTAACATATATTTAAATAAGTTGCCTACTTTGGACATTTTACGCACGCAAATACCAAATATGTTGATTTTTAAAAAAATATTTTATTTACCCGAAGGCAAGTTTAAATTCTAAATCCCCTATCTATTTAGTGCCATATTCTAAGCTATTTTGTAATATACTTGCTTTAACCCCTTCACGACGTGCGCCGTACATGTACAGCGCATGTCGTGTCCCTCCCTTTGATGTGGGCTCTGTCGCTGAGCCCACATCTTTCCCGGCACATGTCAGCTGTCTTGAACAGCTGACATGTGCCCCTAACGGCAAATCCACCCGCAGCTGTTAACCTGTTAAATGCCGCTGTCAATCTCTGACAGTGGTATTTAATGTAATCGCGCCGGAAGCGCGTCACTAATCCGCCCATCGGCGCCCGTGTCACATGATCGTGGGTCGTCGATGGACTGGTATGACACCCAGGGGTCTGCAGGAGAACCCTGTAGTTGTCATTGCCAGATTGCTATGAGTGCCACCCAGCGGTCAATGCTCATAGCAAGTGAGCATTTCTGCTACAGACAAGTGATCTGATCATCGCCGCTGTGTAGCAGAGCCAATCAGACAACTGCAGCTTATAGTCTCCCATGGAGACTATTGAAGCAAGTGAAAGGTAAAAAAATATATATATTTTTAAAAATAATAAAAAGATATAAAAGTTGAAATCACCCCCCATTCAAAATAAAATTAAAATAAAAAAAAAACAATAAAAATACACATTTGGTATCGCTGCATTTAGAACCACCCAATCAATATATAAAAAGAATTAAGCTAATCAGTAAAGACATATCGGGGAAAAAACATTTTTTGGTCACCGTAACATTGCATTAAAATGCAATAACAGGCGATCAAAAGATTGCATCTGCACCAAAATGGTATTGGTAAAAACATCAGCTTGGCCCGCCAAAAATAAGCCCTCACCCAGCCCCAGATCCTGAAAAATGGATACGCTACGGGTCTCGTAAAATGACGCAGTTTTTTATTTTTTTAACAAACGTTGGATTTTTTTTGGATGCAGGTAAGTTTTAGCATTTAAAGAACATGGATAAAAAATCCAAAAAGCAAGTGTGGAATTTCACTTTTTTGCAATTTCATCGCACTTGGAATATTTTTTCCCATTTTTGAGTACCTGACATGGTAAAACCAATGATGTCGTTCTTAAGTACAAATTCTCCTGCAAAAAACAAGCCCTCGCATGGCCATATTGATTCAAAAATTAAAAAGTTATGACTCTGGGAAGCAGGGGAGCAAAAAGCAAACGCAAAAACAAAAAAGGGCTGCGGCGTGAAGGAGTTAAAAATGACCTTTCCTTCCCTAACTAAACTCTAACTGCCTTTGTATTTTTGTTTCCTACTTCATTTTTGATGACTCTTTGTTTGAGAATCTCAGTGCATGCTGGTATACGCCAACTAAGTGTCATTAGCGGTCAGAGATTGTGGCCACTGCCACAGTCACCTGCCCCCACCCTGAAACAAAGCGTCATCTGTGACATTTGTTTCACTGGCTGTGCTAGTCCATGCTCTGTCACTGTGTGATCTGCACAATGACAGCTCGCTCTCTGTTGTTGGCCCAGATCAGCAGTAACGAGCTGGCAACAGAGCACTGTCATTGTGCACACCGCACAGTGCACATCACTGAGGTTCTAACCCTGTCCCTGCAATGAGCGTCACTGATGACGCTTTGTTTTAGGGAGGGGGCAGGTGCTGCGACAGTGATTGTAGCCTCTGCCTCCTGATGACTATTCGTTTGAGTATCCCAGCATGCACTATAGAAAAATGTAGAAGCAGTTAGATATTGTAGAGAATTTTTAATGCAAGTATATTACAAAATAGTTTAGATTATGGCACTAAATAGACAGGGATTTAGAATGAAACTTACTTTGCCTTCGGACCACCCCTTTAATGTATGAATGAAGAAAAGTGGTGATTTGAACTTTTATATATTTTTATTGTATATAAAATATGTACTTTTTTAATTTTTACTTGAGTTTTTAGTCAACGATAACTACATACTGCAGCATTGCAGAACATAGTGGAGATGGTGTTTTGCTAGGAAGTCCAGCCACAGGGGGAAGTCCTAGGAGAACGTTTTGGGGGCATGCTGCGATTAGAGACCTCAATTTTTGGCTGCCTGATGTTCCCTCTGCTTGCAGCTGATTCGCACAATATGAAGTTAATCGTGAATCTATTAAAAACCTGGTTTCAGCTTAGTTTAAAGCTCGGCTTCATTAGCCACAACACCATTGACCTTTTTAGTAGCAGGACTTACTCCAGTGTTACTTGCTAAGTGGCTGACATTTTGAATGGTTCTTTTTATGTTTCAGCTGCTCAATAAATGAATACAGTATATATCTGGTTCTTCCAGTCTCTTTATGTCAAAATATAACTACCCTTATTTCTCCATTAAAAATGTTCTGGCTCACAAAGCAGAAGTATTTTATCTGGTTTTATTTTTTATAGAACACATGACAGGGTAAAACACATACCAGAAAGGCAGGGACGCTGCACACCACACTCCACCAACCCCAACGCGCATTTCGGAATAGATTCCTTCCTATATGGCCCTTAAAAACCTGCATATCTATATACGTGACTGCCAGCTTTGGATTTTTCTTTTTTATTTACTTGCTGACAGTCTATATTTTGTCTTCTGTGGCCATATTGCAGTCATCTTTTCACTCACATTACTAGATTTCTGTCATTAATTTGACATTACTCTTTTTTGGGGGACACTGTACACTATCCCTCCACTGTGTTTTCATGTGTCACTGTTTTTAGGCTACATTTATATGCTACCTGGTTTTCAGTAAAGTTTTGTGATTTTTTTTTTTTATACCGCAATACACTTTGGACTTCTTGCATTGTTTGTTCTTTTGGTTTATATGTAATTTTTGTACCCTTAACTCAAAAGTGGTGTCACACAAAATAGTTAATAAATAACATTTCACGCATGTCAACTTTACATATTTGGAAGCATAATTTGTTTTGTTAGGACGTTGTAAGGGTTAACATAATATCATAGGAGAGAGAAATAAATGGGAAACCGGACTTTTTTTTTTCGATCGCCGTTATTCGGTGAATAACGGCGACCGCAACACCTGGCGACTATAAAAACTGACTCGAATCAAGTTCTCCGCGGTCTCGACTACTCCCTGGTAGCCGAGACCCCGGAGATTTTACGACGCTGGGGAGGGGGGGCACTCTACACTTGTTTCTTAGCGCCGTTAAAAGGCTCATCGGCGGTCATTAAGGGGTTAATCTAAAAGAAAAATGTTGGATTATTTGAAAGAGGATATGTACGGCATATACGCAGCCAATTTTCCTTCTGGAATTTCTTAATGTTTTTCTGAAAAGCCACAACGTCTGCAACACCATTAAGCAAGAGGCATCACTAACCAAACAACACCATGAAGACCAATGAGATCTCCAAAAAAGTCAGGGACAAAGTTGTTGAGATATACAAGTCAGGGTTGGGTTATAAAAAAAAAAAAAAACCCTATCCAATCAGTTATCAACAAATGGAAAAAACATGGTACCACAACAAACCTAACCTTGCATGAGAGGGACGTCCACCAAACCTATCAGCCCAGGCTAGGATGGCATTAATCAGAGAGGCAACATAGATACCAAAGGTAACTCTGAAGGAGCTGCAGAGTTCCCAAGCAGAGACTGGAGTATCTGTCCATACTACCACAATAAGGCCGGGATCACACATGCGAGAACCACGGCCGAGTCTTGCATTTTAATACCCGGCACTGCCGCCGGTACTCGGGAGCGGAGCGTTCAGCTGCATGTACTGCTATGCGGCCGCACGCTCCGCTCCTGAGTGCCGGCGGCAGTGCTGGGTATTAACCCCTTGGTGACGGAGCCAAATTTTTGAAATCTGGCCTGTGTCACTTTATGTGGTAATAACTCTGGAACGCTTCAACAAATCCCAGTGATTTTGAGATTGTTTTTTTGTGACACATTGTACTTCATGATAACGGTAAATTTAGGTCAATATGTTTTGTTTTTATTTATAAAAAATCAGGGCTGTGGAGTCGGTAAGCCAAACCTGCGACTCCGACTCCTCAATTTCCCTTACACCGACTCCGACTCCACGACTCCGACTCCCACACATATTGCTTATATTTAAGTGAAAAATTTATTGTAGTACAATGTGAACCTCAGACATTTAATCATTTTTATGATCCCATAATCAAGATATTTAGATAGAACAGAATATATATTGGTGTACTACCCGGTTTTCATTCTTTTTGGTACAGATACGATATGGATAGACAGATATGGATAAATGGATAGAGCAGATTTCTAATCTGCTTTTGCTATTGAAAACATTATCTATGAGCTCAAAAACCTGTCAGGTGATGCGGTTTTTTAAATAGATGATCAGCTTTTGCAGCTGAAAAACGTATCCTCAAAAAACACAGCAAAAACGCTGTGTGTGAATGTAGCCTTAGATCAGGAATAGAACAGCCATTTATAGGACATTTCATAACTTTCCCAAATTCCTATGAAAAAATATTCAGCACATCCTGCATTGAATTACTGTACCCAATTTATTATATATTTTAGGAGTCGGAGTCGGTCCATTTTATACCGACTCCAACTCCGACTCCACCAAAATGAGCACCGACTCCGACTCCACGACTCCGACTCCGACTCCACAGCCCTGTAAAAAATATCAGAAATTTGAGAAAAATGTAAAAAAATTAGCAATTTTCAAACTTTGAATGCTTATCCCTTTAATCCAGATAGTCATACCATAATAAAACATTCATAAATAACATTTTCCACATGCCTGCTTTACATCAGCACTATTTGTAAAATGTTCTTTTATTTTGTTAGCATTTTAGGAGGTTTAAAAATGTAGCAGTAATTTTTCATTTTATCAAGGAAATTTACAAAAAAAATTTTTTTTTAGGGACCTATCCAAGTTTGAAGTGACTTTGGGGGTCCTATGTATTGGAAAACCCCCAAAAGTTATACCATTTTAAAAACAGCACCCCCTGACATATTGAAAACTGCTGTCAGGTAGTTTATTAACCCTTCAGGTCATTTTCAGGAATTAATGCAAAGTGGCATGACAGAATTGAAAAAGTGTATATTTACCACCTAAATGCCGCTAACTTCTGAACAGGTTACAACAGCCGTCAGGCTCTAAGGCCGCTAATGGTCGTGAATTGCCAAGGCAAACATCAGGACCACACAATCATGATCTCAGGGTGCCGATGGGGATAAAGAGGAAGCCCCCACACTCTGTTAACCATTTATATGATGTTGTCACTATTAACAGCAGCATCTAAGGGGTTAAAATGATTTGGACGGTGCAAACACTGATCATGGCTGATGCAACCTCATGCTCTGTGGCCTCCCCTCAAACACTCTCGCACCCCTCCAATCTATTCTAAACTCTGCTGCCCGACTAATCCACCTGTCCCCCCGCTATTCCCCAGCTTCTCCCCTCTGTCAATCCCTTCACTGGCTCCCAATTGCCCAGAGACTCCATTACAAAACCCTAACCATGACATACAAAGCAATCCACAACCTGTCTCCTCCATACATCTGTGACCTCGTCTCCCGATACTTTCCTGCACGCAACCTCCGATCCTCACAAGATCTCCTTCTTTACTCCCCTCTTATCTCCTCTTCCCACAATCGCATACAAGATTTCTCTCGCGCATCACCCCTACTCTGGAACTCTCTACCACAACATATCAGACTCTCACCTACCATCGAAACCTTCAAAAAGAGCCTGAAGACCCACCTCTTCCGACAAGCCTATAACCTGCAGTAACCACCGATCGACCAAACCGCTGCACGACCAGCTCTACCCTCGCCTACTGTATTCTCACCCATCCCTTGTAGATTGTGAGCCCTCGCGGGCAGGGTCCTCTCTCCTCCTGTACCAGTTATGACTTGTATTGTTTAAGATTATTGTACTTGTTTTTATGTATACCCCTCCTCACATGTAAAGCGCCATGGAATAAATGGCGCTATAACAATAAATAATAATAATAATAATAATGCAGCAATTTGTCAGCTATAGTGTACAGCCGACAGCTGCTGGATTGTCACCTGTATGGGGATGCTATTCTCTTATATCTCACATCAGTTAAAAGACGTATTGGCGGTCATTAAGGGGTTAAGATGCGAGACACGGACGTATTTCTCGCATGTGTGAACCCGGCCTAAGCCGTACCCTCCATATAGATGGCCTTTATGGAAGAGTGGGCAGTAAATAAGCCTTTACTTACACACAAAATATGTAAGGCTTGTTATGAGTTTGCCAGAAAACAAGTGGTATACTCTCTAAATGTATGGAGGAAGGTGCTGTGGTCAGATGAGACCAAAATTGAACTTTTTGACCAGCAAGGTAAACACTGTGCCTGGTGCCAAACCAACACAGCTCATCACTCCAAGAACAACATCCTCACAGTGAAACATGGCGGTGGCAGCATCATGCTGTTGGGATGTTTTTAGGCAGCAGGGACAGAGAAAATGGTCTGACTCTAGGGGAAGATGGATGGTGCGAAATACAGGGATATTATTGAACAAAACCTGTTTCAGACCATCAGTAATTTGAGACTGGGACGGAGGCTCAGCTTCCAACAAGACAATGACCCAAAGCATACAGCTAAAGAAACACTCGAGTGGTTTAAGGGGAAAAGTGTAAGTGTTTTGGAGTGGCCTAGTCAAAGCCCAGACCTTAATCCAATTGAGAATCTGTGGTCAGACTTGGAGATTGCTGTTCACCAGAGGAAACCATCTAACTTGAAGGAGCTGGAGCAGTTTTGCTTGGAAAGCTGAGAGACTTATGCAAAGCAGCTTGCAGCTGTAATTGCCGCAAAAGGAAACTCTACAAAGTACTGACTTTAGAGGGGTGAATAGTTATGCACACTGAATTTTCAGTTATTTTGTCCTATTTGTTGTTTGCTTCACAATCAAAAGGAAACCAAATGTTCACAGTTGTAGGCAAGTTATTTACACGAACTGATGCAAACCATCAAAAGAAAAACCTCTAAAATTTCAGGTTGTGATGTAGGAAAACATGAAAAATGTGAGGGATAGTTTCGCAAGCCACTGTTTTAAACATTACAATATTGAGCACAGCCTTACTTTTGTTATGAATATAGATTGTAAGCCATGTGATGAGCTATACATCACGGCTTCATGAGTGACTGGGCAAGCTAACATCTACCTTTTTACAATAATTTAGAGCCCCCGCTGTGTCAGTACCTCTTTGCCATTAGTCATTTAGAAATATAGGACGTTGCTTTAGTTAATGGAAATCTGTCACCCATTTTTAGTGATATCATGTAAAGATATCACCCAATTGTGCGTCCCATAAGGATTCTATTAGGACTTTTGATTCCCCCTGACTCCGCACCTTTGATGCATAAATACCTTTTTTTTTTATCTTGGTGGAGATGTATGGAAATCGCCGCGGTCCGGTCCGATGGGCGGGGCTTATTCGCCTTCTTTCCCCCCCCCCTCTCCTCGGCTTGCTGAGCGTAATATTCATCTGTGAATATCACAGATGCTGTAGTTTTCTGCGCTTGCGCATTGAAAAGGCCTCCGGCGCTTGCGCAGTATGCGTTGCCCAACTGTGGGCAAAGCATATAATCGGTACTGCGCATGTGCCAGTATTTTTCAGCGCGGTCTATGCCCCGGAAGTGTGTCCTGCATGTGAAGACTTCCGGGGCATAGACCGCGCTGAAAAGTACTGGCGCATGCGCAGTACCGATTATATGCTTTTCCCACAATTGGGCAAAGCATACTGTGCAAGCGCCGGAGGCCCTTTCAATGCGCATGCGCGGAAAACTACGGCATCTGTGATATTCACAGATGAAGATTACGTTCAGCAAGCCGAGGGGGGGAGAAGGTGAATAAGCCACGCCCATCAGACAGGACTACAGCGATTTCCATACATCTCCACCAAGATAAAAAAAGGTATTTATGCATCAAAGGTGCGGGTCGGGGGGAATCAAAAGTCCAAATAGAATCCTTATTGGACGCACAATTGGGTGATATCTTGACATGATATCACTAAAAATGGGTGACCGATTCCCTTTAAGTACATTTTCTTCCCTCATATACCAAATGTAACAATAATGGCTTAAAGGGGTTATGTAATCTCTGGACATTCTCTTAAATCTGAAAGTCATGTTCTGGGACTCCTAGCAATAGGTTGATTTGCTCGAGAGAAGATTCTGTCGGTTTTATATCACCGTATTAATCAAATTGCAACCATTTAGATGTGACTTTGCGCCTTGTGAAATTGCTTTTAAATATGGCCTTGTCTAATCTAGTTATTTCTTGTATGTTTTCAGGGTTGAGCGATCCACTGATCAAGTCATCAAGCCAGTGAATGTGGATGCTTTGTCAAAATGGGTCGGTAAAATACCTCCAGATGTTTTAAGAGATATGCCAATGATTGCACCAATGTTGGCCAAACTAGGCTATGATCCGTATGCCAACCCTCCCAATTATGGAAAGCCAGATCAGAAGGTTATTGATAATACAAGACGGGTAAGTGATCAAATAGAATCTGAACTTATTTTAGTATTGCAGTTTTTTAGGGCCAACACTTAAGCGTTTTGTAAAAATTCTAAAATTGACTTGGGTGCCGAAGTTATTCTCTATGTACTACAACCAGTGCCCATAGAGTCAGTTTACCCCTGACAGTATTACTTTCCATGTAACACACTTATAGGAAGTAAATCTCCTACAAGACAATACTGTAAATGTCTGCCTGAAGCAGTGTTTGCTGCGCTGACATGCACATGACAGTGCGACAAACACCCGGTGTTCAAGGGGGCGAACCCAAACAGTAACACGGACTTCCTGGTGAAGTCTGTTCAGTGCCCGAAGAGTATGTATTTGGGTTGGACACCATAATTTACTATTTGGCTTCGTCCATTTCTAATAACAAGGTTACATGATAGAACAAAGGAACAAACAGCATTTCTTATTGCTCATTAATACTGTCTGACAAAGTAAACCTTGCCCTTAACATGCCATGGGTCTAATATCTTAACCGAAACCATATGACACCCATGTCAGGCACCAAATATCTCATACTTCATCTAATGGTTGATACAGATGTTCTTAGCTAGGATTCTTCAATACAATGAAGGGTAGTATTACTTCTCCGGTATGCAGTGATATTCTAGCGTGTTTCTTGCTTCCAACTGTATGGCAAAACTTAGGACCTCTCTTCATCATGAAGTTACTCATAGACAAACTGAAGTCTCCCCCGAAAGTGATTTCCTGAAAGGTGTGAAAAACTTTGACCAGCCTACTAGATGCCCTGGCTAACAACCATTAAATACCTTGCAATGAAATGAAACCCCGAAACGCTGCATAGGTGTGCAGATGACCTGTTCCTCCTTGCAGTGTCCCAACTTAAGAGATTTTCTCCTGTGGATCTACAATAATTTCCATATAACGTAACAGTATAAACCCGAAGAGAAGTATGTTCTGTACATAGCCTTTCTGGATTGTAATTTTTTTTCACTTTATTGGATAAACATATTTCTATTTGAAGAATACATTTGTTGGGCGTTTCAAATTATATGAAACCCTGATTACCAGGTATACCTTATTACCCAAAAGGACTATGCAGCCTTGTGTGACCAATCTAGTGGAAAGCCTGCCCAGATAAGAAGAGGCTGTTCTAACAGCAAAGGAAGTTTACTCTGAATTAGCGCCCATGGTTTTGGCATGAGATGCTCATCGAGCACATAAAGAGGTGATGTCCACATGATTTGGCTGTAATTATAGGATGCATTTCCTCGTTAAATGCAAGGCGGGGGCACGGCTCTGTATGAGCAATCCTTTTCTAAACGTGAAAAATCCTTTTCTGCATCCTAATTGTTTTACAAATAGATTACCACCGTTACCGTGGCCAAAAAATATACTAATTAGCTGAAAGGCTTGATATTGTGGCAAACACTTGAGCAACGTCCGCTCTCCATAACAACAATTTTGCTACATCTGCTAAAGTGGAGTTGTCTTGCTTCCTTGCTTTGTGACAGCATGCCTCCAGAGCGATTGAAGTTTCCTCTCCCGTATATTTATGGTACAAGTTCTTATCCAGTGCCTCTCATGCTTTGAAGTGAGGAGCTTGCGCGTCTGTCAAGCTAATTAGAACGAACCTTGAGACTTGTGCGTTTGAAGTGCTGGTAAATATGCCTTGTTAATTCACCTCCCCTCCCTGTAGTAGCTTGGTGTTGTATCAAGAGTTGGGAGTTTCATTGAAACGCATCTGTTTCCAGCTATTTTCGCTTCAGTTTAGCGCATAAAGTGCGGCGGCATGTAACACTTAACAGAGAAGGGACCGAAAGTGCTCATGATAACAATCCAGGTAGAAAGTATACAGTTTAATGTTGTGTTTTAGTAGATTTTTTCCAAAACTCTACAGGTAATCATTTCGGAGTACACTATTCTGTTGAATCTACTCCCTCGCTGGAAATACACGCTATGTGATACATTTGTTCATACGTAGTGAAAGTGCTGCTTATTTTTAGTCTGGATTTGTAGGTGCAAAAACTGCAGCATATTACAGCAGCAGCAACAAGGTGGATGAGATTTTAAGAAATCTCCTTCACACACTGTATAGTGCATGTAAATCAATATGTGTTTTGGATTTTAAATCCACTGCATTATTATTACAAAGATCCATAAATTTGCAGAAAAAATTCTAACTAGTGTGAGAATGGATTTTAAAACTGATAAAGAAGCGCTACCTTTTAAAGGGAACCTGTCAGCAGGATTGTGCTCAGTAACCTACACATAGTGCCATGTCGGCGCTGTTATACTGATTAAAATGATGCCCTCTTGTGGTTGTTGTTTAATCTTTATTTTCAGTTTTGAGTTAAAGGGAAAAACGAGTTAGATTATACTCACCGGGGGGCGTGGTGCGGTGGGTGTCGCGGTCCGGCGCCTCCCATCTTCTAGCGATGACATCCTCCTTCTTACTTCTGCCCTTGCTCCTGCGCAGGCGTACTTTATCTGCCCTGTTGAGGGCAGAGTAAAGTACTGCAGTGCACAGGCGCCGGACCTCTCTGACCTTTTTCGGCGCCTGCGCAGTGCAGTACTCTGCTCTGCCCTCAATAGGGCAGATAAAGTACGCCTGCGCAGGAGCCACGGCAGAAGTAAGAAGAAGGATGTCATCGCTAGAAGATGGGAGGCACCGGACCGCGACACCCATCGGGCAGGACTGGACCCCCGGGTTAGTATAATCTAACTAGTTTTTCTTATCTTTGAGGTTACATCGGGGGCTTATCTACAGCATTACAGAATGCTGTAGATAAGCCCCTGATAGCGGTGGCCGCATCTCATAGGCCAAAAATGAGGTGAGAGATTCCCTTTAATGATCTCCTCGTGCTCAGGGGCGGCCTGTGGGGGGAGTGGTTGCTCATGGGGTGCTCTGCGTGTGTGTGTGTGTATATATACATAGATAAATATAGATATATATATATTATAGATAGAGATAGATACAGTGCCTTGCAAAAGTATTCGGCCCCCTGGAACTTTTCAACATTTTCCCACATATCATGCTTCAAACATAAAGATAACAAATGTAAATTTTTGGTGAAGAATCAACAACAAGTGGAACACAATTGTGAAGTTGAACGACATTTATAGGTTATTTTAAATTTTTGTGGAAATTCAAAAACTGAAAAGTGGGGCGTGCAATATTATTCAGCCCCTTTAACTTAATACTTTATTGCGCCACTTTTTGCTGCGATTACAGCTGCAAGTAACTTGGGGTATGTCTCTATCAGTTTTGTACATCGAGAGACTGAAATTCTTGCCCATTCTTCCTTGGCAAACAGCTCGAGCTCAGTGAGGTTTGATGGAGATAGTTTGTGAACAGCAGTTTTCAGCTCTTTCCACAGACTCTCGATTGGATTCAGGTCTGGACTTTGACTTGGCCATTCTAACACCTGGATACGTTTATTTGTGAACCATTCCATTGTAGATTTTGCTTTATGTTTGGAATAATTGTCTTGTTGGAAGACAAATCTCTGTCCCAGTCTCAGGTCTTTTGCAGACTCCAACAGGTTTTCTTCAAGACTGGTCCTGTATTTGGCTCCATCCATCTTCCCATCAATTTTAACCATCTTCCCTGTCCCTGCTGAAGAAACGCAGGCCCAAACCATGATGCTGCCACCACCATGTTTGACAGTGGGGATGGTGTGTTCAGGGTGATGAGCTGTGTTGCCTTTACGCCAAACATATCGTTTGGCATTGTTGCCAAAAAGTTTGATTTTGGTTTCATCTGACCAGAGCACCTTCATCCACATGTTGGGTGTGTCTCCCAGGTGGCTTGTTGCACACTTTAAATGACACTTTTTATGGATATCTTTGAGAAATGGCTTTCTTCTTGCCACTCTTCCATAAAGGCCAGATATGTGCAGTGTACGACTGATTGTTGTCCTATGGGCAGACTGTCCCACCTCAGCTGTAGATCTCTGTAGTTCATCCAGAGTGATCATGGGCCTCTTGGCTGCATCTCTGATCAGTCTTCTTCTTGTTTGAGATGAAAGTTTAGAGTGACAGCCGGGTCTTGGTAGATTTGCAGTGGTATGATACTCCTTCTATTTCAGTATGATCGCTTGCACAGTGCTCTTGGGATGTGTAAAGTTTTGGAAATCATTTTGTATCCAAATCCAGCTTTAAACTTCTCCACAACAGTATCACGGACCTGCCTGTCGTGTTCCTTGGTCTTCATGATGCTCTCCGTGCTTCAGACAGAACCCTGAGACTATCACAGAGCAGGTGCATTAATACGGAGACTTGATTACACACAGGTGGATTATATTTATCATCATTAGTCATTTAGGACAACATTGGATCATTCAGAGATCCACAATGAACTTCTGGAGTGAGTTTGCTGCACTGAAAGTAAAGGGGCCGAATAATATTGCTCGCCCCACTTTTCAGTGTTTTAATTTCCACAAAAATTTAAAAACAACCAATAAATTTCGTTCAACTTCACAATTGTGTCCCACTTGTTGTTGATTCTTCACCAAAAATTTACATTTGGTATCTTTATGTTTGAAGCATGATATGTGGGAAAAGGTTGAAAAGTTCCAGGGGGCCGAATACTTTTGCAAGGCACTGTATATAGATATAGATATATAGATAGAGATAGCGATAGATATATATATAGAAAGAGAGATAGAGAGAGATATATATTTATATAGTGAGACACTGAGGGAAATCAAATGCGAGGGCAGATATGTATCCCCCAGAATGTGCATAGAAGCATACTGAACTGCTGAACTGCGTTGTCATCACAGCCACAGCTGTAGTTATCATATAAAATAAAATTAAGTGTGGACTGGGTCAAGTTATTTGACCAAGTTAGTTTAGGAAAACCTGCCATGGACTTTTAGTTTTGGAGAGATCTGTAGGATGGTAGAGGGATGGATCTCTCCCTCCAGTACGGGTCTTATAAGTGGCCCATGGCCACTGTTTTCATTTAAACCTGCAGTAAAGGTTTGGGTGTTAGTTTTTGTGTTTGGATTTCACATGCAGCAGAGCTGAAGGTGCTGTGATTGTATGCCTGGCTGTGTGAAGCTAACAAAGGTGAGAGCAAGTGATGTGGATGAACACGGTAGCACCCAAGAACGTTACTGGGGTGCAAGTGCCAGCGGCACTGGACATTAATGACATATTCCCGGTTGCAATCCGGAGGGGAACGATTTAATGTGTGCAGTATTTGGACAATAAAAGATGTTACTTAACTTGCCTGGGTCACTGTCTCACTAAATTCACTAGCGGAAGCACCACTGCCTTACAATATGTATAGCACGTTTTTACAAGACTGAGTTTCATAGAACATTTTTTTTAACCTATAACAGGAAAGGAAGTTTAGTAATATAACTTTCATTACCAAATCTTCAGTTTTACTCAAACGAGTTGTTGCAAAAAATAAATATATCCCACATAAAAAACAACTAAATCTAGTATTTTGCATTACTTCCATGATTTTAAAGGGCAACACAGTCTTCTAGGCATGGAATGAACAAGTTGGTGGGATATTGCAACATCTATTTTTTTCCATTCTTCAAGAAGGACCTCTTTTAAAGCCTGGATGTAAAGTGATGCTCTCCTAATTTCTT
This sequence comes from Dendrobates tinctorius, assembly GCF_039654945.1. Lineage (NCBI taxonomy): Eukaryota > Metazoa > Chordata > Amphibia > Anura > Dendrobatidae > Dendrobates > Dendrobates tinctorius. The sequence continues at coordinate 933,533 of NW_027361930.1, forward strand.
TCTTCAGATATGTCTCATGTCCTGGACCCAACTGAAAACCTATGGGGAATTTTGAAGATGGTTAGGTCCATATATATTTGGACAGAGACAACATTTTTCTAATTTTGGTTCTAGACATTACCACTATGAATTTTAAACAAAACAATTCAGATGCAGTTGAAGTTCAGACTTTCAGCTTTCATTTGAGAGTATCCACATTAAAATTGGATGAAGGGTTTAGGAGTTTCAGCTCCTTAACATGTCTTGAACTCATGGACATCACCAGACGCTGTGTTTCCTCCTTTTTGATGCTCTGCCAGGCCTTCACTGCGGTGATTTTCAGTTGCTGTTTGTTTGTGGGCCTTTCTGTCTGAAGTTTAGTCTTTAACAAGTGAAATGCATGCTCAATTGGGTTGAGATCAGGTGACTGACTTGGCCATTCAAGAATATTCCACTTCTTTGCTTTAATAAATTCCTGTGTTGCTTTGGCTTTATGTTTTGGGTCATTGTTGTCATGGTCACGTGTGTCTGGGCGCAGATGATACCGCAAGGCGGACCCATAACACACGTGACCCTGGATACAGCGCCTCCAGTGGGGCGAATTTAAATAATAAAACGTGCAGATGGATACACCGCCTCCACCAGGCGAATTTAGGAATTACACGTTATACATACATTCTGGAAACCTCGCCTCCAGTAAGGCAAATTAAATAATAAGGGGGACCTGGGAAACAATAACAATGGTGGTCCCTGCGATAGGGAAAAGGGAAGTGGAGACCTCCTGAGCTCCCCTGAGCCAGTGTCCCTGCACTCCTCACATTCCCTATACAGGCTCCGCACCTGTCGCCGCACGCGAACCTTAAACCCTTGCTCGCCCTGACCCTAAACCCTCACTAGGGAATTGGGCGGTGCGGAGGCTAATCCCACCACTGTACTAATAACACACATGAAGGAAAGAGACAATACAGGGGGACACCACTTAGCTTTATGCTCTGTGCTTATGCTCCTGCAACAGAGCCCTCCACCTGCGTGCGTCTTCTCCTCCACCCGGATCCATCACCGTAACAGGATCCTTCACCATAGTGCAGCCAGAGTCCACCACCAGTTGCTGCTGCTTAGTAACAGAGTCCCAAAGATGAGTTCAGCTTCTGCCACGAAGTCAAGCATGCTTGAGTCCAGCTCAGCAGCCAAGTCCCACATGGTGAGTGCCACTCTCCATAGTAGCCACTCCACCAGTCCATGCAGACACTTCCTGCTGACACCATCACTGCGACCCCACCACGCCATGCCAGCCCTTCGTCCAGATACCATAGCTGACACACGTCCCCCCTGGCTAAGCTGCGCAGGACTCCTCCTCAGCTCCATCCTTCCACCAGGCTCTCACCAACTCAGAATCAATGAATGAATGAATATCACCAGCCGTGATTACACACCCTGAGACCCATTTATAGAGCCCCACACCTGATTCATAATTACAGAGAACTTTAAACTGAAAACCTAAGGTGCGATACCACTAACCACCACCGGGGACAGTCAAGTCACCTTGGCAACTTGCCAAAAGGAAAAAAAGTCCACTCTGTGCTTTTAAAACTGTCAGATCACTTCAGATCATGACAATTGTCCTTCTGTAGTATGAAACGACGACCAATCAGTTTGGCTGCATTTGGCTGGATCTGAGCACACAGTATGGCTCTGAATACCTCAGAATTCATTCGGCTGCTTCTGTCCTGTGTCACATCATCAATGAACACTAGTGACCCAGTGCCACTGGCAGCCATGCATGCCCAAGCCATCACACTGCCTCCGCCGTGTTTTACAGATGATGTGGTATGCTTTGGAACATGAGCTGTACCACGCCTTCGCCATACTTTTCTCTTTCCATCATTCTGGTAGAGGTTGATCTTGGTTTCATCTGTCCAAAGAATGTTCTTCCAGAACTGTGCTGGCTTTTTTAGATGTATTTTAGCAAAGTCCAGTCTAGCCTTTTGATTCTTGATGCTTATGAGTGGCTTGCACCGTGCAGTGAATCCTCTGTATTCACTTTCATGCAGTCTTCTCTTTATGGTAGATTTGGATGTTGATACGCCTACCTCCTGGAGAGTGTTGTTCACTTGGTTGGCTGTTGTGAAGGGGTTTCTCTTCACCATGGAGATTATTCAGCGATCATCCACCACTGTTGTCTTCCGTGGGCGCCCAGGTCTTTTTGCATTGATGAGTTCACCAGTGCTTGCTTTCTTTCTCAGGATGTACCAAACTGTAGATTTTGCCACTCCTATTGTTGTAGCAATTTCTCGGATGGGTTTTTTCTCTTTTTGCAGCTTAAGGATGGCTTGTTTCACCTGCATGGAGAGCTCCTTTGACCGCATGTTTCCTTCACAGCAAAACCTTCCAAATGCAAGCACCACACCTCAAATCAACTCCAGGCCTTTTATCTGCTTAATTGAGAATGACATAACGAGGGGATTGCCCACACCTGTCCATGATATAGCCTTGGAGTCAATTGTCCAATTACTTTTGGTCCCTTTAAAACAGGGTGGCACATGTTAAGGAGCGGAAACTCCTAAACCCTTCATCCAATTTTAATGTGGATACCCTCAAATGAAAGATGAAAGTCTGAACTTCAACTGCATCTGAATTGTTTTGTTTAAAATTTATTGTGGTAATGTCTAGAACCAAAAGTAGAAAAATGTTGTCTCTGTCCAAATATATATGGACCTAACTGTACAAGTTTAGCATCACTCTCCATCCAGGAACTAAAAGAGGTCGTTCTTGAAGAATGGAAAGATAGATGTTGCAGTATGTCACCAACTTGTTCTTTCCATGCCTAGAAGACTTGGTGCTGTTCTTAAAAATCATAGCAGTCACACTAAATAAAAGATGCAGTTTTTTATGTGGGGTATATTTATTTTTGATCAACTAATTTAAGTAAATGCACAAAATAGTATAAAAGGAATTATGAGAAATTACTTGTGTGAGAGAAATCGTCCTTTACTTGGATAATTGTGAAGAATAAGTGTTTCTACTATATATACAACGTATTAATATGGACTACATGAAAAGCTTTCAGCACCACTAGCACTTGTTTTGTTTGGTTTATGTATTTTTAGTTTAATTATCTAATACCTTGAGATATAAAATAAATACAAACACAGCAATTCTCCAGTTTCTACGAATGTTCACTAGAGTCTTCCATGACCATGTAATGCTGCAGGTTAAAAGAACTGAGGTGCCTTCTAAGAAAATCCTTGTTATAGCACAGCTCCATCTGCTGATCATATGATCCTTCCTTGTGTAAAAGATGCTCTGCGGTACATTTTAAAGAAACGTCCTAACCATTTTCTTACTCTAATTTTCTGATTGTATTTATCATTATCTCTGTTATGTCGCAATACTGCATTTAAAAGGCGAATCAAATCGTACATTTGTTGGTGACTTTCTTTGTAATATCTGTGGCCTGTTCCAATGCCAAGGCCGGGATCACAAATGCGAGAAACTTGCACGAGTCTCGCACCTCAATACCCGCCACTGCCGCCGGCACTCGGGACCGGAGTGTGCGGCTGCATAGAAATACGTGCAGCCGCACACTCTGGTCCCGAGTGCCGACGGCAGTTCCGGATATTGAGGTGTGAGTTTCTCGCAAGTGTGATCCCGGCCTAAGGGTATGGCTATATGCTTCTGAATCTTTTGGCTTGTCAAGTGTTTGCAGAGCGCTGGGTATTTTTTTATACATACTGTAGCGGTTAATGATCAATGTGACCATTATTATGGGGATGAAAGCTAAGTAGCGTAGTGCCAGCTCCCCTTGGCTTCTGACCTCATTGCAGTCATAGACTATAGTGTGAGAAGACAAAGCCAAGCCTGGCCTAACAAGAAGCCCATTGTTGCTGTACCTTTCATTCTGATGCTCGTATTTTCATTCTGCTCAGGTCATATTACAGCACCAGGCTTTCACAGAAACCACAATACTAATGGCCTCTCTCTGTTTAAAATGTATGAAGCTCTTCTGAGGAGTCTTCATAAGAAAACATCCTATTACTGAATGAAATCCTGACATAGTACAGAATGTTTAGTTTGCCCTAATATTTTCTCTTTTCATCATGTAAAGTAAACCTTGGGCTCACTTATGTGGCCAGCCGCAGACAGTAATGGATCTGGGTAAACTTTGACCTTTACTTTGGGACCTTCTAACTACTGTATATTATTTTGCTCTGTAACAAAGTAAAATAAAAAAACTTTTACATTTTAAATAGTGAAACTGCTATGAAAAAAAGCCATAGGGATATCAGCGGACAGTAAACTCAGCTTTGTGATTGATGCCAAGACAAATATAAGCATGGGATGGCTCAAAAGAGACTTAGATGTTCATGACTACATAGTTTTACTTCTATATATCACTAGTCAGGCCACACATATACTTACTGATTGCCATTTTCCCCGGCTTATGGTGCTGCTCTAGCCCTCTTCTGTATTGGGCTGTCGGGAAAAGCCGGGTGCAGCGATTAGGCCTGTTTCACACTTCAGTTATTTGACGTCAGTCAAAATCCGCCAGAGAGCGAAAAAATGGATGGCACTGGATCTTTTTCTTGGACGGATCCGCTTTAGCTGTAAGTGCATGAAATTTAAAATAACACGACCTGAGAGAGAGAGAGATGACCATCAGTCAAAATCCGCCGCTAATGCAAGTCTTTGGGGAAAAAAGGATTCGCCAAAAAGGGGGCGGATCCTTTTTTTTTTTTTTTTTTTTTTTTTTTTATAAAAACGGCGGATTTTGACTGACGTCAAAAAACTGAAGTGTGAAACAGGCCTAACGGGATAAAAGTGAGATACCACCGATCCCCAAGTTATTGTGTTTATCGGACAAACCCTTTAATGGTCCATTTCATACTTTTCAACCTCATAACTATGGAACATTCTTTTTTTAATCCAAAATTCCTAAAAAAATTTTTTTTACATGTAGGAAAGAACTCTAATGAAAATATTTAATTGTGCTTGGTTATTATACATGTGGATAAAAATGCATACTCATAAAGCCTTTTTCTGCAAGTTTCCACCATTGTGAGTTAAGAGGACTGCTATTTTTTAAAGACTTTTAAAGACTTTTTCTGGCCACACACTCAGTAATGTCTTGTCTAGACGTATAACCGCTGCTTGCCCTCCTGATGGCCTTTGCCTCCTGATTATGGGTCACAGTGAGATATGTAATGAGTAGAAGGTCAATAGCACAGAGTCCATTTCCATCACTCACCATAAAGTTAATTAAGTGCTGTGAACGTGCAGTAACATTATGTTACTATATAACCTTCTTTACTCTGACCTCTCCAACTTTGCGGCAGGAGCAGATCATTGAGATTCCTTTTACAGGTGGGCATCTGATGACTGCGCTGTCTTAAGGCATGCATTGTTATTATAGAGCGTGGCATATCCAAGGAATAAACTAATGGAATCTTCTTTATTGCATAACAAAAAAGAATAAAAAAAAAATCTTTCAATGGAAAAGGTTCAAATGATAACCATGAAAGACTGGCACATTTCCGGTGTATTAATAATGCCCTTTTCAAAGTTAAACCAGAATTCGACAGTCTTTCATGGCTACCATGTAAATCATTTCTACGAGTAAAGGGGTTACTGTTATGCCGGAAACCCGTCAGCCTTTCGTGGCTATCGTGAACTTATTCCATTGCAGAGATTTTTTTTTATCCTTTTTTGTTATACAATAAAGAAGATTCCATTATTTTATTCCTTGGATGTAACGATCTTTTTCTCTGTTTGTGAAGTGGACAGTCTGCTGGAGCATTGTCAGTTGCGCGCCCTAAGCCAGAAAACACTACATGGGCTATGGATGTGGTGAGACTTAATATCAAATCATAATTATTATTGATTTATGCTAGCTTGTTCTTTGTATGTAGCGTCAGGGTTTCTTATGAACAGTGATTACAACTGAAGAGGAGATCAGCGTAAAACTAAAGGTTAACATAGGTTTGGCCACTTATTCCCCCTCCACACACCCAAAGTCTTTGACTGAAGTAATTTCCTGGTTGAACCTCTCAGTATAGTCCTCTCTAGCAAACTTTGGGTGTGGGACAGATTAGCTTAATAGAAGTATGGCACAGTAGGTAGCCAAGCCTTCTCAGGGCAAACTGAGGTCACTAACAAATTCAGAAAGCAAGCTTAGTCAGTGACCACTGTAGGGTTCTAGCAGGTTCTCAGGATGCAGTGACGAGACACGAGACAGGGTATGACTTGTATAATAAACTTTTATAAACTGAAGCCACTGGGGCTAGGCTGAGCGGGCAAAACGGGGTAACAAACAATCTGTCCTCGCAGGGACTCAATAAGATAAACAATACTTTCTGTGTAACTGGAAGTAACCTGGCTAGTCCGGGTGTCAGAGGCCAGAATATGGCGAAACTAATACTTATTTCTAACGTCCACTTATCCTTCCATGCGTCGCTCGGGATTGCAGATGCAGCCGCTTAGAGGTCGTTGATGCGGCTGCCTTGACACCTCGATCTTCCGGGAAAGTTTGGGCTCGTCGGGCCCTGAAGAAACTGTACCGGTGGGGCGCAACAGGCCCTGAAGAAACGATGCCGGTGGGACACAACAGGTCCTGAAGAATTGGTGCCGGTGGAGCGCAACAGGCCTTGAAGAAACGGTGCCGGTGGGGCGCAACAGGCCCTGAAGAAACGGTGCCGGTGGGGCGCAACAGGCCCTGAAGAAACGGTGCCGGCGGGGCGCAACAGGCTCTGAAGAAATGATGCCGGTGGGGCGCAACAGGCCCTGAAGAAATGATGCCGGTGGGGCGCAACAGGCCCTGAAGAAATGATGCCGGTGGGGCGCAACAGGCCCTGAATAAACGGCGCCGGTGGGGCGCAACAGGCCCTGAAGAAACGGCGCCGGTGGGGCGCAACAGGCCCTGAAGAAACGGCGCCGGTGGGGCGCAACAGGCCCTGAAGAAACGGCGCCGGTGGGGCGCAACAGGCCCTGAAGAAATGATGCCGGTGGGGCGCAACAGGCCCTGAAGAAACGATGCCGGGGAGGGGCGCGGTAGTGACGCAGTATCTAAATCTAACCGCTCACCAATCTCGGCCCAGAGTCCCTCAGCAAACCGGACGGGGGGCCTCTACGGACGCCTGTAGCAGGGCAGCGCCACATGGGGCCGGTGATGATGGGGCCGCAGCTGTGGAAGAAGGCAGGGGGCTAGTGCCCTGGACGCTGTAACGGAATGAACTCGCGTCGCAGCGGTCACTTGAGGTAGCGGCCTTGTCACAACAGGGTGAGAAGCAGCGGGAGTGGCTGTATGCGACCGTATGCGGGGAGCAGCCGCCGGCGCCAATCTCTCAAGTGTCACTTGTCGGTAAGTCTGTAATTTTCCCCTCACAGACCCCTCCCGGTCTCTCCAAAACACACCGTCTGCTCCCTCGACCCTCTCTCTTTCACACGGCTCCCTGTCTGTTGTCCAGCTCTCTGTCAACTCCACTTCAGCGCGCCCCCTGCTCCTTTTAAGCTTGCCCCGCCCCCTGTTTCCCTGACAACTCCAGTCAAGTTTTTCCTTTTACTGTCCTCCCAGTATCGTTCCCTCAGGAACCCTGATGGCGGTCCCTTGGGTACCTGCCCATTCACTGTCTGGGAGTCCTCCTCCCCACAACACTACAGGAACTGGATCTTCAGAAAACCACTGCAAGTGAAGAACAATATCTCGGCGCCTATCATGGGATGGGTTATACAATGCAGAAAGTGAACAGTCAGTTCTTGACATTGATGTGTTGAAAGCTTGAAAAATGGCCAAGTGTAAGGATTACAATGACATTGTGAAGCGTCAAATTGTGATGCCTAGATGACTAGGTCAGAGCAAATCCAAAGTGATGGGGTTTATGGGATATTCCCGACTTGCTATACCTATCAAAGTGGTCCAAGTACACATCTTTAGGGCAGCATCATCAAATGTATGTACCCAGTGACTCGGCAGTCTCTGGAAGCTGATACCAACCGTCTGGGTAAGATAGATGGTGCCAGCTGTGTGGGCTCCGGAATGGTCACAATGGCTGCTGTTTGTTACCACTTAAATATATTTGGAGGTTACTACTATACGGATTACTCAACCAATCCTTAAATTGGATTAGCTTTTTTTCCCTGCCAACTAATCCGTGAATCTCTTAGCTGGTATTCTTCTGTGGGAATTTCTCAGCATTGCTAGCAATAAATTATCCTCATTGCACAATCAGACATTATTCTCTATGGGAAATGCATTTATATCTAGTGAGAGATGACACAGGGATTCAGTGCAATAGGTAACTTGATGGGTGTTCTTAGGATGTGCCGTCAGTATTTCTATGGTGAAGAGCCCACCTTCGTGACTACAGTAGAACAATAGAATGAAGAGTATTCACAATAAAAGGGCCATGGTGATCCAAGGATAGGTGCAGCCTATTCATTCTGTAGATTGGCAGGGTTTTTGAGGATCAGATCATCTCAGATCTAAGAGTAATTGCCTATAGGTCAATAAACTTCTTTCATAAAACCTTTCAGGTGAAAATAGAGAAGCAAATAAAATTATGTATGGGGTGTTGCATGGAAAACTGTAAGTTCTTCAACATTAGTTCAGATTTATGTGCTAGACTGCTGCTCTGGTTAGTTGTTTTTTTTTTTTCCAGTAGAGTGTAATGGTGATCTGATAACTTGTTGTTCTCTTTGTAAAATGTAGTTATTTATGTATACATAGAAATGAAACACTGGTGGATAAGATTGACAGATTTATTAAAACTGTACATGGTAGAGCTAGAGCAGCTTTAGTGCCCTTACATACTCTGGGCGCCATGTGGTGGCGGACTGGGCAGGAGAGCATCGCCACTGGATCATGCGCAGTGCGCTGATGAAGCTAGGGACTGTATGCTCGGCTTCCCTGCACTTGCTCTAGCATGTAAGATTTTACACGCACGTGTAATTGTTCAGGGGTCAATAAGATGTGTGTAGTGTAGGGAATGCTATTTGTGCGTGATTAAAGCCACTGTTGGAAAATTAGTCCTGGAGGAGTAAATGTACCAAAGGACTAGTCCAGGTAAATCTGCATATGGTATAGAAGTTGATTTGGCACAAATGGTTGCATTGGTGTAGTACCTAAAACACATCATGTTAATGCAGAAATACGGGTCTATAACCTAATAGTGGTTTAATAATGTTTGGGGATCTGACCTGTTTGCTTTAAGAGCTGAAAAGAACAGACAGGTCAAAGATGCTAGTGTTGGTGTTTTATCTCGTTATTAGAACATACATCTAAAAGACAGCGACGTAAGATTAAATCTTGTGGTGTGATTACTGGAGCATACATTTCCAGACATGTGAATTTACTTTCCACAGCCATGGAAACTACCGTATATCCTGTATAGGTAGTATTGGAGAAATGTCTACATATTCCCTCCACAAGTTAAGAGGATGAAAGGGGTTTCTTTCTCCCATGCATGAGATCACCCCGAGGAAGATTTCTGTATAGAAGACCAGTATTTTGGATTGACCACCCTGGACCATCACTACATCATTTGCTTTGGCTGAAGTCTGGCACATTCATGCCTCGGTCAGTAGGTGCAGCCCCATTGATACAGGAGCTCCAGACATGGCTCACAAAGACTCCGCAGAAGTATTCTGTGACTGTTCGTGTTTATCAGCACAGTGAGTAGTAGTTGTACAATAACTGGATTGGGGAACCTTATATTGGGTGTCTTGGATATTAATTTACCTTAAAGATGTCTTGGGTTTAGTTGATGAGAAGCCAGGGCACCATACTCTATTCTCAAATGCCAACATCTGCAGCCAGGTGGGGGCAACATTTTTTGTTATTCCTGGAAACCTACAGCTTGTTACTATTTGAACCTGTGAGCCCTATTCTCTGAAGACCCGTTCTATACAAGGATCTGTATAGCCATGGGTAATCACCTGCATTTGATACCTGATGAGCCTTTCTCCTATGAGCGCGGCCTACTTTTGATAAGCTATACATCACATGGTTGGCCGCTAGCTCTCTATGTAACTTTCACAAGTGTTTGATATACAGCTCTGGCAAAAATTAAGAGACCACTTTCAAATGTTCAGTTTGTCTGATTTTTCTCTTTAAAGGTATATTTTTGAGGAAAATGTAAATTGTTCTTTTAGTCTATAAACTTCTGACAACATGTGTCTGAATTTCCAAGCAATAAAATTAGTATTTTTATTTTGACAAAGAAAAATGGTCAAAAAAACTCCTAGTGCTTTCAGACCTCAAATAATACAAAGTTCATAATAATTTAGAAACAACAATGCTAATGTTTTAACTCAGGAAGAGTTCAGAAATCAATATTTTGTGGAATAACCATGATTTTTAATCACAGCTTTCATGCGTCTTGGCATGCTTTCCACCAGTCTTTCACACTGCCTCTGTGGCAAAAATGTAAGCAGTCCTTCTTTGTTTTATGGCTTGTGACTATCCATTTTCCTCTTGATTACATTCCAGAGTTTTTCAATGGGGTTCAGGTCTGGAGAATGGGCTGCCCATGACAGGGATTTGATGTGGTGGTCTCTTAATTTTTGCCAGAGCTGTATTTGTTGGCGAGATATGGGATGAGAGGTTATGTATTTTTTTCAAAGTAAATAATACAGCTATTATTTTTAATTATTGGGTCTAATAGTGTTTTAGGTTAGTTTATTGTAATTTGTTATTTTCCATATGTTTGCAAAGGCATTGCTACTGTAGTGTTTTGCTGGCCCAGTCACAAACAGAGCATGCGCGATATAAGTGAGGTTGTAGCAGCCCAAAGATGTCTCTGCAACGGAGGGGGGTGGTATTCTGTATAAGTGCATTAAAGGGATGTATATATTGCTTCATTATGGTTTTCAATAAAGGTTCTGTCACCTGGTTTTTGCTACCACATATGAGAGCAGCATGATATAGTGGCAGATACCTTGATTCCAGTGATGTATCACTTACTGAGCTTTTTGGTGCAGTTTTGATAAAATCACTGTTTTGTCTGCAGCAGGTCTATCAGTTCTTTGAATGCGCTGAGCTCTGTGTAACCCCGCCCACACCGCTGATTAGCTGATTTCTGCCTATGCACAGTGTAAACAGAAATCTGCCAATCAGTGATGGGGTTATACAGACCTCATGAATATGGAGGCTTGTATGGCAGCAGGTTTTCTATTCTAGTGATAATCTCCTACAGATAAAACAGATAATTTATCAAAGCTATAGGAAGCAGCCCAGTAAGCAAAACATTGCTGGAATCAGGGTCTTTGTCTCTACATAATACTGCTGTCAGATTAGGTTCTCCGATCCAAATCGATGAGTCTGCAGTCACTCTGTGTGACTGTAGACTTATGTTCCCCCCCCAGCGCACGCACTCTGAGCTCCAGGGATTCGCTAGTTTGAGCCTTGACCGGAGGGTATGTATGAGTTATACATACTACCGAGCAGAAGCCGTCTAGTGGGCTTGGCCTCACTCCATACACTTGTGTTGAGTTAGACTGCATCCCGTCTAGTTCCACGGCCGTTCAGTGGGCTTGGCCGACTAGAGTGTATGGAAGTGAGGCAGCACCCACTGGCTGGGTGTATGTATAGCTCATACACACCCTCCAGTCCCGGGTCAGAAACCGGCGAATCCCCACAGTGCATAGACTGGGGGGATTCATGTCTGCAGTCACACAGAGTGACTGCAGAGTTATCGGTTGGGATTGGAGAACCCCATGAAAGCCATGCTCTCACCTGTGACTTGCAATACAGCACAAGGACTAGGAAAAGTGTTATTTACTGATAGTCTTTAATTGGCAAATATGGTGCAGATTTTATAATGTGCTTCATATAAACAGGCTGTATTTAGGAATAAACCTACATAGAGCATTGCAGTAAAGGCCAGGAGCATTTCCCAAACGTTCGCTACCTGTCAGTCGTTACACCCAATGTACTTGCCTATCTCATAGCTGAAATGTCACATCTTACAATGACAGCGTGTGCCGTTTAATTCCTTCTACAGTGTACGCTAGGTCTGACCTAACAGACTTCTAGACTTAAAGGGAACCTCTCACCCCTTTTTTGAGATATCATATAATGATATCATTGAATTGTGTGTCACATAAGAATTCTCTTAGTACTTTTGCTTCCCCCTGACCCCGCACCTTTCGTGCATAAATACCTTTTTTATATCGGTTCAGATGTATGTTAGCTGCCACGGTCTGGTCCGATGGGCGGGGCTTATTCAACTGCTCCCCCCCCTCCCTGTCTTGCTCTGCACAAGAAGAAATGTGGGGAATTAAATATGCAAATTGCCTCTCCAGAGAGGAAGAGGACTATATCTACCATTCAACAAGCCTTGCCATATGACTTAGGAAAAAAAGTCAAACCAAAATCTCCATTTGCAGACACAATGTTTCTGGGAGTTGTCTCTCATACTGCAAAATCAGTTCTCATACTTTGCACTGATGAGGGGCAACACCCCCAAAACACTATGTCTGCAAACTGAGATTCTGGTTTGACTTTTATCCTAAGTCATATGGCAAGTCTCATTGAAGGGTCGATATTCACTATTATGATTGTTACATCCAATAGGTGGCATTTAGATTTCTAGTCTTCTTCCTCTCCGAATAGGCAATTTTTATCTTTATTTTCCCAGAGGCGCATTGTATGGCTTATAAGCCTCCTCACACTGGCATGTCACTCTCTACAAGGAGAAACGTAACCCCTAAAGGTACTGTCACACTTAGCGATGAACCAGCGATCCCGACCAGAGATATGACGCGGTCAGGATCGCTGGTACATCGCTAAGTGGTCGCTAGTGAGCTGCCACACAGGCAGATCTCACCAGCGACATAGCAGGGGTCGCTACTTACCTGTCACACCAGGCGATCCTGCGTCCTCCCGCCTGCGTCCACGCGTCGCTCGTCGTCACAGCAGGAAGCAGACAATGAGAAGCGGTCCAGGCCGTTCTCGCGCGATCAGCGATAACCAGCGGGGGAGCCAGTCGGAGGTAAGTATCACACTTAGCGATATCGCTAGCAATATCGCTGCTACGTCACAAAACCAGTGACGTTATAGCGATATTGCTAGTGATATCGCTTAGTGTGACAGGCCCTTTAAATACATAGAACAGCAATGGTAAATGTAATTTTTTTTTTTCTCATGTCTTTGTCTGAAGAAGAGATTGACATCCTCTATAATAAGGTTTTCGACCAGGAGTACAGCACACACTGAGCTGCCGTTCCATTAATAAATGCATTCAGTCGTGACTAAACCTTCCTGATATTCTGTATATTTGCTTTTTTTCCTGGGTTACAGGCTGTTTAAATCTAGCTACCTTTTTCAAGGTTCATTTGCAGTGGTAAATGTTTGCTTAAAAGTGCAAATAATGAGGTGACTGAGCAAACTCTAGAGGGTAGTGCCAACCTGTGACTGGGCAATGTCATATTTGCTGATCTGAAGCTCATATTTCAATTGTCAGAAGGAATTAGTCAGCTGATAACTTTTGAAGGAGGTTGATCAGTACATTTTCTGTTCCTTCTACGGATATTCCTATCCTGTACCATCAGCGCGACCACTGTAACTATCTCACAACGTCCGTGACGGAATACAGCGGGAGCAGCGTTCTCTATGTTGTGTGTTAGGGCAACTACTCTGGTTCTGTGCTGGACGTATAAGAAGTGCACAGCCCATGCCTCCGAATTGCATTGGGATTACCATGTGCACTGAAGCCAGTGGCTTCGGACTGTATTTCACTATTATTTTTGTTACTTTTTGTATCACCCTCGCGGGCAGGGTCCTCTCTCCCTCTGTTCTTGTGTGTGCCTTGTATTGCTCATGTTTATTGTACTTGTCTATGTATGCCCCTTTTTCAAATGTAAAGCGCCAAGGAATAAATGGTTCTATAAAAATGAACAATAATAATTTAAAATGTGATCTGATCGCTTCAATTATCTTGTTTCACAATTCAAGCAAAGCAGATGTGACTTTCTGAATACTCATGCCCTCTGTGTGTTAAGACCCTGCAAATCGGGTTTTTTTATGAGCTTTTTCCCCATAAACTTTATTGGGGGGGCCTTTAAAATGCACGTAAAATCACAATAGCATTTTTAAGTGTGTAATTGTGGCATTTCTGCATAAACAAAAGGATAAAAAAAAAATTCAATGCACCAAAAACCACCTACAAAAAAGGAGCTGCATCCCAAAAATGCAAAAAATAGTGCCCATATTGTCTGTTTTAGTCAGATGCTCACAGGAAACATGCGGAAGACAGTGATTTTTGCAGTGAGAGAACTTGGCCTGAAACTTGAATGAAGTGTATGTAATGTGTATTTAATTGTTATACATATAGTCATATTTTGTTTTGTCTTTAAGGTTTACAAAGGTGAATTCCAACTTCCGGACTTCCTTAAAGAGATGCCCCAGGTACCATTTACCTTTACACCTTCTGGCTGCATGGTCCGTTATATAAAGTTTTGTGTTGGCAGGTACCTGATCGTGAACATCAGTGGCTGATATGTAAGCAAAGGATGTGAATATGATGGAGTGCGGGAAAGACCGGGTTGTGATCCATCTTCTCCTGATCCTATGAACTGGTAGACTTTATTAACGAAAATATGGAATAACATTAGTCATGAATTCTATAAATTATTTCACTTTTTATCTTATTTTAGCACAAACGTGAACGGTGTTTTCGATCTAGCGGCCACAATTTCTGACTGTTCTCCTTGAAGCAGCTGTAATCATATTTTACACTGAGTTTCCTATACATCGAATTTACTCTTACAAAATGTTACAACGCAATTGGCTGAAAGTGAAAAGTTTATCCTCTAAGAAGGAAATTTTGTTCTGACATCTTACAGACCCAGATTCATACATTAGATATGATCTCAGTCTTTTTTGCACTTCAAATGTCAGAGCTGCTGTGTTTCAGCAATATGTGCGAACTTCTGGCTGGCGCGGATAACAGATGTTCGGCAGGGGGTGCCAGGTGTCGCACACCCACCAATCAGATATTGATGGCCAATTCTAAACATATGCCATCAATAAAATATAGGCCCTCAATACTAGCCAATCCCTTTAATTGCCCGGTGACAGTTTGTAACACCTTAGTAAAGGGTTGTGATCATTGCATCTTTTGGGTGAATTTATGTACAAGCAAAATGATTTAAAAATAAACTCTGCAGTAAAATGAGCACCCTCTAATGACCTATTCTAAAGGCGGCCATGCACATTCAATATTTCTCTCAACTTCTCATTGACGCATTCATGCATAAATACCTTGTTTATATCGGTTCAGATGTATGTAAACTGCCACGGTCCGGTCCGCTGGGCGGGGCTTATTCAACTGCTCCCCCCTCCATGTCTTGCTCTATGCATTCCTTCTGGTGTAGCGCAAGTCAGGGAGGGGGGGAGCAGTTGAATAAGCCCCGCCCAGCGGACCGGACTGCGGCAGTTTACATACATCTGAACCGATATAAAAAAGGTATTTATGCATGAACGGTGCGGGGTCAGGGGGAAGCAAAAGTACTAAGAATCCTTATGTGACACACAATTGAATGATATCATTATATAATATCTCAAAAAAGGGGTGACAGATTCCCTTCAAGATGCATTTACACTGGCCGATAATCCATCAGATCCTAACAATACCAACTGATCGTTCACAATATTTGTGTGACGTGAACGGGTTGAGCGACTTAACGATGTATACAAAAATGCTCGTTCATCGCACATGAAATCGTTTAGGCAAGCGGAAAAATTCTCGTTCAACTTTCAAAAATTGTGTAATGTAAATGGAGATCGTTCAACGATTTGACCAACAAAAGAATAGAAATTCAAGTCCTGAATAGGGTTACTGTTTGTGTGAACACAATGCACAATCATCGATATCGCTATTCAACCATTTAGTTCACCATTCTCGTCCTATATTAACAATTATCTGACATCGTTTCCTAATCATGAGTTACGAATGCATCGTTCATCTTTGAAAAGTTTATCTGCTCTAAATTAACCCTTAAAAATCAATTTTATGCACTATTCATTATTAGCATAAGGACAGGTGCTGACGGCCGTATTATGGGTCCAAGTGCTTTGGATCGCGTTGGGCCATGCAAGTTAATAAGTGAGTGAAAATCATTGGACTACTCTTGGTTGACATCAGAGTTAGTTTTGGTACAGTGGCACATTTTGTTCTCCATCTTCTAATCACAGTGCGCTCTGATCAGAATGTAATTTGCGTAGTCGGCCAAATTCTCTCGAGCCCAAACTTAAAGAATGCTGGTAGATCTAGTAAACAGGCCTGAAATGCGATGGTGATTTTTTTTTTTTTTTATAGTTCGTAATCCAGTTGACAGTTTCCCTTTAATTTGTAAACTTAATGCTATGTATTTAAAAAAAAAAAAAAAATCTGGAACCATATATAGTTATGTAATTACATAGGTTGAAAAAAAGGCATGGATCCATCAACTTCAACCTTTCATCACTAGTTATACATTCTCTATTGCTAGATTCTTTAGAACCCACAATGCCATTTGGTGCAAGAAAGGCAACCAGCCCTTTTTTAAATGCTGTTATAGTATCAGCCAATATTACCTTTTGCTGCAGGGAATGTCACAGACTCATGAAATCCCCTTTCTTCCACACGTAATGAGTGCCCCTTGGTCCTTAGTATGGTATTTGGAAGGAATAAGTGATGCGCCAGTCCTTTGTACTGATCACACCTATAATTATACATGTAAATGAGATCTCCTCTGAGATGTCTTTTTTTCTAAGCTAAACAAGCTCAACTTTTCCAACCTCTCATCATATGAGAGGTCTTCTATGCCTTGTAATATTCTGTTTACTTGCCTTTGAACTGGCTCTACTGAATGCGATATTTTAATCCAATGTGGCCTCACAAGTGATTTATAGAGGGGTAATAGTACATAAGGATCACTGCACTTATCTCTCATTTTTATACACCCTAAAATCTTGTATTGCTTGTGCAGCTGCTTCTTGACATTGCGTGCTGCTGCTCAGCTTGCTTATATTCAGAATACCCAAGTCCTGTTCTGGAGTGAGTCCCTTGTATATTTCAATACATTGAATATGTAGAAATATGATTATTGCAACCTAGGGCATTACTCTACATTTATCAACATTAACCTTCTGCCATGTTTTTCCGAGACCTATATCTAATCTAGATTGTTCACATTCTCAAGCAGAAGTCTTTTGTTTCCATTTGTACTAAGAGATCACTGAGCACTTTCTGTAAACCATAAGCTGGCCCTCGTTCCTATTTAAAGTTCCAGTAATGAATCACTTTTAATTTTGGCAGCAGTGTTTTTTTCTAAAAATTCCAAAAGACAAAACTAAATAAAGTCCAAAACCCCACTGTCGCCGCACTGGGGATTATGGGATGTGAATTTCGTAAAGTTAGTAAAGGCTAAAAATTGAACTGGAACAGTCTTTATTCCGAATCCAGCCAGTCATGGCTTCTGTTACAGGAGATGGGACAGACCAGTTTTCTAATCACGAGAAAAGTTTAGTTAAGATTTTAACAGAATCATCGAGAAGTTCTTTAAAAAGTACCAAGATGCAGTCACCATAGAGCTAACAGGTACTTGTGTGTGGGGAGAGCTCAGGAGCGGCGCTCCACACGCAGAAGTGCCAGCTATATTACATAGCAGTCTAACAGCAGCTGTCGGAACTGCGCTCTCATCACTACTGTTAGCCATTTAAATACCGGAGTCAATAACTGACAGCAGCGTTCAAATTGTGTAATTGCCAGTGTTCAAGCGATCACAGAGCTCGGATGTGTTAATATGGCAGCCGGGGGCCTGCTGAAGGCCATCTTGGCTCTTCTTGAAAACTGAGCCACAGGCTGAGCGTCATGAAAGTCCATTATTTTTACTATATATTACAATACTGTTGTATTACTGTGTATAGTATAAGCATTCATGCAATCCCAGTTTGAAGACTAAACAGTAAACTAAAAAATAAAGGCTCAATAGATATAAAAAAGATAAAAATAAATAATATAAAAAAATTGAATTACCATTTTTTTCCCCCATTAAAAAAAAAAAAATCACCACATTGGTAAAAGTCCAGTCTATAAAAAAGGCAATAAAAAGCAATTAAAACACCTTATTTGTGATTTTTGTTTTTGTGTCCCTATATATCACTGTTTTTTTTTGTTTGTTTTTTTTTTGTTTTGCATTTAATTTTTTTTTTTTTTTTAAATGAAATTTTATTTTTTGCCCTTTATCTGTAAGTACAAGGTTTAAAGGCCAAAATGAATTTGATTGTAAGGTTCTGTAGCAAGGATGGAATGGTACATTGCTTATTCATTACCCATCTCTCACACAAAAGGGTCCAGTATGTAAATAAAATACAATGTGGGCGATGATGTATTGGTTCTTGGCAATGCAATTTTTAATTTTTGCCAGAAGAAGATAGATAAAAATATTGTATTCATGAGAGGAAATCTTTTAATACAAGTGCAGGGTGGATGTAAAAATCCATATGGCATACCGTTCCTGATAACTGTGGAGCAGAATGCGGTTCTATTGTGGTGTCTCCTCTAGTACATTTCTATTCTAGGAGAAAACATTGTTAGGGCACTTGTCTCTTGCTCTTTTTAGAGCTTTCATGGAATAAAATACAACCCCAATTCCACAAGAGTTGGGACGCTGTGTGGAATGTGAGATCTGTTATTGCCATTTATTTATTGACAATAGAACATAGAACACATATCAGAAGTTGAAAGTTAGACGTTTTTCGCTTTTAATTGAAAACAATAACTCCTTTATATATTAATGGCTTGATTTGGACAGGAATAAGAAAAGGCTGTAAATGTAAGTGGTATGAATGAAAAACAATTGCAGGGTAAGTTTTCAATATGACTTGTGTATAAAAAGAGCATATTAGAGAGGCACAGTCTCTCAGAAGCGAAGCTGGTCAGAGGTTCACCAATCTGAACAATCGCATCTGAAAATTGTGGAACAATTTTCGAAAAATGTTCCTCAGCGTAAAATTGCGCAGTCTTTGAATGTCCCACCATAACATCATCATCAAAAGATTCATAGATTCTGGAGAAATCTATGTGTACAAGGCCAACAGTCAATATTGGATGCTTATGATCTATGAGCGCTCAGGTGGCACTGCCTTTAAAAAAAAAAAAAAAAAAAGAAAAAAGGTATTCAGACTTGCAGATCACTGCACAGGCTGAGGAATTCTTCCAGAAACCATTACGTGAACACTGTTCACTGTACAATGCACAAATACAAGAGACAGATTTATCATGCAAATATAGGGCCTATAGCAACATAATCCAGAAACGCTGCCATCTCTCTTGGCCAGAGCTCATTCAAAATGGACTAAAGCCAAATGGAAAACTGTTCTGTGGTCAGAGGAATCAAAATTGTAAATTCTTTATAGAAAGCACGGATATTGTGTTTTGCGGACTTAAGAGGAGGAGGACCATAACACTTGTTATCACAAAGTTCAAAAGCCGGCATCTCTGATGGTATGGGGTTATATAAGTGTCCAAAGGCACCGTCACACACAGCAAGATCGCTGATTTTGTGATGCAACAGCGATCTCACCAGCGATCTCGCTGTGTGTGGCACGCATCAGCGACCGCCCCCCCGCTGGGTATCTCTGATCATGCAGGAATGTCCTGGGCCATTTTTTGATTGTTAAGGTGGAGTCACACATAGCGACTCACCAGCGATCCCGACTACGATATCAACGTGTCAGGATCGCTGGTGAGTCGCTATGTGATCCCTGGTGAGCTGTCACACAGACAGCTTCACCAGCGATCAGCACAGCGACACTGAGCCGTGCGTCCCTTAGATACCCGATGTGTACGTTAGTTACCAGCTCCCTGCATCAGCGCGCTGGTAACTAACGTACACATCAGGTATCTAAGGGACGCACGTCCCTTGGATACCCGATGTGTACGTTAGTTACCAGCAGATCGCTGGTCTCCCACCTGTCACACGCAGCGATGCGTGCTGGCCAGTGGGAGACCAGCGACAAAAGAAATGTCCAGCGGTTTCCTACAGCGATCAGCGATACCGGCAGGGGGGCCGATCGCTGATCGCTGTCACACACAGTGATCTCGCTGGTGAGATCGCTGTTGTGTCACAAAACTTGTGACTCAGCAGCGATCTCACTAGCGAGATCGCTATGTGTGACGGGGCCCTTAGTCTCCCGCTGGCCAGCACACAACGCTGCGTGTGGCAGCGGGAGACCAACGATCAGCGAGCTCCCAGCGCTGTAAGCAGACGCTGGGAGCTGGTATCCAAGGTAAATATCGGGTAACTAAGCGCGCGCATCGCTTAGATACCCGCTGTGTACCTTGGATACCTGCGTGCTCGCTTAGTTACCTGATATTTACCTTGCATACCAACGTCCACGCTGGTCCTGATCGCTGGTGAAATCTGCCTGTTTGACAGCTCTCCAGCGATCATGTAGCGAGGCACCAGCGATCCTGACAAGGTCGTATCGTTGTCGGGATCGCTGGTGTATCGCTTAGTGTGACGGGACCCTAAGACATGGGCATGTTACATATCTTGAAAGGCACTATCAATGCTGAGTATTGTATAGAGGCTTTAGAAGAACATATGCTCTCATCCAGACAGTGTCTATTTCAGGGAAGTCTCTTCATTTTTCAGCATGACAATTCTATCTAAACCACATACTGCATACAATCAGAAAAAAATAAATGTGACAAAGAAGACTCAGAACTATTGAGCAGCTAGAATCCTACATCAGTCAAGAGTGGGACAACATTCTTCTTCCAATATCCAGCATTTGGTCTCCTCACTTCCTAGATGTTTACAGACTATTCTTAAAAGAAGAGTGATGCCATACTGTAGTGGACTTGGCCCTGTCCCAACTATTTTGATATGTGTTGCTGCCATCAATTTCTAAATGAGTTAATTTTTTCAAATAAAATCGAAAAATATCTAACTTTTAGCTTCTAATATGTGTTCTATGTTCTGTTGTGACTATATGTATGTATATGGCTAAAAGAGATTTGCAAATCATTGAATTCTTGTTTTCATTATCTTATTCACTGCTTCCCAACGTTTTTTGAATTGGGATTGTAGAAAGAAACAATATGGTGTTTTTGTGTTTTTAGCCAAAGAAAACTCGGGAAGGAAATTCTTGAGGCAAGATCATATCTTCTTGGATTATTGCATTTCACTCACTTTTGGGGCTGTAGCACTCTTATTTCTGGGCAGCTCATGTTTTACTCGCATTGTGGTCTATAAGGCTGGAAATTTTGCATGTCGTCATTCCACATACCTTCCTTTTTTAATGCAATAAATTGATTGGATAGGGAAAGGCACATCCCGTTTGTCCAAGTAGAAAGTGATCTATGTCAGGGCTTCGCAAAAGCTTCTCAAACTTTTTATATGGGGATTGCTTTAAAGAGAATGTTTTAACATGTGTAAGTCACAAATTAAGCCAACAACTAAAAAATAGATTATTCATTTGTCCCCTGAATCTAGTATAATGTTCTAACAAGCTCAAAAGAGACAGTTGTGTTACTAAACCAGAGGTTGGTGCGGACAGAACAAGCCATGTGCTGCACTTGATCACTTGTGTCAAAACTACCACTTCTGCCTCACCAAAAAGCCGGCCTTAAGGTTTGAGAAGCAGCAATCTATGCTTTATGTGCTACTCCTATTTCCTCTCTTCTGCATCACAGTGCGTCATTTGACATTTGAAAAATACTAAAGGCCATGAACGTGGTCAGCTGTTTAATTTGGTTTTGCTCCTGCTCACTATTCACATGGCTTTGACATATTGGCTATTCTTCAGCAGCTTGCAGCACTAGCAGTGTCTGAATAATTCCTGCAAAACAATTAATTTGTGGTTTTTGGACTGTAAAACCTAGACCAATATGTCTGGTCACCTATTTATAAATACTGGTATGTAAGAATGAGTATATTCATGGCTGAAAGTTCTGACAGCCTTGAAATTGTTCTACAAATGAAGTATTTCTCCCAGAAAATTTTTGCAATTACTCATGTTTTGTTATACACATGTCTATTTTGTTTGTGTGTATTGGAACAGCACAAAAAATAGAGAAAAACAAGACAAATCGGACATGCTGTGTTTTGCGGTCCATAAGACACAAATTTTTGGGCCAAAAATAGGATTTATTTTTTTTTTAGATAAAATGGGGATCCGTCTCATAGTCCGAATTTACGGTAGCTTACCGGGGGTGGGTGGCATTTAACATGCTCAGTTCTTTGGTAATCTTCAGATTTCATCATGCCTTGCACACAGTCAAGGCACCCAGTGCCAGGGGCTGCAAAGCCACTTCAAAACATACTTGAACCTCCACCATATTTGACCGTAGGTACTGTGTTCTTTTCTTTGTATGCCTAATTCCATTTTTGGTAAACAGTAGAATGAATGTACTCTACTAAACAGCTCTGTCTTGGACCCATCTGTCCGCAAGACTCTTTCCCAGAAGGATTTTGGCTTACTTATATACATTTTGGCAAACTGCAGTTTAGCTTTTTATGTCTATGTAACTGCAGTGGTGTTCTCCTGGGTCTCCTGCCATGGTGTTTCCTAGGAACTTGATTGTGGCTTCTTATACACAATCTGGACTATCCTGTGTTGCAAGCTTTCATCAGTATTTCTCTACTGTCCACATCCTGGGAGATTAGCTACAGTGTCATGCATGGGTTGTAAACGTCTTGATTATGTTGCGCACAGTGGACAAAGATTCATCACAATCTCTGAAGATGGACTGGGGAACCAAAATTGTTAAAAAAATAAAAAAATATCAACAATCTCGAGGTTACAAGTCCACAGACAGTTCTATTCTCTTCCTGTTCTCCAAGTTTAATGTGGCACACACAGACACAAAATGCAAAGATTGCGTAAGCTTCTCCCCTTTTTATCTGGTTTCCGGTGTGTTTTTCATATATACCACACCTGTTATTTGCCACAGGTGAGTTTGAATGAGCATCACATAATTGAAACCTGTATAGCAAAACATGTATAATTGCAATAATTTTCTGGGAGAAATATTTCATTTTCTTTAATAATTTCAAGGGTGCCAACACTTTTGGACAATACATGACTGTATCTGACAGAGCAGGTAAAGTAATCCTGTTTTCTGGTTTGCACCCTGTAAAACTGTTGGTTTAACATTGTGATGCGTATGACTAGCCACAGTCCTGAAACAGACAAGTCACTAAAGAATATGTAAATTAATTATTGATAAAGACATTCTGTAGTTGATCATGGCCATTCTATGTAAACTATTCAATAAAACCCTTCCAGGAAGGGGTCCTAAATTCTGAATGGTTGTAAAGTTCTTGGCTGGCCAGAAATTTTCTCATACTTGTCTGCCTTTCATACATATTTCTTGGCATACTGTCACTTTATTGAACGTGTAGGCCACCTGTACAATACTGGAAATTAGAAAAGCAGAGTTTGATTCTTTAGCTTACTGGTCTCATGTACACACAAACATAAATTTTAGACCATAAAAGAGGTTGTGCCGGACTTAGATTTTGATGACCTTTGAAGGGGTCATAAATATCAGATTGGTGGAGGTGTCAGGTGTCGTACCCCATTGATTACTTATATGAAGTGACTAGCCGCTGAGCAGATGAACCAGAGAACAGTATATGCAGGTGTGCTGTTCCGGTCCATACAACTAATGGACAACCCCTCATGTAATGCAATTGGGAGACATGAGCTTTAATTTACACACCAACAAAAAAAGGCAAAAATAATCACTGTTACCCCTGAATATCTGGTTCCCTAGGATAACGTAATACCAAAGGTGTTTTTATTTGTGTTATTGTTAGTAGTTTATAACCAAAAGAACAGAAGTATATCCAATCCGTCTTATTAGTCCTGTGCTACAGCAGCAGTAATGTGTTTCCTATTAGCTTGTGGCTGCTAATGCTTCACTGTGCATGCTTTCTTTAACATTAACAAATCTCAAATGCTCACATGAAACATATGTGTAAACACGAGTCCCTTTATGTTTTACAGACTGAAGCCGTAAAGTAGCCGAGCCGTACTCGTTGAAGGTAAGAACTCTGCTAAAAAAAAATCCCTTTGCTTTGATGAGTCGTCCCATAAAACTCAGTTCATGGAGACTGGGATTAATAACTGTAGTGTGCGTTCTTTAGCATCTGTGAAGACTTAGTCTTACTGTTAGGGCCTTACCAGGACATTATTGTATTTCTCATTATAGACTGATAATAGACTTTGATAAAAACGGATGCCATAACGTTACTCAGACAACACAGGCTGCGGGTTAAACAGCATGGCAATGCTTTATTGAACCACAAAACAGGCAGATAACATGTAGAACAGTCCCAGCAAAATACCTCAAGATGGTGCACATCTCACTCTTCCACTGACTCGCCGGGATAATGGCAGCTGATAATTCAGAGCTCCCAAGGTCGGCTACCCCACCTGTGGCAGGCACACAGAGAGGAGGTAGCGACAGTGTGTATACATATTTTGCAGAGGGGCAGAGTGTGTGTGTACACATATTTTGCAGAGGGGCAGAGTGTGTGTGTATAGATATTTTGCAGAGGGGCAGAGTGTGTGTGTGTCATGGTTAGGACATGGTTATGTCCTGTTCTCGCAGGGTTAACTTTTGCCTGCCTCTCTTTGGATCTGGGAGGGGTATTTATACTCACTCCAGACTAGCATTCTCTGTCAGCTATACTGTTATTCTGGCTGTGTGTCTGACCGACCCCCCTGGTGTGCGTGTATTCTGCATTGCTTGTTTGATTCCCGTGTATGACCCGGCCTGTTCCCTCACTCTGTATTCCGTCTCTCGTTTTGGTACTATTGTCTTCTTCGGTTCAGACCTCCTGGCTTGGCTATTGTTACTCCGTTGCAGTTTGTCCCTCTTGTACCTTCCATTGCCCATTCTGGTTTTCTGATCTATTGCTACGTCCTGACTATTCGCTCTGTCTTACCCTTTGGTACTGTCCTGCTATCTCGTGCTTTAACCCGACTTGATCTGGTTTCTGTCTATGCCCCTTGGTAACATTGTCCTGTAGTTACCTTTCTAGGAGTTTCCCTGCAGCTCCTAGCTCTGTGGAGCTTAGGCCACGCCCCCAGCAGTCACGTGGTTCAGGTCCTGGAGCATGCATCGTCACCACTGCTGTCCGCCCCACCGGTATCTTTGAGCACTGTTTTTGTACTCGGGACACGCGCACTGGCTCAGTGAGCAAGTGCAGTGCGGTGTTCCTGACAGTGTGTATACATATTTTGCAGAGGGACAGAGTGTGTGTGTATACATATTTTGCAGAGGGGCAGAGTGTGTGTGTATACATATTTTGCAGAGGGGCAGAGTGTGTGTGTGTATACATATTTTGTAGTGGGGCAGTGTGTGTATACATATTTATATTTATTGCAAAGGGGCTCTGTGCATGTGTGTGTATTTTTCAAAGGAGTAGTGTGCATGTGTGTGTATTTTACAGAGGGGTAGTGTGCGTGTGTGTGTATTTTACATAGGGGTAGTGTGTGTGTGTAAGGGGGACTATTTTGCAAGTCTTCTGTGATGTGATGTTAAATTGCCGTATTGGCACTTTCTGATAATTAAGTGGGCTTTGGGTTACCGTTTTGGCACTCAGTCTCTTAAAAAGTTTGCCATCACTGTCCTAGGTTGTTTCCTGTAAAATGATAGATCCATGTCCCTCGTGATGGAACCATGATGTATTGCAGCTGTCCTGTCTCTGTTCCTTTTGATGTATGGCTGTCTTGGCAGAATCTCTGGCTGTCTCTCTCTGTCTCTCAGAGGCATGTCACCTGTTTCTATGTTTAACCAGTGTCCTTCAATCCAGCATCACATATAAGGGGAAGAAAGGTGATGACAAGTCACCTTGTTTGATTACATAATCTATTTACATATATTTTCCTAATCTGTTTTAAAAATCAATAAACTATCTGAGCTACCCAATGCATAATTAGCATATCACTAGACATCAAGGATAAGAGCACACTATGTTATATCAAATTTCAGCTTACAAGTAGAGTTGAACGAATTGTTTGGATTTGGTTGCCGAATTTGAATTTGTTGTATTCGTGCCATATTGGTACCCTATTTGTGCCGAATGTATGTTTGATGATCGGCAGTTTCTACTCCCATTGACTCTAATGACGTTCGGCTATGTTTGACAAATATTGCAAAAGCAATATTCACTGCCGATCGTATTCGGAACCAAATCCGAACAAATTCGCTCAACTCTACTTACAAGTCAATATTACAGGCTTACACAAACAAAAGACTGTTTTCTTGACAAGCTAGGAAGAAATGCTTAAATTCAAAAGGCAACATACAGATAACAGTCTGGTTAATTAAAGATACAATGCTGTGTCTCCACATGGATGTTTATCATAGTCTCTCTTTTTGGGTTGGGATCCCCTCACTTTAAACATTGTTTAATAAGCAATAAGCTTGTTCCTATACAGCATTTGGAAAGTAGAGGATCTTCTACTTCCCAAAAACCTGGCCATGTGGAAAGTGATCATAAATGCGCTTAAATCATGATCAGCTGAATGTCGCTGCATAGGTGGCAGCTTGCTGCAATACAAAGATTCGGCACTTCTGTATCTGAATTTGAATTAAGCTCTAACTTCATAGCACTCATAGACCCTTAGTTGAAGAATTTCAGGTTTTCAACTCTACCAAGTAGTTTATCATTTATGCAACAGCGTTTGTAGGTCAGTGCACTGTTAATGTTGTTTGAATAGAACAATACTACAGGGTGGGCCATTTATATGGATGCACCTAAATAAAATGGGAATGGTTGGTGATATCAACTTCCTGTTTGTGCACATTAGTATATGGGAGGGGAAAACTTTTCAAGATGGGTGGTGGCCATGGCGGCCATTTTGAAGTTGGCAATTTTGGATCCAACTTTATTTTTTCCAATGGGAAGAGGGTCACGTGACACATCAAACTTATTGAGAACTTCACAAGAAAAACAATGGTGTGCCTGGTTTTAACATATCATTATTCTTTCATGAGTTATTTGCCAGTTTATGACCACTTATAAAATGTGTTCAAAGGGCTTCCCATTGTGTTGAATTGTCAATGCAACCCTCTTCTCCCGCTCTTGAGACACTGATAGCAACACAGCAGAAGAAATGCTAGTCTAAGGAGGTCAGATTCCCTGTAGGAATGCTCGGACCTGACACCCATAATGTCGTGGTGCACCATCTTGCTGGAAAAACTCAGGGAACATGCCATCTTCAGTGGATAAAGAGGGCAACACATCATCATGTAGCAATTTCAGATATACTGTGGCATTGAGGTTTCCATTGATGAACATTGGCCCCACTATCTTTGTACCTCATATACTACACCATACCATCAATTATGGGTGTCAGGTCCAAGCATTCCTACATGAACACTTTCCTGGAAAGTTGATTTGTTGTCGTGGTCCAGTTGAATGGACGCCAAGGCTCCCGATCTGACCCCCTTAGACTTATCTTTGGGGTCATCTGAAGGCAATTGTGTATGCTGTGAAGATACGAGATGTGCAGCATCTGAAACAACGGATACTGGAAGCCTGTGCTAGCATTTCTTCTGCAGTGTTGCTCTCAGTTTGTCAAGAGTGGGAGAAGAGGGTTGCATTGACTATCCAACACAATGGGCAGCACTTTGAACACATTTTATAAGTGGTCATAAACTTGTAAATAACTCATGAAAGAATAAAGTTATGATAAAACCAAGCACATCATTGCATTGTTTTTCTTGTGAAATTCTCAATAAGTTTGATGTATCACATGTCCCACTTCCAATTGAAAAAAGTAAAGTTGGATCCAAAATGGCCAACTTCAAAATTGACGCCATGGTCACCACCCATCTTGAAAAGTTTCCCCCCTCCCATATACTAATGTGCCACAAACAGGGAGTTGATATCACCAACCATACCCATTTTAGTTAGGTGTATCCATATAAATGGCAAACCCTGTATATATGTGTATGTGTGTACATATATACAGTGGGGGAAATAAGTATTTGATCCCTTGCTGATTTTGTAAGTTTGCCCACTGACAGACATGAACAGTCTGTAATTTTAAGGGTAGGTTAATTTTAACATTGAGAGATAGAATATCAAAAATAAAATTCAGAAAATCACATTGAATAAATTATATAAATTTATTTGCATTTTGCAGTGGGAAATGGGCTTCTGGAAGACTAATATGGCCAGTTTTTTTTATTTTAAGAGCATCAATTACTAAAGACATTTTTTTTTTCTTTAGAATCCAGACCAGGGATTCTGTTCACTTCTGTGCCAGCAATCCTCTGCCCGGTATCATAGGTGTTCCTAACTCTTACTAGGCCTCACATGATATTATGTCTCTATATGATGCACGTCATCATGACATAGAATAGTAAGCAGCTAGAGGATTTCTGATGCAGAAGTGGAAACACTACCTTGGGATCTGCATACCACATAAGATCGTACTGGATGCCGAATCAGGGTAGTTAGAATCTGGTTGTTAATCTCTAATATATATGCCTGAGAGCAAAAGACGAATACCTTAGATATAACGGTGGATGCGTCCTTCTGTCCGAAGCCGGAATGGGTCTCTCCTTCGCAGTGTGGTGCCAGAGTCAGTACATGCGCAATACCGCACTGCAACTTCATTTTATTGAAGACGCTGTGTTTGCAAATTCGCAGACACAGTGTCTTCAACAAAATGGCGCCTAATGTTGCAGGATACGCACACATCAACTCCGGCACCATTCTATTGAAGTGATGTACTACAACGTCAATATAGCAGTGCGCATACGCTGGGTATAGGCACGGTATGCGCACGCGCTGATTTTGGCACCATTCTATTGAAGTGATGTCCTACAACATCAATATAGCAGTGCGCACACGCTGGGTATAGGCACGGTATGCGCACGCGTTCACTCCGGCGCCATTTTATTGAAGAATTTTATTACAGTGTCAACATAGCAGTGCGCATGTGCCGGCCATTGCCACGCCATTTTCCCTATAGCCGCCGCACTGCTATGTTGACGTTGTAGTACATTACTTCAATAAAATTGCGCCAGAGTCATGCCGCGTGCGCATACCTCGATCTTCTGCGCCATTTTATTGAAGACACTGTATAAATGTACAAATAAAAATGCTTACCAACTGGGCGTAGATTGGTTCAATAGCTTGTAGTTTTGTAGAAGTTAAGTCATTTTGGAAGATTATGCTAACAGGAAGACATTTTTCTGACTGAGTTGGAACTTTCATTCCCTTCCACTCTGTATCAGAAAACTATTTATTACCATTCCTGTGGCTTCTACCATCTCGTAATAAAATACTGTTGTTTTTTTTCTTCTTCTGCAGAGTCAGATGGGAACATTAGAAAAGAATAGCTATGATTCATAGTATTGCTAAGAGCACAGGCAGAACCAAAATGGAGTATATTCTAAATTCTTCTATTTTGTGTAATGTCCACACAGGTGCTGTCATCTGACAAACCAACGAACCAATGATCATCTCCTCACATCAAGCAAATTATGATATGTATGCGCCATTCCCAGTCTCCGTGTGTGTCTCCCCAAGGGCACAGATTCATCTTTTACAGTTAATGGCACTTTCTTATAGCTGGATCCTTACTCTGGCAGTGGTGTTGTACTGTACTTACTAGCTGTATTATGTTTTTAAGTAAAAAAAAAAAAAAATGAAAACAAAAAAAATCTTCAAAATCACGACCTGATTACTCCTATCACTGTGTGGCCTATCAACATTGCAATGCTGTGAGTTTTATTTTTTTATGTAACATAGGGTTTGACACATTGTTTGAAAATATATATTAGTTGTATATACGCTGATGCTTGGACACATGCACTTGTTTCTTACCAGCAATGTAATTATGTGTATTGTATACATGTTCGATTACAAGAATCACAGCTCTATGTTCTAAGCCTGGTGGGTTTTATATGGGATACATTTCACTGCAAGCATGACAAATTAAATAGTATTGTACTATCAAACTGGAAATTTAATGGATACAATCACTGTAGAATGGTATTAAAATAAAAAACACACAAATATGTATGTCATGTTTTTCATCTTTGGTATGTGGGCTTCGGATTAACAGAATAAATCCCCATTTATACAAACTGCCTGGCAAGTAGTCTTTCAATAAGATGAAAGAAAAATAATGTTTAATTTATCCATAGGAAACTATTCACTTTTAATATATGAAAGTTTCATTTTATTCATAAGGGCATTGTTTTTTTTTTTTTTTTTATAATTGTAAGCGTATATATTGTTATTATGTTGACGTAATCTCACCATTTGAAAACCTGTCCATTATAAGTCTTAATTAACATTTTGACAGGGGGGTTGCCTTTAGTACTGCTTATAATTACCACAGCAAAACACAAAAATGCGACAAGAGTGTTTGCGAAGCCCCGCCCCCACCACTCCTCCTCCGGTTAGCTCCACCCATTTCTGCATGCGGCTTCATGTGGCCTGCGTACCCATTCTTTAACATTGGGTAGGCAGGCTGTGCCGCAGTATGCGGATGCCGCCGCATGCGTCGTTTTGATGGTGCGGCGACCCGCGTAGAATGAATCATGTTGGAATTTTATGCGGGCACCGCATCGTCAAAACGACGCATGCGGTGGCATCCGCATACTGCGGCAGACCTGCGCACCCAATGTTTAAGATAGGGTACGCAGGCCACATGCAGAAATGGGCAGGGCTAACAGGAGGTCTGCAGCCCTCCGTCCGCAAATGTGAAACTAGCCAAAGATGAACGTATTATACAAACCTGTGCTGTCAGAGTTAACATTGTATAGCACAATAACCAATATTCAATTGGGATGATCAGATGATAATTTTTCACACAAACTCTCAATTTGTATGCTCTAGTCTCTTTCATATTTCCGGATTAGGTCAGGGTCACACTTGCGAGTGCAATGCAAAGAAACTCGCGCATTAATACCCGGCACTGACGTCGGCACAGGAGTTTTCGGCTGCATGTCTTTCTATGCAGCTGAACACTCCGGTCTCTCGCCTCAATACCCGGCACTGCCGCCGGCGGTTCGGACTGGAGCGTTCAGCTGCATAGAAAGACATGCAGCCGCACACTCCAGTCCCGAGTGCCGGCGGCAGTGTCGGGCATTGAGGCAAGAGACTCATGCGAGTTTTTCGCATTACACTCACAAGTCTGACCCCAGGCTTACTCACCTAGTCAAGTTTATGGGAGTGCAAAAAAGTGGGATACCGTATGGTTCATCTGTATTTCATCCAATTTTTATTGATACATTGCCATTATTAACCCCTTAACGACCAGAGGTATTTTTGTTTTTGCATTTTCATTTTTTGCTCTTTTCTTCCCAGAGCCATAACTTTTTTTTATTTTCCGTCAATATGGCCGTGTGAGGGCTTGTTTTTTGAGGGACAAGTTGTTCTTTTGAACGACACCATTGATTTTAACATATCGTGTACTGGAAAATGGCGAAAAAATATCAAGTGCAGTGAAATTGCAAAAAAAGTATAATCCCACAGTGTTTTTTTTACCATGTTCACTAAATGCCATTATGATTCTCCAGGTCATTGCAAGTTCATAGACACCAAACATGTCTAGGTTCTTTTTTATTTGCCTGGTGAAAAAAAAAAAAATTCCACAGTTTGTTAAAAAATAAAATAAAATAAATAAATGCATCATTTTCCAAGACCCGTAGCATCTCCATTTATTCTGGGGCTGAGGGATTATTTTTTTTGCGTGCCGAGCTGGCGTTTTTAATTATACCATTTTTGTGCAGATACGTTCTTTTGGTCGCCCATTATTGCATTTTAATGCAATGTTGCGGAGACCAAAAAACGTAATTCTGGCATTTTGACTTTTTTTCTCGTTACACCGTTTAACGATCAGGATAATTGTTTTTTTTTTTATATTGATATATTGGGCGATTCTGAACGCCACGATATCATATATGTGTATGTGTTTTATTTTATTTTATTTTGAATGGGGCGAAACGGGGGGTGATTTGAACTTTTTTATATATATTTTTAAAACTTTTTTTTTTTTTTTTTTACTTTTGGCATGCTTCAATAGTCTCCATGGGAGACTGGAAGCTGCCATAATCCAATTGGCTCTGCTACATACAGGCAATGATCAGATCGCCTGTATGTAGCAGAAATGCTCACTTGCTATGTGCGCCGCGCCGTGGTGGTAGCAGTGACAACCATAGAGGTCTGCTGGAGACCTCTGGTTGTCATGCCAACCCATCGGTGACCCACGATCACGTGACGGGGTCACCGATGAGTGGGATTTCCGGCGCGCTTGCCGGAAGCGCAAGTTAATTGCCGTTGTCAGAAATTGGCAGCGGCATTTTTTAACTAGTTAACAGCCGCGAATGGCTCTATTCCACCCGCAGCTGTTGTGGGCACGTGTCAGCTGTATATATCAGCTAACATGTGCTCAGAAAGGTGCCGGCTCAGCGCCGGAACCCGCACCAAACAGAGGGAGTCCGACATCGGCGTACTATTACTCCCGATGTCGGTAAGGGGTTAACAGGAAACTGACTTTGATCATGTACATTTTAAATTGTTGATTTATAACTACAGATAGCACACGGATGTTACATGAATGTGAAAAACAGACACACAGATAACAATATGGATGAAAATCGATTTCCTATTCCGGATGAAATTGGTACGATTTTCATACCCTCATCCGAACCTGGCCTCAGAGAGAGCTCTGATAGTCTGTTAGCAACTGTAGTGGATTATGTGCAGCAAGTGGAAAGTATCGGGGTAGGTTTTCAGTCTTGAATTTTATAAAATTAATTTTTGTATTTGCTGAGTGCAAACCAAAGTACTACACAAAGTATTAGACTACACTCGCATGCCGTGGCTTTGTGGCTGTTCTTACACGATTCAGGTATGTACAAATGATGTCATTTTTTAGGTGGATTCCACTTGCAATCTGTCAGGAGAAAGTGCCGCAATACCACCTTAAAAAAATGAACATGGAGCACAGCAATGTAAAAACGACATTGCTGCGCACATGTTCAGTCTTTTATTACTACTTTTAATTGCTTCAAGATACAGAAACAGCCGAACGGTTTAAAGAGAAAAAAATTGCCGGTGATTACCTGAAACTGCTTTGCCTAGAAAAACACAACGGCTCTGCCACTGGAAAAGAGGCATCATGTGCACATACTATAACAGCAAAAATTGGTGTAATTACAAAAAAACAGTGATTAATGCCATGGTAATTTATGTGAAAACCCCCTCTCAAATAAAATCGTTGCGTGAGAACAAACAAATGGAGGGTTGCCAAATTTTTCATTATATATAGAAGCTTTATTCACAGAAATCTTCTTTAACAAGGCCAACAAATATTATCTTTGGAATGCTTTTACAATGATTAATTATATTGATCTAAGTTTATTGTCCAGAATAATGGTCCCAGAGTCATTAGAGGTAAATATTACATTTACATAGCATATACTTTTATTATGGGTCACGGCACAAGAGGCAATGCAAACACTTATATCTCTGGTGACAAATGATTTTTGTGGGGATAATCCTAACTGGAACAATGTAAATGGTCTTGATCTAAATGTATAGCCCCGATAAAATAAAAAGCTAATATTCACTTCCTGTGCTGGCGCCATTCCCAAGGTGTCGGCACTCGTTCTCCCCGGGGCTTATGGTGACATGTCATGCCGGCGCCCAATCGGCGTTGGTGTCACTGTCTCTGACTTTGCACAGATTGAACATGAAGAGGATGTCCAGGCTGCAGCTGATCTCTGACTTTCTCTTCAAGTTCAGTTCGACAGGAGGCGCGGAAAGTGACGCCAGAGCTGATTGTGCGCCGGTGTCACAACAACAGCATGACAGCCCTGGGGAGAATGACTTCCAACACCGCGGGAACAGTGCCAGCTGGGGTATGAGAAGTAGTTGTCCTTATAATGGACAACTTCTTTAATGGAGTCTGTCTGCCCATGACCAATTTGTAATTGCTTGGATCTGATAATGGCATTGTATATATCATGGACTGGTTTCTTATCTGTACTCACCTTTTTGCTTGCCGAGTATGTCAGAGATTAGCTTGCATCATTTGAAAAAAAAAAAGGAAAAAAAACTAGTTATTTAAAATTGGAGGCAAAACCTTTGTTTTAAATTCACTTAAGGAGATAGATCTAAAACCTTCCTGCCACTGCTGTGCAGTGTTCTCTAGCAACAATAGAAGCATCCATCCAAAAGTGTATTTCTTGCAATTGTTTCTATTGTTTGTATCCTGTGCTCAAGACCATATTCTATTACCAGGCTCCGCCACGAGAGCCCATTGTGTTTGCATAGGTTCAGATTTCTTTACACTTATTTAAAAAAAAAAAAAAAAAACTTCCAAAGAAGTTGGGTTGGGGAATAGGGTTTGAAAAGAATATGTACATTTACAATTTTATTGACCTTTTTGTATTTTATTTTTCAAAATAAAAACCTTTAAATGTGAATGTTTGCTGTTCATTTTGAGTGATTTTACCTTCTGGAACCATTGTGCACTGCTGTTTTTTATGAATGGGGCCAAAATTTATGAAAGATGATTTAATGGCTCATTTGCTGAATCTTTAGCGTACGTCCTTACACAGTGACTTTTCCATCTGCAGCTCAGGAAGGGAGGTCTGCTGAGTATTACATTACAAGCTTGGTGGATGAGGTTTTAGAGAAGATTGAATGACGTGGTCATTTCCAACAAACTGTAGCCTTTCTGCAATGAAATTGCCAAAATTAGCCATTCTGTATGTTCTGCTGTAGAAAATCTGCAGCATATCCAACCCATGCAGATGTATC
Source organism: Dendrobates tinctorius (assembly GCF_039654945.1). Lineage (NCBI taxonomy): Eukaryota > Metazoa > Chordata > Amphibia > Anura > Dendrobatidae > Dendrobates > Dendrobates tinctorius. The sequence continues at coordinate 968,306 of NW_027361930.1, forward strand.
TTCCTTGTTCACTTTTTGAGGCTTTCCATTTCTCATTTAAATATTTGAGTCATTCAGTTGAGATTTCCAGAACTAGCAGCCATATGGCTAAGGGGTAGCATGTGTCTTGCCATATATGCTTTATGTTAAGTTTAGACAAATGTATGAAAACTTCCCGTATTTTGTCCAGAAAGAAAAAGATGATTTTTAATCTGTATGGTACAGGCGTATGTCAGTCTTGTTTTAAATCATTATGGCATCTGTTATTTACATCCACGCTAAAAAAAAAAACAACTACGATAAGCATGTGAACTCCATCAAACATGTGATTGTGCTGCAGCGCAGGTGCCATGGCCAGCGCCTGCCTGCAGAAGGTTTTTTTTTTTTTTTCTTCAGTATGTACAGATATTTATTATGTAAACTAGGGGGCAGGTCACTGAGGGATCATTAACTCAAAACAGAAAATAAAGATTACACAACAACCACAAGACAGATTTCATCACCCCAGGAATCATATCAATCAGTATAACGGCGCCGACCTGACACTGTAGGTTACTGTGCACAATCCTGCTGACAGGTTCCCTATAAGCTTCATTATTTCTCCTATACCAAAATGTCTAGACTTATGGCCACAAGGTCAATAACCAGCGTATGAAACTAGTCTTCTATTAAAAATGATGAAGTTAAATATACACATCCGCAAGAAATTGCTGAACAATTTGCAGTTTTACTCTGCCTTATATAATGCTACCAAAAACTACAGAAATAAACAAATTTCTTTCTAGATTAAGGATATGTGCCCACGTTGCAGAAATGCTGCGGAATTGTCCGCAGCATTTCCGCAACTCCCCGCCGTGGGTAAAACACCTGCGGAATTTGCATGTGTTTTGCAAGTGTTTTTAGCTTGCACAATGCTAGCGCTTTTCCAAGCGATTTGAAGCATCGCTTGGAAAAGTGACTGACAGGTTGGTTACACTTGTCAAGCATAGTGCTTGACAAATGTGACCAACATTATACTATTGAGGCCGCCTATGCAGCATCAATAGTAAAAGATAGAATGTTAATAATAATAAAAGAAAAAAATAGGGATATACTTACTGTCTGTCGGCCCCCAGAGTCCTCCTGGTCCTCATTGGCGCTGACGGCAACTTCCGTTCCCAGATATGCATTGTGCGAATGACCTCTGATGACGTAGCGGTCTCACGGTAAAATTTCTTCGAAATAACTTAGGTTTATTTATGAAAACAACAGAAATTTGAAATAGGAAAATTTTAAATTTTTTTGTCAAACTTTTAATTTTTGTACCTTTAAATCTGAGAGTGATGGCACACAAAATAGTTAATAACATTTCCAACATGTCAACTTTACATCAGCACAATTTTGGAAACAATTTTTTGTTAGGATGTTATAAGGGTTAAAAGTTGACCAGCGATTTCTCATTTTTCCAACAAAATTTACAAAGTCATTTTTTTAGGGACACCTCACATTTGAAGCGAGTTTGGGGGATCAGTATATAACAGAAAATACCGAAAAATGACACGATTCTAAAAACTGCACCCCTCAAGGTGCGCAAAACCACAGTCAAAAAGTTTATTAACCCTTCAGTCACTTCACGAGAACTAAAACAATGTGGAAGGAAAAAATGAACATTTTACTTTTTTTTTTCACAAAAAATTTACTTTGGAACAATTTTTTTTTATTGTCGCAAGGGTATCAGGAGAAAATGGACCACAACATTTGTTGTACAATTTCTCCTGAGTACGCCAATACCACATATGTGGAGGAAAGCCACTGTTTGGGTGCATGGCAGGGCTCAGAAGGGATGGAGCTTGTTTGACTTTTTGAACGCAAAATTGGCTGGAATCAATGGTGGGCGCCAGGTCTCGTTTGGAGACCCCCTGATGTACCTAAACAGTGGATCCCTCCCAATTCTAAATCCAACCCTAAACCCAACACACCCCTAACCCTAATCCAAACTCTAACCACAACCCTATCCCCAACACACCCTAATCCCAACCCTAACTGTAATCCCAACTATAACCCCAACACCACCCTAACCCTAGGCCCAACCCTAGCTCTAAGCCCAACCCTAACCCTAGCTCTAAGCCCAAACCTAACCCTAGCTCTAAGCCTAACCGTAATGGAAAAATGAAATACTTTTTTAATTTAATTTTTTACCTAACTAAGGGGGTGATAAAGATGGATATGATTCAATATACTCTTTTATTTTTATCATTGTGATAGGGTCTATCACAGTGATCAAAATAAACCAATAGGGAAAATTTCCTATTGTTGGTGGGTGCTGACAGGCAGATCTTGGCGGGCGCATGCGCCTGCCATTTTTTTCCCTGAAGAAAATGCAGACGGCCAGGGGATGCAGGAGGGTCCAGGGACATCGTAGGTATCGGGGCTCAAGGGACCCCATTTCTCTCTCCTCTGATGTGCCAGTGTTTCTCAACTCCAGTCCTCAAGACCCACGAACAGGTCAAGTTTTCAGGATATCCTTAGCATTGCACAGGTGATTTCAACACTTGCTCAAGCATTAATTCCATCACCTGTGCAATACTAAGGAAATCCTGAAAACATGACCTGTTGGTGGGTCTTGAGGACTGGAGTTGAGAGACTCTCTCCTCTGATATGATCTAGCACAGAGAAGTTAAATGAGAAATCTGACTTTTTTTTGCGGTTGCCGTTATTCGGTGAATAACAATGATCGAAGCACTGGGGTCGGTAAAGAACGACCCGAATCATGTTCTCCAGGGTCTCAGCTATCCCCGGTAGCAGAGACTCCAGAGAAATTCCGATAGTGGGGGCGCTATACACTTATTTCTCAGCGCTGTTAAAAAGCGGCGCTGAGGAATAAGTACCCTTAGCTGCCGCTGTTAAAAGGCGTATCGGCAGTCGTTAAGGGGTTAAAGGAAAGTAAATCATCTGGACATGATGGCATACCTAATGAATATAACATTTTTAGTCACCATCTATTAGATCACCTAATGTTTGTTTAATACAGCTATCAATGAAGGTCAATTCCCAAAGGAATCCTTACAGGCCACTATAATGGTTATTCTAAAATTGAATAATGATCCAGAGGTAATTCCTAAGCTACAGGCTTATATCCCTCATTAATTCAGACATCAAAGATATGTGCTAAAACAATCTCAGAAAGGTTACTGAAAGGGATGCCCTTCTTAATACATTCAGACCAACTTGGATTCATTAACTCCTTCATGTCCAGAGGTATTTGCGTTTTCATTTGTTTGCTCACCTTCTTCCTAGAGCCATAACTTTTTTATTTTTCAGTCAAAATGGCCATGTGAGGGCTTGTTTTTTGCAGGACAAGTTGTACTTTTGAACAACACCATCGATTTTAACATATGTCCTGGAAAACGCAAAAAAATTTCAAGTGTGATAAAGAAAAAAGCACCATTTTCCGAGATCTGTAGCGTCTCCATATTTCGTGATCTCGGGTCAAGTTGAGGGCTTATTTTTTGTGTGCCAAGCTGACATTTTTATTGATATCATTTTGGTGTAGATACAGTTTTTTGATAGCCAGTTATTGCATTTTATTGCAATGTAGCGGCAACCAAAAAACCACAATTCTGATGTTTTTAATTTTTTTCTTGTTATGCCATTCAGCTAGAGTTAATTTTTTTTATATTGATTGGGCGATTTCTGAACACGGCGATACCAAATATGTGTTTTTGTTTTTTTTTTATTTTGAATGGGAAGAAAGGGGGGTGATTTGAACTTTTTTTATTTTTAATGTTTTTAAAAACTTTTTGCATGCTTCGATAGTCTGCATGGGAGACTAGAAGCTGCAGTTGTCCGATCGCCTCTATCAAAAAGATTGAAAGAAAAAGAATTTCCCTATAACTGGGAAAAACATAGAATGGTAGAGTTGGAAGGGACCTCCTGGGTCATCTGGTCCAACCCGCTGCTCAAAGCAGGATTCACTAAATCATCCCAGACATATCTGTCCAGTCTCTGTTTGAAGACTTCCATGGAAAGAGAACTCACCACCTCTCGTGGCAGCCTGTTCCACTCATTGATCACCTTCACTGTCAGAAAGTTTTTTTTCTAATATCTAATCTGTGTCTCCTCCCATTCAGTTTCATCCAATTGCTTCTAGTCTTTCCTTGTGCAAATGAGAATAAAGATGATCCTTCTACAATGTGACAGCCCTTGAGATATTTGTAGACAGCTATGAAGTCTCCTCTCAGTCTTCTCTTCTGCAAGCTAAACATTCCCAAATCCTGCAACCTTTCCTCATAAGACAGGGTTTGCAGACCGGTCACCATTCTGGTCGCTCTTTTCTGAACTTGCTCCAGTTTGTTGATGTTTTTTATAAAATGTGGCGCCCAAAACTGGACACAGTATTCCAAATGAGGTCTGACCAAAGAGGAGTAGAGGGCAATAATGACTTCACGTGATCTAGACTGTATGCTTCTGTTAATACATCCCAGAATTGCATTCGCCTTTTTTTGCTGCTGCATTACACCATTGACTCATGTTCATATTATTTAGGAATTATAATTACCAATTCCTTTATGTAAGGTACTAGATGAAAATCTGAATCTCCCTCTAAAACAGATTTAAAAAAATATTGATAATTTTGATAAAACAAATACTTCCTAGCTTGGTAGGATTGTTTTATCTAAAATGATAATCCTACCAAGACTTCACTATCTTTAGAACTGCTCCAATTCATATTCCCGATATATGAATTAAGAACTTCCATAAGCAAATGTGAAAATGTATTTGGAGAAAAAAACCCACCAAGAGTAGCCAAATCATTACTATATCAGAACAAATGAATTGGAGGCATTGGACTCCCAAATGTACAGGCCTACTCCAAGTGTGATATCATAATTCAGAGCAGGAAATGGATAGATGAAGCCAAAACCAGCTGGGCAGAAATGGAAAAAAATCTTACAATGGGAATTCTCCCTTAGATGCTCTTATTGGTGCGAATTTACTAGACCAGTCCCTCCATCTAACAGAGAATATGCTAAGAAAATCCACAATTATGACCAGAGGAAATTGTATAACATTTTTAACAACCACCAAATTAGTTACCCGTTAGAAAAACTTTATTTATATTCTGCCCGCCCTGCCCTTCCAGAATTTCCTATAGATAAATGGAGAAAGCATGGTCTAACAAATTGTTTGGCCTTATTTACCGGACCTAAAAAGATTCAATCAGAAATTCTCTGTCCTTGACTCTATCATACAACCTAGTAAGGGGACATTCTCCCCATATCTCTTCCAAGAGTTGTTAGTATTTCTTAAGGGATTTCCCAGAAGAGATATATTTGGAACACCAAAAATATGTATACACTCTTCAATAGTGACGTAACTATTGAAAAATCAAAACACATAGTTGAGTGGGAAGATGGTATGAATGTATGTTTTTCGCCTGAGACATAGAAAGAAGCAATTGAAATAACATGCAAATCAAATGTAAATGCTAATATTCATGAAAATGATTTTAAACTATCTCGTTTCTATACACCTGTCAGATTGAAGAAAATTTTTGAAGATGGATTGGACTTATGCTGGAGGAGCTGTACTGAAAAAGCTAACAGATTACATATTTTCTAGATCTATCAAAAAATAATCGACCTGTGGAAAGAAGTAGATAATTTACTGAGCAATATTAACAACTCTGTAGTTGAAATTCCTCCTCAACTAGTTTTGTTCTTGCTTGATTCAACTCTACTCCCTCAAAAAATGAAAGATCTAAATACTTATAGCATCTAAGTGGAAATCAATAATGTTCCATCCATTCCAGAAATAATGAAAATAATTTTTTTTTTTTTTTACTGGGCAACACCTCAAATCACACAACAAGTCACCGCCACTAAATGACAAGATGAGATATGGCGTGCTGTATCATGTATGTAACAGAAATAAAATGTTTTGTTTTTTTTTTAATCTTCATGAGCTCTGCACAAAGCTGAATTTCACCGCCATGAATGACAAGGTGGGATATGGCGTGCTGAATCACGTTAGCAACTGTAAAAAATATATATTTTTTTTTACTGTGCAACAGCTCTGCACACAGAACAATTTCTCCGTTAATAAATGACAAGGTGAGGTATGGTGTGCTTAATCACATTAGCAACTGTCCCCCAAATTTTTCCATACTAGGCAACAAGGTGAGATATGGCATGCTGTATCAAGTTTGTAACAGAAAAAAAAAAATAATTTGCATGAGCTGTGCAGACGTCTTAATTTCACCTCCAGTAAATGACAAGGTGCGATATGGCGTGCTGAATCACGATAGCAAATGGCAAAAAATATTTTTGTTTACTGTGCAACAGCTCAAATCACAGAACAATATCACCATACCACTAAATTACAAGGTGACATATGCCTTGCTGTATCACATTTAGCAACTGAAAAAAATAAGATTTAGAAAGGTCTGCTCGTTCATGGAGCACAATAGAAACCGTGCATAAGGGTCCCGTTTCACTTAGCAACGCACCAGCGATCCCGACAATGATACGACCTGGTAGGGATCGCTGGTGCGTCGCTAAATGATCGCTAGTAACCTGTCAAACAGGCAGATCTCTTCAGCAACGATCAGACAGCGATGAATGCTGGCCAGCGGGACGCCGACGACGAAAAAATGGCCCAGGACATTCGAGCACGATCAGCAATATCCAGCAGGGGGGCCGGTCGCCGCTACGTGTCACATGTAGCGAGATGGCTGTTGCATCACAAAATCGGTGACACATTAGCGATCTCGCTATGTGAGACGGGCCTTAGCACATTTGTATGAAATGTGTCCTGCTGGCTTTGTCTGTGGACCTCACTAACGGCAACAAAAAAAAATTGCTGGAAGGTTTCACAGCCACACAGAACACTACCTAGCTAAACTATCTAACTTAGGCCGGGGTCACACTTTCAAGAAACTTGCACGAGTTTTGCGTCTCAATACCTGGCACTGCAGTCGGGACCGGAGTGTGTGGCTGCATGTATTTCTATGCAGCTGAGCGCTCCAGTTCGAGTGCCGGCGGCAGTGCTGGGTATTGAGATGCGAGACTCGTGCAAGTCTCGCAAGTGTGACCCCCGGCCTAAGATTTTAGCTAAGTGGTTGTTTCTATCAGCACCCAGGCCCAGCATCAGGACCAGCCTCTCTGCACTGTTATATTGACAAAATGGTGCTAAAACAAGATGTCTGCTCTTTATATGGAGAGGGACATGTGATTTCAGCAGCCAATGACACAAGCCATTGTGTCAGGACATTGTGGGTGTTTCCTGCACCCTGATTGGCTAGCCGCAATGTGCACACAAAGTTAGGGAAAAAATTTACATGCATGACGCTCCTCTGAGCTCTCTCCACCCCCTCCCCTCATTAAACACGTGCCCCACACTCATCATACACCACCACTATCCGAGCCAAAGTGCTCGAAATACTTTTCCCGCACTCTTAACAATTTTTTTTCCAATTTTATAAAAATTTAATCATGTTTTCGATCACAAATCCAAATGTGACATATTTTTGCCGATTTTATGTTTAGCAATCATTTTTCGAACACTTTTGCTCATCTCTGGTTATGAATAAAACACGTATGAAATTATTATATTATGGAGACATGGTGTAAGAATGAGAACAAAGCCTGGACATCAGTACGTGATATGGCAAGCTCATAAAGTTGCAGCCGGTATTGTCTAAGCGTGATCTCCGGCACTGACATGCTTTGTTTCTCATGGCTGTTACTGTGTGACTGCTCACTGAGCTCCCCATTATTACCAGCACTCCAGGGGTAATAGAAGCAGTAGGCTTCCGCTCTGAAGGATTCTGATTAGGATTTATATGTGCATTATGTTTCCGCAATGCAATCAGCATGGTAATAAAAAGCAAGGCGAGTGGTTGTTGCTATACCAACAGCCTTGGCTTTGTGCACAGTCTGTGCTGAAAGAGTCATCATAACATTGCAGTACAATGGTCACGCAGAACCGAACTCTACCTCTCTGGCTCTATCACCCCCCATTACCGAGGAGAAGGAGATATGGTGGAAGAAGACATCATGAGCATTCTAGAAGAATGGGAAAAAAGAAACACAAATACTGTGCACAAGATATCTCTACAATGCAGCCATTCAGTAACTGAAAATTAGATGAGTATTGGAGTAATATTAAAGCAAGGCAAGCTCACCCAATGTAGGAAAGCATTTATATACACGAATAGTGGAGATGTTAAAGGGGTTGTCCAGGTTTGGGATTAATGTCTACATTCACTCTGTGACTGCAGACTTTTGCATTCTCACAATGCGCGCTGTTAGGATTCTCTGCTGCGGGCAGACACGTGACTGCACATATGCTATGTGCATACACATAGTAATTGCCAACTAGCCATGCTCGGCCCCACTCAATTCACTTATATTCAGCGAGGATGCACAGGTCTAGTTGGAATGTGGCCGGAAGTATGCAAATCGCATACCTGTGGTCATGTGACCGCCTGCTCTTGCCACCGGCACTAGAGAATCCTGGAAGCATACCGTGTACGAACTGCGAGGATTAAAAGTCTGCAGTCACACAGAATCGTTAGACCTGGCATTTTCAAATCTGAGCAATAATGACTTGTGAAATGAGAATAATAGGACTGAGAGAAATGCACACTCTTCGCTTGGTCAGGTACGCCCACCTGATATTAATACGCCAGAGGCATGGACTTGCTGAAATGTGTTGTAAGTGTGAAAAGTCTTGGAAAGGCTGGGTTGAATATGCAATGTCTGCAAATCAAACGTCTGAGCTTGTATGCCCATCTATGGTTTTTACACCCAGTGCATAAAAAAGCATGGCCTCCCTTTTCTTAGAGCTGGACATTATGTCTATATAGCTCCCCATGGCTGCATGTCCAGCAGTCTGGGCATCTGTCCTGCTCAGCCCTTATTCACATTTACTTATTTGACATATGGTAAGGTTTTAACACTAGAGGTTAGGTCTGTCCTGAATAGAGTCACCTTGACGTGGTGGGATGGATTTTAACTTTGTTTTGATTAAAAAAAAAGTTAACTAAGTAAGAACCCCATGTTATTTCCATGCACTATTGCTTTTTATTTATTGCAGGGTATTTGCTCATTTAATTTTATCTAAAGTTTTTGTAGCGTCGATGTCCACTTTAAATATGTTGTATTACAAAGTATAATTTTACGGCTCTCTAAATGCAGTGACCCCACTAAGAGTTGCCCCATCCTTATGTAAGTAACTCTAGAGGAACGTGAACTGGGTCTCCACTGAACTACATAAATAAATCCAAGATGAGAGTATAGGTCACTACCTAACATTTCGGTGTACCAGAAGATCATGAGTGATTAAGAAAACCTCATAAAACTGCAGACATTTCACAAATTATCAATAAAGAAGTTGTTTTCGTTTGATAGGGAATCTGACACCAGGTATTTGCTGCGTAATCAGAGAGCAGCAACATGGAGGACCAGAGTTCCTGATACCAGCAATGTGTCATTACTGAGCTGCTTCATGTAATTTTGACATTATCACTGCTTTATCAGCAGATTATTAATAGAGGACTAATAAACCTGCTGACATGTAGCCCTCCATGTTCGTGAGCTCCAGCTCCCAACACTGATTGGCAGCTTTCTATCTATGCACAGTGTGCACAAAAGCTGCTACTTTGTGATGTGGGCGGGGTTATACAGAGCTCAGCATTCAGAGTACTGCTAGATCTGCAGTAGAGAACACTGATTTTATTAAAACTACAGCAAGCAGCCCTTCAAGTGATACATCACTGGATAAGGGTCTTTGCTACTGTCAGATTAGACAGGAAAAACCTGGTGACAGATTCCCTTTTAGAAAATCATTAGAATGGTGTTAGTTCAGATTAGAGATCCACAGTCAGGACCAGGATTTGTATTCACAGCATGGGTGCAAAATTATGCTAAGATATATTATCAATAGCTGACGCATAATGTATTTGTGATGGGACTGATTAACCCCTTAACGACTGCTGATACGCCTTTTAGCGGCGTCAGTTAAGGGGCCTTGTTCCTCAGTGATGCTTTGCAACGGCGCTGAGAAATAACAATATAGCGCCCCTAGCATTGGAAAATCTTCGGGGTCTCAGCCGAGATCTGCTGGCCGACACCCTGCAACAATAGGAAATTTTTCCTATTGGCTCATTCTGATCAATGTGATAGACCCCATCACAGTGATCAAAAGAAAAAAATAGTAAATCAAACCCCCCTTTATCACCCCCTTAGTTAGATAAAAATTATAAAATAAAAAAATGTAATTTTTCCATTTTTTTACATTTAGGGTTGGGGTTAGAATTGTTTTTTTTTTTTCAAAAGTTAAAAATAAAGTGATGACGATTAGTGTTGAGTGCGAGTACTTGCTACTCGAGATCCCCTCATGATTTTTGGGGGTGTCTAACAGCCACGAAACATGCGGGGCAGGAACTCAAGCATGTCACTCGAGCACCCATGATATTTGCTGCATACCCAAGCACCCGATGCAAACTGGAGTAGCGAGCACTTGAGATCAACACTAATGATGACGTATTCAATATGACGACCTAATGTTTTGTTTTGCGTCATACCTGTGGGTTCTAAATGCTCACTGTACCCCTGGATAAAATCCACCAGGGGTGATGTTTCCAAAATGGTGTCACTTGGGGGTTTCCACTGTTTAGGCACATCAGGGGCTCTCTAAACGTGACATGGTGCCCACCTTTGATTCCAGCCAATTTTGCGTTCAAAAAGTCAAATGGCGCTCCTTCCCTTCCAAGCCCTGTCGTGCACCCAAACATGTCACTCGACAAACAGTAAGGTTTTAATATTAGAGTTAGAACTGTACCAGTTACAGTTTCCTTAATGGCTTTCCCATTTTGTTTTTTTTACTAAAAAAAGGTAACTAAATACCGTACATTATTTTCATGCACTATGCTGTTTATTTACTGTAGGGTATTTTATCATTATGTTTCTGTCTTTGTTTTTTTCATGGGCCCAAACAGTAGATTTCTCCTACATATCAGTATACTGATAGGGAATCTAGATTGTGAGCCCCAATGGGGACAGTGATGATAATGTCTGTAACGTGCTGGGGAATTAATAAAAAAGTTTGGGTCTAAAATACATTTTTGGTGAAAAACATTAAATGTTAATTTTTTTCCTTCCACATTGCTTTAGTTCTCGTGAAGCACCTGAAGGGTTAATAAACCCTTCTTGAATGTGGTTTTGAGCACCTTGAGGGGTGCAGTTTTTAGAATGGTGTCACTTTTGGGTATTTTCTTTCATATAGAGCCCTCAAAGACACTTCAAACTTGTAGTCCTAGCCTTATTCTCGAAAAACCAAAGCGATGGCATGGAGAAAAAGACCACTCGTAGTGCTGAATAGCTTATGAAGTAGTGATTTATTTTTACTCTGTTTCATTTGTATTCTCCTTGTTCCTACTGCACACTACTTTGTAAAAGTGTTATTATAGTGCCATCTAGTGGTTATTAGAGTTGAGCGACTTTGGTCGGATCGGGTTTCGTGAAACCCGAATGAAACAAAATAAGTTTCAGATGAAACTCGTCCGACTAGAGCAAAACAAAGTCGGAGTTTCGTCCGAAACCCGACCCCAATGCAAGTCAATGGGAAATACAAGTCGGACGAAACTCCGACTTTTTTTGCTCTAGTCGGACGAGTTTCATCTGAAACTTATTTTGTTTCATTCGGGTTTCACGAAACCCGATCCGACCAAAGTCGCTCAACTCTAGTGGTTATATTTAGACAATAGTCATATGTAACTGAAACTTCATAACCACAAACCACCTAGGACACCGCTAAACAAAGTGTAACAGGGGATCTATGAACACATTCACACATACTCAAGCACATTAACTGCTCTATGCATGAATATTAATTCGTATCTAAACAGAAAATTTATACGCTTGTATGGCTGGAAGCAATAACAAATTGAAGTAAATGCAACTATTAAAGACAGTGTTACAACAAAAGAAAGGAGCATAGATACCAAAATTAATAAATCTTTTATTTTTTCAAGTATTAAAAATTATTATATAATATGAAAAATTCTTTTTAGGCTGTGTGCCCACGTAGCGATTTTTAAGCGTTTCCGCGATTCTGCCGCGGAAACGCTTAAAATAAGCGTTCCATGCATTTGTAATAGAAAATGCACATGTTGTGCCAATGGTGCGTTTTTTACCGCTGCGGAATCGCTTAGCGGTAAAAACGCAGCATGTTCATTAATTTTCCGCATACCATCAATTATATTAGCAAAAACGCATGGGAAAACGCATGTCAAAACGCTTGACAATCGCGTCAAAAAGCGCATGCGATTTCCCTGGCAAGGGCAAAAAAAAAAATTGCTTGAAAATCGCTACGTGGGCAAATAGCCTTACAGCCAAAAAAACCAGAGGCAATGAAAAAACAATCAGGGGAGAGCTACATACGTATACTGGCTCTTAATACAAGCATAAATTTAAAATTTTCACAATTTAATGAACATAAGCTCCAGAAATAAATATAATAACAATGTACTAAAATATCACTCATAATCTATAATGGCCGACCGATTGAATATACAATATAATTATAAATATATTCACATAAAGTGCCTAGTGACTTGAAAATGCTGACAAAAAATAATGATAAAATAAAGATATAAATATCACAAATTGTACACAAAAAAAATTGCGAAAAAGTGCAAAAAACCGCATAAAGCTAAAAAATGCCACCATATAAAAATTATATTCGAGTAGTAAGGTGCAAAATAGTGTAATGTACTCACTGAAAAATATTCAATAAAGTGCCAATGTGCAATTACTGAAACAATATACAATGCTGCGGCTTAAAAAAATAAATAAAAAGTGAATATAATCACTAATTGTGCAAACTAATGCAAAGAGGTGCAACAACTGTGTTACATTAGTATAAGGACGTCACCACACAGAGTAAGAAAGTTATAGTAAGATAAAATAAAGATATAAATATAATCACAAATTGTGCAAAAAAGTGCAAAAAAAACGCATAAAGCTAAAAAAAATGCCATCATATAAAAATTATACATATCGAATAGTAAGGTGCAAAATAGTGTAATGTACTCGCTGTAAAATATTCAATAAAGTGCCAATGTGCAATTACTGAAAAAATATGCACAAATGGGTGTATATATATATATATATATATATTTTGTTAGTCACATATGAAAATAAATAAAAAATAAATATACAAAAAATAGAAAATAAAATGGTTAAAAGATACAAGTAATAAAATATTTGTACCATAAAATATAAGACCACAAATATAGAAACAACCTATATTATTATTTTCTTCTATATACATGTTTATACTCATATATACTTTTGTATATTTATATATTTATTATGTTTACTATTTAATCTATGCAACACTGTTATTTATTATATTTATTTGGATATGTTGTTTGTCGCATATTTTTCTTATATTCTATTTTATTTTAATGCTTTATTTTCTTACAGCATTTTTTGTGAAGGTTTAGGAGTATGAAGTTACTTCAGATACACATTGGGGAGCTCTTTCCTTGCCGTTGGCTGTTCCATCTAAAAAGAAGAACTTAATGATTTATTAAATATTTTACACCATATCTTATTTGTTTGTTCATTGGTATTTTTCTTTATTTTTTAGGTGTTTTATTGCATCCTTGTTCACCTTGGTTCCACTTTTATATATTTTGCATATTCTAATTTCATGTTGTATATTTATTTTTTCTCCTTACATTTTGCAAATATTATCTCACTAGGCACACTTTTTTGTATTTATGTATATTTGCATATTTTTGTTTACTGGCACGCTCGCGCACTGCCGTTCCCGGACTGGACAATGAAAAGGGGGAAGAGAGATTGTATATGAAACAAACATGGGCGGATGCATAATAAATCTAAGAATTAAAAATATAAAACTATAATAGATGCACAATGTAAAAAAAGGAAGTGAAATGTTTGTTTATTTTTTATTCATTCATTTTTATTCTCATTGTAATTTCTACAGAATTAAACAGAGCGTGCGCAGAGAAGCACACCAAAGTGCAAGGCTAGGTGTGCCAGGAGGCACAACAGAGCATAGAGCAGAGCGTGTGCTGAGAGGCACGACTGAACACAGTGCAGGAGCAGAGCACTAGGCTGAGTACAGGAGGCATGACAGAGCACACGGCAGAATATAGGAACAGAGCATGTGCCAGGAGGCACAACAGAGCACAAGGCAGAGGACCTGAATACAGAGCACAGTCAGGCAAGGGCAAAGCAGACCAAACCAGGAGGTATAATAATCAGGCACCTCCCATAGGAAGGACATGACCGGAGGCAGAGCAAAGAAGAACGTGCATGCACACAAAGAACCTTGTGCAGACATGGCACTAAGAACAAGAAGTGAGCATGCGCACTCGACGGGACCCCGGGAGCGGCTGCGGCATCAAAATAGGTGATGTCAGGCCTGAGATCCTGCCCCCAGGTGAGAGCGACGTGATAGGCAGTGTGACACTGTTGTGAAAATGGAATAGACAACAGATGGAAATTATTGGCAATTATCAAGACACTTAATAAAAAGAGTGGTTCTGCTGGTGGGGACCACAGACCACATCTCAGTACCAATGCTTTCTATCTGATGTTTTGGTCACTTTTGAATGTTGGTTGTGCATTCACACTCGTGGTAGCATGAGACGGGCTCTACAACTCACACAAGTGGCTCAGGTAGTGCAGCTCATCCAGGATGGCACATCAATGCGAGCTATGGCAAGAAGGTTTGCTGTGTCTGTCAGCGTAGTGTCCAGAGGCTGGAGGCGCTACCAGGAGACAGGCCAGTACACCAGGAGACGTGGAGGCAGCCGTAGGAGGGCAAAAACCCAGCAGCAGGACCGCTACCTCCGCCTTTGTGCAAGGAGGAACAGGAGGAGCACTGCCAGAGCCCTGCAAAATGACCTCCAGCAGGCCATAAATGTGCATGTGTCTGCACAAATGGTTAGAAACCGACTCCATGAGGATGGTCTGAGTGCCCGAGGTCCACAGATGGGGTTTGTGCTCACAGCCCAACACCGTGCAGGATGATTGGCATTTGCCAGAGAACACAGTGTTTTGCAGATTTGACATTGTTGCCCTTTGCTCTTCACAGATGAGAGCAGGTTCACACTGAGCATTTGTGATAGACATGACAGAGTCTGGAGACACCACGGAGAATGTTCTGCTGCCTGCAACATCCTCCAGCATGACTGGTTTGGCAGTGGGTCAGTAATGGTGTGAGGAGGTATTTCTTTGAAGGGCACCACAGCCCTCCATGTGCTAGTCAGAGGTACCCTGGCTGCATTTCGTACCAGGATGAGAGCTTAAGACCCATTTTGAAACCACATGCAGGTACACTGGGCTCTGGGTTCCTTCTGATGCATGACAATGCTAAACCTCATGTGGCTGAAGTGTGTCAGCAGTTCCTGCATGATCAAGGCATTATGCTATGGACTGGCCTGCCCTTTTCCCACATCTGAATCCAATCGACCACATCTGGGACATCATGACTCGTTCCATCCACCAATGCCACTGTGCACCACAGTCTGTCCAGGAGTTGTCTGTTGCTTTAATGCAGGTCTGGGAGGAGATCCCTCGGGAGAACATCCACTGCCTCAACAGGACAATGCCCAGGCAGTGAAAGGAGGTCATACAGGCATGTGGAGGCCACACACTATTCAGCATCATTTCCTTGTATTCAGGCATTTCCACTGAAGTTGGATCAGCCTGTAATTTGATTTTCCACTTTGGATTTGGAATGATACTCAAAATCAGACCTCCATGGAATATTAATTTTGATTTACATTGATCATTTTTATGTTTTAGCATTCTCAATGCATTCCACTATGTAAGGAATAAAGATTTATAACTGGAATATTTAATTCAGTGACATCTTGGACGTGGAATTTTAGTGTTCCCTTTATTTTTTTGAGCAGTGTATGTCATGGCGTCCTGAGCATACTCATGCATATATCTGGGACTTCCAGTAAATGTAACCCGTAAAATAAACATACGCCCAATGTCAGCCACGTTGCAATCATTAGCAACAGCATCCCCTAAATGAATGTATTCATCCACTCTAAGTCTTTTTTTGGTTCAATCGTATGTACAAAAGACGCTCACTTTCCACCTTGACATACATATCAACTATAAATTGATGAAAAAGTTGCCTACATTGTAAAATGTGGTTAGAAGATCCATGTCTGATCATTATTTGGTAGGCATAAAAGTCCATAGCTGTTTGTTTTTTTTTGGTTGGCCTAGCAGTCTTGGGATCAGTCTGTGTTAGATTAAAGTGATAGCCATCTTGGCCATTCCAAAATATTATTGGATATTGAAGAGCATCATATGATCTATGTGTTTCTGCAATACGTTGAAGACTGTCGCTTCGTCGCTGAATAATTATATCTCGGCTTTGAAAGTCCTGTCCAACCAATACAATAGCTACTTTGTTAACAGTGGGAGAATTAAAATAGTCTTTCATGCTCGCCAACCGGTGTCTTGTCTGCTCTTATTACAACTTGATATTCATCACTTGGCATTCTTTCTAAAGGCTATTTTGAAAAGATTTACAAACATTGTGCTGATAGAAAAATCTTTGCAAATTCAACACAATCTCTTTTTTTTGTTTCAAGTATAGCTTCACAACATCAGCTTGCATTTGTTAGTCTCCCAAAAAATACATTTATAAAAACTTTGGATCTTCATTTGCTACAGGAAGCATTGAACCGATTTTGTGATATATTTGGCCCTGGATTTTAAAAGTTGGCATAAATCCTGCTTCCTGGAGTACAGCTGTCCTACCAAAGGATGTCATCTGGAAAGATGAATTGTATCTCCTAATATTTTGCAGAAAATGCTTGGACTCGGGAGTTGTTCCTGACATATATGAAAGAAGTGGTTCAGGAAGTAGATCTAAAGGTGGCAAACTGACTTTGCCATTTGAGCAGCACATACCAGGCGATTCTGAGTTAAAATTCTTTGCTTGACAATGTTTGCATACTATGTCCATTTTACCAATTATGACTTTCTGATGTGGCCTATAATCTTGAATTGGGTTGTAGTGAAATGCTTCCAAACTCAAATCAGCCTGCCTACATCTTTGCGCACATTAAAATTTTTATTTTGGGAGCTTAAATCTCATCAAATAAGTAAAACTGTGGTAAAAAATATGTAGAAGTCCAATAATAGTCAAAATACATACATCTTTATTAGTTATTAAGCATACATGACACGATAAGGTAATAAATACCACAAGTTACAAAGAGTACCGTATTTTTCAGACTATAAGACGCACCCCAAATTTTCAGAAGGAAAATAGGGGAAAAAAATGTGTCAAATGGGGTCCATCTTATAGTCCGAGTTCAGCTTACCAGGGAAGGGATCCGGCACAGGTGGAGGAGTGGTCACAGGGGTCATTCAGTGGTCCAGGCTGGTGCGGTGGCCTCCAGGAAATCCCATCCCAAGCTGGTGCGGTGGCTCTGTGCTAGTGCAGGGGCTCTGTGCTGGGGCAGGGGGATGTGCTCCCCTGCAGTGGCAGCGGCTCTCTGTGCTCCATGGGGGGCTCCGCCGGCATTACGTCAAAGCCCAGAGGCTCCCACACATCCGATGCATCGGGACGGGATCTGAATTTGAGCATGTGCCGCCTCTGGCCCGGCGGACATCTTCCCGGAGGCCATGTTCCCGGCGGCCACCGCAACAAGGCAGCAACGGACGTGCGGGGACCTCCGGGCTTTGACAAATTGCCAGCGGAGCCCACTCATGGAGCACAGAGAGCCGCTACCACTGCACTGGAGCACAGCCCACTACCGCCACAGCCGCTGGATTTGTAAGTATATTGCGACCATAAGATGCACCCACATTTTCCCCCAAAATTTTTTGGGAAAAAAGTGCGTCTTATGGTCGGAAAAATACGGTAAATAGCAAAAATATATAAAACCAAGCAGGCAGTGATACAAATGTGGCAGCACAGTAAGCATGTCATAAATGTAAACAACCGGAACAGACGACTTTTTACAGAAAATATCCAGTCTGTGGATAACAGCTTATGGCAAAAATAAAAGGGGTAAATTCAAAGCATACACAATGGTGCATAAGACAACCACCAACGTAATGGTGGTATTCTGATAATGTGTTTTGGCTACAATGCACAAAAATTCCATATGTGGATGACCCCTAAAACCATAGTAATCCCTGAATACATCCAAAAACCAGACTGGCCAAAGTAATCACAAAGTCTCCTTACCCATGTTAGACATGCAACCACGCTGTCCTGAAGCCCAACGCGCATTTCGCACCTCGCTTCCTCAGGGGGGAAGTGTATTCCAGGGTCTCTTTGATGCTTAAATATCCCACGGTGACAGGTCTCAGCCAACCACTGCATGACGTGCATAAAGTGCAGGGGGGTGGGACCTCCGGCTCCGATCCGTCACTTCCGGGGTCGCTTTTTTGGAGTGCTATGTCACTAAGGGCTTGATTCCCAGAGGCTTGCGAGTGCAAGTTTTTCCCTCTTTTACCGTGGAGGATGAAGGTTTTAAACAGCGATGGGAAGAAGTTGCCTCTAATTTTCAAAGGGCTTTATGAATTTACAATCTAATAAGTCATCCATAAGGCTGCATTCACACGTCGCGGTTTTTTAGCAGCAGTTTTTAATGCGCGATTTTGCCACGAAAACGCAAAAAAGCAGCATCCTATGCAATCCTATGGGATTCCGCAATACCGTGCTAATGCTGCAGATTTTCCCGCGGCGGAATCGCATCGCGGAAAAATACGCAGCATGCTCATTATTTTGCGTAATCGCGGCAATTCCACCCACATAGGAATGCATTGTTCTGCTTACTTTCCACATGTGGCTGTGCCCACCATGCGAAAAGTAAGCAGAACATTTGCGGATGGTACCCACGGTCTGGAGGAGAGGAGACTGTCCTCCGGGCTGTGAATACCATATCCCTGTAAAAAATAGAATTAAAATTAAAAAAAAAAATTGGGTTATATTCACCTTCCGATGTCCCGTGCAGCGTCCCCAGGCTCCAGCGATACACGCAGCAGGTCCCGTTCCCAGTAATGCATTGCGATAATGACCTTTGCTGACGTCGCTGTCTCGCGATACAGTAGCGGTCTCGCGAGACCGCGACGTCATCAAAGGTCATTGCCGCAATGCATCACTGGGAATGGGACCTGCCGGAGCATCGCAGAGGCCTGGGGACACTGCGAGGGACATCGGAAGGTGAATGTAACCCGATTTTTTATTTTTTTTAGAATCATAGAATCATAGAATCGTAGAGTTGGAAGGGACCTCCTGGGCCATCTGGTCCAACCCCCTGCTCAAAGCAGGATTCGCTAAATCATCCCAGTTAGATGTCTGTCCAGCCTCTGTTTGAAGACTTCCATTGAAGGAGAACTCACCACTTCTCGTGGCAGCCTGTTCCACTCATTGATCACTCTAACTGTCAAAAAGTTTTTTCTAATATCTAATCTGTGTCTCCTCCCATTCAGCTTCATCCCATTGCTTCTAGTCTTTCCTTGTGCAAATGAGAATAAAGTTGATCCTTCTACAATGTGACAGCCCTTTAGATATTTGTAGACAGCTATTAAGTCTCCTCTCAGTCTTCTCTTTTGCAAACTAAACATTCCCAAATCCTGCAACCTTTCCTCATAAGACAGGGTTTGCAGACCGGTCACCATTCTGGTCGCTCTTTTCTGAACTTGCTCCAGTTTGTTGATGTCTTTTTTAAAATGTGGTGCCCAAAATTGGACACAATATTCCAGATGAGGTCTGACCAAAGAGGAGTAGAGGGAAATAATTACTTCACGTGATCTAGACTGTATGCTTCTGTTAATACATCCTAGAATTGCATTTGCCTTTTTTGCTGCTGCATCACACTGTTGACTCATATTCAGTCTGTGATCTATTAGTATACCCAAGTCTTTTTCACATGTGCTGTCACTTAGCCCTATTCCTCCCATTCTATATATGCTGCTTTCATTTTTATTGCCCAGATGTAGTACTTTGCATTTCTCCCTGTTAAAAACCATTCTGTTAGTTGCTGCCCACTTCTCCAGTTTATTTAAATCTTTTTGAATCCTCTCTCTCTCTTCTCTAGTATTAGCTATCCCTCCTAGCTTTGTGTCATCAGCAAATTTAATCAGTTTACCCTCAATTCCTTCATCTAAATCGTTGATAAAGATGTTGAACAATACAGGGCCCAGGACAGAGCCCTGTGGTACCCCACTTGAGACATTCTTCCAACTGGATGTGCAGCCATTTACGACCACTCTTTGGGTCCGATCACTAAGCCAGTTATGAATCCACCTAACAGTTGCCTTGTCCATTCCATACTTAGTCATTTTTTCAATAAGGATTGTATGAGAGACTTTGTCAAATGCTTTGCTGAAGTCAAGATATACTATATCTACAGCATTTCCTTGATCCACCCAATCAGTAATACCATCATAGAAGGAAATTAAATTAGTCTGACATGACTTATTAGTTACAAACCCATGCTGACTCTGTTTAATCACTTCATTCTTATCCAGGTATTGACATACATGTTGTTTAATAATTTGTTCAAAGATCTTTCCTGGTATAGAAGTCAGACTCACCGGCCTATAGTTGCCTGGGTCCACCTTCTTCCCCTTTTTGAAGATAGGAACAACATTTGCTCTTCTCCAGTCTTCTGGCACTTCTCCTGTTCTCCAAGAATTTTCAAAGATTATGGAGAGGGGTTCAAAAATTTCTTCTGCTATCTCCTTCAGTACTCTGGGGTTTTATTATTTTTAACATTAGATCTTTTTACTACTGATGCTGCATAGGCAGCCTCAATAGTAAAAAGTTGGTCACACTAGTCAAACACCATGTTTGACAAGTGTGACCAACCTGTCAGTTCTCCAAGCGATCTGTAGCATCTAATTACGCTTGCAAATCGCTAGTTTTTCCGCGGGAAAATCGCGGGAATTTAAAATGCGATTTTCCCATGGAATGGAATTCTGGAATTCCCGCCGTAACTTCTGCGGTTGTTCTGCTACGTGTGAACTTAGCCTAAGGGAGGTTGAAATGGAAATTAAATCCATTCAAGAAATTCTGGTCACAGAACTTCCTTCTGAAGCTCTATCTAAACTCAATGAAGAGCTAGATTTGAATTTTGCAAACGAGGGATGCCAACGAGGAGAAAAAGGCCCTGGACGTTCACTCGCGATCAGCGATATCCAGCGGGGGGGATGGTCCGGTCGGAGGTACGTGTCACATGTAGCGATATTGCTATGTGTAAAGCCCCCTTTACTCTAAGCTGAAACGCCCTTT
Organism: Dendrobates tinctorius; assembly: GCF_039654945.1. Lineage (NCBI taxonomy): Eukaryota > Metazoa > Chordata > Amphibia > Anura > Dendrobatidae > Dendrobates > Dendrobates tinctorius. The sequence continues at coordinate 989,588 of NW_027361930.1, forward strand.
CATTAGTAACCGTTCTAATTCCTTGTCCTCAATCTCGTCTGTGGATGATGTCTGTGCACCAGGGGCGGGTACAAGTCTGAACCTTATGGATAGACTCTGTTCCAATAAGTCTGGATACTGGCACAAGGGGAAGGGTTTTAATAAACGTAAAATCACCCTACCCCAATCCGTGGACAAAAAGAGCAAAGGAAATAAACTTGAGGTAATCAGTCTTTTCTCACATACACTGACACTCAATTTTCTGTAAAAAGTCATCTGTTCGGGTTATTTACATTTATAACATGCTTACTGTGCTGCCACGGTTGCATCACTGCCCGCTTTGATTTATATATTTTTGCTATTTACTCTTTGTAACTTGTGGTATTTATTACCTTATGTCCTGTATGTTTAATCTAATATATAAAGCTCAATGTGGGTGTGTATGTATGTATGTCCGGGATTGGCATCCGCACAGTCGCAGCTACAGCCACAAAACTTTGCACAGTCACACGTCTGGACCCCGAGAGCGTCATAGGCTATGTTGTGAGGCAAAATTTTAACACCATGCGTTCCAATTCACCAAACAATTTTGCCCCTAGGTACATAATGGGGAAAAAAAGTGTATGTATGTATTGGCATCTGCACCGTTGTAGCTACAGCCACAAAATTTTGCACAGTCACACGTCTGGACCCCGAGAGCGTCATAGGCTATGTTGTGAGGCGAAATTTTAACCCCGCGCATTCCAATTCACCAAACAATTTTGCCCCTATCTACATAATGGGGAAAAAGTGAAATGAAAAGTGTTGGAGGCAAATTGACAGCTGCCAGATGTGAACAAGGGGGACTTAAAGAATGAGAGCGATGTCGCCAAAGAGTATATACTGTATAGTTGCTAAGGTGGGGCCCTGACATGGGATACTCACCACACACGGGGATATAAACACACACAAAATGCGCCACACACTACCACGTGCTTCAACACATATACCACCCTCAGCACACATTTCACCACACATACACCAACCTCGCCACATAAAAGTCGAAACACAAAAATCGCCACTCAAAACTCGCCACGCTGTCCCACAGCTGTTTAAAAGATGAAAAATGAGCTGTGATTGGTTGCTATCAGCAAGCTTTCTTTGTAGACAGTTGTGGTACCTGGGGCCTATTATTCTTATTATTTCTATGGTGTTATCGTCCTTCTGTAAAGCTGGAAATAACACAATTTATTAACATGCCAACACAGACCACCCTCTGACACAGACTGCAGGGGGAGCCTAGTATCACACAGAATAGGATTAGATACACAGCTCAGCAGTCAGTATCACACAGGATAGGATTAGATACACGGCTCAACAGTCAGCATCACATAGGATAGGATTAGATGCATGGTTTTTATGTGCAATATAATCATTATAATTTGTTATAACTAACCACAGTTGGTTACTATGCCCAGGCAACGCCGGGCTCTTCAGCTAGTAACTAATAAAGATGTTTGTATTTTGACTATTATTGGACTTCTGCATATTTACCACAATTTTACTTATAGTGCCTTGCGAAAGTATTCGGCCCCCCTGGAACTTTTCAACCTTTTCCCACATATCATGCTTCAAACAAAGATACCAAATGTAAATTTTTGGTAAAGAATCAACAACAAGTGGGACACAATTGTGAAGTTGAATGAAATTTATTGGTTATTTTAAATTTTTGTGGAAATTTTCAAAAACTGGAAAGTGTGGCGTGCAATATTATTCGGCCCCTTTAACTTAATACTTTGTTGCGCCACCTTTTGCTGCGATTACAGCTGCAAGTCGCTTGGGGTATGTCTCGATCAGTTTTGTACATCGAGAGATTGAAATTCTTGCCCATTCTTCCTTGGCAAACAGCTCGAGCTCAGTGAGGTTTGATGGGCATCGTTTGTGAACAGCAGTTTTCAGCTCTTTCCACAGATTCTCGATTGGATCCAGGTCTGGACTTTGACTTGGCCATTCTAACACCTGGATATGTTTATTTGTGAACCATTCCATTGTAGAGTTTGATTTATGTCTTGTTGGAAGACAAATCTCCGTCCCAGTCTCAGGTCTTTTGCAGACTCCAACAGGTTTTCTTCAAGAATGGTCCTGTATTTGGCTCAATCCATCTTCCCATCAATTTTAACCATCTTCCCTGTCCCTGCTGAAGAAAAGCAGGCCCAAACCATGATGCTGCCACCACCATGTTTGACAGTGGGGATGGTGTGTTCAGGGTGATGAGCTGTGTTGCCTTTACGCAAAACATATCGTTTGGCATTGTTGCCAAAAAGTTCGATTTTGGTTTCATCTGACCAGAGCACCTTCTTCCACATGTTTGGTGTGTCTCCCAGGTGGCTTGTTGCAAACTTTAAATGACATTTTTTATGGATATCTTTGAGAAATGGCTTTCTTCTTGCCACTCTTCCATAAAGGCCAGATTTGTGCAGGTTACGACTGATTGTTGTCCTATGGACAGACTGTCCCACCTCAGCTGTAGATCTCTGCAGTTCATCCAGAGTGATCATGGGCCTCTTGGCTTCATCACTGATCAGTCTTCTCCTTGTTTGAGATGAAAGTTTTGAGGGACGGTAGGGTCTTGGTAGATGTGCAGTGGTATGATACTCCTTCCATTTCAATATGATCGCTTGCACAGTGCTCCTTGGGATGTGTAAAGTTTTGAAAATCATTTTGTATCCAAATTCGTCTTTAAACTTCTCCACAACAGTATCACGGACTTGCCTATTGTGTTCCTTGGTCTTCATGATGCTCTCTGTGCAACAAACAGAACCCTGAGATTATCACAGAGCAGGTGCATTTATACAGAGACTTGATTACACACAGGTGGATTATATTTATCATCATTAGTCATTTAGGACAAAATTGGATCATTCAGAGATCCACAATGAACTTCTGGAGTGAGTTTGCTGCACTGAAAGTAAAGGGGCCGAATAATATCGCACGCCCCACTTTTTGGTTTTTGAATTTCCACAAAAATTTAAAATAACCAATAAATTTTGTTCAACTTCACAATTGTGTCCCACTTGTTGTTGATTCTTCACCAAAAATGTATATTTGGTATCTCGAAATCCTTGGGAGATGTTCTGACACAAGGTGACTTCCAACAAGACTCTTATTGTAGTAATACAACACGGTTATCCACTAAGGGTTTTTTCAAATGCGCAAACACTAAATGTAACATGTGTAAATACGCATTCAAAACGCATATGATTAATGAAAGGTTTTCCATTCAGTCTTTCATTAATTGCAACACGCAACAAGTTATTTATTGCATTCATTGTGAATTTTGTGATCTGAATTACATTGGTTGCACAAAAAGAAAACTAAAAAAGAGAATATCGGAACATATTCAGAATATTAATAACAAAAATGCATCCTATTCAGGACCTACCAAACAATTGTTGAAACGCATGATGGAAATCTTGATAGTTTTCGATTTTTTGGTATTGAAAAAGTTTTTCATCCTAAAAGAGGAAGAAATCTACAAAAAAAATTGCTCCTTCGGGAAGCTTTTTGGATTATTCAATTAGATGCAAAGCAACCAAAGGGATTAAATTATCGCAGAGACACCATGTATATTTATTAAGCATAAAAGGTGTAGGAAGGAAAAGAGAAAAAAAAGGGAACATTTTTGAAGTTATTTTTTTGGTTTGTAATTTTTTGGAACAGCATATACCTCATATGAATGCAATAATTTTAATAGTGGTTCACTTCATGCATACATTTATATATGAAGGATAATAAATATACCGTCTGCTAGTAAAAGAATATGTGCCATGGTATATGATATTGCATGAATATATAAACTATAGGTTTGTTTTTTTATGTGAAATTTATTCATGTTGAGTTAGTTTCTGCAATGCGAGCTTTGTTGCGTGTATTCTGTTAGGTGCAGCTGCTAATTAACTGTGAGGTCATAGAAACTCACACCTGTACAAATTACTTCTCTAATTGTTATTTTGATACATTCTATGACTAAGGGCTGATGGCCAGAAACGCGCAAGAATGTGACTCTGTTTTTATCTATTTGTGGACATATCTACACGTTTTTTATGATGGTGTGAAATAAAGAAGAATTGTTTTTCATTATTCAGCTGTGTGATCCGACAACTTTTTTTTTCAACTTCTGGAGCGAGTTTGCTGCATGGAAAGTAAAGGGGCCGAATAATATCGCATGCCCCACTTTTCGGTTTTTGAATTTCCACAAAAATTTAAAATAACCAATAAATTTTGTTCAGCTTCACACTTGTTGATTCTTAACCAAAAGTTTACATTTTGTATCTTTATGCTTGAAGCATGATATGTGGGAAAAGGCTGAAAAGTTCCAGGGAGCCGAATACTTGTCTCAGTTCTTTGACACAATTTTGCTTTTGGATGAACTTGTCCAATAGATGGTCGTTTTTTGGACGACATTTAAAAAAAAAGAAAAAACAGTCCTTAGTAATATAACCCTTTAGTATTCATCTGACACTGATAAGAGATAATAGGATGAATAGTAAATACAGAGCAACCCTCACACAGTATTACTATGACCTGAAGGAGCTCACATCTCAGTAATGAAAACTGCCTCACAGGCAGACTTGTCTAGTTGCCCATAGCAACCAATCAGAGCTCAGCTTTCACTTTACCTCAGCAGCTTCAGTGAGGAAAGCTCCCTGTATAGTAAGCAATAATGACAATCTTACTATGAGGCATTTTTCGCCTGACCAATATTGCTGCTCAGTGATGTTAGTCTGTGTGCGTAGGGTGCATCCATCTGAGTGTTCTTGCATGCTTGTGTGGTCCTTGCGTGCATGTGTGTGTGTATGTGGTATTTATGGGGTGGTGATTGTGTTGTGTGTCTAGAGTGGTCTGGTGTTTTGTGGTGTGTTGTGGCATTTGTGTGGTGTTGTGCTTGTGGGTTGGTATATGTGTTCCATCTGTCTGTTGCTTGTATGGTGTTTGTGAAATGTTTGTGTGTTGTGTGTGGTGGTGCAGCCCCTATAGCAGTGACTCTTTGGCGCCATCACTATAATCCATCCCTGTCAGTCACAACCGTTGTTTTCCCCTCAGCACTTTTACTTTCACCTTCACATTTCTCTATTATATGTATAGGGCCTAACTTCAGGGGCCCCAATCTCATGAAAGAGGGATGCTAGCGAGATTTTGCATGCGCAATATTCTGCTCCTGTGCGTGGAGAGGGGGTGTGCCAAATTTCACCCAAATCGGGCCAGAACTGTGGATTTGTATAGAGCGGGCTACTACACATTTTGAGTTTTATGTATAGATAAACACTGCCTCATTTTGGAATAAACATACAATTTATTAGTTCTGTTCCTTATGTTCTGTAAGTCGTGCCCCGAAGCCATGTGTATCAGAAATCATAGATCCAGTCATCCTGTAAAAATGACTGGTGGTGGCAGCGAGTAGTCTTGGGTTATCAATGAATTCGCAGTGACTGTATCAGGGTATATACATATATTCCATGCATTGTAATTGGCGGTGTATATACCATACGCTCACTGCTAGTTTCCCAATAATCGGCCTATTAGTGGAAACAGCATGTGGCCTCCTTTGTTGATTATCGGTCAATCGTGTCATTGTCCGAACGATCAGGGGCAGCAGAAGGCTGTTCTCTTCAAAGATAACAGCGGGTGGATCTGAAATACGACACTCCCCCCCCCGGCTGTGATCTTTGACAAATTGGTGGTAGCAGTGGAACCAGGGCTGACTCCAGGTTTTTGAGGGCCCCGGGCAAAAGAGTCTCAGTGGGCCCCCCTTTAACACATACCACGATTCATTCCATGTGACATCCGTGGTGCAGGCCAAAAACGGACTTGTCTCCGTGTGGGTTACACTGACACGCATGTGATCCACATGGACACTCGCTCTGTGGCAAAACACATTCATGTGAAGGAGGCAATTGATTAGTAGTGTACACATGAAAGAAAGAAGAGAGAAAGAAGGAAAGAATAGAGAGAGAACAGAAAGAGAGAAAGAAAGAACAGGGAGAAAGAGGGGAAATAAAGAACACAAAGAAAGGAAGAACAGAGAGAGAAAGAAACATAGAGAGAAAGAAAAGAACAGAGAGAAAAAGAAAGAGGGTAAAGAAAGAAAGAACAAAGAGAAAGAAAGAGGGGAAAGAAAGAACAAAGAGAGAAAGAAAGAGGGGAAAGAAAGAAAGAACAAAGAGAAAGAAAAAGGGGAAAGAAAGAACAAAGAGAGAAAGAAAGAGGGGAAAGAAAGAAAGAACAAAGAAAGAAAGGGGAAAGAAAGAAAGAGCAAAGAGAAAGAAAGAGGGGAAAGAAAAAAAAAAGAACAGAGAGAAAGAAAGAGTGGACAGAAAAAAAGAACAGAGAGAGAGAAAGAAAGAAAGAGGGGAAAAAAGAACAGAGAGGGAGAGATAACGGAGAAAGAAAGAACAGAGTGAGAAAAAGAGTGGACAGAAAAAAAGAACAGGAGAGAGCGAGAAAAAGAAAGAACAGAGAGAGAGAAAGAAAGAAGAAAGAGAGAACAGACAGAGAGAGAAAGAACAGAGACAGAAAGAAAGGAAAGAAAAAGAACAGAGAGAGAGAAAGAAAGAACAGAGAGAGAAAAAAAGATTAGAGAGAAAGAAACAAAGAAAGAAATATTCTATAAAGATACCATAGCAGCCGGCTCCCATTGTAGTGCCCACCTGATCCTCCTGGTGCAGGACATATCATGATCTGCTCACATGGCCGACATCCCCGATTCCAAGGCGATCCCACTGTCAGCACTGTCAGAGGAGGACACGGTGATGGATCTGAAGCATTCCCTGAAGTGCCTTCATGGTCCTGTCACAATATCCTCCCGAAAACTACCTAATTTCTGGTCAGATTCCAGCACGTCACTCCTGGTAGAACGTTACGTGCGAGTTTTAAAATGCTCCTTGGGGCTCTGCTGTGTACTCCTATGGCCGCGGAAAAAGTAAGCTCCCGGCTGGGGCAGTCTCTCTCTCAAAATCGGGACTGTCTCGCTGGATGCGGGACGGTTTGGACTCGGGAGGTATAAATGCTCCCCACCATACACCTCGTACATGCACGGCTCCGCTTTGTATACCTCGTACACACAAGTCTCCGCTCTGCACACCTTGTACACCCCCGGCTCTGCTCCACTCCATAAACACACGGCTCAGCTCCGTACACACAGGGCTCCGTTCTGTACACCTCATACACACACGGCTCCACTCCATACACCACGTACACATGCGGCTCCGCACACCTCATACACACATGGCTCCGCACCACACACTTCGTACACACATGGCTCCGCTCCGTACACCTCGTACACATACGGCTCTGCTCCGGTACACCTCGTACACACACGGCTCTGCTACATCCACCTTGTAACCCCTCCTGACCCCACACAAGTACACACACAGCTCTGCTACATCAACTTTGTAAACCCCTCCTGACCCCACACAGAAACTTTACCTCATCCAGACCAGCACCATAATGACGCGACCAGCACAGCAGAGTCCTGCAGCCACCCTGATCATGTGACCCCTGACTCCTCGCCTCCTGTGACCTCATCACAGGTCCTGTGCCGCACACAAGATTACAGCCGAAGTGATGATCATTGCTGGCTGTAAGGGGCTGCGTGGGTCCCTCGGGGAGGGCGCAGGATGGGGTTGGTAAATGGGGAGCATGGCAGTGCCGATGGGTATCCCAGACAGCATGAGTTGGCCCCCCTGTCTCGCCAGGGCCCCAGCACTTGCCCGGGTGCGCCGGGTGCTGACGCCGGCCCTGAGTGGGACTCTGTGTGACCTCTCCTGTGTTCCCTTCTTGACAGTATGTGTTTGGCTTGTGGGAGGAAACCAGAGTAACTGGATAAAATCCATACAAAGTCCTTGCAGATCTTGGTGGGTATTGAACACAGGACCCCAGCACTGTAAGGCTCTAGTGCCAATATGCTGCCCATAATTTAAAGAACCTTTCACCAGTTTTAGCATGTGAAGCTAGCCACATCATGGAATAGTAGCTGCAGAGGTGAACAAGGCAAGGGGGAATGTGAAGATATTCATCTCTGAGGGTGGTTACTTATTCCTCTGCATGACATTGACCAATCATAAGCCGGAAGTGTCATGCAGGGAAAAAAGAACACACCCACAGAGAAGCTTAGAACAGGCTTTCTCACTGATCTCACTGCCATCTTCTACTGTGATTACAAGAAGGGAAAGAGATTGGATCAGAGCTGTATTTTATTACAAGCAGCTCTCACTGTGCTGTCAGTGTGGGGGGGGTGAGTACTAGTGCAGACACGCTGACTACTATGAAAGGAGAGCTGCAAGAGGTTGAAGTATTAGAAAAAAACGGATTACTTACCGGTAATACTCTTTTGTAGAGTCCACGACAGCACCCACTGAGAGAGGGGATCCGCCCCTAGGAACAGGAAACCTACAGAGAGATAAATAGGGTGATCCCCCTCGCTCCCTCAGTTTGGATTACAGAGGAACCGCCATACATGTTTTAGTCAACTTGTTTAGACAATTCATCCATCCTTATGTATATATACTTCTATGCTCGCTATAGTTATCTACAAATTAATTCCTAATTCTAATCTCCACCACCAAGGAGAACCACTTGTGAAACTTTAAAGGCGGGAAGTGAGCGGGTGCTGTCTTGGACTCTACAAAAGAGTATTACCGGTAAGTAATCCGATTTTTCCTCTTCGCCACGACAGCACCCACTGAGAGATTTTCAGAGATAATCACCTGGGAGGGCACACCATGTTAAAGACAGATCTACCAAAGGTCAAATCTTCGGTAGAGGACAAATCTAGTCTATAGTGACTATAGAAGGTAGATGGAGAAGACCAGGTTGCAGCCTTACATATTTGTTCAATTGGGACGTTCGCCCTCTCGGCCCAGGAGGATGATATGGCTCTGGTAGAGTGCGCCTTAATACCCTGTGGAAGGTCTTCTCCTTTTGCCGAATATGCCATCGTGATCGCATCTCTAATGCACCTGGACAGCATGCCTCTCGTAACTCTAGCCCCCTTCTTGTTACCCTGGAAGGAGACAAAAAGAGACCTACTCTGCCTCCAGGGACTGGTCCTATCTAGGTAGGCTAGCACAGCACTCCTTACGTCCAAGGTGTGATATTTAACCTCCTCTTGTGTTGTTGGGTTCTCGTAGAAGGAGGGTAGCCAGATCGCCTGAGACCTATGAAACGTAGTAGCCCATTTGGGAAGATAAGACGGGTCCGTCCTCAATACTAGTCTGTCCTGGGTTACTGACAGGAACGGGGGATCTACCGATAGGGCGTGGAGATCGCTTACTCTTCTTGCCGATATTAAGGCTACTAGCAGAGCAGTTTTTAATGAAAGGCATTTCATTGATGCCGAATTCATGGGCTCGAACGGGGCCTGCATGAAGGCATCCAAGACGAGGCTAAGGTTCCATGTTGGTAACTGAGGAATATGAACTGGATTTGACCGCTGACAAGCTGAAATGAACCAGATCACCCACTTATTACTTGCCACATTGTGGTTAAACAAGGATCCTAGGGCCGACACGTGGACCTTTAGAGTATTTACTGAGAGCCTCAATTCTCAGCTCTTCTGATGGAATTCTAGAATGGCCGTAATGGGTATTCACCGGACAATCTTGCTGGGTGAAAGGCCAAGAATTTCCTCCACACCTTAGCGTAGATCCTTGTTGTGGATTCCTTCCTACTTTGTAGTTTTTTGAGAAGCCTCTCCGCTTCAATAGCTCCCTTTCAAATTCCAAGCCACTAGGCGCAGGGCTTTGACCTGTGGATGGTAACAGGGTCCCTGCGAGAGAAGGTCCTGGAGTAGCGGCAGAATCCATGGGTCGGTTATTGACATGGCTCTCAGCCATGAGAACCACGGCCTCTTGGGCCAAAACGGGGCTATCAAGATGACCCTCGCCTTCTCCTGTCTTATTTTCCTGACCACTGTTGGTAACAGAACCATTGGAGGGAAGGCATAGGCTTGCCGGAATGTCCAGGATGCTTGGAGGGCATCTAGTACGTCTGGGTTGTCTGCTCTGTAGAGAGAAGCGAACCTTTCTACGCGCCTGTTGGCTCTGATCGCGAACAGGTCTATTTCCGGTCTGCCCCATCTCGCCGCTATCATCTCAAAGATGTGCCGGCTGAGGACCCACTCGCCCTGAAATAAGGTTTGGCGGCTGAGGTAGTCTGCTCAAGAATTGTCCACTCCTCTTATGTGGAGTGCAGATAAGGAGTGGAGATGCACCTCGGCCATCTCTAAGATTTTTTCCGCAATAGACATCAATGGTCCTGATCGCGTGCCTCCTTGCCGGTTTATGTATGCCACTGCGGTGGTATTGTCTGATTGGATACTCACGTGGGTTCCTCTTAGCTGCAGGAGAAATTCAGATATAGCATAATAAATTGCTGTTAGTTCCTTTATATTAGAGGAGCTTTCTGCTTCATGCTCCAACCACTGGCCCTGCACCATCTCCTCCTCTAGATGGGCCCCCACCCTGAGGGGCTAGCGTCCGTGGTGACTACCCTAGAGGGAGTAACCCACCATTGAACTCCCTTTGACAAATTGCTAAGGTCCAACCACCAACCTAGGGAGTTAATTACTTCGGGCGATAGGGACATTCTCCCTTCCAACTGTCCCCCTAGTCTGTCTCCTGCAAAATAGCCCACTGCAATTTTCTGGAGTGGAATTGGGCCCATTGCACTGCCGGAATGCATGATATTAGGGACCCTAACAACGACATACCCTGTCTTAATGATATTGTGGGTTTCTCAGTAATCCTCCGTATCTTACTAAGTATGCCTGCACCTTAGTTTCTGGTAGAAAGCATTTCTGACTTACGGAGTCTACTTGACGGCCCAGGAACGTCTGACAGGTTACCGGTTGCAGCCTGGACTTTCCCCAGTTGATCAGTCAGCCTAGTGTCTGTAGGGATGAGACAATATCAACTATTCTTTTTTCAAATTGGGAGACAGAATTTCCTACTATGAGCAGGTCGTCCAAGTAAGGGACCACTAGGGTGTCATTCAGCCTTATATATGACATCACCTCTAGCATCAATTTGGTAAACACTCGAGGAGCCATAGATAGTCCGAACGGCATCGCCGTAAATTGGAAATGTTGAATCCGACCTCTGAACAAGACTGCTACTCGCAGGAAATTCTGGTGTCCTTGGTGTATGGGGAGATGGTAATAGGCATCTTTTAGGTCCAAGACTGCCATATAGCACCTGGGGAACAAAAGTTTTATTGCTGAACGTATTGACTCCATTTTAAACGGCCTCAGCCTCAAGAATGTATTAAGCTTTTTCAAATTTATTATTATCCTAAAGGAACCATCTGGCTTAGGGATTAAAAACAGGGGAGAATAGAAGCCCCTTCCTCTTTCGTCCCATGGGACCTCTATCAGAACACGCTTGGTTAACAGCGCTGTAATCTCCATCTCCAGTGCTTCCTGCTGTGTTTGGGACTTCATAGAAGTCAATAGGAAGGAGTTTGGTGGGTGACGAACAAATTCTAGTTCTAGGCCTGATGAAACGATATTAATGGCCCAGGAGTTGGATGTAATTTTCTCCCATTGGCGGCTGAATTTCAGTAGCCTGCCACCTACTCGTGAACTGGTGCTATCGGCATCTGTCCCCTGGTCAGAAGGGACGTTTCCCAAATAGGCTGCCCCTCTGTTTGGGATCCTTACTGCCCCAGCGGTCCTGAGGTTTGAAATCCTTCTTTTTCCCAAACGGAGGCTTCCTGAAGGCTCTCCTGTTGAAGGGAATATACGGGTTAGGGAAACCTTTCTTCCTCTCACCCGCCTTGGTTAGGATCTCGTCCAGCTCCGTGCCAAATAGGTACTTACCCTGGCAGGGTATAGCACAAAGTTTAGTCTTTCTGTATCTCCTCTCCATCCTTTTAACCATAAGGCCCGCCGGCCTGAATTGGTTAGCCCTGCTGCTCTAGCAGATAATCGGAGAGTCAGCTGAGGAGTCGGACAGGAAGGCCGCTGCCCCTTTAATCAGGGGAATAGAGGAAAGGAGCTTATCTCTAGATACTCCGCTTTTAATCTTCCCTTCTAGGTCATCCAACCATATCAACATTGACCTTGCTGTGCATGTGGCTGCTATTGCTGGCTTAAAAGCTGCCGTGCACGCCTCCCAAGATCATTTAAGGAAGGTATCTGTCTTACGATCCAATGAATCAGATAGCATCCCCGAATCTTCCACCGGCAGGGAAGATCTGCGGGATGTGGAGGCCACTGCCGCATCTACTCTGGGGGCTCTCGACCAAGACGTCAACTCCTCGTCATCAAATGGATATTTACGTTTTGACGTTAAGGGAAGGAAGGTTCTCTGACCCTGCTTCTCCCACGCCCTCCTCACCAGCTCCTTTATAGCTGGAACTACTGGGAAGGCCCGGATCTTTTTCCGGGAAATGCCTGCGAACATCATCTCTTGCGGAGTTTTGGGGTCCTTACTGTAGTTTCAGGTAGCCCCATGGTATTTCGGACGGACTTCACCAAGTTATTAACACTGTCCGTAGGGAAACATGTTTGTTCCTCCTCATCTGAGGACAAGTATTCCTGGGATCTATCTGAGTCTAGCTCCCCAGTCTCTGACAGCAATCCGGATGCCGGTGAAGCTATTCCTCTGACAGAGGAGTGACCCCCCAGACTACTGGAGCTACCTAAGGCCCTTAGCTCCTCTCTAATTATTGCCCGGATATCCTCTTTTTTCCCTGAGGATTCCTCCTGTAAGGTCTTCTCAATACAAGACTGACACAATCTCTTGGGGTAGCCGTCTGGGAGGGGCTGAGAACATAAGGCACACTCTCTATTTATCGCCTTCTCCGTTCTTTTGGCCTAAAGGGTATGGACCAGAGAAACGCCATCAGCTGTAAGTCTGACTAAAACCACTCACCCATGAATCTCGTCAGCAAAATACCGGCTGCGGGGTTCCCGACTCGGGCTGAGGCGAGGCGTGGGACGTTTTTTTCTTTTCTCTTTCTGCTTCTTTTCCAAGGCCTCATTCTGCCTAGAATGCCCGCTAGACTCTCTTCTGGAGCTGCCACTTCTTCTGGTGCTGCCGCTCCTTCTCGTAGTACTGCTCTTTCTGCTGCCCTGTGGGGATTCCCCTGGCTGACTCAACTGGAGCGAGACCGGGTCGTTTGTGGACGACAAAGCTGCGCACCGCTGTAGTATTACCGGTGTTTTTTATGCAGCTTCCTGGTTCACCCTTCACTCTTTTTTTTTTTCTTCTCTTTTTTTTTTTCTCTTTCCTTCTATCCCCCATTGTGCATGCGCGGCCGCCTGCTCCCGCGATACCGCTGTTTTCCTGCCTCATCTGACCCCGGAAGCTGTTGCTGAACTTCCAGGTCGCCTCAGCCTGGGAGTGCCGGCATCCTGCCCACTCTGCCTGCTCGATCGCTACCCCTTCCTCGCCGGGACATACGCTGCCACAAGGTATGTTGCTCTCCCTCTTAGCGCTGCTGGCACCATCACATTTTGCACGAGCCCAGGATCTCCTGCTTTCCCTGGCCTCGCTGTGTCGGGGGGGTACCATCCCCGGTGCCGCGCTCTTGTAATGCGTCTGTCCCGCTCCAAGGTGGGGGCCTGCCCCATAAAACAGTGAGCCTCAGCCCTTCTTACCGCGGCCTCACCTGCTTTACCAGCCATGGGGGGAACCTTCTCTCCGCCCGACGCTGCTTCCAGTCCTGGGGCCCCTGCTGCTCATATTATGCATGCGGGCGGCTACCAGACCAGGCATCCTCTTCTGTGGGTTCCTTCTAGGAACAGGAAACCAAACTGAGGGAGTGAGGGGGACCGCCCTATTTATCTCTCTGTAGATTTCCTGTTCCTAGGGGCGGATCCCCTCTCTCTCAGTGGGTGCTGTCGTGGCGAAGAGGAAAAAATCGTCAGTGTGCACGCGCCGGGTATAGTTACGGTTTGCGCTTACTATGGCGTCATTTTACTCAACCTTCAAATAATTTACACTGTTAAATGAACTTTATTCTCCCCACCAGCATTCAGGTTCCGTCACTGGGCGGTACCAGTTCAGCCACCGCTCTGAGTATACAGAGCAGTCACTGTAACCACGCTGTTAACCTGCAGATATGCAGTAAATCTGCAGGTTAACAGAATTATTATGCTGCCTGGTGCCTGCACACAGCCGAATGCTGCAGAAAGTAAATTAACTTTATTCCCACCATCATTTGGTGGACTCGGAAGCATCATCGGTTCAGTCACCACTGAGTATACAGAGCAGCTGCTGTAACTGCACCCCAGCCCTGAGTGACACTGGCTCTATATTGAGACTAGCTTTCAGTCAGGGACGGGGGAGCAGTTACAGCAGCTGCTCTGTATACTGAACCGGCGCTGCTTACGTGTCCAAGACTGAAAACGAATGCTAGCGGGAATAAAGTTAATTTGAAGTTAAGTTCATCTGTGTGCAGGCGCCAGGCAGCATAATAGTGCTGTTAACCTGCAGATTAACAGCGTTATTTCTGGTGACAGTTTCCCTTTAACATTGCACAGAAATGTATTAACAAAAATACCGGGTTTAGAATGGTTTTAATAGCTAATATATTATATACACACACATACATACAGTGAAGGAAATATTTTTGGGATCCCTTGCTGATTTTGAGTTTGCCCACTGACAGACAAGAACAGTCTAATTTTAAGGGTAGGTTACTTGTAGTATTGAGAGATAGAGTATCAAAAATTAAATTAAAAAAAATAATCACATTGTATAAACTACAGTTGTGGCCAAAAGTATTGACACCCCTGCAATTCTGTCAGATAATACTCAGTTTCTTCCTGAAAATGTTTGCAAACACAAATTCTTTGGTATTATTATCTTTATTTAATTTGTCTTAAATGAAAAAACACAAAAGAGAATGAAGCAAAAAGCAAAACATTGATCATTTCACACAAAACTCCAAAAATGGGCCAGAAAAAAGTATTGGCACCCTCAGCCTAATACTTGGTTGCACAACCTTTAGCCAAAATAACTGCGACCAACCGCTTGCGGTAACCATCAATGAGTTTCTTCCAATGCTCTGCTGGAATTTTAGACCATTCTTCTTTGGCAAACTGCTCCAGGTCCCTGATATTTGAAGGGTGCCTTCTCCAAACTGCCATTTTTAGATCTCTCCACAGGTGTTCTATGGGATTCAGGTCTGGACTCATTGCTGGCCACTTTAGAAGTCTCCAGTGCTTTCTCTCAAACCATTTTCTAGTGCTTTTTGAAGTGTGTTTTGGGTCATTGTCCTGCTGGAAGACCCATGACCTCTAAGGGAGACCCAGCTTTCTCACACTGGGCCCTACATTATGCTGCAAAATTTGTTGGTAGTCTTCAGACTTCATAATGCCATGCACACGGTCAAGCAGTCCAGTGCCAGAGGCAGCAAAGCAACCCCAAAATATCAGGGAACCTCTGCCATGTTTGACTGTAGGGACCGTGTTCTTTTCTTTGAATGTCTCTTTTTTTCTCCTGTAAACTCTATGTTGATGCCTTTGCCCAAAAAGCTCTACTTTTGTCTCATCTGACCAGAGAACATTCTTCCAAAACGTTTTAGGCTTTTTCAGGTAAGTTTTGGCAAACTCCAGCCTGGCATCACCGCATCAATGGGAGAATGGATGGAGCCATGCACCGTAAAATCCTGAGTAAAAACTTCCTTCCCTCAGTCAGGACATTAAAAATGGGTTGTGGCTGGGTCTTCCAGCAAGACAATGACCCAAAACATACAGCTAATACAACAACAGAGTGACACAAAAAGAAACACATTAAGGTCATGGAGTGGCCTAGCCAGTCTCCAGACCTTAATCCCATAGGAAACATATGGAGAAAGTTGAAGCTCCGAGTTGCCAAGTGACAGCCTCAAAATCTTAATGATTTATAGATGATCTGCAAAGAGGAGTGGACCCAAATTCCTCCTTACATTCCAGAAAATTATTGCAATTGCACATGTTGCATTACACACATTTATTTATTTTTGTGTGTATTGGAACACAAAAAAAAAAGAAAATAAGGCAAATTGGACAATATCACACAGAACCCCAAAATTTAGCTAGACACAATTGTGGGCACTTTTACAAAGTTCTGGGTGAAAAAAACTTTTTCAAGCATGTAATACTCATTCAAACTCAGCTTTGGCAAGTAGTAGCTGTCGGCAATATGAAAATCACACCTGAAACCAGATAAAAAGGAGAGAAGTTGACTCAATTTTTGCATTGTGTGTCTTTGTGTGCCACATCTAACGTGGAGAACAGAAAGAGCAACCAAAATTGTTCAACAATCTCAAGTCCATCTTCAGAGATCTTGATGTTCATATGTCCACATAATCAAAAACTTTACTGGCACTGTAGCTAGTCTTCCTGAACGTGGACAGCAGAGAAAATTTGATGAAATGTTGCAACGCTAGATAGTCCGGATGACGGATAAGCAGCCCAATTCTTTTTCCAAAGAAGTTCATGCTGTAATGCAAGCTCAAAGTGCATCAGTGTCAGTGTGAACTATCCATCTACATTCGAATGAAGTGAAATGTTATGGCAAAATACCCAGGAGGACCCCACTGGTGACAGAGAAATGAAAAAGCTAGACTGCAGTTTACCAAAATGTGTTTGAGTAAGCCGCCAAAATCCTTCTAGGAAAGCGTCTTGTGAACAGATGAGACCAAGATAGATCTATTTGGTAAAGCACATCACTCTACTTCTTACTGAAAACGGAACGAAACCTACAAAGAAAAGAACACAGTACATGCAGTCAAATATGGTCGAGGTTCAAAAATGTTTCTGGGTTGTTTTCCTGCCTCTGGTACTGGGTGCTTTGACTGTGTTCAAGGCATCAAGAAATCTGAAGATTACCAAAGGATTTTGGGTCGCAATGTTGTGCCCAGTGTCAGAAAGCTGGGTTCGCGTCTTAGGTCATGGGTCTTCAAGGGGGACAGTAACCTCAAACGTACTTTAAGAAGCACCCAGAAATGGATGGAAACAAAGCGCTGGAGAGTTCTGAAGTGGCCCGCAATGAGTCTGGATCTAAATCCCATTGAACATCTGTGGAGAGATGTTAAAATTGATGTCAGGAGAAGGCACACCTCAAGTAAAAGAGATCTGGAGCAGTTTGCAAAAGAGTTCAAAATTTAAATTGTGTAAAGTTCTAATTTGCCTTTTTTTCTGTTTTTTTGTGTTGTTCTAATACACACAAAGGAAATAAACATGTGTATAACAAAACATGTCTAATTGCAAAAATTTTCTGGGAGAAATACGGTACTTCATCTTTTGGAACAATTTCAAGGGTGCCAACACTTTTGGCCATGACGGTATGTGCATGGAGCCTATGGCTTCTTGCATATCAGTCAAGCTGGTTTAAGACAGTTTATACTTTTTTTCAATGATATATAAATAAATAGTCAACTCTTTTCTATAAAGGAGAGCCGTACAAAAAGCTAATTTGATGCTAAATAACATAGAACAGGGGGCCAGAGCTGAAGGGGGTTCATGTCAGCTGTGCCGGAGTTGGATTGTAATAATGTAATATACATTTAACAATGACGTTATGAGTACATTTTACTAAAATTCCCTATTCATTTCATATTGACAGTTTGTTATAATACCATTTCCGTTAGTAACCTGAAATATATCCATTATAATAAACATTGCATGGGTTACCCACTACTTTATAAGCTATAGTTAATGGGCCTAGGATGGGGTAATACAAAAAATTCCACACTCACCTACTGATTTGACACTGCTCCTTTGCACTCAATACTTTGTCCCTGGCCGATCTTGGGGCATCAACATCTGGAGGGGTTGTTACGTTACCATTGGTTGGCTGCAGCCTTCACATTCTGTCAAATCCGACTTCTTCCACCCAGATGGAATGTGAAGGCTGCAGGCCTGCGGCCAGTCAGTGGTTGTTCATTACCAACAATGATCATATGATGTCCCTTTCGGCTTTTGATATCCTCGAGAGTGGGTGACACAATATCGAGTGCAGAGGAGCGCTGTCGGTGTGGGAGGTCAGAGTATGATGTTTTTCATTACTCAACCCTAACCTCTTTAACAATCACTTTGAAAGCAATGGATAACGCCTTTAACCTTTTCATTACTCTACATAGCAAAGAAATTAGCCATTACTAATAACTTCTCTACCCCATATCACCAGGAAAGCAGGTGGTAACATCCATTGCTAACATAGACCACCAGATTATTGGATACTAAACCTTTTTTTGCCCTATATCAGTTGGTAATAAACTCCCTTTCCCCAAACCACTAACAAATTATGTTTTTACCTTATTTTCTACCCGTTTTCCTTGACAAATCTAATTGCTACACAGCTCTGCTTTTCTTGTGCATCACACCATGTAAAAAAAAAAAAACACTTACGGTATATTTAACCTTTATTTATATAGTGTGATTCATCATCACAGGAGGAGCTGTAAGGAAACAGCTAGGTGACAGTTTCTGATATTTAGCTCTTTCTGTGCTACATGTTTATTCTCTTTATATATGCAGAGAGGCCCAAATGGTCAATTTGTGCTGCCGAAAGCACAAATCAGGATAAACAGGAAGGGATTAAACAAATGTAAGTACCATATATGTTCCCATGAGGCATATTCATATAGGCAGCATATTTTCTGACTGGATATTCCAACATTACAGCGGCAGCATTTTGGATAAGATTTCAAGAAATCGTTATTATTCCTTCATGCTGCCAGAACAGCTTTGACCAGTCGAGGCATTGACTCCTCAAGACCTCTAAAGGGGTCCTATGTTTTATTTGGCACTAACTGCTGAGACCGCGAGCAATAACCAAAATGAAGGTGACAGTGTTCTGCTGAGCGGTGTGCCCATTTGCTGTTATGGCTCTCCTCATAGACTGCACTGTATGGGTTCAAGGAAAGTCTGGTCTTTTCTCACTGAGGAGAATGGACCAGAACCAAAGGGGCACAGCTGACCCTACCTACTTATTGGGTATGTTTGAAATGACAGTTGCACTGTTCCATAAATTCTAAAATAGGACCTCTGTGGATCAGAATTGTTTGCCAAAGATATTGCACCATGAATACTGCCATATTTGTCAAGTATTCCTGGACAAATTCTTAGGCTAGCAGGACGTATTATGTTTTGTTATGTTATATAAATGCCAGAACGCTAAGGCTATGTGCACACGTTGCGGATTCTGCTGCGTTTCCGCAGCGGTTTTGGCCCTGCGGAAACGCAGCAGTTCCGCTGACATGGTACAGTACAATGAAACCCTATGGGGTTTCAAAAACGCTGTGCTCACGGTGCGTTTTTTTCCGCGCGGTTTGCTGCGGTTTACAAACCGCAGCATGTCAATTGTTTGTGCGGTTTCCGCAGCGGTTTCACACCTTTAACATAGTAGAGGTGTGAAACCGCAGGGCAAAACTGCAGACCAAACCGCAGGTCACTTTACCTACGGTTTTACCTGCGGATCCGCAGAAAAACCAGCGGAAAAAGCAGCAGCGGAATCCACAATGTGTGCACATAGCCTTAGTTTGCCATGGGTGCACTGGCCAGCCTGCACCATTTCCACCAACTTGCTTTCTTTCCTTTTAAGTATGTTATTAAGGATTTTCATAACAATGGAGGGGGGGGGAGGGAAGGGGAAGGATTGGGAAGGGGAAATACAATAAGGGAAGAAGGGACCAAGTGGACCTTGTGCCCCAATTAACAGGAAAATAACATATTAACATGTGTAATGCCTGTATAAGTTATGTGACTACAAAGGCATTTATTATAACCAATAATCAAGAAAGATGAAATAATATGGCTAATCTGAATATACTTTAGGGGATTAAAGGTATCCAGCTGGACCATTTTTGAGTAAATTTGTCTAGGTGGTTATGTACCATAGCTACTATGTGCTTGAAAGCTTTATGGAGGGTCATTTTGTCAATGACCTCTTGGACAGTGGGAGGGTCCAGCCTCTTCCAATGGAAAGCAATTGCCTAGTTACTAAAAGAACATGTACCACCAAAGGAATAGTGGAATGAGTAATGCCCTCCAGGTCTAAGAATAAAAGAGCTAGTTGCGGAGATAGAGTAATGGGTTTCGTAAGTAATGAATTAGAGACGTTATATCTTTCCAAAGAGGCTTAATATGGGGACAGTGCCAGAATATATGAAGCAAGCTGCCATATTGGCAACAACCTCTCCAGCAGGACGAGGAGTGCTCCGGATTTAGCCGGGAAAGTTGGGCTGGTGTATAATACCAGCGAGTTAGTATTTTTTGCAAAAAACGTATCGACTAAATACCCTGTATTTGTTATACAGCACTTGCTGATTACTGTCATGTTTTTTACTGCAGAGTATTTTTTGCAAATTTGTCATTTTGTGTTTTCTTGTTGTCTTTCAGCCATTGGGTGGTGTGAGCATTGTCTGACCGAATTGTTCACACTTGTGCATGTCACATATGTTTTTAATCCGTTTTTTCCTTGCTCAGCATGGTTTGGGAGACCCCACCCCTCTCCTGTGTGACATGCACATAAATGAGCTGTCTTACACCACAAGCCCATATACTAGGAGGCGCCTGTCTGTATCCTGTTCATTTAGACACTGTTCACATGTTCAGGTTTTCAATACATTAGATAGGGACTGCTTCGTGAAGGGTTACCGTGACGTGGTGAAGCGGCTTGGTATATATTTTTTGCAAAAAACGTATTGACTAAATACCCTGTATTTGTTATACAGCACTTGCTGATTACTGTCATGTTTTTTACTGCGAGTTAGTATTTTAGCATGAGGTACTGGAAGAATGAAGAGGAGACTTTAAATCTATCTTTGATTTGGGAGAAAGGGATAGGACTAGAATCGCTGACCAAGTCCTTGAATTTTTTAACGTCATGTTTAGCCCAAATGGGATCGATGGCTGTATGGAATAAGGAGCAGATTAAGTGGAGAGGAAGATTTTTAAGGAAGGTTAATTTGTTTATACATCTTTTCTGTTTAGAAAATGCTTACCAGGCAGCCAGTGTAGAGTCAAATATGGGGTGAGAAGAAGGGGGGATTTATTAAGAAGAATTGAATTGAGTAGTAAACGATATGGTGGAATTTTTTTTGTTGAAGTGACATTCC
Source organism: Dendrobates tinctorius (assembly GCF_039654945.1). Classification (NCBI taxonomy): domain Eukaryota; kingdom Metazoa; phylum Chordata; class Amphibia; order Anura; family Dendrobatidae; genus Dendrobates; species Dendrobates tinctorius. Next base: position 1,010,657 of record NW_027361930.1, read on the forward strand.
AGTTCATTCCAGGCAGGAGGGTCTGGAAGGGGCTACCAAGAGAGGCTTTGTTTGTTGAGGAAGGACATGTAATATGCCGAAATATTTAGTAAACCGCCCCTCCCGAATCTCTTGCTGTTGTAGAGGATATGAGTGGCATTCCTTACTTTTTTATGGCCCCAGATAAAATTATTAATCTGGGCTTGTAGGTTCATTAGGCAAGGGACTGAAATTGGAAGAGGCAGTAAGCAAAACAAATATAAGATTTTATGGAGAATGTATGATTTGAAAGTGACAATTCTACCCCACCAAGAGAGTCCCTTGTATCCAAATGAAGACATATCCTCAGCAATAGATTTGTTAAGAATGGTTAGGTTTAATGGGATCAGGGAGGAAATAGAACTAGAAAATCTTAGGCCTAGATAGGTGATGTAATTGGTTGTCCAACTCCACGCAATCGACTGCTTAATGTCATCAATGAGAGATGGGTGTAAATTCATAGGCAGGATTGTCGACTTGGATTCATTAATTTTGAAGTAGGAAGTCCTTGAGAATTGAGAGAGTAAGGTTTGGAGAGCCGTGCAAGATGTAGAGAGGTTAAGGACTGTTAAAATAATATCATCTGCAAAGAGACTAATTTTATAATCTCTAGAGCCTGCCTGGATGCCATAGATGTTACGGTCATCTCTAATTAGCTGGGCCAATGGTACAATGGCTAATATGAAGAGGAGAGGGGAGAGTGGACATCCCTGCCTTGTTCCGTTCGAGATGTTGAAGGATGGGGACAGGTGACTATTGACGTAGACTTTTGCAGTCGGGTGAGAATATAAGGCCAAGATACTAGACAAGATTTTTTAACGAAAGCCAAATTTACAAAGAGTTTCAAGCAGGTAGTTCCAGTTGAGGCAATCTAATGCTTTCTCGGCATCCAAGGATATTATAGCAGCTTGTGACGAGGAAAGATGACTCCTCGCAAAAGGAAAATGTTCAGATCAAAGCAGATCTGCTTCAGATGAAAACCAAAATGGCGGACTTGGAAAACAGGTCCAGGCGTAATAACATTAAAATCAGGGGCATCCCAGAGTCCTTAGCCCCAGGTAACCTTGAGGACTATGTTAAAGTCTTTAAAAAAAAATTGAACGTTCATTATCCAGTCAGGATCTAACTATTGATCGTATACATAGACTTCCAAAGCCTTCACACATCTGGAAGGATTCCCCTAGAGACACCATCTTACGGATACATTTTTTTCATATCAAAAATGTTCTTCAGGCTAAAATTAGAGACAATGGCGGTTTCCTGTATCCATATACGCATCTGAAAATTTAAGCTGACCTCTCTAAAGCTACCATTGATGGTAGGAAGGCTTTCAAGGACATTACATCTTCTTTGAGAGACAACAACAATATAAATGGGGCTTCCCCATGAAGCTCCTAGTTCACCATAATGGGAAAACAATCGTCCTTCTTACCCCAGAAGATGGCGCTAAACTCTTAAAGTCAATCAACATCGGACAAAAGGCTACTACTACCTCCATCTCCGACGGGAAGACCCAAGACTTGACCTGCTTCTTCATTTGGACCCACCTCTAGGTAATAGTCATGTTTTGCATAATGTTTATCTTCTTTCCTCCCATTCAGGCCTTAATCTCTTCAGTACTGCTCTGTTTGGATTGTTTACTACAGACAATGTGTTTTTTCTCCTTGCTTGTTGGGTATCTACTACCCTTTTCTTTTCATTTTTTTTTTTTCCCTCGTGGAAGACTCCTTCACGAACTTTCCCTCAAGTCTACGTAGAGTCCGTTAGAGCGACCTCTTTCTAGTGGTCCTTGGAACAACCGGCGAGCTTGTTCCGATATTTTCTGCTTCTAGTTCTAATTTCAGGTTTATTTGTATTTACAAGGGCTTAAGGTACTGTCACACTTAGCGATGTACCAGCGATCCCGACCAGCGATATGACGCGGTCAGGATTGCTGGTACATCGCTAAGTGGTCGCTAGTGAGCTGCCACACAGGCAGATCTCACCAGCGACATAGCAGGGGTCGGGGGTTGCTACTTACCTGTCACACTAGGCGATCCTGACGTCCTCCTGCCCGCGTCCACGCCACAGGATCACTAGGACTAAATTAAAAAATTGACATGTCTGTTTTCTTGTAAAAATTATAATGATCCCAACAGTGTCTAGGTGTTTCTCTGTATTTAGTTATTGTGGTTTAATTGTATTATATGTATGTTCACATTTTTGTTCACTCTATTAAGTGGGAGTAGGTGTCAGTAACTAGGAGGTGTGTTCACACCTGTGAGTGTATTTAGTTCGACCTTCCTGTTACCTGACTCCAGGACCCGTTGAAGCACAGTTGGCGTGAAACAGCCGTTGTCCACAGTTCACACATCTCTCCCGAGCCTATGCTTTTTATCTGAAAATAAATTCACTTCTTCAGAATGGTGAGTGCCATCCCTTTTGTTCTTTTTCATACAACGTAGCCATGCATGTTTTTCTTTGGATTGAGCACCCGTTCTGTGGGTAGCTGGCGTGCAGCCCAGGTGTGTGAGTTTGTACCGCACTATAGTGCACATCAAGGTGGCGGCAGTGGTGCCGAATTTTCATCTTTCTTATTGTACCAATAAAAACGTCAACTCGTCCCGCAAAAAATAAGACCTCACATGACTCGGTGGGTCAAAATATGCTAAAATTATAGCTCTCAAAATGTGGTGATGCAAAAACTTTTCACAATAAAGCGTCTTAGCCTATGACAGCTGCCAAACATAAAAACCCACCATAAATAGTACATCAAACCCCCCTTTATCACCCCCTTAGTTAAGGAAAAAAAGTATTTATTTCCATTTTCCCATTAGGGCTAAGGCTGAGATTATGGTTAGGGGTGTGTTGGGGTTAGGGTTGGAGTTAGAATTGGGGTTTTTTCACTGTTTAGGCACATAAGGTGATCTCCAAACGCAACATGGCATCTGATCTCAATTCCAGCCAATTCTGCGTTGAAAAAGTTAAACGGTGCTTCTTCCCGAGCGCTGCCATGCGCCCAGTGTTTTACCCCCACATATGGGGTATCAGCCTACTCAGGACAAATTGCAAAACAGATTTTGGGGTCCAATTTCTCCCGTTACCCTTAGGAAAATAAAAAAATTGGGGGCAAAAATATCATTTTAGTGAAAAAAATGATTTTTTTTATTTTCACGCCCGGATGTTATAAACTTCTGTGGAGCACTAGGGGGTTCAAAGTGCTCACAACACATCTAGATAAGTTCCTTGGGGGGTCTAGTTTCCAAAATGGGGTCACTTGTGAGGGGTTTCCACTGTTTAGGTACATCAGGGGCTTTCCAAAGGCAACATGACACCCGCAGACCATTCCATCAAAGTCTGCATTCCAGAACGTCACTACTTCCCTTCCGAGCCCCGACATGTGCCCATACAGTAGTTTTCTCCCACATATGGGGTATCTGCGTACTCCGGACAAATTGCACAATAACTTTTGGGGTTATGTTACCCTTGGAAAAATAAAAATTGACGGTGAAAAGATCATTTTTGTGGAAAAAATATGATTTTTTAATTGTACGGCTGTATGTTATAAACTTCTGTGAAGCCCTTGGGGTTCAAAGTTCTCACCACACATCTAGATAAGTTCCTTGGGGGGTCTGGTTTCCAAAATGGTGTCATCTATGGGGGGGTTTCCACTGTTTTGGCACATCAGGGGCTTTCCAAACGCGACATGGCGTCCGATCTCAATTCCAGCCAAAAAAGTCAAATGGCGCTGCTTCCCTTCAGAGCTCTGCCATGCGCCTAAATAGTCATTATCCCCCACATATGGGGCATCAGTGTACTCAGGACAAATTGCACAATAACTTTTTGGGTCCTGTTACCCTTGGGAAAATAAAAATTGGGGGTGAAAAGATCATTTTTGTGGAAAAAATAAGTTTTAATTGTACAGCTGTACTTTATAAATTTCTGTGAAGCCATTGGGGGTTCAAAGTTCTCACCACACATCTAGATAAGTTCCTTGGGGGGTCTAGTTTCTAAAATGGGGTCACTTGTGGGGGGTTTCCACTGTTTAGGCACATCAGGGGCTCTCCAAATGTGACATGGCGTCCGATCTGAATTCCAGCCAATTTGCATTGAAAAAGTCAAACGGCGCTCCTTCCCTTAAGCTCTGCCATGCACATTAACAGTGGTCCCCCCCCCCATATATCAGGTATCAGCGTACTCAGGACAAATTGCACTATAACTTTTGCAGTCCAATATCTCCTGTTGCCCTTGGTAAAAAAAAAAAAATTGGACCTGAAGTAATTTTTTTGTGAAAAAAAGTTAAATGTTCATTTTTTTTTTAAACATTCAAAAAAATTCCTGTGAAGCACCTGAAGGGTTAATAAACTTCTTGAATGTGGTTTTGAGCACCTTGAGGGGTGCAGTTTTTAGAATGGTATCACTTTTGGGTATTTTCTATCATATAGACCCCTCAAAGTGTCTTCAAATGTGATGTGGTCCGTAAAAATAAAATGGTGTTGCAAAAATGAGAAATCGCTGGTCAACTTTTAACCATTATAACTTCCTAACAAAAAAAATTTTGGTTCCAAAATTGTGCTGATGTAAAGTAAACATATGGGAAATGTTTTTTGGGTGCTATAACTCTGTGATTTGGAAAATTGCGAAATTTTCGCCAAATTTCTGTTTTTTTCACAAATAAACGCAAGTTATATCAATTATATTTTACCACTAACATGAAGTACAATATGTCATGAGTAGAGTTGAGCATTCCGATACCGCAAGTATCGGGTATCGGCCGATACTTGCTGTATCGGAATTCCGATACCGACATCCGATATTTTTTCAATATCGGGCATCGGAATCGGAAGTTCAAAGTTGATTGACAGCCGAAATGACGTCATCATGATGCGCGGTGTGTGCGCATCATGATGCGCCGTCATTTCGGGCCTTCCGGGGGTGTCTGCCGGCCTGCCGGGGGGCTGTGTGGACTGCCCGGGGTCTGTACCGGCCTGCCGGGGGGCTGTGCCGGCCTGCCGGTGGTCTGTGCACCCTGTGGGGGTCTGTACCGGCCTGCCGGGGGGCTGTGCCGGCCTGCCGGGGGGCTGTGCACCCTGTGGGGGTCTGTACCGGCCTGCCGGGGGGCTGTGCCGGCCTGCCGGGGGCTGTGCTGATGTCCGGGGCTCTGTGCAGGCATCGTCCGATGGGACTACAAGTCCCATCGGGCGATGCCTGCTACCATGACAGTGATTGACACATTAGCCAATGATGGGACAGTAGTAGTCCCATCATCCGGCTAATGTGTTAAATGTAAAAAAAAATAAAAAAATACTACATACATACTACATGCATGCTACATGCATGCTACATGCATGCTACATACATACTACATGCATGCTACATACATACTACATGCTACATGCATGCTACATACATACTACATGCTACATGCATGCTACATACATACTACATGCATGCTACATACATACTACATGCTACATACATACTACATATACACTACATGCATGCTACATACATACTACATGCTACATACATACTACATACATACTACATGCATGCTACATACATACTACATGCTACATACATACTACATATATACTACATGCATGCTACATACATACTACATGCTACATGCATGCTACATACATACTACATGCTACATACATACTACATGCTACATACTACATGCATGCTACATACATACTACATGCTACATACATGCCACATACATACTACATGCTACATACATACCACATATATACTACATGCATGCTACATACATACTACATGCTACATACATACTACATACATACTACATGCATGCTACATACATACTACATACATACTACATGCATGCTACATACATACTACATGCTACATACATACCACTTATATACTACATGCATGCTACATACATACTACATGCTACATGCATACTACATGCTACATACATACTACATACATACTACATGCATGCTACATACATACTACATGCATGCTACATACATACTACATGCTACATACATACCACATATATACTACATACATACTACATGCATGCTACATACATACTACATGCTACATACATACTACATACATACTACATGCATGCTACATACATACTACATGCTACATACATACTACATACATGCTACATACATACTACATACATACTACATGCATGCTACATACAATACATTCATACAATACATACATAGACATACAGTACATATAACATAGAGTAACATACTTACCAATACTTGTCACATTGTTCCCCGAAGCCATTGTCTTTTACGGAATAAATATTAACATAACAAACCACAAAAATACTCACCCATGATCCGAAGCAGTCCACGAGTGTGTCCCACGACGATCTTGGGTAGAGAACTGCAGCATCAGCTGATGCTGTCGCTCTCTACGGGCTGCAGGAATCCAATGACGGAAGGTAGGTATCCTTCCGCACTGTATTCCTCCGCCACTTAAAAAAAAAAAAGTCCCTAGTCTCACTTTATGGTAAAAGCTGTGTGGGAAATTCCCACACAGCTTTTACCATAAAGTGAGACTAGGGACTTTTTTTTTTTAAGTGGCGGAGGAAATTCCCACACAGCTTTTTCCATAAAGTGAGACTAGGGACTTTTTTTTTTTTAAGTGGCGGAGGAATACAGTGCGGAAGGATACCTACCTTCCGTCATTGGATTCCTGCAGCCCGTAGAGAGCGACAGCATCAGCTGATGCTGCAGTTCTCTACCCAAGATCGTCGTGGGACACACTCGTGGACTGCTTCGGATCATGGGTGAGTATTTTTGTGGTTTGTTATGTTAATATTTATTCCGTAAAAGACAATGGCTTCGGGGAACAATGTGACAAGTATTGGTAAGTATGTTACTCTATGTTATATGTACTGTATGTCTATGTATGTATTGTATGAATGTATTGTATGTAGCATGCATGTAGTATGTATGTAGTATGTATGTAGCATGTATGTAGTATGTAGCATGTATGTATGTAGCATGTAGTATGTATGTAGCATGCATGTAGTATGTATGTAGTATATGTGGTATGTATGTAGCATGTAATATGTATGTAGCATGCATGTAGTATGTATGCAGTATGTATGTAGTATATATGTAGCATGTAGTATGTATGTAGCATGCATGTAGTATGTATGTAGTATGCATGTAGCATGCATGTAGTATATATGTAGTATGTATGTAGTATATATGTAGCATGTAGTATGTATGTAGCATGCATGTAGTATGTATGTAGTATGTATGTAGCATGCATGTAGTATATATGTAGTATGTATGTAGCATGTAGTATGTATGTAGCATGCATGTAGTATATATGTAGTATGTATGTAGTATGTATGTAGCATGTAGTATGTATGTAGCATGCATGCAGTATGTATGTAGCATGCATGTAGTATATATGTAGTATGTATGTAGTATGTATGTAGCATGTAGTATGTATGTAGCATGCATGCAGTATGTATGTAGCATGCATGTAGTATATATGTAGTATGTATGTAGTATGTATGTAGCATGTAGTATGTATGATGCATATATGTAGTATGTATGTAGCATGTAGTATGTATGATGCATATATGTAGTATGTATGTAGCATGTAGCATGTATGTAGCATGCATGTAGTATATATGTAGTATGTATGTAGTATGTATGTAGCATGCATGTAGTATATATGTACTATGTATGTAGCATGTAGTATGTATGTAGCATGCATGTAGTATGTATGTATGTAGTATTTTTTTTTTTTTTTTTTTTTACATTTAACACATTAGCCGGATGATGGGACTACTACTGTCCCATCATTGGCTAATGTGTCAATCACTGTCATGGTAGCAGGCATCGCCCGATGGGACTTGTAGTCCCATCGGACGATGCCTGCACAGACCCCCGGACATCAGCGCAGCCCCCCGGCAGGCCGGTACAGACCCCCACAGGGTGCACAGCCCCCCGGCAGGCCGGTACAGACCCCGGGCAGTCCGCACAGCCCACCGGCAGGCCGGCACAGCCCCCCGGCAGGCCGGTACAGACCCCGGGCAGTCCGCACCGCCCACCGGCAGGCCGGCACAGCCCCCCGGCAGGCCGGCAGAGACCCCCGGAAGGCCCATACAGACCCCCGAGAGGCTGTACAAGGGCAGGAAAGGGTTTTTCCAATTCCGATACCGGAAGTCTCATAGACTTGAATGGGACTTCCGGTATCGGCATCGGCGATACCGATACTTTTTTTAAAGATCGGCCGATCCATTCCGATCCGATATTTTGAAGTATCGGACGGTTTCGCTCAACTCTAGTCATGAGAAAACAATGTCAGAATCACCGGGATCCATGGAAGCCTTCCAGAGTTATTACCTCACAAAGGGACAGTGGTCAGAATTGTGAAAATTGGCCCGGTCATGAACGTGCAAACCACCCTGGGTGATAAAGGGGTTAATAGAGTCTGATGAGGTGTGGCGACCAATACGTCTGTCTCTATCTGCTCTGATAGGGATAGATGAGGTAAAAGTTGATTTATGTTGTTTCTGTTTGGATTGTTTGTGTTGACTCATTTCATTAATATATGTAGCAGCTGAAGAGGTGGGATTGAAAAAACTGTATCCTTTTGGCTATTTAAAAGTGATACCAGGGGGTTAAATACAAAGGTCTATTGAATGACTCCCCAGGTTAGAACAGAGACCAGGGACAACCCACAAGACTATGGGGTCTAAAGGGCCTGTCACACTAAGCGATATCGCTATAACGTTACTAGTTTTTGTGACGTTATAGCGATATTGCTAGCGATATCTCTATGTCTGATACCTCCGACTGCTCCCCCGCTGGTTATCGCTGATCGCGCAAGAACATCCTGGACCGTTTCTCATCGTCAGCTTCCTGCTGGGCTTCCTGTGGCGCCGACGAGCGACGCGTGGACGCGGGCGGGAGGATGTCAGGATCGCCTCGTCTGACAGGTAAGTAACGACCCCCGACCGCTGCGATGTCGCTACTGAGATCTGCCTGTGTGGCAGCTCACTAGCGACCACATAGTGATGCACCAGCGATCCTGACCATGTCATATCGCTGGTCGCCAAGTGTGACAGTACCTTAAGAGTAGATAGAAGTGTTATGATAGCCGAGCCAAGAAATATACCTAGGCTATCTAGGTTAGAAAAATGAGTAGTTAGTAGGATAGTAAGAACCGCAGATCAGGAAAATACTATGGCCCCCTAGCCACTAAAGGGACCAAGACAATAAGTAAAAATAAGAAAATGCCAAGGAAAAATAAGACAAGCCCAAAATCAATGTATATAGATGCTAGCCAGGAGGTATATGATGTTGCGGTATTAAGCAAACTTAGAGCAGGTTAGAAGAGGTTAATTACTTTAGTATATACTAGCCGTTCATTCAGTTTATTCAATGTATCTTGACTTCCCCGTGAAAGCACTGACAGCCAGGGATGATAGGGTTAAGCTTTTATTGAGGGCGTCTGAGGTGCCTGAAGTAGCCTGCACAATGGGAGCTGCAGATTCGCAGTAATTAGCAATAATACTGAGAGACCGTAGGGATTCTTAAAATAATGATAGGGTGAATAACCTTGGTGAACTATGAGAACAGATGAGGACCTCTTCAGGTAGTCTCAGTAAGGCCATGTGCACACGTTGCGGATTCTACTGCGGATCTGCAGCGTTTTTGGTCCTGCGGAACTGCTGCAGATTTTGCTGTGTTGTACAGTACCATTGTATTCAATGGAAATTAAACGCTGTGCACATGCTGCGGATTTTTCCGCGGTTTCAAATCCGCAGCATGTCAATTCTTTGTGCGGAATCCGCAGCGGTTTTACACCTACTTCATTGTCCAGGTGTCAAACCGCAGGCTAATCCGCGGGTCTTTTGATCTGCGGATTTACCTGCGGATTTTTCCAAATCCGCGCGGAAAAATCTGCAGCACCTTCCACTATGTGTGCACATGGCCTTAGAGAGGCTGGGTGATAATGTGGTAATAGCAGGTACGCAGGATGCAGTGATGAGACGCGAGACAGAAATGACTTTAAACGTTAACTTTTATAGATAAATGCCGTTAGGGCTATTGTTACGCAACCAACAGAATAACAGTAGTTGTACTCGCAGGGAGCCAATACACATAAACAAGGATTGGGAGAACACGACTAATCCGGCAAAGACCGGTCACTATATGGCCGCGGAATGGCCAACTACGGGTCCTTAGTCACTATGTATCACTTATCCGTCCTGACGTCCCTCGGCGTTCTGTTCCACGGTGTGTCTGCGTCGCAGCCACTGGGCCCAACCACTGAAGATCTGGCGTAGTCTTCGGGCGTTCCGATACCCAGGAGGAGTAGGGGCACAACAGGCCCGCGGAGAGTTCTTTGGCGGGATGTCCCCCAGCGGAGGCAGCGGGATACCGCCTGGGTGTGGAAGAGGGGAGGCCGCAACTCCCTGACAAGGAGTGGCAGCGGCGGTGATAAGTGGCGGTTGATAGGCCACAGGCGCAGACTGAGGCCGAACTGGAGGATCCGCAGCGGGCACAGGCCCAGTCTCTACCGCGGACTGAGCGGGGCGGTGGCAGCTGCCGGCGGCAAAGGAGGAGTCTCCGCCGTGGTCAGGAGTGAAGCGGCGGTGGCTGCGAGCAGCAGCGAGGAGGCCGCAGCCGTGAGCTGGAGTGAGGCGGCAGTCTCCTTTTGTTGGTAAGCTCGGCGCCGTCTCCCTGCGGTCCACCGAGAGTCTCCCTCCTGTCGCTGTCCTCCTCTCAGGAAGCTGCTCGTGGCTCTCGCTCTCTGGCCCTCCCCAAGTCTCCACCTCCTTCTCCCTCGTTCTGCTGACTCACACAGTCTGGCCCTCTCCGTCCCTCTTCTCTGGACTCCTCCCCCAACTTCCCTGTCAGTCTCAGCAGTCCATCCCCTAGCTCTGCTCCCTGGAAACAGATACCACGGTCCCCTCGGTTCCGGCCCGACTACTCGGCGGAGGCCTCTCCTCCTACAATTAGGTGCCGGAGCGGCTCCCGATGTCAGCTGTAAAGCAGGAGTGAATGCGCATGCCCGGGTAAAGCTGGCTGCAGGACCATGGAAGCATATTCGTGTGCAGCCGCAGCTAATAATAATAATTGGATTAATTAACGGAGGCAGAGTCTGCAGACTGGTGAAGGCTCCGGGGCTTGCAGAGACTGGCGGTGAGTAAAGTTCATACCTCGGCTGCTTGCTATTGCCTCAGGCAGCTCGGGGCTGTCAGCCAGGACAGGTAACAACCGCGCCTGCGCAGAAAGTCTTATTAGTAATGGCGTTTCTTACCGGGGATACCGGTGGCGATGTTTTAGTCCTGGAGAGATCTTCTGGAGCAGAGTGCAACATAGTAACATAGTTTTGAAGGCTGAAGGAAGACCTTATGTCAATCTAGTTCAGCCTATTTTTAGTGCAGCTGTTCTGCATTGTTGATCCTGGGGAAGGCAAAAAACCCACAGAGTAGAAGCCAATTTTCTCCATAGGGAAAAAAATTCCTTCCCCCCTAAGCTGGGTCAAACCAGGGGAAGAGTCTTGAGGAGATCATTTGCATATTCCCAGTGCCTTCTGGGATAAGTGAAGAGTCTCCGCGAGCTCAACGATCACTGGGTTTTGGCCGTTGCAGCTGAAAAGAGGAAATTGGAAAACCAGGGGAAGAGTCTTGAGGGGATCATTTGCATATTCCCAGTGCCTTCTGGGATAAGTGAAGAGTCTCCGCGAGCTCAACGATCACTGGGTTTTGGCCGTTGCAGCTGAAAAGAGGAAATCGGAAAACCAGGGGAAGAGTCTTGAGGAGATCATTTGCATATTCCCAGTGCCTTCTGGGATAAGTGAAGAGTCTCCGCGAGCTCAACGATCACTGGGTTTTGGCCGTTGCAGCTGAAAAGAGGAAATCGGAAAACCAGGGGAAGAGTCTTGAGGGGATCATTTGCATATTCCCAGTGCCTTCTGGGATAAGTGAAGAGTCTCCGCGAGCTCAACGATCACTGGGTTTTGGCCGTTGCAGCTGAAAAGAGGAAATCGGAAAACCAGGGGAAAAGTCTTGAGGAGATCATTTGCATATTCCCAGTGCCTTCTGGGATAAGTGAAGAGTCTCCGCGAGCTCAACGATCACTGGGTTTTGGCCGTTGCAGCTGAAAAGAGGAAATTGGAAAACCAGGGGAAGAGTCTTGAGGGGATCATTTGCATATTCCCAGTGCCTTCTGGGATAAATGAAGAGTCTCCGCGAGCTCAACGATCACTGGGTTTTGGCCGTTGCAGCTGAAAAGAGGAAATCGGAAAACCAGGGGAAGAGTCTTGAGGAGATCATTTGCATATTCCCAGTGCCTTCTGGGATAAGTGAAGAGTCTCCGCGAGCTCAACGATCACTGGGTTTTGGCCGTTGCAGCTGAAAAGAGGAAATTGGAAAACCAGGGGAAGAGTCTTGAGGGGATCATTTGCATATTCCCAGTGCCTTCTGGGATAAGTGAAGAGTCTCCGCGAGCTCAACGATCACTGGGTTTTGGCTCATCTTTCATCGTTTTTAAGAAATCTCAAGATGGAAGAGGCCAGGAGCCATTTGGTGAGCTGCATTTCTTGCTACATGTTCACAGATTTACCAGTGGAAAAGCCAAACTTCACATGCCACAAATGCAAGCTTGTGTCCCTGTTGGAGGAAAAGTTGCAAAATCTCGAAGAGAGGTTAGCTACGTTGAAGATCATTAAGGAAGGTGAAGAGTTCTTGGACAGAGCAGAATTATCTCTTCATGTTACAGAAAGAGAAGAGATTCAAAGTGCACCTGAAGAAACAGAGGAATGGAGACATGTGACCCAGAGAAGCAGGAGGATCAGGAGGCAGTCAGCACCCATACTGCTCAGGAACCAGTACCAGGCTCTCACGCAGGAAAACGATGAAGAAATACATCAGGATAAGACTTTGCCAACAAACAGCAACCTTGTACGCCCTCAGAGTCCTCCTGGATGGAGAAAGAAAAATGTTGTGAAGAAGAAACGGAGAGTGGTGGTCATGGGGGATTCCCTGCTGAGAGGAACAGAGGCCGCTATCTGCAGACCGGATATAACTACAAGAGAAATGTGCTGTCTTCCAGGTGCAAAAATTAAAGATGTGTCTGACAGGATATCAGGACTCTTCAGACCTACAGATGACTACCCATTCCTGCTACTACATGTGGGGACAAATGACACCGCAAGAAACGACCTGGAAATCATCTGCAGAGACTTTGAAGACTTAGGCAAGAAAGTGAAAGAACTGGGAGCGCAGGTGATCTTCTCTTCCATCCTCCCAGTGGATGGCCATGGAACAAGGAGGTGGAATAAGATTCTGCAGGTGAACAACTGGCTACGTCGATGGTGCCGTCAGCAACGATTTGGATTTCTGGATCACGGAGTGAACTACTTATACGATGGACTACTTGCTAGAGATGGGGTGCACCTTACGAAGACTGGAAAGCATGTATTTGGAAGTCGCCTTGCTACACTTGTAAGGAGAGCTTTAAACTAGAACAACGTGGGAAGGGAAGCAAAAGACCAGAAAAAGCCATACACCTGACAAATGCTATTGAGAACTCTGCTATTAGAAGTGGAAAGGAAGAACAAAGACGAAAGAATCTAATTAATAAAAATAATGGAGAAAGAGAAACCAATCACAAACTAAAATGTTTCTATACTAATGCACAAAGCATGGGCAACAAACAAGGAGAATTGGAACTACTAACACAGGAACAGAAATATGATGTAATTGGAATCACTGAAACTTGGTGGGACAATACACATGATTGGAATACAAGACTAGAAGGATACAACTTATTTGCAAGAAATAGACTTGATAAACGAGGAGGGGGTGTCGCATTGTATGTTCGAAACGCGTATATCTGCACAGAGATTGAAGCTTCAGAGACTGGGAGTTCTGTGGAAACTGTTTGGGTAAGAATACAAGGACAGAACAATGGAAAGGACACCATTGTAGGCATTTACTACAGGCCGCCTGTGCAAGCCGAAGATATAGATGAACTCTTTATGCATCAAATGGCCAAGTTCTCCAAAAAATATGACATAGTTGTCATGGGAGATTTCAACTATCCAGACATTTGTTGGGAATCTCTCTCAGGCAAAACTAACAGGTCAAGGAAATTCTTATCCTCTCTTGCTGACAATTTTATCTTCCAAAAGGTAAGGGAGAAAACAAGGGGAACTGCTACCTTGGATCTAATCCTTATAAACAGGGAGGAAATGGTTGAGGAGGTAAAAGTGGCTGGGACCCTAGGAGGTAGCGACCATGCTATTTTAGAATTTTGGATTACTAGAGGTGGAAGACCTGTGAAGACTCAGACGTCAAGGTTAGATTTCAGAAAGGCAGATTTTAAGGGATTCAGAAAGAGAATTGGAGGGATCCAATGGCTGGATATCCTTAAAGACAAAAATGTCCAGTAAGGATGGGAAATCTTGAAAAATGAAATTCTCAAAGCACAGTTGTTAACAATTCCGAAAAGAGGGAAGAATAGGAAGCATTTAAGGAAACCAGGATGGATGAACACAGAACTTAAGCACATGCTAAAAAGGAAGAAAAAAATGTTTATAAAATGGAAAGAGGGAGGCATATCTAAAGAAGAATATAATGCTGTCTGCAGAACCTGCAGGGCACAAATCAGATTATCTAAAGCTGAAAATGAACTGAGGCTTGCAAGAGATGTCAAAAGCAATAATAAAGGATTTTGGGGATATGTCAAAAGTAAAAGAAAAGTCAAAGATGCTATAGGATTTTTACAGGATGAAAATGATGAAATGGTAAGACAGGATGTTGAGAAGGCTGAACTTTTAAATTCCTATTTTGCATCTGTTTTCTCTCAGAAAGGAAATGCAACATCAACTGTTATTCACTGTCCTATTAAGGGAATAGAAGAATCCAGGATATCTATAAACAGAAAGATAGTGAGGAAACACTTAGCTAACCTAAATGAATTCAAGTCTCCAGGTCCAGATGAATTACACCCCAGAGTACTGAAGGAGATAGCAGAAGAAATTTTTGAACACCTCTCCATAATCTTTGAAAATTCTTGGAGAACAGGAGAAGTGCCAGAAGACTGGAGAAGAGCAAATGTTGTTCCTATCTTCAAAAAGGGGAAGAAGGTGGACCCAGGCAACTATAGGCCGGTGAGTCTGACTTCTATACCAGGAAAGATCTTTGAACAAATTATTAAACAACATGTATGTCAATACCTGGATAAGAATGAAGTGATTAAACAGAGTCAGCATGGGTTTGTAACTAATAAGTCATGTCAGACTAACTTAATTTCCTTCTATGACGGTATCACTGATTGGGTGGATCAAGGAAATGCTGTAGATATAGTATATCTTGACTTCAGCAAAGCATTTGACAAAGTCTCTCATACAATCCTTATTGAAGAAATGACTAAGTATGGAATGGACAAGGCAACTGTTAGGTGGATTCATAACTGGCTTAGTGATCGGACCCAAAGAGTGGTCGTAAATGGCTGCACATCCAGTTGGAAGAATGTCTCAAGTGGGGTACCACAGGGCTCTGTCCTGGGCCCTGTATTGTTCAACATCTTTATCAACGATTTAGATGAAGGAATTGAGGGTAAACTGATTAAATTTGCTGATGACACAAAGCTAGGAGGTGAACATTCGGATGGTAGGGTCAGAATTTGGCGTAAACAACATGAAAGCATGGATCCATCCTGCCTTGTATCAACGGTTCAGGCTGGTGGTGGTGGTGTCATGGTGTGGGGAATTTTTTCTGGGCACTCTTTGGGCCCCTTGGTACCAATTGAGCATCGTTGCAACGCCACAGCCTACCTGAGTATTGTTGCTGACCATGTCCATCCCTTTATGACCACAATGTACCCAACATCTGATGGCTACTTTCAGCAGGATAATGCGCCATGTCCTAAAGCTCGAATCATCTCAGATTGGTTTCTTGAACATGACAATGAGTTTACTGTACTCAAATGGCCTCCTCAGTCACCAGATCTCAATCCAATAGAGCATCTTTGGGATGTGGTGGAACGGGAGATTCGCATCAGGGATGTGCAGCCGACAAATCTGCGCCAACTGTGTGATGCCATCATGTCAATATGGTCCAAAATCTCTGAGGAATGCTTCCAGCACCTTGTTGAATCTCTGCCACGAAGAATTGAGGCAGTTCTGAAGGCAAAAGGGGGTCCAACCCCTTACTAGCATGGTGTACCTAATAAAGTGGCCAGTGAGTGTAGTATGGAATTTGATACATAGTATTTTCTGCAACGTGTTTGCACAGTATACATATTATGCTCTCTGACTAATTTCAGCACTCTATAGGTGTAATACACTGTGTAGCAATGTAATCTCTGAGCTATATATGGGTATTATGCACTGTATGGCACCACACGCTCAGCTCTGTGTGTATTATGCTTTGTATGGCACGGTCATTACAAAACTGTATGGATATTATGCACTGTATGGAACCATACTCAGCACTGTATGGGTATTATGCACTGTACCCTCAGCACCGTGTGGGTACTGTGTGAATATTGTATTGTACTGTAATTTCAGCACTGTGTGGATATTATACACTGCATGGCACAGCAGCACTGAATGGATATTATACACAAAATGGCACTGTGCTCAGCACTGCATGGGCGGACACACCGCATGGGCAGCCGGTGCGGCTGCACAGGGGCCCAGAGGTTCCAGGGGGCCCCTGTAGGGTGGCTAGTAATGAGGGAAATCTGTAGCTGCAGGCGAAGGTGATGCTGCGGGAGAGCGTGCAGTGAGGTGTGTGTGTGTAGGAGAGGGGATAGATAGATAGGGTGATTGCAGAGAAGGCAATAATGGGGTGGTGGGAAGGAGGAAATGATTGAGGTGGTGGAATGGGCAATCATGGGGTGGTTGGAAAAAGGCAATGATTGTGGTGGTGGAAAGGACGATGATTGTTGTGGTGGAAAGGGCAATAATGGGGTGGTGGGAAGGAGGAAATGATTGAGGTGGTGGAATGGGCAATCATGGGGTGGTTGGAAAAAGGCAATGATTGTGGTGGTGGAAAGGACGATGATGGTTGTGGTGGAAAGGGCAATAATGGGGTGGTGGAGAAAATGATGGAGGTCATGGAATGGGCAATGATTAGGGTGGTGGGGGAAAAGGCAATGATGGTGGTAGCGGAAAGGACAATGATGGAAAGGGCAATGATGGGGTGATAGGGGAGGAGGAAATGATGGAGGTGGTGGAATGGGCAATGATGGGGTTGTGGGGGAGAAAGCAATGATGGGGTTGGGTTAGAGGACAATAATGGGATGTGGGTTTGAGGAGAACAGTGAGGGGTGTGGGGGATTGGGAAGGGAGGAAGGGGGATTTATAATGGATTGAGGAACAGGGGGGAGATGGAGGAAAACGTTATTATCGCTTATATTGTTTAAAGGGAACCTGTCGCCACTTTTTTTGCCTACCAGCTAAAAACATCAGTTAATTCGGTGTCAGCTATGCATTCCACGACTACTTATGAAACCCCCTGGATTCCCCATGCATCACCCATAAAAACCTTTTTTCATTGCTCTTGCGCTGTTTGGTATTCAGTTTGGTCCGGTCCGATGGGCATTGCCTCTGTTCCCTCACTCCACCCCTCCTTGGCTTGCTGTATGCATTCTTTGCCGTGAATATGAGAGATTGTGTACAGATTTTGCGCGTGCGCATTGAAATGGTATCTCGCATGTGCGCAGTATGCTTTGCCCAACTGCGGGCAAAGCCGAAAAGCAGTAGTGCGCATGCGTGTCCTACGCCTTCTGTGGTGCTGTGTCTAATCATTGGTAGCAGTGTGCTTTAAATACCATGTGAAGCTATGCACTGGATATGAAGGTGGAGGGAGAGCGGCTGCGCGTACAAGACGCTGGGGTAGCGGCACATACGCAGAAATGCCTATATGACTGCGGTTCGGGCGTGTGCGCCATGCGAGCGTTCAGGGAGAGGCTTGGAACACAAAACCGAGGCGCATGCGCACTACAGCTTTCATGCGTCTTGGCATGCTTGCCACCAGTCTTTCACACTGCTTCTGGTGCAAAAATTTAAGCAGTTCTTCTTTATTTGATGGCTTGCGACTATCCATCATCCTCTTGATTACATTCCAGAGGTTTTCAATGGGGTTCAGGTCTGGAGAATGGGCTGCCCATGACAGGGTTTTGATGTGGTGGTCTCTTAATTTTTGCCAGAGCTGTATATGTAGCTTTGTTGCCATAAAAGAAGGGGGGCCCAGACATATTTCTTGCACAGGGGCCCCGAGCTATCAGTGTAGCACTGTGTGGGTATTAGGCCTGTTTCACACAGCTGTTTTACAGATCAGCCGTAATCCGCGGAAAACGGAACCGTCGGCGGATTGACAGCAACGGGAGGAGGAGGAGGAATATTTTCCCGGAACGGCATTACTGGGTTAAAAATGATCTCGGAGCAAAGCTTCCGGGCATGCGCACATAAAAATAGCGGGCTGTCAAGAAGATAAAACGTTGCAGTGTCCGTCTCATCCGCCCGGGAGCCAGAAAAATTTTGGCATATCCGTCAAAAAACAGGGGTGACGGACAACCGTCAGTCAAGATCCGCCAATAATGTAAGTCTATGGGGGAAAAAACGGATCCACCCCTTTTTTTGGCGGATGATTTTTTCAAAAATTGGCGGATTATGACTGACGGGAAAAAACTGATGTGGGAAAGAGGCCTTATACCCTATATAACACTGTACTCAGCACTGTGTGGATACTAGACACTGTATGGTGCTACACTTGGCACTATGTGGGTATTATGCACTGTATAGCACTGTACTCAGCACTATGTGTGTATTTCGCACTGTATGGCGCTGCACTCGGCACTTTGAGGGTATTATGCACTGTAGTCAGCACTATGTGGGTATTATGCACTGTATGGCACTGTCCTTTCAGTATGGTGGTATTACTTTGGTCCCCACAGCTGTATGGCACTGTACTCTCGGTATGGCGGTATTAGTGACTATTACTTTGGTCCCCACAGCTGTATGGCACTGTACTCTCGGTATGGCGGTATTAGTGACTATTACTTTGGTCCCCACAGCTGTATGGCACTGTGCTCTCGGTATGGCGGTATTAGTGACTATTACTTTGGTCCCCACAGCTGTATAGCTCTGTGCTCTCGGTATGGCGGTATTAGTGACTATTACTTTGGTCCCCACAGCTGTATGGCACTGTGCTCTCGGTATGGTGGTATTAGTGACTATTACTTTGGTCCCCACAGCTGTATGGCACTGTGCTCTCAGTATGGCGGTATTAGTGACTATTTCTTTGGTCCCCACAGCTGTATGGCTCTGTGCTTTCGGTATGGCGGTATTAGTGACTATTACTTTGGTCCCCACAGCTGTATGGCACTGTGCTCTCGGTATGGCGGTATTAGTGACTATTACTTTGGTCCCCACAGTTGTATGGCACTGTGCTCTCGGTATGGTGGTATTAGTGACTATTACTTTGGTCCCCACAGTTGTATGGCACTGTGCTCTCGGTATGGTGGTATTAGTGACTATTACTTTGGTCCCCACAGCTGTATGGCACTGTCCTCTCAGTATGGCGGTATTAGTGACTGTTTTGGGTTTCCCTCCCAGGGCTGTGGGGTACTCGGTACCGGGCCGGTCTCTCAGAGGGGATTGTCACAGCAGCGTTGACCTGGTCCGTGGCCCTGCGCGCCCAAGTAAAAGGGAGATTGTATGATGTTTTGTAATGGAAATGAATAGTTCGTGATGCCACCTGTGGTATTCGGCAAGGGAGGTGTTAAGCTGATGTTGCAGACAGATCCTATGGGACTGATGGTGTGGTGCAGCAATGATGTTATAGCCCTCCACAGGCAGGGCTGTAGTCCCAGGGCAGAGTAAGTGAGGTGACACGTAGTTGGTGTGGTGTCAGGCGCGAGGGATGTAGCAGTGCTGGACAGGTTGGCGCAGGAATAAGTGGAGGACACCAGGGCATGTAGTTCCAAAGCTTTACTCACAGTCTGTTGTACAAACAGGTGCCTGCCTCCGTGCCGTGTCCTCCGGGTCAGAGACTCAGTCAACCCCCAGGCCAGATGGAATACTCCTTTCCAACACTCCGCCAACATGTGCCTTTCTGAACGTCTCCTCTTATAGCGCCTTTAGATGAAGTACTCCAAGTACTGAGTTACACTGGAGTTCCTCCTGTCTGATGTTCCTCTGAACTCTACTTGTACGGCAGACAGCTGTAGCCTGCTTCGGGGACTCCTTGCTACTAAATCGCGGCTCACTATCCAGTTGCTGTTGTGCCCCCAAGTCTTGTGTGGAAATAGAGTGGTCACTACTTCTATTCCTCCGGTGTCTGCTGCAGGACCATTAGTATCCATACAACCTCGTGGACCGGGCCCCGGCCATGCGCTTAGAACTTCTAGGAAGGGTTCTCTTCTCACCCACGTCCTCTGTTCTTTTACTCCTCACGTTCCGTACTAATCCTTTCTTTCTATGGAGAATATGGCTTTCAGTCTATGTTGCTCTCTCTCTCCCTTTCCCGTGCCAGCAGACCCAGGTCACTGGGATCTGCTGCAGCGCTTCCATCCATCCATCTATCCCTCTCTCCGGGGATTTTCTTCTCTCTAGCTCTCCAACCAACTGACCTCTAATCCTAAACTCTTCCCGCTCCTTGTAATGTAATCTAACTCCACCCACCTCCCAGCACGTTTCATGTTCCAAGCAGGGAGCCACCAATGGGTGCTTAGCTATACTCCAAGCAGGGAGCCGCCGAAGGTGCTTTGCTACCCTACTTTGTGGTGTGGGGTGCAGGTGATAGAGCGTGGTCAGGAGTCTCCACCTTACCTGGATGGTGGGATACCACACCTCAGGAGGAGGTGCAGTACCTCTGTGGCGACTGAGCCTCAGGGGCGCCACAATTACTTTGGTCCCCACAGCTGTGTGGCACTGTACTCTCGGTATGGCGGTATAAGTGACTATTACTTTGGTCTCCACAGCTGTATGGCACTGTACTCTCGGTATGGTGGTATGAGCGACTATTACTTTGGTCCCCACAGCTGTATGGCACTGTACTCTCGGTATGGCAGTATTGGTGACTATTACTTTGGTCCCCACAGCTGTATGGCACTGTACTCTCGGTATGGCGGTATTAGTGATCATTACTTTGGTCCCCACAGCTGTATGGCACTGTACTCTCGGTATGGCGGTATTAGTGACTATTACTTTGGTCCCCACATCTGTATGGCACTGTACTCTCGGTATGTCGGTATTAGTGACCATTACTTTGGTCCCCACATCTGTATGGCACTGTACTCTCGGTATGTCGGTATTAGTGACCATTACTTTGGTCCGCACAGCTGTATGGCACTGTGCTCTCGGTATGGTGGTATTAGTGACCATTACTTTGGTCCGCACAGCTGTATGGCACTGTACTCTCGGTATGGTGGTATTAGTGACCATTACTTTGGTCCGCACAGCTGTATGGCCCTGTACTCCCGGTATGGCGGTATTAGTGACTATTACTTTGGTCCCCACAGCTGTATGGCACTGTACTCTCGGTATGGCGGTATTAGTGACTATTACGTTGGTCCCCACAGCTGTATGGCACTGTGCTCTTGGTATGGCGGTATTAGTGACTATTACTTTGGTCCCCACAGCTGTATGGCACTGTGCTCTCGGTATGGCGGTATTAGTGACTATTACTTTGGTCCCCACAGCTGTATGGCACTGTACTCTCGGTATGGCGGTATTAGTGACTATTACTTTGGTCCCCACAGCTGTATGGCACTGTGCTCTCGGTATGGCGGTATTAGTGACTATTTCTTTGGTCCCCACAGCTGTATGGCTCTGTGCTTTCGGTATGGCGGTATTAGTGACTATTACTTTGGTCCCCACAGCTGTATGGCACTGTGCTCTCGGTATGGCGGTATTAGTGACTATTACTTTGGTCCCCACAGCTGTATGGCACTGTGCTCTCGGTATGGTGGTATTAGTGACTATTACTTTGGTCACCACAGCTGTATGGCACTGTACTCTCATTATGGCGGTATTAGTGACTATTACTTTGGTCCCCACAGCTGTATGGCACTGTCCTCTCAGTATGGCGGTATTAGTGACTGTTTTGGGTTGCCCTCCCAGGGCTGTGGGGTACTCGGTACCGGGCCGGTCTCTCAGAGGGGATTGTCACAGCAGCGTTGACCTGGTCCGTGGCCCTGCGCGCCCAAGTAAAAGGGAGATTGTATGATGTTTTGTAATGGAAATGAATAGTTTGTGACGCCACCTGTGGTATTCGGCAAGGGAGGTGTTAAGCTGACGTTGCAGACAGATCCTCTGGGACTGATGGTGTTGTGCAGCAATGATGTTATAGCCCTCCACAGGCAGGGCTGTAGTCCCAGGGAAGAGTAAGTGAGGTGACACGTAGTTGGTGTGGTGTCAGGCGCGAGGGATGTAGCAGTGCTGGACAGGTTGGCGCAGGAATAAGTGGAGGACACCAGGGCATGTAGTTCCAAAGCTTTACTCACAGTCTGTTGTACAAACAGGTGCCTGCCTCCGTGCCGTATCCTCCGGGTCAGAGACTCAGTCAACCCCCAGGCCAGATGGAATACTCCTTTCCAACACTCCGCCAACATGTGCCTTTCTGAACGTCTCCTCTTATAGCGCCTTTAGATGAAGTACTCCAAGTACTGAGTTACACTGGAGTTCCTCCTGTCTGATGTTCCTCTGAACTCTACTTGTACGGCAGACAGCTGTAGCCTGCTTCGGGGACTCCTTGCTACTAAATCGCGGCTCACTATCCAGTTGCTGTTGTGCCCCCAAGTCTTGTGTGGAAATAGAGTGGTCACTACTTCTATTCCTCCGGTGTCTGCTGCAGGACCATTAGTATCCATACAACCTCGTGGACCGGGCCCCGGCCATGCGCTTAGAACTTCTAGGAAGGGTTCTCTTCTCACCCACGTCCTCTGTTCTTTTACTCCTCACGTTCCGTACTAATCCTTTCTTTCTATGGAGAATATGGCTTTCAGTCTATGTTGCTCTCTCTCTCCCTTTCCCGTGCCAGCAGACCCAGGTCACTGGGATCTGCTGCAGCGCTTCCATCCATCCATCTATCCCTCTCTCCGGGGATTTTCTTCTCTCTAGCTCTCCAACCAACTGACCTCTAATCCTAAACTCTTCCCGCTCCTTGTAATGTAATCTAACTCCACCCACCTCCCAGCACGTTTCATGTTCCAAGCAGGGAGCCACCAATGGGTGCTTAGCTATACTCCAAGCAGGGAGCCGCCGAAGGTGCTTTGCTACCCTACTTTGTGGTGTGGGGTGCAGGTGATAGAGCGTGGTCAGGAGTCTCCACCTTACCTGGATGGTGGGATACCACACCTCAGGAGGAGGTGCAGTACCTCTGTGGCGACTGAGCCTCAGGGGCGCCACAATTACTTTGGTCCCCACAGCTGTGTGGCACTGTACTCTCGGTATGGCGGTATAAGTGACTATTACTTTGGTCTCCACAGCTGTATGGCACTGTACTCTCGGTATGGTGGTATGAGCGACTATTACTTTGGTCCCCACAGCTGTATGGCACTGTACTCTCGGTATGGCAGTATTGGTGACTATTACTTTGGTCCCCACAGCTGTATGGCACTGTACTCTCGGTATGGCGGTATTAGTGATCATTACTTTGGTCCCCACAGCTGTATGGCACTGTACTCTCGGTATGGCGGTATTAGTGACTATTACTTTGGTCCCCACATCTGTATGGCACTGTACTCTCGGTATGTCGGTATTAGTGACCATTACTTTGGTCCCCACATCTGTATGGCACTGTACTCTCGGTATGTCGGTATTAGTGACCATTACTTTGGTCCGCACAGCTGTATGGCACTGTGCTCTCGGTATGGTGGTATTAGTGACCATTACTTTGGTCCGCACAGCTGTATGGCACTGTACTCTCGGTATGGTGGTATTAGTGACCATTACTTTGGTCCGCACAGCTGTATGGCCCTGTACTCCCGGTATGGCGGTATTAGTGACTATTACTTTGGTCCCCACAGCTGTATGGCACTGTACTCTCGGTATGGCGGTATTAGTGACTATTACGTTGGTCCCCACAGCTGTATGGCACTGTGCTCTCGGTATGGCGGTATTAGTGACTATTACTTTGGTCCCCACAGCTGTATGGCACTGTGCTCTCGGTATGGCGGTATTAGTGACTATTACTTTGGTCCCCACAGCTGTATGGCACTGTACTCTCGGTATGGCGGTATTAGTGACTATTACTTTGGTCCCCACAGCTGTATGGCACTGTGCTCTCGGTATGGCGGTATTAGTGACTATTTCTTTGGTCCCCACAGCTGTATGGCTCTGTGCTTTCGGTATGGCGGTATTAGTGACTATTACTTTGGTCCCCACAGCTGTATGGCACTGTGCTCTCGGTATGGCGGTATTAGTGACTATTACTTTGGTCCCCACAGCTGTATGGCACTGTGCTCTCGGTATGGTGGTATTAGTGACTATTACTTTGGTCACCACAGCTGTATGGCACTGTACTCTCATTATGGCGGTATTAGTGACTATTACTTTGGTCCCCACAGCTGTATGGCACTGTCCTCTCAGTATGGCGGTATTAGTGACTGTTTTGGGTTGCCCTCCCAGGGCTGTGGGGTACTCGGTACCGGGCCGGTCTCTCAGAGGGGATTGTCACAGCAGCGTTGACCTGGTCCGTGGCCCTGCGCGCCCAAGTAAAAGGGAGATTGTATGATGTTTTGTAATGGAAATGAATAGTTCGTGACGCCACCTGTGGTATTCGGCAAGGGAGGTGTTAAGCTGACGTTGCAGACAGATCCTCTGGGACTGATGGTGTTGTGCAGCAATGATGTTATAGCCCTCCACAGGCAGGGCTGTAGTCCCAGGGAAGAGTAAGTGAGGTGACACGTAGTTGGTGTGGTGTCAGGCGCGAGGGATGTAGCAGTGCTGGACAGGTTGGCGCAGGAATAAGTGGAGGACACCAGGGCATGTAGTTCCAAAGCGTTACTCACAGTCTGTTGTACAAACAGGTGCCTGCCTCCGTGCCGTGTCCTCCGGGTCAGAGACTCAGTCAACCCCCAGGCCAGATGGAATACTCCTTTCCAACACTCCGCCAACATGTGCCTTTCTGAACGTCTCCTCTTATAGCGCCTTTAGATGAAGTACTCCAAGTACTGAGTTACACTGGAGTTCCTCCTGTCTGATGTTTCTCTGAACTCTACTTGTACGGCAGACAGCTGTAGCCTGCTTCGGGGACTCCTTGCTACTAAATCGGGGCTCACTATCCAGTTGCTGTTGTGCCCCCAAGTCTTTCGTGGGAATAGAGTGGTCACTACTTCTATTCCTCCGGTGTCTGCTGCAGGACCATTAGTATCCATACAACCTCGTGGACCGGGCCCCGGCCATGCGCTTAGAACTTCTAGGAAGGGTTCTCTTCTCACCCACGTCCTCTGTTCTCTTTTACTCCTCACGTTCCGTACTAATCCTTTCTTTCTATGGAGAATCAGGCTTTCAGTCTATGTTGCTCTCTCTCTCCCTTTCCCGTGCCAGCAGACCCAGGTCACCGTGATCTGCTGCAGCGCTTCCATCCATCCATCTATCCCTCTCTCCGGGGATTTTCTTCTCTCTAGCTCTCCAACCAACTGACCTCTAATCCTAAACTCTTCCCGCTCCTTGTAATGTAATCTAACTCCACCCACCTCCCAGCACGTTTCGTGTTCCAAGCAGGGAGCCACCAATGGGTGCTTAGCTATACTCCAAGCAGGGAGCCGCCGAAGGTGCTTTGCTACCCTACTTTGTGGTGTGGGGTGCAGGTGATGGAGCGTGGTCAGGAGTCTCCACCTTACCTGGATGGTGGGATACCACACCTCAGGAGGAGGTGCAGTACCTCTGTGGCGACTGAGCCTCAGGGGCGCCACAATTACTTTGGTCCCCACAGCTCTATGGCACTGTACTCTCGGTATGGCGGTATAAATGACTATTACTTTGGTCTCCACAGCTGTATGGCACTGTACTCTTGGTATGGTGGTATGAGCGACTATTACTTTGGTCCCCACAGCTGTATGGCACAGTACTCTCGGTATGGCGGTATTAGTGACTATTACATTGGTCCCCACAGCTGTATGGCACTGTACTCTCGGTATGGCGGTATTAGTGACTATCACTTTGGTCCCCACAGCTGTATGGCATTGTACTCTCGGTATGGCGGTACTGGTGACTATTACTTTGGTCCCCACAGCTGTATGGCACTGTACTCTCGGTATGGCGGTATTAGTGACTATTACTTTGGTCCCCACAGCTGTATGGCACTGTACTCTCGGTATGGCGGTATTAGTGACTATTGCTTTGGTCCTCACAGCTGTATGGCACTGTACTCTCGGTATGGTGGTATTAGTGACCATTACTTTGGTCCCCACAGCTGTATGGCACTGTGCTCTCGGTATGGCGGCATTAGTGACTATTACTTTGGTCCTCACAGCTGTATGGCACTGTACTCTCGGTATGGTGGTATTAGTGACCATTACTTTGGTCCCCACAGCTGTATGGCACTGTGCTCTCGGTATGGCGGAATTAGTGACTGTTACTTTGGTCCTCACAGCTGTATGGCACTGTACTCTCGGTATTGCGTCATTAGTGACCATTACTTTGGTCCTCACATCTGTATGGCACTGTACTCTCGGTATGGCGGCATTAGTGACTATTACTTTGGTCCTCACAGCTGTATGGCACTGTACTCTCTGTATGGTGGAATGAGTGACCATTACTTTGGTCCGCACAGCTGTATGGCACTGTGCTCTCGGTATGGTGGTATTAGTGACCATTACTTTGGTCCGCACAGCTGTATGGCACTGTACTCTCGGTATGGTGGTATTAGTGACCATTACTTTGGTCCGCACAGCTGTATGGCCCTGTACTCTCGGTATGGCGGTACTGGTGACTATTACTTTGGTCCCCACAGCTGTATGGCACTGTACTCTCGGTATGGCAGTATTAGTGACTATTACTTTGGTCCGCACAGTTGTATGGCCCTGTACTCTCGGTATGGCGGTATTAGTGACCATTACTTTGGTCCCCACAGCTGTATGGCTCTGTGCTCTCGGTATGGCGGTATTAGTGACTATTACTTTGGTCCGCACAGCTGTATGGCACTGTACTCTCGGTATGGCGGTATTAGTGACTATTACTTTGGTCCGCACAGCTGTATGGCACTGTGCTCTTGGTATGGTGGTATTAGTGACTATTACTTTGGTCCCCACAGCTGTATGGCACTGTACTCTCGGTATGGCAGTATTAGTGACTATTACTTTGGTCCGCACAGTTGTATGGCCCTGTACTCTCGGTATGGCGGTATTAGTGACTATTACTTTGGTCCGCACAGCTGTATGGCACTGTGCTCTCAGTATGGCGGTATTAGTGACTATAACTTTGGTCCGCACAGCTGTATGGCGGTATTAGTGACTATTACTTTGGTCCGCATAGCTGTATGGCACTGTGCTCTCGGTATGGCGGTATTAGTGACTATTACTTTGGTCTCCACAGCTGTATGGCACTGTGCTCTCGGTATGGCGGTATTAGTGACTATTACTTTGGTCCGCACAGCTGTATGGCACTGTGCTCTCGGTATGGTGGTATTAGTGACTATTACTTTGGTCTCCACAGCTGTATGGCACTGTGCTCTCGGTATGGCGGTATTAGTGACTATTACTTTGGTCTGCCCAGCTGTATGGCACTGTGCTCTCGGTATGGCGGTATTAGTGACCATTACTTTGGTCTGCACAGCTGTATGGCCCTGTACTCTCGGTATGGCGGTATTAGTGACTATTACTTTGGTCCGCACAGCTGTATGGCACTGTGCTCTCGGTATGGCGGTATTAGTGACTATTACTTTGGTCCGCACAGCTGTATGGCACTGTGCTCTCGGTATGGCGGTATTAGTGACTATTACTTTGGTCCGCACAGCTGTATGGCACTGTGCTCTCGATATGGTGGTATTAGTGACTATTACTTTGGTCCGCACAGCTGTATGGCACTGTACTCTCGGTATGGCGGTATTAGTGACTATTACTTTGGTCCCCACAGCTGTATGGCACTGTACTCTCGGTATGGCGGTATTAGTGACTATTACTTTGGTCCCCACAGCTGTATGGCACTGTGCTCTCGGTATGGCGGTATTAGTGACTATTACTTTGGTCCCCACAGCTGTATGGCACTGTGCTCTCGGTATGGCGGTATTAGTGACTATTTCTTTGGTCCCCACATCTGTATGGCACTGTACTCTCGGTATGGCGGTATTAGTGACCATTACTTTGGTCCTCACATCTGTATGGCACTGTACTCTCGGTATGGCGGCATTAGTGACTATTACTTTGGTCCTCACAGCTGTATGGCGGTATTAGTAACCATTACTTTGGTCCGCACAGCTGTATGGCACTGTGCTCTCGGTATGGCGGTATTAGTGACCATTACTTTGGTCTGCACAGCTGTATGGCCCTGTACTCTCGGTATGGCGGTATTAGTGACTATTACTTTGGTCCGCACAGCTGTATGGCACTGTGCTCTCGGTATGGCGGTATTAGTGACTATTACTTTGGTCCCCACAGCTGTATGGCACTGTACTCTCGGTATGGCAGTATTGGTGACTATTACTTTGGTCCCCACAGCTGTATGGCACTGTACTCTCGGTATGGCGGTATTAGTGATCATTACTTTGGTCCCCACAGCTGTATGGCACTGTACTCTCGGTATGGCGGTATTAGTGACTATTACTTTGGTCCCCACATCTGTATGGCACTGTACTCTCGGTATGTCGGTATTAGTGACCATTACTTTGGTCCCCACATCTGTATGGCACTGTACTCTCGGTATGTCGGTATTAGTGACCATTACTTTGGTCCGCACAGCTGTATGGCACTGTGCTCTCGGTATGGTGGTATTAGTGACCATTACTTTGGTCCGCACAGCTGTATGGCACTGTACTCTCGGTATGGTGGTATTAGTGACCATTACTTTGGTCCGCACAGCTGTATGGCCCTGTACTCCCGGTATGGCGGTATTAGTGACTATTACTTTGGTCCCCACAGCTGTATGGCACTGTACTCTCGGTATGGCGGTATTAGTGACTATTACGTTGGTCCCCACAGCTGTATGGCACTGTGCTCTCGGTATGGCGGTATTAGTGACTATTACTTTGGTCCCCACAGCTGTATGGCACTGTGCTCTCGGTATGGCGGTATTAGTGACTATTACTTTGGTCCCCACAGCTGTATGGCACTGTACTCTCGGTATGGCGGTATTAGTGACTATTACTTTGGTCCCCACAGCTGTATGGCACTGTGCTCTCGGTATGGCGGTATTAGTGACTATTTCTTTGGTCCCCACAGCTGTATGGCTCTGTGCTTTCGGTATGGCGGTATTAGTGACTATTACTTTGGTCCCCACAGCTGTATGGCACTGTGCTCTCGGTATGGCGGTATTAGTGACTATTACTTTGGTCCCCACAGCTGTATGGCACTGTGCTCTCGGTATGGTGGTATTAGTGACTATTACTTTGGTCACCACAGCTGTATGGCACTGTACTCTCATTATGGCGGTATTAGTGACTATTACTTTGGTCCCCACAGCTGTATGGCACTGTCCTCTCAGTATGGCGGTATTAGTGACTGTTTTGGGTTGCCCTCCCAGGGCTGTGGGGTACTCGGTACCGGGCCGGTCTCTCAGAGGGGATTGTCACAGCAGCGTTGACCTGGTCCGTGGCCCTGCGCGCCCAAGTAAAAGGGAGATTGTATGATGTTTTGTAATGGAAATGAATAGTTCGTGACGCCACCTGTGGTATTCGGCAAGGGAGGTGTTAAGCTGACGTTGCAGACAGATCCTCTGGGACTGATGGTGTTGTGCAGCAATGATGTTATAGCCCTCCACAGGCAGGGCTGTAGTCCCAGGGAAGAGTAAGTGAGGTGACACGTAGTTGGTGTGGTGTCAGGCGCGAGGGATGTAGCAGTGCTGGACAGGTTGGCGCAGGAATAAGTGGAGGACACCAGGGCATGTAGTTCCAAAGCGTTACTCACAGTCTGTTGTACAAACAGGTGCCTGCCTCCGTGCCGTGTCCTCCGGGTCAGAGACTCAGTCAACCCCCAGGCCAGATGGAATACTCCTTTCCAACACTCCGCCAACATGTGCCTTTCTGAACGTCTCCTCTTATAGCGCCTTTAGATGAAGTACTCCAAGTACTGAGTTACACTGGAGTTCCTCCTGTCTGATGTTTCTCTGAACTCTACTTGTACGGCAGACAGCTGTAGCCTGCTTCGGGGACTCCTTGCTACTAAATCGGGGCTCACTATCCAGTTGCTGTTGTGCCCCCAAGTCTTTCGTGGGAATAGAGTGGTCACTACTTCTATTCCTCCGGTGTCTGCTGCAGGACCATTAGTATCCATACAACCTCGTGGACCGGGCCCCGGCCATGCGCTTAGAACTTCTAGGAAGGGTTCTCTTCTCACCCACGTCCTCTGTTCTCTTTTACTCCTCACGTTCCGTACTAATCCTTTCTTTCTATGGAGAATCAGGCTTTCAGTCTATGTTGCTCTCTCTCTCCCTTTCCCGTGCCAGCAGACCCAGGTCACCGTGATCTGCTGCAGCGCTTCCATCCATCCATCTATCCCTCTCTCCGGGGATTTTCTTCTCTCTAGCTCTCCAACCAACTGACCTCTAATCCTAAACTCTTCCCGCTCCTTGTAATGTAATCTAACTCCACCCACCTCCCAGCACGTTTCGTGTTCCAAGCAGGGAGCCACCAATGGGTGCTTAGCTATACTCCAAGCAGGGAGCCGCCGAAGGTGCTTTGCTACCCTACTTTGTGGTGTGGGGTGCAGGTGATGGAGCGTGGTCAGGAGTCTCCACCTTACCTGGATGGTGGGATACCACACCTCAGGAGGAGGTGCAGTACCTCTGTGGCGACTGAGCCTCAGGGGCGCCACAATTACTTTGGTCCCCACAGCTCTATGGCACTGTACTCTCGGTATGGCGGTATAAATGACTATTACTTTGGTCTCCACAGCTGTATGGCACTGTACTCTTGGTATGGTGGTATGAGCGACTATTACTTTGGTCCCCACAGCTGTATGGCACAGTACTCTCGGTATGGCGGTATTAGTGACTATTACATTGGTCCCCACAGCTGTATGGCACTGTACTCTCGGTATGGCGGTATTAGTGACTATCACTTTGGTCCCCACAGCTGTATGGCATTGTACTCTCGGTATGGCGGTACTGGTGACTATTACTTTGGTCCCCACAGCTGTATGGCACTGTACTCTCGGTATGGCGGTATTAGTGACTATTACTTTGGTCCCCACAGCTGTATGGCACTGTACTCTCGGTATGGCGGTATTAGTGACTATTGCTTTGGTCCTCACAGCTGTATGGCACTGTACTCTCGGTATGGTGGTATTAGTGACCATTACTTTGGTCCCCACAGCTGTATGGCACTGTGCTCTCGGTATGGCGGCATTAGTGACTATTACTTTGGTCCTCACAGCTGTATGGCACTGTACTCTCGGTATGGTGGTATTAGTGACCATTACTTTGGTCCCCACAGCTGTATGGCACTGTGCTCTCGGTATGGCGGAATTAGTGACTGTTACTTTGGTCCTCACAGCTGTATGGCACTGTACTCTCGGTATTGCGTCATTAGTGACCATTACTTTGGTCCTCACATCTGTATGGCACTGTACTCTCGGTATGGCGGCATTAGTGACTATTACTTTGGTCCTCACAGCTGTATGGCACTGTACTCTCTGTATGGTGGAATGAGTGACCATTACTTTGGTCCGCACAGCTGTATGGCACTGTGCTCTCGGTATGGTGGTATTAGTGACCATTACTTTGGTCCGCACAGCTGTATGGCACTGTACTCTCGGTATGGTGGTATTAGTGACCATTACTTTGGTCCGCACAGCTGTATGGCCCTGTACTCTCGGTATGGCGGTACTGGTGACTATTACTTTGGTCCCCACAGCTGTATGGCACTGTACTCTCGGTATGGCAGTATTAGTGACTATTACTTTGGTCCGCACAGTTGTATGGCCCTGTACTCTCGGTATGGCGGTATTAGTGACCATTACTTTGGTCCCCACAGCTGTATGGCTCTGTGCTCTCGGTATGGCGGTATTAGTGACTATTACTTTGGTCCGCACAGCTGTATGGCACTGTACTCTCGGTATGGCGGTATTAGTGACTATTACTTTGGTCCGCACAGCTGTATGGCACTGTGCTCTTGGTATGGTGGTATTAGTGACTATTACTTTGGTCCCCACAGCTGTATGGCACTGTACTCTCGGTATGGCAGTATTAGTGACTATTACTTTGGTCCGCACAGTTGTATGGCCCTGTACTCTCGGTATGGCGGTATTAGTGACTATTACTTTGGTCCGCACAGCTGTATGGCACTGTGCTCTCAGTATGGCGGTATTAGTGACTATAACTTTGGTCCGCACAGCTGTATGGCGGTATTAGTGACTATTACTTTGGTCCGCATAGCTGTATGGCACTGTGCTCTCGGTATGGCGGTATTAGTGACTATTACTTTGGTCTCCACAGCTGTATGGCACTGTGCTCTCGGTATGGCGGTATTAGTGACTATTACTTTGGTCCGCACAGCTGTATGGCACTGTGCTCTCGGTATGGTGGTATTAGTGACTATTACTTTGGTCTCCACAGCTGTATGGCACTGTGCTCTCGGTATGGCGGTATTAGTGACTATTACTTTGGTCTGCCCAGCTGTATGGCACTGTGCTCTCGGTATGGCGGTATTAGTGACCATTACTTTGGTCTGCCCAGCTGTATGGCACTGTGCTCTCGGTATGGCGGTATTAGTGACCATTACTTTGGTCTGCACAGCTGTATGGCCCTGTACTCTCGGTATGGCGGTATTAGTGACTATTACTTTGGTCCGCACAGCTGTATGGCACTGTGCTCTCGGTATGGCGGTATTAGTGACTATTACTTTGGTCCGCACAGCTGTATGGCACTGTGCTCTCGGTATGGCGGTATTAGTGACTATTACTTTGGTCCGCACAGCTGTATGGCACTGTGCTCTCGATATGGTGGTATTAGTGACTATTACTTTGGTCCGCACAGCTGTATGGCACTGTACTCTCGGTATGGCGGTATTAGTGACTATTACTTTGGTCCCCACAGCTGTATGGCACTGTACTCTCGGTATGGCGGTATTAGTGACTATTACTTTGGTCCCCACAGCTGTATGGCACTGTGCTCTCGGTATGGCGGTATTAGTGACTATTACTTTGGTCCCCACAGCTGTATGGCACTGTGCTCTCGGTATGGCGGTATTAGTGACTATTTCTTTGGTCCCCACATCTGTATGGCACTGTACTCTCGGTATGGCGGTATTAGTGACCATTACTTTGGTCCTCACATCTGTATGGCACTGTACTCTCGGTATGGCGGCATTAGTGACTATTACTTTGGTCCTCACAGCTGTATGGCGGTATTAGTAACCATTACTTTGGTCCGCACAGCTGTATGGCACTGTGCTCTCGGTATGGTGGTATTAGTGACCATTACTTTGGTCCGCACAGCTGTATGGCACTGTACTCTCGGTATGGTGGTATTAGTGACCATTACTTTGGTCCGCACAGCTGTATGGCCCTGTACTCTCGGAATGGCGGTATTAGTGACTATTACTTTGGTCCCCACAGCTGTATGGCACTGTACTCTCGGTATGGCGGTATTAGTGACTATTACTTTGGTCCCCACAGCTGTATGGCACTGTTCTCTCGGTATGGCGGTATTAGTGACTATTACTTTGGTCCCCACAGCTGTATGGCACTGTGCTCTCGGTATGGCGGTATTAGTGACTATTTCTTTGGTCCTCACAGCTGTATGGCTCTGTGCTTTCGGTATGGCGGTATTACTGACTATTACTTTGGTCCCCACAGCTGTATGGCACTGTGCTCTCGGTATGGCGTTATTAGTGACTATTACTTTGGTCCCCACAGCTGTATGGCACTGTGCTCTCGGTATGGTGGTATTAGTGACTATTACTTTGGTCACCACAGCTGTATGGCACTGTACTCTCATTATGGCGGTATTAGTGACTATTACTTTGGTCCCCACAGCTGTATGGCACTGTCCTCTCAGTATGGCGGTATTAGTGACTGTTTTGGGTTGCCCTCCCAGGGCTGTGGGGTACTCGGTACCGGGCCGGTCTCTCAGAGGGGATTGTCACAGCAGCGTTGACCTGGTCCGTGGCCCTGCGCGCCCATGTAAAAGGGAGATTGTATGATGTTTTGTAATGGAAATAAATAGTTTGTGACGCCACCTGTGGTATTCGGCAAGGGAGGTGTTAAGCTGACGTTGCAGACAGATCCTCTGGGACTGATGGTGTTGTGCAGCAATGATGTTATAGCCCTCCACAGGCAGGGCTGTAGTCCCAGGGCAGAGTAAGTGAGGTGACACGTAGTTGGTGTGGTGTCAGGCGCGAGGGATGTAGCAGTGCTGGACAGGTTGGTGCAGGAATAAGTGGAGGACACCAGGGCATGTAGTTACAAAGCTTTACTCACAGTCTGTTGTACAAACAGGTGCCTGCCTCCGTGCCGTGACCTCCGGGTCAGAGACTCAGTCAACCCCCAGGCCAGATGGAATACTCCTTTCCAACACTCCGCCAACATGTGCCTTTCTGAACGTCTCCTCTTATAGCGCCTTTAGATGAAGTACTCCAAGTACTGAGTTACACTGGAGTTCCTCCTGTCTGATGTTTCTCTGAACTCTTCTTGTATGGCAGACAGCTGTAGCCTGCTTCGGGGACTCCTTGCTACTAAATCGATGCTCACTATCCAGTTGCTGTTGTGCCCCCAAGTCTTGTGTGGGAATAGAGTGGTCACTACTTCTATTCCTCCGGTGTCTGCTGCAGGACCATTAGTATCCATACAACCTCGTGGACCGGGCCCCGGCCATGCGCTTAGAACTTCTAGGAAGGGTTCTCTTCTCACCCACGTCCTCTGTTCTCTTTTTCTCCTCACGTTCCGTACTAATCCTTTCTTTCTATGGAGAATCAGGCTTTCAGTCTATGTTGCTCTCTCTCTCTTTCCCGTGCCAGCAGACCCAGGTCACCGGGATCTGCTGCAGCGCTTCCATCCATCCATCTATCCATCTCTCCGGGGATTTTCTTCTCTCTAGCTCTCCAACCAACTGACCTCTAATCCTAAACTCTTCCCGCTCCTTGTAATGTAATCTAACTCCACCCACCTCCCAGCACGTTTGGTGTTCCAAGCAGGGAGCCACCAATGGGTGCTTAGCTATACTCCAAGCAGGGAGCCGCCGAAGGTGCTTTGCTACCCTACTTTGTGGTGTGGGGTGCAGTTGATGGAGCGTGGTCAGGAGTCTCCACCTTACCTGGATGGTGGGATACCACACCTCAGGAGGAGGTGCAGTACCTCTGTGGCGACTGAGCCTCAGGGGCGCCACAATTACTTTGGTCCCCACAGCTGTATGGCACTGTACTCTCGGTATGGCGGTATAAATGACTATTACTTTGGTCTCCACAGCTGTATGGCACTGTACTCTCGGTATGGTGGTATGAGCGACTATTACTTTGGTCCCCACAGCTGTATGGCACTTTAATCTCGGTATGGCGGTATTAGTGACTATTACTTTGGTCCCCACAGCTGTATGGCACTGTACTCTCGGTATGGCGGTATTAGTGACTATCACTTTGGTCCCCACAACTGTATGGCACTGTACTCTCGGTATGGCGGTACTGGTGACTATTACTTTGGTCCCCACAGCTGCATGGCACTGTACTCTCGGTATGGCGGTATTAGTGACTATTACTTTGGTCCCCACAGCTGTATGGCACTGTACTCTCGGTATGGCGGTATTAGTGACTATTGCTTTGGTCCTCACAGCTGTACGGCACTGTACTCTCGGTATGGTGGTATTAGTGACCATTACTTTGGTCCCCACAGCTGTATGGCACTGTGCTCTCGGTATGGCGGTATTAGTGACTATTACTTTGGTCCTCACAGCTGTATGGCACTGTACTCTCGGTATGGCGTCATTAGTGACCATTACTTTGGTCCTCACATCTGTATGGCACTGTACTCTCGGTAAGGCGGCATTAGTGACTATTACTTTGGTCCTCACAGCTGTATGGCACTGTACTCTCGGTATGGTGGAATGAGTGACCATTACTTTGGTCCGCACAGCTGTATGGCACTGTGCTCTCGGTATGGTGGTATTAGTGACCATTACTTTGGTCCGCACAGCTGTATGGCACTGTACTCTCGGTATGGTGGTATTAGTGACCATTACTTTGGTCCGCACAGCTGTATGGCCCTGTACTCTCGGTATGGCTGTATTAGTGACTATTACTTTGGTCCCCACAGCTGTATGGCACTGTACTCTCGGTATGGCGGTATTAGTGACTATTACTTTGGTCCCCACAGCTGTATGGCACTGTACTCTCGGTATGGCGGTATTAGTGACTATTACTTTGGTCCGCACAGCTGTATGGCTCTGTGCTCTCGGTATGGTGGTATTAGAGACTATTACTTTGGTCCCCACAGCTGTATGGCACTGTACTCTCGGTATGGCAGTATTAGTGACTATTACTTTGGTCCACACAGTTGTATGGCCCTGCACTCTCGGTATGGCGGTATTAGTGACTATTACTTTGGTCCCCACAGCTATATGGCACTGTGCTCTCGGTATGGCGGTATTAGTGACTATTACTTTGGTCCGCACAGCTGTATGGCGGTATTAGTGACTATTACTTTGGTGCGCACAGCTGTATGGCACTGTGCTCTCGGTATGGCGGTATTATTGACTATTACTTTGGTCTCCACAGCTGTATGGCACTGTGCTCTCGGTATGGCGGTATTAGTGACTACTACTTTGGTCCGCACAGCTGTATGGCACTGTGCTCTCGGTATGGTGGTATTAGTGACTATTACTTTGGTCTCCAAATCTGTATGGCATTGTGCTCTCGGTATGGCGGTATTAGTGACTATTACTTTGGTCTGCCCAGCTGTATGGCACTGTGCTCTCGGTATGGCGGTATTAGTGACCATTACTTTGGTCTGCACAGCTGTATGGCCCTGTACTCTCGGTATGGCGGTATTAGTGACTATTACTTTGGTCCGCACAGCTGTATGGCACTGTGCTCTCGGTATGGCGGTATTAGTGACTATTACTTTGGTCCGCACAGCTGTATGGCACTGTGCTCTCGGTATGGCGGTATTAGTGACTATTACTTTGGTCCGCACAGCTGTATGGCACTGTGCTCTCGGTATGGCGGTATTAGTGACTATTACTTTGGTCCACACAGCTGTATGGCACTGTGCTCTCGGTATGGCGGTATTAGTGACTATTACTTTGGTCCCCACAGCTCTATGGCACTGTGCTCTCGGTATGGCGGTATTAGTGACCATTACTTTGGTCCACACAGCTGTTTGGCACTGTGCTCTCGGTATGGCGGTATTAGTGACTATTACTTTGGTCCTCACAGCTGTATGGCACTGTGCTCTCGGTATGGCGGTATGAGCGACTATTACTTTGGTCCGCACAGCTGTATGGCACTGTGCTCTCGGTATGGCGGTATGAGCGACTATTACTTTGGTCCGCACAGCTGAATGGCACTGTGCTCTCGGTATGGCGGTATTATTGACTATTACTTTGGTCCGCACAGCTGTATGGCACTGTGCTCTCGGTATGGTGGTATTAGTGACTATTACTTTGGTCCGCACAGCTGTATGGCACTGTACTCTCGGTATGGCGGTATTAGTGACTATCACTTTGGTCTCCACAGCTGTATGGCACTGTGCTCTCGATATGGCCGTATTAGTGACCATTACTTTGGTCCGCACAGCTGTATGGCACTGTGCTCTCGGTATGGCGGTATTAGTGACTATTACTTTGGTCCGCACAGCTGTATGGCACTGTGCTCTCGGTATGGCGGTATTAGTGACTATTCCTTTGGTCCGCACAGCTGTATGGCACTGTGCTCTCGGTATGGCGGTATTAGTGACTATTACTTTGGTTCGCACAGCTGTATGGCTCTGTGTTCTCGGTATGGCGGTATTAGTGACTATTACTTTGGTCCGCACAGCTGTATGGCACTGTGCTCTCGGTATGGCGGTATTAGTGACTGTTACTTTGGTCCGCACAGCTGTATGGCACTGTGCTCTCGGTATGGTGGTATTAGTGACTGTTACTTTGGTCCGCACAGCTGTATGGCACTGTGCTCTCGGTATGGCGGTATTAGTGACTATTACTTTGGTCCGCACAGCTGTATGGCACTGTGCTCTCGGTATGGCGGTATTAGTGACTATTACTTTGGTCCGCACAGCTGTATGGCACTGTGCTCTCGGTATGGCGGTATTAGTGACTATTACTTTGGTCCGCACAGCTGTATGGCACTGTGCTCTCGGTATGGCGGTATTAGTGACTATTACTTTGGTCCGCACAGCTGTATGGCTCTGTGCTCTCGGTATGGCGGTATTAGTGACTATTACTTTGGTCCGCACAGCTGTATGGCACTGTGCTCTCGGTATGGCGGTATTAGTGACTGTTACTTTGGTCCGCACAGCTGTATGGCACTGTGCTCTCGGTATGGCGGTATTAGTGACTATTACTTTGGTCTGCACAGCTGTATGGCCCTGTATACTCGGTATGGCGGTATTAGTGACTATTACTTTGGTCCCCACAGCTGTATGGCCCTGTACTTTCGGTATGGCGGTATTAGTTACTATTACTTTGGTCCGCACAGCTGTATGGCACTGTACTCTCGGTATGGCTGTATTAGTGACCATTACTTTGGTCTCCACAGCTGTATGGCACTGTACTCTCGGTATGGCGGTATTAGTGACCATTACTTTGGTCTGCACAGCTGTATGGCACTGTACTCTCGGTATGGCTGTATTAGTGACTATTACTTTGGTCTGCACAGCTGTATGGCACTGTACTCTCGGTATGGCGGTATTAGTGACCGTTACTTTGGTCTGCACAGCTGTATGGCACTGTGCTCTCGGTATGGCGGTATTAGTGACTATTACTTTGGTCTGCACAGCTGTATGGCACTGTACTCTCGGTATGGCGGTATTAGTGACTATTACTTTGGTCTGCACAGCTGTATGGCACTGTACTCTCGGTATGGCTGTATTAGTGACCATTACTTTGGTCCCCACAGCTGTATGGCACTGTACTCTCGGTATGGCGGTATTAGTGACCATTACTTTGGTCCCCACAGCTGTATGGCACTGTACTCTCGGTATGGCGGTATTAGTGACTATTACTTTGGTCTGCACAGCTGTATGGCACTGTACTCTCGGTATGGCGGTATTAGTGACTATTACTTTGGTCCCCACAGCTGTATGGCACTGTACTCTCGGTATGGCGGTATTAGTGACCATTACTTTGGTCTGCACAGCTGTATGGCACTGTACTCTCGGTATGGTGGTATTAGTGACCATTACTTTGGTCTGCACAGCTGTATGGCACTGTACTCTCGGTATGGCGGTATTAGTGACCATTACTTTGGTCTGCACAGCTGTATGGCACTGTACTCTCGGTATGGCGGTATTAGTGACTATTACTTTGGTCCCCACAGCTGTATGGCACTGTACTCTCGGTATGGCGGTATTAGTGACCATTACTTTGGTCCTCACAGCTGTATGGCACTGTACTCTCGGTATGGTGTTATTAGTGACTATTACTTTGGTCCGCACAGCTGTATGGCACTGTGCTCTCGGTATGGCGGTATTAGTGACTATTACTTTGGTCCGCACAGCTGTATGGCACTGTGCTCTCGGTATGGCGGTATTAGTGACTATTACTTTGGTCCGCACAGCTGTATGGCACTGTGCTCTCGGTATGGCGGTATTAGTGACTATTACTTTGGTCCCCACAGCTGTATGGCACTGTGCTCTCGGTATGGCGGTATTAGTGACCATTACTTTGGTCCACACAGCTGTTTGGCACTGTGCTCTCGGTATGGCGGTATTAGTGACTATTACTTTGGTCCTCACAGCTGTATGGCACTGTGCTCTCGGTATGGCGGTATGAGCGACTATTACTTTGGTCCGCACAGCTGTATGGCACTGTGCTCTCGGTATGGCGGTATGAGCGACTATTACTTTGGTCCGCACAGCTGAATGGCACTGTGCTCTCGGTATGGCGGTATTAGTGACTATTACTTTGGTCCGCACAGCTGTATGGCACTGTGCTCTCGGTATGGTGGTATTAGTGACTATTACTTTGGTCCGCACAGCTGTATGGCACTGTACTCTCGGTATGGCGGTATTAGTGACTATCACTTTGGTCTCCACAGCTGTATGGCACTGTGCTCTCGATATGGCCGTATTAGTGACCATTACTTTGGTCCGCACAGCTGTATGGCACTGTGCTCTCGGTATGGCGGTATTAGTGACTATTACTTTGGTCCGCACAGCTGTATGGCACTGTGCTCTCGGTATGGCGGTATTAGTGACTATTCCTTTGGTCCGCACAGCTGTATGGCACTGTGCTCTCGGTATGGCGGTATTAGTGACTATTACTTTGGTCCGCACAGCTGTATGGCTCTGTGCTCTCGGTATGGCGGTATTAGTGACTATTACTTTGGTCCGCACAGCTGTATGGCACTGTGCTCTCGGTATGGCGGTATTAGTGACTGTTACTTTGGTCCGCACAGCTGTATGGCACTGTGCTCTCGGTATGGCGGTATTAGTGACTGTTACTTTGGTCCGCACAGCTGTATGGCACTGTGCTCTCGGTATGGCGGTATTAGTGACTATTACTTTGGTCCGCACAGCTGTATGGCACTGTGCTCTCGGTATGGCGGTATTAGTGACTATTACTTTGGTCCGCACAGCTGTATGGCACTGTGCTCTCGGTATGGCGGTATTAGTGACTATTACTTTGGTCCGCACAGCTGTATGGCACTGTGCTCTCGGTAT
The DNA here is from genome assembly GCF_039654945.1 of Dendrobates tinctorius. Taxonomy (NCBI): domain Eukaryota; kingdom Metazoa; phylum Chordata; class Amphibia; order Anura; family Dendrobatidae; genus Dendrobates; species Dendrobates tinctorius. Next base: position 1,051,615 of record NW_027361930.1, read on the forward strand.
GGCGGTATTAGTGACTATTACTTTGGTCCGCACAGCTGTATGGCTCTGTGCTCTCGGTATGGCGGTATTAGTGACTATTACTTTGGTCCGCACAGCTGTATGGCACTGTGCTTTCGGTATGGCGGTATTAGTGACTGTTACTTTGGTCCGCACAGCTGTATGGCACTGTGCTCTCGGTATGGCGGTATTAGTGAATGTTACTTTGGTCCGCACAGCTGTATGGCACTGTACTCTCGGTATGGCGGTATTAGTGACTATTACTTTGGTCCGCACAGCTGTATGGCACTGTGCTCTCGGTATGGCGGTATTAGTGACTATTACTTTGGTCCGCACAGCTGTATGGCACTGTGCTCTCGGTATGGCGGTATTAATGACTATTACTTTGGTCTGCACAGCTGTATGGCCCTGTACTCTCGGTATGGCGGTATTAGTGACTATTACGTTGGTCCGCACAGCTGTATGGCACTGTGCTCTCGGTATGGCGGTATTATTGACTATTACTTTGGTCCGCACAGCTGTATGGCACTGTGCTCTCGGTATGGCGGTATTAGTGACTATTACTTTGGTCCCCACAGCTGTATGGCACTGTGCTCTCGGTATGGCGGTATTAGTGACTATTACTTTGGTCCGCACAGCTGTATGGCACTGTACTCTCGGTATGGCGGTATTAGTGACCATTACTTTGGTCTGCACAGCTGTATGGCACTGTGCTCTCGGTATGGCGGTAATAGTGACTATTACTTTGGTCTGCACAGCTGTATGGCCCTGTATACTCGGTATGGCGGTATTAGTGACTATTACTTTGGTCCCCACAGCTGTATGGCCCTGTACTTTCGGTATGGCGGTATTAGTTACTATTACTTTGGTCCGCACAGCTGTATGGCACTGTACTTTCGGTATGGCTGTATTAGTGACCATTACTTTGGTCCCCACAGCTTTATGGCACTGTACTCTCGGTATGGCGGTATTAGTGACCATTACTTTGGTCTGCACAGCTGTATGGCACTGTACTCTCGGTATGGCGGTATTAGTGACTATTACTTTGGTCTGCACAGCTGTATGGCACTGTACTCTCGGTATGGCGGTATTAGTGACTATTACTTTGGTCTGCACAGCTGTATGGCACTGTACTCTCGGTATGGCGGTATTAGTGACTATTCCTTTGGTCCGCACAGCTGTATGGCACTGTGCTCTCGGTATGGCGGTATTAGTGACTATTACTTTGGTCCGCACAGCTGTATGGCTCTGTGCTCTCGGTATGGCGGTATTAGTGACTATTACTTTGGTCCGCACAGCTGTATGGCACTGTGCTCTCGGTATGGCGGTATTAGTGACTGTTACTTTGGTCCGCACAGCTGTATGGCACTGTGCTCTCGGTATGGCGGTATTAGTGACTGTTACTTTGGTCCGCACAGCTGTATGGCACTGTGCTCTCGATATGGCGGTATTAGTGACTATTACTTTGGTCCGCACAGCTGTATGGCACTGTGCTCTCGGTATGGCGGTATTAGTGACTATTACTTTGGTCCGCACAGCTGTATGGCACTGTGCTCTCGGTATGGCGGTATTAGTGACTATTACTTTGGTCCGCACAGCTGTATGGCACTGTGCTCTCGGTATGGCGGTATTAGTGACTATTACTTTGGTCCGCACAGCTGTATGGCTCTGTGCTCTCGGTATGGCGGTATTAGTGACTATTACTTTGGTCCGCACAGCTGTATGGCACTGTGCTCTTGGTATGGCGGTATTAGTGACTATTACTTTGGTCCGCACAGCTGTATGGCACTGTGCTCTCGGTATGGCGGTATTAGTGACTGTTACTTTGGTCCGCACAGCTGTATGGCACTGTACTCTCGGTATGGCGGTATTAGTGACTATTACTTTGGTCCGCACAGCTGTATGGCACTGTACTCTCGGTATGGCGGTATTAGTGACTATTACTTTGGTCCGCACAGCTGTATGGCACTGTGCTCTCGGTATGGCGGTATTAGTGACTATTACTTTGGTCCGCACAGCTGTATGGCACTGTGCTCTCGGTATGGCGGTATTAATGACTATTACTTTGGTCTGCACAGCTGTATGGCCCTGTACTCTCGGTATGGCGGTATTAGTGACTATTACTTTGGTCCGCACAGCTGTATGGCACTGTGCTCTCGGTATGGCGGTATTATTGACTATTACTTTGGTCCGCACAGCTGTATGGCACTGTGCTCTCGGTATGGCGGTATTAGTGACTATTACTTTGGTCCCCACAGCTGTATGGCACTGTGCTCTCGGTATGGCGGTATTAGTGACTATTACTTTGGTCCGCACAGCTGTATGGCACTGTACTCTCGGTATGGCGGTATTAGTGACCATTACTTTGGTCTGCACAGCTGTATGGCACTGTGCTCTCGGTATGGCGGTATTAGTGACTATTACTGTGGTCTGCACAGCTGTATGGCCCTGTATACTCGGTATGGCGGTATTAGTGACTATTACTTTGGTCCTCACAGCTGTATGGCCCTGTACTTTCGGTATGGCGGTATTAGTTACTATTACTTTGGTCCGCACAGCTGTATGGCACTGTACTTTCGGTATGGCTGTATTAGTGACCATTACTTTGGTCCCCACAGCTGTATGGCACTGTACTCTCGGTATGGCGGTATTAGTGACCATTACTTTGGTCTGCACAGCTGTATGGCACTGTACTCTCGGTATGGCGGTATTAGTGACTATTACTTTGGTCTGCACAGCTGTATGGCACTGTACTCTCGGTATGGCGGTATTAGTGACCGTTACTTTGGTCTGCACAGCTGTATGGCACTGTGCTCTCGGTATGGCGGTATTAGTGACTATTACTTTGGTCTGCACAGCTGTATGGCACTGTACTCTCGGTATGGCGGTATTAGTGACTATTACTTTGGTCTGCACAGCTGTATGGCACTGTACTCTCGGTATGGCTGTATTAGTGACCATTACTTTGGTCCCCACAGCTGTATGGCACTGTACTCTCGGTATGGCGGTATTAGTGACCATTACTTTGGTCCCCACAGCTGTATGGCACTGTACTCTCGGTATGGCGGTATTAGTTACTATTACTTTGGTCTGCACAGCTGTATGGCACTGTACTCTCGGTATGGCGGTATTAGTAACTATTACTTTGGTCCCCACAGCTGTATGGCACTGTACTCTCGGTATGGCGGTATTAGTGACCATTACTTTGGTCTGCACAGCTGTATGGCACTGTACTCTCGGTATGGTGGTATTAGTGACCATTACTTTGGTCTGCACAGCTGTATGGCACTGTACTCTCGGTATGGCGGTATTAGTGACCATTACTTTGGTTTGCACAGCTGTATGGCACTGTACTCTCGGTATGGCGGTATTAGTGACTATTACTTTGGTCCCCACAGCTGTATGGCACTGTACTCTCGGTATGGCGGTATTAGTGACCATTACTTTGGTCCTCACAGCTGTATGGCACTGTACTCTCGGTATGGCGGTATTAGTGACTATTACTTTGGTCCCCACAGCTGTATGGCACTGTACTCTCGGTATGGCGGTATTAGTGACCATTACTTTGGTCTGCACAGCTGTATGGCACTGTACTCTCGGTATGGCTGTATTAGTGACCATTACTTTGGTCCGCACAGCTGTATGGCACTGTGCTCTCGGTATGGTGGTATTAGTGACTATTACTTTGGTCTGCACAGCTGTATGGCACTGTACTCTCGGTATGGCGGTATTAGTGACTATTACTTTGGTTCTTACAGCTGTATGGCACTGTACTCTCGGTATGGCGGTATTAGTGACTATTACTTTGGTCTCCACAGCTGTATGGCACTGTACTCTCGGTATGGTGGTATTAGTGACTATTACTTTGGTCTGCACAGCTGTATGGCACTGTACTCTCGGTATGGCGGTATTAGTGACTATTTCTTTGGTCCCCACAGCTGTATGGCACTGTACTCTCGGTATGGTGGTATTAGTGACTATTACTTTGGTCCCCACAGCTGTATGGCACTGTGCTCTCGGTATGGTGGTATTAGTGACTATTACTTTGGTCTGCACAGCTGTATGGCACTGTACTCTCGGTATGGCGGTATTAGTGACTATTACTTTGGTCCTCACAGCTGTATGGCACTGTACTCTCGGTATGGCGGTATTAGTGACTATTACTTTGGTCCCCACAGCTGTATGACACTGTGCTCTCGGTATGGTGGTATTAGTGACTATTACTTTGGTCTGCAAAGCTGTATGGCACTGTACTCTCGGTATGGCGGTATTAGTGACTATTACTTTGGTTCTCACAGCTGTATGGCACTGTACTCTCGGTATGGCGGTATTAGTGACTATTACTTTGGTCCCCACAGCTGTATGGCACTGTGCTCTCGGTATGGTGGTATTAGTGACTATTACTTTGGTCCCCACAGCTGTATGGCACTGTGCTCTCAGTATGGCGGTATTAGTGGCTATTACTTTGGTCCCCACAGCTGTATGGCACTGTGCTCTCGGTATGGCGGTATTAGTGACTATTACTTTGGTCCCCACAGTTGTATGGCACTGTGCTCTCGGTATGGCGGTATTAGTGACTATTACTTTGGTCCCCACAGCTGTATGGCACTGTGCTCTCGGTATGGCGGTATTAGTGGCTATTACTTTGGTCCCCACAGCTGTATGGCACTGTGCTCTCGGTATGGCGGTATTAGTGACTATTACTTTGGTCCCCACAGCTATATGGCACTGTGCTCTCGGTATGGCGGTATTAGTGACCATTACTTTGGTCTGCACAGCTGTATGGCACTGTGCTCTCGGTATGGCGGTATTAGTGACTATTACTTTGGTCCGCACAGCTGTATGGCACTGTACTCTCGGTATGGCGGTATTAGTCACCATTACTTTGGTCTGCACAGCTGTATGGCACTGTACTCTCGGTATGGCGGTATTAGTGACTATTACTTTGGTCTGCACAGCTGTATGGCACTGTACTCTCGGTATGGCGGTATTAGTGACCATTACTTTGGTCTGCACAGCTGTATGGCACTGTGCTCTCGGTATGGCGGTATTAGTGACTATTACTTTGGTCTGCACAGCTGTATGGCACTGTACTCTCGGTATGGCGGTATTAGTGACTATTACTTTGGTCTGCACAGCTGTATGGCACTGTACTCTCGGTATGGCTGTATTAGTGACCATTACTTTGGTCCCCACAGCTGTATGGCACTGTACTCTCGGTATGGCGGTATTAGTGACCATTACTTTGGTCCCCACAGCTGTATGGCACTGTACTCTCGGTATGGCGGTATTAGTGACTATTACTTTGGTCCGCACAGCTGTATGGCACTGTACTCTCGGTATGGCGGTATTAGTGACTATTACTTTGGTCCCCACAGCTGTATGGCACTGTACTCTCGGTATGGCGGTATTAGTGACCATTACTTTGGTCTGCACAGCTGTATGGCACTGTACTCTCGGTATGGTGGTATTAGTGACCATTACTTTGGTCTGCACAGCTGTATGGCACTGTACTCTCGGTATGGCGGTATTAGTGACCATTACTTTGGTCTGCACAGCTGTATGGCACTGTACTCTCGGTATGGCGGTGTTAGTGACTATTACTTTGGTCCCCACAGCTGTATGGCACTGTACTCTCGGTATGGCGGTATTAGTGACCATTACTTTGGTCCTCACAGCTGTATGGCACTGTACTCTCGGTATGGCGGTATTAGTGACTATTACTTTGGTCCCCACAGCTGTATGGCACTGTACTCTCTGTATGGCGGTATTAGTGACCATTACTTTGGTCTGCACAGCTGTATGGCACTGTACTCTCGGTATGGCTGTATTAGTGACCATTACTTTGGTCTGCACAGCTGTATGGCACTGTGCTCTCGGTATGGTGGTATTAGTGACTATTACTTTGGTCCTCACAGCTGTATGGCACTGTACTCTCGGTATGGCGGTATTAGTGACTATTACTTTGGTCTCCACAGCTGTATGGCACTGTACTCTCGGTATGGTGGTATTAGTGACTATTACTTTGGTCTGCACAGCTGTATGGCATTGTACTCTCAGTATGGCGGTATTAGTGACTATTTCTTTGGTCCCCACAGCTGTATGGCACTGTACTCTCGGTATGGTGGTATTAGTGACTATTACTTTGGTCTGCACAGCTGTATGGCACTGTACTCTCGGTATGGCGGTATTAGTGACTATTACTTTGGTCCTCACAGCTGTATGGCACTGTACTCTCGGTATGGCGGTATTAGTGACTATTACTTTGGTCCCCACAGCTGTATGGCACTGTGCTCTCGGTATGGTGGTATTAGTGACTATTACTTTGGTCTGCACAGCTGTATGGCACTGTACTCTCGGTATGGCGGTATTAGTGACTATTACTTTGGTCCTCACAGCTGTATGGCACTGTATTCTCGGTATGGCGGTATTAGTGACTATTACTTTGGTCCCCACAGCTGTATGGCACTGTGCTCTCGGTATGGTGGTATTAGTGACTATTACTTTGGTCCCCACAGCTGTATGGCACTGTGCTCTCGGTATGGTGGTATTAGTGACTATTACTTTGGTCCCCACAGCTGTATGGCACTGTGCTCTCGGTATGGCGGTATTAGTGGCTATTACTTTGGTCCCCACAGCTGTATGGCACTGTGCTCTCGGTATGGCGGTATTAGTGACTATTACTTTGGTCCCCACAGCTGTATGGCACTGTACTCTAAGTATGGCGGTATTGGTGACCATTACTTTGGTCCCCACAGCTGTATGGCACTGTACTCTCGGTATGGCGGTATTAGTGACTATTACTTTGGTCCCCACAGCTGTATGGCACTGTGCTCTCGGTATGGTGGTATTAGTGACCATTACTTTGGTCCGCACAGCTGTATGGCACTGTACTCTCGGTATGGCGGTATTAGTGACTATTACTTTGGTCCGCACAGCTGTATGGCACTGTACTCTCGGTATGGCGGTATGAGCGACTATTACTTTGGTCCGCACAGCTGTATGGCACTGTACTCTCGGTATGGCGGTATTAGTGACATTACTTTGGTCCCCACAGCTGTATGGCACTGTACTCTCGGTATGGCGGTATTGGTGACCATTACTTTGGTCCCCACAGCTGTATGGCACTGTACTCTCGGTATGGCGGTATTAGTGACTATTACTTTGGTCTGCACAGCTGTATGGCACTGTACTCTCGGTATGGCGGTATTAGTGACCATTACTTTGGTCTGCACAGCTGTATGGCACTGTGCTCTCGGTATGGCGGTATTAGTGACTATTACTTTGGTCTGCACAACTGTATGGCACTGTACTCTCGGTATGGCGGTATTAGTGACTATTACTTTGGTCTGCACAGCTGTATGGCACTGTACTCTCGGTATGGCTGTATTAGTGACCATTATTTGGTCCCCACAGCTGTATGGCACTGTACTCTCGGTATGGCGGTATTAGTGACCATTACTTTGGTCCCCACAGCTGTATGGCACTGTACTCTCGGTATGGCGGTATTAGTGACTATTACTTTGGTCTGCACAGCTGTATGGCACTGTACTCTCGGTATGGCGGTATTAGTGACTATTACATTGGTCCCCACAGCTGTATGGCACTGTACTCTCGGTATGTCGGTATTAGTGACCATTACTTTGGTCTGCACAGCTGTATGGCACTGTACTCTCGGTATGGTGGTATTAGTGACCATTACTTTGGTCTGCACAGCTGTATGGCACTGTACTCTCGGTATGGCGGTATTAGTGATCATTACTTTGGTCTGCACAGCTGTATGGCACTGTACTCTCGGTATGGCGGTATTAGTGACTATTACTTTGGTCCCCACAGCTGTATGGCACTGTACTCTCGGTATGGCGGTATTAGTGACCATTACTTTGGTCCTCACAGCTGTATGGCACTGTACTCTCGGTATGGCGGTATTAGTGACTATTACTTTGGTCCCCACAGCTGTATGGCACTGTACTCTCGGTATGGCGGTACTAGTGACCATTACTTTGGTCTGCACAGCTGTATGGCACTGTACTCTCGGTATGGCTGTATTAGTGACCATTACTTTGGTCCGCACAGCTGTATGGCACTGTGCTCTCGGTATGGTGGTATTAGTGACTATTACTTTGGTCTGCACAGCTGTATGGCACTGTACTCTCGGTATGGCGGTATTAGTGACTATTACTTTGGTCCTCACAGCTGTATGGCACTGTACTCTCGGTATGGCGGTATTAGTGACTATTACTTTGGTCTCCACAGCTGTATGGCACTGTACTCTCGGTATGGTGGTATTAGTGACTATTACTTTGGTCTGCACAGCTGTATGGCACTGTACTCTCGGTATGGCGGTATTAGTGACTATTTCTTTGGTCCCCACAGCTGTATGGCACTGTACTCTCGGTATGGTGGTATTAGTGACTATTACTTTGGTCCCCACAGCTGTATGGCACTGTGCTCTCGGTCTGGTGGTATTAGTGACTATTACTTTGGTCTGCACAGCTGTATGGCACTGTACCCTCGGTATGGCGGTATTAGTGACTATTACTTTGGTCCTCACAGCTGTATGGCACTGTGCTCTCGGTATGGCGGTATTAGTGACCATTACTTTGGTCTGCACAGCTGTATGGCACTGTGCTCTCGGTATGGCGGTATTAGTGACTATTACTTTGGTCCGCACAGCTGTATGGCACTGTACTCTCGGTATGGCGGTATTAGTGACCATTACTTTGGTCTGCACAGCTGTATGGCACTGTACTCTCGGTATGGCGGTATTAGTGACTATTACTTTGGTCTGCACAGCTGTATGGCACTGTACTCTCGGTATGGCGGTATTAGTGACCATTACTTTGGTCTGCACAGCTGTATGGCACTGTGCTCTCGGTATGGCGGTATTAGTGACTATTACTTTGGTCTGCACAGCTGTATGGCACTGTACTCTCGGTATGGCGGTATTAGTGACTATTACTTTGGTCTGCACAGCTGTATGGCATTGTACTCTCGGTATGGCTGTATTAGTGACCATTACTTTGGTCCCCACAGCTGTATGGCACTGTACTCTCGGTATGGCGGTATTAGTGACCATTACATTGGTCCCCACAGCTGTATGGCACTGTACTCTCGGTATGGCGGTATTAGTGACTATTACTTTGGTCTGCACAGCTGTATGGCACTGTATTCTCGGTATGGCGGTATTAGTGACTATTACTTTGGTCCCCACAGCTGTATGGCACTGTACTCTTGGTATGGCGGTATTAGTGACCATTACTTTGGTCTGCACAGCTGTATGGCACTGTACTCTCGGTATGGTGGTATTAGTGACCATTACTTTGGTCTGCACAGCTGTATGGCACTGTACTCTCGGTATGGCGGTATTAGTGACCATTACTTTGGTCCGCACAGCTGTATGGCACTGTACTCTCGGTATGGCGGTATTAGTGACTATTACTTTGGTCCCCACAGCTGTATGGCACTGTACTCTCGGTATGGCGGTATTAGTGACCATTACTTTGGTCCTCACAGCTGTATGGCACTGTACTCTCGGTATGGCGGTATTAGTGACTATTACTTTGGTCCCCACAGCTGTATGGCACTGTACTCTCGGTATGGCGGTATTAGTGACTATTACTTTGGTCCCCACAGCTGTATGGCACTGTGCTCTCGGTATGGCGGTATTAGTGACTATTACTTTGGTCCTCACAGCTGTATGGCACTGTGCTCTCGGTATGGCGGTATTGGTGACCATTACTTTGGTCCCCACAGCTGTATGGCACTGTACTCTCGGTATGGCGGTATTGGTGACCATTACTTTGGTCCCCACAGCTGTATGGCACTGTACTCTCGGTATGGCGGTATTAGTGACTATTACTTTGGTCCCCACAGCTGTATGACACTGTGCTCTCGGTATGGTGGTATTAGTGACTATTACTTTGGTCTGCACAGCTGTATGGCACTGTACTCTCGGTATGGCGGTATTAGTGACTATTACTTTGGTTCTCACAGCTGTATGGCACTGTACTCTCGGTATGGCGGTATTAGTGACTATTACTTTGGTCCCCACAGCTGTATGGCACTGTGCTCTCGGTATGGTGGTATTAGTGACTATTACTTTGGTCCCCACAGCTGTATGGCACTGTGCTCTCAGTATGGCGGTATTAGTGGCTATTACTTTGGTCCCCACAGCTGTATGGCACTGTGCTCTCGGTATGGCGGTATTAGTGACTATTACTTTGGTCCCCACAGTTGTATGGCACTGTGCTCTCGGTATGGCGGTATTAGTGACTATTACTTTGGTCCCCACAGCTGTATGGCACTGTGCTCTCGGTATGGCGGTATTAGTGGCTATTACTTTGGTCCCCACAGCTGTATGGCACTGTGCTCTCGGTATGGCGGTATTAGTGACTATTACTTTGGTCCCCACAGCTATATGGCACTGTGCTCTCGGTATGGCGGTATTAGTGACCATTACTTTGGTCTGCACAGCTGTATGGCACTGTGCTCTCGGTATGGCGGTATTAGTGACTATAACTTTGGTCCGCACAGCTGTATGGCACTGTACTCTCGGTATGGCGGTATTAGTCACCATTACTTTGGTCTGCACAGCTGTATGGCACTGTACTCTCGGTATGGCGGTATTAGTGACTATTACTTTGGTCTGCACAGCTGTATGGCACTGTACTCTCGGTATGGCGGTATTAGTGACCATTACTTTGGTCTGCACAGCTGTATGGCACTGTGCTCTCGGTATGGCGGTATTAGTGACTATTACTTTGGTCTGCACAGCTGTATGGCACTGTACTCTCGGTATGGCGGTATTAGTGACTATTACTTTGGTCTGCACAGCTGTATGGCACTGTACTCTCGGTATGGCTGTATTAGTGACCATTACTTTGGTCCCCACAGCTGTATGGCACTGTACTCTCGGTATGGCGGTATTAGTGACCATTACTTTGGTCCCCACAGCTGTATGGCACTGTACTCTCGGTATGGCGGTATTAGTGACTATTACTTTGGTCCGCACAGCTGTATGGCACTGTACTCTCGGTATGGCGGTATTAGTGACTATTACTTTGGTCCCCACAGCTGTATGGCACTGTACTCTCGGTATGGCGGTATTAGTGACCATTACTTTGGTCTGCACAGCTGTATGGCACTGTACTCTCGGTATGGTGGTATTAGTGACCATTACTTTGGTCTGCACAGCTGTATGGCACTGTACTCTCGGTATGGCGGTATTAGTGACCATTACTTTGGTCTGCACAGCTGTATGGCACTGTACTCTCGGTATGGCGGTATTAGTGACTATTACTTTGGTCCCCACAGCTGTATGGCACTGTACTCTCGGTATGGCGGTATTAGTGACCATTACTTTGGTCCTCACAGCTGTATGGCACTGTACTCTCGGTATGGCGGTATTAGTGACTATTACTTTGGTCCCCACAGCTGTATGGCACTGTACTCTCTGTATGGCGGTATTAGTGACCATTACTTTGGTCTGCACAGCTGTATGGCACTGTACTCTCGGTATGGCTGTATTAGTGACCATTACTTTGGTCTGCACAGCTGTATGGCACTGTGCTCTCGGTATGGTGGTATTAGTGACTATTACTTTGGTCCTCACAGCTGTATGGCACTGTACTCTCGGTATGGCGGTATTAGTGACTATTACTTTGGTCTCCACAGCTGTATGGCACTGTACTCTCGGTATGGTGGTATTAGTGACTATTACTTTGGTCTGCACAGCTGTATGGCATTGTACTCTCAGTATGGCGGTATTAGTGACTATTTCTTTGGTCCCCACAGCTGTATGGCACTGTACTCTCGGTATGGTGGTATTAGTGACTATTACTTTGGTCTGCACAGCTGTATGGCACTGTACTCTCGGTATGGCGGTATTAGTGACTATTACTTTGGTCCTCACAGCTGTATGGCACTGTACTCTCGGTATGGCGGTATTAGTGACTATTACTTTGGTCCCCACAGCTGTATGGCACTGTGCTCTCGGTATGGTGGTATTAGTGACTATTACTTTGGTCTGCACAGCTGTATGGCACTGTACTCTCGGTATGGCGGTATTAGTGACTATTACTTTGGTCCTCACAGCTGTATGGCACTGTATTCTCGGTATGGCGGTATTAGTGACTATTACTTTGGTCCCCACAGCTGTATGGCACTGTGCTCTCGGTATGGTGGTATTAGTGACTATTACTTTGGTCCCCACAGCTGTATGGCACTGTGCTCTCGGTATGGTGGTATTAGTGACTATTACTTTGGTCCCCACAGCTGTATGGCACTGTGCTCTCGGTATGGCGGTATTAGTGGCTATTACTTTGGTCCCCACAGCTGTATGGCACTGTGCTCTCGGTATGGCGGTATTAGTGACTATTACTTTGGTCCCCACAGCTGTATGGCACTGTACTCTAAGTATGGCGGTATTGGTGACCATTACTTTGGTCCCCACAGCTGTATGGCACTGTACTCTCGGTATGGCGGTATTAGTGACTATTACTTTGGTCCCCACAGCTGTATGGCACTGTGCTCTCGGTATGGTGGTATTAGTGACCATTACTTTGGTCCGCACAGCTGTATGGCACTGTACTCTCGGTATGGCGGTATTAGTGACTATTACTTTGGTCCGCACAGCTGTATGGCACTGTACTCTCGGTATGGCGGTATGAGCGACTATTACTTTGGTCCGCACAGCTGTATGGCACTGTACTCTCGGTATGGCGGTATTAGTGACATTACTTTGGTCCCCACAGCTGTATGGCACTGTACTCTCGGTATGGCGGTATTGGTGACCATTACTTTGTTCCCCACAGCTGTATGGCACTGTACTCTCGGTATGGCGGTATTAGTGACTATTACTTTGGTCTGCACAGCTGTATGGCACTGTACTCTCGGTATGGCGGTATTAGTGACCATTACTTTGGTCTGCACAGCTGTATGGCACTGTGCTCTCGGTATGGCGGTATTAGTGACTATTACTTTGGTCTGCACAACTGTATGGCACTGTACTCTCGGTATGGCGGTATTAGTGACTATTACTTTGGTCTGCACAGCTGTATGGCACTGTACTCTCGGTATGGCTGTATTAGTGACCATTATTTGGTCCCCACAGCTGTATGGCACTGTACTCTCGGTATGGCGGTATTAGTGACCATTACTTTGGTCCCCACAGCTGTATGGCACTGTACTCTCGGTATGGCGGTATTAGTGACTATTACTTTGGTCTGCACAGCTGTATGGCACTGTACTCTCGGTATGGCGGTATTAGTGACTATTACATTGGTCCCCACAGCTGTATGGCACTGTACTCTCGGTATGTCGGTATTAGTGACCATTACTTTGGTCTGCACAGCTGTATGGCACTGTACTCTCGGTATGGTGGTATTAGTGACCATTACTTTGGTCTGCACAGCTGTATGGCACTGTACTCTCGGTATGGCGGTATTAGTGATCATTACTTTGGTCTGCACAGCTGTATGGCACTGTACTCTCGGTATGGCGGTATTAGTGACTATTACTTTGGTCCCCACAGCTGTATGGCACTGTACTCTCGGTATGGCGGTATTAGTGACCATTACTTTGGTCCTCACAGCTGTATGGCACTGTACTCTCGGTATGGCGGTATTAGTGACTATTACTTTGGTCCCCACAGCTGTATGGCACTGTACTCTCGGTATGGCGGTACTAGTGACCATTACTTTGGTCTGCACAGCTGTATGGCACTGTACTCTCGGTATGGCTGTATTAGTGACCATTACTTTGGTCCGCACAGCTGTATGGCACTGTGCTCTCGGTATGGTGGTATTAGTGACTATTACTTTGGTCTGCACAGCTGTATGGCACTGTACTCTCGGTATGGCGGTATTAGTGACTATTACTTTGGTCCTCACGGCTGTATGGCACTGTACTCTCGGTATGGCGGTATTAGTGACTATTACTTTGGTCTCCACAGCTGTATGGCACTGTACTCTCGGTATGGTGGTATTAGTGACTATTACTTTGGTCTGCACAGCTGTATGGCACTGTACTCTCGGTATGGCGGTATTAGTGACTATTTCTTTGGTCCCCACAGCTGTATGGCACTGTACTCTCGGTATGGTGGTATTAGTGACTATTACTTTGGTCCCCACAGCTGTATGGCACTGTGCTCTCGGTCTGGTGGTATTAGTGACTATTACTTTGGTCTGCACAGCTGTATGGCACTGTACCCTCGGTATGGCGGTATTAGTGACTATTACTTTGGTCCTCACAGCTGTATGGCACTGTGCTCTCGGTATGGCGGTATTAGTGACCATTACTTTGGTCTGCACAGCTGTATGGCACTGTGCTCTCGGTATGGCGGTATTAGTGACTATTACTTTGGTCCGCACAGCTGTATGGCACTGTACTCTCGGTATGGCGGTATTAGTGACCATTACTTTGGTCTGCACAGCTGTATGGCACTGTACTCTCGGTATGGCGGTATTAGTGACTATTACTTTGGTCTGCACAGCTGTATGGCACTGTACTCTCGGTATGGCGGTATTAGTGACCATTACTTTGGTCTGCACAGCTGTATGGCACTGTGCTCTCGGTATGGCGGTATTAGTGACTATTACTTTGGTCTGCACAGCTGTATGGCACTGTACTCTCGGTATGGCGGTATTAGTGACTATTACTTTGGTCTGCACAGCTGTATGGCATTGTACTCTCGGTATGGCTGTATTAGTGACCATTACTTTGGTCCCCACAGCTGTATGGCACTGTACTCTCGGTATGGCGGTATTAGTGACCATTACTTTGGTCCCCACAGCTGTATGGCACTGTACTCTCGGTATGGCGGTATTAGTGACTATTACTTTGGTCTGCACAGCTGTATGGCACTGTATTCTCGGTATGGCGGTATTAGTGACTATTACTTTGGTCCCCACAGCTGTATGGCACTGTACTCTTGGTATGGCGGTATTAGTGACCATTACTTTGGTCTGCACAGCTGTATGGCACTGTACTCTCGGTATGGTGGTATTAGTGACCATTACTTTGGTCTGCACAGCTGTATGGCACTGTACTCTCGGTATGGCGGTATTAGTGACCATTACTTTGGTCTGCACAGCTGTATGGCACTGTACTCTCGGTATGGCGGTATTAGTGACTATTACTTTGGTCCCCACAGCTGTATGGCACTGTACTCTCGGTATGGCGGTATTAGTGACCATTACTTTGGTCCTCACAGCTGTATGGCACTGTACTCTCGGTATGGCGGTATTAGTGACTATTACTTTGGTCCCCACAGCTGTATGGCACTGTACTCTCGGTATGGCGGTATTAGTGACTATTACTTTGGTCCCCACAGCTGTATGGCACTGTGCTCTCGGTATGGCGGTATTAGTGACTATTACTTTGGTCCTCACAGCTGTATGGCACTGTGCTCTCGGTATGGCGGTATTGGTGACCATTACTTTGGTCCCCACAGCTGTATGGCACTGTACTCTCGGTATGGCGGTATTGGTGACCATTACTTTGGTCCCCACAGCTGTATGGCACTGTACTCTCGGTATGGCGGTATTGGTGACCATTACTTTGGTCTGCACAGCTGTATGGCACTGTGCTCTCGGTATGGCGGTATGAGCGACTATTACTTTGGTCCGCACAGCTGTATGGCACTGTACTCTCGGTATGGCGGTATTAGTGACTATTACTTTGGTCTGCACAGCTGTATGGCACTGTACTCTCGGTATGGCGGTATTGGTGACCATTACTTTGGTCCCCACAGCTGTATGGCACTGTACTCTCGGTATGGCGGTATTAGTGACTATTACTTTGGTCTGCACAGCTGTATGGCACTGTACTCTCGGTATGGCGGTATTGGTGACCATTACTTTGGTCCCCACAGCTGTATGGCACTGTACTCTCGGTATGGCGGTATTGGTGACCATTACTTTGGTCTGCACAGCTGTATGGCCCTGTACTCTCGGTATGGCGGTATTAGTGACCATTACTTTGGTCTGCACAGCTGTATGGCACTGTACTCTCGGTATGGCGGTATTAGTGACTATTACTTTGGTCCCCACAGCTGTATGGCACTGTACTCTCGGTATGGCGGTATTAGTGACCATTACTTTGGTCCTCACAGCTGTATGGCACTGTACTCTCGGTATGGCGGTATTAGTGACTATTACTTTGGTCCCCACAGCTGTATGGCACTGTACTCTCGGTATGGCGGTATTAGTGACTATTACTTTGGTCCCCACAGCTGTATGGCACTGTGCTCTCGGTATGGCGGTATTAGTGACTATTACTTTGGTCCTCACAGCTGTATGGCACTGTGCTCTCGGTATGCCGGTATTGGTGACCATTACTTTGGTCCCCACAGCTGTATGGCACTGTACTCTCGGTATGGCGGTATTGGTGACCATTACTTTGGTCCCCACAGCTGTATGGCACTGTACTCTCGGTATGGCGGTATTGGTGACCATTACTTTGGTCCCCACAGCTGTATGGCACTGTACTCTCGGTATGGCGGTATTGGTGACCATTACTTTGGTCTGCACAGCTGTATGGCACTGTGCTCTCGGTATGGCGGTATGAGCGACTATTACTTTGGTCCGCACAGCTGTATGGCACTGTACTCTCGGTATGGCGGTATTAGTGACTATTACTTTGGTCTGCACAGCTGTATGGCACTGTACTCTCGGTATGGCGGTATTGGTGACCATTACTTTGGTCCCCACAGCTGTATGGCACTGTACTCTCGGTATGGCGGTATTAGTGACTATTACTTTGGTCTGCACAGCTGTATGGCACTGTACTCTCGGTATGGCGGTATTAGTGACTATTACTTTGGTACCCACAGCTGTATGGCACTGTACTCTCGGTATGGCGGTATTAGTGACCATTACTTTGGTCCTCACAGCTGTATGGCACTGTACTCTCGGTATGGCGGTATTAGTGACTATTACTTTGGTCCCCACAGCTGTATGGCACTGTACTCTCGGTATGGCGGTATTAGTGACTATTACTTTGGTCCCCACAGCTGTATGGCACTGTGCTCTCGGTATGGCAGTATTAGTGACTATTACTTTGGTCCTCACAGCTGTATGGCACTGTGCTCTCGGTATGGCGGTATTGGTGACCATTACTTTGGTCCCCACAGCTGTATGGCACTGTACTCTCGGTATGGCGGTATTGGTGACCATTACTTTGGTCCCCACAGCTGTATGGCACTGTACTCTCGGTATGGCGGTATTGGTGACCATTACTTTGGTCCCCACAGCTGTATGGCACTGTACTCTCGGTATGGCGGTATTGGTGACCATTACTTTGGTCTGCACAGCTGTATGGCACTGTGCTCTCGGTATGGCGGTATGAGCGACTATTACTTTGGTCCGCACAGCTGTATGGCACTGTACTCTCGGTATGGCGGTATTAGTGACTATTACTTTGGTCTGCACAGCTGTATGGCACTGTACTCTCGGTATGGCGGTATTGGTGACCATTACTTTGGTCCCCACAGCTGTATGGCACTGTACTCTCGGTATGGCGGTATTGGTGACCATTACTTTGGTCCCCACAGGTGTATGGCACTGTACTCCCGGTATGGCGGTATTGGTGACCATTACTTTGGTCCCCACAGCTGTATGGCACTGTACTCTCGGTATGGCGGTATTGGTGACCATTACTTTGGTCCCCACAGGTGTATGGCACTGTACTCTCGGTATGGCGGTATTGGTGACCATTACTTTGGTCCCCACAGCTGTATGGCACTGTACTCTCGGTATGGCGGTATTGGTGACCATTACTTTGGTCCCCACAGCTGTATGGCACTGTACTCTCGGTATGGCGGTATTGGTGACCATTACTTTGGTCTGCACAGCTGTATGGCACTGTACTCTCGGCTTTGCGGTATTATTTTGGTCCCCACCGCTGCACGGTGTATTATTTCGGCCCTATAACGGTATAGGGCAGTGTTATAGGAGGCCCCACTCAGTGTCAGCTCTCGGGAGTGGGACAGTCATGTGCGGCCACTTGTGGACACGATGGTGGCACATTAGGAAGGCGCCTGAGGCGCAGATAGTGACAGGAGACGGAGAGGAAACAAACCAGCCACGTGACGTTCCCGGGAGCCGCAGAGCCCGCCCTGTGACGTCAGCAGACAAGACCCGGGGTGATGCTAGATACAGTGTGTACAGACAGGTCACATAACCGACACACACCTCCACGGGCACAGCATGAGTGCCAGGCAGCTGTGACCCGCCAGTGCCCGCACCACTGCACAGCCCTCCCCCAGCTCTGACACGTGAGGCCCGGCACAGAAGCCTAGAGGGATGGTGGTAGTTTCGGGGCAGTTTGAAGACAGAGGGACCCCGGATGATGCCATGTCGAGCTCTGATGCTGAAGATGAGCTGATCGAGCCAGCCACCCCCACCCCGAGCAGCGCCACCTTCTCCCTGCACGGAAAGCTGCCCCCGCCGCAGGTAGGTGTGCGCCGGGCTCCTAGCGGGCTGTGTGGCGGAGCTCTAGCCCAGCTCTCCATCTTCTGGCCTTCGCAGGCACCCATTGGCTGGGGCAGGGCGAGCGCACAGGGATTGGTACCTTCATGGGCCCTCTCCAGGGTGGGCAGCATGGAGGCTGGGGGTGCTGCCCAGTGCCAGGCAGGTGTATTATCAAATACAGGGAGGATAGCATCTAAAATATCTAATATAACAAAGTAATATAAATATGTCAAATTAAGGCATAATATAAAATGGAGTCTAAAATATTGTAAAAATGTAAAGTATAATAGAATAACTTGTTGTGTAAAATAGAAATATTTAAAATTCATGTATAATGTAAGAACATAACATAAAATTATCAAAAATCAAGTACAATATAACATTTAGGTACAATATAAAATATAATCTAATACTGAAGTATAATATAAAAATCAAGTATAACAAATCTAAAATATTCAATATAATCTGAAATGCTCATTGGTGATAGGAATGTATGTAAGAACAGGATATTGGTGGTTGTCCTCTGACCTGAGATCTCAGGCTTATGGTGCACCAAACTTGGCATCGTTTGGTGACCTGGCATCTCTCACCATGGTGGGCCGGTGGGGTGTATGTGCCGCCACCACCACGCCCCCCAGCAGTTTGGGGGGGGGGGGATCACACATGGTCCTCAGAGCTAGAGCATGTATAGCCATTAATAGCAAGGAAAGTGGCATCCTGGCAGGAAGGATATTTGGGCACATTTCTCAAATTATGATTTATTAGATCTAGGTGGCATAACAATATTTCAATAGTGTCTGTTTTGGAACAATGCACCATGTTTATTCTTGTTCTCTAAGCTCCAGGGTCCCAAAGCAAAATCTGTAGCAGGGACCATCTGCCATGTTCCCTTTAGGCTGTGTGCCCACGTTGCGTTTTTGTAAGCGTTTCCGCAGCGTTTGTGCCAGCTCAGATGCTGCAGAAACGCTTAAAAGAAGCTTCACATTAATTTGCATGCGTTTTTGGCTTTTTCTCCTAATGCATGCGTTTTACGCTCAGGAATCGCTTAGCGTCTAAAAATGCAGCATGCTCATTAATTTCCGCATTGCTGAGCGTTTTTAGCCTTCCCCAATGCTCCCAGAAAATGCACGTCAAGAAACGCGCGGAAAAAAGACGCGCGTTTTCTGGGAAGGGGATCAGTTTCCTGAGCGTTTAAAAACGCTAACGTGGGCACATAGCCTTAGGCTACGTGATGAGCTTTCAGTGAGTTTTTAATGTTGCCGATTTTCTGCACTTAAGTAAGTTAGGTTACTTGAGTTTTTTTTTTTTTACGGTTTTTTTAGTTTTTTTTTTTACATGTGTTTTGACGCTGCGTTTTTTGTAACATGTTTTAAATAAAGCTGCTTTTATACTTTCTGGTATTTGGCTCTTTCAAACCTTCATTGATGTATTCAAGTCCGGATTACATGTGATTTTAATGGACTTCCATGGCAGAAATGCACTAAAAGCGCATATGTGGTTTTTTTTGTCCTGTGGATTTTCAGCATCTAGTATAAGTCTATGGGGAAATCCACACAATACTTAGCGTGGTCGCAAGAGAAACTGACATGTCGCGGATTTGAAACACGCACCACAGGGCGGTATACGCTGAGTAACAAAGCGCAGAGGGCATGAAGGTTTCTATACATCCCATCCACTTTGCGGAACCGTAAGACGCTGCGTTTTAGATGTAGTGTAAATTCGCGGCATCAAAAACTCATTGTGGGCACACAGCCTTAAAATCTTAGTTTTTTCTTACAGGGGTTATAGAGCCTTTGACCTGCTCGACCCAGGGGCGTCTGGTAGCCCTGCGCCCTCCATGGATCTGCCCTGAATACGGATCTAATAAGAGTTTTGTAAGAGACGCATAACGGTTGTTTATGCCATTGTGGCCATTAGCCGGCATTTATTATGTAGCACACATGATAAAATCAGTGCAGTTTAAGGCAACATTGCTGTCAACTTTCCCTGTCTGAGGTGTTCTCCTGTTCTTTTCCTCTAAGGTTTTGTGCTTTACTTGTAAACATTTATTCTTCCACCATATTAGTCATTCTCCTTGTTAAAGCAACATCAAGGACTGGATAGATTTACAGTGAGGTACCATGACATTATCCCATATACAGTGTTAGGAGAAGCAGCACATTTATTGTCTGTCAGCGGAAATGCAAAAAATCATCTTCTCCCCATATAGTTATGGTCACCATGAGGATATATCTGAACCTGTGTCTTCTGTGTCCATTTAGAATGTGCGCAAGGAAAGCTCCCGTCACATATCTAATTCTAACATCCCTTCCAAAAGCCTCCATGCAGGCGGCATGCATTGGGGTTTCCATCTATTACTGTATAGAATAGTGCAGCACATTGGTGCCCATAGCACGCTTTCTTAATTTTATTTGTTTTTCACAATAGAGGTCTAATTGTGACAGATGCCACCAGCCTCTGTTAAACGTGTATAGAGAACTTTTATAAGTTTAAAGGGATATTCTGAGGTTTGGAAGGGGATAACTGTCTCATTTCTTGGGGGTGACTGCTGAGACCTCCACTGATTCTGAGGTTTGTGACACTGAAGATCCCCGAGCCAAGGTTTGTGATTCTCAGCGCAGCTCCATTCATTCTTATGGAAGGGACAAAGACCAGCTGATTGCAGCGCTTGGCTATCTCCAGCGGTGCTATTAAGAATTAATGGTTAGGGAATAACTTACAATCTTGAGAATACCCTTTTATTGAGAGGAAGAAACAGCATGGAAGAGCATAATAGATTCCCAACATAGTGTAATTTTCTGCTGTTTTTATCGCATGTTTTCTGCCTGTATGTGCACACAGTTTCTTTTAAATTGGGGTGAACCTGCTGACTTTTCCAAGAGGAAGATGCTTCAGGCCATGTTGATGTTATTTGCCATGAAGCATCTTTTTTGCGTATTTTTGGTCATTTTCGGAGAACTCGCTTCATCATTTTTGACTGTCATCAGTTTTTTTTTGAGCATTTTACAATAGTTTTTGTGGCATGGACAAGACCTCTGTATCGATGCAAGTCAATGTCCTGGTGGAAGTGAGCACACAGCTTCCGTGCTTTCTGCAGCAGCTTACCCAGGCCAAGATAGTGGCAAAGAAATCGCTGTATCACCGGGTTGAGGACATGAGTCATGCAAGGCACGTGTGTGAACTTGCCTCGGCATAGGGCCGCCACCATGTTCGCAGCATTATCAGACACAGCCTTTCCTGGTTGCAGGTTCAGCGGAGACGGACATTGCTCAAACTTGGCTAGGAGAGCTGTCCATAACTCTTCAGCCCTATGACTGCGATCTCCAAGGCATATCAATTTTAACATTGTCTGATTTGCAGTGAGCCCTGGCTGCACAGTACGGAGGTGATGGGGATTCGCTTTGCACAGTTGGAATGCGTGTCTCGTTAAGGCAGTGGTTGAGGGTGCAGGTGGAGGCCCTACAGGAGGTTGAGGAGGCAGAAGCAACTGAGGAAGTGTGAAATACAGAGGTTTATCCTGCAAGCTTTGGGGATTCCAAAACTTGTGGAGCATCCCCTTCCCCACCTGCCCCCACAGAGTCAACAAGTGGCCAATCAGTGACATGTAAAGCCCTTGGCCTTGCTTACTTGTTCAAGTGTCTGTGGTGAAAGGCACCCTGGCAGACATAGATTTAGTCAAGGAACAGGTGATGTCTGCAACATGCTGGTGTAGCGCAGGCACATGGAGACTGGGCAACTGGTACTGGGAAACTGTGAAGGCCATCAGCTTTCAGAAAGCGTCTATCTACGGGTTGAAAGGCAGCATTTCCGTGGTCAACAGATTAGATATGGTGGAGTTCAACCTCTTAGCTTTGTCATGTGTAGGAGGAAACAATCTTACACGTGACAACAACTGTGGGACCGTGGGCTGGCTCCAGTGCTGAGAGAGGGCGGAATACGGTGAACAAGACAAACTGCTGGACCGTAAGTGAGGTTCAGCAGAGATGTTACAGTTGATTGAGTAAACTTGCGGTATGCTTGTTCTCTGAGATTGGTCAAAAACAGCAGGCATGCCCACTTCTGTTACAGCTGAAGGGCTGTCACTCAGGCTGACTGGAGTGGGTAAATAATCGATGCAGATTATTTCCTCCTTCTGTGAATCTTTGGAGTACACTTCTGATGCCCATGGCATAGAATTTGTGAACAGCTCTGCATACTCATCCATTTGTTGTTCCCTACAGTCTGGCGGTTATAGAGTTGTGACGCAGGGGGAAGCAAGGGTAATTGGGGTGCCACCTCTGTGGACTGTACTGTGTGCAATGTTGAGGTGGAGGAAGAGGAGGAGAGGCCACATGAAGCTGCGATTACCATCCACTCAAGCACATGCTCTTTCTGGCCCTCATCAACAAGGCGTACCGCTGTGCGGCTGTTAAAGAAAGGTAATGGAGTAGCCCCTCCAGTAACAGTAGTTGTCAGTTGTGTTTGGATAGGACGTGACGGTGTTGGTTCACTAATGCTTTCACTAACATTATTTTGCTCAGATAGTGTTGTAGGAGCACACTATTAGCAGCAAAACCTACATTTTTTTACTCTGCACCAGCTCTGTTGAATTTCAGCAGCACTAAATGACAATGTGAAACACTGGTATTACATACCTGGTAATGTGTTTTTTCATGAGACATGACGGCACCACGAGAGAGGGGATCCGCCTAACAAGGACAGGAAACCTTCAAGATAAAAGGGGCGGCTCCTCTCTCCTCATCAGTTGTTTTACAGAGCACGAGAGCAACTCTGTAGGTTAGTGTACATATAAATAATACATCTTTTACACTACTAAATTTCCAACACCCAAGGGAGTGTGTAATGCTAATAATGCACCCAACTAATAATGTGATCAATAGGGAGGGAATATAAGGGTGCCGTCATGTCTCATGAAAAAACACATTACCGGGTATGTAATACCCGTGTTTTTCCATCATATATGACGGCACCACGAGAGAGTTACAGAGATTTGTATTCTCTTAGGGAGGAATCACTGCTTGTAACACTCTTCTGCGGAATGTGAGATCAGAGGTAGCAGATAGGTAGACGGAGAGAACTAAGTGGCCGCCTTACAGATTTGGTCGATGGAGGCGTCTCTCTCCGCCCAGGACGTCTTCATGGCCCTTGTGGAGTGGGCTTTTAGGCCCTCTGGAACAGCCCTGCCTGCACTACTATACGCTAGCATAATGGCCTCTCTCACTCATCTAGCTATAGTCTGTTTAGAGGCTTTAAGGCCCTTTCTTGCCCCCTGGTATGAGACAAATAAGGCCCTCTGTTTTCTCCAAGGTCTTGTTACCTCTAAATACATCTTCTAACGTCTAGGCAATGAAGCCTCTCCTTCTGGTTACTAGGGTTAGGACAAAAGGATGGTAAGACTATCTCCTGAGCCCTATGGAATTTTGATAGCACCTTGGGAAAGTATGCTGGATCTAATTTTAACACAACTCTGTCGTCCATGACCTGAGTGTAGGGAGGGTCTACTGTGAGTGCCACTAATAAGGCTGTTTTTAGTGTTAGAACTTTATCTGATGTTGTGTCTAGTGGTTCAAACGGACTGTCAGAGATGATGGGACTAAAATTTAGATCCCAAGGAGGAGGATTAGGGGACGGGACAGAGTCAGCTCTAGTACAGGCCCGGATAAACCTAGCCACCCACCTATTGTTTGCCAGGTCGCTATTGAATAAGGCTGCCAGGGCTGAGACGTGTACTTTGAGGGTACTGACAGCTAACCCCAATTCTAAACCTTTTTGCAGAAATTCCAGTACTGCCACTATCGGGACTTCCCCTTCCCGTATTGGGCCTGAGGTAGATAAGAATTTTTTCCATATCCTTCCATAAATTTTTGTAGTCACTGGTTTTCTGCTACTGAGTAAGGTGGATATTAACCCCGCTGAGAATCCCTTTTTCTCTAGTAGTGACCTTTCAAATTCCCGGCTGTCAAATGCAGGCCGGACTTCTGAGGGTGATTGAAAAGACCCTGTGTTAGAAGGTCGTGGTCCTCTGGGAGCACCTGTGGGTCTGTTACTGACATCACTGTCAGCCAGTAGAATCATGGTCTTTTCGGCCAAAAGGGAGCTATCATAATTACTCTGGCTCGGTCCTCCCTGATCTTCCTCAGAACTGCTGGAATGAGGCATATTGGAGGGAAGGCGTACAGGAGACCTGATGTCCACTCTATCCTGAAGGCATCTACTGCCAACGGTCTGTCTGCTGGGCTTAGGGATCAGAATTTCTGAACCTTCCTGTTGGCTTTTGAGGCGAAGAGATCTATGCTGGGTTTCCCCCACAGGTGCACTATCCGTTGAAAAATGGACTCTTTAGGCACCATTCTCCTTGCCTCAAGTGGTTCTTGCTCAGAAAGTCTGCCTTCAGGTTGTCCACGCCTCGGATATGCAGGGCCGATAATGAGAGGAACTGATGTTCCGCCAGTGTCAGGATCCTTTTTTGCTATCTGCATCAATGACTGAGAACAAGTACCTCCCTGGTGGTTTACATACGCGACCGCTGTTCGGTTGTCTGATAGGACTCTCACATGGTGTCCTCTTAGGTGTGTCAATCCTTTCAGTGCCCTTTTGATTGCTAGCAGTTCCCAATCGTTTGAGGATAGATTTCTTTCCTCCTGTGCCCATCGATCCTGGAGCCATTGTGTGTCTAGGTGGGCTCCCCACCCCCAAGGACTGGTGTCCATTGTGACTACCTTGGAGGCGGTGTATGTCCAGGGTACTCCTCTTGGAGAGGACTCTCTGTAACTACCACCTGAGTGACTGGAGTACAGCGCTGTGGAGTCGGAGTCGTGGAGTCGGAGTTAGTTTTGGTTGGAGTCGGAGTCGGTAGAAATGTACCGACTCCAGCTTTAAAAAAAAGTATTAATATTTCATAATTGAACTTTCATATGAATTTTATAAATGTTACTCAAATATATATGTTCTATCAAACTATGAACAACAGTGATAAGCAGTTCTGCTGGAGATAGAGACATTTCTTACTTCTTGTGTGTCACTGTTCTCCACTGCCCTTATCTAATCTTATACTTGGTTAACCTCATGCTGCCCCAACCCCCTACTTACAATGTATGAAACTGAAATTGAAAATGTGTTGCAAATTCTTAGTAGTAAAGCTCCTCCTCTAGACTAGATCATACTAGGTGTGCGTCTTCCAAGCATCTCACAGCTGCCTGCTGCTCAGAAGAGGAAGACTGTAAGAAGTATTATCCTTTCAACAAACTTTGCATCAGTTAACTGTGAGTACATGAGGAATAATAACAGTATTACTGACCACTATATCAGTTGTACGACCTGGCAATAATTTTGTACAATTGTTTTTAGGAAAAAAGATCACTCAAGATAGAAAACATTATGTCTGGCAGTGTATGACAAATGATCCAGACGAAAACAAATGCTGTGAAGCCAAGATGAGTGCATATTCAGGCAAAGATAAAAATGCTCCTACCAGAGCTTCTAATCTAAAGAGACATTTACAGCGCTTTCATCCAGAAGTACTGAAAGCAGTGGATGAGAAAGACTGCATCCAAACCAATGAACCAGTGCCCAGCTCTTCCAGCCAAACAAAGGAGCAGAGAACTTTGCAGCCATCAGTTGCAAGATATTTTGTCAGTGACAAAGTTACTGTGACAATGACAGTAGATACATTTAAAAAACAGATCATAGAGCTTGTTGTAAAGGATAGTGTGCCTATTTCATTATTTTCACGACCAGCTTTTATGTGTCTGAATGGGGAAATGGCCCGCAAGCTTGGTGTTTCTCTGGAGAGAGAGAGTATTAGAAAATTAGTAATCGAAGAAGCCTTTAAACAAAAGGAAGAACTTAAAAAAACTCTCAAGGGACGCTTTCTGTTTCTTAAAATGGATGCCTGCACACGTCACAGAGTGAACTATTTTGCCATCAATGTCCAATTTGTTTGTGACAAAAATGAAATAGTTACCAAGACATTGGCAGTAAAAGACACCAAAGCTCATCACACCAGTGAGTTTCTCCAGGTCTTGGTGGAAAAGGTTCTGCAAGACTATGAACTTAAAAAAGAGCAAGTTCTTTCTGTCGTAACTGACAATGCTTCAAATATGATAAGTACTATTAAGCTAATGAATGAGAGTAATGATGGTGACCAGCAGCTAGAAGAACATTCTTGGTCCACAGACACAGAAATGTTTGAAATAGAGGAACACAGTATTGTAACTGAGGAGCAAACTGAAGTTGCTTCAGATGAACAGCAACATGATAGTTTAGATGATCTTGTTGAAACTGTGTCAATATGTTCTTTCATTCATCACATGCGCTGTGTTGTGCATATGCTACAGCTGGCTATAAGAGACAGTCTGCAAGAAGGACATGCTGCTGCACTGCTTGGCAAGGTGAGAAAATTGGCTACTGTTGCCAGAACCCCTAAAGTTGACTCAATTTTGAAGAGACGTGCTGGAAAAGGGGCAATTATTGATCAAGCCACACGATGGGGCAGTACTTACTTAATGATTCAGCGCTTGGTTGAACTGAAAACCTTTCTTGTAGACATGGCTAACCCTCAACTGACGCTAAATGAAAGTCAGTGGAATCAGGTGACTGAGCTGGAAAAATTGCTAGAGCACCCATTTACAGTGACTAAAAAATTACAAGCAGAGGACTTAACTCCAGGTATTTTCTTAAAGGAGTGGAAGAACCTGATGTTTCGCCTGTCCCAAAGAGGAGGGTTAATTGCAAGTGGCATTGCTACATCAATGAAACGGAGAGAGGAGCTACTATTACAAAATAACATTCTTTCGGCAGCTGTTTATGTAGACCCAATGCATTGGATTCTTCTAGATGATCAACAGCTAAGTAAAGGAAAAGAAGCTCTGTTTGAAATAGCAGTAAGGATGAAAGGGTTGCAGAACAGTCAGGAGGAACAAGAAGAATTTGGTCGTCCTGCCACATCTTCACCCTCATCATCAACTGATGAAGAATTTAATTTCGAAAAATGTTTGGATCACAAGGACCGTGCAAAGCGTTCCCGCATAGAAGAAGAGTCATCCCCATCAAGGAACACAGCCAGTACATTTCAGCAAAATTTTTCATGTGCACTAAAAGAAATTGAGAAATTTGACCGTTCATCAAAAATAACAGTGCAACAAGCGATTCCTCTGTATCCTGACATTGTCAGAGATGTTGCCTGAGTGGTTACTGCTTTGCCACCAACACAAGTTAGTGTAGAGAGGTTGTTCTCTGCTCTCAAAGTAATTAGATCAGATTTGAGGGCATCCATGAAGGAGGATCTGACAGGCAATACTTTTTCTGAGGACAAATTTATAGATTTCTTCTTATTAACTGCATAAAAGTGTTAATTGCATATTTACTTACAGTTTAGAAAAGTTTATAAAAGTTATTTGCTATATTCTAATTGTATTCTAATAAATGTAGTTTTTGCTCTAAGTGGTCTGATTACTTATATGATGGTGAGAAACTGAATAAGCACGATGTTTAATATTTTACAACAGTAAATTTGTTATGAATTGGCCATTTATGAAGGAGTCGGAGCCGGAGTCGGAGCCGGAGTTGGAGCCTGATAAAATCCAGGAGTCGGAGTCGCAACTGTGGCTTACCGACTCCACAGCCCTGAGTACAGGGTACGGGAGGGTGAGCTTCTGCTCTAACTGTCCCTGAAGCCTCAGGTCGTTGTGTAGCAAACACCACTGAAGTTCTCTTGTGTGGAACTGGGCCCATTTCACTGCCAGTTTTCAGGAGGTTAGGGACCCCAAAACTGACATGGCCCTTCTCAGTCATTTCTGTTTTTTTTAATGTGGTCATAATTAAATTTTCGATCTTTTCTTCTTTCTCCTCTGGGAGGCAACACTCCTGCACAACTGAGTCCATTGTTAATCCTAAAAATTTCTGGATCATTGCTGGTTCTAGTTTGGATTTTTTGAGGTTCAGCTGCCATCCCAGCGTCTGTGTCTTCATCACCATTTTGACTTGTTCTTGACAGTGAGAGAAATGATAATTACTTACCGGTAATTTGATTTTCCAGAGCCATGAGAGCACCGCACATGAGAGTTGGTATCAGCCCCCAGGAACGGGAAACCTGTAGCAGAGATAAAAGAAGGGGGCGGCGCCTCTCTCCTCAGTTTGTTTCAGAGTATGCAAGGTAACCGCCTTATTAGCTGACATGTATTGTTTACGTCACTCTTACCACCTTCTTTTGATATATTATCTATTATATATTTCTATATATATTTTCCCCATATATACATATATTTGTGCACCACACAACCATCACCGAGATAGGGCGGGAACAATGCGGTGCTGTCATGGCTCTGGAAAATCAAATTACCGGTAAGTAATTATCATTTTTTCCCTTCCCCATGACAGCACCGCACATGAGAGGAAAGATAGCAGAGACTCCTAGGGTGGGACAACAGCAGATAACACTTCTCCCCAAAGGCAAGATTTGAGAGCCCTAGGACTAGCCTATAGTGTTGGAAGAAAGTAGATGGTGAAGACCATATTGCTGCTTTACAAGTCTGTTCTACAGATGCCTTTGCCCTTTCGGTCCAGGATGTGGCTATGGCCCTTGTAGAGTGAGCCGTTACACCCAGTGGGGGAGTCTGACCTGATGAACGTAGCCATCGTGCAATGGTTGATTTTGAAGCCTTTTTTCCCCGTTTGTCCCCTGGAAGGAGACAAAAAGGGCCGAAGACTATCGCCATAATTTTGCGACCTCTATAAATTGGAGTAGGCAACGTCTGACATCCAAGCAGTGAAAGGTTTGCTCTCCCTGGGATTTTTGGTTGGCATAAAACGAGGGCAAAATTATTTCCTGGTCCCTGTGAATTTTGGAATTGACCTCCGGGAGGAAGGCTGGGTCAGTTATGATTACTCTGTCATCCAGAAAGGTAGCGTATGGGGGATTTACAGAGATAGCTTGCAGCTTACAGACACGTCGAGCTGAAGTCAGGGCACTAGGAGTACTGTTTTCAACGTTAATGCCTTTACCGAAGTGGAAGTAATAGGCTCAAAAGGAGGAGGAGATGTTAGGGCATTTAACACTAAATTTAGATCCCAGGGAGCTACCTTAGTCAGTAATTTGAGGGTCTGGTTGTGATGGAGGCTCAAATGAACCTATAGACCCAAGGGTAATCGTAAAGTTTTTGGTCAAACAACGCACCCAGGGCAGATACTTGCACTTTTAGTGTGCTCGTGGACAACCCTCTTTCTAGCCCTTTTTGGAGGAATTCCAGGATTTCTTATTTGAACTTCCTGGCTCGTTTTGGATAACTGTCAGCCTGAGAACTCCAGGAACTTTTCCAAAATTTTTTGGTACTTGATTGCGGTTACTTTTTTCCTGCTAGTGAGCAGGGTGGTCACCAAGGACCTGAGGATCCCTTTGCTAAAAGGAGTCCCCTCAAGTTCCATGCGGTGAGATGGAGTCTGTGCACTTGAGGATGTAGTACTGGGCCATGGTGAAGTAGATTCGGGATATCCAGGAGGATCCATGGGTCCGAGATAGACATGCGCCTGAGTCATGTAACCTATGCACTTTTTGGCCAGAATGGCGTGATAAGATTTACTCGTGCCTTGTCTTCTCGAATCTTTCCCAGGATTATTGGAATCAGCGGAAATGCATAAGCTAGGCAAAATTCCCAGCGGTGTAGCAGTGCATCCACCCCTTCTGGGTGTTCTCTTGAGTTTAGAGAGTAGAACCTGTTTACTTTCCAATTCCTTCTTGTGGCAACCAGATTCACTTCTGGTGTGCCACAGACAGCACAGACTCTCCCAAATATCTCCAGATTTAGGGACCACTCCCCCTGGTGTAATACATGCCGGCTTAACAAGTCAGCCAGAAGATTGTCTGTCCCTTTCAAATGTGTCTCCGTCAGGGACAGAAGATTGTTTTCTGCCCACATGAATAATTTTTTTGGCTTCTGCCATCAGAAATGTTGACTGTGTACCCCCTTGTCGGTTTATGTAGGCTATGGCCGTACTGTTGTCGGATAAAATTGCAATATGTTTTCCTTGGATTTCTTCTTTTTCCTGAATTGCCCCCTTTACAGCTGCCAGTTCTTTTAAACTGGAGGTTGCTGTCTTTATTGAAGGGTTCCCATTGGCCCTGTAGAATTCGGTCCGCTAGGTGTGCTCCCCAACCTAACGGACTTGTGTCCGTGGTTAGCACCACCGGGTTCTGAACAGACCAGGGTACTGCCCTGCTTAAGTTTTTGGCGCTCAGCCACCATTTTAACGAGTTGTGAACATGTGGCGACAAGACTATCTCCCGATTCAAATTGCAAGGGTATTTTCCCTGCTCGGTCAAAATCTGCCACTGTAATTTAATTTTTTTTTTTTTTTTTTGTGTGGCTTTGTGATCACCGGGATTATCGCTGTTTAAGGGACCTAGAAGTGACATCGCCCCTCTTACCGATATGGCCTGACCAGGTTGTATTTGTTGTACTTTTGATGAACGGTCCGACTCTTCCTCTCTGGGAGGACACATTGTTGTTTGACTGAATCTAACTGAATTCAGAGGAATTCTTGTCTGGTCCGGACCAACCTTGATTTTTTTTTTTTTAGGCTTACCATCCAGCCTAACCTGGTTAATATCTCCAATACTTTTGTGACTGCCTCTCCACAATTCTCTTGTTGTTCCCCACGACGAGGACATCGTCCAAATAGGGTACTAGCAGTATGTTTCCTTTTCTCACACGGAACGTCATCTCTGAGATGATCTTTGTGAATATGCGAGGGGCCCATGACACCCCGAAGGGAAGGCATTGATTTTGAAGGTGAGTGGGGACCTGAGCAATCTCCACTCCCCCTTAGGTATTGCAGATGTTCTCCTTTAAATGCATGACCCCAGACCTGTGAGCGCTGGCTGGTCTCCAATTTGGGTCCCAGCCAAGGCTCAAGCTGTTTGACGGCTGCCACCTGACAAATGCACTCACGCTCAGTCTAGAATGGCCGGTGGCCCATATTGGCACATGGTAGTAAGCATTGGTTAGATCCACTAATGCCCTGTAACAGCCCAGGCCGAGTAACCTTACCAATTTTAGGGTGCTCGCCGATTTTAAAGTTTCCATTTTGAAGCTATCCGCACGGATAACAGATCAATGCTCTCACGTTGAATATTGTTCTCAATGGACTGTCTGGCTTTGGCGTGAGGAACAGGGTGCGGTAGAATCCATTTCCTATTTGGTGGTGTGGTACTTTTATCAGTACTTACTTTTGTATGAGGAGCTAAACCTCCTCTATCATGGCCTGGTTCTTTTTGTCACATGTGTCATTTTTATTCACTACGGCGGGGGGCGGCGCAGACCTCCCGATAATGGCTTGGTTATTCAATTTGAGGCAGGTAATGCCGCCCCTGGTGTCTAAGTCTTTCCCCCCACCGAAATTTGGAGCCTAGAGAAGGTGGGTGGTGGGAATCTTTTTTTTTTAATTTTTTTTTTCCCCTTTTCCCAAAAATTTGTCTGACACCTTCCTGAAGAGGTATTGTCCCTCACACGGGACTGCACTGCGCTTGACCTTCGACTGGAAATCTGCGGCCCAATTTTTTTCCATAGTGCTCTGCAACCCGAATTTGAAGGGCGCATGCACACTGGACGGAGTCACATCGGACGGAGTCGACCGTGGCATCTGCCAGACCTGCCACAGGCACCTTCAGGAACAGGAAACCAAACAGAGAGGCGCCGCCCCCTTCTTTTATCTCTGCTACAGGTTTCCTGTTCCTGGGGGCGGATACCATCTCTCATGTGCAGTGCTGTCATGGGAAAGGGAAAAAACTACTTCCCACTATCAAGAAGTCGTCC
Source organism: Dendrobates tinctorius (assembly GCF_039654945.1). Lineage (NCBI taxonomy): Eukaryota > Metazoa > Chordata > Amphibia > Anura > Dendrobatidae > Dendrobates > Dendrobates tinctorius. The sequence goes on from NW_027361930.1 coordinate 1,083,893, forward strand.
AGATATGGCATCACCAGAGTATGTTTTTCCCTGAGATGTGCTGTGACCTCTGCAATTATTTTGTGAACACTCGGGGGGGCTTTTGCTACTCCGAAAGTGAGATCTCATCTGGACCGCCACCCTGAGGTATTTGTGATCTTGTTGTCAGATCGGGACATGATAATAAGCATCCTTGAGGTCCAGGACTGCCATGTAGCACTGAGGAAAGAGGAGCTTCACTGCCGATCTTATCGTTTCCATCTTGAATGATGGGACTATCAGATATCTGTTGAGGCCTTTCAGATTTATAATCTTCCTCCAGGAATTGTCTGTTTTTTTATGAGAAATAGGGGGGAGTAAAAACCTTCCTTCCTTTCCTCTTACGGAACTTCTTCCAGGACATGTTTGTCTAGGAGTGATATTACTTCCCCCTCCAGACTTTGTTTTTCTTGAGAGGACTGTACTGGAGTCTGCATGTATCTTCGTGGCGGCCAGTGGTGGAATCTTAACTCCAGACCTGACCCTACAATTTGTCGGATCCAGGTGCTGGATGAGATCCTCTCCCAGGCTGGGAGGAAGTGAGAGAGCCTTCCCTCCACCTGAGAAGGAAAAGAAAGAACAGTCATTTTTTTTTTTAAACCAGTTATTTTTATTTAGGTTTCAAAAGATTTTAAGCAATAAACAGTGGAGATCAATATACATGTAACAATTCACATATCTTGTAGTAATACAATCAAAGCCATCCCCCCCTCCCCCCTCCCCCAATACTCCTTATGCCGGGTATACTTGAGAGTCTTAGCAATCATATCACCGCCATCCAGGCGGACCATATTTTTTCGAAAGTGCTTTCACCATGCCTTTGCCTGTAAATGCTTTCCTCTAAATGCATTACCGTACGTGTCTGAGCAATAAATTCCCTCCTAGTGGGGGGTTCCGAATCCTTCCATTTTCGTGCTATTAGTAGAAAGAACAGTCATTAGCGTGCTGGACTTTCTCGACGCTCACTCACCACTCGGACGCTTCACATAACGGGTACTGGGTCTGGAGGCTGACTGGCCTTCTCGCTGTCTCCCAGAGAGACTGAGGACCCCTCCTTTTTGCGGTGACGATCCGTCCGCTGCCCGAGCGGCTCCCACTGCTGCTGCGGCGTGTCTGGCTCTTCTCTTCTGAACGAGACCGCCTTTCCTGCACCTCCTGGTGCAGCTGCAAGTGGTCTGGTGAAGGGCTCTCCATTTTATAAGCTGCTTAGCTGCCACTTCCTGATGAGAGCAGTAACATCTAACCCAATAATGGTGTGGTGACGTCTGTCAGCACTTCCTGCTGCCTTTAAATAGCAGCATTCTCCCTTTTTTTTTTTTTTTAATTGACCACCTGGTTGCACCTTCCGGCCGCCTGCGCTACCTAAATGTATCCCCACGCCTGCGCACTGCCGTTGGTCTATGCGCGCACTCGGCCACCACATCCGGTGCACGCTACTTTAACCAGTGTCTGCGCCCCAGTCTAATCGGTGTATACATTCCCCACTCCGAGGATCACCTGTATGCGCGCACCCGGCAACCACTTCCGGTGAGCGCTGCTGACACTCTGCCTTGTACTGGCCTGTGTGCTCTGCCCCCGTCCGTCCGCTTCTGGAGCGTGCTGGGGCATTTCCGGTGTATGCTGCCTAGTTGGCGCCTCCTTTTGTGAGTTCATTTTCCCCTTCGTCACTGAGGTCTGGTGAACTCCCTATTCTGGTAAAGGAAGGTAATGAGCCTGATTATCAGGCACTTGAGTCTAATGAGGATGACTGGCTGAGTGGAGTCACTGACTGGATATAAGGCTGCCGACGCCCTTCTGCCCTGCGGGTGATTTCTCTGTGGACTTCTAGGACACCAGTCTGATTCCTGCTTCCCTAAAGCTAAGTTTCTGCTTTGCCTGTTTGCATTTATGTTTTGTGTTTGTTTTCCTTGCTTTTCTGGATTCTGCCATTCCCTGCTGGGATGAGCTGAATCTCCTTTTGCCGGTTGCTCTGTCTTCAGAATATTCCTGAGTACTGACATAGCTTTTTTGAAGCCTAGCGTCTTCAGGGCCTTTTTCACTGTCAGTCTGTTGGCTCTTATTTTCATAGGGTTTTTCACGGATTGCAGACAGCAGCCTTCCTGTCCTTTCCTATCTAGGTAGTTTGGGCCCCGTCTATCTTTCTGTCTGTGTTAGTGTTTTCTTCTTGCTTCACCGTCATTATATGTTGGGGGCTGCCTATTGCTTTGGGGTCTGCTCTGGGGCAGTTTAGATTTCCCCTTTCTTTCTTTAGGCCTATTTAATTCTCCGGCTGTGATCGAGGGGTCTAGGGCATCGTAGGAACCCCCCACGGCTACTGCTAGTTGTGTTGATAGGTTCAGGGGTCTGCAATCCGATAGCTGCCAACCTCTCTGGTTTTCTGGACTTAGCTAGCATTTCTGATTTTGCCTCCTACGGTGACTCAATCATAACAGCCTCCACTCCCCGGGTGTATGCGCTGCCCGCGTCCCCGGATACTACTTCCAGTGCACGTGCCCGCTCCAATTCTGGCGTTCCCACGCCACGACACCTGCACCCCTCATACCTGTGATCTCACCGGACCCGGTCGCCTGGAGGACCATGGACGTTGCCCTGGCCACCACTGATAACAGGTATCCAAAACATCTTTCCAGGGCTCACGTCCAGTGGGGTCTGGCCTCAACAGGGAGGGCACCCATCTGCGGCCTCACGGGTTGCATGGCCACTATGTGTCAACAGGTAGGGGCACCAAAATGTGGCCTCCGTGGACTTCTATGGGGCTTGTCGGTCATCAGGGAGGGTACACCGAATGTGGTCTCCGAGGCTCGAACTTCACCCGGGCATTTGCCTCACGGGCTGTGGCCATGCACTCGTGCAGGGGGGGGGGCATAGGAATATAGGGCCCCCGAGGTGACTACCGTACAGCAGACCGGTGCCTGGGAGTAATCACCCGACCCAGGTATCCTCTTTCTTCCAGAATCTTCAAGAGGTTTCATCTTGAGGGTTCCTCATCGAGGACAGGAAACCAACTGATGCGGAGAGAGGAGCCGCCCCTTTTATCTTAAAGGTTTCCTGTCCTTGTTGGGCAGATCCCCTCTCTCGTGGTGCTGTCATGTATGATGGAAAAATATGGCGTGCTGAATCACGTTAGCAACTGAAAAAAAAAAATTATAGTTTTTTTTACTCTGCAACAGCTGTGCACACAGCTAAATTTCAGCAGCACTAAATGATAAGGTGAAATATGGCGTGTTGAATTACTTTAGTAACAGGAGAAAGTATTTTTTTTTTTTTTACTGTGGACGAGACCTGTATAATATAGCAGATATGTTCCAAACTGAGATCTCCCTTGCTGTATCAAGTTAGTAAGAGAAGAAAGTTTTTTTTTTAGTGTGGATGATGCTTGTATCACATAGATATGCTCCAAACAATTTCAAGCTCAGATCTGGCCTTCTGTATCACATTTGTCACAGAAGGAAAAAAAAAAAAAAAAATTAGTCTGCATGTGCTCTGCACAAAGTTGAATTTCACCGCCACAAAATGAGAAAATGGGATATGGCGTGCTGTATCACGTTTCTAACCGAAAAAATTGATTTTTTTTACTCTGCAACAGCTCTACATATAGATGAATTTCACTACCACTAAATGACAAGGTGACATATGCCTTGCTGAATCACGTTTAACAACTGAAATAAATTGGTTTTGAAAGGTCTGCACAACACTTCTATGACATTCGTCCTGCTGTCTGTCTGTGGACCTCAGTAAAGGCACAAGAAAAAAAAATCTGCTGTTCGATTTCACAGCCACATAGGACACTAGCTAACTAATTTATCTGACTTAGATATTTAGCTAGTTAGCTAGGCGGTTGTTTCTATCAGCACCCAGGTCTAGCGTTAGGAGCAGCCTCTCTGCGCTGTTATACTGGCGAATCCGAATGTCCAATATTTGTGCCGAATTTATGTTTGGCGATCGTTCTCCGAACAAATTCGCTCATCTCTAATCTTTGCTATAAGATTCCATTGTGTTTTTTTTGTTTCACTAGTTGTAAAATGAAGGCTGGTAAGACTAGTGTAAATATATAGATGCCAGTCTTCTTTTCTCCATAGAATGAAGAATGAGATTTGGAATTTTACCCAAAAGAGCAACATTTGTATTGTACACCCCAGAGGAGGATGCACTAAGCAGAAATTCCTGGAAATGTATAGGAATGACATTGATCTCTGCTGTTCTGGCCTTCCCTAGGAATAATCATGTGCACCGTCCCGTCCATTTCCTGCTAGCAGTGCCAGATGCATATGGTCAGGATGTCCTGGAAGCTCTGCCTGCGGAATACAATGTCCTATTCTGACAGTCCCATGCAGTGAGCTAAGCGAGGTCTGATCTGTGGAGCACGCTTGTTTTTCTTCACTGATGTCTGATAGAGATATTGAATTTAAAATGGAAGACCCTTAAGAGGGCATTGTATATAGCTACTAGCTGAAGAGCCCGGCGCTGCCCGGGCATAGTAACTAACTGTGGTTAGTTAAAGCAAATTATAATTATCCTCCATCCCATAGTCCCGTGCCCATATACCCATCATACATATCCATGATCCCATAGGCCCGTGCCCATATACCCATCATACATATCCGCCATCCCATAGTCCCGTGCCCATATACCCATCATACATATCCTCCATCCCATAGTCCCGTGCCCATATACCCATCATACATATCCGCCATCCCATAGTCCCGTGCCCTTATACCCGTCATACATATCCTCCATCCCATAGTCCAGTGCCCATATACCCATCACACATCCTACATCCCATAGTCAACCATTATGACATCATAATGAGCAGCGGGGCTTGCAACCTATGATGACATCAGCGTCGCCATGGCAACCATTATGACATCATAATGAGGGACGGGGCTTGATACACACACACTTTTTCCCCATTATGTAGATAGGGGCAAAATTGTTTGGTGAATTGGAACGCGCGGGGTTAAAATTTCGCCGCACAACATAGCCTAGGACGCTCTCGGGGTCCAGACGTGTGACTGTGCCAAATTTTGTGGCTGTAGCTGCGACGGTGCGGATGCCAATCCCGGACATACAAACACTTGAGCTTTATATATTAGACTAGCTGAAGAGCCCAACGCTGCCCGGGCATAGTAACTAACTGTGGTTAGTTATAGCAAATTATAATTATCCTCCATCCCATAGTCCCGTGCCCATATACCTATCATACATATCCTCCATCCCATAGTCGAGTGCCCATATACCCATCACACATCCTCCATCTCATAGTCCCGTGCCCATATACCCATCACACATCCTTCATCTCATAGTCCCGTGCCCATATACCCATCATACATATCCACGATACCATAGGCCTGTGCCCATATACCCATCATACATATCCTCCATACCATAGTCCCATGCCCATATACCCATCATACATATCCGCCATCCCATAGTCCCATGCCCATATACCCATCATACATATCCGCCATCCCATAGTCCCGTGCCCATATACCCGTCATACATATCCTCCATCTCATAGTCCAGTGCCCATATACCCATCACACATCCTCCATCCCATAGTCCCGTGCCCATATACCCGTCATACATATCCTCCATCCCATAGTCCCGTGCCCATATACCCATCATACATATCCTCCATCCCATAGTCGAGTGCCCATATACCCATCACACATCCTCCATCCCATAGTCCCATCATACATATCCTCTATTCCATAGTCGAGTGCCCATATACCCATCATACATATCCTCCATCCCATAGTCCCGTGCCCATATACCCATCATACATATCCTCCATCCCATAGTCGAGTGCCCATATACCCATCACACATCCTCCATCCCATAGTCCCATCATACATATCCTCTATTCCATAGTCGAGTGTCCATATACCCATCATACATATCCGCCATCCCAAAGTCCCATACCTATCATACATATTCGCCATCCCATAGTCGAGTGCCCATATACCCATCACACATCCTCCATCCCATAGTCCAGTGCCCATATACCCATCGCACATCCTTCATCTCATAGTCCCATGCCCATATACCCATCATACATATCCTCCATCCCATAGTCCAGTGCCCATATACCCATCACACATCCTCCATCCCATAGTCCAGTGCCCATATACCCATCACACATCCTCCATCCCATAGTCAACCATTATGACATCATAATGAGGGGCGGGGCTTGATACAGACACTTTTTCCCCATTATGTAGATAGGGGCAAAATTGTTTGGTGAATTGGAACGCGCAGGGTTAAAATTTCGCCTCACAACATAGCCTAGGACGCTCTCGGGGTCCAGACGTGACTGTGCCAAATTTTGTGGCTGTAGCTGCGACGGTGCGGATGCAAATCCTGGACATACATACATTCATACATACATACATACATACACACACTTGAGCTTTATATATTAGATTAGGAAATCTCACTGTTCTACATTTCCATAGAATTTGATACGTTGCACAGTAAGGAAAGAAGAAAATACACAAGTTACAATAAAAGAAAAAAAAGGAAAAACCATGAGTCACACCATCAAAAATCATACGTTGATCTAATGGCACTAGGCAAAGATTTATATATAACAACATGAGGTTCTTATTTTAACATTCTGATCAGACTGTATGAAGCCCACGACAAACCTCGTAGTTGGTCCCTAACGGAACAGAGCTGTGCGCCGACCACCGCCACAGCGGCAATGCACCAGCAGGGCAGACGGCCCGGTGTCGTCAGACTGCGCCACCCCACCAGCATTAGCCACTACACAGCACCAACACCAAAAGAAAAAGAATTCCCGTCACCCCAATGGAGCGGAGCCGCACGCCGACCACTGCCACAGCGGCAATTCATCGGCAGGGCAGACAGCCTATTGCCTCACAGCACCAATGCTGCAAGAGACTGAATCCCCAAGACTCCAAACTGCAGCGCCCCACCAGCACAAAACCACAGCAACAATGGCCGCCACACAGCATCCACACCAAATTAAAGGAGCACTGAAGCTCACCTTCCTCACCACCACAGCAGCAGTGCAGATGACCCATGCTGCTAGACAGAGTACCCATAACTCCAGATCATGCTGCCCCCCAAAGGCACAAAACCACAGCAACAACGGCCACCACACAGCACCAACATGAAGGGTAAGGAGCTATGAAACTCACCTCCATCAAGCTCTTCAGTGAGGGCAAAAATGGGCTAGACCCCTTACTTTGCAGTCTCCTGCTAATTAAAATCACCTGTGCCGAATGGGAGGAGTGCACATCCAAAGAAAAAAAAAGTTCAGATCAGCACCTCCAAAAATCATACAATGATCTAATGCCGCTAGACAAAAATATATAGAACTGAACATGAGATTCTTAGTTTAACATTCTGATCAGACTCTCTTTTTTCACCAACACAAGTTACAATATTTACAATCTGTCATTTTGTATGTTGTTGGTTATTAGCTGTCTGGCAGTAGTAAGTCATCCACTTTCTCTCCCTAAAGTTACAACCAAAGATTTTGGGTATGTTTCCATGTTCAGTATTTGCTGCGGATTGGACGCTGTGTCCAGCCACAGCGTCCAATCCACAGCGGCCAGATGTTACAGCATAGTGGAGGGGATTTTATGAAATCCCATCTCCACTATGCGTTCAAAGACGCAGGTGGCAGATCTGCGTATACGCACATGCGGCGCTTCTTTGTAGACCGCAGCATGTCTATTTATCTTGCTGAGATGCTCAGTCTAATTGCTTTCTATGGGTAAAAAACATTGAAAGAATTGACATGCTGCAATTTGCAAAAATGCAGCATTTTTTCCAAATCAATCAGGAAAAAAAACCAATGTGTGCATGAGATTTCTGAAATCTCATAGCTTTTGTTGTTACTGTAAGAAGCAGCTTAAAATTCGCATTAAAAAAGTAGCAGAAAAACGCATCAAAAACTCATCGTGTGAACTTAGTGTGTGTCCAATCTGACTGCGCTTAGTGGTTTACAATATAACGCAATAATAAACTGAAATCTAATTAAAATACCTTTAGTATAATCAAAAGCACATCATCATCTGCACCCTGGGCTGCTTTGTAAAGTCACAAATGCCAGGCTTCTCTTCTGGCAGGACTCGCACAATGCAGGGCATTGTTGGCTCCTCTGTGAATTGTTCTCTTGTGCATGGTTATCTGGGTGAACATTTTTCTGAACTCTATGGAGGCGATTAGGTATATGTGCTCCATGCCAAACAGAAGCATCAATATATTAATACTATTATTGGTATTTAGGTTGAACACCGCACTCCAGGCCTGTACATTATTCTCACCCAGAATCCATATACCATTGCCACTGGAAGTACCTTGTTCTTTATTTTTCTGCAGCTTCCAGAGGTTGTGCCACTTAGTGTGGGCGGCACGTGCTTCACCACCAGGCTGTCTACACTGCAGAGATATGAAGACACCATGCTGGCTGCCATGTTTAGTGGACGTCATCACATTCCTACAGATGCTGAGGGCAGGTACTTTATTGACAGAGATGGATCATACTTTGGGTAAGTAAGAGATTTGATAAGAACCAGACTGCTGTTTGGAAGTGTAGTATCTGAGAAGATATAGACATGAACGCTACACTGTCATGTAGGTACTTCCTTTATCCGCATACCCTCATCTTGGTCATGCCATTTTTTTTTTCCTTAGATCCATGTATACGTATAGTACTGTAATCATCAGTTTGTGCTTTGAGATTTCCAGGACTAAAACTATTGATGACATTTATTTAGGATAGGTGATCAATATCAGGACTATCAACCCTTCTGATCAGATGATTCAAGTGGTCGCGGCCTCTAAACAGTTCACTAGTTACAGCTGCTTATTTTTCACATTGGCCGATCCTGATATTGCAGCACAGCCCCATTCTCCACCAAATTTAGAAAGGGACTGTCTCCCTCTAGGGATAATTTTTTTTTTTTTTAGTTAAATGTATGTACTTGAGGCTAAAAATAATTTTTGGACTTTGGTAAATAAAGATTTGACACTGTTTTGCTTTTACAGACTTCGCACATTCAATTTTATGTGATTTGTGCTCATAGAGGAGTTAAAAAAGGCAGATAAAACCTACCTAGTCCCATTTAAACTCCACAATATATATCCAAATGTATCTGCTTTATGCTTTCGAGGGTGTAACCTCCAAGGTGACATGGGACACATATGGTGGACCTGCCAGGTAGTCCACAGTTTATGGCAAAAAGTTTGATTATTGAAAGAGCGGATGTTGGGCAGGAAACTGGGATTAGACCCTGCTGTCTTCTTACTGGGAGCAAAACACCCGTCACTTACTAAAAACTTCCACAAAGTACTAAATTTCCTTTTTATGGCCACCAAAATCCACATCGCTGCGAACTGGAAATCTCCAGTGTTGTCAATTGTGCTCGTTAAAGAAAGAATGAATAACATGATGCTTTACGAACGAATAGAGGCTACAAGAAATGACGTGAGCTAGCTTTTTTAATACTTGGAGGCCTTGGATGGAACTAGACCCCAATACACAGCTGGACCGGGTGTTGCGACTTTCTCCTTAATGATGAGGGCTGGTGGGGTGAGGGGGGAGATGGAGGGACCCTAGATCTGGCCTCACTCCTATTTTTTGTTAACATAATGACAACAAGTGCAATGATCTCCATTACATCTTAAACTGTGGATTGATCACTTCTTTCCTAATGTGTTATTCCCCCATGTCTTTGTCAATGTCCAGTCTCCCCCTATGTCAGACATGTTTTGTTATGTATGTTTGAATTTCCCCTGCGAGGGAAAAATTTGCTCTAAACAAAGCCATGTTTTCAAATTTTCAAATGTTCAAATAAAGCCTTATTGAAAAAAGGCAGATAAAAAAAGGTATACGCTCTGGGATTGGACCACCTGAACGATTCTCAGTTCACACATTCCACATCCAGCAATAGACAGTGCAACCCAAGAGGCTATAGAAGCAAATGTAAACTTTTTAGTCTAGAAAAATAATTTTTAGTCAAAAATGCACGTATTGTGAGCATTTATAGGAGTTCTTTTTTTAGGGCTCTCATCTCAAACCAAGAATAAAGAAGCAAGTTTATCACTCTCATGGAGGACTCGGCGTGCCTGTACATTAGATGACTAACCTTTTAATTTTAATAGCCTCTTTGCATGGCCTCATTCTCTGTGAACAAGTAATACGTCATGACGCACAAAATAAACCGGTTGGACCCTCACACTGTAATTTTTTATTTTTTTTAATATGGTATTTAATGCTCCATTAGTACTCCGTCCACTCTTTGAGGCTGTGAACTGCTGACATGACACTCCCTATCACTGGGTATACAGACCTGTCAATCATCTCACTTTTCGTGTTGCCCATTGTGACACCATGGCAGATATGTTTTGACATATAAGATCACTGTGTATGTCGCTTGCTTCTTACCTGTTACATAGCTACAGGTATATACAGGCCTGTCAGAACTTGCAGACATGTGATAAGCCGCCTAATCTCTGGGGCCTTTGGGCAGGCATGTCAATTTCTAGTGATGCTGAGTGTCACCGTTATTATGAACAGGAAGCCACACACAACACTTGTTGCTTCCTATGACATAATCATTCATTTCTTGGTTCCAGCCCAGGGCCAACACAAATAAGCCACAGAGAAGGGAAGTAAGGGGAATGTCACACAGAGCCGGACTCGTGAACTTTCTCCGCACAGACTTCCTGATCTTTCGGCGTAGACCTACTGTCAAACAGAATGAAAATCGGCTCTTTAATTCCCCATTATTCATTTCTGTGACTGTTGTCTAGGTTCATTACATAAAGCTTGAGTGCAGTCACTTTATTAATGGGGTTGTCCACTGCTTTGATATTGGTGACCTATCCAAGGTTATTAATATCAGATCGATGAGGGTCTGACACCTGGCACCCCCACTGATCTACCACTTGGGCTGACAATGGCCCATTGATAGGTGTGCCGCGTGTTGGACCCCCACAATCTGTTATTGATAACTGATCCCAAGAATGGTTAATCAGAATCAAAGTACCCAACAATGCCTTTAAGCCGTGCATAACTAGCAATTGTTGCTGAAATGAAACCCTTTATGAGTGGCAAAGATCAAACAGTAACCTGGGGAGAACATTCACACGACAGCTTGTTTTTTTTTTCGTTCTCAAAAAAATGGACCAAATTGGCATCTTTTTTTTTTCTCTTTTTGTTTTGAAAAACTGAAGGATATAAACAGTGAACTTTTTTTTTTATTGTCGCCTAGCAATTTATCTGCAGAAACAAATGCAAACAGAACATGCAGTAATGTTTCATGGATCGGACGCACAGATCCGTTAGAAAAATAGATATGTTAACAAAGGGTCATTCCACTCAATTAATTTCTTATCAGTGGTGTGCACCTTCCTCAGAAATGTTACTCCATTCGTGGACTGGAGTTACATTTTTGGCCTAACAAAAATTTTTTCATGAATTTGCATTGTGCAAACATTTTTCAACTGTGTTTTACGCTTGTTTTTCTTGGCTTAAACACTTTGAATCGGGCCCTGTGGGTGTAAAAACTGAGTGTACAGAACAGTAACAGTATACGGATGTAACTGACGAAGGGGTGTAGGCATAAACCATGTTGGTAGTCAAAGATTGACTGAAGTAATGCCAGCTCAGCCTGTATCCATAGGTTTTTGTGTTTGTATTGTAATTTCTGCTAATTTTAACATAATTACAAAGAAATATAATTATGAGGTTTGGCTGGAGTTAAGATGTAGGGTAGAAATACCACCTGCTGCGAGGGCTCAATTTTACCGATATGTGGGATTAAGTCCAAGCTCTCCATCCGCTGATTGTTAATGGTGTAATAACTTTTTCACATGTTAATGTTCGGAACCACCTTTGTCATCAGTGTAACTGAATGTTTTTATTTTTAGAGATATATTAAATTTTTTACGCTGTGGTGAACTACCTTCCCGAAATCGTGTCAAAATGGTCTACAAAGAGGCTCAGTACTATTCCATTGGGCCACTGCTTGACCTCTTGGACAAGATGCAGCCTCTTACCGGAGAGAAAGTGAGGCAAGCGTTCCTGGACTTGATGCCTTATTATAAAGGTAAGGAAATATTTATGTTCTTACTACTGCTGCGTAGACTGCGACATTTATTATTCTCTTCCCAGTATCATAAGTGGAGAAAAATACATACAGTAATAAATCCCTGGGAAATATATCCTAGAATGCTTCTCTATAATAAACAAAAAAATCAGTACTTACCATGAAAAAGCTTTGCCATCCCAGGCACATGGGCACCTTCTTGCTTGAACTCAGCTTTAATTGTGTACCCACCAGAGTAAATTTTTGTAGACGCCCACCATACATGATGGCATGCCAGTATGCGTCGGAATAGCGTTTTTTTTTATTGCGTGTTTTTTTTGTATGGAATTTGTGTAGTAGACTACGCCATTTTATGCAAAGATCTACAGTAAAAAAGATATACATTTTAATAATCCCTTTTGTATTATGGCGTCAGAGCCTTCCAGCAGAGGTATATTGTCAGAGATATACTTCCATTGGTAGCCAAAAGTGCTGTCAGAGCCTAAATATTAGCGTTCGTGTCACCAGGTTAAAAATGGCAATTGAATGTACTATACAGTGCCAGAGATATTTGCCTTTTTTAATTCAGTGATAGTTTTCATTACCAAAATAATCCTGTGAGCACCACTTCTTGTTAAAGACTATACAAATTGTCACTAAATAAAAAGGTCCATATTCCTGGTACCAGAAGGCGGATTTAAAAGACAAAAAATGAATACTATAGTGAGCAGTGGGTATAAAATAAGGGGTAAAACTGGCCACTTGTGACCTGATAACAGGTCCTCCTTAACTCCTCCCCGACATAACGTACTACATCATGTCTGATCCTTGTCTTTGATGCAGACTCAGTAAATCAGCCCACATCTTTCCTGGCAGATGGTAGCGGTGTTATTCAGCCATCATCTGCCTCCCACAGCCATTCGTGAAGATGAGATCGCGGGGTGACAAAGGGTTATCTTGACAGCCGGAGGTCTGCTGAAGACCCCCATATCTGTCAAGATGATGCTCTTGTGAATATTAATAAAATACCATAATTTTTACTATACACTGCAATATTGTGATTTTGCGGTATATTGTACAAGCGACTGAACAGTCGCAGGTTCAAGCCCAATAAGGCTACTAATAATATAAAAGAACATGTTTGAATTCCCCTCCTTTATCCTCCATTTATAAATAAAGAAATATGAATACATATACAAATATACAGTGGCATGTAAAAGTTTGGGCACACCTGGTAAGAATTACTGTTATTGTGAACAGTTAAGCATGTTGAAGATTAAATGATCTCTAAGGGCCCCGTCACACATAGCGACTCACCAGCAATCCCGACAACAATATGAACTTGTCAGGATCGCTGGTGTGTCACTACGTGATCGCTGGTGAGCTGCCAAACAGGCAGCTTCACCAGCGATCAGGACAGCGACACACGGGTAACAAGCGACGCGGGTCGCTTAGTTACCCTCAGTGTATGTTAAGATACCAGCGCGCTGGTGCAGGGAGCTGGTAACCAAGGTAAACAACGGGTTGCTAAGCGCTGCTGCGCGGCGCTTAGAAACCCAATGTTTACCTTGGTTACCAGCTCCCTGCTTCAGTGCGCTGGTATCTAACATACACATCGGGTTTCTAAGCGCCGCACCGCGCTTAGAAACCCGATGTTTACCTTGGTTATCAGCTCGCTGATCGCTGGTCTCCTGCCTGCCACACGCAGCGATGCGTGCTGGCCAGCGGGAGACCAAGGATCAAAAAAAGGTCCAGGCCATTAGAGCACGATCAGCGGTACCCGGCAGGGGGGCCAGTCGCTGATAAGTGTCACACACAGCGATCTCGTTGGTGAGATCGCTGGTGCGTCACAAAACTTGTGACTCAGCAGCGATCACGCTAGCGAGATCGCTGTGTGTGACGGGGGCTTAAGAGGTCTAAAGCTAAAGATTACACATTTCCTTTGTATTTTAGTCAAAAAAGAATATATGGTCTATTTTTGCACTTTAAAAATGTATAAAAAAGGAAATTGGGCCAATGCAAAAGTTTGGTACTTTTACATCCCTATTGTGAGTTCATTTTCCCCTTCGTCACTGAGGTCTGGTGAACTCTGCCCTGCGGGTGATTTCTCTGTGGACTCCTAGCAGACCAGTCTGATTCCTGCTCCTCTAAAGCTAAGTTTTCTGCTTTGCCTGTTAGCATTTGTGTTTTGTTTTTGTTTGCCTTGCTTTTCTGATTCTGCCATTCCCTGCTGGGGTGAGCTGAATCTCCTTTTGCCTGTTGCTCTGTCTTCAGAATATTCCTGAGTACTGACATAGCTTTTTGAAGCCTAGCGTCTTCAGGGCCTTTTTCACTGTCAGTTTGTTGGCTCTTATTTTCATAGGGTTTTTCACGGATTGCAGACAGCAGCCTTCCTGTCCTTTCCTATCTAGTTAGCTTGGGCCCCGTCTTTGCTCAGTCTATCTTTCTGTCTGTGTTAGTGTCCTTTCTTCTTGCTTCACCGTCATTATATATTGGGGGCTGCCTTTTGCTTTGGGGTCTGCTCTGGGGCAGTTTAGATTTCCCTTTCTGTCTTTAGGCTATATAGTTCTCCGGCTGTGATCGAGGGGTCTAGGGCATCGAAGGAACCCCCCACGGCTACTGCTAGTTGTGTTGATAGGTTCAGGGGTCTGCAATCCGATAGCTGCCAACTTCTCTGGTTTTCTGGACTTAGCTAGCATTTCTGTTTTTGCCTCCTACGGTGACTCATTCATAACAGAATCACCCGCCATACTGCAGATCCTAGGGTACTCAATAGCAGGAAAGAATTGTGTTTAAAAAAAAAAAAAAAAAAGTGTATATTCTTTCCTCTATATCTCTGAGGCCGTAGGGGGAATTTTTTTTCTCTCAATGGAGATAAAGCAATTGTCTGATTATGTGGAGCAGCTCGCTGCGGAAGTGCGGGGAATTTCCGCCTACCTTACTCGTTCGCATGCTGTTGAACCAAAGATCCCTACACCCGATGTATTTTTTGGGGATCGATCTAAATTTTTGAGTTTCAAAAATAATTGTAAATTATTTTTTGCCTTGAAGCCTAACTCGTCAGGGAGCTCCGCGCAGCAGGTTAAAATTGTCATCTCTTTGCTGCGTGGCGATCCCCAGGATTGGGCGTTTTCTTTGAAACCAGATGATCCTATTCTGACTAATGTGAACGCATTCTTTCAAGCCTTGGGGTTGTTGTATGACGAACCTAATGCTATTGATCAGGCTGAAAAGACCCTGTTGGCATTGAACCAGGGTCGAGATTCTGCAGAGTTGTACTGTCAAAAGTTCCGAAAGTGGGCGGTCCTTACTACCTGGAATGATAATGCCTTGGCTGCTCTCTTTCGGAAGGGTTTGTCAGAAGCCGTAAAAGATACTATGGTGGGATTTCCTGTTCCCTCTGGTCTGGACGATTCTATGTCATTAGCCATTCAGGTTGATCGGCGTTTACGTGAACGCAGGATTGCACGAGAGGTGTTGCCACCGGTTGAACAGACGTCTGAACCTATGCAATGTGATAGAGTTTTGTCTAGGGCGCAACGTCAGGAGTTCAGAAGGCGTAATAAGCTGTGTTTTTTTTGTGGAGATGCCTCGCATATTATTTCTGTTTGTCCTAAACGATAGAAACGCTTTGCACACACGTTTTCTGTTGGTGGTGTTCAACCTAAGTTTCTTCTGGCAATTACTCTGATCTGCTCCCTGTCCACATTATCCGCCAAGGCTTTTGTGGATTCAGGAGCAGCGCTAAACCTAATGGACTTGGATTTTGCTAAACGTTGTGGATTTCCGATGACACCTCTGCAGACGCCTATCCCTTTGAGGGGGATTGATGCTACTCCTTTGGCGAAAAATAAACCTCAGTTTTGGACCCAGGTGGTCATGCGGGTCGCCCCAGACCATCAAGAAAATTGCAGATTTTTGGTGTTGCATGGTCTGCATGATGCCGTTGTTCTGGGGTTTCCCTGGTTGCAAATTCATAATCCAGTTTTGGACTGGAAATCTGTGTCTGTGGTGAGTTGGGGTTGTCGGTGTGCCTTTAGTGAGGCTCCGGTTTTTTCCACCTCTCCTCAGTCGCATGATGTTCCTGACTATTTGGCGGACTTTTATGATGTATTTAGTGAGAATGAGTCTGCATCTTTGCCTCCTCATAGGAGTTATGACTGTGCAATTGAACTGAGCCCGGGGTGTAAATTTCCCAAGGGTCGGCTCTTCAATTTATCTGTACCCGAGCACGAGGCTATGCGATCCTATATTAAGGAGGCGTTGGAGAAGGGTCATATTAGACCATCCTCTTCACCCTTAGGTGCCGTTTTTTTTTTGTGGCCAAAAAGGATGGTTTTTTAAGGCCTTGTATTGATTATCGTGCACTCAACAAAATTACTATTAAATATCAGTATCCGTTACCCCTGATTTCGGATCTATTCTCTAGAGTTAGAGGTGCTTGCTGGTTTACCAAGCTTGACCTCAGGGGGGCGTATAATCTTATCCGCATTAAGCAGGGGGATGAATGGAAGACGGCGTTTAATACTCCGGAGGGACATTTTGAGTACCTGGTGATGCCTTTTGGGCTCACTAATGCCCCTTCTGTCTTCCAGTGCTTCATGAACGATATTTTCCGAGACTTTGTCGATAGATTTTTGATTATCTATCTGGATGATATTTTGATCTTCTCCAAGGATTGGGATTCTCATGTGGAACATGTTCGGACTGTGTTCCGGATCTTAAGGGAGAATTCCCTGTATGTCAAAAGATCGAAATGCCGTTTTGGAGTACAGAGGATTTCATTTTTGGGATTTATTTTGTCTCCGTCAACTAATGAAATGGACCCGGCCAAGGTACAGGCCATTTATGATTGGGTTCAGCCCACTTCTTTGAAGGCCCTCCAGAAGTTTTTGGGTTTTGCTAATTTTTATCGGAAATTTATAGCAAAATTTTCTAGTATTGCCAAGCCATTGACTGATCTGACTAAGAAGGGTGCTGATGTGTTGAATTGGTCTCCGGAGGCTGTTGCTTCCTTTCAGGAGCTGAAGCGAAGATTTACCTTCGCCCCGGTTTTGCGGCAACCTGATGTCTCACTCCCGTTCCAGGTAGAGGTGGATGCTTCTGAGATCGGTGCAGGAGCTGTTTTGTCCCAAAAGGATCCTGTAACATCTAAAATGAATCCCTGTGCTTTCTTTTCCTAAAAGTTCTCTCCATCTGAACGTAACTATGATGTGGGGAATCGGGAACTGTTGGCCATGAAATGGGCATTTGAGGAGTGGAGACATTGGTTAGAGGGAGCTAAACATCAAGTTGTGGTCCTCACTGACCACAAGAATTTGATTTACCTAGAGTCGGCTAAACGCTTGAACCCTAGACAGGCTAGGTGGGCCTTGTTTTTTACACGTTTTGATTTTGTGGTCTCTTTTCTTCCTGGAACTAAGAATGTCAAGGCAGACGCCCTCTCTAGGAGCTTCTTTGCTGATTCTCCTGTGGTGACCAAGCCTGCTACCATCTTAGGCGAAGGGGTAGTTCTTTCTGCCATCTCACCCGATTTGAGACGTGCTCTGGAAGAGTTCCAGGAGGACAAGCCTGAGCGTTGTCCCAGTGGGAAGTTGTATGTTCCTGACCAGTGGAAGAAGAGAGTGATGTCTGAAGTTCATTGCTCTGCATTGGCTGGTCATCCAGGTATTTTTGGTACTAGAGATCTGGTGAGTCGCTCTTTTTGGTGGCCCACCTTGTCTCATGATGTCAGGAATTTTGTGCAGTCCTGTGGGACTTGCTCCCGGTCTAAATCTTGTTCTCGCTCTAGTGGGTTGTTGATGCCTTTGCCGGTCCCCAGGAGGCCATGGACCCATATTTTTATGGATTTCATCTCTGATATGCCGGTCTCTCAAAGAATGACTGTTATTTGGGTGATTTGTGATAGGTTCTCTAAGATGGTTCATCTTGTACCACTCCCTAAGTTGCCGTCTTCCTCTGAGTTGGTGCCCCTGTTTTTGCAACAGGTGGTTCGCTTGCACGGGATTCCTGAGAACATTGTATCTGACAGAGGAGTTCAGTTTGTGTCTAGATTTTGGAGGACTTTCTGTTCCAAACTGGGAATTCAGTTGTCCTTCTCCTCTGCTTTTCACCCTCAGACCAATGGGCAGACAGAGAGAACAAACCAGACCTTGGAGTCGTATTTGAGATGTTTTATTTCCGCTGATCAGGATGATTGGGTTTCATTTTTGCCCTTGGCTGAATTTGCTTTAAATAATAGAGCTAGTTCTGCCACTTTGATGTCACCTTTTTTTTTTGTAACTTTGGGTTTCATCCTCGATTTTCCTCAGGGCAGGTGGAGCCTTCTGCCTGCCCAGGTGTTGACACTGTGGTGGAGAGAATGCACCAGATCTGGGACCAAGTGGTGGAAAAGGCCCAGCGGTTTTCCAATCGACATAGGACCATTGGTCCCCAGTTTAAGATTGGTGATATGGTGTGATTATCATCAAAAAATATTGCTATGAAGGTGGCTTCTCCTAAGTTTAAACCTAGATTTATTGGACCTTACAAGATTTTGGAGATTATTAATCCGGTCTCTTTTCATTTGGCTCTTCCTGTCACATTTAAGATCCATAATGTGTTCCATAAGTCCTTGTTGAAGAGGTTTGTTGAACCAGTTGTTCCTGGGGAGGCACCTCCGGACCCTGTATTGGTTGAAGGTAACATGGAATATGAGGTAGAGAAAATACTGGATTCCCGTCTGGCTAGACGGAGACTCCAGTATTTGGTTAAGTGGAAGGGTTATGGTCAGGAGGATAATTCCTGGGTCTCTGCCTCTGATATTCATGCCAAAAGATTGGTGCGTGCCTTTCATCGGGCTCACCCTGATCGCCCTGGTGGCGTGGTTGAGGGTTCGGTGACCCCTCCTCAAGGGGGAGGTACTGTTGTGAGTTCATTTTCCCCTTCGTCACTGAGGTCTGGTGAACTCCCTATTCTGGTAAAGGAAGGTAATGAGCCTGATTATCAGGCACCTGATCCTGATGATGATGACTGGCTGAGTGGAGTCACGGACTGGATATAAGGCTGCCGACGCCCTTCTGCCCTGCGGGTGATTTCTCTGTGGACTCCTAGCAGACCAGTCTGATTCCTGCTCCTCTAAAGCTAAGTTTTCTGCTTTGCCTGTTAGCATTTGTGTTTTGTTTTTGTTTGTCTTGCTTTTCTGATTCTGCCATTCCCTGCTGGGGTGAGCTGAATCTCCTTTTGCCTGTTGCTCTGTCTTCAGAATATTCCTGAGTACTGACATAGCTTTTTGAAGCCTAGCGTCTTCAGGGCCTTTTTCACTGTCAGTTTGTTGGCTCTTATTTTCATAGGGTTTTTCACGGATAGCAGACAGCAGCCTTCCTGTCCTTTCCTATCTAGTTAGCTTGGGCCCCGTCTTTGCTCAGTCTATCTTTCTGTCTGTGTTAGTGTCCTTTCTTCTTGCTTCACCGTCATTATATGTTGGGGGCTGCCTTTTGCTTTGGGGTCTGCTCTGGGGCAGTTTAGATTTCCCTTTCTGTCTTTAGGCTATATAGTTCTCCGGCTGTGATCGAGGGGTCTAGGGCATCGAAGGAACCCCCCACGGCTACTGCTAGTTGTGTTGATAGGTTCAGGGGTCTGCAGTCCGATAGCTGCCAACTTCTCTGGTTTTCTGGACTTAGCTAGCATTTCTGTTTTTGCCTCCTACAGTGACTCATTCATAACACATCCCACTGTGTGTGGTATCTTTATGTCTAGATAAGTTTCAATCTATCAAAACACAAAATTAATATCAACCGGATCGGTAAACACTGTAAAGAGAAAAAGAATTGCTGCATCACTTAAAAAAATGCAGTAAGAAGCAATGAATATGTTGTATCTACATCTGAGTGGTGGCAATAAAAACAGCAGGTCGCCACGCAAAAAAAAGTAATTGACCAAAAAATGCATAATGGATCTTGGAAATGGTGAAACAAGCGAATTATTATTTTTTCTCTCGCTTCACTGGGGGACACAGGAAACCATGGGTGTATGCTGCTGCCACTAGGAGGTTGACACCATGCAAAAAAAGGGTTAGCTCCTCCCCAGCAGAATATACCCAACAACTGGCAGAAAATTAATCATTTTTAGCTTTGTGTCAGTAGGAGGTGGACACAGGACTCCTCTCAGCCCCGTTTCTAAGTTAGGTTTTTGTTGTGTTTTATTAATGATCTCTGTTATGCAGGTTCACCTTGTGATGTGGGTGATGGAGTGTAATTGGTCACTCCGCTCTCCCCCCTAGAGACCGGGAGCACAGTGTGGGAATGCGTCACTACTGTACCCACTCGTGTCTACCAGGCAGGACCCCATGCCTCCTAACACTTCAAGCGTGTTTGGGGCATCCGCAAGAGAGAAGATGCGGACTGGTCCTTTGCCGCTACCCCCTGCACCGCCCGTCCTCCAGAGCCAGTCGTGCAGGGTAGGAAGATGCAGTCGTTACCCGATGGCCACCGAAGACGTTCAGTGGCCCAGGGGTCTACATGCGAGTCCATGTTCCAGTGCCAGCTCTGCAAAGAGGGATGCAGGATCTTCAGGACAAGTATTCCATGCGGCAAGTGCAGGGGGCTCCGTTAAAAAAAAAAAAGAATTTTTTTAAGGGTCCTTGGCCAAGGGGAAAAATAGCTGCTTTCCGGTCCCAGGAAAATAGTGGCCTTCTGGTCCTATCCCCGACTCCCTCAGCGGTCCGTGGAGTCTACTGCACTTTCCCTATCCCACCTGCGGCTTCCTGGCCCAAATTTAGTCCCCGGCTCCGGCCTCGGCCTACTACAGGTCTAGGCCATGCCCCCCGCAGGCCGCCTAATCACGCATGCCGACGCTCGGCTTAGCCCCGCCCACCCTCCCGGCCTATCAGCACGGTCCTTTCTTCTCAGGCCTGGCAACACTGTGCGCATTCTCCTCCCCCTCGATGCAATTACCAATCAGGAAATCTGCGTGCGCTACAGGCTCCACCCACGGTCCGGTGCCATCTTCACGCTGTCTGTAGCCTCAAACCGCAGCTCTCAGACTCCATCCCTCTACCCCTGCGGCTCTGCCTATTTGTGTGCTCCCGACCAGGATCCAGGTCTGTAAGCTCTGTCACTGGGGGGGTTGGCTCTCATCCCCGGCAGATCTCCCCTGGCACATAGTCTCTCACTCTTATCTATGTCTATCTCTAGGGAGTCTCACTCCCATCCTCCTCCCATCGTATCACACTTTGCATGTTCCTCCTGTAAAAAGAAGTTTCCCTCTGGTCACACCTCATCCCTCTGACATAATTGCAAACCAGCTAATATATATGTCTTCCCAGGAGCCCCCCACTGCTCGCAACGAGAGTACGCCCCATTGTGAGTGGGTGACATCTCTATCTCAGTCGGTAGCTGACCTAACCAAGGTATGTTACACTATGGTCTCGGTTTTGGAATGACTTCCTAATCCTGCCCCTGTCAGCAGGACACATTTACCCCCCTCAGATGCGTCGGCTTTTAACCCCTCACATAGCCAAAGGGATTCCCCTCGCAGGAAGTTCAGAAGTTCCAAAAAGCATGCCCGCATTAGCTCACCTTCCATCTCATCATCTCCGTCACCGCCCTCCAGGATTCCATCTCTCTCCCTATCTCCCTCATCTGGCGCTCCAGAGGCGCTGGAGTCAGACCCACGTTCCGAGTCAGATTCTGATCTGGCCTCAGCACAGGTCTCCAAACTGCGGGACACGGTGGATAGTTTAATTGTTGCCTTTAATGAGACTCTTAACATTAATTACTCAGAGATCTCTCCCTCTGAACAGACTGTGTCTTTCATAAAAATGAAGCGCCCACCCCGTGCCTTTGCCAACCATGACGAGTTCAACAGGATCTTCACGGTGGAATGGCAGCACTCAGACAAGCGTTTCCAGAGAAGAAAACGCATGAGCGTCCTGTATCCTTTTAAGCCTCTCCTGCTAAACAAGTGGGCAGCGTCTCCTTTGGTGGACCTTCCGGTCTCCTTGCTGGCCACAAATACTATACTTCCTCTGTCTGACGGTTCCTCTCTAAAAGAACCCTCCGACAGACACATCGAATCTCTGGCCAAGTACGCCTTTGAGGCCGCAGGTTCTTCCCTCTGCCCGTCCTTCGCAGCTACCTGGGTGGCCAAGGCAATCTCCGCCTGGGCGAAACATCTCCGCCAGGGTATCGTCGCTGGTGCCCCTGCAGACGAGCTGGCAGATCTGGCAGAACAAATCAGCCACGCGGGAAAATACCTCTTGTCTGCATCCCTCGATGCAGCCACCTGTTCAGCCCTAGCAGCTGGCAACATCATCTCCATCCGCAGGGTCCTGTGGCTGAAAGTCTGGAACGCAGACTCAGCTTCTAAGAAGTCCCTCACAGGTCTTCCACAGTTCTCATCTCTTTGGAGAAGAGCTGGACAAGATAATCTCCAACGCCATGGGAGGAAAGAGTACGTCTCTACCCCAATAGAGAGTCAAGCGTACGCCCCGTTGCACAGTACCTTTTTGTTGCTTTCGAAGGCTTCCTCCACAGAGTAGCCCCCGAAAGGACAAATCCCCAGTGCGTCAACAAAGGAAAAGACCCTCCTTTAAACCAACCCCTACCTCGCGCCCAAGACCTGCTCAGTGTTGGCCTCCCAGATCAGGTACCAACAGATTCTTCTCAGCATGACTGGTCTCTCATAGTGGGCGGTTGTCTTCAGTTTCGGGACGAGTGGCTAACCGTAGTCGACGACGCCTGGGTCTGAGACGTCGTCCCCTACGATTACAAGATAGAGTTTTCTTTCTCGATTTTGTTTTTTTGATTCCCGTCCACCGAAAAATGCCTCTCTCATTCCGGGTTTCTTCAAGGCTGTCGACTCCCTCCTCAAAGCCGGCGTCATGGTCTCCGTTCTCACACGAAAGCGTTTCTCAGGTTTTTATTCCAACTTGTTTGTGGTCCCAAAAAAAGGACGGCTCAGTTCGTCCCATCCTGGACCTCAGATTAGTAAAATATGTACGCCTGCGTCACTTCAAGATGGAATTCCTTCGAACTGTAATAGCCTCCATGGAGCCAGAGGAATTCCTCTGCTCAGTGGACATTCAAGACACCTAGCTGCACATTCCCATTTTCCCCCCACACCAGAGATTCCTTTGTTTCACCATTTAGGGACTTCACTTCCAATTCACAGCGCTGCCATTTGGCATAGCCACTGTTTTTACGAAAGTAATGGCAACAGCGATGGCCATTCTACGCAGCAGGGGCATCCTCGTCATTCCCTATCTAGACGACATCCTCAAGGCCGCAACCCCATTGGCGTGCCAGGAGATTCTTCAGATCACTCTGGACACTCTTGTCTGGGCTGGATTATCAACACCGCAAAGTCATCTCTGATCCCGGTCCAACGTCTTGTTTTTCTGATAATGCTCTTCGACACCGCCCAAGCAAAGATCTTCCTACTCAAGGAAAAGTCTCTAGCACTCATGCGCGGAATTCAGTCTCTCAGAGGTCGCTCTCCCCGCTCCCTCCGTTTCTGCATGAGCATACTAGGCAAGATGGTTGCTTCAATGGAAGCAGTTCCATTTGCTCAGTTCCACACGCATCTTATCCAACTCTTCCTTCTGGCAAGATGGGACAAGTCTATCCATTCCCTGGAACGGTTTGTCTCAGTTTCCCCACGGATAAAGCAGACCCTGAAATGGTGGGAGTGTTCGCAAGCGGGCCATCTCGGAAGGTCTTTCCTTCCCATTTGTTGGAAGATAGTAACAACAGACACCAGCCTTCTCAGCTGGGGAGCAGTTTTCTAGGATTTTGACTGTCCAGGGCCGGTGGTCAGCTCAGGAATCACCCCTTCCGATCAACATTCTGGAACTTCAAGCAATATTTCTTGCCCTGCTTCTTTGGCTGGAAGTCCTTCATGAATATCTGATTCAAGTCCAGTCCGACAATACCACGGCGGTGGCGTTTGTCAACCATCAAGGGGGAACTCAAAGTCGGACAGTGATGTCAGAGGTTGAGCGGATCCTGTCTTGGGCTGAGCAGTCTGTTCCAGCAATTTCCGCGGTGCACATCCCAGTAGTCGAAAACTGGGTGGCAGACTTTCTTAGCCAAGAGGATATTGCCGCAGGTGAATGGTCACTGAATCTGTCAGTCTTTCACAGATGGGGACTCCGGACCTGACGTCATGGAGTCCAGACTCAACCATAAGGTTCCTCAGTTTGTGTCCAGATCTCGCGACCCGCTAGCGATCGAATCGGATGCACTAGCGATGACCTGGGCACAGTTCTCCCTACCTTACCTATTTCCACCCCTACCACTAATCCCCAGGGTTGTCAAAAATATAAAAGCGGAGGGAATTCCCGTCATCCTCATCGCCCCGGATTGGCCATGAAGACCCTGATACGCGCAGAGTTGGTCAGCCTCTTAGCGGACACACCGTGGAGACTTCCGGATCTCCTAGACCTTTTGTCGCAGGGGCCCCTCTTCCACGAGAGTTCTCCGTCGCTCAATTTATTGTCACGCCTGTTGAAACCGCTGTTTTGAAGTCGGCTGGGTTATCTGATCAGGTTGTCCAGACCATGATTATAGCAAGGAGGAAGCCTTCATCTTCTCGCATCTACCACCGGACTTGGAAAGCTTTTTTCCGCTGGTGTGAGACTCATTTGATCACTCCAATGGTTTTTCACCTCCCATCCGTTTTGTCTTTTCTGCAGTTGGGTCTGGAGTCCGGACTGTCCCTTAGTTCTATTAAGGGGCAAGTTTCAGCTCCGTCCGTTCTGTTCCAAAGGAATTTGGCGGTTCGCTGACAGCTCAAAACATTCATTCAGGGAATTCCTCACTCCCTTCTCCCCTACCAGCCCCCAGTGGATCCCTTGGATCTTAATTTGGTACTCAATGTCTTACAGGAGTCTCCGTTTGCACCACTAATGGAGAGATCCCTTCCACATTCCTTTCCTGGAAGGTTGCTTTCCTGCTCACGATTATATCAATTAGGTGGGTTTCAGAGCTATCAGCGCTCTTGTCGCTCTCCTTACCTAGTTCTTCACCTAGATAAGGTGGTCTTACGTCCGGTTCCATCCTTCCTTTCCAAGGTGGTTTCCGGTTTTCATCTAAATGAGGACATTGTACTTCCATCCTTTTGTCCGTCCCCCTCTCACCCCGAGAGCGGTCACTGCACAAACTGGACCTGGTGAGAGCTCTACGTGTTTATCTGTCCAGGACTGAGCCTTTCCGGCACTCAGATTCTCTGTTCATCATCCCAGATGGCCCACGGATGGGTCTCCCTGCGTCCAGGTCTACCATTGCTCGATGGATCCATTCCACAATTCTGGAAACTCACTGTCTAAGATAGAGCACGCCCATTGAGAATCACGGCACACTCCACACGTTCGGTGGGGGCCTCCTGGGCAGTTCGCCATCAGGCGTCGGCATCGCAGCTCTGCAAAGCTGCTACATGTACTTCCATTCATACAGTAACCAAGTTCTTACAGGGTTCACACTCATGCTTCATCGGATGCGAACCTTGGTAGCAGGGCTATGGAGTCGGTAAGCCACAGTTGCGACTCCGACTCCTGGATTTTATCAGGCTCCGACTCCGACTCCTGGATTTTATCAGGCTCCGATCCGACTCTGGCTCCGACTCCTTCATAAATGGCCAATTCATAACAACAAATTTACTGTTGTAAAATATTAAACATCGTGCTTATTCAGTTTCTCACCATCATATAAGTAATCAGACCACTTAGAGCAAAAACTACATTTATTAGAATACAATTAGAATATAGCAAATAACTTTTATAAACTTTTCTAAACTGTAAGTAAATATGCAATAAACACTTTTATGCAGTTAATAAGAAGAAATCTATATATTTGTCCTCAGAAAAAGTATTGCCTCTGTCAGATCCTCCTTCATGGATGCCCTCAAATCTGATCTAATTATTTTGAGAGCAGAGAACAACCTCTCTACACTAACTTGTGTTGGTGGCAAAGCAGTAACCACTCGGGCAACATCTCTGACAATGTCAGGATACAGAGGAATCGCTTGTTGCACTGTTATTTTTGATGAACGGTCAAATTTCTCAATTTCTTTTAGTGCACATGAAAAATTCTGCTGAAATGTACTGGCTGTGTTCCTTGATGGGGATGACTCTTCTTCTATGTGGGAACGCTTTGCATGGTCCTTGTGATCCAAATATTTTTCGAAATTAAATTCTTCATCAGTTGATGATGAGGGTGAAGATGTGGCAGGACGACCAAATTCTTCTTGTTCCTCCTGACTGTTCTGCAACCCTTTTATCCTTACTGCTATTTCAAACAGAGCTTCTTTTCCTTTACTTAGCTGTTGATCATCTAGAAGAATCCGATGCATTGGGTCTACATAAACGGCTGCCAAAAGAATGTTATTTTGTAATAGTAGCTCATCTCTCCGTTTCATTGATGTAGCAATGCCACTTGCAATTAACCCTCCTCTTTGGGACAGGCGAAACATCAGGTTCTTCCACTCCTTTAAGAAAATACCTGGAGTTAAGTCCTCTGCTTGTAATTTTTTAGTCACTGTAAATGGGTGCTCTAGCAATTTTTCCAGCTCAGTCACCTGATTCCACTGACTTTCATTTAGCGTCAGTTGAGGGTTAGCCATGTCTACAAGAAAGGTTTTCAGTTCAACCAAGCGCTGAATCATTAAGTAAGTACTGCCCCATCGTGTGGCTTGATCAATAATTGCCCCTTTTCCAGCACGTCTCTTCAAAATTGAGTCAACTTTAGGGGTTCTGGCAACAGTAGCCAATTTTCTCACCTTGCCAATCAGTGCAGCAGCATGTCCTTCTTGCAGACTGTCTCTTATAGCCAGCTGTAGCGTATGCACAACACAGCGCATGTGATGAATGAAAGAACATATTGACACAGTTTCAACAAGAGCATCTAAACTATCATGTTGCTGTTCATCTGAAGCAACTTCAGTTTGCTCCTCAGTTACAATACTGTGTTCCTCTATTTCAAACATTTCTGTGTCTGTGGACCCAGAATGTTCTTCTAGCTGCTGGTCACCATCATTACTCTCATTCATTAGCTTAATAGTACTTATCATATTTGAAGCATTGTCAGTTAAGACAGAAAGAACTTGCTCTTTTTTAAGTTCATAGTCTTGCAGAACCTTTTCCACCAAGACCTGGAGAAACTCACTGGTGTGATGAGCTTTGGTGTCTTTTACTGCCAATGTCTTGGTAACTATTTCATTTTTGTCACAAACAAATCGGACATTGATGGCAAAATAGTTCACTCTGTGACGTGTGCAGGCATCCATTTTAAGAAACAGAAAGCGTCCCTTGAGAGTTTTTTTAAGTTCTTCCTTTTGTTTAAAAGCTTCTTCGATTACTAATTTTCTAATCCTCTCTCTCTCCAGAGAAACACCAAGCTTGCGGGCCATTTCCCCATTCAGACACATAAAAGCTGGTCGTGAAAATAATGAAATAGGCACACTATCCTTTACAACAAGCTCTATGATCTGTTTTTTAAATGTATCTACTGTCATTGTCACAGTAACTTTGTCACTGACAAAATATCTTGCAACTGATGGCTGCAAAGTTCTCTGCTCCTTTGTTTGGCTGGAAGAGCTGGGCACTGGTTCATTGGTTTGGATGCAGTCTTTCTCATCCACTGCTTTCAGTACTTCTGGATGAAAGCGCTGTAAATGTCTCTTTAGATTAGAAGCTCTGGTAGGAGCATTTTTATCTTTGCCTGAATATGCACTCATCTTGGCTTCACAGCATTTGTTTTCATCTGGATCATTTGTCATACACTGACAGACATAATGTTTTCTATCTTGAGTGATGGTGAAATGTTCAAATACAGCTGATTTAATGTGATGCTTCTTTGACATTCTCAGGTTTTTAATTCTGCATTCACAATCCAAATGACAATTGTTTTTCCTAAAAACAATTGTACAAAATTATTGCCAGGTCGTACAACTGATATAGTGGTCAGTAATACTGTTATTATTCCTCATGTACTCACAGTTAACTGATGCAAAGTTTGTTGAAAGGATAATACTTCTTACAGTCTTCCTCTTCTGAGTAGCAGGCAGCTGTGAGATGCTTGGAAGACGCACACCTAGTATGATCTAGTCTAGAGGAGGAGCTTTACTACTAAGAATTTGCAACACATTTTCACTTTCAGTTTCATACATTGTAAGTAGGGGGGTTGGGGCAGCCTGAGGTTAACCAAGTATAAGATTAGATAAGGGCAGTGGAGAACAGTGACACACAAGAAGTAAGAAATGTCTCTATCTCCAGCAGAACTGCTTATCACTGTTGTTCGTAGTTTGATAGAACATATATATTTGAGTAACATTTATAAAATTCATATGAAAGTTCAATTATGAAATATTAATACATTTTTTTTAAAGCTGGAGTCGCAGTCGGTACCTTTCTACCGACTCCGACTCCAACCAAAATTAACTCCGACTCCATGACTCCGACTCCGACTCCACAGCCCTGCTTGGTAGAGAGGTCGCGCAAGCGGCCGTGGCCGGAGCTTTGACTTGAGGATACTATACTTCTTCCCACCCTTGGGACTGCTTTGTGATGTCCCATGGTTACCTGTGTCCCCCAATGAAGCGAGAGAGAAAGCCAGATTTTGGGTACTCACCGTAAAATCTTTTTCTCCGAGCCTTCATTGGGGGGACACAGCACCCGCCCTTGTTTACTGTTGTATCCGGTTCTGTTGTTATCTGTTACATTCATTTTGTTATCTTCTCTACTTCTGCTGCTTTCTCACTAACCGATTAGTTTTCTGCAAGTTGGTATATACTGCTGGGGATGAGCTAACCCATTTTTTGCATAGTGTCAACCTCCTACTGGGAGCAGAGAAAGAATTTTTACGGTGAGTACCCAAAATCTTGTGTTTATTTACATATTTCCACATTTTTTTCACCATTTAAATAAAAAAAAACAAACAATGCATATTTGTGATCTGCGTACTCATACAGACCGAGAGTTAGATTTCCATGTCATTTTTACCGCTTATTGAATGTCGTAAATACAGAAACCAAAAACCTATTATGGAATTGCACTTTTTTTCACAATTTCGCCGCATTTGTAATTTTACCTCTTTTGCACTACATCACATGGTAAAAAGAATAGTTTCATTCAAAAATACAACTTACTCCTCAAAAAAAAGAATCCCTCCTACAGCTATATTGACAGAAGAATAAAAAATATCGGGAAGGGGTTAAAGTGGTTTTCCAGTTCTGTTATTTTAGCCCAAGTGTGTGCCGCATGTGGTGGTCTACAGCAGCCACCACTGGCCTTGCATTGACAACAAGAAGTGGTGGTGCCAGTAACTGGCAGCATGGGAAGAGCTTTGAGGCACACGCATGTATAAAATATAGAGGTGCAGGAAGTACGTGAAATCCACATGTGTTACATTTTATTCTGACCTGATATGAGCAGCGTTTCACAATTCTTGATTTTGAATGTTCCCAGTAATAGAGCACATAATGAAATATATAGGGAAAGCCATACTATGTATGCCCATATTTGCCTATTCATTGAATGTTTCTTTTAAAGATCACTTGGAACGGATCATTGAGATCGGGAAACTTCGCGCTATACAGAGGAAAGCCAGGTTTGCCAAGCTGAAGGTCTGCGTCTTCAAGGAAGAGATGCCTATTACTCCATACGAATGCCCACAGTTCAACGCGTTACGTTTTGAGCGGAGTGAGAGTGAATCCAAGCACTTTGAGCATCATTGTGATGTGGATGTGTCTTTTGGGCCCTGGGAAGCAGTGGCTGATGTGTATGACCTCCTCCATTGTATAGTTAGTGATCTCTCCGAGAGAGGCATCACTGTGGAGCACCAGTGCATTGGAGTGTGCGATAAGCACCTAGTTAACCACTATTATTGCAAACGTCCCATCTATGAATTCAAAATTACTTGGTGGTGAGAGGTTCACACTATCGGCCAAGGCGCAGGACCAAATATTATTAATGGTTGCACGACCAATTAGCTAGCAAGTAGCACTGCAGATGTGGTACAGACTGTTACTGCCATCTGTGGCATGAGAACAAGGTATAATATACATTTCTGTATCTGCATTATATAAAAAGGAGCAAACGATAAGCTAATTGCACTTATAGCCCACAATTTGGGACATGACTTAGAAAGGGTGGCTCATTCAGTGTTCTTTCTATGGGGTAAAAGAGTGCCTGAGTGGTCGTCCCGTAGAGAAAGCGGCCTCGCTCCACCGCAGCACAGCAAAGCTCAGTGTATAGTGATGTAAAGTAATACAGGGAAATATTAGCGTTACAAAGCATACACTGTATACCCCGAATATCTGCTTTTCTCCCAATTTCTAACTATTTCTAGTTATTTTTTTGAGACCCTCCTTTCCATTAATAACTATATTTATAATTGTTTAAAATAATGAAATTACATTTAATAGTGTTTAATTTATTTCTTGCATTATATTAATGTCATGACTTATTTTGTCTGCAGTAATTGATTACTTATGTGACCGTATAAATATACCGTAATTTGGTATGTCTTATTTTTTGTCTGATGACACTACATTACTTACTAGGAAGAATTTCATGAAAGGTGAGGCCGATTCTGTATATTGTGAGACTTCATTCAGATGTCTGTTTTTTTTTACGTCTACGTGTACTGTCCGTTTTTCACGGATAGAACAGATACCCGTTACGGTTCATGAGGTTTACATACCTTTGTTTTTTTGGACCGGGTGTCAGCATAAAAAATGGAAATGGAATATGTCTGCTTTTGATTTGGGGCACGGATCACACTCTGCCATTCAAAACAATGGGTGCATGGAAAAATGGACAGTACACAGTTTAAAATCCATGTGTTTCCAAGTGATCTCTATATTTTAGTGTTTGATGGGGAGGAAAAGATTGTAATTTTATTTTGCATGCAAGAAAAGCAGAGGCCACACTGATAGGAAAACTGGACACAGACCAAAAATGGATGAAAGTTCAATCTAGCACACTGATTGAAAAATGGTCTGCTTTTCGTCACATAAAAAGCAAAACAAAAACACAACCTTCTAAAAGAGGCTTTTGGCTCATTTATGAAATTTCAAAGCCAGTGTAAGACTGCTTCTCCATGTACACTCAGTTTTAGCAAGAGAATTTTAGAGCCAAGATTTGCAAAACTGGCAGCTACTGCCATCTAGTGGCTGGATGACATAGGAAGGAACAGATTGTTGTTTCTTTTTTTTTTTTAAACTCGATTGTCTTCAAAAAAAATAAAGAAGGTACTCCAGGTACATTAATTGGAATGTTTGTTCAGGGTTATATGATATTAATCGTATGTAAGTAATTATAGATGGGGGGTTGGAGTCTAAACATAGGGGCCAATTTGCTTAGATTTTCAGAATGTAAAAATAAAATTGTATTATTTCACATATACGCAAAATTCAATTTGCTCTGGAAAAATGGACCTGTTGGTTTTTATTTAAGAACTTGTTTGAACTTGTTACCTCTATAAAAGACACCTGTCCACACAATCCTTCAAAAAAGAAACCTTCAAAAAGAACCTGAAGACCTACCTCTTTCAACAAGCCTACAACCTGCAGTAACCACCGATCGGCCAAACCGCTGCATGACCAGCTCTGCCCTCGCCTACTGTATCCTCACCCATCCCTTGTAGATTGTGAGCTCTCGCGGGCAGGGTCCTCTCTCCTCCTGTACCAGTCGTGACTTGTATTGTTTAAGATTACTGTACTTGTTTTTATTATGTATACCCCTCCTCACATGTAAAGTGCCATGGAATAAATGGCGCTATAATAATTAATAATAATCAATCACACTCCAAATTCTCCACCATGGCCACAACCAAAGAGCTGCCTAAGGACACTAGAGACAAAATTGTAGACCTGCACAAGGCGGGGATGGGCTACAGGACAACCTCTGGGAGTGAGAGACTGTCTCTTGCGAGTTTGTAGAGGAATAAAGACGTCACAATAAAAACGTCGGACAAGGGCGCCAATCGTGCTCACGGACCATCAAGTCTATCTTAAGATGTGTCACACATAACTCCATGACTCTGATACGTACGAGACATTGCAAGGGGACCAACCCAAGTTTACAGAAGGGAACTGCTAAATATTTTGGATCAGGCAAAGGTGGAGGGTCTTGTATCTGAAAATGAATGGAGATTTATGTTACCAAATAATCCTGTTATAGCGACCTTTTATGCCATACCCAGGTCCACAAAGGTTTAGAACTTTTAGGCTGTGTACCCATGTTGCGGATTGTATGCGTTTTTGTAGCGTTTTTCGCCGTGAAAACGCAGCGAAAACACATACAGAACGCACCCCATGCATTCCTATGGCATTCCGCACATGCTGTGCTAATACTGCATTTTTTTTCCGCGGTGGAATCGCACCGTGGAAAAAACGCAGTATGGTCATTCTTTTTGCAGAATCGCGGCGATTCCGCACCCATAGGAATGCATTGATCCACTTACTTTCCGCATGTGGCTATGCCCACCATGAGCAAAGTGAGCGGATCATGTGCAGATGGTACCCACGGTCTGGAGGAGAGGAGACTGTCCTCCAGGCCCTGGGTACCATATCTCTGTAAAAAAGAATTAAAATAAAAAATTGGGTTATATTCACCTTCCGGCGTCCCGCGCAGCCTTCCCGATGCTGCCGCCAACTCCCGTTCCCAGTAATGCCTTGCGGCAAGGACCTGTGATGACGTAGTGGTATCGCGAGCCTGGTACAGTATCGCGAGACCGCTACGTCATCAAAGGTGTCGCAAGGCATCGCTGGGAACGGGAGCATCGCGAGGATCGGGAACGCTGCGCGGGACGCCGGAAGGTGAGAATATCATGTTTCTTATATTTTTTATTATTTTTAACATTCTATCTTTTACTATTGATTCCGCATAGGCAGCCTCAATAGTAAAAAGTTGGTCACACTAGTCAAACACTATGTTTGACGGGTGTGACCAACCTGTCAATCACTTTCCAAGCGATGCTTCAAATCGCTTGGAATGCGCTTGAATTCCGCACGCGAAAATCGCGTGAAAAGCACGTTTTCCGCTGGAGTTGCGGAAATGCAGAAATTTCCACAGCATCTCTGCAACGTGGGTACATAGCCTTAAGGGGCCGTCCCATTGCAGCGGGGATTGATTTTCCTCAAAATAGTGGAATTTATTTTGACAGAGTATTGAGACCATTTGTTGAATCACTCCGCTCGTATGTCCGTGATACATCTCATCTTTTTAGTATGCTTGAGGGGAATACTGTGAAGGCCAACACGTTGGTGGCATCAATTGACGTGAAGACACTCTACAGCAGTATCCCGCATGATTTTGGAATGAAAGGAATCTGATGGAAGTATCAGTACTTGTACTGTACATATCGCAAACCGCCCACGACT
The DNA here is from genome assembly GCF_039654945.1 of Dendrobates tinctorius. Lineage (NCBI taxonomy): Eukaryota > Metazoa > Chordata > Amphibia > Anura > Dendrobatidae > Dendrobates > Dendrobates tinctorius. The sequence goes on from NW_027361930.1 coordinate 1,117,336, forward strand.
AACAACTTGTTGAGATGGACAAGTCACCATCCTGTCCCTCTCAAAAAAGGTATACCAAAGGGGCAGTTCCTCCGACTTAGAAGGAACTGTTCTGATTTGGGTAACTTTAGAAGTCAGTCCAGAGATCTCTATCACAGATTTAGGACGAGGGGTTATCCATGCAGTGCACTAGATGGATCATTTAAGTGACGCTTTCTCTGCTGGTTGGAAATCCTTCCTGATGACTTACAAAATTCAGACTGATGCGGAGAGAAATTTAGTCAGATTAATTGGAACATTTGATGACCAATCTGAAAGAGTATATCAGGATATCAAAAAGCATTGGATGATTCTCTTGGCAGACCCCAGCCTGAGTAAAGGCTATATTTGGTAAGTGAAAATCATTTTGATGTAAGATATATTGGAATGAGAATAGTTTTTGCCCACATGTGTGTTATATATTTGCTTTTTTTCTATGATGTGGAGGCTAATTTTTTTTTATTCTGCTATACCTCCTACAGTCACTTGCGAAAGTATTCGGGCCCCTGGAATTTTTCAACCTTTTCCCACATATGCTTCAAACATAAAGATACCAAATGTTAATTTTTGGTGAAGAATCAACAACAAGTGGGACAAAATTGTGAAGTTGAACGAAATGTATTGGTTATTTTAAATTTTTATGGAAGTACAAAACCTGAAAAGTTGGGCGTGCAATATTATTCAGCCCATTTAACTTAATTCTTTGTTGTGCCACCTTTTGCTGTGATTACAGCTGCAAGTCGCTTGGAGTATGTCAGTTTTGTACATTGAGAGACTGAAATTCTTGCCCATTCTTCCTTGGAAAACAGTTCGAGCTCAGTGAGGTTGGATGAGATCATTTGTGAACAGCAGTTTTCAGCTCTTTCCACAGATTGTCGACTGGATTCAGGTCTGGTCTTTGACTTGGCCATTCTAACACCTGGATACGTTTATTTGTGAACCATTCCATTGTAGATTTTGCTTTATGTTTGGGATCATTGTTGTGAACTCTCTTGATCTGACTTCTGAGTCGAGGCTCCCTCTGGTGGTTACAGTGGGTAGTGGAGCTGGTCGTATTGACAGAAGTCTATCACCTGAAGATGATGATTGGAAGTCAGGGGTTACAGACTGGGAGGATTTAAGTGAGCAAGCTTCCTTCAGTTGCTGGTGATTTGTTTGTCTTCCTGTGCATTGTGAAGTCTGCTTTTTCCCCTCCTTGGTCTTGCATCATTCAGATAAGTTATTTGTTTGCTAAATCTTTTGCATTTGATATAGTTTTTGCCTTTCTCTGCTTGCTGCTTTGCTATGTGGGTTCAGCATTATTCCCTGCTGGGATTTGTGCTGGACCCCGCTCATATGTCACAGCTTATGTTATTCTGTTCAGTATTGCTAATCCCCTGTTATATTAGTATCTTTTGCCTTGGTTCCAGTTCACACCAGAATGCTGATATAGCAGGGGAGAGGTCGTGTGGCCTCAGTGTTTTTGTATATCAGACATGTTGGATATTTTAGGGTTTTTGCGTGATTGCAGACAGTATCTTTTCTGTCCTGTCCTATCTAGACAGTTTGGGTCCCATCATTTGCTCACTCTATTTTCTGCTTGCGTTTGTGCCTCATCTTGTCTCACCGACAATATATGTTTGGGGGCTATTTCTTTGGGGTTCTACTCCGGGGCAGTTTAGCTCTCCCCTTTCTTGCTTTAGGCTTAGTTAACTCTTTGGCTGTGCCGAGGCGTCTAGGGCATCGTAGACACGTCCCACGGCTAATGCTAGTTGTGTTTTTAGGTTTAGGGGTCTGCCATCCGCTAAGTTGCCAACCTTTCTGGTTTCCTGGTTGCTTAGCTAATTTCCCGTAATCCTCCTCAGTGATCGAATCATAAAAGATCATTGTCTTGTTGGAAGACAAATCTCCATCCCAGTCTCAGGTCTTTTGCAAAAACATGTAAATCAAGAGCCGCGGAGACACCATCACATGTTTCTCAACGCAAGCAATGACTAGCCAGCTCTTTCACCGGGAAGGAACAACCACGGGAAGGGCAGTCTCCAATGAAGGAAACCACCTATGCCAAAACATGGTAACCATCCACAGACAGCTGTTTCGGGGTATTGCCCCTCATCAGTGTGGAGTAGGAAACTGGCCAGTAGGAGCAATGCCTAGTAAAAGACTGTGAAAAATGAGGATGAATGAACTCATGGAGATCAACATCCAACACTGCAGAGACACCATCACGTTTCTCAACGCAGTGATGCTAGAGCATTGCCCCCATCCCTTATGGGAAATGTGCAAAAACATGTACGCATTGCTCCTACTAGCCAGTTTCCTACTCCACTCTGATGAGGGGCAATAACCCGAAACAGCTGTCTGTGGATGGATACCATGTTTTGGCATAGGTGGTTTCCTTCATTGGAGACTGCCCTTCTTGTGGTTGTTCCTTCCCGGTGAAAGACCTGGCTAGTCATTGCTTGCGTAGAGAAACGTGATGGTGTCTCCGCGGCTCTTGATTTACATGTTTTTGCACATTTCCCATAAGGGATGGGGGCAATGCTCTAGCATCACTGCGTTGAGAAACGTGATGGTGTCTCCGCAGTGTTGGATGTTGATCTCCATGAGTTCATTCATCCTCATTTTTCAGTCTTTTACTAGGCATTGCTCCTACTAGCCAGTTTCCTACTCCACACTGATGAGGGGCAATACCCCGAAACAGCTGTCTGTGGATGGATACCATGTTTTGGCATAGGTGGTTTCCTTCATTGGAGACTGCCCTTCCCGTGGTTGTTCCTTCCCGGTGAAAGACCTGGCTAGTCATTGCTTGCGTTGAGAAACATGTGATGGTGTCTCCGCGGCTCTTGATTTACATGTTTTTGCACATTTCCCATAAGGATGGGGGCAATGCTCTAGCATCACTGCGTTGAGAAACATGTGATGGTGTCTCCGCAGTGTTGGATGTTGATCTCCATGAGTTCATTCATCCTCATTTTTCACAGTCTTTTACTAGGCATTGCTCCTACTAGCCAGTTTCCTACACACTGATGAGGGGCAATACCCCGAAACAGCTGTCTGTGGATGGATACCATGTTTTGGCATAGGTGGTTTCCTTCATTGGAGACTGCCCTTCCCGTGGTTGTTCCTTCATGGTGAAAGACCTGGCTAGTCATTGCTTGCGTTGAGAAACGTGATGGTGTCTCCGCGGCTCTTGATTTACATGTTTTTGCACATTTTCCATAAGGGATGGGGGCAATGCTCTAGCATCACTGCGTTGAGAAACGTGATGGTGTCTCCGCAGTGTTGGATGTTGATCTCCATGAGTTCATTCATCCTCATTTTTCAGTCTTTTACTAGGCATTGCTCCTACTAGCCAGTTTCCTACTCCACACTGATGAGGGGCAATACCCCGAAACAGCTGTCTGTGGATGGATACCATGTTTTGGCATAGGTGGTTTCCTTCATTGGAGACTGCCCTTCCCGTGGTTGTTCCTTCCCGGTGAAAGACCTGGCTAGTCATTGCTTGCGTTGAGAAACGTGATGGTGTCTCCGCGGCTCTTGATTTACATGTTTTTGCACATTTCCCATAAGGGATGGGGGCAATGCTCTAGCATCACTGCGTTGAGAAACGTGATGGTGTCTCCGCAGTGTTGGATGTTGATCTCCATGAGTTCATTCATCCTCATTTTTCTCAGGTCTTTTGCAGACTCCAACAGGTTTTCTTCAAGAATGGTCCTGTATTTGGCTCCATTCATCTTCCCATCAATTTTAACCATCTTCCCTGTCCCTGCTGAAGAAATGCAGGCCCAAACCATGATGCTGCCACCACCATGTTTGACAGTGGGGATGGTGTGTTCAGAGTGATGAGCTGTGTTGCCTTTACGCCAAACATATCGTTTGGCATTGTTGCCAAAAAGTTTGATTTTGGTTTCATCTGACCAGAGCACCTTCTTCCACATGTTTGGTGTGTCTCCCAGTTGGCTTGTTGAAAACTTTAAACAACACTTTTTATGGATCTCTTTGAGAAATGGCTTTCTTGCCACTCTTCCATAATGGCCAGATTTGTGCAGTGTATGACTGATTGTTGTCCTATGGACAGACTGTCCCACCTCAGCTGAAGATCTCTGCAGTTCATCCAGAGTGATCATGGGTTTTTGGCTGCATTTCTCATCAGTCTTCACCTTGTTTGAGATGAAAGTTTAGAGGGACGGCCAGGTCTTGGTAGATATGCAGTGGTATGATACTCCTTCCATTTCAATATGATCACTTGCACAGTGTTCCTTTGGATGTTTAAAGTTTTGGAAATCATTTTGTATAGAAATCCGACTTTAAACTTCCCAACAACTGTATCACGGACCTGCTGTTAGGCATCGGGTTCCTGTCGCTGCACAGCAGGAATCCCGAGCCTTGCTTCCGGCGGTCTCCCATTCCTCTCCAGCCGCAGATGAGGATGCTCAGCAGACTTGTCGGTCCTGGCGCGCTGCCCAGACTAGCTCCGTGGGTTTTGTTGCTGCTGCCACCTCTGGTCCAGCTCTAGCAACGCATGCTGGTCAGCAGCGAGCTACTCCAGGGACTAAATCCTCCTTTCGGTCCACTGAGCATGCCCGTGGAACGATCTCATTGGAGATCGGAGGTCACATGCTCAGGTCCTTCTCCAGCTCGGATTGAACCATCAGAAAGGCCAGGAAGGTCCCGGAAGGACGCGGCTATAAAAGGTTTGCATGGCCGCTCGGCCATGCGCTAGTATGGACTGCATTATCAGACTATGAGGAGTGAGTGTTGTATGCAAGTATGAATGTCTCTGGTGACTGACTCATTTGAAACCCCTACCCTTGGTACGCATGTGTTGTGCTGCCTACCCTGTTAAGCGCCCATGCTTAGGTGTAGGTAGAGGCAGAGTCTGAGACTAACATCAGTGTTCACTGATGGCTCTGCACGCCACGGTGCACGTGCTCGACACCACCTTAGTCAGCAGCTATAGTGGCGCTCAGGTCTAGAGGGACTCAGTGTCATGATCCAGGTTGCATCTGACAGAGTAAATGCACAAAGTAACCTTTTTTTTCCCTTGGCTGTGTGCCAAAGGTGGTTTTGCCCCCGGTGGCCATTAAGGTCATTGCACTGTGTTGATTTCAGTTGTAGTTTTCCCCCCGGTGGCCATTAGGGTCATTGCACTTTGGTTACCTTAGTTTGTGCACGTAATTATGTTACAGGTGTGAGTGCTCTATAAGAGAGTATCAGGTGTGTTAATCACTGTTGGTGATAAAGTATTTGCAAGCAAGCCTGGGTGAAGGATGGAGCTAAAGGAGAGTTACGGGCAGCTCAGTGAGATCCCTGGAGTGTCAGCTATGGTGTCTGCAAGGAGTGCTGGCATGGCGTGGTGGAGTCGCAGCTATGGTGTCAGCAAGGAGTTCGTGCATGGATTGGTGGAGTGGCAGCTATGGTGTAGAGCTGCAGTCAAAATGCTGGACGTTGCTGAGAGCTGGATTCAAGCATGCTGGACTTTTTGGCAGAAAAGCTGGACTCATTTGCGGGACTCTGTTTCTGGACAGCTGCATGCAGGTGTGGACTCTGTTTGCTCCAAGGCTGCACTATGATGCTGAGAAGGTCCGTTTCTGGACAGTGCACCCAGATGTCGGACACGGTGGAGGAAAAGATGCACGCAGGTGGTGGGCTCTGTTGCTGGGAGCGCAAGCAACAGAGCAAAGCTAAGTGGTGTTCCCCTGTTTTGTCACTTTTCCTTATGTGTGTTTAGTGCAGTGGTGGGAATAGTTTCCGCACCGACCAATTCCCTAGTGAGGGTTTAGGTGCAGGGTGAGTCAGGGTTTTGAGGTTCCTGATCAGCGGCCGGTGCAGAACCGGCCTAGGGAACGTTAGGAGTGTAGAGACGCTGACTCAGGGGAGTGCAGGAGGTCTCCACTTCCCCGTTTCCCTATCGCAGGGCCACCATTGATATTGTTACCCAGGTTTTCCCTTTCCATTTGTCTTATTGTATTAGTTACCAGCCTGCGGGCTGCGTCACATAGGACAATTACACATGCCGCGTCCTGTTGTATCAGTTACCGGCCTTCTGGCTGCGTCACTCAGGACGGGGCACGTGGCACTCAGACCTCGTGTCCTTGGGGCTGAGTTCTGTGACCACATACTTAGCGCTCTCTTGCCGAGTGCTGTGATTTTAACAGGCTCTGGCATTTATGTTCAGCGGTGGTGCGGCTCTGTGTCGTAACAGAGTTCACTTCTGTTCACACTGGGTGACATTAACCCATGTGTGACCTCTTGTATACCGCTTTATACTTCCGCCATTACTAAGCAGCAGTTTACCACCCCTGCACTGTGGACCCCGGGCTGCGAACGCACCTTACTATTATTTTATTATTTGGTGCATTCCGCCAGCCCTAACATTATACTAGCACCAGGGTCTTGCTAGTAATGGCGGATGAACAATGACTGCAGCGGTACATCCAGCAGCTGGAGGGCAGGCTGGCGGCTCTTGAGTGCTCAGCCTCAGCTGTGGATGTTACCGCAGTTGCTGTTCAGGCAGCCACAGAGGCTGTCTCCCGTGCGTCCCCTGCCATCCCTGCCCTTACTTTGTCCCGCCTCCCATTGCCCAAGAAGTTCTCAGGCGATAGTGCTTCTTGTAGGGGTTTCGTGAGCCAGTGTACCATACAGCTGGAGCTGCTGGCTGCACTAATCCCTTCCGAGCGGGCTAAAGTGGGATTTGTTATTTCCTTGTCAGGCAGGGCACTGAGTTGGGCTGCACCGCTGTGGGAGCGTGGTGATCATGTGGTGCAGAGTGTCTCGCAATTCTTGGGAACTCTGAAGCAGGTCTTTTTAGGACCACGAGTCACCTATGATACTGCGCTCCAGCTGCTGGCGTTATCGCAGGGCTCATCTCTGGTCAGCCATTATGCCATCCAGTTCCGGACGCTGGCTTCAGAACTGGAGTGGTCAGATAAGACCCTCATTCCGGTGTTCTGGAGAGGTCTGGCTGGCCATGTAAAGGACGCCCTGGCCACCAGGGAAATTCCCGCCACACTGGAGGAGCTTATCACCATCTCCACCCTCACAGACCTTCGTTTTTTGGAGCGAAGGTTGGAGCGGTCCCAGTGTAGGCAGAGTTTTAGGTTAGCACCTAGTTTTACTAAACCTCCGGTACCTCCCGATCGAGCGTCCGAGCTCCAAGAGGCCATGGGGTATTCTTGTGCGGGATCCAGGTCCGGTCCGCACGAGCACCTGTGGTCTGTCACATTTGCCGGCAGTCTGGTCACCCTGCCAACAGGTGCCCACAACGGCCAGGAAAACGCTCACGTCTAGTGGCTGTTGCAGGAGGCCTACTAGATACTGCAGCGTTTTCCTCCAAGCTGTCCTTTGAGGGCTCGCGTGAGTTTGGCTCTTCCACTCTGACGGTGGAGGTTTGCGTGGATTCCGGGGTGGAGGGCAATTTCATGTCGTCTGCCTTTGCCCAACGGCATGCAATTCCTCTGGTTTTGCTACATCAGCCAGTCACCATCAGAGTGGTGAATGGAGCGATATTACCCTCTCAGATCACTCACCAGACCACCCCGCTGATACTCTCGCTGTCTCCTTCCCATCAGGAGATGCTATCCTTGTCATGCCCGAGGGTAACGACCAGGTCCTCTTAGGGGTCCCCTGGTTGCGTCATCACTCTCCCCATATAGAGTGGTCCTCACGGAGAATTCTCAGGTGGAGTAAACCCTGTGAGGGTAGATGTCAGAGGGAGTGCGTTCAGGTTGCCTCCACCGAAGTCCCCACAGACCTTTCCTCTTTTCCCAAATGCTATCGACAGTATGCAGGCGTATTCTCCAAGAAGGTGGTGGAGACCCTTCCACCTCATCGCCCCTACGACTGTCCTATTGACCTCTTGCCTGTGCTGAGCCTCCCTGGGGTCGAGTCTATCCCCTATCTCTCCCAGAGACAGAGGCCATGTCTCTGTATATCAGGGAGAATGTGGCAAGAGGATTCATTAGGAAGTCTGTCACCAGCGGGGCCAGGATTCTTCTTTGTCCAGAAGAAGAATGGAGAATTATGTCACTGCATCGATTACAGGGGTCTTAACGCCATCACCATTAAGAATAAGTATCCTCTGCCCCTGATATCGGAACTGTTCAATAGGCCACGGGGAGCGAGAGTGTTTACTAAGCTTGATCTGTGGGGGGCTTACAACCTGATTCGCATCTGTGAGGGGGACGAATGGAAGACAGCTTTTAACACCAGGGATTGGCACTATGAAGACCTGGCGATGCCCTTCGGTCTCTGTAACGCTCCAGCTGTCTTCCAAGACTTTAAACAACATCTTCCGGGGTATGCTCACCACCTCAGTTGTAGTCTATCTGGATGATATCCTCATCTACTCTCCAGATATTGACTCTCACCGGAGAGATGTTTGCAAAGTTTTCGACCTCCTAAGGGCAAACTTCCTCTACGCTAAGTTGGAGAAGTGAGTGTTTTAGCAGGAGTCCTTGCCTTTCCTGGGCTATATCATCTCCACCCAGGGATTGGCCATGGATCCTGCCAAGCTACAGGCGGTGATGGATTGGCAGGAGCCCCATTCTCTCAAAGCGGTGCAAAGCTTTATGGGGTTCATAAATTATTACCGCCAATTCATCCCCCACTTCTCGACGTTGGTAGCCCCCTTGGTGTCCCTCACCAAGAAGGGTGCAAATCCCAAGTTGTGGTCGAAACCTGTCTCCAAGGCCTTCTCCATTAAGTCCCATTTCGCTAGCGCTCCCATTCTACATCGCCCCGATGTAGATAAACCCTTCATTCTGGAAGTGGATGCCTCTTCTGTCAGTGCTGGAGCGGTCCTGTTTTAGAAGGACACGCAAGGTCAGAAGCACCCATGCTTCTTTTTCTCCAAGACCTTCACACCGGCGGAGAGGAATTATTCCATCGGGGACAGGGAGTTGCTAGTGAGGAAGTTGGCCTTCTCTGAGTGGAGACACCTCCTGGAGGGGGCTCGCCACCCTTTTCAGGTGTTCACCGACAACGAACTTGGTGTATTTAGCGGCTAAATTCTCGCCAGGCCAGATGGTCCTTGTTCTTCTCCCAGTTCCACTTCACCCTCCATTTTCTCTACAGGGAGAAGAACGTCCGGGCCGATGCTCTCGCCCGCTCCGTGGTGTCATCATCATCAGAGGAGCCTCGGCTGATCATCCCATCCAAGAGCCTGAGGACTGTGGCTCCGGTCGCCCTTGAGTCAGTAACTCCATGCAAGACATTTGTCTACCTGTCTGCGACCGGAGGTCCTCTCTTGGGCTCATTCGTCCAGGGTGGAAGGACATTTTGGGACAAAACGGACCTCTGAGCTTCTGGCGAGGACGTACTGGTGGCCGCATATGGCCCGTGACGTCAGGGACTATATTCAAGCATGCGTGTCTTGCGCCCAGATTAGGTCCTCTCGGCAGCCGCCCCTCTGGGCTACTTTATCACCTGCCGGTTCCAGACAGGACCTGGGAGACGGTCGGTATGGACTTTGTGGCGGGGCTACCCAAGTCCAGTGCCAGCATGGTCATTTGGGTTGTTACCGACCATTTCTCCAAGATGGTGCACCTGGTACCTCTCTCCTGGCTACCTTCTGCACGGGGCCTGGCAGCGTTGTTCATTAAGCACGTTTTCTGCCTGCACGGCGTGCCAGACAAGATTGTCAGCGACCGGGGTCCCCTGTTTGCCTCTCGGTTCTGGAGAGAGCTCTGTAGCCTGCTCAGCATTGAGCTAAATCTCTCGGCCTATCATCCTGAGACGAACGGGTTTGTAGAGATAGGCAACCAGACCCTGGTCACATATCTACGACATTTTGTCTCGGCCAGGCAGGATGACTGGGCATCCTTGCACTCAGGATGAGTGAGTGTAGTATGCAAGTATGAATGTCTCTGGTGACTGACTCATTTGAAACCCCTACCCTTGGTACACATGTGTTGTGCAGCCTAGCCTGTTAAGCGCCCAGGCTTAGGTGTAGATAGAGGCAGAGTCTGAGACATCAGTGTCCACCGGTGGTTCTGCACGACACGGTGCACGTGCTCGACACTCCACCTTAGCAGCTATAGTGGCGTCTGCAGGTGCGACGCCGCACACTCAGTAGGTCTAGAGGGACTCAGACCTCGTGTCCTTGGGGCTGAGATCTGTGACTGCATACTGAGCGCTCTCTTGCCGAGTGCTGTGATTTTAACAGGCTCTGGCATTTATGTTCAGCGATGGCACGGCTCTGTTTCGTAACAGAGTTTGCTTCTGTTCACACTGGGTGACATTAACCCACGTGTGACCTCTTGTATACCGCTTTATACTTCCGACATTGCTAAGCAGCAGTTTACCACCCCTGCACGGTGGACCCCGGGCTGCGAACGCACCTTACTATAATTTTATTATTTGGTGCGTTCCGCCAGCCCAACACCTGCCTGTTGTGTTCCTTGGTCTTCATGATGCTCTCTGTGAAGAAGGATGTGAAGCAGAAGTCCAGCGAGGGTGATATCCATAAAAAAAACTTTTATTCTATTTTCATTAAAAAGCACATAAGTCCAAAATCCATCTTTATATCCAGAGACACAAAAACGGGTAATTCCTACCAGTGACAGTCACAGGCTTAAAGTGCATTTAAAATCATACGCGTTTCAGCGGTCGTTCCACCTTAATCAGAAGAAGGATGAGTACAACACCAAGAACAGGGTCCCAACTGTAAAGCATGATGGGGAAAACATACTTTGGGGATGCTTTTTTGCAAAGGGGACAGGATGACTGCACCGCATTAAAGGGAGGATGGATGGGGTCATGTATTGCAAGATTTTGGCCAACACCTTCCTTCCCTCAGTAAGAGCATTGACGATGGGTCGTGGCTGGGTCTTCCAGCATAACGATGACCCGAAACACACAGCCAGGGCAACTAAGGAGTGGCTGTATAAGAAGCATTTCAAGGTACTGGAGTGGCCTTGCCAGTCTCCAGACCTGAACCCAATAGAAAATTTTTGGAGGGAGCTGAAACTCAATATTGCCCAGTGACAGCCCCGAAACCTGAGAGATCTGGAGATCTGTATGGAGAAGTGGGTCAAAATACCTGCTGTAGTGTGTGTAAACTTGGTAAAGAACTACAGGAAATGTCTAACCTCTGTAATTGCATAAAAAAAGTTTCTGTACCAAATCATAGAATCGTAGAGTTGGAAGGAACCTCCTGGGCCATCTGGTCCAACCCCCTGCCCAAAGCAGGATTCGCTAAATCATCCCAGACAGATGTCTGTCCAGCCTCTGTTTGAAGACTTCTATTGAAGGAGAACTCACCACTAGTGTTGAGCGATACCGTCCGATACTTAAAAGTATCGGATCGGAATGGATTGGCTGATCTAAAAAAAATATCGGGTATCGCCGATTCCGATACCGGAAGTCCCATTCAAGTCTATGGGACTTCCGGTATCGGAATAAGAAAAACCCTATTTTTGCCTTGTACAGCCTCTCTGGGGTCTGTACGGGCCTTTCGGGGGGCTGTGCCGGCCTGCCGGGGGGTCTGTGCAGGCTCCGGTGGTCTGTGCCGGCCAGCCGGGGGGCTGTGTCGGCCTGCCGGTGGTCTGTGCCGGCCTCCGGGGAGCTGTGCCGGCCTGCCGGTGGTCTGTGCAGGCTCCGGTGGTCTGTGCATCGGGCGATGCCTGCTACCATGACAGTGATTGACACATTAGCCAATGATGGGACAGTAGTAGTCCCATCATCCGGCTAAAGTGTTGAATGTAAAAAAAAAAAAAAAAATTACATGCTACATACATACAACATGCTACTACATATATACTAAATGTAACATACATACTACATATATACTACATGCAACATACATGCTACATACTACATACATGCTACATACATACTACATACATAATACATATATACTACATGCATGCAACATACATACAACATATATACTACATGCATGCAACATGCATACTACATATATACTATATATACTACATGTAACATACATACTACATATATACTACATGCTACATACATGCAACATACACACTACATGCTACATACATGCAACATACATACTACATACTACATGCATACTACATACATGCTACATACATACTACATACATACACTACATGCATGCAACATACATACTACATATATACCACATGCATGCAACATGCATACTACATATATACTGCATATATACTACATGCATACTACATATATACCACATACATGCTACATACATACAACATGCATACTACATATATACTACATGTAACATACATACTACATATATACTACATACTACATGCATACTACATACATGCTACATACTACATACATGCTACATACTACATACATGCTACATATATACTACATACATAATACATATATACTACATGCATGCAACATACATACAACATATATACTACATGCATGCAACATGCATACTACATATATACTATATATACTACATGTAACATGCATACTACATATATACTATATATACTACATGTAACATACATACTACATATATACTACATGGTACATACATGCAACATACACACCACATGCTACATACATGCAACATACATACTACATACATGCTACATACTACATGCATACTACATACATGCTACATACATACTACATACATACACTACATGCATGCAACATACATATATACTACATACAATAGATACATATAGACATACAGTACATATAACATAGAGTACATACTCACCGTCACTTGTCACTTTGATCCCCGAAGCCATTGTCGCCTGAGGAATAAATATCAAAATAAAAAAACACCAATATACTTACCCCGATCCGCAGAAGTCCACGAGGGTCCCACGTCCATCTTGCGTGGAGAACAGCAGCATCAGCTGATGCTACCATTCTCTACCAGCTCCAGGAATACAATGACGGAAGGTAGGTATCCTTCCGCACTGTATTCCTCCACCACTTTAAAAAAAAAAAAAAAAGTCCCTAGTCTCACTTTATGCCATTGCTGCGTGGGAAATTCCCACGCAGCAATGGCATAAAGTGAGACTAGGGACTTTTTTTTTACAGTGGTGGAGGAATACAGTGCGGAAGGATACCTACCTTCCGTCATTGTATTCCTGGAGCTGGTAGAGAACGGTAGCATCAGCTTATGCTGCTCTCCACGCAAGATGGACGTGGGACCCTCGTGGACTTCTGCAGATCGGGGTAAGTATATTGGTGTTTTTTTATTTTGCTATTTATTCATCAGGCGACAATGGCTTCGGGGATCAAAGTGACAAGTGACGGTGAGTATGTACTCTATGTTATATGTACTGTATGTCTATATGTATCTATTGTATGTAGTATATATATATATATGTTGAATGCATGTAGTATATATGCAGTATATATGTAGTATGCATGTTGCATGCATGTGGTATATATGTAGTATGTATGTAGTATATATGCAGTATATATGTAGTATGCATGTTGCATGCATGTGGTATATATGTAGTATGCATGTATATATGCAGTATATATGTAGTATGCATGTTGCATGCATGTGGTATACATGTAGTATGCATGTAGTATATATGTGGTATATATGTAGTATGCATGTTGCATGCATGTGGTATACATGTAGTATGCATGTAGTATATATGTGGTATATATGTAGTATGTATGTTGCATGCATGTAGTGTATGTATGTAGTATGTATGTAGCATGTATGTAGTATGTATGTTGCATGTATGTAGCATGTAGTGTGTATGTTGCATGTATGTAGCATGTAGTATATATGTAGTATGTATGTTACATGTAGTATGTATAGTATATATGTAGTATGCATGTTGCATGCATGTAGTATATATGTTGTATATATGTTGCATGCATGTAGTATATACGTATTATGTATGTATGTTGCATGAATCATAGAATCATAGAATCGTAGAGTTGGAAGGGACCTCCTGGGCCATCTGGTCCAACCCCCTGCTCAAAGCAGGATTCGCTAAATCATCCCAGTCAGATGTCTGTCCAGCCTCTGTTTGAAGACTTCCATTGAAGGAGAACTCACCACTTCTCGTGGCAGCTTGTTCCACTCATTGATAACTCTAACTGTCAAAAAGTTTTTTCTAATATCTAATCTGTGTCTCCTCCCATTCAGTTTCATCCCATTGCTTCTAGTCTTTCCTTGTGCAAATGAGAATAAAGTTGATCCTTCTACAATGTGACAGCCCTTTAGATATTTGTAGACAGCTATTAAGTCTCCTCTCAGTCTTCTCTTTTGTAAACTAAACATTCCCAAATCCTGAAACCTTTCCTCATAAGACAGGGTTTGCAGACCGGTCACCATTCTGGTCGCTCTTTTCTGAACTTGCTCCAGTTTGTTGATGTCTTTTTTAAAATGTGGTGCCGAAAACTGGACACAATATTCCAGATGAGGTCTGACCAAAGAGGAGTAGAGGGAAATAATGACTTCACGTGATCTAGACTGTATGCTTCTGTTAATACATCCTAGAATTGCATTTGCCTTTTTTGCTGCTGCATCACACTGTTGACTCATATTCAGTCTGTGATCTATTAGTATACCCAAGTCTTTTTCACATGTGCTGTCACTTAGCCCTATTCCTCCCATTCTGTATATGCTTTTTTCATTTTTATTGCCCAGATATAGTACTTTGCATTTCTCCCTGTTAAAAACCATTCTGTTAGTTGCTGTCCACTTCTCCAGTTTATTTAAATCTTTTTGAATTCTCTCTCTCTCTTCTCTAGTATTAGCTATCCCTCCTAGCTTTGTGTCATCAGCAAATTTAATCAGTTTACCCTCAATTCCTTCATCTAAATCGTTGATAAAGATGTTGAACAATACAGGGCCCAGGACAGAGCCCTGTGGTACCCACTTGAGACATTCTTCCAACTGGATGTGTAGCCATTTACGACCACTCTTTGGGTCCGATCACTAAGCCAGTTATGAATGTATGTAGCATGTAGTATATATGTAGTATGTATGTTACATGTAGTATATATAGTATATATGTAGTATGCATGTTGCATGCATGCAGTATATATGTATTATGTATGTAGTATATATGTAGCATGTATGTAGTATGTAGCATGTATGTAGTATGTAGTATATATGTAGTATGTATGTTACATGTAGTATATATGTAGTATGCATGTTGCATGTATGTAGCATGTATGTAGCATGTAAATTTTTTTTTTTTTTTACATTCAACACATTAGCCGGATGATGGGACTACTACTGTCCCATCATTGGCTAATGTGTCAATCACTGTCATGGTAGCAGGCATCGCCCGATGGGACTTGTAGTCCCATCGGACGATGCCTGCACAGACCCCCGGAGCCTGCACAGACCACCGGCAGGCCAGCACAGCCCCCCGGCAGGCCGGCACAGACCACCGGAGCCTGCACAGACCACCGGCAGGCCGGCACAGCCCCCCGGCAGGCCGGCACAGACCACCGGAGCCTGCACAGACCACCAGCAGGCCGGTACAGACCCCCGGACAGTCGGCACAGCCCCCCCGAAGGCCCGAACTGATGGCGCATCATGATGCGCACAGACAGCGCATCATGATGACGTCATTTCGGCAGCCAATCAGAGCCACAAAAGTGGCTCATTGCATTTTAGACTTCCGATTCCGGTATCCGATACGAAAAAAGTATCGGTACTCGGTATCGGAATTCCGATACGGCAAATATCGGCCGATACCCGATACTTGCGGTATCGGAAAGCTCAACACTACTCACCACCTCTCGTGGCAGCCTGTTAAACTCATTGATCACTCTAACTGTCAAAAAGTTTTTTCTAATATTTAATCTGTGTCTCCTCCCATTCAGTTTCATCCCATTGTTTCTAGTCTTTCCTTGTGCAAATGAGAATAAAGATGATCCTTCTACAATGTGACAGCCCTTGAGATATTTGTAGACAGCTATTAAGTCTCCTCTCAGTCTTCTCTTCTGCAAGCTAAACATTCCCAAATCCTGCAACCTTTCCTCATAAGACAGGGTTTGCAGACCGGTCACCATTCTGGTCGCTCTTTTCTGAACTTGCTCCAGTTTGTTGATGTCTTTTAAAATGTGGCACCCAAAACTGGACACAGTATTCCAGATGAGGTATGACCAAAGAGGAGTAGAGGGCAATAATGACTTCACGTGATCTAGACTGTATGCTTCTGTTAAAACATCCTAGAATTGCATTTGCCTTTTTTGCTGCTGCTGCATCACACTATTGACTCATATTCAGTCTGTGATCAATTAGTATACCCAAGTCTTTTTCACATGTGCTGTTTCTTAGCCCTATTCCTCCCATTTTGTATATGCTTTTTTCATTTTGATTGCCTAGATGTAGTACTTTGCATTTTTCCCTGTTAAAAACATTCTGTTAGTTGCAGCCCACTGCTCCAGTTTATTTATATCTTTTTGAATCCTCTCTCTCTTCTCTAGTATTAGCTATCCCTCCTAGCTTTGTGTCATCAGCAAATTTAATCAGTTTACCCTCAATTCCTTCATCTAAATCGTTGATAAAGATGTTGAACAATACAGGGCCCAGGACAGAGCCCTGTGGTACCCCACTTGAGACATTCTTCCAACTGGATGTGCAGCCATTTACGACCACTCTTTGGGTCCGATCACTAAGCCAGTTATGAATCTACCTAACAGTTGCCTTGTCCATTCCATACTTAGCCATTTTTTCAATAAGGATTGTGTGAGATACTTTGTCAAATGCTTTGCTGAAGTCAAGATATACTATATCTACAGCATTTCTCTGATCCACCCAATCAGTGATTCTGTCATAGAAGGAAATTAAGTTAGTCTGATATGACTTATTAGTTACAAACCCATGCTGACTCTGTTTAATCACTTCATTCTTGTCCAGGTACTTACATACATGTTGTTTAATAATTTGCTCAAAGATCTTTTCTGGTATAGAAGTCAGACTCACCGGCCTATAGTTGCCTGGGTCCACCTTCTTCCCCTTTTTGAAGATAGGAACAACATTTGCTCTTCTCCAGTCTTCTGGGACTTCTCCTGTTCTCTAAGAATTTTCAAAGATTATGGAGAGGGGTTCAAAAATTTCTTCTGCTATCTCCTTCAGCACTCTGGGTGTAATTCATCTGGACCTGGAGACTTGAATTAATTTAGGTTAGTAAAATGTTTCCTCACCAACTTTCTGTTTATAGATATCCTGGATTCTTCTATTCCCTTAATAGGACAGTGAAGAACCGTTGATGTTACATTTCCTTTCTGAGAGAAAAAAGACGCAAAATAGGAATTTAAAAGTTCTGCCTTCTCAACATCTTGTCTTACCATTTCATCATTTTCATCCTGTAAAAATCCTATAGCATCCTTGACTTTTCTTTTACTTTTGACATATCCCCAAAATCCTTTATTATTGCTTTTGACATCTCCTGCAAGCCTCAATTCATTGTCAGCTTTAATAATCTGATTTGTGCCCTGCAATTTCTGTAGACAGCATTATATTCTTCTTTAGATATGCCTCCCTCTTTCCATTTTATAAACATTTCTTTCTTCCTTTTTAGCATGTGCCTAAGTTCTGTGTTCATTCATCCTGGTTTCCTTAAACGCTTCCTATTCTTCCCTCTTTTCGGAATTGTTAACGATTGTGCTTCGAGAATTTCATTTTTCAAGATTTCCCATCCTTCCTGGACATTTTTGTCCTTAAGGATATCCAGCCATTGGATCCCTCCAATTCTCTTTCTGAATCCCTTAAAATCAGCCTTTCTGAAACCTAACCTTGACGTCTGAGTCTTCACAGGTCTTACTCCTCTAGTTATCCAAAATTCTAAAATAGCATGGTCGCTTCCTCCTAGGGTCCCAGCCACTTTTACCTCCTCAACCATTTCCTCCCTGTTTATAAGGATTAGATCCAAGGTAGCAGTTCCCCTTGTTTTCTCCCCTACCTTTTGGAAGATAAAGTTGTCAGCAAGAGAGCATAAGAATTTCCTTGACCTGTTAGTTTTGCCTGAGAGAGATTCCCAACAAATGTCAGGATAGTTGAAATCTCCCATGACAACTATGTCATATTTTTTGGAGAACTTGGCTATTTGATGCATAAAGAGTTCATCCATATCTTCAGCTTGCACAGGCGGCAAATATTACGTTCTGTTTCTCTGTTGTATAAAATACTTATTTCTTGCACTAGAATGTAAATTATTATTTATGTTTTTATTGTTAGATTATGTCTCATGGTTGAAGACTTCTTTCTTTGTAGATGATGTATATATATATATATATATATATATATATATATATATGTCACTGTACATAATGGTGTCAGTGATGTGAGACCACAGTTTTTTCCTCCAGCACACTATGTGTTGAGAGGGTTAAATTAAGGCTGCATACATGGGCTTTTTTTATATGGACATCTACAGAGTGGGTGGGAAGATGTCCACGTCATCTCTACCTGCAGTCAAGACATCCGTGTGCTGACAGGACCTGTGTGATGTCACAGTCATGTGGATAATATAAATGGTCAGCACTCGGCCTGAAGGTTTGAGGTTGCGGTGCTAGTGAAAAGGAACGGATAGTCCCCAAATTATATAGACAATATAGAGTAACTGCACACGCTGGTTATGCTTATGGTGAAATAAGTTTATTGCTTGACGGTGAAGAAGCGACATCTGACGTTTCGGCCACATCGGCCTTTATCACAAAAGTCGCTGTAATATTAAAATACATACAATAAAAAATCAAAAATATGTACAAATTATACAGAATATATACATTCAGTATCAAGAGAAAGTGAAACAAATGCATTAGAATCACTAGAGGAATATAGAGACACTCCAAGCCAGGAGAAAGAAAAAAAAACATGGCAGTAGATAAGACATGAGAAATGCGGTCATACCCCTTAGATTGAATGAAGAATCTGTGTTCACCGAATAGATAGTGTCGCGCTGGGCAATAATAGATTGATAGCGTATTCTGTAAGTAAGGATAAATGGACATGTCGTTAGGGTGGCATATAATATTAGACAAACACAGTACAAGACTGGGTGTCTGGAGGCACAATGAAGAGACCAGATTTGCCAGCGTAAATAATGTAGCCTTAGAGCTAATTATGCACAAAAAGTAAGAATAAAAATAAAGAGGTCTGCCTATGTATATAGTTGGGGTATGTCCAAGGACATAGTATATAGTGGGAAAACAAAAAAGGGGGATATATACCCAAGTAGCCAGTAATCCTGATTCCTGATGAGGTGGTGGACTGGTAAGTATTCCAGAGCTAGATGGAAAAAAAGGGCCAATAAATATAAAGCAGGGTTGGTGGTATAGTGGTGGTCCTAGAATGGGACCATACTCAAGTTAGTGGTACAGCGGAGGTCCCTGTGTGGGACAGTACTTACAGTTATTGGTGGCGCAGTGGGGGATGTAGGCACAGCAGTGAGTGAGCGCTGAGTACCCAGTCGCACTATTTACACTGTCCGGTCTAGTCACATGACCGGAAGCGAAGTCAGACGCCGGCACGTGCGCAGTAGGGCACGGTCGTGTCGTCTGATACAGATAACCACTGAAAAGATGGTGCGGGCTGCCAACGCATGCGCAGTAAAGCGCAGTCAGGGAAAATGTACTAAGGTCTCACAAAGACTACTGAGACTTTAAATAGGACATACGCATGTAGGGGAGATGGTGCAATGTGTTAGAAATAATTGAAATATACAATATTAATAAATATCATACAGATATATAAAAAGTATTTTTACAAACAAATAATATACATGCGATTATGGCATTCATATTGCGTAGGAGTCCAAACTTAAATGGAAAATAAAAGAAATGAAATGAAAGAGATTTAATCTGTGATCCAGGGGTGAGTGGGTACTGGGGATGGGAAGAGATGTCAACAATACAATGAAATATAATGAAATAAATTGAAAAAGGGAGGGGGAAATGGGAGAAAAAAGGAAAAAAAATTTTGGGGGGGGGTGAAAAAGTGAAAAAATAAATATTCGCAAAAGGGAAACAGCTGCAGTACCTGACACCGTCACCTTAATTGAACAAATACAGAAACACAAAGGAACCTGGTATGAAGTGATAGATTTAGCTAATGCTTTCTTCACCATACCAATTGATAAGAAATAATGTTTTTCTTTCACATGGAAAGGAAGACAATATACATTCACATATAAACTTGGCACACACACGTGGATTCCAATGCAAATTGTGGTTTAATAAGGTACAGTACATACAGTGACGTTTCGGTCTGTATGACCTTCATCAATGTACTAGAAATCAAAAAATGAGTATAAATATAAAATAAAGTATATACAAAAATTGTACAACACATGGTTAAGTCTGGGTACAGAACGTAATTAATCAGGTACATTTGATGAAAACATACAGCATTATAGCTTGTGGCATAATAAAAATATCACAGAGTGAAAATAATCTAAAGAACAAGAAATAATAAATGAGAGAGGCACATACCCCTAAAAAACACTGTGGTTTCTTAGTGTTAGGGCAAAAAGAATCTAAGGGTCCCGTCACACATAGCGACGCACCAGCGATCCCGACAACGATATTACCTTGTCAGGATCGCTGGTGTGTCGCTACATGATCGTTGGTGAGCTGCCAAACAGGCAGCTTCACCAGCGATCAGCACCAGCGACAGGAGGTGTGGTGTAAAGACTACTGCGTCCGCTAGGGGGCGCTGTGTGGATGTCCCAAGAGAGAGGATGAGTGGCAGAATACTGAGTTGCCGTTGTGTATCTCAAAGGGGGTGGCTTTGAGATGAAGGCTTGGTTATGTGCTGATTAGCAGAGCTGATCTTTCGTGCCTATGTGTTAGGGAGAAGCCTTCAGGCAGCTGGAGAGATGGGCGGGTTCTAGCTGCCTACAAATCCACCCAGGGGTGTGTCTGATAACACCTATAGTAAAAGGCTATGTGAGTATGTGAAGGACCTGTGATGAGGTCATAGCCATGTGACCCGGTGGGCGTGGCTACTGACCACATAAGGTGGCCAGGGTAGGTCACAGGGGGTGAATGCTGGGACCTGGTTGGTCCAGAGTGGAAGGTCCCGAGCGCAGGAGTGTCTCCTGGCGAACAGCCTGTGTGTGGCTGTGTGTGTAATGGCTGCCAGAGCTTGAGAGTTCCCTGGAGGGTTATGGACGTCTGCAGCCTGAATGAAGGAATTCTGAAGCCGCATGAGGAGCCCTGACTTGGGTGAGATAATTGTGAGGCTAAAAGAGCCTGTGTACTGGACATTGATAACCAGAGTGAAGCATTATAATGGACGCTATGCTGGTAATGCTATTGAGTGAACTTTCTGTTGCTGCTGTGGTTTATGAGGCGTGAATAAACCGCAAGGACTGTATGATTTGATGGAAAATTCGTGCTGAAACTGGTTTTTGTTCGCTGCAAGCGAGAATCCCCTAAGTAAATGACAGCGCTACCTCACAGAGGGTAACAAGCGACGCACGTCGCTTAGTTACCAGTGCGCTGGTGCAGGGAGCTGGTAACCAAGGTACACATCGGTTTTCTAAGCAGCGCACGGCACTTAGAAACCCGATGTGTACCTTGGTTACCAGCTCCCTGCACCAGTCTCTCTCTTTCTCTCTCTCTCTTTTTCTTCTTTTTCTTCTTTTTCTTCTTTTTCTTCTTTTTCTTTTTCTTCTTTTTCTTCTTTTTCTTCTTTTTTTTTTTTTCCAGGCACGGTTTCCTTTAAATTTATGCCTTATCCGGATCCATCAAAATGACCGCCCGGTGACACCCATTTGTTTCAATCCACCAACGTATCCGTTTTCTGCCATTTTGACGGATTTCAACTGAGCTAAAAAACGGATCTGTGAAACAGGTCTTAGCAGTGCGCAGTTCAGGAGCCAGCATAGACACGGCATCCGCCGCAAGTCACAGGTGCTGGATAAGGTGTAGCCGGCGGTATATTTATATGTGGGGAAGATGGCGGCTGGGTGGAAGTGCGTCACCGGTAGTTGCCCAGCGTGCACTCCAGCGTCGCCATGGTGTGTTCCACCAGCAGGAAAGTCCTGGCAGGGGAAGGAGTGCACTCTCGCAGAGGAGTTGTCTCTGGATGCTCTAGTTCTCGAAACCTGGTCTGCACCAGGCGATGGAGTGCCTGCAAATGATGATGTTCTCGGACCCAAGTGGATACCCCCGTCCGTGGGTAGTCCTCCTCTGGATCAAACTCCAGATTGGTAGTCTCTCTTCCTGGATGGCCAAACAGCAGGGTATATGGAGTGTAACCGGTGGTGCGATGTATTCAGTTGTTGTACACCCACACTTTCTACAGTGTCCTTAACATCTGGTCAGAGTTCCTTTTGAACCCTTCATGGCTCCATTTCCCTGAGGGTGGTAAGGCGCCCGAGATTTTTCGATCTGGTACAGGCGATGCAAATCTTCCATCACTCGCCCAAGAAAACAGGTGCCTTGATTGGAGTGGATTCTCCTTGGGAAGCCGCACACCTGAATGAAATTCTTGCAGGTGGCATGTGCTGTGGATTTGGCAGTTTGATCATGTGTCGGGGTGACAACTGCAAATTTTGTGAAGTGGTCCGTCATCACCAGACAATGTTCAAATCCTTGATGAGTTGGGCCAGTCGTCAGATAATCATCAGTACTTCTAGAGGAGCAGAGGTCACGATGGCCTGTATGGGAGCTCTCTGCTCCAAAGGTTTTCCTAATTCGCAGTTTCTACCTAGTCGACAGGCCTCTTCCACCGCAGCCTTCAGTCGAGGATGATAAACCAGTTTTTGTAGCCACTGAACGGTCTTCTGACCGAAGTGAGCTCCTCTTTCATGTGCTTCTGTGGCCACCTTAGGTAGCAGCGCCTCTGAGATCAGTACCTGCCAGGTGACACCCAGCTCCTGTTGTAGTTGGATCTTCCGGTACAACAGCCCATTCTTCAGTTGGAGACTTTCCCACTGCCGAAGGACCTGCAGAGTCCCTGGAGACAGGGCATCCCTCTCTGACTGGGAAGTTGTTTTAGCATTACCCACCATCTCATTTGAGCGAGTTCCCCATCTTCCTGCTGTAACCATACCCACTCATCATGGGACAGTCCCAGTATGCATTCTTGGGGCACTGCCTGTACCTGCTCCTGCGTAGCTGCCAATGTCCTGGCAGAATCCCAGAACTAAGGGACCTCTTCAGCCTCTAGTTCTTCATCTCGGTTGGGCCCGGGTTTCTCGTGTGTCACTCTGGATAAGGCGTAGGCGTAAGTATTCTCAGCTCCCCTCTTGTAGGCGATTTTATATTGATACTTTGCTATTGAGCCACCCAACGCTGCTCCAGGGCTTCTAGTTTCACATTATCCAGGTGTGCCAAAGGGTTTTTGTTGGTGCGTAACAGGACTTCGGAGCCAGAAAAGTATTCTGCAAACTTCTCCATCATGGCCCACACTAATGTCAACAGCTCCAGTTTGAACAAACTGTAATTGTCTGGATTCCTTTCAGAGTCATGGAGAGACCGACTCACGTAGGCGATTACTCGCTCTTTTCCTTCTTGGATCTGGATCAACACAGCTCAGAGTCCATGCAGGCTGCCATCAATGTGGAGAATAAATGGTTGAGAGAAGTCAGCAACACTGGCACTTCAGTCAAAACCAACTTCAGAGCTCGCTTTCTCCTGGTGATCTCCACACGGAATAGTCCTGTTTTTTGCACCAGACGAGACTCCTTTCAACAGTTCTAGCAGCGGGTTCACAATGCGAACAAAGTTCTTTACGAATCGCCAATAGTACCCGATAAGCCCCAAGAAGGCCCGTGCATCTTTCACAGTATTCGGGGTAGGCCAATCCTATACCACAGCAATTTTCTCACGGGACGGTCTCACCCCCTCAGCAGAGACAACATGTCCCAAGTACTCAATCTGGGTACGAAACAGATGACCCTTCTGAGGCTTCACTTTCAAACCATGTCTCTGAAGACGGCTCAACAGCTGTTCCAATCTCTGGAGATGTTCCTCGAACGAGGCGGCATACATGATGATATCGTCTAGGTAGATGAGAGTGGCCTCAAAGTTCAAGTTGCCTAAACATCTCTCCATCAGTCGCTGGAAAGTACCAGGAGTGTTGGCCAGGCCAAATGGCATTAGGTTAAATTCGTACAGATCCAAAGGTAGTATAAAGGCCGTCTTTGCTCGGTCATGCTCGGACATCGGTACTTGCCAATAGCCACTGGCTAAATCCAATGACGAGAAGTATTTTGCGCTTCTGAGGGCAGACAATGATTCCTCCATCCTTGGTAGTGGATTTGAATCTCGCACAGTGCAGGCATTCAGTTTACGATAGTCCACACAAAAATGTAAAGTTCCATCTTTCTTTTGTACCAGCACAATGGGAGCAACCCATGGGCTCTGACTTTCTCAAATAACACCATTCTGTAGCATCTGTGTCAGCATCCTTTTTACCTCTTGGTTAGTGTTGAGCATTCCGATACCGCAAGTATCGGGTATCGGCCGATACTTGCTGTATCGGAATTCCGATACCGACTTCCGATATTTTTTCAATATCGGAATTCGGCATCGGAATCGGAAGTTCAAAGTTGATTGACGGCCTGACGTCATTATGATGCGCGGTGTGTGCGCATCATGATGCGCCGTCATTTCGGGCCTTCCGGGGGTCTCTGCCGGCCTGCCGGGGGGCTGTGTGGACTGCCCGGGGTCGGTACCGGCCTGCCGGGGGGCTGTGCCGGCCTGCCGGTGGTCTGTGCACCCTGTGGGGGTCTGTACCGGCCTGCCGGGGGCTGTGCTGGCCTGCCGGTGGTCTGTGCACCCTGTGGGGGTCTGTACCGGCCTGCCGGGGGGCTGTGCCGGCCTGCCGGTGGTCTGTGCACCCTGTGGGGGTCTGTACCGGCCTGCCGGGGGGCTGTGCCGGCCTGCCGGGGGGCTGTGCTGATGTCCGGGGGTCTGTGCAAGCATCGTCCGATGGGACTACAAGTCCCATCTGGCGATGCCTGCTACCATGACAGTGATTGACACATTAGCCAATGATGGGACAGTAGTAGTCCCATCATCCGGCTAATGTGTTAAATGTTAAAAAAAAAAAAAAAATACTACATACATACTACATGCTACATACATACTACATATATACTACATACATACTACATACATACTGCATGCTACATACATACTACATGCATGCTACATACATACTACATACATACATACTACATGCATGCTACATACATACTACATGCTACATACATACCACATACATACTACATACATACTACATATATACTACATGCATGCTACATACATACTACATACATGCTACATACATACTACATGCATACTACATGCATGCTACATGCATGCTACATACATACTACATGCATGCTACATACATGCTACATACATACTACATGCATGCTACATGCATGCTACATACATACTACATGCCACATACATACCACATACATACTACATACATACTACATGCTACATACATACTACATATATACTACATGCATGCTACATACATACATGCTACATACATACTACATACATACTACATGCATGCTACATACATACTACATGCATGCTACATACATACTACATGCATGCTACATACATACTACATGCTACATACATACCACATACATACTACATACATACTACATGCTACATACATACTACATATATACTACATGCATGCTACATACCACATACATGCTACATACATACCACATACATACTACATACATGCTACATACATACTACATGCATGCTACATACATACTACATACATACTACATGCATGCTACATACATACTACATATATACTACATGCATGCTACATACATACTGCATGCTACATACATACCACATACATACTACATACATACTACATACATGCTACATGCTACATACATACTACATATATACTACATGCATGCTACATACATACTACATATATACTACATGCATGCTACATACATACTGCATGCTACATGCATGCTACATACATACTACATACATACTACATGCTACATCATGCTACATACATACCACATATATACTACATACATACAATACATCCATACAATACATACATAGACATACAGTACATATAACATAGAGTAACATACTTACCAATACTTGTCACATTGTTCCCCGAAGCCATTGTCTTTTCCGGAATAAATATTAACATAACAAACCACAAAAATACTCACCCACGATCCGAAGCAGTCCACGAGTGTGTCCCACGACGATCTTGGGTAGAGAACTGCAGCATCAGATGATGCTGCCGTTCTCTACGGGCTGCAGGAATCCAATGACGGAAGGTAGGTATCCTTCCGCACTGTATTCCTCCGCCACTTAAAAAAAAAAAAAGTCCCTAGTCTCACTTTATGCCATTGCTGCGTGGGAATTTCCCACACAGCAATGGCATAAAGTGAGACTAGGGACTTTTTTTTTTAAGTGGCGGAGGAATACAGTGCGGAAGGATACCTACCTTCCGTCATTGGATTCCTGCAGCCCGTAGAGAACGGCAGCAACAGCTGATGCTGCAGTTCTCTACCCAAGATCGTCGTGGGACACACTCGTGGACTGCTTCGGATCGTGGGTGAGTATTTTTGTGGTTTGTTATGTTAATATTTATTCCGGAAAAGACAATGGCTTCGGGGAACAATGTGACAAGTATTGGTAAGTATGTTACTCTATGTTATATGTACTGTATGTCTATGTATGTATTGTATGAATGTATTGTATGTATGTAGTATATATGTGGTATGTATGTAGCATGTAGTATGTATGTAGCATGTATGTAGTATGTATGTAGTATGTATGTAGCATGTAGCATGCATGTAGCATGCATGTGGCATGCATGTGGTATGTATGTGGTATGTATGTGGTATGTATGTGGTATGTATGTGGTATGTATGTGGTATGTATGTAGCATGTAGTATGTATGTAGCATGCATGTAGCATGCATGTAGTATGTATGTGGTATGTATGTAGCATGTAGTATGTATGTAGTATGTATGTAGCATGTAGTATGTATGTAGCATGTAGTATGTATGTAGCATGCATGTAGTATGTATGTAGTATTTTTTTTTTTTTTTTTAACATTTAACACATTAGCCGGATGATGGGACTACTACTGTCCCATCATTGGCTAATGTGTCAATCACTGTCATGGTAGCAGGCATCGCCCGATGGGACTTGTAGTCCCATCGGACGATGCCTGCACAGACCCCCGAAGCCTGCACAGACCACCGGCAGGCCGGCACAGCCCCCCGGCAGGCCGGCACAGCCCCCCGGAGCCTGCACAGACCACCGGCAGGCCGGCACAGCCCCCCGGCAGGCCGGCACAGCCCACCGGAGCCTGCACAGCCCACCGGCAGGCCGGCACAGCCCCCCGGCAGGCCGGCACAGCCCCCCGGAGCCTGCACAGACCCCCTGGCAGGCCGGCACAGCCCCCCGAAAGGCCCATACAGACCCCAGAGAGGCTGTACAAGGCAAAAACAGGGTTTTTCTTATTCCGATACCGGAAGTCCCATAGACTTGAATGGGACTTCCGGTATCGGAATCGGCGATACCGATACTTTTTTAAAGATCGGCCGATCCATTCCGATCCGATACTTTGAAGTATCGGACGGTATCGCTCAACTCTACTCTTGGTACATTTGCGGTGGAATTTGTCGGTATCGTTCTCTTATAGGTGTGGCACTTCCAGTTGGAATCTTGTGGGTGATTGCTGTAGTGCAGCCAAAATCATACTCATGACATGCAAACACATCCTGATATCGCCCTAATAGAGCTTCTACCTGCTGCACCTGTTGCGGTGTTAGTTCGGCCTGCATTTGTTCCAGTATGCGATGCCCCTCTCGCAGGTGCTGAGGTTCTGGTACCAAAGACGTATCTACAACCATGGTCCAAGGATCTCCCTGTTTAACTGTCAATTGTATGGCCTGTGGTGGTATCAGTTCTTCTGGCATGCCCAGAATTTGCGCTACTTCACTCCTGGGTGGGAGCGTGATATTACCTTCTCCCAAATTAACACATCGCACTGGGACCGTCTTGTCATGCACAGTAGCTAATGTCCATGCAACAAGGAACCCTGGAGGTAATTGCTCCATAATAGCTTGCTCTATCTGTATCTCGACTCCTTCTAGAGGGGCACAAGCCCAGATGAGCAGAGTAAGCACATCTGGTGACTCATTGATGAGAAGACTTCCAAATTCCCTCCCTAGAGTGTCAGCACTACTCTCTTTCAACCCAGGTCTTTACCACAGATGGTGAATTGCCTCCAGACTGCCCCTGCAACTGGGATGGGCAAGTGAATAGCAGCCGTCAACTTTATCACTGGGCCCCATTCAGGCCGCATCGCTTCAGGGAAGTGTCGACGGAAGTATGTTTCAGACATCCTGGTCACCTGCGAGCCAGTGTCTACCAGACAATGAACAGCCCGGCCATCCATTTCGGCCCAGACGAGGGGACACATGGAAACTAGACTTGTGGGACTTCTGATACTCCTTCTCCTCCTACTCCCAGCCTCTGAGCCTCCTAGTTTAATGGACGGTGCTGAAGGGGCCTACGTCATCGTGCACACCCCCGAGCCAAATGTCCAATTCCCCTTAGTTGTAGCATGTGGGGAATTCTTCTTGGCAGGTTTGATGATGCTGCTGGTTTCTTCTTTGAATCAGCCAACTCTTCTCGAATATTCTGAATTTCCCTCTGCAACTCTTCCACCCATCTTGGTTCGGTGGCCATTGTCACAGATACCTCTCACTTCGGACCTTCCCCTGGGACTGCCACGCCCTGCTCCTTCTCGTGCGTGCACGTTTTGCCACTTTCCACTTCAGAAAAGGTGTGTGTGTGTGTGTGTGTGTATGTGTGGATTTACCCGCAAGCACTCTGGCAAGGCTTGCTTCAGTAGCACGTCTTATATGCCTGTCACCAACTGGTCTCGCAGTACTATGTCAGTAGACCCTATGCATATGCCGTCTTTTCTAGTATTGCAGTATGGATCTCTTGTAGCACATTCATGTACTGGGTCACCGTCTCCCCCTCCCTTTGAACATGGAGAAATAAGCGCATATGTAACTCCCCTACATCTGTGGGGTCTCCATGTGTTTCTTCCAGTATTTGTAACACCTTATTAAAAGTGTCTTGATCCAAGGGGGGGTCGTAGCATGACAGAATCCCTCGCCTCTCCATCTAAAGCCATCATGGCAACCTCCGCTTCTATGTAGGGGTCATGAGGTGCATCCTCCTCATCCCCCTGATCCACTCAGTCCAGCTCCATAGCATGGTATTGTTCCCAGTAAACTTCGAGAAGTTGTTCAACATTGCCCCCCAGGGATATGCTGGACCTAGGGCCCACCCCAACTGCTTGGTCTGCCACCTCAGTGCTGTTGGACTGCATCCTGCCGACTGCGCCAAGTGTGAGCAGGTTACGGGATGCAGTGACGGACTGGAGGCAGAGCAAGGGTTAACAACTTTAATAACAGGGAAATACTCCATGCAGGTAGTGGCAAGGAGAAGCGGGGGCATGGCAGGTGTTATGAACACAGTATGTGTGCACAGTGAAATGACAAATGTAGTAAGTAAAGCAATTGTTCTTGAAGGGTTAACTTATCAGTCCTACGGCTTCATGACTGCAGAGTCTTAGGTTCCAACAGTGACGCCTACGCAATTGGCGCATGATGGTTCCGGTGTCATCCTGAAGAAGTTGATGATCCAGTTCCAAGCGGTAGCAACGAGTCTTCGCTGTCTTTTGCGAGGAGAAGTTGATGATCTGGTTCTCGGCGGTGGCGATGAGTCCTCGCTGTCTTGTGCAGGTGTGCAGGGTCCTGGGTCCAAGATATGTCGTGCGAATTGCAGCACAGTCTCTAATACTGCCAAAGCATGATGCAGCTCATCAGTAGTATGCAAGGGTGGAAGTGCACAGTTCTAGATCAGTCTTTCTCAGGTGGCACGCGTGCGGTAACAACTGGCCCGGAGCGTTTGGCACCCTAATTTGCGGGAGCCAACGGGCACACGGCAGGTCTCTGGTCACAGTCAGAGTACCTGGCCGCAGGGAATCTATAGCGTGGGCCTGCGCTGTCACTGTGCTCAGACGATGGAGCACCAAACTACCCCTGCTGCACGCTGTGTCTTCCCGCCAAGTCTCTTCTCCCTTTCCCGCACCCAGGCCCTTTTATCTTAATCACGCCCCCTGCTGTGAAGTGCAAGGGTCAGTCTGGGTTGCAAAGCTTTCCCCTGGACAACAATGGTGATAGCCCTGACAGTTCCGAAACCGGTGCAACAGAGGTACCTCCGTCCGGTCCATCTTCTTACACTATTGCTACCAATATACT
Source organism: Dendrobates tinctorius (assembly GCF_039654945.1). Classification (NCBI taxonomy): domain Eukaryota; kingdom Metazoa; phylum Chordata; class Amphibia; order Anura; family Dendrobatidae; genus Dendrobates; species Dendrobates tinctorius. The sequence goes on from NW_027361930.1 coordinate 1,147,575, forward strand.
AGAAATTTGCATGGTAGCTATACCAATCCCCTTACAACTGTGGACAAAATTGATAGGGGGGTTTGACCAGGATTAGGTCATTGAAGAAGCTGTGATCCAGAATTATACATACAACTCATGTTATGCAATAAATACTACCAGTAGAGAATTAGAAGATATACAGTATTATTAGATATACAAAGTTACCGGAAAGCTATCTCACAGAATAGAACAACTATAGATTATTTGTTATTAATTTCAAGAGTTTGATGGTATGTGTTGTTTTAACTTGTCAGATCATAGCCAGGATTTGCAGTCTCAGACCAGTTAAATGGTGGTATTGGTTATTTTCCTGGTTGCCTGATTTTGGTTATTTACTCTATATTTTATATTTGCTATAATCTTTGCTTGTATTACCTTTTGCTGCTGTATATAATGCATTCCTTCTCTCATATCAAAGTATCATTTATCTGCTGAAGCAATTCCCTTGGATATGGCATTGTATATAAATGATATACAGTATGGTTTCCTGATGGTCAAGGGTGGATTGTTGTGCTAAGATGTTAATGATGATCAGGAACCCATATTGGTAGCCTGTCTTTAAAGATACCTTTAAGATATTAGACAGTAACAGTTTAGCTCATATTAGCCTTGTATTTTCTGTAATTCTCTAAACACCTGGAGACTGTATAACTTTATCAATATTTAATAAGAATGTGCATGTTTATAGCATTCACCCAATTATCACATAGTTCTTTTATCACTGTTTGGTGAGAACAGTTTGTTTATAGTTACTGTATAGTTTTGCTATTAATTTTTGGTGAGAAATGTTGTGTTTATAATATGGTGAAATATCCGGTACCAGGAGAGTTTTTGGCATGTCATTTCCCGTGATGTATTTGTCCGGTATAGATTGACATCTGAAAAGCTGGCCACTCAGAAGAGAGATGTTATATTGGACAAATAGAATTTGTTAAGAGTTTGTGTAACACTTGGTTGCGCAAGCATTGTTTTTTCTAAACAACACATAAGCTGGTGAAGATTTCAGCTAAAGGTACCGTTACATTTAGCGATGCACCAGCGATCCCGACAACGATACCACCCGGTCAGGATCGCTGGTGCATCGCTAAATGGTTGCTAGTGAGCTGCCAAACAGGCAGATCTCACCAACGATGCAGCAGCGGTCGGGGGTCGTCACTTACCTGTCACTCGCAACGAGGGTGACATCTTCCGCCAGCAGGAAGCCAACGACGAGAAATGGACCAGAACGATCTCACGCGATCAGTGATATCCAGCGGGGAGCCGAGTTGGAGGTAAGTGTCACATGTAGCGAGATCGCTACCGATATCGCTGTTGCATCACAAAATCATTGATGCTTTAGCGATATCGCTAGCGATATCGCTATGTGTGAAGGGGCCTTAAGACAGAAGCCTGTTAACCTGTGGACTGGAGGGGACGCCCGTGAGGGTCCACAGTGTGGATATCCCAGGAATTTCTCTGTCTTCGTCGTTCGGCTTCTCACGGTTGATGTTTCCGGACAGATGATGTTGTTATTCCTGGTGAAGTTTTTCCTGTGTATTATGTAATGTAAGTATTTTACCTTTGTGATTTTATATTATACAAAAGTGTATGCATTATCACACTATTTCCTGTTTTCTGTAATCATTTAATTATTGTAATAAAATTTATCGCCTTCTTTAAAGCCGTATCTGACCCCTTTTAAGTACTCGGCAAAACAGGATGTAATGTCGTGGTGTGTTTTGGGTAGGTGGTGTAGGAGTTAACTCTGAGAGCCTCTCTGTGGATCTGGGGAGGGTTTTTATAGCTTCAGGGGAGCGCCGTCCCCTGTCGCTTATACTCCTATCTGAGTGTGCCCAACCCTGCTCTGACCGTGCGTCACGCCAATCATTGTCCGTCTACCTGGTAATCTGACCCTGCTCTGTTACGGTTTACGTCTCTGGTTTGCTGACTCTGTACCTGCTTTGCCTGTGCTGTGTATGACCTTTGGCTTTGTCTGACCTCCCATCTGTATATCCCTCCTGTACCGCGCTTGACCGTACTGTGTATGACCTTTGGCTTTGTCTGACCTCCCATCTGTATATCCCTCCTGTACCTCGCTTGCCCGTACTGTGTATGACCTCCGTTTTGCCTGACTCTGAGTTTTCTGTATAGTGTCCTGCCATCTCTGAAAGCAGGATGCTAAGCCTCGCCCCCTTGCAGTCACATGACTGTAGGTCCTGTGACTGCTTGCTAAACTTCAGCGTCCACAGGTCCTGTGCATCTGTATTTTCTGGCTGTAACTGTCCCCGAGCCCCCTACAGTGCGGGTGAGTCCCTGCTCAGCGGAGGCTGTACGCCGGCGCTGTCAGGATCCTGACATTATAAGCGACCTATAACAGTTCATTCCCCCCACCCCTGAGAGTAAGGTGTGGGAATTACAGCTTGCATCATGGACCCCATGCAAACATCTGACCAGGTTAAACAACTATCACAGATGTTTCAGAAACTAAATGTGGAGCAGTGCTCTATGGCCCAAACCCAGCAGCAGCTGGTTAATATTGTACAGGGAGCTCTCGGTCCTGAGATCAGGGACGTGTCGCTTCCCCGGAATCTCCGGTTAAACTGCAGACTCTTTTTCTGGGGACAAAAGGGAGTACAGGGCTTTTAGAGAGGGATGCAAATTGTTCTTTTCCCTGAGACCCCGTTCGTCTGGGGGAGAATTTCAGAGGGTGAGAGTGATAATTTCCCTACTTCGGGGTGCCCCCCAAGCCTGGGCGTTCTCTCTAGCCCCCACAGCCCCAGAATGTATGACTGTGGATGCATTTTTTGAGGCCTTGGGCCGCATTTATGACGAACCAGACAGGGTTCGCTTGGCAGAGGACATGGTGATGAACCGACGTCAGGGTCGGCACTCAGCAGAGTGGTTTTGCTCTGAGTTCCGACGGTGGTCAGCGGAAGTCTCCTGGGAGGATTCTGCTCTCCGTGGACTATTCCGTAGGGGCCTGTTGGAACGCCTTCAGGACGCCCTGGCTCTGCATCCACCTCCTGACAGTCTGGAAGATGCCATGACCCAAGCCGTGCGAATGGATCGCCGGCTCAGAGCCAGAGGGGTTATGCACTCCGAGTCATCCTTGTTTTCCAGTAGTAAAGAGGTGGAGGCCAGTCCTGTGCTTATGGAAATTGGTGCCAGCTCAGTCAGAGAGGAAGCGCCGCCATGAGAAACAACTTTTCTTCCACTGTGGGGAGCCAGGACATTGGAGGAGAGATTGTCCAATGTCCTCCAAGCCGACGGGAAACTACTAGGTCTGGGTAGTGATCGAGGAGGCTGCCCAGACCCCCAGGTACATTTTTCCTCATGCCCTAAATTTCTACTTAATGTTAAACTGGTAGTAGACAACTGTCATTTTATTCCTACAGCCTTGGTGGACTGTGGTTCATCACTTAACCTGGTCAGTTCAAGTTCTGTCTCCAGGGTCAGGATAGGGACAGTCAGGTTGGAGACCCCTCTGAAAATCGTGGCCATTGACTCTTCCCATCTCACCCGTTCGGGGATTCATTATGTTACTAACAGTTTTGTTTTGCATGTTGGTTCCTCCCATGTTGAGGAGATGAAATGTTTTGTCATGGACAACCTGTCCGAAGGGCTGGTATTGGGCATGCCGTGGCATCAACGGCACAACCCAGTTATTGATTGGGAGAAAAGAGAAATTGTTAAGTGGGGTCCTAAATGTATTGACTGTGCCTATAAACCTGTGTTCTGTGTTACACCTGCAAAACCTGCCTGTGAGTCCTCTGTTTGTCTGGAGGGTATTCTGGAGTACCTCAAGGACTTCGAGGACGTGTTCTCCGAAAGGGAGGCCGAGGCATTACCTCCACATAGGTCATTTGACTGCACTATAGACCTAATCCCTGGGGCCAAATTGCCCAAAGCCCGTTTATTTAATTTGTCAGGACCTGAGCGTCTGGCAATGAAGGAATACATAACGGAAAGTCTCCAAAAAGGGCATATAAGACCCTCAGTTTCTCCGGTAGCAGCAGGGTTTTTTACTCTTCGCCACGACAGCACCCACTTGGAGAGAGGGATCCGCCCATAGGAACAGGAAACCTACAGAGATGAAAGAGGGCGGTCCACCTCTCGCCCTCAGTTGGTTTCCTGTTCCTAAACGGAACCGCAGGATACGCTACAGACTTACCTGGGCCAAGGAACCGCCTGTGCAGTATCTGCGAGAACGGCAGGGTTTCCGGCTTCAGAAGCAGCGACGGGGGAGTGATGGAATCCGGCTCCCTCCTCGGCTGGCAGGAACGGAGATGCAGAAACGCCGGTACCGGGTGGCGCCGACCAGGAGTTCCTCTGCGTAGAACATGACACCGGCGGGGAATCCATTCCGGTCCATGTGGGGGCGCAGGAACCGGAGAGAAACGGCATCCTCCGGCGTTCCTATGGGGCTTCAGCGTCTAGGAGGACGCACATTCAGCAGCAGGAAGTGGTAAGAAGGAACTTCCGGGTTACCGGAGGTTCCTCGGCTCACAGCGCACGGGCAGCTGGGCGGCACCACAGAGTAAGAGGCGCTCCCCGCCCCCTCCAGGGAAAAAAAAAAAATGATCGCCTGCAGAGCACGGGCGGCTGGAATCAGCGCTGAAGCGCTTGCTAATAGCCGCAAATAGGCGCACCTGGAGGGGGGAGGTACCAGGTATGAAGGAGCTTACAAAAGGCATGGGGCGAAGGAATTTGGCGTGCAATCATGTCTTCACCAAGGCAGGACACGCATCCCCAGGCAAGCGATACAGCAGCAGCCAAGGACCACGCAAGACGGGGTTCCTCGGACCGCAGCCACAGAAGCCACGCCAACAAGCCTCCTTCTCAGCCTCCTGAACCGGTACCTACAGCTTCACTGGGTGAGTGGACGACGCTCTGCCTATTAAGCTGTTAAAATGTCTCTCTCTCTCTCTCTCTCTCTCTCTCTTCCCCCCCCCCTCTGGCATCATATCTCAGACTAAGAGGAAGGAAAAATAAAAAAATAGAGTGTGCACGTCCGCTACCGGACTCTTACACAAAAAGGCTGTGTAAAAGATGCATTAATGAAACGGCAAAACAGGCATCAACATCAGCCGTAGATATAAGGGCCATAATTAGGGAAGAACTACAGGCCCTAAACCAGAACAGGCCCTCTAATATCGAAACTACCAAACCAGCGGTTGTAGAAACCGATGAAGGCGAAGTAGTCTCAGATAGTTCCAACGCATCCACATCAGCATCCTCCTCAGATATGGAGGGCCGTTGCTGTTTTCCTTTAGATCATATGGATAATCTAGTTAAATCTGTGAGGAATACAATGGGATGCACAGACACAAAGGAGCCGCAAACGACTCAAGAAATCATGTTTGCAGGTCTGACAGACAAAAAGAGGGGAGTTTTTCCAGTTATTCCAGCAATAAAAGCGCTGGTTAAGAAAGAATGGGAGAGACAGGACCAGAGAGGGTATCTTCCCTCAACCTCAAAAAGAAGGTACCCCTTTGACGACGAAGAGTTGTCGACATGGGGTAAGGTCCCGAAGGTAGATGCGGCAGTGGCCTCCGCCTCAAAGCAAATGATCTTACCAGTGGAGGACACGGGCAGTTTAAAAGACCCACTTGACCGCAAAGCTGACGCCTCTTTGAAGAGGGCATGGGAAGCAGCTACCGGCACATTTAAACCGGCAATAGCTAGTACTTGCACAGCTCGTTCTATGCTGGTCTGGATTGATCAACTAGACCAGCAAATAGACCAGAAGATCTCCAGAGACAAACTGCGAGCCGCCATACCACTAATCCGTGGCGCAGCAGCATATATAGCGGATGCTTCGGCTGATTCCTTACGTATGGCAGCCAGAACAGCGGGGTTGGCTAATAACGCCAGGCGTAGCCTGTGGCTTAAAAGCTGGAGAGGTGACACCCAGTCCAAAGCAAAGCTGTGTACCATTCCTTGCGAGGGTGAGTTCTTATTTGGAAGAGCCTTAGATGAAATCCTTACGAAGGCAAAAGAAAGGAAAAAAGGATTCCCTAACCCTCCTCTCCCATTTTATAGGAGGGCGTTTAGGAGAAGACCCTTTGGCCGGGGAAGACCAGCAGAAAATCAAAACCTCTGGGCCACAAAGGAAGGAAAAGGCAAAGGTGCCATGTTTAGGGGATCTTCCTTCCGCAGGGACAGGAACTGAGGAGCCAGTCCCTCCAGTAGGAGGGAAGCTAAAAATTTTTTTCCGACAATGGGAGAAAATTACAGCTAGCCCTTGGGTCCTAGGCATTATCAAAGACGGGTTAAAAATAAGATTCCATCATGTACCCCGTAATTCTTTGATCATAACATCCTTCAGCTCACCAATCCAACAGCAGGCCCTGGAAGCTGAGATTCGGAAATTACTGGACAAAAGAGTTTTGGTCCATGTGCCTGAGGGGCAAGAAGGGAGAGGATTTTACTCCCCTCTCTTTCTGATATCCAAACCAGACGGATCATTCCGGACAATAATCAACTTGAAAAAATTAAATTCATTCATAATAAATCATAAATTTAAGATGGAATCCATAAGATCCACGATTAAGCTCCTCTTCCCCAATTGTATGATGGCAGGCTTGGATCTGAAGGATGCTTATTATCATATTCCCATCCATTCCAGGTATCAGAAATACCTCAGAGTGGCGGTCCTCCTCGATGGCAAGATACAGCATCTCCAGTTCACGGCCATGCCATTCGGCATTTCCATCGCACCACGAGTATTTACAAAGGTGATGCTGGAAGTGATGGCTTTTTTACGCCAGAAGGACACACTAATAGTACCCTATCTGGATGATTTTCTGATAGTGGGAAATTCAATCCGACAATGTAGCGATCGAGTTGCTGATACAATCTTGTCTTTACAGGCCCTAGGGTGGATAATGAACTTCAAAAAGTCCAGAATCGAGCCGCAGTCTGTTCAGTCCTTCTTGGGCCTCGAGCTAGACTCCATAAGCCAAAGGTGTCTGTTGTCGCAGGTAAAAATTTCAGCAATTAAAAAGGTTAGGAGGGCGATACGTCGGCCACACATATCTTTAAGGGAAGCAATGTCCCTCCTGGGATCCCTTACTGCTTGCATCCCGGCAGTTCAGTGGGCCCAGTTCCACACGAGGACGCTACAATACCAAATTCTTTTAGAGGAGTCCCGTGATCGAGGGAATCTGACAAAGAAAATCACGCTGTCCCACATAAGGGGAAGAGACAATGTAGAGGCAGATTTCCTAAGCCGCCATACACTGCGGCAAGGGGAGTGGTGTCTAAACCGGGAAATATTCACACACATCGTGTCACTTTGGGGTCTTCCCCAAATAGATCTCTTCGCCACCAAAAAGAACAGGCAAGTGCGAAGGTTCGCCTCTCTAAATATGTCAGACAGTCCGGAAATTCTGGATGCCCTCCAGGCCCCGTGGCAATTCAAACTGGCATATGCGTTCCCACCAATCATACTACTACCGCAGGTGATCAGGAAAATCAGAGCAGAAGAAGCACGGATAATCCTAATAGCACCATTCTGGCCCAGGAGGCCGTGGTTTTCATGCCTACAAGCGATGTCAGTGACAGACCCGTGGGTGCTTTCCTCAACCCCCAGGCTTCTCTCACAGGGGCCTTTCTTCCATCCTCAAGTGGACAGTCTCCACTTGACGGCCTGGAACTTGAAAGGGAAATGTTGAGATCAAGAGGATTCTCGGAGGGACTAGTCAATACACTCCTACAAAGTCGGAAAATAACAACGACAAGAATTTACACCAGAGTATGGAGAAAATTCCTAGAGTCCCACACAGGCCCTGAGTCTGGAGAAATCCCGATTACGGCGATCCTAGAATTCCTACAGAAAGGAAAGGAATTAGGGCTAGCTGTCAACACACTAAAAGTCCAGGTGTCAGCTCTAGGGGCCCTCTATAGCTATAATGTGGCAGGCAATAAATGGATAAGCAGATTCATCTCGGCCTGTGAGCGGAGCAAGCCAGTACACATACCTAGAGTTCCTCCTTGGGATCTGAACCTGGTTCTGGAGGCCTTAACACGTCCGCCCTTTGAACCCTTATATTCAATATCCCTTAAACGCCTATCGTTCAAAACAGCACTGCTAGTTGCACTAACCTCAGCCAGAAGAGTTAGCGACATACAAGCACTTTCAATAGAACCCCCTTTTCTAGTGACATTCCAGGATCAGCTAATACTAAAACCAGATCCCTCATACTTACCAAAAGTAGCAGGGAAATTTCATAGGTTACAAGAAATCCATCTCCCTTCTTTCTTTAGTAACCCTTCTACTCCAGAGGAACAAAGATTCCATACACTAGACGTTAGAAGAGCAGTATTACAATACATTGAGAGGTCTAGCAGCTGGAGGAAGAGTAGGGCTCTATTTGTTTCCTTTCAGGGCCAAAAGAAGGGATGTGAAGTCACACGGGGTACCCTGTCTCGATGGATCAGAGACGCGATTAGGCTGGCATACTCAGAGAGCAATGAGAATCCTCCGGAGGGTATCAAAGCACATTCCGCCAGATCTATGGCCTCCTCTTGGGCAGAAAGGGGAGACGTCGCAATCGAGTCTATATGTAAGGTTGCAACTTGGTCTACGCTCTCTACCTTTTATAACCACTATAGACTTGATTTATCATGCTCATCCGACCTAGCCTTTGGTAGAGCGGTCCTCGGCACGGTGGTCTCTCCAAGTGGGTGCTGTCGTGGCGAAGAGTAAAAAGCCGGATTACTTACCGGTAATGCTCTTTTAATGAATCCACGGCAGCACCCGTTCACTAACCCTCCCTAGAAGTTAACATAATGTATATACACCTTCTTAGTTGTAAAGTTAATAAATTTAGAATATTTGATAATATAATGGCCTAATAATTGGCGGTCCTCCGGGTACTCTGAAATCCAACTGAGGGGGAGAGGTGGACCGCCCTCTTTTATCTCTGTAGGTTTCCTGTTCCTATGGGCGGATCCCTCTCTCCAAGTGGGTGCTGTCGTGGACTCATTAAAAGAGCATTACCGGTAAGTAATCCGGCTTTTCTTTGTTAAAAAGAAAGATGGTGGCCTGCGCCCCTGCCTCGACTTCAGAGAACTCAACAAGATTACTGTCAGGAATACGTACCCCTTACCCCTGATTCCAGATTTGTGTAGCCAACTTTCAGGGGCAAAATGGTTTTCCAAATTGGATCTTAGAGAGGCTTATAATTTGATAAGAATTAAAGAAGGGGACAAATGGAAAACTGCCTTTCTCACGTCTGAGGGATTGTTTGATAATTTAGTGATGCCGTTTGACCTCACTAATGTTACAGCGGTCTTTCAAAATTTCATTAAAGTGGTGTTTGCGGATCTCATTGGCCACTTCGTTGTAATTTACTTGGATGATATTCTGATTTACTCTACTGACAAAGAGTCTCATTTGTTCCATGTCAAAACGGTACTTCAAAGACTCAGGGAAAACCAATTATTTGTTAAACCTGAAAAATGTACTTTTTTCATCCAGGAGCTAACGTTCTTGGGACTCATAATCTCACCACAGGGGTTTTGGATGGATCCCAAGAAAGTGCAAGCCATTGTGGAGTGGGTCCAACCTCAGGACCTGAAAGGACTCCAGCGCTTCTTGGGGTTCGCAAACTATTACCGTAGATTTATCAAGGGCTTCTCACAGATTGTGAAACCTCTCACCGATCTCACATGCAAAGGGGCTGATATAAAAAATTGGTCCCCCTCTGCGAAACAGTCCTTTCTGTTTTTAAAAAATTGTTTTATGTCTGCTCCAATACTTGTGCAACCAGATCCGTCCTTGCCATTTGTGGTGGAGGTTGACGCCTCTGAGGTAGGGGCTCCGGCAGAGAGAAACTATGATGTTGGGAATAGAGAGCTGCTGGCATTTGAAGAATGGAGACATTTTTTTGGAAGGGGCAGAACATCCGATTAGTCATCACTGATCACAAAAATCTGGAATATATCAAAACTGCTAAGAGATTGACCCCCAGACAGGCTCGATGGTCACTTTTTTTTTTTTTCCCGATTTCAATTCTCGATTGCGTTCCGTCCAGGATCTAAAAATGTGAAAGCAGACGCATTATCACGCAGTTTTGAACCATTGTCTGCCCCTGATCCTCCGTCATCCATTCTTCAACCTGGGGTAGTTTTAGCTGCACTGTCATCGGAAATGGAGCGGAAGATTATGGAGGCTCAATCTTTAGCTCCAAGGTCCAAACCCACTAAAAAATTGTTTGTCCCGCAACACTTGCGTTCTGATCTCCTGCGAGAGTTTCATGACTCTAAACTGGGCGCTCATCCAGGTATTGCTGCCACAGGTGAGGTGATAAAAAGGGTCTTCTGGTGGCCAGGTATGTCGGGGGAGATTAAGAAACAGGTCACTGCATGCGGGGTTTGCGCACGTTCAAAGAGCTCATTGCCGGCCGGCCGGGGAATTGGTGCCTTTACCAATTCCAAGAAGGCCTTGGACTCATTTGTCCATGGACTTCATCACTAACCTCCCTCCTTCTTGGGGTAATACGGTAATTTGGGTAATTGTGGATAGATTCTCTAAGATGGCACATTTTGTACCCATGACTAAATTACCGTCTGCAGAAGTTCTATCTCGACACTTCCTTTATCAAATTTTTCGCCTCCATGGGGTACCTACTAACATTGTCTCAGACAGGGGGACACAATTTGTGGCTAAGTTTTGGCAGGCTTTCTGTAGGAAGTTGGGGATATCTCTGTCTTTTTCCTCAGCTTACCACCCAGAGCAATGGACAGACGGAACGTACCAATCAGTCATGGGAACAGATCCTCCGGTGTTTAACTTCCACGTTACAGGACGACTGGTGCGAGGCCTTACCATTGGCGGAGTTCGCCTTTAACAGTCGAATAAACCAATCCACGGGTAGGTCACCATTTTTTATTAATTATGGATTGAACCCTCACTTTGGTGAGTTCTCACGGCTGGATTCAAGCTGTCCAGGGGCGGAAGACTCCGTCAGCAGAATAAGTGATTTATGGGCTAAGGTTCGAACGAACATTTCCAGAGCACAAGAGAAATATAAATGTTTTGCTGACAATAAGAGGGATCCGGGTCTGACACTACAGTGTGGGGATAGGGATAAGGTATGGCTTTCTACGCGAAACATAACCTTAAAATTACCACCCGTCAAGCTGGGACCTAAATTCATTGGCCCTTATGTAATAACCGAGGTAATCAACCCAGTGGCATATAGTTTACTTCTCCCTGCATCCTTGAAACTTCATAATGTGTTCCATAGGTCTCTACTCAAACCAGTAGGCTCGGTGGTAGAGGAACCTGGTTCCATACCAACTCCAGTGTTGGTAGACAGTCATATGGAGTTCGAAGTGCAAAACATTGTACAATCTCGGTGGGTACGCAGTTCCTTGCAATATCTTGTACATTGGAAGGGGTACGGTCCGGAGGACCGATCGTGGGTACCAGCCAGGTTAGTGCATGCTGATCGTTTGGTTAGAGCTTACCATGCTCGGTATCCTGAGAGACCTGGGGTTCCGGAGACCCCCCGTTGAAGGAGGGGTACTGTCATGGTGTGTTTTGGGTAGGTGGTGTAGGAGTTAACTCTGAGAGCCTCTCTGTGGATCTGGGGTGGGTTTTTATAGCTTCAGGGGAGAGCCCTCCCCTGTCGCTTATACTCCTATCTGAGTGTGCCCGACGCTGCTCTGTCCGCGCGTCACGCCAATCATTGTCCGTCTGCCTTGTAATCTGACCCTGCTCTGTTACGGTTTACGTCTCTGGTTTGCTGACTCTGTACCTGCTTTGCCTGTGCTGTGTATGACCTTTGGCTTTGTCTGACCTCCCATCTGTATATCCCTCCTGTACCGTGCTTGCCCGAACTGTGTATGACCTTTGGTTTTGTCTGACTCTGAGTTTTCTGTATAGTGTCCTGCCATCTCTGAAAGCAGGACGCTAAGCCCTGCCCCCTTGCAGTCACATGACCGTAGGTCCTGTGACTGCTTGCTAAACTTCAGTGTCCACAGGTCCTGTGCATCTGTACTTTCCGGCTGTACCTGTCCCCGGACCCCCTACAGTGCGGGTGAGTCCCTGCTCAGCGGAGGCTGTACGCCGGTGCTGTCAGGATCCTGACATGTAATTGCTACACATACTTTTTATATGAGACAATACTGTAATAAAAACACTGAGTTTGATTCCTCACATCTTTGCAAAGAAATCTAGCAAGAGCCACGCAAGTTTTCAGTGACAACAATGATTGCTCAATACAGCCACTGATGTTCTGTAATATCCCACCGCTTGCCACCAATTACCAAAGATCACAGCCAGGGGGTTATGCTGAACAACCACAGTGTTACCTTTTTGTCATGAACATCCCTCTGCTGCTCCCTGTCATCAGGACAATTACACAATGGAGGCCGCAGGTTGTTTCCACTAATAGGCCGGTTATTGGAGAACTAACAGTGAGCATATGGTATATAAAGTACACCAAAGATTCCAATGCATGGAATATATGTATATACCCTCGGTACAGTTACAGCCATCTCTGCAATAGCAAAAGTAAATACACGCTGCCACTACCAATCATTTATACAGGACGATCGGACACATGACTTTGGGGTGTGATTTAAAGAACAAAAGGAACAGGATTATTACATTTTATATTTAATCCATAAAGATAGGTAGTGTTTATAAAATATATGCAAAAGATTTGATAAAGGGGTCAAAACAAGACAACATATACAATTACATAAAATAAAAATCATTAACAAACAAAACTTCCTAAACCTGACAGCAATGGCTTCAGATATATGGAGGGAAGCGCTCTTAATGAAACTGTTCGTAAACGTGGATCGAGCATACACGGTGATGTATCTTCTGGCACTGAACCCAGATCATATATATATTGTGTGTGTATGTATATGTGTTTGTGTGTGTGTAATATATATATATATATGTATATATATATATATATACACTAACTGAAGAGTCCAGCGTTGCCCGGGCATAGTACCTAACTGGTTAGTTATAAGAAATAACGGTGGCAGTTAAGGAGCTTATTCCTCCTGCACCTCATGCTCCTTTTTACACAGCCTCCTCCTGCACCTCACGCTCCTCCTTTTATACACAGAATTTTTCTGCAGCACAGCTTTTATATACACACAATGACAGGCAGTGTCACAGGGCAGAACTCACTGCCCTGTCCCCCCAATGCCAGAACTGCTCCATCCCCTCCATGCCAGCACTGCCCCATCCCTTCCATGCCAGCAGTGGCTATCCGCTGCTCTCAGGTCATTCCCGTTAACTTCTATTAGGCCTGCGAGGACCCGTAGCGGACCACGGGTGTCACGCAATGTATGTGAGGCCAAGCTGTCTGTCACAACTGTTGTCGGGTGTCTCTGGACCAGGGGCTCTTTACCTGTGGCTATACGGAGTGGGCGGGGCTCTGTGGAGGGGGCGAGGCTTGATACATACATACATACATTCAGATATATATATATATATATATATATATATATATATAATTTCAACTGTTATACATAAGTATAGACTTTTCACTTCACAGTATTCCTATGTCAGGGGTAATGTGCGGGTCATGTGACGGCTCTGTCACCACTGTGGATGTGAGGTAGATTATTGCACTACAGATGAGTACTGAGGATCACTCCTCTGTCACATGTCAGGGGTAATGTGGGGGACATGTGGTGGCTCTATGACCACTGTGGATGTGATGTGAAGTAGAACAGCGGGTGGTGTTGTGGTAGATGCTTACAGCCAATGAGTTTGTAGTGGGTGGGTAGAGGGCAAGGTTGAACACTGAGGTCTGGAGTGGAGCTAGTTCTGGCTTTGAGCTTACAAAAATAAACCCAGGAAGCTGCCTGACACACGGGCAGCAGACACACCTCACTGCCACCGGTCCCGTACGCCTCCATGTTCATCCCTGTTTTCAGATGGCTGAGCTGCTGCGACATCCCCCTCCTGGGTGGCTCGGTCCACGCGCCCCCCTGCCAGCTCCTAAAAGGAGAGGTTAGAATACCCCCCTGCACTGCCCAGGTCCGGCACACAGCGGGTGTGCGATGAAGTGACGTCATCATGCACCCTCAGTGTCAGAGGCAGAGGGGAATGATGGGAGAGGGAGCATCATCTGACGCTCTCTCCTCCATCATTACTTTGAACTATATATATAGTTCAATGCAGCGGTGGCGGGGGGAGTTGGTGCTGGTGGCAGGCGGCCCCCCCTGACCCATGGGCCCCATAGCGGCTGCGTGATGTGCCGCTATTAGCTGGCTGGGGGCCCTAGGCAGCTGCCTGGTCTGCCTGCCGCTAACGCCGGCTCTGTTTATCGGATAGCACTTGAATCAAGGTTATACTATGGGGCAATGCTGATCAGCACATTTTTTTTTTTTAATGCCGATTTGGAATGAGAAAATTGAAAATCTATAGGTGCGAGTAAAACGTTGGACTTGCACTGATTCACACAATGGAGAAGATGAATAAAAACAGTTATCATTTCCGATTGTTTCATTTCTACATTGAAACTTTCTTATTTTTGTATCCCTGTGGATCATCAATGCTCAATAAAATACTGACTGTTGTTGAACCGTCAACTCTGTAGCATCGGGGAATAATAGATTAAAATTAATTTTAATCGGCAGAACTGGATACTAATTACATTATTAGCTAACCATGTATGGTAATGCATGCAGGAAAGGAAATATTACGAAATGAGTTTTATTTTAGTTACACTTTACAGAAGGAAATATTACAACAGATTTATTTATTTTTTTTTAAAAAGGGAGAACCGATAGTGGAAGTTATTTATTTCATAAATATTTCAGCATAACCTACATCAAGATTGTAGAGCCATGGATGCAGCCAACACCGAGTCCAATAGGGATTTATTTTATATAGTAAATTTAAGAATAACAAAAACTTGATTCCAGCTCACCCAGTTGCTCTATGCTTATCCACCTGGGGCTCAACATTCTTCCCCCCCCCCATTTTTCTGCACTTTCTAAATTAGATTTTTTTGTCATGTGGCTGGTAGATTTGTGGTAGTCTATCTGCACAACATATTGATTTATTCGACGGACCTCGAGTCACATCAGGCACAGGTCTGGCAGGTCCTACAAATACTCAGGGACAATAAATTATATGTCAAACCAGAGAAATTAATGTTTTCGGTTCAGGATATCACATTTCTGGGATATTTTCTTATTGTACACTGGTTTACGTATGGATCTGATGAAAGTCCGGACGGTACTGGATTGGGATCATCCTGAAGGCTTAAAAGTTTTACAGAGGTTTTTTGGGTTCACCAATTATTACCATAAGTTCATCAATATTTTTTGGTTGTGGCCAAACCACTGTTGGGTACGACCAGGAAAGGGACATAATTTTCTAAGTGTTCCAGTCTGGTCAGTGAGTCATTTGCTACTTTAAAGAGAATTTTTGCTTCTGTGCTGATTCTTAAATAGCCTGACGTCACTCAGCCATTCATTGTAGAGGTTGATGTATCAGAGGTGGGGGTAGGGGCTGTATTGTCGCATTGTTTGTCTCCATGTAAATGATGTCCTTGTGCATACTTCTCCAAGAAACTGTCATCCTCCAAGAGAAACTGTGACATTGGTAATAGAGAAATCTTGGCAATAAAGTAAGCCTTCAAGGAGTGGCGTCATCTTTTGGAAGGGGCAGGTCATCCGGTCATGGTAATCATGGATGGTCTTTTTTTTTTTTTACCAGATTCAACTTTTTTGTGACTTGGGGGTGGGGGATGAGTTATCTAGTTGTTTTCTGGATTGAGGAAGCAATTGCGAGCTATTTCCTTTATTACAGAAAGGTGTAGGTATTGTTACTGTATGTTCTGATTTGGAGAAGGTCGTAGAGCCTCAGGGTGACGTGCTTGCTGCCGGTCCTTCAGGTAAATTGTTTGTCCCTGTGAATCTCTGTCTTAAAATTTTGAGTGCCCATCATGATCGATCCTGGCTGGACATTCTGGCAGTAAAACCACCATAGTTCTTCTTGCATGTCGTTTTTGGTAATCTAGGGTGCACCAGGGTGGTGTCACGATGACCCGTCCTGTGTGACGCGACCCACAGGCCGGTAGCTAAAACAACAAGACGCGGCACGTGATGCTGTCCTGTGTGACACGGCCCGCAGGCCGGTAACTAAAACAACAAGAGACAGGGAAAGGGGAAACAGTTACAATGGTGGGCCCTGCAATAGGGAAAGGGGACGTGGAGACCTCCTGCACTCCCCTGAGTCAGTGTCCCTAATGCTCCTAACATTCCCTATGCTGGTTCCACATCGGGCGCCGATCAGGAACCTGTCGCCCTAGCACACCCTAAACCCATCCCTTGCTAGGGAGCTGGGTGGCGCAGGCACTGGCCCCACCGCTGTACTAATACACACTAAGGAATAACACAAACAGAGAAACACCACTTAGCTTTACTCTGTTGCACTTGCTCCTGGCAACATAGTCCACCACCAGAATGCAACTCTCCTCCTGAATCGCTGCCACCAAGCTCTGTCAGAGCTACAAGGAAATCCCCTATGACTCCTTCCACACCAGGGTGTTGTGAGTTCATTCTCCCCTCCGTCGCTGAGGCCTGGTGAACTCCCTATTCTGGTGAAGGAAGGTAGTGAGCCTGATTGTCAGGCACCTGGGACTGATGAAGACGATTGGCTGAGTGGAGTCACTGACTGTATTTAAGGCAGCCTACGCCCTTTTTGCCCTGCAGGTGATTTCTCTGTGGACTCTTGGACACCAGTCTGATTCCTGCTCTCCTAAAGCTAAGTTTTCTGTTTTGCCTTTTTGCATTTAAGATTTGTTTTTGTTTTTCTTGCTTTTTGGATTCTGCCACTCCCTGCTGGAGTGTGCAGTGTTCCGTTAGCTCTGTCTTCTGAAAGTACCTGAGTGCTGATTTAGTTTTTGAAGCTTAGTTGCTTCAGGGCCATTTTTATATCAGCTTGTTGGCTTTTGTCAGATTGCAGATAGCAGCCTTCCTATCCGTTCCTATCTAGGTAGTTTTTGGGCCCCATCTTTGCTCAGCCTGTCTTTCTGTCTATGTAAGTGTTTTCATCTTGCTTCACCGTCATTATATGTGGGGGGCTGTCTATTGCTTTGGGGTCTGCTCTGGGGCAGTTAGATTTCCCCTTTCCTTCTTTAGGCCTATGTATCTCTCCGGCTGTGATCGAGGGGTCTAGGTCATCGTAGGAACCCCCCACGGCTACTGCTAGTTGTGTTGATAGGTTCAGGGGTCTGCAATCTGATAGTTGCCAACTTCTCTGGTTTTCTGGACTTAGCTAGCATTTCTGTTTTTGCCTCCTACGGTGACTCAATCATAACACCAGGGCTAAGACTGTGCTGCAAGGAACGCTCTCCAGCTCCTTCCTCCACCAAGGATGGTTGAAATGAACACTATCACCAACACTGATTGCAACACCTGTGACTCTTTTATAGCAGAGCCAGAGCAATCACACCTGCATTATAATCATGTGCACTTAACTAAAGAAACCAGAGTGCAATGACGCTCACTATCACCGGGGGCAAACTTAGAACAAACAACACCACAGTGCAATAATCCTAATGGCCACCGGGGGCAAAAACCAAACTTAAGCACAGCTGAAGAAAAAAAAAAAGGTTACCTGTGCTTTTTATCAGTCCTGATCCAGCATGGATCATGACAGGTGGTTGGGAATATGTAGTTTCCTGCAATAAATGTAGGTATTCTAAGACCCCACATACTTGTCCTTCCGGGGCACTTCCACCCTTGGCGTTTTTCTGTAGACCATGGACTCATTTGTCTGCAGATTTCATCACTGATCTACTTGTATCAGCAGGGAACATTGAAATATTGGCGTTGGTTAGATTCAGCAAGATGGCTTATTTTATTGCTCTACCTGCTTTATCAAATGCCAAATGCCAAGACTTTGGCGCAAATTTTTATTAATGAGATTGTAAAATTACATGGGATTCTATCTGATATTGTTTCCTCCTGAGGGGCTCAATTTATTTCCAAATTTTGGAATGCATTTTGTGCTCGCGTAGGCATTCATCTTTCATTTTCATCTGCCTTTCATCCACGGTCTAATGGGCATTCTGAAAGAGTGAACCAGAATCTTTTGAAACATAGCTTAGGTGCTTTGTGTCTGAGAATCAGGAGGATTTGGTTCCTTATTTACTCGTAACTGAGTTTGCTGTGAATAACCGTTGTCATGAATCTATTGGCAAGTCCCCATTCTTCAGGGAATACAGTTTTTTGATCCACACTTCCAACAGAAATCGATCTTGAAGAGTACCTGAGGAGGAACGGTTTTTTTCATCCATTACGTCAGTGTGGCAAGGTGTTCTTAATAATTTGAGAAAGATGGGTTCCAAATTTAACAGTATTACTGATTGACTGATCAGAGTTGCTTGGTGGGTCAAGACCTGTGTGTTGGTGATTTGGTGTGGTTGTACTCAGAGAACACTAAGTTGAACATTCCTTCTTGGAAACTGGGACCCAGGTTCATTGGCCCCTGGTAGATAGTTGCTGTTTATCCTGTAGCGTTTCGCCTTGCTTTGCACCCTTATTTAAGATTCATAATGTGTTTCACCATTCACTTCTCAAAAAATATATTGCTTCCTCTGAACCATCTCCACCACCCACTTCCCCTGTCATTGTTGATGAGACTCTGGAATTCCAGATAGAAAAGATTATTGATTCTCGCTTGGTACGCCAGAAGGGTTACGGTCCTGAGGAGAGAATGTGGGTAACAGTGTCTGACATTCATAAGATCAGGTTTTTCCAGTGTTTTCACTCTTCATATCCAGATAAGGTCCTTCTTAGGAGATGGGGTGCTGCCAAGGGGGGGTACTGCGACAGAGATGGGCCAGAAGATCACAGCATTTGGTTACACGAACTCCTGCACTTATTAGAACTGCTTCACCATCCTTTTAAACAGTGCAGATTTTCCTTTCTCTGTCAGCGCAAAGTGCTAATCAGTTCAGCTGATCTCGTGAAGCTTTCCATCCTGAATTGTCTCAGCTGTTCTGTGTTGGCCACTCCCCTCTGGTATATATGCTTGTCACTGGAATTTGGGTGCTGCCAGTGATAGTTCTGCTTACTGGTTTGGTGGTGAAGGAAAAAGTTCAGCATTCTGAGTTGGCGGTAGGAGAGGTTTTCTGGAGATTGCTGCTTTTTACCCCTGTCTGTCTGTTTAGTGTTTTCCTATACACTGGCCCATCACCTCCTTGGGTGAGGAAGGGATCAAATAAGGGTTAAGTTAGGAGCATAGCTAGGTAGAGTTGAGCGAAATGGGTCGGTCAAATTCATAAGTCATAAGTCAAATTCATAAGCTAGGTACAATACTTCGGTGTCTCCACCATTCGGAGTAATCAGGGGACAGGGATAGATTGGGTCGCCCTTAGTTCGAGAGATTGGGTATGTGCCTCCAGTCGCTTGACACTACATGAAACGAGTCCTGTGGACTGATGAGGTTAAAATAGAACTCTTTGGCCACAAGTGCCAAAGGTACGTGTGGAGAAAAAAGGGCACAGAACTTCAGGAAAAGAACATCTCACCAACCATAAAGCATAGCAGTGAATTAATCATTCGTTGGTTTTGTGTTGCAGCCAATGGCACTGGGAACATTTCATGGGTAAAGGGAAGAATCAATTCAATGAAATTTCAACAAATTCTTCATGCAAACATAACACCAACTGTAAAAAAGCTGAAGTTGAAAACAGGACGGCTTCTACGAATGGATAACGATCCTAAACACTCATCAAAATTCACAAGAGACTACCTCAAAAGGCACAAGCTCAAGGTTTTACAATAGCCATCACTGTCTTCTGATCTGAACATCATTGAAAATCTGTGGCTAGACCTGAAAATAGCAGTGCATGCATGACGACCCAGTCATCTCACAGAACTGGAAGAATTTTCCAAGGATTCTGTGATACTTTCAAAATGAGGTGCTGCTACGTGCTAACCATTTAGAGTGCCCAAACCTTTGTATTGGTCCATTTTCCTTTTTGTCATTTTTAAATGTAAAGAATGACAAAAATGTGTCATCTTTAACTTTAGGCCTTTTAGAGATCATTTCATGTTTACCTTGCTTAACTGTTCACCATAACAGTAATTTTGACCAGGGGTGCCCAAATTTTTACATGCCATGGTATAGTTAGATCCAAAATGGATCAAACAGGTTAAGGTAACAGGTTAAAGTTAATATTTACCCAAGGATAATATTTGTCCAGTTTGTTTAGTTAAGAAATAGATAATCTTGTGCCCGGGGAATCAGGTCAGACTGATGTTGCAACAGTTTTCTGAGCCTTTGACGCAGTTCCAGTTCAGAAGCATTCTTAGAGTCCCGTTTCACATAGCGTCGCACCAGCGATCCCGACAACGATACGACCTGGTATGGATCGCTGATGCGTCGCTACATGGTTGCTAGTAAGCTGCCAAACAGGCAGATCTATTCAACGACGCACCAGTGATCCCGACAATGATACGACCTGGTAAGGATCGCTGGTGCATTGTCACACAGCAGCTATTCTGAATGATTGCGTTCTGCATCACCAATGAGGTCGCTCGTCGGCGTCAAATGCAGCGATGCATGCTGGCCAGCGGGACATTCGAGCACGATCAGTGATATCCAGCGGAGGGGCCGGTCGCCGCTATGTGTCACATGTAGCGAGATTGCTGGCGCGTCACAAAATCGGTGATCGCTATGTGAGACGGGGCCTTAAGAAAATGTCTTGAGAAGTTGGTTCTACGCTCACATGACGCTCCCTCTCCCATCATTCCCCTCTTCCTCTCACACACAGCAGGTGCGCGATGATATCACTTCATCGCGTCCCCGCTGTGTGCTGGGCTGACTGCAGCGCAGCTCCTGACATCGGAGCAGAGCCATCGCCGGAATCAGCATGGGAACGAGGAGATTAGGTGAGGATTGTGTTCTTTAATGTTATATATGTGTGTGTGTGTGTCCTGTTTGCATGATACCCCATATGATGGGGGGGCAGCATGATACACCGTATGATGGGGGGGCAGCATGATACCCCGTATGAGGGGGGCAGCATGATACCCCGTATGATGGGAGCAGCATGTTACCATGTATGGTGGGGCAGCATGATGCTCCATATAAGGGGGGGCAGCAGGGCAGCATGATGCTCCATATAAGGGGGGGCAGCATGATACCCCGTATGAGGGGGCAGCATGATACCGAGTATGAGGGGGGGCAGCATGATACCCCATATGAGGGGGGCAGCATGATACCCTATGAGGTGGGGCTGCATTATATTCTGAGGGGGCTACATTATATTCTATGGGGGTGCTGCATTATACCTTATGAAGGAGGACGCATTATACCCTATGAGGGGGCTACATTAAACCCTATGGGGTGCTGCATATAACCTATGAGTGGGCTACATTATATTCTATGGGGGTGCTGCATTATACCTTATGAGGGGGTTGCATTATATGCTATGGGGGCTACATTATATCCTATGGGGGATGCATTATACTCTATGATGCTGGTTGCATTATATTCTATGGGAGTTACATTATATTCTATGAGGATTGCTACATTATGCTATGAGGTCTGCATTATGTTCTGTGAGGGGGCTTCATTATACTATGAGGGGGCTGCATTGTACCCTATGAGGGGCTACTTTATATTCTATGAGTTGGCTACTTTATATTCTGTGAGGAGGACTACCCCCAACCCCTGCTACATAATTAACGTATACTACCTTATATTATACCCTGATTATTAGTGCATTTTACTGCACAATTGGTGGTCTTGTATTTATTTCTATGTATCTACATAGTGG
Organism: Dendrobates tinctorius; assembly: GCF_039654945.1. Taxonomy (NCBI): domain Eukaryota; kingdom Metazoa; phylum Chordata; class Amphibia; order Anura; family Dendrobatidae; genus Dendrobates; species Dendrobates tinctorius. Next base: position 1,169,363 of record NW_027361930.1, read on the forward strand.
ACCCCAAGAATGATTTTCTCCGGTGGGCCCAAGGTACTCCAGTCCGACACTGGGCGTGACATAGCATCTTACCAAGTCTGACCTTGGATAGATGACAGCTGAAAAATGCATTATTATATGTGTCTTCTTTACCATTTCATTTTTATGGTTTTTGTTGTGTTTAACTTTCTTAATTGTGTTTCAGTACCTGTGTGTTTTTTTTTGTTTTTGTTTTTTTTTAGTTGTGTTTTCTTTTCACAGGTTGTCTGATTGTGTGAGTTGAAGATTTCTCATAGATTCACATAACTTGCAATGTAAAAAATGCAACAAAAGACAAGCCACATTTAGGCTACGTTCCCAAAATGAGCTTTTGGTGCATTTTTGACTCTGCTGGTTTTCACTGCGTCAAAAAATGCAGCGTCTTACAATTCTAATAAAGTGGATGGGATTTATAGAAACCTCATGCCCATTGTGGTTCTTTTTTACTCAGCGTAAAGTGATGTACGGTGCGTGTATCAAATCCACAGCATGTCAATTTCTTTTGTGAGTTCCCTAACGTGACAGCAGTTAATCTTAATTGTCCAGATGTCTATATTCAGTTGGTCAAGAACCATAGACTGTTGTCATATGAGTCTTAAAATTTGATTCTTGATAATTTTGAATGACTGCTGTTTGTTTCTTACAGTTGAAACTAGAAGTTTACATATACTATGGAAAGACACGTTTTTCTCAATATCTGACATCTCAATCAGAATAAACCTTTCCAGTTTTAGGTCCGTTAGGATTGCCATAATTATTAGTATTTGCCAAATGCCAGAATAATGAGAGACAATGTTTTAAGGCATTTTATTACTTACTGCAAAGTCAAAAGTTTATATACATTTAATTAGTATTTGGTATCATTGCCCTTAAGCTGAATAACTTGAGTTAAACATTTGAGAGATCCTACCATAATCTTCTCACAATAGTTGGTCGGAATTTTGACCCATTCCTTCTGACAAAACTGGTTTAACTGATCCAGGTTTGTAGGTCGCCTTGCTCGCACCTGACTTTTCAGCTTTGCCCATACATTTTGAATAGGATTCAGATCAGGGATTTGTGATGGCCACTCCAAAACATTGCCTTTGGTATCCTTAAGTCACTTTGTTACAATTCTGGCAGTATGTTTCGGGTCATTGTCCATTTGGAAGACCCATTTCCGCCTAAGATTTAACTTCCTGGCTGATGTCTAGAGATGTTGCTTCAGTATTGCCAGATAATCATCTTTCCTCAAGATGTCATCTATTTTGTGAAGTGCACTAGTCTCTCCTGCAGCAAAACAACCCCACAACATGATGCTGCCGCCCCCTGAGTTTCACAGTTGGGATAGTTCTTAGGCTTCCAAGCTTCTCCCTTTTTCCTACAAACATAACGATCTTTATTATGCCCAAAAAGTTAAATTTTAGTTTCATCAGACCACAGGTCATGTCTCCAAAAATTAAGGTGTGTGTGTCTGTTTGCATTTGCAAACATTAATCTGTCTTTTTTATGTTTCTTTTGGAGTTACGACTTCTACCTGGCAGAGTGGTCTTTCAGCCCATGTTGATACAGTACTGGATTCACTGTGAATATTGACACAATCTTACCAGCTTCCGCCATCATCTTCACAAGATCTTTTGCTTTTGTCCTTGGGTTGATCTGCACTTGTCAGACCAAAGCATGTTCATCTCTAGGACGGACAGAGAACCCATCTCCTTCCTGAGCGGTTTGATGGCTGGACATTCCCAACTTGTTTGTACTTGCATATAATTGTTTGCACAGATGAACAAGGCACCTTCAGGTATATTGAAATTGTAGCTAATGTGTGTGTGTGTGTGTGTGTGTGCATATCCCCAAAACTGGAATTGTATGATACTGCAGTTATTGAAGTGGGTTATACCTCCTTGACTACCAATAATAAACAACAATTCTATAAGTATGACCTATATTTTGTGGGTCAATTAGGATAATTCTTGTGTGACGGACCGCACAGGGGAAGGGGGTGTCGACTTTGCTCACCTCGTGGAAGGGAGAGAAGGACCCAGCAGGGATTGACTCTCTGGTGCCATCAATTGCCCTAGGTCAGTCAAGGAACTGCACTGAGGTCAAATAGCGGAAAGGTTCCCTTATAGGTATGAGTTATTGAGGCACTCACCAGTCCAGGCTGGGGATATATATATATATATATATATATATATATATATATATATATATATAAACCTCCCAGCCATCACTGTCAGGGCTCTTCACTAACACTATGCTGCCATCAGTTCCTCGTTCGAAATAAGCCCCGTCCGACAGCAGGGTTATATCAGGTCAGGAAACAACCCGCGTACCACATAATAATCAACGGAGCATGCAGACATGGGGATTTGTGTATCGAGATAAAACAGCAGGCCAAGATTAATTTTATATTTAATCGCCGAAAGGCACACTAGAAATATACAGGTATATATTTACAAGAACAAATATACAGGTATACAGTCAAGAGTGTAATACAATGATAGTGTATAGATAGGTTGCAATTACCCTGTTATGTAGCATGTGACTACAGGGAGGCACTGATGGATCACAGGTTGAAATCTTAGTTACATGGTTTTCCTGGCTGCGTCAGCTAACGGATTCTCCTGCCAGTAGAAAACTAAGCTCAAAATGAGGAGCTGCCACTTATCTCTTAGGCTGCTCCCTCTCACACTCTGTGCCCACTCCTGGGCTGGGCTTCCTCCCTCCTCCCATATATGAAAGTATGATTTTCCAGGCAGAACTGTGGATGGCCCATAACTTTCCACCCGTAGCTCCAAATGGATTGGCGGCGCCGCCGCCATTGGGTTTTGCTGGATTTTATCTGTGCAGGCAGACCAAATATGCCTACAGCATGTAATTCCAGTTAGCTATGCTTCATAACACAGAGTGCTACAGGTGGCTGCCAGGCACGGGCGTGTGGGAGGAAGGAATGCCGATTCCGAAAGTGTGTTCGGTTAGGCTCAGAGATATTGCATTCTGTTATTATAGGTCATTTTTCAGATTCAATACCTCAAAGCCTTGCTGTGACCTATGGTGCTAGGATGTCTCCATGTACTTGGTCAGACAAAGAAATCCAGTTTGGCTGTAGCGGCACTAGAACTCGCACCTTTGTGCTAATTGGTGGGGACCAGAGCTTCAAAGGGCTTGTTCTTGGAGTTAATTAAAGAAAAACATTGATCCTGGGGAATGAATGCCAAGGGAGGGGGCTGAGTGGTATGAAGCAAGTATTTTTGGGCAAAGCTGTATCTTGATGGGGAATTCCATCAGAAATCAAAATTATATAATTTAGAAATCATTTTCCCATATCTCACAACTTGTCTTTTATTTTCTGCCTTTCCTTCAAGCACAGAGCGGAATAGGGACATCAGGGACAGCCGCTGAGGATTGGGGCGCCACTTTCATTGCATATATAGGGTGCCAACCTCCGCTGATAGGCTGGAATTCAGGACAGGTCCCTGACTAAGGCCTTGGTAGTAAATCTATTTTTCTTGCTTTTTCTCTGTTTAATGATATTAGCTGTATATGTCTTATATGTCTGTAGGGTATTATTATTCCACTCGTTTAAACAAGTAATTAATAAAGATGCACAATTTTAGAGGTGTACATATGTTAGCTGTTCTCATTTAGACCTCTGGTCCGAATCCGTTTTCTTTTTCTGATATCTTGAAATTGTAACCAAGGATGAGCCAGAATTGTTCAAGTCCACAATTCTCTTCCTGATATCTTGGCTGATTTCTTTAGACTTTCCCATGATGCTACACAAAGAAGCAGCAGTGTGTTTCAGGTGTGCATTAAAATACATCCACAGATGTGTCTCTAAGTAAGAAGCTTCCAAACACATGACATCATATGGCAGCCCAGAATTGTTTAAAGGCATAGTAATCTTAGTGTATGTAAACTTTCGACTTTGCAGTGAGTAATAAAAATGTCTTCAAACATTTTCTCTCATTATTCTGGCATTTGACAAATATTAATTATGTTAATCCTAAATGACCTAAAACAGGAAAGGTTTATTCTGATTTCGTGTCAGATACTGATAAAAACATGCATGTGTCTTTTTATATAATGTATGTAAACTTCTAGTTTCAACTGTATATCAGTTCCTTCAGCTTATTGTATGCTATCTTTGAAAGAAAGAGACGCAGGATCATTGAACAACCAGTGTTTGATAATATGTTGACCATTGTGTGAGACCTTGTGGTTTGTTGACTTGAAAAATAAATAAGGAAAAACTATGCAAGTTGATTAACTACTCAAACAATGAGAGTTAAAAACTCATCCCACCTCCCCCGTGACTTGTGGATGATGACCTGAAACACAGATGTGGGTATAAAAAATTATTTCTATTGTTCTGCAGGGAGAAACAGAGACTCTTTACAAAACTACAGCCGGGAACACTATACAGCAGAGGTCTCAAACACACGGCCCACGGGCTGTATGCGGTCCCTGAGGCAGGCATCTGCGGCCTGCGGTGCACCACATGTCTCACTCCCTGAGGCAGATAGAAGGTGGAAGGCGCGAATTCAGGAGCTCGTGATGGCTGTTCCGTGTGCACAGGACCTGGGATGAGGTCACAGGAGGGGGAAGAGTCAGGGGCCTCAGTGTATGCAGGATGCTGTCTGTGGTGGTTGTCACTGTGCTGTATGAGGGTAAGTTTATGTGTGGGGTCAGGAGGGGTTCACAGGGTGGATGTAGCAGAGCCGTGTGTGTGCGAGGTGTAAGGAATGGAGCCGTGTGTGTACGAGGTGTGCGGAGTGGAGCCGCGTGTGTACGAGGTGGATGGAGAGGAGCCGTGCGTGTACGAGGTGAGTGGAGTGGAGATGTGCGTGTAAGAGCCACGTGTGTATGAGGTACAATAATTTTGTACTGTATTAAGTTTGAATGGAATGCGGCCCGCCAGCTTAAAATTTTTTATGTGCGGCCCATTTACTCTGCCGAGTTTGAGACCCCTTGTTCTAAAGGATAACTGCCAGATCATGGCTTTATCACCAGGGACACAGATTTGACATTCTACAGGATGCCAGTTTAGGGGTCAATGGCCCTGGCTGTAACAATACAGATCTGCTCCATTGACCATCACTAAACCCTTGAATACATTTGGGGAAGCCAGGATTTGGACCCACCGGTCACCTGGCTTCATGGAGACGTTCATAGAAGTCAGGTTGTGACCACCTGGTCACATAACTCAATGGACTGTCAGCTTCATAAGCTTGTCGTTACCTCCTCTCTGAGGGAGTCACAGGTGGGGGTAGTTGGCCTCAGAAGCCCCGGGGTCGCATGTAAAAACGCATGTAAAAAACGCAAACAAAAATGCAATGAAAAAACGCAAATATCCTAATTTAAATAATAGGTGCAGAAATACATCAACCCCAAAAGAAAAAAAGCAATGGTTGTCTATAAGGGAAAATGCAAGTCTTTGAGCATGCTGCATTTTTAAATAGTAATCAATAAACTAATTAAAAAAAACACCATAAGTTGTTCAAGTGACTTAGATCAATACGCAGAACCTTGATTTTATGTGTAGAACAATGTAAGTTGCTGTACTTGAGATAAGTGAGTATATATATTCGCTTGTATTTTCGGTATTGGACAGCAGATCAGCATTTCACCGTACGTAAACTAAAAATTACTCGCCCCATCAAAAAAAGCAAATGAAAATCTGATAATCAAAATGTAGACATATATACTTTATTTTGTGCACAATCAAACAAAAGCATGGACAGGTAAAATAAATTAACAGCAATCTACAAACGATAAACATCAGTAGCGAAACAAGGCGCATTAAACGTGTCAGTTACAAAAAGTGTTGTTCCAGGTTTGTCTATGTTTTTGATTATTTCTTTCTCACTCTAGTAACTTTTTTTTAGCTTACTATACTGTTTTGGAAAGTGTCACATTTAGTTTTTAGCTTTATGTTTTTCCGAAATGGAAAATAAGAACAAAATATACAGAAGAAGAGGTGCAGCACAAAATGTTATCCGACCAGTTGACGTCTTGCTATGGAGACCTCATTGACATGCAACTATTTTTTTTTCATTTCCTTGAGCTTTTTTGTTGTCAAATTTCGTAATAGCTGAACAAACATTTTTGGAGGTTGCGTTAAAACACTTTTTTCCACCCGTCTTCAGTTCTACACTAAAATAAATTGAAAATGAGGGAGAATATTTAGAAACAGGATCATTATATAAAAACATGCATAGCATTAAAGAGAACCTGTCATTATGATATAGCTTTTGCAGAAGTTGTTTGATCTAAAATAAAAAAATTAAATGAAATTACAAAAACACTACTCACCTCTTTAATCTCTACTGATGCTCTGAAGATCTCTGCAGTCCTTATTGACAACCTAGCTGCACTTGACCTCTGCAGTCAATCCGTGGCACTGAGTCATGATGTTAGTCATGATGCCAGTGATTGGCTGCAGAGGTCATCTACCATTCTTACTGGTATCATAGCTTACTGCTAAGCAGTTATGCCAGTAGTATGCTATGTGAGCATTGATGTGAGTGTTTGGCTGCAGTAATCACATGCTGAAAGCTTGTTGACAAAGACTGGCAGGGCCAGCTGAAGTGTAGGCGCTGCAATGGTTGGGTTTGGCACTGCAAAGTACCAAACAGCTCTGGTAAGGATCATTTAATGTGAACTGTGCCTATGCCACATAAGGGGGCATCAGTTATATGGAAAAGGGGGCTTATGATAGATTTTGTATTGGTCCCCAGGAGCTTAACATTACGTCTCTGGATGTAATCATATTCCAAAGTCACTGGAAATGTTTTTATTCTCGAAACCTACAGCAAAATGTTGTACTAGGATTCAAAATGGAGTTTCCCACTAAACACATTTATAACTTTTCCTGTAGGATAGAGTGTGAATGTAAGATCACTGTGGATTCATGTGCACGGACCCTCATTAAATTCAAGAAATGTGGTTGCAATGTCACCTGTGTACATGGCACATTGTGCGTATGCTCAACAAATGCTTCATTCACTTCTTTTATTGGCAGAACTGCTATCTCCCTCAGGTGATAAATGTATTTAGTAGAAAAAATGCTTTATGAGAACCGTATTCACAATTATGATCCATAAGAAATTAGCAATATTATGAACACTTACTAATTTCCACCTGCTGCATTACAATAAGGCTTTGTAGGTAATTTGTTAGGTGTTTTTGTCTCCCAAACCATTACTACTATCATTCAGTGCTGATCTAGTACTCTCTATATTAATGTTTCCTAGCCCCAGCATAGGCCCAATTTTCCTAAAAGAGATATTTATATGGCTCTCTGTGTACACATTTCTGGTTTGAAGTGAAGGAGTTGGAGATGTGTGTGTGTGTGCCTCAAATCAAACTTGCTGTATCCTTAATCTTCCAAGTATAGCTTGACTGACATTCCTAAGAACATCATGCACATGCCCAGTGCATCCGGTACTTTCCATGTTTGGGCTAATAAAGTTGGCACAAGTTTATCTTGCTTTAGTGCATGGCTCGGATGTAGAAGTCAATTGGTTGGGAAGATGCTTTTGATTGATGTCTTTGTGTAGATCAATCAGACCCTACTGTGGTGAATAGCAAAAGGCAAGTTTCACGGCTGGGCACAAATATCTAACTCCTTGACTCAGCTACAGGAATATGCATATGGGGCACAAGCAGTTTTTAAAGGGTTGTTCTCAAGTTTCACCTTCTGGAGAAGACTGTTCCCCAACATCCATCTTCCTGTTTGCTGGGGAAGAGGGTGCGCTGCTGAAGATTGACAGTTCGGACCAGTGGCATGGTTGCGCCACCGGCCCAAACCATGCGCTCTGCATGCAGCAGAAGCAAAAGAGCACGGGTTTAATTGTATTGTTAATGTACCTAGTCTGTATTACTGGTCTAAGCTGCAGCCTAACAGTGGCGGTTGAACCTGCACATTGCTTAGAAGCTCTTTTTAATAAAGCTGGCTGGATCACTGGATATCCAGCTTTAGTGCCAATCTCTCCAATCTTGAGAAAAGAAAGATTTTTAATAAGAGATAACTTACAGTGTTGCATATTTCTCTTGCAAACACTTTTTGCATTTTAACTATTAGTGATATTATTGACACTAACCCTGTAAACTTCTGTTTTAATAAATTTGGCCTGCTCAGACTCGAAGAAACACTGATGAATGAAAAAGAACACTAGGAGGTAGCCATGGTGGTTTGACCGAGGTCTTTTTGTAATGTCCAGGTGTCAGAATTATATTTCAATTGCTGAAAAATACAATATGGTCTATCACACATGAGAACTACAGTGCCTTGCACTGTGCCCCCTGGAACTTTTCAACCTTTTCCCACATATCATGCTTCAAACATAAAGATACCAAATGTAAATTTTTGGTGAACAATCAACAACAAGTGGAACACAATTGTGAAGTTGAACGAAATTTATTGGTTATTTTAAATTTTTGTGGAAAGTCAAAAACTGAAAAGTGCGGCGTGCAATATTATTCGGCCCTTTTACTTTCAGCGAAGCAAACTCACTTGAGAAGTTCATTTTGGATCTCTGAATGATTCAATGTTCTCTTAAATGACTAATGATGATAAATATAATCCACCTGTGTGTAATCAAGTCTCCGTATAAATGCACCTGCTCTGTGATAGTCTCAGGGTTCTGTTTGATGCACAGAGAGCATCATGAAGACTAAGGGACACAACAGGCAGGTCCGTGATACTGTTGTGGAGAAGTTTAAAGCCGGATCTGGATACAAAATGATTTCCAAAACTTTAAACATCCCAAGGAGCACTCTGCAAGTGGTCATATTGAAATGGAAGGCGTATCATACAACTGCAAATCTACCAAGACCCGGCCGCCCCTCGCAACTTTCATCTCAAACAAGGAGAAGACTGATCAGAGATGCAGCCAAGAGGCCCATGATCACTCTGGATGAACTGCACAGATCTACAGCTGAGGTGGGACAGTCTGTCCATAGGACAACAATCAGTCGTACACTGCACAATTCTGGCCTTTATGGAAGAGTGGCAAGAAGAAAGCCATTTCTTAAAGATATCCATAAAAAGTGTTGTTTAAAGTTTGCAACAAGCCACCTGGGAGACACACCAAACATGTGGAAGAAGGTGCTCTGGTCAGATGAAACCAAAACCGAACTTTTTGGCAACAATGCCAAACTATATGTTTGGCGTAAAGGCAACACAGCTCATCACCCTGAACACACCATCCCCACTGTCAAACATGGTGGTGGCAGCATCATGGTTTGGGCCTGCTTTTCTTCAGCAGGGACAGGGATGATGGTTAAAATTTATGGGAAGATGGATGGAGCCAAATACAGGACCATTCTTGAAGAAAACCTTTTGGAGTCTGCAAAAGACCTGAGACTGGGACGGAGATTTCTCTTCCAACAAGACAATGATCCTAAACATAAAATCTGCACACAATAAATGTATCCAGATGTTAGAATGGCCAAGTCAAAGTCCAGACCTGAATCCAATCGAGAATCTGTGGAAAGAGCTGAAAACTGCTGTTCACAAACAATGTCCATCAAACCTCACTGAGCCTCGAGCTGTTTGCCAAGGAAGAATGGGCAAGAATTTCAGTGTATCGATGGACAAAAACTGATAGAGACATACCCCAAGCGACTTGCAGCTGTAATGGCAGCAAAAGGTGGCGCAACAAAGTATTAAGTTAAAGGGGCCGAATAATATTGCATGCCCCACTTTTCAGTTTTTGACTTTCCACAAAAATTTAAAATAACCAATAAATATCGTTCAACTTCACAATTGTGTTCCACTTGTTGTTGATTCTTCAACAAAAATTTACATTTGGCATTTTTATGTTTGAAGCATGATATGTGGGAAAAGGTTGAAAAGTTCCAGGGGGCCGAATACTTTCGCAAGGCACTGTATAATCTCGCTCCATCTCTTTTTGTATCCTCTTTCCATAATGGTGGATAAATTGAAATATTTTGACCAAACCATTTATAATGATTAAAAAATGATTAGCATGAAAAGCTGGTATAGCTATAAGTCATATGAAGGTGTGTCCTTCTCAATGTGCAGAATAGTTACATATATACTTGTATATATCATACTTACATAAAGGCCTGTTTTGTACAAGTACTATCATCAGTCCTGTTGTAGCTTTTTATGTTTTCACTATTAAGGTGTTTGTTTGCACTTTTACAACATGTTAAGATGTTGCTGCCTTTATCTAGAATAGAAATGACAAGTACAAATGAAAAAAAAAATAAAAACGTATGACAAGTTTGTCAAGATAGAGCTAGTCCGAACAAACAATACTGGTTTAAAGATTTATTCCCAAAAATCATAATGTGGTCTTAGTTTTCTGTACATACAGAATGAATTATTTATGATAATACAACCTATTTTCAAATCTGCATGTATTTGCAGCAATCACCCCTAATGATGCCCCACCGGCGCTGTCACTACCCTGTGCGGCCACTGTCCATCCTCTAGTAATTCTAATACTTACAGTATGGCATCAGATGGATCTATTGACCTTGTGTAATATAACATCTCTTGAGGTATAGCTGAGTTATGCTATGCTGAAGATCCCACTGAAACTAGCTGCGTTTGCACTGAATGACCCCTAATTCTTAAAAAAAACCCTGCACCTATGACCCTGACTAATAAAACGTTCCCCAGACCACCTCACAGTTTCCCTATTGGCCTGAAAGCTGTATAGTGCCGGTTAGCTATTCTATGCATGCAGGGGAAAGCATGATCATGCTTTGAAGATCCCTATGACCCACCAATAAAATATGGACTTTGTAAATGGTAATGGATATTGGTCAAATAGTTCACTACAGTCATTACTTTCAAAACCAGGAATGATCATTTCATTCATCTATCTCTATTAGGAAGCACACAGGAAAGAAGAGGAAGGGGCCTGCAGCACTGAAAAGAAGCAGTGTGCTTCTTGGAATTTTACTTGTATCTGATAATAATACGACCAACTTCAGCTATGTGAAGCTGGATTTGCAAAGAGACAGGAGGAGATGAAAAAAAAACACAAAGATACAAAAGATAAACTTTATGTTGAGCTTGTATTGTATCTTAAGAGTAGTCATGCATATACTGTAATTTGAAAAAAAAATATTGCCATTGTGGGAATAGCCCTTTGTATGTCTTCTAATTTCAAGAAGCGTTAATATATTAGGCAATGATAGATAATGTATTACATTGATGTATGCCAATTTGTGAAGATATAAATATTGCTATAAGAGAACTGAAAATACAGTTATTTCAATTTAAGAATTTGAGAAATACATCTCCAAACAGGAATATTTTATTTCTACATAGAAATAATTTTAGCTTGACACCAGTAAAGTTGAATGCATCGAACATTTTCAAATATTCACTTATTCAGGCAATGTAGCGCAAATGTTGTGTGTCAAATTGGTGAATTATCTTAATGTTTAGTATATTGATATTTGTATGATCTTTTGCGACAGTGGCTACCATCGAACACTCAGCATGCAGCAGAATTTCTGATGGACCCTATCTGGCGGACCAATATCAGTGGGTACCACAGTTTGAATGTGCTGTACAATAATGAATATGTGAACTGAGCCTTAAAGGGGTATTCTAGTTTACAGCAACAATGGCCTGGATAAGTGGTAATTGATCGTTAGGCTTGTATACCAAGGCTAGGATCTCCATTGATCAGTAGGCAGGGGATTTGAACCCTAGTGAATAGGAACGGAACAGGGCAAGGAACAAATATAGCTACCCAATCCAACACATGCCTAACCTGCTGCTCTGTTCAATTCCTCCTGGATGTGATCTTGCCACTAGGGCACAAGTCCTCTGTTCTGGTGATCAGTGCGAGTCCCATTGTGACACCTTTCTAACAGTTCTTACCTATGAAGTGGATATGTGACAATTTATGTAGACAAGACCACCCCAATAAGTTCTGCAGACATCAAAAGTTTTTTCATCTTGTTAAATGGGTAAAATTGCAAAACGCTTGTAAAAACAAGGAACATGTCAATTTACCTCTCACTAAAAACCCTCTCTGGTCTCAAGAACATAGGTATTTTCAATCCTATATTTTACGGCTCATTTTCTAGGGATACCGTCCACCTCTGCAGTGTATCAGAGGGGGCTGGTTTAGAAAATACATACAATCTGTGACTTAATTAGTTCTAAGTAATTACTGCTCTAAAATCAATATATTGCAGTCAGAAAAGGAAAATTTATGTTACAGTGTTTTGCAATATTGCCTTGTAGAAATACTTACAGATTGAGAAACCGGTGACTTGCAGTGCTAGAGCCACAATCACCATCAGACAGGCTGCTCTCATCATGACTTCTCTTCAGTCTTTGCCTTTGTGGATACATTTTGTAATCTTCTCTTTGCATTATATATTATTCCTTAATGTGTGGGATGTTTGTAATGGAATTTTTTGTTAACATGTTGGCATATCCTAATTCCATTGTTGAGGCTATATTTTGCTTTCATTGTAGGTGGAACCTATATTTAAATGTGAAAGTCCCCTCATACGTAGGTGAAACTGATAAGTAAAATGTAATATTTATGAGAGGAAGTAACTGGACCCACAGGAAGTTGGGAACTTTTTTTTACATTACAACTCTTTCCTGCCACAGGAGATGTAATAGACACAATATTTGCTTGTATAAGCATGTGAAATTATGTTTTACGTTAAAATAATTAGTTTGTGGACTGCAAAAAAGATGGTACATACATAAGGGACTTCACATAGACTATGTTATCAACTTGTTTTATTCTGGCCATTCATCGCAAATCAGTTTTTTTCTGGATATTATTTTGACTACTTTCATGTGACTTCAGCCCAATAAGTGTCCAATCCCTTTTAAAATAGTAAAAGATTATTATACTGGCTTAACGCACAGTGTTTTTGAGCAAAAAAGTCACTGCTGATTTTGATGCAAGTTTTTCACTCCACTTTTGACTTTGTCTCTAACAATTGCAACAAAATCTGTAGTTGTGTTTTAACCAAAACGCTGTGAGTAAATAACTGAGGATTATGGACAAAACAGAATTCATCATCTTTCCCCCATCTCACGTAACCCCCCCTACGAACCTATCAATTACAGTAAATGACTGCCCACTCTCCCCAGTCCCACAAGCTCGCTGCCTCGGAGTAATCCTTGACGCTGATCTCTCCTTCAAACCACATATCCAAGCCCTTTCCACTTCCTGCCTACTTCAACTCAAAAATATTTCACGAATCCGTTCATTCCTCACCCAAGAATCTGCAAAAACCCTAGTCCATGCCCTCATCATCTCTCGCCTTGACTACTGCAACCACATGCTCTGTGGCCTCCCCTCAAACACTCTCGCACCCCTCCAATCTATTCTAAACTCTGCTGCCCGACTAATCCACCTGTCCCCCCGCTATTCCCCAGCTTCTCCCCTCTGTCAATCCCTTCACTGGCTCCCAATTGCCCAGAGACTCCATTACAAAACCCTAACCATGACATACAAAGCCATGCACAACCTGTCTCCTCCATACATCTGTGACCTCGTCTCCCGGTACTTTCCTGCACGCAACCTCCGATCCTCACAAGATCTCCTTCTCTACTCCCCTCTTATCTCCTCTTCCCACAATCGCATACAAGATTTCTCTCACGCATCACCCCTACTCTGGAACTCTCTACCACAACATATCAGACTCTCACCTACCATCGAAACCTTCAAAAAGAGCCTGAAGACCCACCTCTTCCGACAAGCCTACAACCTGCAGTAACCACCGATCGACCAAACCGCTGCACGACCAGCTCTACCCTCGCCTACTGTATTATCACCCATCCCTTGAAGATTGTGAGCCCTCGCGGGCAGGGTCCTCTCTCCTCCTGTACCAGTTATGACTTGTATTGTTTAAGATTATTGTACTTGTTTTTATGTATACTCCTCCTTACATGTAAAGCGCCATGGAATAAATGGCGCTATAACAATAAATAATAATAATAATTAGGCTCCAAAAAGAGTCACATACAATGGCCAGTTTTGCTGAACATAGCTTTATTCACTCAGGAGGCACCAAAGTTTATTGATACTCTGAAAAGATGGAGTTCTAATAGCACAGTCCATTAACTTGTAAGACATTTACCTTGTTAAGACCTGGGGTGGCAAATACAGTGATCCTGCACTATGTTGCAGCAAACTTTCTCCTTGGAGAGAGAGACCTGACAGCTTCTTGTAACATGTCTACCCAGGCTGCTTCTCTCCACCGCCATGTTGCTGCGCGAAAGCAGGGGGCCAAAATCTGACACAGCCAAACGGATATTATGCAATCCTCACATAATTGTGCCACAATGAGAGTGAGGGCTCGCTCACACTGCCCTATAACATGGCCGAGTGCTATCCGATGTTTTATCGGAAAGCACTTGGCTAAACTATGAGGCAGTACAGATTGGCCATTATTTTCTCATGCCAATTCAGTTCCAATATTTGGATCACTTGCACCCATACAAGCCTATGGGTGTGGGTGACACTTCAGACTACATTTGTGTGACATCCGAGTGCAGTCCAATGTGAGGCAGCGACCGTTGTTCTATGTGAGGGTCGCTATGTGTCTCCTCAGGATGTGCACAGTAGCATATTGAGGCCTCAAGAGTGCATTGCAGTCATAGGCATCCACTTCCTTCCTGGCCAGGTCTTCCAAGTGGCCTACGGCCACAGGTTCCTTGTATAAAAACCCTGCAGCAGAGGGTTGGGTGTGTCAGTTTGTTTTTTTAAGCATGCAGAGCATAAGGCTCTGCAGAGCTCAGCCTGTGTGAGGCAACACAGAGCCAAGCAGAGCTAAAAGGTCTGGAACCCCTCAGCGTACATGGTGGTGCAGTCACTCACGGCAACTTGGCTCCGTCACAGACTGTCTTTGTTTCTCGGCTGCGATCCAGAGGATCCTCTTTACTTTCTGATTGTGAATACGCTGATCATTAAAAGAGACTTTGTGTTGAACTTTCCTGGGTCACTACCTGATCTGTCACACTGCACCAACCCTGCTGCACTATATATGGTGGAGAAACGCGGGCAGTGTGAACTGAGGCATACTCCAAAGCATGCTGCGTGTCAGTGATTAAGCCTGCAACGCTACAGCTCAAGCCTGCGGACAAAATGGCGGAGCTATTGAAGCAGTTGGCCCTCACGCAGCAGCAGCAGCTGCAGTTTAAGCAGCACCAGCAGGAGCAGCAGCTGCAGTTTCAGCGGTAACAACAAGAGCAACGGCAGCAGGAGCAGCGGCAACAAGAGCAATGGCAGCAAGAGCAGCAGCAACAACAGCAGGAGCAGCTCCAATTGTAGCAGCACAATCACCAGCAGCAGCTGCTGAATCAGCAGCAACAGAAAACGAATGAGCTGATTCTGCAACTGATTGCGGCTCTGTGAGGGGCACCCTCGCCAGTGACCCCGATCCATTCTGAGGCCCAGTACAAAGTCCAGACAGTGCTGAGGTAGATGAGTCCTGAGGATGATATGGAATCCTTCCTCACCATTTTTGAGCACACAGCAGAGTGGGAGAGCTTGCTGATGTCACAGTGGGCTGAAGTGGTGGTCCCCTTCCTGATGGGAGATGCCCAGAAGACCTACCTGGACCTCAGTCGGGAGGATGCCCTGGACTATGAGAAGCTGAGAGGTGAGACCCTTGCCCGACTGGGGGTATTACATATGTGCTGGCTCAGCGGGTATACCAGTGGTCCTTTGCAGAGTCTGTCAAGAACACCGCACTGCACTTGCTCACTGAGCCAGTGCGCGTGTCCTGAGTTGTACAAACTATACTCAAAGATACCTGTGGAGCGGGGTGGCAACAATGGAGATGAGTGCTTCAGGTAAACAGGAAGTGAAGTAAGTGACTGCTGGGGGAGTATCTGGGGCGGAGACGAGCCCTGGCGCTCCAGAGACCGGTGCTTGGGCTGGAGATGCCCAGAGAGTATTCAGGCAGGTGCGGGTCTAAGCCAGGAGATGGCACGGTACAGGAGGGCCAAGACAGGGACGTGGTCAGTCACAAAGCAGAGTCTGGAAACCTGATATAGCAGCGCGGAACAGGCAGGAGAAATGGAACGGAAGGACAGAGACAGGCAAAGGTTATAACAGAGAAGCAAAACAAGTACAGAGTCAGGCAGCAATATCAGAAACAGGAACAAACCAGGTCATACACGAGCAAACATACACAGGAAGACAGTATCCACAGATACACAGGGGTCAGGAAATAAGCCGAGGTCAAAAGTATTACTGACAATGGACAGAGTCCAAATGAGGCTTTTTGAAGCCCTCCCAGAACCAGAGAGAGACCAAAAGCACTAACCCCTGCAGCATTAAACCAGAATTCACATACAGACCATGATAGTCTCATCCCACCAGGTCTCAGGGTATATGACTTGCTGTAGCTGGTAAAAAAATGGCTCCAGCGTGAGGCCTTAACCCTGTTCCAGATGGTAGAGGGGGTGAGCGGGTCGACCTGCTGGGGAGGGCTCTTCCAGCAGCTATTCAGCATTGGGTGGGACAAGGGGACCCTGGCACTCTGGATCAGGTGATTGGACTGGTTGAGTGGTATACAGCCACTCAAGTCTTTATACGGGACACTGCTCCACTTCAGCTATAATGTAAGGCCCCGGAGGCCCAGTAGCCTCGGAATAGTCCATGACCCTCTACTGGAGCCAATCCTGACCGAGTCCGTATTGAGGGGGAATCCCGAAGGGAGTCTGACAACAGACCCGTGTCCCCTAAATTGGCCCCAAGGCCCACTCATGCCATAGCTATTAAGTGTTCGTGTTGCCAAGGGACATGTGGCTGCCAACTGCCCCCTAACAACTGAACCCATGGACTCCGAGTATACTTGCCGAATGTCTATGTATGCCCAGCCCATCTGCACAGCAACTACAGGCACCGACAGCAGCAAGCCCCAACTGTGCCAGGTACTTGTCAACGGGTACCAGACAGAGGCTCTCTTGGACATGGGGAGCTTAGTGACTCTGGTCCATGGGTCCCTTGTTGCCAGGGACAACCTCAATGGATGGAAAGTGGGGGCAGTGTGTATCCATGGGGGAACTCCAAGAGTACCCCTCCGTGGAGGTTGTTTTTTTCCACACCGTGTGGAGAAATCAAACATGTGGTGGGAGTGGTGAAGACCCTTCCATATGGGACTGTGTTTGGAAGAGACTTGCCCCCATTCTGGTCCCTGTGGGAGATCAGGGTTAACCTTCTCAAGGTAAATGTTATTCCGGGCACGGAACATGAAGATCCCAAGTCAGGGATACCTGCCGTAGGGGTCGCTAACCTAGGGACAGAGTGTATTGGCAGGAGAGGTTGAGGAGGCCCCACCGATCTCCGAGCTGGAAGTGTCCCCTGGTAAGCTTGGGACAGCAAAGCTCCAGAATCCCACCCTGGCACGGGCATGTGAAAGGGTGGTGGAAATAAATGGGGTGGCTCAGCACCCGGGGGTAGAAACGTTTTTTCCTCACATGGCTGTCAGCCAAGACTTATTGTATAGTGTTGATAAAATCGGAGGTGAAATGTAGAACAGTTGGTGGTGCCCCAGTCATACCATCAGGCGGTGCGAGAGATGGCATACACACACATACACACACACACACAAGCTGGGAGGATGCTTAGGAGTAAAGAAAACCCAAGATCACATACTGCAGTGGTTTTTTTGGCACAGAGTGTTTGCAGAGGTACAACGGTATTGATGTTTGTGTCCCGAGTGCCAACTAACCACACATTGCAAAGTTCCGGAGTCCATTGGTGCCTCTACCCATCATAGAGGTACCCTTTGAGCGGATACCAATGGATTTGCTGGTCATAGTGGATTATGCCACACAGCACCCAGAGGCGATACCACTTCACCACACCTCGAAAAATTAATTGTCCATGAGCTGTTTGCACTGTTTTGTCGCCTTGGGCTGCCAAAGGAGATACTTATCGATCAGGGGACTCCTTTTGTGTCCAAGGTGACCAGGGAGCTATGTAAGCTGCTCCAGATCAAACAACTATGCACGTCGGTGTACCACCCACAAACTGATGGGTTGGTGGAAAGATTTAATAAGACCCTTGTGACGGATCTCACAGGGGAAGGGGTGGGGTGTAGACTTCGCTCACCATAGGGAAGGAGAGAGAAGGACCAAGCAAGGGTTGGCTCTCTGGCACCACCACTTGCCCGAGGTCAGTCATGAAACTGTGCTGAGGGCAAATAGTCACCGGAAAGGCTTCTTCCCTTATAGGTATGAGTTATTGAGGCGCTCCCAGTGAGGGGGATGTATATCACCAGTTCAGGCTGGCGATATATATATATATATATGTATAAACCTCCTGGTAGTCACTGCCAGAGTTCCTCACTAACACAGTACGGTACTCTGCCACCAGTTCCTCGTTCAACATAAGCCCCATCCGACAACAGGCTTATATCGGGTCAGAAACCAACCCGGGAAGCGTATAATTGACCAACAGAGCATGCAGACGTGGGGATTCATGTATCGAGATAAAAAAGCAGCCCAAGATTAATTTTATATTTAATCGACGAAAAGGCACACTAGAAATATACAGGTATATATTTACAAGAACAATATACAGGTATACAGTCAGGAGTGTAGTACAGAGGTAGGGTATAGATAGGTTACAATTACCGTGTTATGTAGCATGTGACCACAGGGAGGCGCTGATGGATCACAGGTCCAAATCTTAGTTACGTGGTTCCTTTGGCCATGTCTCGTAACGAACCTACTGCCAGTAGAAGAACTAAGTCCTAAATGAGGGACTGCCTTATATCTCCTAGGTTATTCCCTCCAACACTCTGCTGCCACCCCTGGGCTGGGCTGCCTCCCTCCTCCCATGTCTGAGAATATGATTTTCTGTCCAGAATCGTGGATGGCCCATAACTTTCCGCCCAAAGCTCTGAATGGGTCGGTGCCGCCGCCACTGGTTTCTGCTAGATTTTATCTGCGCATAGAGACTAAATATGCCTACCGTATGTAATTTTTTGGTAGCTATGCTTTATAACTCAATAACGCAAAGTGCTACAGGTGGCTGCCGTGCACGGGCGTATGGGGGAAGGAACGACGATTCGGATTATGTGTTTGGCTAGTCTCAGAGATATTGCATTCTGTTATTATAGGTCATTTTCCAGATTCTCCAGATTCAATACCTCAGAGCCTACTGTGACTTATAGTGCCACGCTGTCTCCATGTGCTTGAATCAGTTTGCCTGTAGCTGTAGGAGAGTTCACCCCCTGGTGCTAATTGGTGGATACCGAGATTCAAAGGGTTTGTTCCTTGTTTTTAATTAACCCCTTCCTGACATCAGACGTACTATCCCGTCCATGGGACCCGGGCCCCTATGCCCATGGACGGGATAGTACGTCTACCGCGATCAGCGGCGCCCACGTGGTGAGCGCCGCTGATCGCGGCTGGGTGTCAGCTGATTATCACAGCTGACACCCGGCACAATGTGTCAGGAGCGGTCACGGACCGCCCCGACACGTTAACCCCTTGCACACCGCGATCAAACATGATCGCGGTGTACCGGGGGTTAAAGGGAAGCATCGGAAGGGAGGGGGCTCCCTCCGTGCTTCCCTGAGCCCCCCACGGCAGCGCAATGTGCAGCGCTGCTGCGGTTGGCTCCTTTCCTGCAGGCCCCCGAATCCAAGATGGCGATGGGGGCCTTCGGGGGCATGCAGGAAGCTGGCTTCCTCAGTGCCTGCAAAGCGCAGGCATGAGGAAGTCTGCAGTAGTGCCTGTGACAGATCGCTGATCTGTCACAGTGATCTGTGATGTGACAGATCAGCGATCTGTCACAGGACAGTGATGTCCCACCTGGGACTATTTAATAAAGTTAAAAAAAAATAAAAAAAAGTGTAAAAATAAATTTAAAAAAATCGCCAAATAAATTAGAAAAAAAAAAAAAATATTCCCCCAAATAAATCAATTTTTTGGAAATAAAAAAAACCAAAACAATAAAAGTACACATATTAGCTATCGCCGCGTCCGTAACGACCCGCCCTATAAAACTGTCCCATTAGTTAACCCCTTTAGCGAACCCCTTAAAAAATAAAAATAAAAAACAAAGCAAAAAATAATGATTTATTATCATACTGCCAAACAAAAAGGGTAATAACGCGCGATCAAAAAGACGCATATAAATATCCATGGTACCACTGAAAACGTCATCTTGTCCCGCAAAAAACGAGCCACCACACAGCATTATCAGCGAAAAAATAAAAAAGTTATAGCTCGCAGAATAAAGCGATGCAAAAATAATTATTTTTTATATAAAATTGTTTTCATTGCATAAAACCGACAAAACATAAAAAAACGACCTAAATGAGGTATCTCTGTAACCGTACTGACCCGAAGAATAAAACCGCTTTATCAATTTTACCGCACACGTAACGGTGTAAACGCACCCCCCCAAAAGAAATTCATGAAACGCTGGTTTTTGTTCATTTTGCGTCCCAAAAATCGGAATAAAAAGCGATCAAAAAATGTCGTGCCCGAAAATGGTACCAATAAAACGTCAACTCGTCCCGTAAAAAATAAGACCTCACATGACTCGGTGGGTCAAAATACGGAAAAATTATAGCTCTCAATATGTGGTGATACAAAAACTACTTTTACAATAAAAAGCGTTTTTTAGCGTGCGACAGCTGCCAAACATAAAAACCACCATAAATAGTAAATCAAACCCCCCATTATCACCCCCTTAGTTATGGAAAAATAATAAAATAAAAAAATGTATTTATTTCCATTTTTCCATTAGGGTTAGGGCTAGGGTTAGGGTTAGGGCTAGGGTTAGGGCTGAGATTAGGGTTAGGGGTGTGTTGGGGTTCGGGTTGGAGTTAGAATTGGGGGTTTCCACTGTTTGGGCGTCTGATCTCAATTCCAGCCAATTCTGAGTTGAAAAAGTCAAATGGTGCTCCTTCCCTTCCAAGCTCTGCCATGCGCCCAAACAGTGTTTTACCCCCACATGTAGGGTATCAGCCTACTCAGGTCAAATTGCAAAGCAATTTTTGGGGTCCAATTTCTCCTGTTACCCTTAGGAAAATAAAAAATTGGGGGCAAAAATATCATTTTTGTGGAAAAAAATGATTTTTTTATTTTCACATCCGAGCGTTATAAACTTCTGTGTAGCACTTGGGGGTTCAAAGTGCTCACCACACATCTAGATAAGTTCCATGGGGGGTCTAGTGTCCAAAATGGGGTCACTTGTGGGGAGTTTCAATAGTTTAGGTACATCAGGGGCTCTCCAAACGCACATGACACCCACAGACCATTCCCTCAAAGTCTGCATTCCAAAACGTCACTGCTTCCCTTCCGAGCCCCGACGTGTGTCCATACAGTAGTTTTCTCCCACATATGGGGTGTCAGCGTACTCATGACAAATTGGACAACAACTTTTGGGGTCCAATTTCTCCTGTTACCCTTGGGAAAATGAAAAAATTGGGGACTAATTGATCATGTTTGTTGAAAAAATACGATTTTTTTATTTTCATGCCCGGGCATTATAAACTTCTGTGAAGCCCTTGGGGGTTCAAAGTGCTCACCACACATCTAGATAAGTTCCTTAGGGGGTCTCGTTTCCAAAATGGGGTCATTTGTGGGGGGTTTCCACTGTTTAGGTACATTAGGGGCTCTCCAAAGGCAACATGACACCCGCAGACCATTCCATCAAAGTCTGCATTCCAAAACGTCACTACTTCCCTTCCGAGCCCTGACATGTGTCCATACAGTAGTTTTCTCCCACATATGGTGTGTCAGCGTACTCAGGACAAATTGGACAACTTTTGGGGTTCAATTTCTCCTGTTACCCTTGGGAAAATAAAAAAATTGGGGACTAATTGATCATGTTTGTGGAAAAAAATACGATTTTTTTATTTTCATGCCCTGGCATTATAATCTTCTGTGAAGCCTTTGGAGGTTCAAAGTGCTCACCTCACATCTAGATAAGTTCCTTAGGGGGTCTAGTTTTCAAAATGGGGTCATTTGTGGGGGGTTTCCACTGTTTAGGTACATTAGGGGCTCTCCAAAGGCAACATGACACCCGCAGACCATTCCATCAAAGTTTGCATTCCAAAACGTCACTACTTCCCTTTCGAGCCCCGACGTGTGCCCATACAGTAGTTTTCTCCCACATATGGGGTATCAGCATACTCAGAACAAATTGGACAACAACTTTTGTGGTCCAATTTCTCCTGGTACCCTTGGGAAAATAAAAAATGGTGACTAAAAGATCATGTTTGTGGAAAAAATACGAATTTTTCATTTTGACGCCCGGGCGTTATAAACTTCTGTGAAGCACTGGGGGGTTCAAAGTGCTCACCACACATCTAGATAAGTTCCTTAGGGGGTCTAGTTTCCAAAATGGTGTCATTTGTGGGGGGTTTCCACTGTTTTGGTACATCAGGGGTTTTCCAATCGCGACATGGAGTCCGATCTCAAATCCAGCCAAAAACGTCAAATGGCGCTGCTTCCCTTCCGAGCTCTGCCATGCGCCCAAATAGTTTTTTACCCCCACATGTGGGGTATCAGCGTACTCAGGACAAATTGCCCAATAACTTTTAGGGTCCTGTTACCCTTGGAAAAATAAGAATTTAGGGTGAAAAGATCATTTTTGTGGAAAAAATATGATTTTTTAATTGTACGGCTGTATGTTATAAACTTCTGTGAAGCCCTTGGGGGTTCAACGTTCTCACCACACATCTAGATAAGTTCCTTAGGGGGTCTAGTTTCCAAAATGGGGTCACTTGTAGGGGGTTTCCACTGTTTAGGTACATCAGGGACTCTCCAAACGTGACATGGCGTCCGATCTGAATTCCAGCCAATTTTGCATTGAAAAAGTCAAACGGCGCTCCTTCCATTCTGAGCTCTGCCATGCGCCGAAACAGTCGTTTCCCCCCACATATCAGGTATCCGCGTACTCAGGACAAATTGCACAATAACTTTTGCAGTCCAATTTCTCCTGTTACCCTTGGTAAAATAAAAAAAATTGAACCTGAAGTATTTTTTTTGTGAAAAAAAGTTAGATGTTCATTTTTTTTTAAATATTCAAAAATATTCCTGTGACGCACCTAAAGGGTTAATAAACTTCTTGAATGTGGTTTTGAGCACCTTAAGGGGTGCAGTTTTTAGAATGGTGTCACTTTTGGGTATTTTCTATCATATAGACCCCTCAAAGTGGCTTCAAATGTGATGTGGTCCTAAAAATAAAATGGTGTTGTAAAAATGAGAAATCGCTGGTCAACTTTTAACCCTTATAACTTCCTAACAAAAAAAATGTTGGTTCCAAAATTGTGCTGATGTAAAGTAAACATGTGGAAAATGTTAGTTATCAAGTTTTTTGTGTGCAGTATCTCTGTGATTTAAGGGCATAAATATTCAAATTTGGAAAATTGCAAAATTTTCAACATTTTCGCCAAATTTCCGTTTTTCTCACAAATAAACGCAAGTTATTTGAATGAAATTTTACCACTAACATGAAGTACAATATGTCACGAGAAAACAATGTCAGAATCACCGGGATCCATGGAAGCGTTCCAGAGTTATGACCTCATAAAGGTACAGTGGTCAGAATTGTAAAAATTGGCCCGTCATGAACGTGCAAACCACCCTTGGGGGTGAAGGGGTTAAAGATAAACATTGCATTGCATAGCTTTTTATGGCCTTGGGGAATGTATGCCAAGGGAGAGGGATGAGTGGTCTGAAGCAAGTATTTTTGGGCCAAATTTATCTTGATGGGGAATTCCATCAGAAATCAAAATGATATAATTTCCCTTATGTCACAACCCTTACATCCATGCTTAAAAAGGTGGTCTCCAAGGATGGGAGGGATTGGGACATGTTATTGCCCTACATAATGATCGCTATCACAGGCGTCAACAAGTTTTTCTCCGTTTGAGCTATTATATGGCAGGCATCCGAGGAGGTTGCTGGATGTAGCCAAGGAGACATGGGAACAGGAGCCAACTCTGCACTGGAGTGTGATCGAGCACGTGGCAAGCATGCGGGACTGTATTGCGGCCGTCAGGCCAATAGTCAAGGAGCCTCTGTTGGATGCCCAGGCCGTGCAGAGCCACACGTATAATAAGAGAGTCAAGGTCAGGACCTTTAAAGAAGGAGACTGGGTTTTGGTACTGGTGCATGAGGAATCCTCTGGCACCAGCCAAGGACACAGCTGGAGGTCAGGTTAAAATAAATGATGCTCCCAACAAACAGCAGCAATGGGAGGCTCAGGTTCTGGTACAACGGAATACGGATGTATTCTCAGAGCAGCCGGGGCAGACCGCGGTGATACAGCATGACATTGTCACCGAGCCCCGGATAAGGGTACAGATGAAACCGTACTGAGTGCCAGAAGCCTGGAGGCAAGCCATCGCAGCTGAAGTGAAGAAAATGCTTCAATTGGGAGTCATTGAGGAGTCCTGGAGTAAGCGGGCTAGCCCCATTGTGCCAATTCCAAAGCCAGACGGGTCATTATACTTTTGTAATGACTTCGGAAAATTAAATGAAGTGTCAAAATTTGACCTCTATCCAATGCCCCGGATGGATGAGCTAATTGAGAGACTGGCGGAGGCTCAGTACTTCACCACGCTCGATCTCACCAAAGGGTACTGGCAGGTCCTGTTAACAGAATCGGTGAACGAAAAGACCGCTTTTATAATGCCAGAGGGTCTATATCAATAGCAGCATAAAAGGCAAATACAATTCTGGGATGTATTAACAGAAGCATACAGTCTAGATCACTTGAAGTCATTATTGCCCTCTACTGCTCTTTGGTTAGACTTCATCTAGCATACTGTGTCCAGTTTTGGGCACCACATTTTTAAAAAAGATATCAACAAACTGGACCAAGTTCAGAGAAAGATCGACCAGAATTGTGACTGGTCTGCAAACCATGTCCTATGAGGAACAGTTACAGGATTTGGGAATGTTTAGCTTGCAAAAAAGAAGACTGAGAGGGGACTTAATAGCTGTCTACAAATATCTCAAGGGCTGTCGCATTGTAGAATGATCACCTTTTTGACAGGGTGATCAATGAGTGGAAAAGACTGCCACGAGAGGTGGTGAGTTCTCCTTCCATAGAAGTCTTCAAACAGAGGCTGGACAGACATCTGCCTGGAAAGATTTAGTGAATCCTGCTTTGTGTGCAGGACTCTGCTGTGTGCTGGTTGTCATGGTGCTGGATGAGGGGAAGTATATGTGTGGGGTCAGGAGGGGTTTACAGGGTGGATGTAGCAGAGCCGTGTGTGTACGAGGTGTACGGAGCAGAGCCGCGAGTGTACGAGGTGAGCGGAGCCACGTGTGTACGGGTTGTATGAAGCGGAGCCGCGTGTGTATGGGGTGTACGAAGCGGAGCCGCGTGTGTACGGGGTGTACTGAGCGGAGCCGCGTGTGTACGGGGTGTACGGAGCGGAGCCGCGTGTGTACGGGGTGTACGGAGCGGAGCCGCGTGTGTACGGGGTGTACGGAGCGGAGCCGCGTGTGTACGGGGTGTACGGAGCGGAGCCGCGTGTGTACGGGGTGTACGGAGCGGAGCAGCGTGTGTACGGGGTGTACGAAACATCCCTGTGTGTATGGAGCTGAGTCGTGTGTGTACGGAGCGGAGCAGAGCCATATGTGTACGAGGTTTATGGAGTGGAGCGATGTGTGTACTAAGTGGAGCCGTGTGTGTGAATCATAGAATCATAGAATCGTAGAGTTGGAAGGGACCTCCTGGGCCATCTGGTCCAACCCCCTGCTCAAAGCAGGATTCGCTAAATCATCCCAGTTAGATGTCTGTCCAGCCTCTGTTTGAAGACTTCCATTGAAGGAGAACTCACCACTTCTCGTGGCAGCCTGTTCCACTCATTGATCACTCTAACTGTCAAAAAGTTTTTTCTAATATCTAATCTGTGTCTCCTCCCATTCAGCTTCATCCCATTGCTTCTAGTCTTTCCTTGTGCAAATGAGAATAAAGTTGATCCTTCTACAATGTGACAGCCCTTTAGATATTTGTAGACAGCTATTAAGTCTCCTCTCAGTCTTCTCTTTTGCAAACTAAACATTCCCAAATCCTGCAACCTTTCCTCATAAGACAGGGTTTGCAGACCGGTCACCATTCTGGTCGCTCTTTTCTGAACTTGCTCCAGTTTGTTGATGTCTTTTTTAAAATGTGGTGCCCAAAATTGGACACAATATTCCAGATGAGGTCTGACCAAAGAGGAGTAGAGGGAAATAATTACTTCACGTGATCTAGACTGTATGCTTCTGTTAATACATCCTAGAATTGCATTTGCCTTTTTTGCTGCTGCATCACACTGTTGACTCATATTCAGTCTGTGATCTATTAGTATACCCAAGTCTTTTTCACATGTGCTGTTACTTAGCCCTATTCCTCCCATTCTATATATTCTTTTTTCATTTTTATTGCCCAGATGTAGTACTTTGCATTTCTCCCTGTGTGCGAGGTGTACGGAGTGGAGCCATTTGTGTACGAGGCATACAAAGTGGAAACATGTGTGTTTGAGGTGTGCATAGCCGTGCATGTACAAGGTGTATGGTGGGTAGCATTCATACCTCCCAATCGTCCTGGATCCAGCGGGACAGTCCCAAATTTGAGAGTCTGCTCCACTGTCCTGGCTGAGAGCTTACTTATCCTGCGGACACAGGAGTACACGGCGGAGCCCCGAGGAGCACTTTAAAACTCGCACGTGATGTTCCACCAGAAGTGATGTGCTGGAAGCTGACTGAAAATGAGGTAATTTCGGGAGGAGATTGTGACCCTTTATTGAGGGTGTCTTGATAATTGCCAATAATTTCCATCTGTTGTGTATTCCATTTGCACAACAGCGTGTGAAATTGATTGTCAAGCAGTGTTTCTTCCTAAGCGGACAGTTTGATTTAACAGAAGTTTGATTTACTTGGAGTTATATTCTGTTGTTTAAGTGTTCCCTTTATTTTTTGAGCAGTGCATATGTGTGTGTCACTGACATCTATATATATACAGGGTGGGTCATTTATATGGATACACCTAAATAAAATGGGAATGGTTGATGATATCAACTTCCTGTTTGTGGCACATTAGTATATGGGAGGGGGAAAACTTTCCAAGATGGGTGGTGACCATGGTGGCCATTTTGAAGTCGGCCATTTTGGATCCAACTTTATTTTTTCTAATGGGAGGAGGGTCATGTAACACAACAAACTTAATGAGAATTTCACAAAAAAACAATGGTGTGCTTGGTTTTAAATCCTAGCACTGTTCATGTAGGATTGCAGCTACATGATGGTGCACCACCACATTATGGGTGTCAGGTCCGTGCATTCCTACATGAACAGTTTCCTGGAAAGTGAATTGGTCATTGTGGGCCAGTTGAATGGTCACCAAGGTCTCACTCTCTGACCCCCTTAGACTTTTATCTTTGGGATCATCTGAAGGCAATTGTCTATGCTATGAAGATACGAGATGTGCAGCATCTGAAACAACAGATACTAGAAGCCTGTGCTAGCATATCTTCTGCGGTGTTGCCATCATTGTCTCAAGAGTGGGAGAAGAGGGTTGCATTGACAATCCAACACAACGGGCAGCACTTTGAACACATTTTATAAGTGGTCATAAACTTGTAAATAACTCATGAAAGAATAAAGTTACGTTAAAACCAAGCACATCATTGTTTTCTTGTGAAATTCTCAATAAAGTTGGATCCAAAATGACTGACTTCAAAGTGGCCACCATTTTCACCCATCTTGAAAAGTTTTCCCCCTCCCATATACTAATGTGCCACAAACAGTAAGTTGATATCACCAACTGTTCCCATTTTATTTAGGTGTATCCATATAAATGGGCCACCCTATATATATTATATATATATATATATATACATACGAGGGGCGCCTTAAAACTTTGAGGCCCACCCATGAAATCTTTTTTGCATGGTCTTGTTTTGCAATGCAATATGTTATTTAGTTAGTTGAATGGTCTCATGAGCAATCTGGATTTATTTTGATTTTTTTTTTGTTTCCGTTACAGCATTTTAAAGTTGGGTCGCAAGGCTGAAATATGGAAATGGAGAAGTTGGCAAAGTTCACACATCAGCTGTTGCAATGGCTACAATGGCTGCAATTCCACCTTCCACCAAGGTGCTTTTTCATCTGTGGGAATAGGTGATAGTCTGAGGGAGCCAAATCAGGGGAATAGGGTGGGTGCTGAAGCAGTTGGAAACCACAGGAGTGAATTGCAGCAGCCGATGTGTGAACTTTGCCAACTTCTCCATTTCCATATTTTAGCCTTGCGACCCAACTTTAAAATGCTGTAACGGAAACAAAAAAAATCAAAATAAATCCAGATTGCTCATGAGACCATTCAACTAACTAAATAACATATTGCATTGCAAAACAAGACCATGCAAAAAAGATTTCATGGGTGGGCCTCGAAGTTTTCAGGCGCCCCTCATATATATATACAGGGTGGTCCAAAAGTAGGTGGATGGAAAATAATAACATTTATTTTGATTTATATATAACATTATATTTACTAACACAAGCATAACATTGACAATTAAATTTTATTCTGAACATTAATACAAAAGCCCTTAAATTTTATCAACACAGGTGCTCATACTGTTTTCCTTCACAATTTGCACAGCTTTGAAGTCTGCCTCTTACGCTTCGACAAACATTTTTGCACAAGTCTCTTTGGGTATTAATTTCTTGAAATGTATCTCTTTTGTCATTTTTCAAATTACTGACACTTTTTGGTTTTTGACTGTAAACTTTGTCCTTGAGTACTGACCAAAAGAAAAAATCTATTGGGGTCAAGTCTGGTGAACGTGCCGGTCAATCAAGTGGGCCTCTTCGGCCAATCCATTTATTAGGAAATGTTTCATCAAGATACTCGCGGACTACTCTTGAATAATGTGGCGGGGCCCCATCTTGTTGGAAATAAAGGTCATTTGAATTAGGCTGTTGCTGTAACTGGGGAAATACTTGATTCATTAGAATTTCGAGATACTTATCTCCTGTGACTGTTCCATAAAAAAAAAATGGTCCAAAACACCAAAACTTGAAATACCACCCCAAACATTGACACCAGGCTCATTTAGTTGTTGCTCTAATGCTAAATGCATGTTCTCATTATACCAGTAAATACAATTATGTCTGTTAATATGGCCAGATAATTTGAAAGAAGCTTCATCACTCCACATAATGTTATCTAAAATTACTGGATTTTCTTCAATTTCGTTAAGCATAATCTCACTAAATTGCAGCCGCCTGTCTGTATCATCCTCCAATAAATCATGAATTAGATGTGGATGATAAGCTTTCCACCCAATAGATTTCAGGATTCGCATGATGAAAGCTCGAGAAATTCCCAATTCTAGAGACTCTTCTGGTGGACTTTTTTGGACTCCAAACAAATGTTTCAGCAACAAGTTGTTTATTAGTTTCTGTAGAGGCTGTTTTGTGTCGACCAGTTTTTGGAGCATTAAGGATTGGGCCAGTGGCGTCGAATTTGTCACGAAGGCAGTAAATGGTTTGTCTCTTTGGGGCTTGTGTACTACATTTTTCAACCCAATTTGCTCTAACTGTTTCAGCATTTTGAAATTTCCAATACTCTTTTAAAATCCATTTAATTTGATCTGTATTTAAAATTATTTTCCAGTATGGGTTATCTGAGTTATCTGAAAAGACAACAGATTTGGGGGAGATTTATCTGTGAAAACTGGATCTGTGAAACTGACTCAGTTGCCCTTAGCAACCAATCAGATTCCACCTTTCATTTTCCAAAGAGTCTGTGAAGAAGAATGAAAAGTGGAATCTGATTGGTTGCTAAGGGCAACTGAGTCAGTTTCACTTTACACCATGTTTGATAAATCTCCCCCTTCATAACCCTATTACACATAATGTCCACCTACTTTTGGATATAAATATATATATATACTGGCCCAGTGTGACACAATCCACCAATTGGTCGATCACTGAATGGCAAAATAAACACACCAAGAAACACCAGGGAAACTTTAACAACGGTGGGCCCTGTTTTAGGGATGGGGAAAATGGACACCTCCTGCACTCACCTGAGGAAGTGCACTGATTTTACTAACGCATTATACCTAAGCACTCGCTTGGCCTGCTCCTATCCCTAAGTAGGTAATTGGCAAGTGAAGACAGTGGTCCTACCGCTGCACTAAGACAACACAAGCTAAGGTAAGACAACACAGGGAATAGGAAACACAAAACAACACTTAGATTTCTCTGCTGCAAAGCACAGCAAAGTAAAGCACCAGATCACAGCATTCAGCAGAAGCACCACCGCACCAGCAACCTCCTGTCTTCAGCACGGTTGGTATCCAAAAGGACCTGTATCACCAACAGTCAGCTGATGCATCAGGTGACCTTTTAAAGGTGGGAGTGGTTACCACCTGCATCAGCAAACTAAGCAGCAGTAATGCAATTACACCAGCGGCCACAGGGGGGGAAAAATTGACATTAACCCCCAATGGCCTGAAAGGAAAAAGGTTTTAACAAGAAACGCCAAATCTCCACAGATCCAAAAATGGATCATGACTATATATATATGTATTCTTTGTGTATATATCTATTCTATTTTAACCTGTCAGTGTGATTTTACATTCCCGCGGCTGCTGAATTACCGGCTTTTCTTCTATCTATCTATCTACATATATACTGTATGTGTCACTGACATGTGTATATATATATATATATATATATACAGTATATGTATCCTATGTGTTTATATCTATTCTATTCTAACCTGTCAGTGTTATTTTACTGTACATCGCATATGAATTGCCGGCTTTTCAAAGGACACTGGTGCGTAAAAATCAGACAGCACTCTCATGGCTCGAGTGCTGTGCGATTTTTTTTTTTTTTTCTCACTCATTGACTTCTATTGCGGGATGCGATCCGAATACCGATTACAATTGCAGCATGCAGCGATTTTTTTTTTTTTTTCTGAGCTGGAAAAAAAAACGCAGATGAAGACACAATCAGAATAACATTGGTCTGAATTCAATCCGGTATTTTATCGGATTGCATTTGTCCAATTTCATCGCAAGTGGGAATGAGCCCTTAGGCCGGAGTCACACTACAGCGAGATACGGCCGAGGCTCACAGGTTAAAACCAAGCTCTGGCACCGGCACTCCGGAGCGCAGCGTGCAGCTCCATGTATTGCTGTGCGGCTGCACGCTCCGCTCCAGAGTGCCGGCGCCAGAGCTTGGCTTTAACTTGCGAGATTTGGCCGTATCTCGCTGTGTGTGATCCCGGCCTTAGGCTGAGTTCACAGAACTTGGACCAGTCACTTCTGAAAATCACAGATGTGACTGGCTCTGACGGCTCATCTGCATAGCGGACAAATATTGGAGCTGCCTATTATTGACATTCACTAACCTGTTGTGTATGAAAACTTGCTCATGTGCACGGGCACACAGGTTATTATTGGGTCAGTATGCTTGTGTGAATGAGCCATTAGGCCATGTGCACACACAGCGATCATGTTGTCCAGCCATGTGCCGCTGTATTCTTTTCACTGTTTGGTTACATTCAGGGTCTGTGCACACGGTGCGGTTTCTATTGCGGATCCGCAGAGGATTTGCCACTGCGGATCTGCAGCAGAACTGCAGGTGATGTACAGTACCATTATAGCCTATGTAAAAAAAAAAAAACGCTGTGCACATGCTGCAGATTTCTCCGCGGAAAAAAAAAAGCAGCATGTCACTTCTTTTGTGCGGTTTTGCTGCAGTTTTCCACCTGCTCCATTCTACAAATCCGCAGGTGGAAAACCGCAGTGGAAAACCGCACAAAAACGGCAGTAAAACCGCAAAAAAAAAGGAAGAAATCCGCAGGAAAAATGCAGCTCATTTGACCTGCGGATTTAGTAAAATCCGCGCGGAAAAATCCGCGGGAGGATCCGCACTGTGTGCACATAGCCTCAGATGTCTGTCTAAATCGGTCCGAGATCAGACCGCAATGCATGGCCTGGCCACTGGTCTCCAGACCCCATCATGACAGCTTCCCTCCACAATCACTTAATCTTGCAGGGAAACAGCTATGTCATCTAAAGTTCTGCACAGCAATTATGATCAGCCTCACAGTCTTGGAAGTGGAACAGCTGTTTTCCTGCAAGAATAAGCGATCATGTTGGAAAATATTGAATAGAAGGTGGCGGCAACAGGGCTGTCAAAAGTAAAAGCCACAGCATGACCGCTGCATGTGAATGCGGTCGCAGAGAAAAGAAAGAAATTGAATCTATTATGTTTCAATATCATATTGTAGATGCTTTTGATCCTAATGAGGATATGTTTTTGCTGAAATGCTTAAAACCATGGAATAAATAGCTATTTCATGTGCACATTCTCAATTTCCAGTGCTTGCAAAGCAAGCCAAATATAAACGGTTCTCCTTTCTGATTGTTTCATTTTTACAGATTTTGTATATCTGGGAATCATGAAGACTCGATAAAATACTGATTGCTGCTGAACCTTCAACTCTGTAGCATCGGGGAATACTAGATTAAAATTCATTTATCGGCAGAACTGGATACTAATTACATTAATAGCTAACCATGTATGGTAATGAATGCAGGAAAGCAAATATTACGAAATTTGGTTTATTTTAGTTACACATTGAAGAAGGAAATATTACAACAGAGATTTATTTAATATAGTAAATTCAGGAATATGAGAGGCTTCAAGGATCACAAATTGGGTAAATTGGGAAATGAATATTAATGCAGATTGTAAATACTAGGCAATGCAGACTCATTTCTGCTTCAAATGCAAAAGTGGTAGTATTAAATATATACAATCACAAAGTAACACTTAAAATTCAAAATAAACATGTTCTGCAATTGAACTTTCCACTATACTGCTTTTCCTAGGCACCGGTAAGCGTCACACCAACATATGGACGCATGTGACACACGGACAGCAAACAGATACACAGATGTCAAACGGATGTTACTTACGTACAAACGGATGGCACATGGACACGGACCACGGATCTCACCAGTACTTTTTTTTTCCTGTACAGGAATCTTCGATATGTGTGAAGGAGGCCTTACACTGTACAATTATCAGGCAAGTGAGTATTTTGACCATATCATCATTTTTATGCATATTTTCCAACTCCAAATTGTTTAAGCTTGATTGCTTTTTGGATGAAACAGATCAGGCTATGTGTATTTGTGTAATGAGGGAGATTGTGGCCTAAGAATATTAGCAACATTTTAACTGATTCTGAAAAGTAAAAAACTTGTAAAATTTTTACAGAGGGATGTAGCACTCTTGAAATTGCTAAGATATCTGAAGGCAGATTTTTGATGGGTTTTATGGACTGATAAGAGTGACTCTTGATAAACCAGATGGATGAGCTTGTTGCTGGATCAATAATGGGCACAGACCTCTACTTGCAATCAGACACCAGCAAGGTGGAGGTTGGTATTTCTATGGGCTGGTATTATTAAAGATGAGCTAGTTGGACCTTTTTGGGTTGAAGATGAACTCAAAATAAACCCCCAAACCTTCTGTTAGTTTTTCGAAGACACTTTCTTCAAGTAGTGGTACAGGAAAAGGTTTATATATAAAGAGCTCTCAGTGAGAGAAATAAAATAGGAATCTTGTGGGTATGATACCTTTTAATGGCTAACAAATAATAGTGAATGTTGTTACAAAGCAAGCTTTCGGGACGGCTTATGTCCCTTCATCAGGCTGATATGACAAAATATTTGAAGAAACCTTATTATTTATATACAGTTTAAAGCACAACATTTCAATAAACAAACAATGAGCTTGGAGAGAGAATCCTTAATTAGGTAAGATCAGATAGGTAGTATGAAAAGTTCTGAAGATCAAAGGGCTACTTGGAGGAGATAGCTCAGATATGGTAATGGATCATAAAACCTTCTGACAAGTTGAGTCCTGTGTGAATAGAATCAAAGATAGTAATGAATTTATGCTCCCACACTCTCCGATGTGTCTGTGATTTAAAATTGCCTTTTAAAATGACAACTTTCATATTGCCTATGTTGTGTCCTGGATTACAGAAATGTTTAGCCACAGGTAAATGGTTTTTTTTGTCTGTAATTGTATGACGATGAGACCTCATCCTTGCTCTCAGTCTCTGTCCTGTTTCTCCAAAATAGAGGCCACCCACAGGACATACTGTTTATTGCATAGAATTAAATACACCACATTGGAATAGGAACATGTGAATGTCCCTGGGATCTTATAGTCCTGCTGTGTGTTGGGAATTTGGATTTTGTCTTTGGTCTCTATATGAATGCAGGTTTTGCATCTTCTCCCATTGCAAGGATATGTTCCTCTTGGTGAATCAGAGGGCATTGAACTTTGGATAATGATGTTTCTTAGATTGGGAGGTTGTCTGTAACATAGCAAGGGGGGTCTTTGAATAGTGTTTTTAACCGGTCATCCTTGTGTAGGATATAGTGAAGTTTCTTAGCCATTTTTCTGAGTATTTCAAGCTGTGGGTTGTAGGTCACTACCAGAGGTACACGATGATTTTCCTCTTTTTTTCTGTATTGAAGTACTTGACTTCTAGGGATCCTTGTGGCCCTAACGATCTGATCATCAATGGAGGTGGGATGGTAACCTTGATTTAAAAATGACATTTTAAGCTGGGTTAGGTGTTCATCCCTGTCCTTGGGACTGGAACAGATACGGTTATATCTAAGGGCCTGGCTGTAGACAACGGATTTCTTAATGTGTTTAGGATGGAAGCTGTCCCATTTGAGGTATGTGGGACAGTCAATTGGTTTCCGATATACTGATGTTTGGAATGAACCATTTTGGATTTTTATGGTGGTGTCTAGGAAGTTGATTTTTGTTTTTGAATGGTCTAATGTCAAGTTTATGGTTGGATGAAATTTGTTGAATTTGTCATGGAAATTTAGAAGTTCTTGTTCAGGCTCGGTCCAGATTATTAATATGTCATCAATGTAATGGAAATAGGCAAAGGGTTTGATGGAGCAGGATGTTAAAAAGTCATTTTCTAGTTTAGCCATGAAGAGGTTAGCGTACTGGGGTGCCATTTTACTTCCCATAGCGGTGCCGGTGCGTTGTAGGTATAGCTCCTCACCGAAAGAGAAAAAGTTGTGTGTGAGGATGAATCTGGTAAGTGCTATTACAGACTTGGAGGGGATCCCATTGGCCTCAAGAAACATTCAGCAGGCGGCTAGTCCATCTTCGTGTGGGATGTTGGAATATAAGGATTCGACGTCCATGGTGGCTAAGATGGTGCTGTCGGGGAGGGGACCTATCGTGGATAGCTTATTAAGCTGGTCTGTAGTGTCCTGTATATAGCTGGCTGTCTTCCTTACCAGCGGCTTGAGGATGTTTTCAATCCACCCTGAGAATTTTTCAGTTAGTGTTCCCACCCCTGAGATGATTGGCCTCCCTGGGTTGCCTGGCTTATGAATCTTGGGAAGCATATAGAAAGTTCCCATCCTTGGATTCTCGGGTATTAAGTCCAGAAGGTTTATGGGGTCTGTACATAGACCTTTGATGACTCTTTTCAACTCCCTCAGATATTTTGGAGCTGGGTCATCATCCAGTTTGGTGTAGTACTGTATATCCATCAGTTGTCTGTGAGCCTCTTTGATGTAGTCGGTTGTATTAAGGAGAACTATGGCACCACCTTTATCCGCAGGCTTAATAGTGATCTCCCTGTTGTTCTTAAGGCCGTGAATCGCCTTTTTCTTCTCCTGCAAACTTATATTAGATGTTTCCTTTGCGATATCCAATATCGTGGACTGCATTGAATGCTATGTTACAGACAACCTCCCAATCTAAGAAACATCATTATCCGAAGTTCAATGCCCTCTGATTCACCAAGAGGAACATATCCTTGCAATGGGAGAAGATGCAAAACCTGCATTCATATAGAGACCAAAGACAAAATCCAAATTCCCAACACACAGCAGGACTATAAGATCCCAGGGACATTCACATGTTCCTCTTCCAATATGGTGTATTTAATTCTATGCAATATATGTCCTGTGGGTGGCCTCTATGTTGGAGAAACAGGACAGAGACTGAGAGCAAGGATGAGGTCTCATTGTCATACAATTACAGACAAAAAAACCCATTTACCTGTGGCTAAACATTTCTGTGATCCAGGACACAACATAGGCAATATGAAAGTTGTCATTTTAAAAGGCAATTTTAAATCACAGACACATTGGAGAGTGTAGGAGAATAAATTCATTACTATCTTTGATTCTATTCACACAGGACTCAATTTGTCAGAAGGTTTTATGATCCATTACCATATCTGAGCTATCTCCTCCAAGTAGCCCTTTGATCTTCAGAACTTTTCATGCTACCTATCTAATCTTACCTAATTTAGGATTCTCTCTCCAAGCTCATTGTTTGTTTATTGAAATGTTGTGCTTTAAACTGTATATAAATAAGGTTTCTTCAAATATTTTGTCATATCAGCCTGATGAAGGGACGTAAGCCGTCCCGAAAGCTTGCTTTGTAACAACATTCACTATTATTTGTTAGCCATTAAAAGGTATCATACCCACCAGATTCCTATTTTATTTCTCTCACTGAGAACACTTTATATATTTTTTTCTACTGGCTAACACGGCACCAAACCACTTTTTTCGTTTTAGGAAAAGGTTTGTATCTTTCAAGAAAACCATTAGTTTTAAACAGGTCAATGTTCCATCACATGCATCACAGTACTTTACTGTTCGGCTAGCCAGTAAGGTCCTTAAAGGTGAAAGAATAATGACATTGCCCTCTTCCTCACCTGATCTAAACCCTATTGAGAACTTGTGGGCCTTTTTTAAATGTGAGATTTATGTTGTAGGAAAGCAGTACAACTTTCTGAACAGTGTCTGGGAGCCTGTGGTTGGTGCTGCCCAAAAAGTTGATTGTCAACAAATTAAGTTATTGACAGACTTCATGGATGAAAGGTTTATGACTTTTATGGAAAAGAAGAGAGCTTTGATTATCACTGATATTTTTTTTCATTATCAGAAACATACATTCTTAGTGTGTATGATTATTATT
This sequence comes from Dendrobates tinctorius, assembly GCF_039654945.1. Classification (NCBI taxonomy): domain Eukaryota; kingdom Metazoa; phylum Chordata; class Amphibia; order Anura; family Dendrobatidae; genus Dendrobates; species Dendrobates tinctorius. The sequence goes on from NW_027361930.1 coordinate 1,206,384, forward strand.
CTCACTTCAGCAGATGAAAATAAACAATTTTGATGGGAAAATTTATGTTTTTCATTTAGTTAAAGGCAGTGGCATAACTACAAAGTGAACTTTCAAATGGGGCCCCCCAATGCTAAACTATATAGGTGAATCAGAAATCGCAACACGCGCAAACGTCATCTGCGCTAGTAATACTTGCATCATTACAGAATTAGTTGTAGGCTGGGTTCACAAGAGTAAAGTTCACGGTATACAGACCACAACCTCCAGCCTCACGGAGGGTATCCCAATCTGAACTCACACCCTCGTCAGGGCCGGCTTTAGTGGCAGGCAGACCAGGCAGCTGCCTAGGGCCCTCACTCCCCCAGGGGCCCCCAGATAGCGGCACATCATGCAGCCGCTATGGGGGCCCCTGTGAGGCAGGGGGGCCCTCCAGCGCCGACTCCCCATCCGCCCTTGCATTGAACTATACTGTCGTCATACACACCGGTACAGTTCAAAGCAATGATGGAGGAGAGAGTGTCAGATGACGCTCCCTCTCCCATCATTCCCCTCTGCCTCTGACACTGCGAGTGCGTGATGACATCACTACATCGCGCACCCGATGTGTGCCGGGCCCGGGCAGTGCAGCATCTGACACCGAAGCCAAGCGTTGAGCAGCGCGGGGCACGCAGAGAGGTGAGGAGATTGTGTTTTTTTTATTATATCAGTGACTACTGTACTGTGGTGCCATTCTGGGGGGGTGTATTATAGTCTATGGTGGAGTACATTATAGTCTATGGGGGGCTGTTTTTTAGTCTATGGGGGGACTGTCTTATAGTCTATGGGGTCTGTATTATAGTCTATGGGGGTCTGTATTATAGTCTAGGGTGGGGTACATTATAGTCTATGGGGGGCTGTATTATGGTCTATGTTTTTAATTGGTATGTCTGCTGAATACTCACTGCACCCCTGAACCCTTATGCATTGTTCACCCTCTGTTTTTAATTGGTATGTCTGCTGAACCCGCTTAAGAATACTCACTGCACCCCTGAACCCTCATGCATTGGTCACCCTCTGTTTTTAATTGGTATGTCTGCTGAACCTGCTTGAAAATACTCACTGCACCCCTGAACCCTCACTCATTGTTCACCCTCTGTTTTTAATTGGTATGTCTGCTGAACCCGCTTGAGAATACTCACTGCACCCCTGAACCCTCATGCATTGTTCACCCTCTGTTTTTAATTGGTATGTCTGCTGAACCCGCTTGAGAATACTCACTGCACCCCTGAACCCTCATGCATTGTTCACCCTCTGTTTTTAATTGGTATGTCTGTACTCTGTTTTTTCCCCTGACTTTAATTCCATGTATCATACTTCAGATTGACTGTATGCATATTAATATACCCATCCTACTCATACCTAGTCATATCTGTTCATCCTGTCCTACCTCTTTCTTCAACTTTGATGCTAGGCAAATGTCCCATTTAACTGCAATTTGTTAATTGCCCCCTGCTGTGAACAGTCCTCCAGCCCCCATCTCCTCCCTCCCCCCTCCCCCACCTGGCTTCATTTCATGGACATTTGAATGGTATAAATTGAAGAGAGCAGGTCAGATATCACCTTGGTCAGATGTGACATATTTAAATTGATACATGAGAAATATTACCAGAAATAGTCCAGAAATCGGTCAGACGGTAAGACTAACCACTGCTTTCTTCCTTTACTTGCTCTTTTTTTTTTTACCCTCCTCTTTAACCATGCTCACATTTGCCATCACCGTTTTTGCTCCACTAATCTTCACTTTCCTTCGCTGTCCCCAAACCCCTGCACCCTCAAACCAATTAACTATCTCCACCTCCCTCTTACTCCCCCACCTCACTTTATCTGCAGACATACTCCTTAACCTCAGACCTCTCCTACTAACATACAATACAAGACGATCACTCTCCTTCGCCCGCCTGCTTTCCCTTTCTCTGCTTCTTCTCACTGCTGGTGACATATCCCCCACTCATGCCTCCCCTGCCTCATACATCCCACTAATTCTCACCCCTATCTTTCTCACACTAAGAGAAACTACCGCAATCCCTCACACTTAAAACCCGTGCAACTGACCCCCTCCCGCACCCTATTTCTGGAGCACTTTGGAATGCTTGCTCCATCTGCAACAAGCTCCACGTGATCCACGACCTCTTTACCTCCCGCAACCTTTCCTTCCTGGACCTCACTGAGACCTGGCTGACACCCCCTGACACGGCCTCCCCGGCCGCACTGAGTTATGGCGGCCTCCACTTTACCCACACTCCTTGCCCTGGCAACAGACATGGTTGAGGAGTGGGTTTCCTCCTTTCTAAAAACTGCTCCTTCAACCCTATCCAACCCCCACCCTCCCTTATCCTCCCTTCTTTTGAGGTTCACTCTGTCCGTATCTACTCTCCCTCTAATCTCCAAATGGCTGTCATATACCGACCACCGGGCTCAGCCACTACCTTCATTGACCAATTTTCCACCTGGCTCCTCCACTTTCTCTCTGCTCACAATCCCACCATCATCATGGGGGACTTCAACATCCCCATTGACACCCACCAACCAGCAGCCTCCAAACTCCTGTCACTTACCTCATCCTTTGGACTTACTCAGTGGTCCTCCACAGCCACCCACACAGATGGACATACATTAGACCTCTTCTTCACCCGCCTCTGTTCCCTATCTAATCTCACAACCTCTCCCTTCCCCTATCTGACCACCATCTACTCACCTTCTCATCCTTGTCCTTCTCACCTGCCCCCCATGTCCAGCCACTAGCACATCCTCGCAGAAACCTCGCACACCTAGACATTCACAGACTCTCAGACTCTCTTCTACCTCTGTCCTCCATATCTTCACTCCACAACACGGACAGTGCCACCGCTTTCTACAACGCCACCCTCACATCAGCCATAGACTCAGTCACTCCTCTCATGCATAGCAAAGTGCGACAAACCAATAGGCAACCCTGGCACAACAACCTCACCAAAAAACTTCGAGAAGCATCCAGGGTCGCGGAGTGGCGTTGGAAGAAAACACGCCTGCCAGATGACTTCACTGCTTTCAAACAAGCTACACTTGCCTTTAAATCAGCCCTCACCTCTGCTAAACAGAACTATTTTACAAACCTTGTATCTTCACTATCCCACAACCCAAAACAATTGTTCAGCACATTCAACTCTCTCCTCCGCCCACCACTGCCACCTCCAACTCCCCTCATCTCTGCTGAGAACTTTGCCACCTACTTCAAAAACAAGATTGACCAAACAAGGCAAACCTTTACAGTTCCACCACCCCAACCGCTCCACATACCAGACCTCTGCCCTTCCCTAATAACCTCCCTATCCAACATCACCGAAGGAGAGCTTACTCATCTCCTTTCCAAATCATGCCTCACCACCTGTGCACGTGAGCCCATCCCTTCCCACCTGCTCCCCAACCTCACTAACATGATCATTCCAGCCCTAACCCATCTCTTCAACCTATCCCTAACTTCTGGTACCTTCCCCTCTACCTTCAAACATGCAACAATAACACCCATCCTAAAAAAAATAAAACCTTGACCCAACTGCTATGCCCAGCTATCGCCCCATATCACTGCTCCCGTTTGCTTCCAAATTCCTTGAACAGCATATCCATGCTCAACTTTCCTCCTATCTCTCATCTAACTCCCTCCTTGACATCCTGAAATCTGGCTTCCACCCCCACCACTCCACTGAAACTACCCTGAACAAAATTACTAATGACTTACAGCCAAAGCTAACAGACAATTCTCCATCCTCCTCCTTCTTGACCTGTCCTCTGCCTTTGACACAGTTGACCACTGCCTACTGCTACAGATTCTTTCTTCCCTTGGCATCAAAGACCTTGCCCTATCCTGGATTTCCTCATACCTATCTGACCGCACATTCAGCATCTCCCACTCCCACACTACCTCCTCATCCCGCCCCCTCTCTTTTGGAGTCCCCCAAGGCTCTGTCCTGGAGCCCCTACTTTTTTCCATCTATACTCTTGGCCTAGGACAACTCATAAAGTCCCATGGCTTCCAGTACCACCTGTATGCAGATGACACTCAGATCTACCTCTCTGGCCCAGATGTCACCTCTCTGCTGTCCAGAATCCCGGAGTGTCTATCAGCCATATCCTCCTTTTTCACTTCTCGCTTCCTAAACTCAACGTAGACAAAACTGAACTCATTATCTTTCCTCCATCTCACGTATCTTCCCTACCTGATCTATCTATTATGGTAAATGGCATCATGCTCTCTCCCGCACCTGAAATCCGCTGCCTTGGAGTAACTCTCGACTCTGCCCTGTCCTTCAAACCGCACGTCCAATCTGTTGCCACCTCCTGTCGCCTCCAACTCAAAAATATTTCCAGAATCCGTCCCTTCCTCAGTCCTCAATCTACTAAAACTCTTGTACATGCCCTCATCATCTCCCGCCTTGACTACTGCAACACCCTCCTCTGTGGCCTCCCTGCTAACTCTCTTGCACCACTCCAGTCTGTCCTCAATTCTGCTGCCCGACTAATCCACCTCTCTCCTTGCTACTCCCCTGTCTCTCCCCTCTGCAAATCCCTCCACTGGCTCCCAATTCCCCAACAAATCCAGTTCAAACTACTAACACTGACCTACAAAGCCATCCTCAACCTATCCCCTCCCTATATCTCTGAACTAATCTCCCAATATCTTCCCTCACGCACTCTTCAATCCTCCCAAGACTTCCTACTCTCCTCCACACTTATTCGTTCCTCACACAACCGCCTCCAAGATTTCTCCCGAATATCCCCTATCCTCTGGAATGCCATGCCTCAACACATCCGATTATCCACCACCCTCGGATCCTTCAAATGGCACCTGAAAACCCATCTTTTCAGGAAATCTTACAGACTGCAATAACCATTCTGCCGCTTCACCACCGCCTGAGCTGCCGCCTCATCACCACCAGAGTTGCTGCACCCCCGACCTTCTGTCTTTTCCCCGCTATCCCGTAGAATGTAAGTCCGCAAGGACAGGGTCCTCTCCCCTCTGTACCAGTTTGTCATTGTATATTTGTTGTGGAAACTTGTTTACTGTTAACGATATCTATAACTTTGTATGTAACCCCCTTCTCATGTACAGCACCAAATAAATAATAATAATAATAATAATAATGGGGGCTGTATTATAATCTATGGGGGGCTGTATTATAGTCTATGGGGGGACTGTATTTTAGTCTATGGTGGGGTACATTATATTCTATGGGAGGGCTGAATTATAGTCTATGGGAGGCTGTAATCTAGTCTATGGGGGTACATTATATTCTATGGGGGTACATTATATTCTATGAAGGATACATTATATTCTATGGGGGGGCTGTATTATAGTCTATGCCCCATATTCTTGGGGATGTGGACTGTATTATATTCTGTGGGGGGTACATTATATTCTCTGGGTGATACATAATATTCTATGGAGAGTACATTATATTCTATGGGTGGGCTGTATTATATTCTATGGGGGCTACATTATATTCTATGGGAAGGTGGGATGTATTATATTCTATGGGGGCTACATTATATTCTATGGGGAGGTGGGCTGTATTATATTCCATGTGGGCTACATTATACTTTATGGGGGCTGTGTTATATTTATTATATTCTATGAGGGGTGATTGCATCATACTCTATGAGGGGCTACATTAAACTATATGAGGGGGCTACATTGTATTCTATGGGGGGCTGCATGATATTCTATGGTGGGCTAGATTATATTGTATGGGGGCTTCACTATACTCTATTATATTCTATGAGGAGGGCTACATTGTATACTATGGAGAGGCTATATTATACTATTTAAGGGGACTGAATTATATTCTTTGGAGTGGCTGTATTATATTCTGTGGGAGGCTGCATTATACTCTATGAGGTGGCTACCATATATTCTATGGAGGGGCTGCATTATACCATATGAGGGGGCTGCATTATATTCTATGGGGGGCCACATTATATTGTATGGCAGGGATGCATTATACTCTATGGGGGCTGTATTATACTCTGTGGGGTGGCTACATTATAATCTGTGGGGTGGCTGCATTATGCTCTAAGGTGTGGCTGCATTATACTATATGTGGGCTGCATTATACTGTATCGAGGACTATGGGGAATGCATTATACTATATGAAGAACTGTACAAAAAAGAGAAAGGGACTATGCATAAATGTGGGATCACCACGCCAAAACCAAGTATTTATAAAAATATAATTTTTATTATGAAATACAAAAAGCAGCAAGGAAGCAGCAAAAAACACCACACATAAAAACAATTAAAAAAATCTGATCAACATGTAGACCGCTGGCTGCAGAATGTAAAGGCACCAATATCGAATAATAACGTTCTCAATATCATAACATATAATACAGACAATATGATGGAGATGAAAAAAACACACTGATGACTGGCCAGTTCAATAAGATCCTATACCAACATGTAAAGTGCATAGCACATAACCCAGAATATCAATCAAACCTTCCTGAAAGGAGCCCTGTAATGCTTGAAAAATATATCTAATATGAGGAATATGAATAACAGATGTAACTCCCCATAGAATAAAGTCAGTAGCCCAAAAAAAGTGGAGGAGGGCTAGTAATGTATGGCAATTGAAGATCCCAAACAGACATAAAATACATCACCCAAAGGCACAGTCAGTAAGTCCAGTCAAAGGTCGCCCCAGCGTCTGTGTATTGTGCCAGCAGCCACCGCGGTATACAAGGACCCACGCGTTCCGACACCGCTAGGTGTCTTTCTCAAGGTGAATGCTATTACAGCCTCTAAGCGCCGCTTATTTAAGTCAGAGAAATCACAAATAAATCCAAACCAGGTGACGGCTGGCGGCGTACAGGGAGAATCATGAAGGCGGATGTGACCTAACAGCTTGATACGTATCTATTGCGCAGGCGCCATCGCGCGGCAACCAGAGCGTATAGGTTGAAGTCTCATGAGACTAGAGTATCCCGCGCGTGCAGGGAGAATCATGAAGGCGGATGTGACCTCACAGGTTGACACATATCTATTGCGCAGGCACCGTCGCGTGGCAACCAAAGCATATAGGTTGAAGTCTCATGAGACTGGAGTCTCCCGCGCCTGCGCAGTACGGTCAAACGGATAACCACAACCAATCTTGTGAGCGCTATCAGCGTCCATCAAGGGTCAACGTCTCATAAGATTAGCGAATCACACGCATGCGCAATTCAACCCTTAGATGACCATGATGAGAGGGCAAGCAAAGTATCAAACATACATATGCGTAAACAGCCTTCCAGCATGATGAGTAAATGTTAAAATAGTACACACTCAAAACCTGTGGGGGATGTGTATCCCACAGAAACACACTGCAGCAAGATGGGCACTAAGTTAATTATTTATGGGTAATAGCATTTATAAGTGTAACAGCAATTTATTGAAACACAGGAACCCACACCTGTTTGGTGAAGCACACGCATGCACACTCCCCCACAAGAATGTTTATCAAGACAATAAAGACAAGTATTACTCCATCAGCCAGATCCGCATTTGAAGTGGACTGAACCATACAAGCAACATAAGTAATAGTAGCTAGGCACCAATCAGGGTGTATACTAGTTGGCCCTAGATCAGGGTGTCAAGAAAGACACACATAGTGCACCGGTGCTACTGTATCAAAGGGGCAGCACTTAATGAGATGTTCACCTAGATCTATACACTCAAAAAGGTAGTGGTCAAAAACGCCACACCAAGATGTCATATAGAACAGCAACAGTATGGAGCGCATTAGAGTTGATCTAAAATGACGGAAGACCGAACATCGTTATAATGACAAAAACGGAAAATCCCAAAGAAAAAAAGGGGGGGGGGGGGAAAGCAGCCACGTTATAATGCAGTCCTCATGATTTTTTCTCTCATAAGATTTTCTTGTTTCACAAGGTGAATTGTAGCATCATGGCAAGGGAGTATTGCTAGAAGACAGCCACATAAAGGAGAATTGAAAATCCAAAACCCGAGAGCAGTCATAGGCTCCAGTATAAGGGAAATCCCGGACCTAAAACCTGGGGGAGGAAGAACAAAAAAAGGGCGGCAGAAAAAGTTAGTAAATGAGATGCAACAGCCCAATCTATAGTTTCTTATAGAAGCCATTATACAGCAGCTCCTCGTTAAGACCACGTGGTGAAAGGCAATCCAGGTCATATATCCATCTCGCTTCCCGCCGGAGGAGTTCTTCTGAGATGTTACCCCCCCTAATGTTAACACGAACCCCCTCCAGACCCATAACCCTAAGGGAGCCAGGGGAGCCACCATGGTTGTCAAGAAAATAGGTGGCCACAAAGGTCAGCGGTTTCCCCTTACCTCTGTCAGCCCTTGCTGTCATAATATTCGAGAGATGCTGCTGTGTCCTGCGTCGTAGTTCCTGCGTTGTCTGCCCCACATACAATTTCTTGCATCCGCAAACCAGGGCGTAGACCATGTTGCGAGAACGGCAGTTGAAATACGCCTTCGGCTGTATCTGTGAGGGCAGACAAAGCGCCGACAAAAATCTGTTTGTCAAAATTCGAGGACAGATGGAACAGTCCCCACATGGAAACGTACCCCTAGTGTCATTACCAGTACGAATCTTGGTAATTGGGCGTCTGAAATGGCTATTGGATAGAATATCCTTAAGGTTCTGCGCCCTTCTAGCCACCACACTTGGGCGTTCATCTATAAAACGACGTAACTTAGAGTCACTCAACAGGATGCCCCAATTGTTCCCAAGAATTTGGTAAACATCATTCCACTGATTGTGGAATCTCGTGATGAGACTAACTCGATTGCGCACTCCCCTTACCCGTGGATTGAGGAATTCCTCCCTGGGTCTGTTCCTGGAAAACTCAAAGGCCCCAGATACAATCCTCCTTGGATACCCTCTCTCACGAAATCTGTTGGATAATTGTCGTGATTCCCTCAAAAAATCTTCCGTACAGCTGCAATTTCTCCTAATGCGAATAAATTGTCCTTTCGGGATTCCCTTGCGTAAATGTGCAGGGTGAAAACTCTCAAAGTGTAATATGTTATTAGTTGCCGTTGTTTTACGGAACAGCGTTGTAGTAATGCGATTTTGGCACACTCCAATCCTAAGATCCAAAAAATCCACCGAGCTGGAAGAGAAGGTGCAGGTAAGCCTGATGTTCCAACAATTCTCATTTAGCGTTGCTATAAAATCCATTAACTGGGTTTCAGATCCCAGCCAGATGATAACAATGTCATCTATATACCTAAACCACTTGAAGACCCATTTAGAAAAGCCATCTTGTTGATAAACGTGTGTCTCCTCCCAACAACCCAAAAAGAGGTTGGCATAGGAGGGCGCACACTTAGCCCCCATGGCTGTCCCAGATATTTGCCTAAAGAAAGCCCTGTCAAAAACAAAATAGTTTTTTTCGAGGACAAACTTTAGGAGCTCCAGAATGAACGTATCATGACCTCTGTCACCCGTAGTGTGTTGTCTACGCCCTGGTTTGCGGATGCAAGAAATTGTATGTGGGGCAGACAACACAGGAACTACGACGCAGGACACAGCAGCATCTCTCGAATATTATGACAGCAAGGGCTGACAGAGGTAAGGGGAAACAGCTGACCTCTGTGGCCACCCATTTTCTTGACAACCATGGTGGCTCCCCTGACTCCCTTAGGGTTATGGGTCTGGAGGGGGTTCGTGTTAACATTAGGGGAGGTAACATCTCAGAAGAACTCCTCCGGCGGGAAGCGAGATGGATATATGACCTGGATTGCCTTTCACCACGTGGTCTTAACGAGGAGCTGCTGTATAATGGCTTCTATAAGAAACTATAGATTGGGCTGTTGCATCTCATTTACTAACTTTTTCTGCCGCCCTTTTTTTGTTCTTCCTCCCCCAGGTTTTAGGTCCGGGATTTCCCTTATACTGGAGCCTATGACTGCTCTCGGGTTTTGGATTTTCAATTCTCCTTTATGTGGCTGTCTTCTAGCAATACTCCCTTGCCATGATGCTACAATTCACCTTGTGAAACAAGAAAATCTTATGAGAGAAAAAATCATGAGGACTGCATTATAACGTGGCTGCTTTCCCCCCCCCCCTTTTTTTCTTTGGGATTTTCCGTTTTTGTCATTATAACGATGTTCGGTCTTCCGTCGTTTTAGATCAACTCTAATGCGCTCCATACTGTTGCTGTTCTATATGACATCTTGGTGTGGCGTTTTTGACCACTACCTTTTTGAGTGTATAGATCTAGGTGAACATCTCATTAAGCGCTGCCCCTTTGATACAGTAGCACCGGTGCACTATGTGTGTCTTTCTTGACACCCTGATCTAGGGCCAACTAGTATACACCCTGATTGGTGCCTAGCTACTATTACTTATGTTGCTTGTATGGTTCAGTCCACTTCAAATGCGGATCTGGCTGATGGAATAATACTTGTCTTTATTGTCTTGATAAACATTCTTGTGGGGGAGTGTGCATGCGTGTGCTTCACCAAACAGGTGTGGGTTCCTGTGTTTCAATAAATTGCTGTTACACTTATAAATGCTATTACCCATAAATAATTAACTTAGTGCCCATCTTGCTGCAGTGTGTTTCTGTGGGATACACATCCCCCACAGGTTTTGAGTGTGTACTATTTTAACATTTACTCATCATGCTGGAAGGGTGTTTACGCATATGTATGTTTGATACTTTGCTTGCCCTCTCATCATGGCCATCTAAGGGTTGAATTGCGCATGCGTGTGATTCGCTAATCTTAAGAGTCGTTGACCCTTGATGGACGCTGATAGCGCTCACAAGATTGGTTGTGGTTATCCGTTTGACCGTACTGCGCAGGCGCGGGAGACTCCAGTCTCATGAGACTTCAACCTATATGCTTTGGTTGCCACGCGACGGCGCCTGCGCAATAGATATGTGTCAACCTGTGAGGTCACATCCGCCTTCATGATTCTCCCTGCACGCGCGGGATACTCTAGTCTCATGAGACTTCAACCTATACGCTCTGGTTGCCGCGCGATGGCGCCTGCGCAATAGATACGTATCAAGCTGTTAGGTCACATCCGCCTTCATGATTCTCCCTGTACGCCGCCAGCCGTCACCTGGTTTGGATTTATTTGTGATTTCTCTGACTTAAATAAGCGGCGCTTAGAGGCTGTAATAGCACTCACCTTGAGAAAGACACCTAGCGGTGTCGGAACGCGTGGGTCCTTGTATACCGCGGTGGCTGCTGGCACTATACTCAGACGCTGGGGCGACCTTTGACTGGACTTACTGACTGTGCCTTTGGGTGATGTATTTTATGTCTGTTTGGGATCTTCAATTGCCATACATTACTAGCCCTCCTCCACTTTTTTTGGGCTACTGACTTTATTCTATGGGGAGTTACATCTGTTATTCATATTCCTCATATTAGATATATTTTTCAAGCATTACAGGGCTCCTTTCAGGAAGGTTTGATTGATATTCTGGGTTATGTGCTATGCACTTTACATGTTGGTATAGGATCTTATTGAACTGGCCAGTCATCAGTGTGTTTTTTTCATCTCCATCATATTGTCTGTATGTTATGATATTGAGAACGTTATTATTCGATATTGGTGCCTTTACATTCTGCAGCCAGCGGTCTACATGTTGATCAGATTTTTTTAATTGTTTTTATGTGTGGTGTTTTTTGCTGCTTCCTTGCTGCTTTTTGTATTTCATAATAAAAATTATATTTTTATAAATACTTGGTTTTGGCGTGGTGATCCCACATTTATGCATAGTCCCTTTCTCTTTTTTGTACAATTGTCTAGTTAACTTGCATGTGGTGATCCCTGCATGAGCATTTATTTGGTTGGTGCCCGCTCACCTGCTCTCTAACTATATGAAGAACTATGGCGTTCATTATACTATGGGATGTGAATTGCACTACATGGATAACTATGGCGGTGCATTATACTATATGGAGGACTGAGTAGTGTATTATACTATATGGAGGACTGAGTGAATTATACTATACGGAGGTTATACCACTATATAGGTTATACCACTGTGTGTAATATACTGCGACCGCTGTGTATAGCCCATATAGGCCAGCCGCAGTGTATATGTGTGAGTGTGTGTGTGTGTGTATACTGTGTGTATATATATATATACTGTATATATATATATATACACTGCGACTGGCCTATATGGGCTATACACAGCGGTCACAATATATTACAAACAATGGTATAACCTATATAACGTACATACCGCAGTCACATTTTCACCTATATAATGTACTGTATGTGACAAGGGCCACTTTTTAACATTCTTAGAGAATCCTTTTCAATGTGAGTCATGCAGCCAAAAAAACACACTCTCCAAATCATGTATATTTATGGAAGAACTGTATGCAGTCAACTGCACGTTTTTTGACAACATCGACTGCGTCATTACTGCGTCATGCGCTGTCTCGCCTTACCATAATTTTCAGTGTGTGTTGATATTAAGAAAAGTGAGAAAAATATAATAAAATAAATGTATATAGTTTAGTCCAATTCTGAGCTACATTGATGTCTTAGAATTTCAAAGGTAGTAACTGAAGTGTAAAAGTAATAATGCATTGTGCAGATGTCAAAAATTTTGTCAGAGATGCAAATGGTGAAATGGCGAAAACAGACAGAAAAGTCCACTATAGCTAAACCTTCCCCATGAAGTGTAGATCACTTACTGGTCATTTGGTTGGAGTATGTGCATCAATACTAATTGCAGTCTAAAAGATTTATATCTGGTTAGACATAGATTCCCTACTTTAATTACTGAATGGAAATGGAGGCAGCCGCTCAATATTAAACCACAGTAGAGTAATAAGTTAATTCTTCTCTTTCTGGGCTTTATTCATCATCTACTGATTTTGCAATACTAAAAACATGGTGAAACACTTGCTCTAATTGTTTCACCTTTCCTTAAATGGACATTGACGCAGCCACATACAGCTGAAACTTCAAACATATTGTGGTTGAGACGAATAGTTTCAGATCTTCTAACTAAATGTCTTTGCTCATTTTGAAGAAGTGGAAATAGTGGAAGCAGACAATGGAGAATAAATGTCAGCTAGTCTTAGGGGCCGCCCCTGTGTTAATAGATAAAACCACTATTATTCTTGAATTGTTCATGGATTATGCCGGGGTGGAAATTAGAGTTCAATAGAGGTGAAAGATATTGGTGTAACTCAGGGCCGGTGTTAGAGGCAGGCAGACCAGGCAGCCACCTAGGGCCCCTGCTTCCCCAGGGGCCCCCAGCCAGTGGCGTGCCGCTAATAGCGGCAAACCACATGGCTGATATGGGGCCCGTGAGTCAGGAGTGCCCGCCTGGCGCCAGCCTCTACCTCCCGTGCATTGCATTTAATTGTATCGGCTTCACAGACGCCGATACAGTTGAACGCAATGATAGAGGTGAGAGCGTCATGTGACGCTCCCTCTCCAATCATTCTCCTCTGCCTCTGACACTGCGGGTGCGCAATGACGTCACTTCATCGCGTACCTGCTGTGCACCGGGAAGTGCAGCTGCTGAGACCGGAGCAGAGTCTGGAGCAGCACAGGGAATGAGGAGGAGGTGAGGATTGTGTTTTTTTTTTAAATATTTCAGTGAGTGAGTACTGGACTGTGGGGCTGTATTACATTCTATGAGGGGGCTGAATCATACTCTATGGGGGCTACATTATATTCTATGGGGGCTGCATTATACTATATGAGGGTGCTACATTATATTCTATGAGGGGTCTGTATTATACTATTTGAGGGGTGCTACATTACATTCTATGGGGGAGCTGCATTATATTCTATTATGGGGCTGCATTATATTCTATGGGGGGGCTACATTATATTGTATGGGAGGGCTGCATTATACTCTATGAGGGGACTACGTTATATTCTATGGGGGTCTGCATTGCATTCTATGAGGGAGCTACATTATATTCTGTGGGGTAGCTGCATTATACTCAGGGGGCTGCATTATACTCTATTGGACTATGGGCAGTGCATTATAGTATATGTATTATATGGGACCTGCATTATACTGTATCAAGGACTATGGGGAATACATTATACTATATGAAGAACTATGGGGTGCATTATACTATGGGAAGTGAACTGTACTACAAGAAGGACTATGGGGGTGCATTATACTATATGTCAAATTATGAGGAGTGTATTATACTATATGGAGGACTGAGGAGTGTATTTTAATATATGGAGGACTATGAGGAGTGTATTAAACTACATGGAGGACTATGGGGAGAGTATTATACTATATTGAGGACTATGGGGCACATTATATTATATGGAGGACTATGGCATGTGCATTATACTATATGAAGGACTGTGGGGTACATTATACTATATGGAGGACTATGGGGTGTATCATACTAAACAAGCAAAATGCTGCTTATTCATTTTCATCAGTAAGTGGCTTGTTTATGCCAGAATAAAAATCATTGCTCTAGGCAGCACATTGCCCAGTGAAAACTTCAGATATGCTGCTGATAACATGATGATACTGTATGGGGACAGATTGATCTATTAGTGATTGTTCTGTCCCCATCATTATTACTCAGCCGGTGGAAAGAGGCAGGGAAACAAGCATCGAAAGACTTCAATATTGTCAATCATGCTTGTTTAGCAGTCTGAACTCAGCACATGTAAATACAACCAAAATGCTTCTGTGTAATGTGCAATATGTGAGCATTTAGGGCCCCATTTTAAACTTTTGCCCAGGGCCCCACTTTGCCTAAAATCGACCCTGGTGTAACTTTAAGCTTATTGACCCCATTGCAAAAAAAAAATCCAACCAACAGCTTTCACTTTGCTTTAATAGTATTGATCTATTCTTCTTATATGTTCTCAAAACCACCTTAGACTCAGAGGTTGGGTGTAACTACAAACTCTCACCCAATGACGGTATGCCCCTGATTAAAGATATTAACCCCTTCACCTCCCAAGCCTGTTTTCAAATTCATGACCAGACCAAGTTTTACAATTCTGACATGTGGCACTTTATGAAGTAATAACTCTGGAATGCTTCAACGGATCCCACTGATTCTGAGGATGTTTTTTTTGTGCACATTGTACTTCACGGCACTGGTAAAATTTGTTCGATATGACTTTTATGTCCTTAAATCAGAGTGATATGTCACACAAAATAGTTAATAAATGACATTTCCCACATGTCTAGTTTACATAAACACAATTTTTAATTATCATTTTTTTATGTAAGGAAGTTAGCAGGGTTAAAAGCTAACCAGCGATTTCTTATTTTTGCAACAAAATTTACAAAACTATTTGTTATAGGGACCAGAACACATCAGGCGTAGGTTGATGGGAATAGCACTCACATCAGTCGACCACTCTATGACTAAAGGTAAACTTTTTATGTATGGTCACAGCTGCTGGCGCTCTGATCAACAATAATAATCTTACCGTCGACCAGAGCCGCTAGTGTTTCTTGCGCATCCTAGATGCTGATGTGGTTGAAAGCAGTGATGGATGAGGAAGCTTCACATGTTACTCTCTCTCCCATCATTCCCCCTCTGCATATGACATCTGACATAGTGGGGGCGATGATGTTATTTCATCTCGCCATGCTGTGTCGGACAGTGGAGCTTCTGAAGAGATACACTGCAGAGACTGGAGCAACAGGGGAATGGTGAGAGGTGAGTATTGTATTTTTTCTTAAATCAGTGAGTATGTGGTAGCCATAATACTGGAGGACCATGGGGCTGCATTATACTATACAGGTGCTGCATTATACTGTATTGGGGATGCATTATACTATATGGTGGATGCATTATACCATATGGTGGCTGCATTATACCATATGGGGGCTGCATTATACCATATGGGGTGTAGTGCCGGTGTCCCTGCACACTTCCCTCCTTCCTCGGCAGGGACACTGACTCACTCACCGCCGCAGCCCCTGTCCCACACTTCCTTCTCATGCTACTACTGCCTGGGGTCTGCGCAGGGCTCATAGATCCCTGGGCAATGTGATTAGGGAGTACGCATGCTCCCACCCTCTTAAAGGGACAGCGTGCGCCGTCCTAAAATGTTCCCAGCCAATGGCTGAGAGACAATTATTATTTAAGGCAAGACCTGTTCGGAGGTGTCTGTGCAATGTGTATACTCTGCTTATTGTATGCTTCCTAGTTTTCAGGTCCCCTGTTCTAGCTTGTCTACCAGTACCTGCTTGCACCTGCTGTGCCCACCTGTATATCAGCTGTGCCAGCCTGCATCTGCCGTGTTCACCTGTATATCAGATGTATCTGCCTGCTCCTGCCAGTGCCTGCCTAGATACCTGCTGTACTTGCAATTCCTGCCTGCACTTGCTGTGCCCTCCTGTATACCAGCCGTACCAACTGTTGTACTCATGTGTATACAAGCCTATTCTTGTCTGCACCTTCCATTCCTGAATTCCTGTCATGCCTGCCTGTACCAGCAGAATTTTCCCTTTCTACAACGTTCCAGCTGCGTGACCTTGGAGGTCAGCTGCCGTGCGTCCGAGGTCTGTCCTGGAATAGAACCTGATGTCCATCTGCAGCCACATCTAACGACACTATAATGGGCTCTAGAAAAGTGTTACGTGTTCACCTAGTTGTGTCCTTTCAGACTCTCCTCAGATCACGGGGCAGTGGTTTCACCACTATATGTGTTACATGGCAGCTGCATTATAACACATGGGGGCTGTATTATGCCATATAGGGGCTGCATTATATTATATGAAGGCTATATTATACTCTATTAAGGACTATGGGCTGTGTATTATACTATATGTACTATTTGGGGCCTACATTATACTCTATTGAGGACTATGGGTGCATTATACTATGTTATGGGGTTCATTATGCTGCATCGAGGACTATGGGAAGTGCATTAGACTGTATGGAGGAATGTATTATCCTATATGAAGAAGTATGGGTTGTATTATGCTAATGGGAGTGCATTGTACTATATGGAGGACTATGGGGATGCATTGCACAATATGGAGGTGTGAAGAAAATATATAATCCCTAAGGGAATGCATCTTAGCAGTAGAGTTACATTTAGCTGACAAAAGGGTGAAACTGGATATACCAGTATTTTAAGCACAAAGGGGCTTTTGCTGGAGGTGTCGAAGCTGGCTCCATATTTTCTGGAGTTTCAAAGGGGTTAGCAAATGGTTTGTATATAGGAAAGAATATTTCCTATTGTCTGTATAGGGAGACACAGTATATTTGAAATGTCACAGCTTAGTCCGCTGTCCAATCACATACAGAATTTTTAAATGGGCTAATCGGGTCATCCAGGAAATATGAGCCTGTGGTCAGAACTTTAAAAAGATGAGTGGCGCAACGAGAAGTGGTTCACAAGTGAGGGTGGGTTGGGAGGCTGATGCGATACATAAATCAGTTCTCCTTCCCTCAAGGAAAAAAGAAGATAACTGTAGACAGCAACATTTAGATATTTCTGTTATTTCTCTCTTTTTATTTTATAACTGTTTTGCATATTTGTGTCATTTTAGTTTACCTTTTTATATATTTATTGTAAGCACTGTATATTTTTATATTAAAGCTTAAAATTTTTAATAAGTTTGACCCTTGTATGCTCTAAAAGAATCTATAGCCCTTGAGAGCGCGAATGACCTTTTGATTGTCTGACAGTAACATATTTTGGGGACGCATCACCCTGTATGTTTGATGAGTGTTGGTAGCGTGTTAAGAAATCGGGGTGTGCGGAATGTGTTGGTGTGTAATTTATGCTTCCTTTATAGCCTAAAACAAAGGTTGAGAGCTGGATTGAGTGAGTGAAGATAAATTAACCCGTGCAGGTGATCTCCATATTACATACTGATTGTGTACGTGACAACTTGATGACAAGCGGTAAGGCTAGTTTCACACTTGAGCCTTTTTGCGTAGCATTTCGAGTGCACATGATACGCATGAAAAAAAACGCTTACAAACGCTTGTAAACGCTGCGATTTTTCATCGCATCATCGTGCGCATTATGACAAAAAAACGCTGCGTTTGTATGTGTTTTCACGCGTTTTTCCATGCGTTTACATTTTTTATGCACATGGTGTCACAATCACAGGAGGAAAATCCTTGAATAATTCTTGCAGCAGACTCCACCAATGGGACAGCAGTGGGCTTGTGTTATGGAAATTCTTTATATAGACCCAGTTTACAGCCGAATTTTTCACATTTGCTTTCATTTTCTCTTGATAACATGGATCTCTGCTGGAAGAGTTTTCACTTCAACTTGGATCTGGACATCAGGATGGCTCAGGCTTGTGCAGTTGCTTGCCATCAAGAAAGGGAGAGAGAGAGAGACAGCGAAGACGGCAGCGGCGGCGTGTTTGGATACATCCGATTATTGAACTCCGGGAGAGCCCGCACAGACCCCCGGCAGGCCCGCACAGACCCCCGGCAGCCCGCACAGACCCCCGGCAGCCCGCACAGACCCCCGGCAGCCCGCACAGACCCCCAGCAGGCTCGCACAGACCCCCGGCAGGCCCGCACAGACCCCTGGCAGGCCGCACAGACCCCCGGCAGGCCCGCACAGACCCCCGGCAGCCCGCACAGACCCCCGCAGGCCCGTACAGACCGCGCATCATGATGACATCATTTTCAGCAGCCAATCACAGCCATGCCATTAGTTAACATGGCTAACACAACTGGCTCATTGCATTATGGGAACTTCTGATTCCGGTATTCGATATTGTAAAAATATCGGAATTCGGTATCGGAGCTCCGATACAGCGAATATCGGCCGATACCCAATATTTGCTTTATCGGAATGCTCAACACTAATGGCAAGCAGTTCAATTTCCCCATGCCATGGCCTCTTCCCAACACCGAAGGTCCGCCACAGCCCTTTGTAGTGGTTGGTGATGAGGCATTCCAGATGTGCCGAAACCTCCTCAAACCCTACTCCAGCCGGGACTTGGACCACACCAAAAGAATTTTTAATTACAGGCTGACAAGGGCCAGAAGAACTGTTGAGTGTGCCTTTGGTATTCTTGTCTCCAGATGGCACATTCTCGGCACAGCCATTAATCTGAAACTGGAAACAGTGGATGAGGTGATGAAGGCCTGTGTGGTTCTACATAATTTTGTGATGGTTAGAGAGCACCCGAACTTTGAACTCGATGATGCAGCTCCAAACCCATTGCCTGAATTTACTCAACACCCTCTCAGGTCATCCGTTGAAATAGGCCAAATGAGGGACCAATTTGCGGCCTACTTCAACTCAGATGTAGGACGGGTGGAAAGGCAAGAAGAGCAAATGGTGTAAAAAAGTTTTCTTTTGTGTGTATGTTAATAAAAAACCTGTGTTGATACCTGTACGAAGTACACTCTGTCTTTTTACACTTCAATACAATAATCAACTGGCCTGGTGTACCAGTGAATTCATGATGCTGTGTTTTGTGCATCATGAATTTAGTAGTACTCTTGACCAGGTGACTATACATACACACAAGTTGTATGATCGTTATCATCTCTACACTTTGAGTTCAATTTGCTGCGACGGTGGAGATAATACAACTAATTTTTGTGTCACCTGGCCTGATGTTAAAAATAGTGATTTGGGAATGCAGTAGCATCCCTCACTATTTATGACACCTAACGCTGTGACTATAAAAATTATTTGAAGTATCATCACTGTGGCTTCAGTTTGAACACAGACTGTAGACATAATAAAGTTTATACAACTTCAACAATACCCAGGCCTGGTGTCATGTTGAAGTGAGGATGCCAAAAGTAACGCATCCTGACTTCAGAAGGTTATCACACATGGGCAGGAGAATACACATAAGAGGTAAACTGCAGCATCGCTACAGTCTGATAGAAATATATACAGACTGAAGCGATGCTGCAAGTTAAAGCTCAAGTGTATTCACCTGGCCAGGTGTGATAGTTATGATAGAAGGGCAGGGTATTGTACATATGGTGTGTATTTTCCCCATCATCTTCTCAGTTTATCAACACACACTGAATAGAGGATGTGGTTAATTACAAGGTATATCTAGAATCACCTTGCCTTGTATCACAAAAAGTTAAATGATGATGGTAAAAACACACCATAGTCAATTAACTTTTTATGATACCTGGCAAGGTAACAATAGATACGCCTTGCAATCAACACCATTCTCTATTCAGTCTGTGTAATATTAGCTGACTGAAAAGACTGGTGGGGAAAATACAAGTCATATAGATTTGTGTTTTTGACTACACATATCTCCAAGACTGACACAAGAAACATGTGTCAGTAATGGAGCTATGTGGTGGCAAAATCGCAAAGTGTATGGTGCAGTGTGTGTATGGTGCAGTGTGTGTAGGCGGCCAAAGACACATTAATGAAACCGTATTTTGTGATAGCAGATACTAACGCTCTGGTAGCAAGGACCGCTCTTAGGAATTCCAACCCGTGATGATAGCGGTACTTTACTCTGGTCCTTGCCGCTGAACCAATGCGAACCTGTCCCTCAGCACGAACATCAGTGTTGAAGCAGTCCTTCATCGAGCGCCAACGTGTGCGGACTTTGTTCACTGTTGAAAAAAACAAAGAAAAAATGTTATGCAATGCACTGATGGCAACATCTGTATCATCACACACACCTGAGTGAACTTGGCAAACATTCAATGCAGCATCACAAAAGAATTCAATACACAATGCAGTCACTGTTGATCCTGAGGTCACTGGTGTGTTTCCTACAAGAATATATCTTGCAAGAAACACACCAGTATCATCAGCAGCAAGAGTAAAAGCATGATCAATACAGCATTACAATACACAATGCAGTCACTGTTGATCCTGAGGACACTGGTGTGTTTACTGCAAGAATATACCTTGCAAGAAACACACCAGTATCATCAGCAGCAAGAGTAAAAGCATCATCAATACAGCATTACAATACGCAATGCAGTCACTGCTGATCCTGAGGACACTGATGTGTTTACTGCAAGCATATATCTTGCAAGAAACACACCATTATCATCAGCAGCAAGAGTAAAAGCATGATCAATAAAGCATTACAATACACAATGCAGCCACTGTTGATCCTGAGCACAATGGTGTGTTTACTGCAAGAATATATCTTGCAAGAAACACACCAGTATCATCAGCAGCAAGAGTAAATTCATGATCAATACAGAATTACAATACACAATGCAGTCACTGTTGATCCTGAGGACACTGATGTGTTTACTGCAAGAATATATCTTGCAAGAAACACACCAGTATCATCAGCAGCAAGAGTAAATGCATGATCAATACAGAATTACAATACACAATGCAGTCACTGTTGATCCTGAGGACAGTGGTGTGTTTACTGCAAGAATATATCTTGCAAGAAACAAACCAGTATCATCATCAGCAAGAGTAAAAGCATGATCAATACAGCATAACAATACACAATGCAGTCACTGTTGTTCCTGAGGACACTGATATGTTTCCTGATAGAATATATCTATCAAGAAACACAACAGTGTTCTCATGAACAAGATTCTTGCCATGATCAATACAGCAGTAAAAAAGCACAAAGCAGTCACTGTTGATCCTGAGGACACTGTTATGACTGTCAGGAAACACAACAGTGTCCTCAGGAAAAAGAGTCAATGCGGCATCAAACAGCAGGGAAATACTTACTAAATGTCTTTTTGGAAGCTGCAGAGGTGCTGTCCCAGCCCTCCATCAACACTGCGGCCACCTCATTCCAGAGCTGCGGGGTCACCACAATGTCCTTGTACTGCTAGTCACGGCTGTCCCACAAGGGACACGGTCCTGGACAAGGCGGATCAGGTGCTCGTTGTTGAGATAGATGTCTTCATCCCGTTGTGGAACCTAGAAAAAAAAATATTATACTCTTGGAAATTGAGGAGAATGAAATAGAAAAAAAAGAAAACATAAAAGAAGAAAGATATAGAAGATGAAAAACAGGCCAGAAAAGAAGGAATAGAAAAAAAATGTAAAAAAAAAGTGACATTCAAAGACTGGATACTTACATTGCGTCTCCTCGCCGGGACTTGGCTAGGCTGCTCCCGCTGTTCCACCTCACTTGCCGGGTTCAATGCTGAGGTCTGGAAAAGAACACAAATTATTACCCATTTGTAGAGGCAGCTATACTTACACAAAGGCAGCAAGATACTCACCTCATGCTCTGCTTGAGCCAGTTCTTCTTGGGATGGTGAATATTCGGATCCAGAAGACATGCTGGAAAAAAACAAAAAAAACATTAGTACATAATAAATTTTAAAGGACAGGCACACATATATAGATTTTAGAATACTCACATTTTAGCTGCTGAAGCTGTTATCCAAAGTTGTGTCTTGTCTCTTGCTGGGTGGGTGTATTCTGTCTTCCAGGGCTTCATATCTCTTGCAGACTGTCTGTAGAGTAAGTGGTTTGGCACAAAAGACCCCTTCTTTTATGTACCCTCCTCCAAAACAATGTTGCTTTTTTAGGGGGTGGATTAACCCCTTAACCCCCAAGGGTGGTTTGCACGTTCATGACCGGGCCAATTTTTACAATTCTGACCACTGTCCCTTTATGAGGTAATAACTGTAACAACCCTGCTGGCATCACGGCATGGCCTCCCATCCCCAGCGCACCAACTTACTTTCTCCTTCAAACCATGCTGTGAAATCTGTCTGTTGCCAGCCCTGAGCTCCATGTGCTATGCCTCTTGTTTTCCTGCTTGCTCTCCATGTTTCCTGACTGTGTGTATAGGGGGGCGGCGCCTGAACTCTCTGGTTCTTATGCGGTCTGGGTGCACCTGTGTAATCTGTCCCTGACCAACCACCTGGAGCCCTTGACTATTTAGTTTCGCCACTCCCACTGAAACATTGCCTGAGCAATGTCTATACTCAGTTAGTATTCCGCTGCTGAGCTAGCCAGGCCCTGTTCTGTTTGTCTCCTTCTCTGGAGGATTCTCTAGTCTTGCTTTGTACCCTGTCTGCCTGCCGGGAGGCTGAATATCCTGGCCCCTGAGTCTTTGTCCCTGTGCCTCTGTCTGAACTCAGTCTTACCTCTGTCTGTCAGTCTCCTTGTTTGTGGTTCCTTCCCTGCCGTGTCTTTCCTTGTGTCCTCTTTATCTGTGCATCTGCACGGCTCCCTAGCCACTCTGTCTGCACGGCTCCCTAGCCGCTCTGTCTGCACGGCTCCCTAGCCGCTCTGTCTGCACGGCTCCCTAGCCGCTCTGTCTGCACGGCTCCCTAGCCGCTCTGTCTGCACGGCTCCCTAGCCGCTCTGTCTGCACGGCTCCCTAGCCGCTCTGTCTGCACGGCTCCCTAGCCGCTCTGTCTGCCCCGCACTCCTGCGGCGCTGCCTGCTCCGCACTCCTGCGGCTCTGCCTGCTCCGCACTTCTGCGGCTCTGCCTGCTCCGCACTCCTGCGGCTCTGCCTGCTCCGCACTCCTGCGGCTCTGCCTGCTCCGCACTCCTGCGGCTCTGCCTGCTCCGCACTTCTGCGGCTCTGCCTGCTCCGCACTCCTGCGGCTCTGCCTACCTACATCTCCTGTGTGAACAGGTCCAAACCTGTTCACTCATATACCACACCTTCCTGCCTAGATCCATACCTGCATCTCCTGTGTGAACAGGTCCAAACTGGTTCTCTCATATACCACTCCTGCTTGCCCTGTGTCTCCAAGCCGTGTCCGCTTGCCCAGTGTCTCCAAGCCGTGTCCAGTGTCTCCAAGCCGTGCCCGCTTGTCCAGTGTCTCCAAGCCGTACCCGTTTGCCCAGTGTCTCCAAGCCGTGTCTCCAAGCTGTGCCTGCCTGCCAGTGTACCAAGCCGTGCCTGCTTGCCCAGTGTCTCAGCCTGCTTGTCACTCGCACCTGTCCAGGTGTCCTGTTCCCGAGTGGGATCAGCAGCCACAGCCAGACACCACCCTGGAGTGGCACCCGGCAGCTACCTGCCGCACAAGCCTGACCTCACCATCAGAGGCTCCAGTGAAGACCAAGGTAGCTGTCGCAGTCACGCCCCTTCCAGGGTAGTCTGGTCTGTGGCACAGTGGGGCCACAACCCCCGGCTCGCGCCATTCAGCCAAGGCGCGAGCGTGACAGTTTGCTCAGGCCATGGTCCCCGCTGAGTCCCATGTCTTTCCGCTTGCGGAGCATGATGAACTTTCTCCCTGCCAGTATGAGCAACCAGAGGAATTTGTTCCGTCCTGCGTGGTACCGATCGTGGAGACCTCTGAACCAATCATCATCTCCAATGCTCTCTACAATCAGCTCCTGGCCTATGAAGAGCACAACCCAGCAGACCCGCCTAGGTTCTATGGGGACCCTAAAGAGTGCCAAGGGTTCCTGAAGAGATGCCTGCACTACATCCTGCAGAATGCAGCTTGTTTCCCCTCTGATCGGGTCAAGGTGGGATACATCATGTCCTACCTAGCTGGTGATGCCTTGATGTGGATCTGTCCCCTTTGGGAAGCCGGGGATCCTGTCGTCATGAGCCTGGGGGCCTTCCTGGTGGCCTTCCGTAAAGTGTTCGACATGCCTCGTCCAGCTGCTCTTGAAAAGTCTTCCCCTCCAAGCTTCCAGAGACAAGAGGAACCTGTGGGTGAATCGTCTCAACCTCCTATGACTGTCCAGCCATCACCCGTTCCACAGTCTGCCGATGCGGCCACCCATGCAAGATCCAAGAGGTCTAAGAAGAAGAAGCGGGCCAAGTTGCAGCCGGAATCTGGCCTCTGCCCTGTGAAGCTCGTACTCCAGAACCCTGGGCCAGTAGGAGAGGCTGCCCCTGGTGAGAGTCCTCCCTCTCCATTAAAGCCTATGACTGTTTCGTTGCCTTCTGGGAGCTTTGGGGTGTTCGAGCCACCAGCCACACAGAGTCGGTGTGTGGTCTCCATTCTTCAGCTCCAGAACCCGGCATGGGCATCATCTAAAGGTGGCCGAGCCCTCTTTGAGAATAGTCTAGTCCTGCAAGGACAACTACAGCTCCAGGTCGGAGCTTTATACACGAAGAAGTTCATCTTCCACCTGCTGACTGGTATGCCCATGGGTCATTGTGATCCAGAGATTCTAGCACCCATTTATGTCTGGAAACCTAGCAGGGCACCGTGCTTGAAACAATCAAGTGACAAGAGGTGTCTGGTTCCCTTGCGTCGCATTCAGTCAAGGTCGTCTTCTTCGCCTGGTTTGCTAGTCGCCGAGTCAAGGTGTGAGGGTGCCTCTGAAGAGGGGGAGGCGGTCTCAGTCTCCTCACACATCCCCAGCGACTATACCAGTGTTCTGCTCCCAAGAGCACCCCTGCCTCTTGATTGTCTTCCCCAGGATAAAGGGCTGAAGATGGATCCAGAGTGTATGCCTTCAGCTCCCCTGTGGCCTAGGGGTGAGGGTCCCAAGACAGAGCTTCTCTCATCCTCTAACCAGAAGGATGTGGGTAACAGGCTGAAGTGGCTCCCTGTATGTATGCCTCCAGCTTCCATTTGGCAGGTGGGTGAAGAGGTTGGAACAGCGGCCTACGTATCTCCGTTCCTCACCAATCGGGAGGAGGAGGTCCAATTTTTCTGGCATGTTGGGCTGAAGTTAGACTCAGTGAGGGTGT
The DNA here is from genome assembly GCF_039654945.1 of Dendrobates tinctorius. NCBI lineage: Eukaryota > Metazoa > Chordata > Amphibia > Anura > Dendrobatidae > Dendrobates > Dendrobates tinctorius. Next base: position 1,231,931 of record NW_027361930.1, read on the forward strand.
CTGCTGTTTCTAGTTGGCCGGCTGATGTAGGGGTCAAGTCTGAGGCTTCCAGGTCCCTGCTTTCTTCCACTCTGGAGGAAGAGATCCAAGTCCTTATACCCTCGGTGTTGGAAGCTGACTCCATCGGGCACCAAGAAGCTTGGCACCCTGGGATTCCTGATGGCACACATATTCCACCCTACGTGAAGGATGTCGTGTCAACCTGGACTGTGTGTGGTCCCATACTCCTTCTTCAGGTCATTCTGGCAGGCTTGAGGAAGAGGGGCCGTAAAGGGGGGGGTACTGTAACAACCCTGCTGGCATCACGGCATGGCCTCCCATCCCCAGCGCACCAACTTACTTTCTCCTTCAAACCATGCTGTGAAATCTGTCTGTTGCCAGCCCTGAGCTCCATGTGCTATGCCTCTTGTTTTCCTGCTTGCTCTCCATGTTTCCTGACTGTGTGTATAGGGGGGCGGCGCCTGAACTCTCTGGTTCTTATGCGGTCTGGGTGCACCTGTGTAATCTGTCCCTGACCAACCACCTGGAGCCCTTGACTATTTAGTTTCGCCACTCCCACTGAAACATTGCCTGAGCAATGTCTATACTCAGTTAGTATTCCGCTGCTGAGCTAGCCAGGCCCTGTTCTGTTTGTCTCCTTCTCTGGAGGATTCTCTAGTCTTGCTTTGTACCCTGTCTGCCTGCCGGGAGGCTGAATATCCTGGCCCCTGAGTCTTTGTCCCTGTGCCTCTGTCTGAACTCAGTCTTACCTCTGTCTGTCAGTCTCCTTGTTTGTGGTTCCTTCCCTGCCGTGTCTTTCCTTGTGTCCTCTTTATCTGTGCATCTGCACGGCTCCCTAGCCACTCTGTCTGCACGGCTCCCTAGCCGCTCTGTCTGCACGGCTCCCTAGCCGCTCTGTCTGCACGGCTCCCTAGCCGCTCTGTCTGCACGGCTCCCTAGCCGCTCTGTCTGCACGGCTCCCTAGCCGCTCTGTCTGCACGGCTCCCTAGCCGCTCTGTCTGCACGGCTCCCTAGCCGCTCTGTCTGCCCCGCACTCCTGCGGCGCTGCCTGCTCCGCACTCCTGCGGCTCTGCCTGCTCCGCACTCCTGCGGCTCTGCCTGCTCCGCACTCCTGCGGCTCTGCCTGCTCCGCACTCCTGCGGCTCTGCCTGCTCCGCACTCCTGCGGCTCTGCCTGCTCCGCACTTCTGCGGCTCTGCCTGCTCCGCACTCCTGCGGCTCTGCCTACCTACATCTCCTGTGTGAACAGGTCCAAACCTGTTCTCTCATATACCACACCTTCCTGCTTATATCCATACCTGCATCTCCTGTGTGAACAGGTCCAAACCTGTTCTCTCATATACCACACCTTCCTGTCTAGATCCATACCTGCATCTCCTGTGTGAACAGGTCCAAACCGGTTCTCTCATATACCACTCCTGCTTGCCCTGTGTCTCCAAGCCGTGTCCGCTTGCCCAGTGTCTCCAAGCCGTGTCCAGTGTCTCCAAGCCGTGCCCGCTTGTCCAGTGTCTCCAAGCCGTACCTGTTTGCCCAGTGTCTCCAAGCCGTGTCTCCAAGCTGTGCCTGCCTGCCAGTGTACCAAGCTGTGCCTGCTTGCCCAGTGTCTCAGCCTGCTTGTCACTCGCACCTGTCCAGGTGTCCTGTTCCCGAGTGGGATCAGCAGCCACAGCCAGACACCACCCTGGAGTGGCACCCGGCAGCTACCTGCCGCACAAGCCTGACCTCACCATCAGAGGCTCCAGTGAAGACCAAGGTAGTTGTCGCAGTCACGCCCCTTCCAGGGTAGTCTGGTCTGTGGCACAGTGGGGCCACAACCCCCGGCTCGCGCCATTCAGCCAAGGCGCGAGCGTGACAATAACTCTGAAACGCTTCCATGGATCCTGGTGATTCTGACACTGTTTTCTCGTGACATATTGTACTTCGTGATAGTAGTAACATTTCATTCAAATAACTTGTGTTTATTTGTAAAAAAAAATGGAAATTTTGCGAAAATTTTGAAAATTTCGCAATTTTCCAACTTTTAATTTTTATGCCCTTAAATCACAGACATATGGCACACAAAAAACTTAATAAATAACATTTCACATATATTTACTTTACATCAGCACAATTTTGGAACCAAAATTTTTTTTTGTTAGGAAGTTATAAGGGTTAACCAGCGATTTCTCATTTTTGCAACACCATTTTATTTTTACGGACCACATCACATTTGAAGCCACTTTGAGGAGTCAATATGATAGAAAAAACCCAAAAGTGACACCATTCTAAAAACTGCACCCCTCAAGGTGCTCAAAACCATATTCAAGAAGTTTATTAACCCTTCAGGTGCTTCACAGGAATTTTTTAAATGTTTAAAAAAATGAACATTTATCTTTTTTTCACAAAAAAAAGACTTCAGGTCCAATTTTTTTTATTTTACCAAGGGTAACAGGAGAAATTGGACTACAAAAGTTATTGTGCAATTTCTCCTGAGTACGCTGATACCTGATATGTGGGGGGAACCACTGTTTCGGCGCATGGCAGAGCTCAGAAGGGAAGGAGCGCTGTTTGACTTTTTCAATACAAAATTGGCTGGAATTCAGATCGGACGCCATGTCATGTTTGGAGAGCCCCTGATGTACCTAAACAGTGGAAACCCCCCACAAGTAACCCTATTTTGGAAACAAGACCCCCCAAGGAACTTATCTAGATATGTGGTGAGAACTTTGAACCCACAAGGGCTTCACAGAAGTTTATAACGTACAGCCGGACAATTAAAAAATCATATTTTTTCCACAAAAATGATCTTTTCACCCCCAATTTTTATTTTCCCAAGGGTAACAGGACCCTAAAAGTTATTGTGCAATTTGTCCTGAGTACGCTGATACCCCATATGTGGGTGTAAATGACTATTTGGGCGCATGGCAGAGCTCGGAAGGGAAGCAGCGTTATTTGACTTTTTTGGATGGAATTGAGATCGGACACCATGTCATGTTTGAAAAGCCCCTGATGCACCAAAACAGGGGAAACCCCCACAAATGACACCATTTTGGACCCTCCAAGGAACTTATCTAGATGTGTGGTGAGAACTTTGAACCCCCAAGGGCTTCACAGAAGTTTATAATGCCCGGGTGTGAAAATAAAAAAATCATATTTTTTTCCACAAACACGATCTTTTAGTCCCCAATTTTTTATTTTCCCAATGGTAACAGGAGAAATTGGAACCCAAAAGTTGTTGTCCAATTTGTCCTGAGTACGCTGATACCCCATATGTGGGAGAAAACTACTGTATGAGCCCACGTCAGGGCTCGGAAGGGAAGTAGTCACGTTTTGGAATGCAAACTTTGATGGAATGGTTTGCGGGTGTCATATTGCCTTTGGAGAGCCCCTGATGTACCTAAACAGTGGAAACCCCCCACAAGTGACCCCATTTTGGAAACTAGACCCCCTACGGAACTTATCTAGATGTGTGGTGAGCACATTGAACCCCACAGTGCTTCACAGAAGTTTATAACGCCCGGGCGTGAAAATAAAAAAATCATATTTTTTCCACAAACATGATCTTTTAGTCCCCAATTTTTTTATTTTTCCAAGGGTAACAGGAGAAATTGGACCCCAAATGTTGTTGTCCAATTTGTCCTGAGTACGCTGATACCCCATATGTCAGAGAAAACTACTGGATGAGGACACGTCGGGGCTCGGAAGGGAAGTAGTGACGTTTTGGAATGCAGACTTTGATGGAATGGTCTGCGGGTGTCATGTCGTGTTTCGAGAGCCTCTGATGTTCCTAAACTGTTGAAACTCCCCACAAGTGACTCCATTTTGGAAACTAGACCCCCCATGGAACTTATCTAGATGTGTGGTGAGTAATTTTAACCCCCAAGTGCTTCACAGAAGTTTCCACAAAAATGATATTTTTGCCCCCATTTTTTTATTTTCCTAAGAGTAACAGGAGAAATTGGACCCCAAAAGTTGTTTTGCATTTTGTCCTGAGTAGGCTGATACCCCATATGTGGGGTAAAACACTGTTTGGGCACATGGCAGAGCTTGGAAGGGAAGGAGCACCATTTGACTTTTTCAACGCAGAATTGGCTGGAATTGAGATCAGACGCCATTTTGCGTTTGGAGAGCACCTGATGTGCCCAGACAGTGGAAACCCCCCAATTCAAACACCAACCCTAACCCCAACACACCCCTAACCCTAATCTCAGCCCAAGCCCTAACCCTAATGGGAAAATGGAAATAAATACTTTTTTTAATTTTATTATTTTTCCCTAATTAAGGGGGTGATAACGGGGGGGGGGTGATTTACTATTTATGGCGGGTTTTAATTTTTGGCAGCTGTCATACGCTAAAAGACGCTTTTTATTGTAAAAATAGTTTTTGCATCACCACATTTTGAGAGCTATAATTTTTCAGTGTTTTGACCCACCGAGTCATGTGAGGTCTTATTTTTTGCGGGAGGGGTGGTGTTTTTATTGGTACCATTTTCGCGCACGTGAAATTTTTTGATCGCTTCTTATTCTGATTTTTTTGGATACAGAATGAACAAAAACCAGCATTTCAAGAATTTCTTTTGGGGGGTGTGCTCACACCGTTCCGCGTGCGGTAAAATTGATAATGCAATTTTATTCTTCGGGTCAGTACAGTTACAGCGATACCTCATTTATGTCGATTTTTTTATGTTTTGGTGCTTTTATGCAGTGAAAACCATTTTATATAAAAAATAATTATTTTTCCATCGCTTTATTCTGCGAGCTATAACTTTTTTAGTTTTTCGCTGATGACACTGAGTGGTGGCTCGTTTTTTGCGGGACAAGATGACGTTTTCAGCGGTACCATGGTTATTTATATCCGTCTTTTTGATCGCGCGTTATTGCACTTTTTGTTCTGCAGTATGATAATAAAGCATTATTTTTTGCTCTGTTTTTTATTTTTATTTTTTAAGGGGTTCGCTAAGGGGGTTAACTAATGGGGCAGTTTTATAGGGCGGGTCGTTACGGACGCAGCAATACTAAATATGTGTACTTTTATTGTTTTTTTTATTTCCAAAAAATGAATTTATTAGGGAATATTTTTTTTTAAATTTATTTAGCGATTTTTTATAAATTATTTTTACACTTCCTCATGCCTGCGCTTTGCAGGCATGAGGAAGCCGGCTCCCTGCAGGTCCCCAAAGGTCCCCGCTGCCATTTTGGATCTGGGGACCTGCAGGGAAGGAGGCCCCCGCAGCAGCACTGCACATTGCGCTGCTGTGGGGGTCGCAGGGAAGCACGGAGGGAGCCCCCTCCCTGCCGATGCTTCCCTAAACCCCCGGTACACTGCGATCGTGTTTGATCGCAGTGTGCCAGTGGTTTACGTGTCGGGGGTGGTCCGTGACCGCCCCTGACACATAGTGCCGGGTGTCAGCTGTGATAATCAGCTGACACCCGGCCGCGATCAGCGGCGCTCCGCTGATCGCTATGACGTACTATCCCGTCTCTGGGAATTAAGTCCCAAGGCACATGAATGGGATAGTACGTCATATGGCAGAAAGGGGTTAAATAAGTGTCTAGACATTGTTTACTCTGAAATCGCGTGCGCTCACAAAGTGCTGACATACGTACTTCACAGCGCACGTCAGCGACCCCATAGACTATAATGCTACTTTTTTGCGCATTGCATGCACACACGCGTGCATGCGATTTTTTAATGATGTTGGGCGGAACAAAAAATGCAACATGTAGCGTCCGGTCGCACACCTGGAAAATGTGCAGCGCACGAAAACGCTGAGGCACGCGTGCAATCGCTAGACACTGTGCCTGCCATTTTAAAGATAGGGGACCATTGCGCTTGAGACCGATAGCGCACGATGCGCTGCGCGATAAAATGTTAGTGTGAGACCAGCCTAAGATACAGTTTTTCCCCCCTATAAGAGCATGTGATGCCAGTTTGCGCCTGCAGCTTATTCTACAGTACCAACAGACTGCAGTAGCCGAGGCCGAGATATAGGCTGCTGCTGAACTTCAGGCTGAGAGAAATTTCCAGTTTCAGATGGCCTAAATACCAAGGGATACCAGTTCTCCGCTACTTTATTCCCAGGATATAAATCCAAGGAGACTGAGCTTGGAAAACTTCCCTGTGATGGAGAAAGATTGAGACTTAGATACCTTTCTTCGGGGGTTTGAAAAAACCTGTAGGCATTACTATCTGCCCTGTAAGAGTGGGCACAGTATTTACAGTAACTCCAGGACTGAAAGGCAAAGCCTTGGAAGTTTTTGCTGACTTTCAACCAGAGCTAGATGGCGACTATGACTCTATAAAAGAGACATTGGTCAGGAAATACAACCTCACCACAGAGGTATATTGTAAAAAGTTCTGGAATCTATAGCGGGGATCAACTGACAACTATGCGGATGTCATGAGCACCTTGAGGACCACATTCCGTCTATGGATTCAAGGACTTTCTGTTAACAGCTTGGAGGAACTAGATGATCTTATTGTTAAGGATCAATTCCTCCACATATGTCCCATGGATGTACCACAATTTGTGTGTGATCGAGAGCCAAAGACTGCTGATTAGGCTGCAAAGATTGCTGACTCTTATGTGGCCAACAGGATGCCAAACACCCGTAGGCCATTAGGATTCTGCTGGATGAGAGGTAAGCCAGTTGGTGACCCCTCTCCCTCTGCCAGCTGGTCCCCACAATATGCTACATCTATTTTCTCCAGGGCCCCTGGGACCAGACATTCTTTTGTTGATATATGCTGATTAAAGATGAGCGACTTTGCCTTTTTTAGGGTCGAGTTTGGTTTCATGAAACCCAACTCTCTCAAAAGTAGGGTCGAACAAAATCGTCTGGCTATAGGGAAAAGTTGGAGGCCGACTGAAACACGAAACCCAATGCAAGTCAATGGGGAAGCAAAGTCGGCAGGGAGTGGAGGACAGTAAACACACCTACAGTGCCCATTTCAATGCCAAAAACATCAATTCTTATTACTGAAGCTTGTCAACCTTAATTTACTTCATAATAATAGTTACGCTTTGAAAACAGGGGGTTATTTGGCTAGGGGGGGTAGGGCTGACTCCTGGTTTTCGTGTGCCCTGGGCCAAAGAGTGCCAGTGCGCCCCTTTAACACATACCACAACTCATGATGCTCCGATACAGCACAGAAATATAGGTATAGTACAATGACAAATACTTCACTGCTTACATGACATGACTGAGCTATTTTAAATTGTACAATAGCTCAAAAAAAGGACAGTATTGTTGTGAGTTCATTTTCCCCTTCGTCACTGAGGTCTGGTGAACTCCCTATTCTGGTAAAGGAAGGCAATGAGCCTGATTATCAGGCACCTGAGCCTAATGATGATGACTGGCTGAGTGGAGTCACTGACTGGATATAAGGCTGCCGACGCCCTTCTGCCCTGCGGGTGATTTCTCTGTGGACTTCTAGGACACCAGTCTAATTCCTGCTCCTCTAAAGCTAAGTTTTCTGCTTTGCCTTTTTGCATTTGTGTTTTGTTTTTTGTTTGCCTTGCTTTTCTGGATTCTGCCATTCCCTGCTGGGGTGAGCTGAATCTCCTTTTGCCTGTTGCTCTGTCTTCAGAATATTCCTGAGTGCTGACATAGTCTTTTTGAAGCCTAGCGTCTTCAGGGCCTTTTTCACTGTCAGTCTGTTGGCTCTTATTTTCATAGGGTTTTTCACGGATTGCAGACAGCAGCCTTCCTGTCCTTTCCTAGCTAGTTAGCTTGGGCCCCGTCTTTGCTCAGTCTATCTTTCTGTCTGTGTTGTGTTCTTTCTTCTTGCTTCACCGTCATTATATGTGGGGGGCTGCCTTTTGCTTTGGGGTCTGCTCTGGGGCAGTTTAGCTTTCCCTTTCTGTCTTTAGACTATCTAGTCCTCCGGCTGTGATCGAGGGGTCTAGGGCATCGTAGGTACCCCCACCGGCTACTGCTAGTTGTGTTGATAGGTTCAGGGGCCTGCAATCCGATAGCTGCCAACCTCTCTGTTTTTCTGGACTTAGCTTGCATTTCTGTTTTTGCCTCCTACGGTGACTCAATCATAACAGAATCACCCGCCATTCCGCAGATCCTAGGGTACTCAATAGCAGGAAAGAATTGTGTTTGAAAAAAAAAAAAAAAATGTGTATATTCTTTCCTCTATATCTCTGAGGCCGTAGGGGGAATTTTTTTTCTCTCAATGGAGATAAAACAATTGTCTGATCGTGTGGAGCAGCTCGCTGCAGAAGTGCTGGGAATTTCCGCCTACCTTGCTCGTTCACATGCTGTTGAACCAAAGATCCCTATACCTGATGTATTTTTTGGGGATCGATTTATTTTTTTGAGTTTCAAAAATAATTGTAAATTATTTTTTGCCTTGAAGCCTAACTCGTCAGGGAACTCCACGCAGCAGGTTAAAATTGTCATCTCTTTGCTGCGTGGCGATCCCCAGGATTGGGCGTTTTCTTTGAAACCAGATGATCCTATTCTGACTAATGTGAACGCATTCTTTCAAGCCTTGGGGTTGTTGTATGACAAACCTAATGCTGTTGATCAGGCTGAAAAGACCCTGTTGGCATTGAACCAGGGTCGAGATTCTGCAGAGTTGTACAGTCAAAAGTTCCGAAAGTGGGCGGTCCTTACTACCTGGAATGATAATGCCTTGGCTGCTCTCTTTCGGAAGGGTTTGTCAGAAGCTGTAAAAGATACTATGGTGGGATTTCCTGTTCCCTCTGGTCTGGACGATTCTATGTCATTAGCCATTCAGGTTGATCGGCGTTTACGTGAACGCAGGATTGCACGAGAGGTGTTGCCACCGGTTGAACAGACGTCTGAACCTATGCAATGTGATAGAGTTTTGTCTAAGGCGCAATGTCAGGAGTTCAGAAGGCGTAATAAGCTGTGCTTTTTCTGTGGAGATGCCTCGCATATTATTTCTGTCTGTCCTAAACGAGAGAAACGCTTTGCACACACGTTTTCTGTTGGTGGTGTTCAACCTAAGTTTCTTCTGGCAATTACTCTGATCTGCTCCCTGTCCAAATTTTCCGCCAAGGCTTTTGTAGATTCGGGAGCAGCGCTAAACCTAATGGACTTGGATTTTGCTAAACGTTGTGGATTTCCGATGACACCTCTGCAGACGCCTATCTCTTTGAGGGGGATTGATGCTACTCCTTTGGCGAAAAATAAACCTCAGTATTCGACCCAGGTGGTCATGCGGGTCGCCCCAGACCATCAAGAAAATTGCAGATTTTTGGTGTTGCATGGTCTGCATGATGCCGTTGTTCTGGGGCTTCCCTGGTTGCAAATTCATAATCCAGTTTTGGATTGGAAATCTGTGTCTGTGGTGAGTTGGGGTTGTCGGTGTGCCTTTAGTGATGCTCCGGTTTTTTCCACCTCTCCTCAGTCGCATGATGTTCCTGACTATTTGGCGGACTTTTATGATGTATTTAGTGAGAATGAGTCTGCGTCCTTGCCTCCTCATAGGAGTTATGACTGTGCAATTGAACTGAGCCCGGGGTGTAAATTTCCCAAGGGTCGGCTCTTCAATTTATCTGTACCCGAGCACGAGGCTATGCGGTCCTATATTAAGGAGGCGCTGGAGAAGGGTCATATTAGACCATCCTCTTCACCCTTAGGTGCTGGGTTTTTTTTTGTGGCCAAAAAGGATGGTTCTTTAAGGCCTTGTATTGATTATCGTGCCCTCAACAAAATTACTATTAAATATCAGTATCCGTTACCCCTGATTTCGAATCTATTCTCTAGAGATAGAGGTGCTTGCTGGTTTACCAAGCTTGACCTCAGGGGGGCGTATAATCTTATCCGCATTAAGCAGGGGGATGAATGGAAGACGGCGTTTAATACTCCGGAGGGACATTTTGAGTACCTGGTGATGCCTTTTGGGCTCACTAATGCCCCTTCTGTCTTCCGCTTCATGGACGATATTTTCCGAGACTTTGTCGATAAATTTTTGATTATCTATCTGGATGATATTTTGATCTTCTGCAAGGATTGGGATTCTCATGTGGAACATATTCGGACTGTGTTCCGGATCTTGAGGGAGAATTCCCTGTATGTCAAAGGATCGAAATGCCTTTTTGGAATACAGAGGATTTCATTTTTGGGATTTATTTTGTCTCCTTCATCTATTGAAATGGATCCGGCCAAGGTACAGGCCATTTATGATTGGGTTCAGCCCACTTCTTTGAAGGCCCTCCAGAAGTTTTTGGGTTTTGCTAATTTTTATCGGAAATTTATAGCAAAATTTTCTAGTATTGCCAAGCCATTGACTGATCTGACTAAGAAGGGTGCTGATGTGTTGAATTGGTCTCCGGAGGCTGTTGCTTCCTTTCAGGAGCTGAAGCGAAGATTTACCTCCGCCCCGGTTTTGCGGCAACCTGATGTCTCACTCCCGTTCCAGGTAGAGGTAGATGCTTCTGAGATTGGTGCAGGAGCTGTTTTGTCCCAAAGGGATCCTGTAACATCTAAAATGAATCCCTGTGCCTTCTTTTCCCGAAAGTTTTCTCCATCTGAACGTAACTATGATGTGGGGAATCGGGAACTGTTGGCCATGAAATGGGCATTTGAGGAGTGGAGATATTGGTTGGAGGGAGCTAAACATCAAGTTGTGGTCCTCACTGACCACAAGAATTTGATTTATCTAGAGTCGGCTAAACGCTTGAACCCTAGACAGGCTAGGTGGGCCTTGTTTTTTACACGTTTTGATTTTGTGGTCTCTTTTCTTCCTGGAACTAAGAATGTCAAGGCAGACGCCCTCTCTAGGAGCTTCTTTGCTGATTCTCCTGTGGTGACCAAGCCTGCTACCATCTTAGGCGAAGGGGTAGTTCTTTCTGCCATCTCGCCCGATTTGAGACTTGCTCTGCAAGAGTTCCAGGAGGACAAACCTGAGCGTTGTCCCAGTGGGAAGTTGTATGTTCCTGACCAGTGGAAGAAGAGAGTGATGTCTGAAGTTCATTGCTCTGCATTGGCTGGTCATCCAGGTATTTTTGGTACTAGAGATCTGGTGAGTCGCTCTTTTTGGTGGCCCACCTTGTCTCATGATGTCAGGAATTTTGTGCAGTCCTGTGGGACTTGCTCCCGGTCTAAATCTTGTTCTCGCTCTAGTGGGTTGTTGATGCCTTTGCCGGTCCCCAGGAGGCCATGGACCCATATTTCTATGGATTTCATCTCTGATATGCCGGTCTCTCAAAGAATGACTGTTATTTGGGTGATTTGTGATAGGTTCTCTAAGATGGTTCATCTTGTACCACTCCCTAAGTTGCCGTCTTCCTCTGAGTTGGTGCCCCTGTTTTTGCAACAGGTGGTTCGCTTGCACGGGATTCCTGAGAACATTGTATCTGACAGAGGAGTTCAGTTTGTGTCTAGATTTTGGTGGACTTTCTGTTCCAAGCTGGGAATTCAGTTGTCCTTCTCCTCTGCTTTTCACCCTCAGACCAATGGGCAGACAGAGAGAACAAACCAGACTTTGGAGTCGTATTTGAGATGTTTTATTTCCACTGATCAGGATGATTGGGTTTCATTTTTGCCCTTGGCCGAATTTGCTTTAAATAATAGAGCTAGTTCTGCCACTTTGATGTCACCTTTTTTTTGTAACTTTGGGTTTCATCCTCGATTTTCTTCAGGGCAGGTGGAGCCTTCTGCCTGCCCAGGTGTTGACACTGTGGTGGAGAGAATGCACCAGATCTGGGACCAAGTGGTGGATAAGTTATCTCTCTCCCAGGAAAAGGCCCAGCGGTTTTCCAATCGACATAGGACCATTGGTCCCCAGTTTAAGATTGGTGATATGGTGTGGTTATCATCAAAAAATATTGCTATGAAGGTGGCTTCTCCTAAGTTTAAGCCTAGATTTATTGGACCTTACAAGATTTTGGAGATTATTAATCCGGTCTCTTTTCATTTGACTCTTCCTGTCACATTTAAAATCCATAATGTGTTCCATAAGTCCTTGTTGAAGAGGTTTGTTGAACCAGTTGTTCCTGGGGTGGCACCTCCGGACCCTGTATTGGTTGAAGGTAACATGGAATATGAGGTAGAGAAAATACTGGATTCCCGTCTGGCTAGACGGAGACTCCAGTATTTGGTTAAGTGGAAGGGTTATGGTCAGGAGGATAATTCCTGGGTCTCTGCCTCTGATATTCATGCCAAAAGATTGGTGCGTGCCTTTCATCGGGCTAACCCTGATCGCCCTGGTGGCGTGGTTGAGGGTTCGGTGACCCCTCCTCAAGGGGGAGGTACTGTTGTGAGTTCATTTTCCCCTTCGTCACTGAGGTCTGGTGAACAATGAGCCTGATTATCAGGCACCTGAGCCTAATGATGATGACTGGCTGAGTGGAGTCACTGACTGGATATAAGGCTGCCGACGCCCTTCTGCCCTGCGGGTGATTTCTCTGTGGACTTCTAGGACACCAGTCTAATTCCTGCTCCTCTAAAGCTAAGTTTTCTGCTTTGCCTTTTTGCATTTGTGTTTTGTTTTCTGTTTGCCTTGCTTTTCTGGATTTTGCCATTCCCTGCTGGGGTGAGCTGAATCTCCTTTTGCCTGTTGCTCTGTCTTCAGAATATTCCCGAGTGCTGACATAGTCTTTTTGAAGCCTAGCGTCTTCAGGGCCTTTTTCACTGTCAGTCTGTTGGCTCTTATTTTCATAGGGTTTTTCACGGATTGCAGACAGCAGCCTTCCTGTCCTTTCCTATCTAGTTAGCTTGGGCCCCGTCTTTGCTCAATCTATCTTTCTGTCTGTGTTGTGTTCTTTCGAATTGCTTCACGGTCATTATATATGGGGGACTGCCTTTTGCTTTGGGGTCTGCTCTGGGGCAGTTTAGATTTCCCTTTCTGTCTTTAGGCTATCTAGTCCTCCGGCTGTGATCGAGGGGTCTAGGGCATCGTAGGTACCCCCCACGGCTACTGCTAGTTGTGTTGATAGGTTCAGGGGTGTGCAATCCGATAGCTGCCAACCTTTCTGGTTTTCTGGACTTAGCTTGCATTTCTGTTTTTGCCTCCTACGGTGACTCAATCATAACACAGTATATTACTCCATACAGTATTATGGCCACCACATTGTGCACCATACAGAATAATGAGCCTCATATATTTCTCCATACAGAATAATAGGCCACATATAATGTTCCATACAGTATATGATGAGCTCCACATAATGCTACAGTATATGATGGTCCCCATGGACGATGCTCCAGTGTGTTATGGGCCCAAATAATGCTCCACATATAATGGGCTCCATTTCTAATGCTCCAGTGTATAATGGGCCCCGTAAATGCTGCTCCAATGTCTGATGTCTCCAATCTGGAATGCTCCAGTATATGATGGGCCTCATGGATGATGCTCCAGTGTATGATGGGCCCTAATAATGCTCAATATATAATGGGCTCCATTTGTAATGCTCCAGTGTATTAAGGGCCCCGTAAATGCTGCTCCAGTGTCTGATGTCCCCCATTTGGAATGCTCCAGTATATGATGGGCCTCATGGATGATGCTCCAGTGCATGATGGGCCCTAATTATGCTCCATATATAATGGGCTCCATTTCTAATGCTCCAGTGTCTAATGGGGCCTGTAAATGCTGCTCCAGTGTCTGATGTCCCCCATTTGGAATGCTCCAGTATATGGTGGGCCTCATGGATGATGCTCCAGTGTCTTATGGGCCCTAATAATGCTCCATATATAATGGGCCCCATTTCTAATGCTCCAGTGTATCATGTGCCCCATAGATGCTGCTCCAGTGTCTGATCTGCCCCATTTAGAATGCTCCAGTATATGATGGGCCTCATGGATGATGCTCCAGTGTCAGATGTCCCTCATTTTGAATGCTCCAGTATATGATGGGCCCCATTTTTAATTAACCCAGGCATGGTATGTGAAAAGAGATCCATGGAGTAATCTAAATTGTGTGCTGCCGCATCCTTCACTTTTGGTGTGGGTGAAGGACACAAGGAAAGTGGTTGCTTCTGACCAGAAGTCCGCACTTACGACTCAGTGCTTGCATTTTTTTAAACTTCAGAAGAGTAGGCGATAGAGCTGGTAGCTGTTTCAGCAATGTAAGCCAAAAACAGTTCCTGATGCTCCGGCTTTAAAAGCACTCTACCTACTCTCAGAAAACGGAGCCTTACAGGCCTTCCAGAGCTACACCATGATGCAGGCTCAACACCTCCTGCCTTAGCTGCTATTGTGCTTTTGGCACTACCAGCAGATGCACCACCATCACCATCAGTACCAGGTGGCCCCCCAATGCTCATGTCCGCGTCCTCTTCCACCATACTTCCTCATGTTTAAGAAAATTGACCCAAAATACCAGCAGATATATGGTACTGTATCAGAAGCGTACAGCTCTATACAGTCTAGGGATAACAGTAAATCTCCGTATATATTTAATGAGTCATACACAGACGCTCACAGGCTCAGTATGGATTACCCAATAAAATAAAAAGTGAGAAAGGGTACAGTATCATCAGATACAATGTATATATAGAATAGTGTAAACATTCTGAATCTCCGTATACATTTCAGGAGGCAGACACAAACGCTCTCAGGCCCAGTATGGATTACACAAGAATATGAAAAGCTGTAAATGGGTAATGTAACACAAGCGTACAGCTGTATACAGTGTTGGCCAAATTTGAAATCTCGGTATATATTTCCGGAGTCACCCTCAGATGCTCACTCAGTCTGGGTTTGACCATAATTAAAAATGTTGTAAAAAAGGTACTGGATAGCAAGATAGCAAGTATATATATTATAGGGTGCAATTGAAATCTCCGTATACATAGTCCCGTAATCAGTCTCAGACGCTTACTCAGTATGGATTTGACCATAATACTAAATGTCGAACAAAGGTACTGTATAACAAGATGCAAGCTGTATCGAGTATAGGGTAAAAATTGGTATCTCCGATTCACCGTATATATAGAAGGCGTAAACTACACACGCTCACTCACTATGGATGATACCGTAATACAAAATTTTGAACAAAGGTACTGTATCAGCATATACCATGTGTATCCAGTCTAGGGATAATTGTAAATTTCTGTCTACACTTCCGGAGTCAGACACAGTCACTCACATGCTCAGTATGTATTACACCAGAATTTAACAAGTAGAAAAAGGGAAAGGTAGTCGAAAAGCATACAACAGTATACAGTGTTGTGGTACTTTTAAATCTTCGGATATATTTCAATCTCAGTAAGCCAGTTCAGACTCTCTGCTACTGGAAACTACATGGATACAAGTACAGACGGAAAGTTGAGTGTTAGCAGAAATTTGGGAATTACTCATTGTGGGAAAACCTCCCGGTAGATGTTGCAGATGCGATGCAGACCCTCAATTACTGTGTCTGTGGAGACAGCGAAAATGTTTATTTGTAAAGAAAGGATTGCTTTATCGCAGTAGCGTGGATCACATCACTGTTACTCATCTCCATCAAACTGTGATCACAGGGAGAGATGTAGACATGATCCTCACTGCCTATCATGATGTGTCTGGTCATTTTGGAGTGCAAAAGACAGAAGCCACAGACCGTAGGGTGATTCTATTGGATTGGCATGAGAGGAGACATTGAAAAATGGTGGCAGGAACGTCACACGTCTGTGACTATCACAACTGTAAAAGGTGATCATGAAGCACCACTGCATCCGCTTGTAAGTTGACGTCTATTACAAATGGTAGCCATTGATCATCTGAAGGTAGAGGCCAGCAGGACAGGACATAGCTACATCTTAACCATCATCGATCAATACACCAAATTTCTAGTGACCGTCCCTGTGAAGGATTTAACTGCCCAGACTACACAGCAGTGGAGCAGGGAGAGGTAAGTATTGCAACTTGCAAGTGCTGTGGCCATAACCAAGCAGGGGGGGCATACTCGTGGTTGACGGTACTGGCACAGGGCCACTCATAGTACGCTGGTGTGTTTGATGGCTAGTGGGCTCCCCCACCATCAGAGACACTGTATTGTTCTATGAGGGACCCTGTGCCATTGCCATCGGCAATCTGTGGGCCCATCCACCTGTTCAGAGCAACGGCACTTGCCCGGGTGCGCCAGGTGTTGACCCCAGCCATGGGGGGGACAGCCCACTTAGGGAGGTTTAAAAAATGGCATATGTTGATGTGTTGGCTGGACATTCAGATGCTGAAAATGGCGGAATTGGGCAAGTCCAAGGAAGAGGAGGACAAAAGCGAGGCTGTTTTCTGGCAACCTATGTGTCAACAGGGGAAGGTGGGACAAAATCCTTTGAAACCCATGCATCGTTCATTTTAATGAAGGTTAGATCATCAACATTTTGGGTAGACAAACGGGTCCTTTTTTCTGTCAGGATTGATCCAGCAGCACTGAAGACTCTTTCAGATAACACACTAGCAGCAGGGCAAGCGAGCTCCTGTAAGGCACATTATGCCAATTCTGGCCAGGCGTCCAGTTAAGAGGCCCAATAGTCAAAGGGCTATGACCTGTGAGGGAGAACATCGATATGGGAGGAGAAGTAGTTTGCAATCATAGTTGACAACTGCTGTCTCCTGTCACTTTTAATCGATGCAGTATTAGCAGTCGTGTGAGCGGTACTTGAGAAATCATTCCACAACATGGTCATTAAACCCCTGTTTCCAATGCCACTTCGGCTGTGTGCACCACGAACACCTCTTCCATTGTGCCCACTACAGCTCGTGGGAGTACCAGCACTGCTGCTGTGTGCTGGGAAAGCCTCAAACAAACGGTTTACCAGAGTTGCTTGTTTGTTAGCCAAAATTATCTCTAGGTTCTCCTGTGGCATGATGTTGTGTAATTTGTCTTTGTAGCGTGGATTGAGGATGCTGGCCAGCCAGTAGTCATCATCCCTCATCATTTTGGCAATGCGGGGGTCCCTTTTAAGGATCCGCAAGGCATAATCGCACATATGGGCCAATGTTCCAGGTGTCAATGATGCACTGCCAGTGGTGGGTGGAGGAGCACTTTCTGGCATATCCACATCCCTACAGTCACGCACAAACAATGTACCTGACCTTGGAACGCCAACATTTTCTCTTGCCCCCTGAGAAGTATCCTCCTGCCCAAAATAATCATCCCCCTCCTCCTCCTCCTCTTCCTCTTCTTCCTCCACCTCGTCCAGGACAGTTCCCTGACCAGACAATGGCTGACTGTCATCAAGGCTTCCCTCTTCCTCCTCCTCCGCTGCAGACGCCTGATCCTTAATGTACGTCAAACTTTGCATGAGCAGACGCATAAGTGGGATGCTCATACTTATGATGGCATCGTCTGTGCTTACCAGCCGTGTGCATTCCTCAAAACACTGAAGGACTTTACAGAGGTCTTTCAGCTTTGACCACTGCACACCTGACAATTCCATGTCTTCCCTCAAACTGCCTGCCCTTGTATCCTCCCACAAATGCATTTCAGCCTGCCTCTGTTCGCACAGCCTCTCAACCATGTGCAGGGTGGAGTACCACCTTGTTGCAATGTCTATGATTAGGCGGTGCTTGGGGAGGTGGAGCAATCGCTGCAGCTTCTGCATACGAGTGGAGTGGACGTTTGAGCGACGGATGTGCGAGCACAGTCTTCGCACCTTATGGAGCAGGGATGTTAACTTTGGATAATTATTAAGGAAGCACTGCACCCCCAGGTTCAAAGTGTGAGCCAGGCAAGGTATGTGTGTGAGTTTTGCACGGGCTATGGCTGCCACAAAATTACGGCCGTTATCACTGACTACCGTGGCCTGCCTCAAGATGTAGACTGCCCAGCCATGACTCAGTTTGTCGCTGCAAGTAGTCAGCCAGTATCTCCGCGGTGTGTCTGTTGTCGCCCAAATACATCATCTTTAACACAGCCTGCTGACGCTTACCACTAGCTGTTCGATAGTGGGACACCTCGTGTGCAACACTGCCAGCTGCGAATGAAGTGCTCGTGCGACTGTGCTCTGTGGACAAGCTTTCGCTGATAGAGGAGGAGGATCGAAAGCCTACAGCCAATTGTTTCCTTTACCATGGGCTAGGCAGCACTGTTCCACCGCCGCTGTCCCCAGTTGAGCCTGCATCCACCACATTAACCCAGAGCGCAGTGATGCACACGTAACGGCCCTGTCCATGCCTACTGGTCCATGCACCTGTTGTGAGGTGCACCTTTCCACTCACTGACTGTTTTAGTGCATGGACAATGCGATCTTTCACATGGCGGTGGAGAGCAGGGATGTGTTATGATGAGTCACCGAAGGAGGAAAAAACAAAATACCAGCTAAGTCCAGAAAAACCAGAGAGGTTGGCAGCTATCGTATTGCAGACCCCTGAACCTATTCACAACAACTAGCAGTAGCCGTGGGGGGTTCCTACGGTGCCCTAAACGCCTCGATCACAGCCGGAGAACTACATAGCCTAAAGACAGGGGAAAAACTAAACTGCCCCAGAGCAGACCCCAAAGCAATAGGCAGCCCCCAACATATAATGACGGTGAAGCAAGATGAAAACACTAACACAGATAGAAAGATAGGTTGAGCAAATGATGGTGCCCAAGCTAACTAAATAGGACAGGATAGGAAAGCCGCTGTCTGCCATCCGCAAAAACCCTATCCAAAATGTGCCAACCGACTGATAGGAAAAACAGGCCCTGAAGTCGCTAGGCTTCAAAAGACTATATCAGCACTCAGGTATATTCTGAAGACAGAGCAAAAGATCAACAGATCAGAGACAAAAATGGAATTCAGCTCACCCCCGGCCGGGGATGGCAGAACTCCCAAAAAACAAGGCAAAACAAAAACAAAACTGAAGTGTACAAAGCAGAGCAGAAAAATTAGCTTTGAGACGCAGGAATCAGACTGGTCTCCAAGAATCCAGCAGGATCACCAGCAAGGCAGAAGGGCGTCGGCTGCCTTATATCCAGTCCTCAATTCCAGCCACCCAGTCATCATCTAGCTGCCCAGGTGTTTGGTAATAAGCCTCACTACCTTCCTTCACCAGAGGAGGGAGTTCATCAGACCTCAACGGTGAAGGGAAAAATGAACTCACAACAGTACCTCCCCCTTGAGGAGGGGTCACTGAACCCTCATCCATGCCACCAGGGCAAACCGGGTGAGCCCAATGAAAGGCACGCACCAATCTTTCGGCATGAATATCAGAGGCAGAGACCCAGGAATTATCCTCCTGACTATAACCCTTCCACTTAACCAAATACTGGAGTCTCCATCTAGCCAGACGGGAATCCAGTATCTTCTCTACCTCATATTCCATGTTACCTTCAACCAATACAGGGTCAGGAGGTGCCACCACAGGAACTACTGGTTCAACAAACCTCTTCAACAAGGACTTATGAAACACATTATGAATTTTAAATGTGACAGGAAGAGCCAACCGAAAAGAGACCGGATTAATAATCTCCAATATCTTGTAAGGTTCAATAAATCTAGGCTTAAACTTAGGAGAAGCCACCTTCATAGCGATATTTTTTAATGATAACCAAACCATATCACCCACCTTAAACTGGGGACCAACGGTCCTACGCCGGTTGGAAAACCGCTGGGCCTTTTCCTGGGAGAGAGACAACTTATCCACTACTTGGTCCCAGATCTGGTGCATTCTCTCCACCACAGTGTCAACACCTGGGCAGGCAGAAGGCTCCACCTGCCCTGAAGAAAATCGAGGATGAAACCCAAAGTTACAAAAAAAAGGTGACATCAAAGTGGCAGAACTAGCTCTATTATTTAAAGCAAATTCGACCAAGGGCAAAAATGAAACCCAATCATCCTGATCTGTTGTGAGTTCATTTTTCCCTTCACCATTGAGGTCTGATGAACTCCCTCCTCTGGTGAAGGAAGGTAGTGAGGCTGATTACCAAACACATGGGCAGCTAGATGATGACTGGATGGCTGGAATTGAGGTCTGGATATAAGGCTGCCGACGCCCTTCTTCCTGGCTGGTGATTTTCCTGCTGGATTCTTGGAGACCAGTCTGATTCCTGCATCTCAAAGCTAAGTTTTTCTGCTCTGCTTTGTACACTTCAGTTTTGTTTTTGTTTTGCCTTGTTTTTTGGGAGTTCTGCCATCCCCGGCCGGGGGGTGAGCTGAATTCCATTTTTGTCTCTGATCTGTTGATCTTTTGCTCTGTCTTCAGAATATACCTGAGTGCTGATATAGTCTTTTGAAGCCTAGCGTCTTCAGGGCCTGTTTTTCCTATCAGTCGGTTGGCTCATTTTGATAGGGGTTTTGCGGATGGCAGACAGCAGCTTTCCTATCCTGTCCTATGTAGTTAGCTTGGGCCCCATCATTTGCTCAACCTATCTTTCTATCTGTGTTAGTTTTTTCATCTTGCTTCACCGTCATTATATGTTGGGGGCTGCCTATTGCTTTGGGGTCTGCTCTGGGGCAGTTTAGTTTTTGCCCTTTCTGTCTTTAGGCTATGTAGTTCTCCGGCTGTGATCGAGGGGTCTAAGGCACCGTAGGAACCCCCCACGGCTACTGCTAGTTGTTGTGGATAGGTTCAGGGGTCTGCAATCCGATAGCTGCCTACCTCTCTGGTTTTTCTGGACTTAGCTGGTATTTTGTTTTTTCCTCCTTCGGTGACTCATCATAACACTGATCGGCAGAAATAAAACATCTCAAATACAACTCCAAAGTCTGGTTTGTTCTCTCCGCCTGCCCATTGGTCTGAGGGTGAAACGCAGAGGAGAAGGACCACTGAATTCCCAGGTTGGAACAGAAAGCCCTCCAAAATCTAGACACAAACTGAACTCCTCTGTCAGATACAATGTTCTCAGGAATCCCGTGCAAGCGAACCACCTGTTGCAAAAACAAGGGCACCAACTCAGAGGAAGATGGCAACTTAGGGAGTGGTACAAGATGAACCATCTTAGAGAATCTATCACAAATCACTCAAATAACAGTCATTCTCTGAGAGACAGGCATATCAGAGATAAAATCCATTGAAATATGGGTCCATGGCCTCCTGGGCACCGGCAAAGGCATCAAACAAGCCACTAGAGCGAGAACAAGGTTTAGACCGGGAGCAAGTCCCACAGGACTGCACAAAATTCCTGACATCATGAGACAAGGCGGGCCACCAAAAAGACCGACTCACCAGATCTCTAGTACCAAAAATACCTGGATGACCAGCCAATGCAGAGCAATGAACTTCAGACATCACTCTCTTCCTCCACTGGTCAGGATCATACAACTTTCCACTGGGACAACGCTCAGGTTTGTCCTCCTGAAACTCTTCCAGAGCACGTCTCAAATCGGGCGAGATGGCAGAAAGAACTATCCCCTCGCCTAAGATGGTAGCAGGCTTAGTCACAACAGGAGAATCAGCAAGGAAACTCCTAGAGAGGGCGTCTGCCTTGACATTCTTAGTGCCCGGAAGAAAAGAGACCACAAAATCAAAACGTGTGAAAAACAAGGCCCACCTAGCCTGTCTAGGATTCAAGCGCTTGGCCGACTCCAGGTAAATCAAATTCTTGTGGTCAGTAAGGACCACGACTTGGTGTTTGGCTCCCTCCAACCAATGTCTCCACTCCTCAAATGCCCATTTCATGGCCAACAGTTCCCGATTCCCCACATCATAGTTACGTTCGGATGGGGAGAACTTTCGGGAAAAGAAAGCATAAGGATTCATTTTAGATGTCACAGGATCTTTTTGGGACAACACCGCTCCTGCACCAATCTCAGAAGCGTCCACCTCCATCTGAAACGGGAGTGAGACATCTGGTTGCCGCAAAACCGGAGCAGAAGTGAATCTTCGCTTCAGCTCCTGAAAGGAAGAAACAGCCTCCAGAGACCAATTCAGCACATCAGCACCCTTCCTAGTCAAATCCGTCAATGGCTTGGCAATACCAGAAAAATTAGCTATGAATTTCCGATAAAAATTAGCAAAACCCAAAAACTTCTGGAGGGCCTTCAAAGAGGTGGGCTGAACCCAATCATAAATGGCCTGTACCTTGGCCAGGTCCATTTCAATAGTTGACGGAGACAAAATAAATCCCAAAAATGAAATCCTCTGTACCCCAAAAAGGCATTTCGATCCCTTGACATACAGGGAATTCTCCCTCAAAATCCGGAACACAGTCCGAACATGTTCCACATGAGAGTCCCAATTCTTGGAGAAGATCAAAATATCATCCAGATAGATAATCAAAAATTTACCCACAAAGTCTCGGAATATATCGTTCATGAAGCATTGGAAGACAGAAGGGGCATTAGTGAGCCCAAAAGGCATCACCAGGTACTCAAAATGTCCCTCCGGAGTATTAAACGCCATCTTCCATTCATCCCCATGCTTAATGCGAATAAGATTATACGCCCCCCTGAGGTCAAGCTTGGTAAACCAGCAAGCACCTTTAACTCTGGAGAATAGATCAGAAATCAGGGGTAACGGATACTGATATTTAACAGTAATTTTGTTGAGGGCACGATAGTCAATACAAGGCCTTAATGAACCATCCTTTTTAGCCACGAAAAAAAACCCAGCACCTAAGGGTGAAGAAGATGGTCTAATATGACCCTTCTCCAACGACTCCTTAATATAGGATCGCATAGCCTCGTGCTCGGGTACAGATAAATTGAAAAGCCGACCCTTGGGGAATTTACACCCTGGGTTCAGCTCAATTGCAAAGCCATAACTCCTATGAGGAGGCAAAGACGCAGACTCATTCTCACTAAATACATCATAAAAGTCAGTCAAATAGTCAGGAACATCATGCGACTGAGGAGAGGTGGAGAAAACAGGAGAATCACTAAGGGCACACCGACAACCCCAACTCACCACAGACAAAGATTTCCAATCCAGAACTGGATTATGGATTTGCAACCAGGGAAACCCCAGAACAATGGTATCATGCAAATTATGCAACACCAAAAATCTGCAATTTTCTTGATGGTCTGGGGCGACCCGCATTACCACCTGGGTCCAAAACTGAGGTTTATTCTTTGCCAAAGGAGTAGCATCAATACCCCTCAAAGGGATAGGCGTCCGCAGAGGTGTCATAGGAAATCCACAACGTTTAGCAAAATCCAAGTCCATCAGGTTCAGAGCTGCTCCCGAATCCACAAAAGCCTTGGCGGAAAATGTGGACAGGGAGCAGATTAGAGTAATTGCCAGAAGAAACTTAGATTGAACACCATCCACAGAAAACGTGTGTGAACAACGTTTCTCTCGTTTAGGGCAGACAGAAATGATATGCGAGGCATCTCCACAAAAAAACACAGCTTATTACGCCTTCTGAACTCCTGACGTTGCGCCCTAGACAAAACTCAATCACATTGCATAGGTTCAGACATTTGTTCAACAGGTGGCAAGATCTCTTGTGTAGTTTTGCGTTCACGTAAACGCCAATCCACCTGAATGGCTAATGACATAGAATCGTCAAGACCAGAGGGAACAGGAAATCCCACCATAGTATCTTTTACAGTTTCTGACAAACCCTTCCGAAAGAGGGCTGCCAAGGCACAATCATTCCAGGTAGTAAGGACCGCCCACTTTCGGAATTTTTGACAGTACATCTCTGTCGAATCCCGACCCTGGCTTAATGCCAACAGGGTCTTTTCAGCCTGATCAATAGCATTAGGTTCATCATACAACAACCCCAAGGCTTGAAAAAATGCGTTCACATTATTCAGAATAGGATCATCAGGTTTCAAAGAAAACGCCCAATCCTGGGGATCGCCGCGCAGCAAAGAGATGACAATTTTAACCTGCTGCGCGGAGTTCCCCGACGAGTTAGGCTTCAAGGCAAAAAATAATTTACAATTATTCTTGAAATTCAAGAATTTAGACCGATCCCCAAAAAACACATCAGGAGTATGAATCTTTGGTTCAGCAGCATGTGAATGAGCAAGATAGATGGAAATTCCCCGCACTTCAGCAGCGAGCTGCTCCACACGATCAGACAATTGCTTCATCTGCATTGAGAGAAAAATTCCCCCTACGGCCTCAGAGATATAGAGGAAAAAATATGCACAAAAAAAAAAATTCTGACCCTTTTTTTTCTTTTTTTTTTTTTTCTTTTTTCTTACAATTCTCTCCTGCTATTGTGTACCCTAGGATCTGCGGTATGGCTGGTGATTCTGTTATGATGAGTCACCGAAGGAGGAAAAAACAAAATACTAGCTAAGTCCAGAAAAACCAGAGAGGTTGGCAGCTATCGGATTGCAGACCCCTGAACCTATCCACAACAACTAGCAGTAGCCGTGGGGGGTTCCTATGGTGCCCTAGACCCCTCGATCACAGCCGGAGAACTACATAGCCTAAAGACAGAAAGGGGAAAAACTAAACTGCCCCAGAGCAGACCCCAAAGCAATAGGCAGCCCCCAACATATAATGATGGTGAAGCAAGATGAAAACACTAACACAGATAGAAAGATAGGTTGAGCAAATGATGGGTCCCAAGCTAACTAAATAGGACAGGATAGGAAAGCCGCTGTCTGCCATCCGCAAAAACCCTATCCAAAATGTGCCAACCGACTGATAGGAAAAACAGGCCCTGAAGTCGCTAGGCTTCAAAAGACTATATCAGCACTCAGGTATATTCTGAAGACAGAGCAAAAGATCAACAGATCAGAGACAAAAATGTAATTCAGCTCACCCCCGGCCGGGGATGGCAGAACTCCTAAAAAACAAGGCAAAACAAAAACAAAACTGAAGTGTACAAAGCAGAGCAGAAAAACTTAGCTTTGAGACGCAGGAATCAGACTGGTCTCCAAGAATCCAGCAGGATCACCAGCAAGGCAGAAGGGCGTCGTCTGCCTTATATCCAGTCCTCAATTCCAGCCACCCAGTCATCATCTAGCTGCCCAGGTATTTGGTAATCAGCCTCACTACCTTCCTTCACCAGAGGAGGGAGTTCATCAGACCTCAACGGTGAAGGGAAAAATGAACTCACAACAGGGATGATTTTTCGAGAAAAGAAGTGCCGACTGGGTAGGTCATAGTGTGGGACAGCGTAGGCCATGAGCTCACGGAAAGCTTCGCTTTCAACTAAATGGTAGGGCATCATCTCTAATGAGATTAGTTTGGAAATGTAGGCGTTCAAACAAAGTGTACACGGATGAGAGGATGAGTACTTTCTTGTCCTACTCAGAGTGTCTGGTAGGGTGAGCTGGACTGGAGAGCTGCATATGGGGGAAGTAGCGGTGGACCGGACAGAGTGAGAGGGGGTTGGTGATGGTTTTGGTGGTGATGGCCTAGATTCAGTGTTGTGTTGCGAAACCATTGTGATTCCCTGAGTGCTTTGGCCTTGTGATGACACCTCCACATTTAGTACTCATGGTGTGCCTAATGGTGGCGGTGGTCTTACAGTGGGGGAAGCGATGGAGCGTTGCTGGCTTCGTTCAGTCGGAGCAGGTGAACATGTGCTACCTGAGGATTTGTAGTCCGTCCACGCTTGCAAGTGCATGTTGATTAAATGTCTAAGCATGCAACTGGTATTCAAATTTCTGAGTTGCTTACCTCGGCTAAAGGTCCTTCCGCACTTCTTACAGGTAACCTTTGCCTTATCAGTATCAGTAGGATTTTGGACAAAGGAGTGCCACACTGCACTCTTCCTACTGTGGTATACATTTTCTGGCCTTGCACGCTGTGCTAAGTTGACCGTCTGGCCAAGCTGTCCTGCAACTCTTTTAGTTTTTGTTCCACGTTTTTGGACAGCTACTGGCCTGGCAGATAACCGCTGCTGCGATGTCAATGCCTGCTGCAGATCCTTCTCCTTATCTGAACTATTGCCAGCGCCACCCTCCTCCTCAATGGATGCCAATCCGGGTCAAGAACTGGGTCATCCACCACCTCCTCTTCAAAGTCATCTGCACCTTCCTCTTTACCTTCCTCTGTGTCACCGTGTAAGGTGGTATAGTATGCGGGAAGGGGCACCTGAGTGTCATCAGGGTCAGATTCTGGCTCAATAGACTGTGAGGGCAATGTAGTGCTCTGGGTCAATGTACCAACAGAATCATCTAGCAGTGGCTGTGCATCAGTGCACTCCATGTCAGATTCATGTTGGACTGGGGAATTCTGGATTTGACTGGATAACCCAGGCATGGTATGTGAAAAGAGCTCCATAGAGTAATCTGAAGTGTGGGCTGCCGCATCCTTAACTTTTGGTGGGGGTGAAGGACACAAGGAAAGGTGCTTTTCCTGACCAGAACCCTGCACTGATGACTCCGTGCTAGCAGGTTTCGAACAATCAGAAGAGGAGGCAATAGAGCTGGTGGCTGTTTCGGCAATGTACGCCAAAACCTGTTCCTGATGCTCTGGCTTTAAAAGCGGTTTTCCTACTCGAAGAAAAGGCAGCCTTACAGGCCTTCTTGGGCCATACGATGACGGAGGCTCAACACCTCCTGCCTTAGCTGCTATTGTGCTTTTGTCAGAATCAGCCGATGCACCACCACCATCAGTACCAGCTGCGCCCCCTGCCCACGTCTGCGGACTCTTCCACCATACTTCCTCATGTTTGGGAAAATGTACCAAAAATACCAGCAGAGAGATGGTACTGTATGAGGAGCGTCCAGCTGTGTTAGGTGTATTAAAAAAATTAAATCTACGTTTATATTTTGTTAGTCACAGACGCTCTAACAGTATGTATTGGACCGTAATCCAACAAGCAGATATATGGAACTGTATCAGAAGTGTACAGCTGTATACGTTTTTGTGTAACTAGCAATCTCCGGATATGTATTTACGGAGTGTCACACACGCACGCTGACTCTGTATAGATGTGACTGTAATGCGAACGGCAGATATACAATACTGTTTGAGAATCGGACAGCTCTATACGGTGTGTGTATGTTGTCAATCTCTGTCTATTTGTATAGGGACTGACACACACTGTCTCTGTCTAGTTTTGACTGTGATCAAACAGCAGATATACGAAACTGTTTGAAAAGTGGAAAGCACTCTAAGGTGTAGGTCTGGAAAAACGTAAAAACTCCTCGGCTTTTTTTTCCAGAGTCACACACAGGTAGCTTCTAATTATGCGTGATACAAGGCGGTCCACGGTAGTGTGTGAGGAGCGTACACCGCTAGACTGTGTTTGTATGGAAAATTGTCAATCTCTGTCTATTTGTATAGGGATTGATACACGCTGTCTCTGTCTAGTTTTGACTGCAATCAAACAGCAGATATACGAAACTGTTTGAAAAGCAGACAGCACTCTAAGGTGTAGGTCTGGAAAAACTCCTCTGCTTTTTTTTCCAGAGTCACACACAGATAGCTTCTATTTGTCCGTGATACAAGGCGGTACACGGTAGTGTGTGAGGAGCGTACACCGCTATACGGTGTGTGTATGGAAAATTGTCAATCTCCGTCTATTTGTATAGGGACTGACACACGCTGTTTCTGTCTAGTTTTGACCGTTTTCAAACAGCAGATATACGAAACTGTTTGAAAAGTGGACAGCACTCTAAGGTGTAGGTCTGGAAAAACGCCTCGGCTTTTTTTTCCAGAGTCACACACAGATAGCTTCTATTTGTCCATGATACAAGGCGGTACACAGTAGCGTGTGAGGAGCGTACACCGCTATAGGGTGTCTGTATGGAAAATTGTCAATCTCCGTCTATTTGTGTAGGGACTGACACACGCTTTCTCTGTCTAGTTTTGACCGTTATCAAACAGCAGATATACGAAACTGTTTGAAAAGCGGACAGCACTCTAAGGTCTAGGTCTGGAAAAACGGAAAAACTCCTCGTCTTTTTCTTCCAGAGTCACACCCAGATAGCTTCTATTTGTCCATGATACCAGCCCGTACACGGTAGTGTGTGAGGAGCGTACACCACTATACGGTGTGTGAAAAAATGAATGCTCAGTAATTCACCAGGACAAAATAATAAAAGTTGCAGTGCTTTGAAAAAAGCAGTTTGAACAGCAGTGTGCACACAGCAATGCAAATAGCAGGTAGCCTTAAAAGGCAGCCTAATCACCACCAACGCTGCTGCACACAACAAAAATCCTCCCCTTTCACTGCACACTAGCTGTACAGTGAAAAGCGCTATCAGCAGAGGCAGTTTTTTTTCTTTTTCCCTGCCTAACGCTCTCCCTGTTCAGAATCAGCAGCAGCACCTCTCCTTATTCTAAGATCGGCAGAAGTAAGATGGCGGTCGGCGTTCACAGCCTTTTATACCCACTGTGACGCCATACAAAGCCAGCCAATCACTTCAATGCCCTTCTCTAAGATGGTAGTGGCCGCTGCCCATGTCATCACGTTGCCCACAGTGTGCATCCTCCATCATTGGCTGAGAAAAGGCGCTGGAAGCATTATTTGAAACGCGACTTTGGATTAGAGGAGGAGTCTCAGGAAGAACTGTCAAGAAAAGGAGGTCCCTGTTATGGCTCAGGAGCATCCCCACGTGGCAGACCTACCCTGATAGCAAACAAAGCCTCTGACTAGGGTCAGACATACCCATTAGAACGTGGCCTACAGGCTAATAGTGCATCCTGAAGGCCCTGCTAACAGATGCCAGTCTGGAGAAGCTGGGTCTGACAAGGAGAGGATATATTGGGACCAGGGGCATATATATATATATATATATATATATATATATATACAGTCATGGCCAAAAGTATTGACACCCTGCAATTCTGTCAGATAATACTCAGTTTCTTCCTGAAAATGATTGCAAACACAAATTCTTTGGTATTATTATCTTCATTTAATTTGTCTTAAATGAAAAAACACAAAAAGAATTGTCCTAAAGCCAAATTGGATATAATTCCACACCAAACTTAAAAAAGAGGGTGGACAAAAGTATTGGCACTGTTCGAAAAATCATGGGATGCTTCTCTAATTTGTGTAATTAACAGCACCTGTAACTTACCTGTGGCACCTAACAGGTGTTGGCAATAACTAAATCCCACTTGCAGCCAGTTGACATGGATTAAAGTTGACTCAACCTCTGTCCTGTGTCCTTGTGTGTACCACATTGAGCATGGAGAAAAGAAAGAAGACCAAAGAACTGTCTGAGGACTTGAGAAACCAAATTGTGAGGAAGCATGAGCAATCTCAAGGCTACAAGTCCATCTCCAAAGACCTGAATGTTCCTGTGTCTACCGTGCGCAGTGTCATCAAGAAGTTTAAAGCCCATGGCACTGTGGCTAACCTCCCTAGATGTGGCCGGAAAAGAAAAATTGACAAGAGATTTCAACGCAAGATTGTGCGGATGTTGGATAAAGAACCTCCACTAACATCCAAACAAGTTCAAGCTGCCCTGCAGTCCGAGGGTACAATGGTGTCAACCCGTACTATCCGTCGGCATCTGAATGAAAAGGGACTGTATGGTAGGAGACCCAGGAAGACTCCACTTCTTACCCCGAGACATAAAAAAGCCAGGCTGGAGTTTGCCAAAACTTACCTGAAAAAGCCTAAAACATTTTGGAAGAATGTTCTCTGGTCAGATGAGACAAAAGTAGAGCTTTTAGGCAAAAGCATCAACATAGAGTTTACAGGAGAAAAAAGAGGCATTCAAAGAAAAGTACACGGTCCCTACAGTCAAACATGGCGGAGGTTCCCTGATGTTTTGGGGTTGCTTTGCTGCCTCTGGCACTGGACTGCTTGACCGTGTGCATGGCATTATGAAGTCAGAAGACTACCAACAAATTTTGCAGCAAAATTTAGAGCCCAGTGTGAGAAAGCTGGGTCTACCTCAGAGGTC
This sequence comes from Dendrobates tinctorius, assembly GCF_039654945.1. Lineage (NCBI taxonomy): Eukaryota > Metazoa > Chordata > Amphibia > Anura > Dendrobatidae > Dendrobates > Dendrobates tinctorius. Next base: position 1,261,517 of record NW_027361930.1, read on the forward strand.
ATGGGTCTTCCAGCAGGACAATAACCCAAAACACACTTCAAAAAGCACTAGAAAATGGTTTGAGAGAAAGCACTGGAGACTTCTAAGGTGGCCAGCAATGAGTCCAGACCTGAATCCCATAGAACACCTGTGGAGAGATCTAAAAATGGCAGTTTGGAGAAGGCACCCTTCAAATATCAGGGACCTGGAGTAGTTTGCCAAAGAAGAATGGTCTAAAATTCCAGCAGAGCATTGTAAGAAACTCATTGATGGTTACCGGAAGCGGTTGGTCGCAGTTATTTTGGCTAAAGGTTGTGCAATCAAGTATTAGGCTGAGGGTGCCAATACTTTTGTCCGGCACATTTTTGGAGTTTTGTGTGAAATGATCAATGTTTTGCTTTTTGCTTCATTCTCTTTTGTGTTTTTTCATTTAAGACAAATTAAATGAAGATAATAATACCAAAGAATTTGTGTTTGCAATCATTTTCAGGAAGAAACTGAATATTATCTGACAGAATTGCAGGGGTGTCAATACTTTTGGCCATGACTGTATATATATATATATTTGCCTAAAAAACAAAGGAAATTAGTCATCTTTAAGTTTAGGCATTTTGGAGATCATTTAATCTTCAACTTCCTTAACTGTTCGTAATAACAGTAATTTTGACCAGGGGTATCTAAACCTTTACAGGCCACTACATCATAATACATTTTCAAGACTCATACACATAAACTAAAGCAAAATCTGTTCTTTTTGGAGCATCTATCTGTCTAATGAAAAAAATGAAGACAGCACTCCTCTTTAGAAAATTATACATGGTGATTTAATAGCCTATATGGGCGTCCAGCAACGTTTCGGCTCTAAGTATGAGCCTTTCTCTCACAGCTGAATCGCTGATGGAAGCCCATATGGGCTATTTAAATCACCAAAAAAACACATTTGAAAGGTTGACTCACCAAAACCCTGACTAATACACTAGCAGGATGCAGCAGACCGGCTGGGGCAGCACAGGTGCATACCACAGATGAAAACAGCCAGTAACCCAAGAGGGTCTGGCTGCCTAGTGGAAAAAATGCACACAAATAGGGCTTGCATAGGACATCAGTGACACAGATAAGTGTGGTGCAAAGTGTCTGAACAGCCTATTAATGATGCCCATAGTATTAGCAGGCGGGCTGCTCAGCACTATATACGAGCACACAGAAAAAAACAAACCAACATAAAGAGGTCTAACTGCATGCTGCAAAAATGTTAAAAAGTGCAAAAAGATAAAAAGATATGGGGTATTAGTTACTATTTTGGCCAAAGCAGATAGGCTCGCAACCGAACGTCAAGGGTCCCCAAATTTTGCGAGTCCCTAACACTAAATCTGAACAGCGCACATAAGGAAAAAATTCCCAAAAATTCAAAAAAAACACATTTGAAAGGTTGACTCACCAAAACCGTGACTAATGCACTAGCAGGATGCTCTCTTTTTCTTCTATGATTATTTCACATAAAATCTCAGAAATAGGCTGGACAAAATTGTTGCCACGTTTTGGGTAAACAAGTTTGTTTCAAGCATGTGATGCTTGTTCAAACTCACCTTTGACTAGTAACAGGTGTGGGCAATATGGAAATCACACCTAAAAGGGGAGTTTACTCAATCTTTGCATTGTGTGTCTGTGTGTGTGCCACACTATGCATGGAGAGCAGAAAGAAAAGAATAGGGATGAGCGAACGTGCTTGGTGATACTCGGTTATTACTTGAGTATCACGGTGCTCGGATGTGCTCTTTACTCAGTGAGCATTGGGCAGTGCTCAATGTAAAACTTGAATCCCCACTCCGCATATTTGGCGCCTGTTACACAGCCAATAAGCATGTGGGGATTGCCTGTGAGTCACTGTAATGCCGTAGCGATCTTGGTTGCAGCATTACCACCGCCCAGTTCAGTACCCTGACACCATTGCACAGTTCTGTGACACTTTCTATTGGAGGGAGATAGTGCTTATCTAGGCCTGTGTGCACATTATAATGAATCAGAGGCAGGGTCGGACTGTGGCACCGACACACCGGAGAATCCTCCGGTGGGCTCACCACCAGCCCCTGCCACCCACAAAAGGGTCTGCAGCCCCTTTATGAAGTGCACAGACAGTGTACAGCATTCCTTAGGGCTCATATTCACATGCGAGAAACTGTGACAAGTCTCGCACATCAATACCCAGCACTGCCCCAGACACTTGGATCGGAGTGTTCAGCTGCATGTTTTTCTATGCAGCTGAATGCTCCTATCCGAGTGCCGGCGGCAGTGCCGGGTACTGATGTGAGAGACTCGTCCGAGTTTCTCACATGTGAGTATGAGCCCTTACAGTGAATAATGCTGTGCATCCTCTTGATAGTCTTTCCCAAACCCCCCTCCTTCCCCCCTCTCTCTTGCTGCAGTGTCAGGTTAAGTTGACACTGGCCATGAGACACTTTTTTTATAAATCTGCTGCACGTCATCTTTCAGCATTTCTGCAGCATTTTTTCCTTATTCAAATGAATGGGACACAAAGATGCAAGTTAAAAGCCTGCAAAAAAGCAGAACATTTTCTGTCAATACTGTAGATCAATCCGCAGCAAAAATGGTGTGTGTGAACAGTCACTACAGGGTTTTTTTGAGAATGTAAAAATAATTAGCTTGAAATGATAAATCCCCTGTGGCTCCAGCACTGATGCTCCAGGGGTCTCTACCAGTCTCAGCACTGGGCTGCAGTGGTCTTGTGGCTCCGGGGGTCTCTGCCAGTCTCAGCACTGGGCTGCAGTGGTCTTGTGTCTCCGGGGGTCTCTGCCAGTCTCAGCACTGGGCTGCAGTGGTCTTGTGGCTCCGTGAGTCTCTGCCAGTCTCAGCACTGGGCTGCAGTGGTCTTGTGGCTCTGGGGGGTCTCTGCCAGTCTCAGCACTGGGCTGCAGTGGTCTTATGGCTCTGGGGGTCTCTGCCAGTCTCAGCACTGGGCTGTAGTGGTCTTGTGGCTCCGTGAGTCTCTGCCAGTCTCAGCACTGGGCTGCAGTGGTATTGTGGCTCCGGGGGTCTCTGCCAGTCTCAGCACTGGGCTGCAGTGGTCTTGTGGCTCCGTGAGTCTCTGCCAGTCTCAGCACTGGGCTGCAGTGGTCTTGTGGCTCTGGGGGGTCTCTGCCAGTCTCAGCACTGGGCTGCAGTGGTCTTGTGGCTCCGGGGGTCTCTAACAGTCTCAGCACTGGGCTGCAGTGGTCTTGTGGCTCCGGGGGTCTCTGACAGTCTTAGCACTGGGCTGCAGTGGTCTTGTGGCTCCGGGGGTCTCTGCCAGTCTCAGCACTGGGCTGCAGTGGTCTTGTGGCTCTGGGGGGTCTCTGCCAGTCTCAGCACTGGGCTGCAGTGGTCTTGTGGCTCCGGGGGTCTCTAACAGTCTCAGCACTGGGCTGCAGTGGTCTTGTGGCTCCGGGGGTCTCTGACAGTCTTAGCACTGGGCTGCAGTCATCTTGTGACAGCACCTTATAGTATAGCTGCAAAGTGAATAATAACCATCAGGGCCCCCGAACCATCGGCCACAGAGCCAGAAGGAGATTTAGCAGAGTAGGTTGGGGGACATGTAAGACTTTTTTTATTGCTTTTATTCTGCTGTTTGTGAGGTAGGATGTAGAAAAAGATGGCAATTCTGCTAATGCGATCTGTTATGTGACTTGTACGGCCTCCTTCACACAACCGGGTATCATGTTTTTCATGGATGCCACATGTCCCCTATTTAACCTACGGTGCTGCATTCATGTTCATGTTTTCCCAGCAGCACAGATGACAAGGGCTATTACAAGTCTATGGGTCCGTGTAAACATGCCGTCTGTGTGCTGTACATGTGCTTGACATGTGCTGTACATGTGCTGTATGTGTGCTGTACGCGTGCCATCCGTGTTTTACATGGAAAGTATGTGAGAGGCTTTGTAATTTAATTTCCAGTATCCATTCCGGAAAAAACATGGATGGCACATGGATGGCACACTGATTGAAAACACTGGTTACACCGATATCGGTGTAACATGTTCGTGTTTTATATGGACATGTGAAGGGGGCCTAACAGTGTTCTTAGAATCGTAGAGTTGGAAGGGACCTCCTGGGCCATCTGGTCCAACCCCCTGCTCAAAGCAGGATTCGCTAAATCATCCCAGTCAGAAGTCTGTCCAGCCTCTGTTTGAAGACTTCCATTGAAGGAGATCTCACCACTTCTCGTGGCAGCTTGTTCCACTCATTGATCACTCTAACTGTCAAAAAGTTTTTCTAATATCTAATATGTGTCTCCTCCCATTCAGTTTCATCCCATTGCTTCTAGTCTTTCCTTGTGCAAATGAGAATAAAGTTGATCCTTCTATAATGTGACAGCCCTTTAGATATTTATAGACAGCTATTAAGTCTCCTCTCAGTCTTCTCTTTTGCAAAATAAACATTCCCAAATCCTGCAACCTTTCATCATAAGACAGGGTTTGCAGACCGGTCACCATTCTGGTCGCTCTTTTCTGAACTTGCTCCAGTTTGTTGATGTCTTTTAAAAATGTGGTGCCCCAAACTGGACACAATATTCCAGATGAGATCTGACCAGAGAGGAGTAGAGGGAAATCGTGACTTCACGTGATCTAGACTGTATGCTTCTGTTAATACATCCTAGAATTGCATTTGCCTTTTTTGCTGCTGCATCACACTGTTGACTCATATTCAGTCTGTGATCTATTAGTATACCCAAGTTTTTTTCACATGTGCTGTTGCTTAGCCCTATTCCTCCCATTCTGTATATGCTTTTTTCATCTTTATTGCCCAGATGTAGTACTTTGCATTTTTCCCTGTTAAAAACGAATCTTTTAGTTGCTGCCCACTTCTCCAGTTTATTTATATCTTTTTGAATCATCTCTCTCTTCTCTAGTGTTAGCTATCCCTCCTAGCTTTGTGTCATCAGCAAATTTAATCAGTTTACCCTCAATTCTTTCATCTAAATCGTTGATAAAGATGTTGAACAATACAGGGCCCAGGACAGAGCCCTGTGGTACCCCACTTGAGACGTTCTTCCAACTGGATGTGCAGCTGTTTACGACCACTCTTTGGGTCCGATCACTAAGCCAGTTGTGAATCCACCTAACAGTTGCCTTGTCCATTCCATACTTAGTCATTTTTTCAATAAGGATTGTATGAGATACTTTGTCAAATGCTTTGCTGAAGTCAAGATATACTATATCTACAGCATTTCCTTGATCCACCCAATCAGTGATTCTGTCATAGAAGGAAATTAAGTTAGTCTGACATGACTTATTAGTTACAAACCCATGCTGACTCTGTTTAATCACTTCTTTCTTATCCAGGTACTGACATACATGTTGTTTAATAATTTGTTCAAAGATCTTTCCTGGTATAGAAGTCAGACTCACTGGCCTATAGTTGCCTGGGTTCACCTTCTTCCTCTTTTTGAAGATAGGAACAACATTTGCTCTTCTCCAGTCTTCTGGGACTTCTCCTGTTCTCCAAGAATTTTCAAAGATTATGGAGAGGGGTTCAAAAATTTCTTCTGCTATCTACTTCAGTACTCTGGGGTGTAATTCATCTGGACCCGGAGACTTGAATTCATTTAGGTTAGCTAAGTGTTTCCTCACTATCTTTCTGTTTATAGATATCCTGGATTCTTCTATTCCCTTAATAGGACAGTGAAGAACAATTGATGTTACATTTCCTTTCTGAGAGAAAACAGATGCAAAATAGGAATTTAAAAGTTCGGCCTTCTCAACATCCTGTCTTACCATTTCATCATTTTCATCCTGTAAAAATCCTATAGCATCTTTGACTTTTCTTTTACTTTTGACATATCCCCAAAATCCTTTATTATTGTTTTTGACATCTCTTGCAAGCCTCAATTCATTGTCAGCTTTAGATAATCTGATTTGTGCCCTGCAGGTTCTTCAGACAGCATTATATTCTTCTTTAAATATGCCTCCCTCTTTCCATTTTATAAACATTTTTTTCTTCCTTTTTAGCATGTGCTTAAGTTCTGTGTTCATCCATCCTGGTTTCCTTAAATTCTTCCTATTCTTCCCTCTTTTCGGAATTGTTAACAATTGTGCTTTGAGAATTTCATTTTTCAAGATTTCCCATCCTTCCTGGACATTTTTGTCTTTAAGGATATCCAGCCATTGGATCCCTCCAATTCTCTTTCTGAATCCCTTAAAATCTGCCTTTCTGAAATCTAACCTTGACGTCTGAGTCTTCACAGGTCTTCCTCCTCTAGTTATCCAAAATTCTAAAATAGCATGTTCGCTACCTCCTAGGTTCCCAGCCACTTTTACCTCCTCAACCATTTCCTCCCTGTTTATAAGGATTAGATCCAAGGTAGCAGTTCCCCTTGTTTTCTCCCCTACCTTTTGGAAGATAAAGTCGTCAGCAAGAGAGGATAAGAATTTCCTTGACCTGTTAGTTTTGCCTGGTGGGGCAAGTTTCATGTGATGCTTCATTGGTGCTGCTGGGTGATCCCAGCATATTCTCAACATACTTTGACCTAATTTTGTGTATTTGCATTACTGAGTAGATGCTAAGAATATACTGAGATGGCATGTAGGTAAATTTGATTTCCAATTTTTTAAATTGGGAAAGGTGAAATTCCTATTTCTTTGGGAATTATACATTTTGTTCAGTAAAGTCAGTTTTATATCATATTTATTTTTACCTAGTAAATAATACTCATTTTTTGTAATTGCACTTTAATGGGTACTCACATATTTCCAGGATGTGCCACAATAGTAGATGTGGTTCTCACAAATGGAACAGGCATCTGTTTCACTGTTAGTGGAGAGATGGCCACAGTGTGACAGGGTCCTGTGCTCCAAATAGATGCAAGTTCTATTTGTGGGACTTATACTTTAAGGAAATATAAATTGAACGAGACATAAGTGTTTATTTTTTGCCTGGAGTGTTTCTATTATAGCGCCATTTAATCCATGGCACTTTACTTGTGAAAAAGAGGCATACATAGACAAGTACAATAAACATGAGCAATTCAAGGCACACACGAGTGCAAAAGGAGAGGGGACCCTGTCCGCGAGGGCTCACAGTCATCAGGGGATGGGTGAGGATACAGTAGGTGAAGGTAGAGCTGGTCGTGCGGTGGTTCTGTAGACTGAGGATCACTGCAGGTTGTAGGTTTGTTGGAAGAGGTGGTTCTTCAGTTTCCTTTTGAAGGTTTCCATGGTAGGCTACTAAGCACTTTGTTTGATATTACCTCATTTTGCAACAGAATTGGTATTATTTCTATATAACTGCAAGGTGGGCTCCAAGAATGATTTTTCTCTGGTGGGCCGAAGGTACTCCAGTCCGACGCTGATCAGTGGCCTGTTGTGTGGATACTGGTGCTGAAGCTGATCCATCATGCTTATTGCCCTACTAAGGGCTAATCGTTTGCTTTACCGTTTGTATCACAAACAATTTGCATTTACCCTAGGGAGGAAGAGAAAGTCGCAGCAGGGAGAGTGACAGGATCCAGTCTGTAGACAGGTATTAGGTCTTTGCAGTCCGTTGGCAAATATATGGTTGCAGCTTTTTTGTGGGGGCTGAAAAAATTGAATATATTTTAGTCTGGGCAGCATGGTGGTTCAGTGGTTAGCACTGCAGCCTTGCACCGCTGGGGTCCTGGTTTCAAATCCCACCAAGGACAAAATCTGCAATTTGTATGCTCTCCCTGTGTTTGTGTGGGTTTCTCTAAAACTGAAATAAAGCTTTTAAAAAATGTTGCAGGCTTCCATCTCTCAGCCCTACAGTGTTCCGTGGTCTGTGAACATTTCTATGATCTGTAAACTGATGAAATGCTTTTAAAATTTGTTTAGGCTTCCATTTATCAGCCATACAGTGTTATGTGGTCTGAGAACATTTCTGTAATCTCTAAAACGGTTAAAAAGCATTGAAACATTTTTCTGACTGTTTTAATCAATTTACATCCAAGGGTGGTTTGCATGTTAATGACCAGGCCAATTTTTACAATTCTGGCCATTGTCTCTTTATGAGGTAATAACTCTGGAACACTTCTATGAATCCTGGTGATTCTTTCAATGTTTTCCCATGACATATTGTACTTCATGATAGTGGTAAAATTTCTTTGATGCGTCTTGCGTTTATTTGTGAAAAAAATGGAAATTTGGTGAAAATGTTGAAAATTTCACAATTTTCCAACTTTGAATTTTCATGCCCTTAAATCACAGAAATATGTCACATGAAATACTTAAGAAGTAACATTTCCCATGTTTACTTTACATCAGCACAATTTTCAAACCAAATGTTTTTTCTCAGAAAGTTATAAGGGTTAAAAGTTAAACAGTAATTTCTCATTTTTCCAACACCAATTTTTTTATAATAATTATAATAGGAAAGACTCAAAAGTGACACCATTTTAAAAACTTCACCCCTAAAGGTGCTCAAAACCACATTTAAGAAGTTTATTAACCCTTCAGGTGCTTCACAGGAATTGGAATGTTTTAAAGAAAATGAACATTTACCGTATCTTTTTTTCACAAAAAAATTACTTCAGATACCCTTGGTAAAATAAAAAAAGTTAACAGGAAAAATTGGACCCCAAAAGTTGTGAAATTTGTCCTGAGTACGCTGATACCCCATATGTGCAGGTAAACCACTGTTTGGGCGCATGGCAGAGCTCGGAAGGGAAGGAGCGCTGTTTGACTTTTCAGACAGGTATGGTATATTGTTGTTTTTTTATTTTATTTTTATTACAGAAGATTGAGGGCTTTGCTGGGATTAGGCGAGGTTGTAAGTATTGTTTAAGTGAGATTAATAAAGGAGTCTGTGTCATTTATTTCAAATAAAGGACTTTATTCTGGCTGTGTCTTTATTTACAATACAACTATAGGATTAGTAAAGGATGGGTGTCTTATAAACGCCTCTCCATTACTAAGCCATGGGCTTTATATCACCTGACAATACAAAGGTGACATCAACCCCACAAATATTACCCTACTTGCCACCACTACAGAGCAAGTGGGAAGAGCCGGGCCAAGCGCCATAATTGGTGCATCTAATAGATGTGCCTTTTTCTGGGCAGCTGCAGGCTGCTATTTTTAGGCTGGGGGGTCAATATCCATGGCCCCTTACCAGCCTGAGAATACCAGCCCCCAGCTGTGAGCTTTAGCAAGGATGGTTGTCAAAAATGAGGGGGACCCCATGCTTTTTTTAATTATTTATTTAAATAATTAAAAAAAACAGCATGGGGACCCCTCTATTCGTGATAACCAGCCTTGCTGAAGCTGACAGCTGAGGGTTGCATCCCCCAGCTGTGAGTTTTGTCTGGCTGGTTATCAAAAATAGGGGGAACCCAAACAGCTATTTTTTAAATTACCGTATTTATTTACAGCACAGGCGCGGCAGATGAATACTCCCATCCACCACTCATGCTGTCACTGTTATTAGCAGCAGCAGGGGTAGGCTGATGGGAGTAATAGTCCCGTCAGCCATCGCCTGCTGTCTCTTTTATTACTTAAATGTAACTCTCATCATTCTCCCCTGCTCACGCAAATCACCGGCAGAGCAGAGGACAATGATGAGAGCCGTTTTCAGCACACGGCGCCAGGGAACAGCGCTTACTGTAACGCTTCTTCCCTGACGCCCGTCCTTGTGGTACTGATGCGGCACACGCATGCCACACGTATGCCACAAGTATTACTCACACGGAAACACTTACATCTCTGGTATCGGAAATATCCAGATGTGTGAAAGAGGCCTTACAGCGGGTTTTTATGTTTGGCTGCTGTCACACGCTAAACGCTTTTTATTATTACAAAAAATAGTTTTTGCATCACCACATTTTGAAAGCTAAAATTTTTCCATAATTTGGCGCACAGAGTCATGTGAGGTCTTGTTTTTGTGGGATGAGTTGATGTTTTTATTGGTACAATTTTCAGGGACATGACATTTTTTGATCGCTTTCTATTCCGATTTTTGGGAGTCAGAATGAGCAAAAACCAGAAATTCATGAATTTTTTTTTCAGGGGGGTTTATACCATTCTGTGTGTGATAAACTTGATAAGGCAGTTTTATTCTTTGGGTCAGTACGATTACAGCGATGCCTCATTTATATTGTTTTTTATGTTTGGCGCTTTTATATAATAAAAACTATTTTATAGAAAAAAATTATTATTATTGCATCACTTTATTCTGAGAGCTATAACTTTTTTATTTTTCCACTGATGGAGCTGTTTGTTGGCCCTTTTTTATGGGACAAGATGACGTTTTCAGCGGTACCATGTTTATTTATATCCATCTTTTTGATCACGTGATATTCCACTTTTTGTTTGGCGGTATGATGATAAAGCATTGTTTTCTGCCTTGTTTTTTTTTTAATGGTGTTCACTAAAGGCGTTAACTAGTGGGATAGTTTTATAGGCCGGGTCGTTGTGGATGTGGCGATGCCAAATATGTGTACTTTTTTTGTTTGCATTTTTTTTCATTCAAATATTTATTTAGTGATAGAATATATATCAATTTTTGCATTATTATTTTTGATCTTTTTTTTAAATATTTTTACAATTATTATAATTTTTTTTTTAGTTTCTCCTAACTTTTTTACTTTGTCCCACTATGGGACAATCATTTTTTGCAGGCTGATCGCTTCTATAGCATGCAGATGAAGCAGCATAGAAGCTGTCAGCGCTGCACTGACAGGGAGACTTGCTGATCATGCACTGCGCATGATCAACAAGTTTCCTAGCTCTGGTGACCTGGATGTCGTCCGCATCTGCTCACCATGGCAATGATCGGGACTCTGCGTCATGCCGTGGGGTCTGTGATCCAAAGGCAGATGGGCTTTCAGCCCTGTGCCGGCTTCCGGAATGCTGCAATGAATTCTGGAGGCAGGGTGAGGGAAGGATGATTTCTGGAAACAGGGTAAGTGAAGGATGAGTTCTGGAGGCAGGGTGAATGAATGATGAGTTCTGGAGGCAAGTGAAGTGAAGGATAAGTTATGGAGATAGGGGGAGTGAAGGATGAGTTATGGAGGCAGGGGGAGCGAAGGATGAGCTCTGGAGGCAGGGAGAAGAGTGAAGGATGTGTGTGACATGGCCCGCAGGCTGGTAACTGAAACAACAAGACATGGCACGTGAAACTGTCCTGTGTGACACGGCCCGCAGGCCGGTAACTAAGACAAGACACGGGGGGAAGGGGAAACAGTTACAACGGTGGGCCCTGCGATAGGGAACGGGGGACGTGGAGACCTCCTGCACTCCCATGAGTCAGTGTCCCCAACACTCCTAATGATCCCTAGGCTGGTTCCTCACCAGACGCCGATCAGGATACCTGTCACCCTAGCACAGCTTACACCTATCCCTTGCTAGGGAGCTGGATGGTGCAGGCACTGGCCCCACCGCTGTACTAATACACACCAGGGAAAAATGCAAACAGGGGAAACACCAAAACACTTATCTTGCTCTGCTGCAGCACCAGGCAGCAGAGTGCATCACCGGATTAACTTTTCACAGTGGCTCCACACCTCAGAGCCAGCTGCCTCCTTCACCATCTCACTCTGCTGCGGACACCGGGCAGACAGAGTTCACACCAGTTTCAGCAGTGGCTCCAACCTTCCAGCCAGCTGCTCACTTCACCAGGTTTCTGCAGTGGCTTCACACCTCAGCCAGCTGCTCCCTTCACCATGGTTGGATTCCCAAAAAGATGCTATCACCAACACCTGCTCAAAGACCATGTGACCCTATATAGGAAAAGGGAATGGTCAAATGATCAGGGACTAAAAGCTGCAATAATCCCAGTGACCACCGGGAGCAAAAGGCAATGACCCTAACGGCCACTGGGGGCAAAACTAGAAAAAAGAGGTTACGCATGCATTTTATCTGTCATGATAAAATGCATGCGTAATTTATCATGGATCATGATAGCAGGGTTAGCAAAGGATGAGTTCTGGAGGCAGGGTGAGTGAAGGATGAGTTCTGGAGGCAGGGTGAGTGAAGGATGAATTCTGGAGGCAGGGTGAGTGAAGGATGCATCCTGGAGGCAGGGGGTGGAGAAGAAGTGGCTCATAATGTGGATAATGAAGCATTTTTCTCTGATAACATATGTCTTAGCGCTTCACAAATGCTTCATATCAATGATTTGTGATTTATTTTACTGGTTTTCTTTTACCTACGTCTGGAGAACTATGTTCATCATATTTTTCCAATTTGTAAATGTTACAGTATAAAACACATTTCATTGCTTGCAAATGAAGGCTACTTTGTCAGATTTGAATTGGAAATGACATATGGGAGTAAGAGATAAGAGTTACAATAACTGTAAAACATTTTGATGCTTAGAAATGACTTCCTGTGAGTCATCATTTTGCTTTGCCCACTAAAATATCTAATCTTAGAAATGATATTTAGGAAGGATAGATAGTGATAAGATCTGCAGAGTAGTTTCCTTTTTACTTTACTTTTAATTGTGAGGGGAATTCACTCCAGACTGGGGGTTTTAAAGACTTTTATAATTAGCTATTTCTATAGTTTAATAATTAACACATTGTATGATCCTGCTATAACTGTCGCAACTTGTTTTATGATGACCATAACCGACAATATCCTCAGTTAAAAAAGTTAACATTGCTAGTGGGGATCAGGAAAATCAGATACTGAAACATGAAGATTACTATACAGGTGCATCTCACAAAATTAGAATATCATCAAAAAGTTAATTTATTTCAGTTCTTCAATGCAAAAAGTGAAACTCTTATATTAGAGTCATTTGCTATAGTTTGCCATATTGTTTGTGACTTTCCCAATTGAAGGGGCATTTAGTGAAAATGGATGTGTTGGGGGTGCAGACATGTTGATTTTTCTGATTTCTGGCATCCCAATAAGTTGTGCTACTATCAAAGATTGCCAAGTGATGGCTTCAGTACCCATGTGAGTGTTAGGCTGCGTGACCACGATAAGGAATAGTAGCGCTTTGGATGCAGCGTATTTTCTTTGTACAGTACAAGCACAGTGGATGGGATTAATGGAAATCCCATGCCCACTGTGCTTATTTTTTACGCTGCATAAACTCACCTGCAGTGTGGGTTTCCGAGTCGTAGCATGTAAATTTCTGTGCAGAGTTTCCCCATAGACTTGCATTAGATGCTGTAAATCCGCAGCTAAAAAAGGACATTTATTATAAAGTGCATTTATGCAGCGCAAATGTACCCTAACAACACATCTATATAGTAAATAATTTTTAAAATGACAAGGCTTTCACCCTATTTTTGTTAACCAGCTGTCATGAACCGGGGTGTGTGTAGTTGCCCCCAGTTCACCAGGGATTTATTATATCCCACTTTCCAGTTCTGGTTTAGGAACTTGCAGTCCTCTGGCACCCCCCCTTACCCTCAGGTCAGTCAGGGAACTACACCTAAGATAAGTAGTCGCCAAAAAGGCTGCCATGCTGTGTACTGGCTATTGGGCACTCTGCAGTGAGGGCGGTATGTATATCCCCAGTCTCAGGCAGGAAATATACAAGTAAAACCTCCGTTCCGTCACTGCCAGAATCTCTCAAATACCCCAGAACACACTTTGCTGCCAGCAGCTCCTCATTCTACAATAAAATAAATATCGGTTAGGAGCCAAACCTCACGGTAGCGTAGTTTCAGCACGGAGGATGTGGCAATACGTTTATAGAGTATGGAAAACTAAACTAGTAAATTTTACAGATTTACTCCAGAAAATATAGGCAGTGTTTACAAAAATATAAAAGATTTTACAAATGAGACAAGTTACAGTATATACAGGCAATTCCAATTTAAAAATGGATTATAAGATTTAGGCTGTAAGCTTAAAGCAAGGACCTCCAAGGTGTTTTTTTCGGAAATACTTCCTGTACCACGTGCCACGCCAGAGAGGCAATGGGAGATTAGGGAGGTTAATAAGTGGCTCAGGAAGTGGTGTAGGAAGGAGGGGTTTGGGTTCCTGCAGAACTGGGCCAACTTCTCAGTTGGCTACAGGTTCTACGCTAGGGACGGGCTGCACCTCAATAGGGAGGGTGCAGCTGTGCTGGGGGAGAAAATGGCTAGAAGGTTGGAGGAGTGTTTAAACTAGGGACGGGGGAGGGTATTCCTTTTATAGGAGGGGAAGACAGTGCAGATAGAGACCTGGGCACAAATAATGAAATTGGGGGTGGGGGTGGCATGGGGGGTGGGGTTAGAACAGTTAATAATTTAAGAAAGAATAGAGGTACAGAGAGATACATAAAGTGCATGTATACTAATGCCAGAAGCCTCGCCAACAAGATGGAGGAATTGGAGTTAATGTTGTTGGAACATAATTATGACATGGTGGGGATATCTGAGACATGGCTGGACGAGAGCCATGACTGGGCGGTTAATTTACAGGGCTATAGTCTGTTCAGAAATGACAGAACAAATAAGCGAGGGGGAGGTGTGTGTTTATATGTAAAATCATCCTTAAAACCCATCCTTCGTGATAATATATATGAATCTAATGAAAATGTAGAGTCCCTGTGGGTAGAGATAAGGGGAGGGGGAAAAATAATAAATTACTGATAGGGGTTTGTTATAAGTCTCCAAAAATAATGGAAGCAACAGAGAATATCCTCATAAAGCAAATAGATGAAGCTGCGACTCAAGGAGAAGTCATTATTATGGGGGACTTCAACTACCCTGAAATACACTGGGGAACCGAAACCTGCAGTTCTAGCAAAGGTAATAGGTTTCTGACAACTATGAGAGACAATTACCTTTCACAACTGGTTCAGGACCCAACAAGAGGGGGGCACTGCTAGACCTAATATTAACCAACAGGCCAGACCGCATATCAAATATAAGGGTTGGGGGTCACTTGGGTAATAGTGATCACAAATTAATAAGTTTTCATGCATCCTTTAATAAGATGTGTAGCAGAGGGGTTAGGCTGGTTTCACACTTGCATTTTTTTGCACTGCTTTTTAGCGCAAAAAAACGCATGCGTTTTTTCCCCTATACTTTAACATGGGTGCGCATATGTGCGCATACATATGCGCACATACGCGTTTGTATGCGCATGCGTTTTTTTGCAGTGTGCGCTCAGGCACACAAAATGCATCCTGTTCCGACTTGCCCCCAAAAAACGCATGTGCACACAATGCGTTTTTTTTACAGCAAAACACCCATTAAAGTCTATGGGTGTGCATACATGTGCATTGTAATGCGCATGTATGCGCAAAAAAAAGCATGCTTTTTAAAAAAAAATGCACTAAAACCCGCAAAAAAAGCACACAAACGCATGATGCGTTTTTTTCATGCATTTGTGTGCGCAAAAAACGCGCAGCAAAAAAACGCAAGTGTGAAAGTAGCCTTACAAGGACACTAAACTTCAGGAAGGCAAATTTCCAACGGATGAGAGATGATCTTGGTGCAATTAACTGGGACGATATCCTGAGACATAAAAATACACAAAGAAAATGGGAGACATTTATTAGCATCCTGAATAGGACCTGTGCACAATATACAGTATACCGTATGGGAATAAACATGCTAGAAATAGGAGGAAACCACCATGGTTAAATAGAGCTGTAAGGGGTGCAATAAGTGAAAAAAATAAAGCATTTAGAGAATTAAAGCAAGTAGGTAGTGATGAGGCATTAAATAAATACAGAAAATTAAATAAATTCTGTAAAAAGCAAATCAACACAGCAAAGATTGAGACAGAGAGACTCATTGCCAGAGAAAGTAAGAATAATCCCAAAATATTCTTTAACTACATAAATAGTAAGAAGCTAAAAAATGATAGTGTTGGCCCTCTTAAAAATAGTCTGGGTGAAATGGTGGATGATGATGAGGAAAAAGCCAATATGCTAAATGACTTTTTTTTTTTTTTTTTTTTTCAACAGTACTAACACAAGAAAATCCCATGACGGATAACATGATCAGGGATAAAAATTCTCCATTAAATGTCACCTGCTTAACCCAGCAGGAAGTACGACGGTGTCTAAAAATCACTAAAATTGACAAATGCCCGGGCCCGGATGGGATACACCCCTGAGTACTGCAGGAATTAAGCACAGTCATAGATAGACCATTATTTTTAATCTTTAAAGATTCCATAATAACAGGGTCTGTACCACAGGACTGGCGTATAGCAAATGTGGTGCCAATATTCAAAAAGGGGACAAAAGCTGAACTTGGAAATTATAGGCCAGTAAGTTTAACCTCAACTCTGGGTAAAATCCTGGAGGGTTTTCTAAGAGATACTATACTAGAGTATTTGGAGACGAATAACCTCATGACCCAATATCAACATGGGTTTACAAGGGACCGTTCCTGTCAGACTAATCTGATAAGCTTTTATGAAGAGGTAAGTTCAGGACTGGACCAAGGGAATGCAGTGGACGTGGTGTACTTGGACTTTTCAAAAGCTTTTGTGCCACACAAAAGGTTGATACATAAAATGAGAACAATAGGGATAGGGGAAAATATGTGTAGGTGGGCTAAGAGCTGGCTCAGGGATAGGAAACAAAGGGTGGTTATTAATGGAGCACACTCTGACTGGGTCACGGTTAGCAGTGGGGTACCACAGGGGTCAGTTTAGGGCCCGCCTCTTTTTAACATATTTATTAATGACCATGTAGAGGGGCATAGAGAGTAGAATTTCAATATTTGCAGATGACACTAAACTCTGCAGGGTAATCAATACAGAGGAGGACAATTTTATATTACAGGAGGATTTATGTAATCTAGAAGCTTGGGCTGATAAATGGCAAATGAGCTTTAATGGGGATAAATGTAAGGTCATGCACTTGGGTAGAACGAACAAGATGTATAATTATGTGCTTAATTGTAAAACACTGGGCAAAACTGTCACTGAAAAAGATCTGGGTGTATGGGTGGACTACAAACTCACATTTAGAGGTCAGTGTCAAGCAGCTGCTGCAAAGGCAAATAAAATAATGGGATGCATTAAAAGAGGCATAGATGCTCATGAGGAGAACATAATTTTACCTCTATATAAGTCACTAGTGCGACCACACTTAGAATACTGTGTACAGTTCTGGCCTCCGGTGTATAAGAAAGACATAGCTGAACTGGAGCGGGTGCAGAGAAGAGCGACCAAGGTTATTAGGGAACTAGGGGGTCTGCAATACAAAGACAGGTGATTACACTTGGGGTTCTTTAGTTTGGAAAATCGAAGGCTTAGGGGTGATCTTATTACAATGTATAAATATATGCGGGGACAGTACAAAGACCTTTCTAATGATCTTTTTACTCTTAGACCTGTGACGGGGACAAGGGGGCATCCTCTACGTCTGGAGGAAAGAAGGTTTAAGCATACTCACAGACACAGATTATTTACTGTAAGAGCAGTGATACTACGGAACTCTCTGACATATGATGTTGTAATGAGTGATTCCCTAATAAAATTTAAGAAGGGACTGGATGCCTTTCTTGAAAAGTATAATATTACAGGGTATACACACTTGTTTCCTTAAAATTGCGTTGATCCAGGGAGCTAGTCTGATTGCCGTATGTGGAGTCGGGAAGGAATTTTTTTCCCCATAGTGAAGCTCACTGTTTGCCACATGGGTTTTTTTTTTGCCTTCCTCTGGATCAACATGTTAGGGCAAGTTAGGATAGGATATGGGTAGAACTAGATGGACTTAAAGTCTTCCTTCAACCTTAATAACTATGTTACTATGTTACTATGTTAGATGAACTTACACTTATCAGTCAATGGCACGCCATGTGGAGGAGGGGGAGGAGTTCCCAAAGGGAAATATTCAGTCCACAGCATGGATGGTAAATAGCTGTCCTCTGCCAGGTACTGAACACCCTACAAAATGGCTGTTCCTGTTTTATAGTTGGCCCATAAACTTAGGGACTTCCCCCATGCTGACCTCACCGGAGGGCTGGATGCACCCCCTTTGGAAAGTTATGAAAAACTTTCTATTGGCCATTACTCTTGGGGGAAGCTCATAGAGGGGCAACAGAAGTATTATATGTCTGCATACAAAATCATCTTTCATTTGAGACTAAACATCATATCTCTAGGTATTACAGGGAAGATTATACCCATTTCTCAGTTTCTGGTGATCGAGAAGATCGCAAAATGCTGTGGTGAATAGCTTTGATTATACAGATTCCAAAAATATGCATTTCCTGCATCTATGCCCAATCTGCGTTATTATATTCAAGTTTGAGGGAACAAAGGAACTTCCAAAACCATGTGCTTTTAAGCAAAGGCTGGTTTAGCTGATACCAAAACCATTCCGGAGGGAGGGGGAAAGAGTGGTATAGAATTACACAGGCAGCCTGAAGGGGCATGCAGCTGTGAAGGGGGGATGTGGGGGGGCTCAGTTTACTTTACAAACCAATGGGGGAAGGGGCCGCATGTCATTCAGAAGCCAAGGAGCTGCAGCCAAAGCTCTGTAGGTGTAATTGGAACAATAAGAATTATGTCATAATTCCTGACACCAGCCCATGTAAAGCAGACAGCTGGCGGCTTATATTAACAGGCTGGGAAGGTCCATGGTTATTTGACCCTTCCCAACCTAAAATACAAGCCCGCAGCCGCTCCCAAATTTGCACATCCATAATGATGCGCCAATTTGTGCATTTTACTTGGCTCTGATTGCCCTGGTGTGGTGGCAATCAGGGTAATAGTTTATGGGGTTGATGTAAGCTTTGTGGTGTCAGCTTGTATCAAGCCCAAGGGTTAGTAATGGGCATGTGTCTATCAGACACCCCTGTTGTGAGTTCATTCTCTGGTTCACCAGTTGTGAGTTCTCCTTCCAGACTCCCTGGTGGTAAGAGGAGGTAGTGAGGCTGATTTGATCGGTGGAGATCTGCCACCTGAGAATGAGGATGACGATTGGACCTCAGGAGTCTCAGATTGGATTTAAGACAGCTGACGCCCTATTCAGTTGCTGGTAATTCCTTCTGGCTTGTCAGCTCTTGGTTTTCAGCTCTGTTCCAGTCATCTAAAGCTAAGTTTTTCTGCTAATGTTCACACTTGATTTTGTTGGTCTATTCAGTTTTTTGGTGTGGTCAGCCAGCCCCGGCTGGGGGCTGTGCTGAATTTCCACTCTTATTTATCAGTATTTTGCCAATTTTCTTTTTGTCCCTTACTAGTTTGGTCTCTTTTTGCTCTGTCTCAGAATATTTCAGAGTGCTGATATAGTGGGAGGAGTCTAGTGACTTCAGGGTTAATTTTGCTATCAGAAGTGTTGGACATTATTTTTGTAGGGTTTTTTGCAGGTTGTAGACAGTGTCTTTCCTTTCCTTTCCTCTCTAGTTACTTTGGGCCCCATCGTTTGCTCAGCCTATTTTACTGCCTGTGTTTGTGCCTTCATCTTGTTTCACCGTCAGTACATGTGTGGGGGCTATCTATTCCTTTGGGGTCTGCTCTGGGGCAGTTAGCTTTTCCCTTTTCATGCTTCAGGCTTATTTAGTCCTCCAGCTGTGACGAAGCGTCTAGGAACATCGTAGGTACGCTCCACGGCTGCTGCTAGTTGTGTGGTAGGATCAGGGATCTGCAATCTGCATAGTTACCAACCTCTCTGGTTTTCTGTGACTTAGCTTGTTTTGCTTTTTTCTCCTCGGTGACCCATTCATAACACCCCCCCATTATTAAACCAGATAATACAAAAATAAAAACACACACAGCAAAATTAGTTTTGCTTAAAAGACTCTCCCCTACACCTCATTCACCAGTTTATTAAGCAGCCAAAAAACCCAAAACATGAAAATCCGACGTAATCCAACGAATCAGATGTAGTCCACAAAAAGGAACCTGAGAAAAATTAAAAGAGTTAAATAAATAAAAACAAACACTCCCTCATTCACCAATGTATTAAAATCCCAGCAGCTCTAACATAATGCATCGCAATCCCATGACGTCCCACGTATGGAGCGTCGTTCTGAGAATGACTCTTCATCGGTTACTCCCAGTCATGACTCATGCGTGATGACGTTACTGAATTACCGATGTCATCGAGCGTTGCTGTACAGAATTGGTGGATGTCATGAGATTGCAATTAGGGATGAGCGAGTACTGAAGTATTCGGACTCGCTATACTCGTACCGAGTATACCGTAATACTCGGGTATTCGGTACGATTAGCGAGTCCAATGATAGTTAATGGAAAATGTGAGTAATTGTCTGCTGGACCCTACAAAGCGGTCTGGGGGCTGAGGAAAAGGCTAAAAAATGCATAAATGTTAAAAAAATGTATGCTGTAAACAAATGTATCTAACATGGGGGCACCAGGTCAAGGGCTGCACGATTCTTTTTACACCACTGCATCACTAGAATGTACAAACACGATTTGAAGTCCTGTGGTTTTTTGCTGGAAGAGCGGGACTCGTACGCCACTTACGTAGTGCCAGTGATATATCAGAAGTGCCGTAAGAGCGAGTGATGATGGAGGCGATCTTCTGACAGCTAAGTGTGTAAGTGGTGCAAGGAGAGCGATCTGCCCTAGGATGATGGTTAACGCAGGAAGAAGCCACCCATCATCATCATCATCACAAGGGATTCATAATAATAAAGCTTGAACTACTGTCCTTGTTGTTCCACTGCCCAATGTGTAGGCATAGACATAGTGTCTTCAAAACATTAGCCCTTGGGGCTGTATCATGGTTGATGAAGAAAGTAAGGCAGGTCTGAAAGGCCAAACAATGATGAAGCAGCTAGGACTACTAGTATAGTATTTGCAGTGCCCAGTGTCCAGGCATAGCCATAGTGTCTCCAAAAATTAGCCCAAGGGGCTGTAACATAGTTGATGAAGGAAGCAAGGCAGGTCTGAAGGGCCAAACAATGATGATGATGCTAGGACTACTAGCAAAGAGGTTGCAGTGCCCACTGTCCAGGCATAGCCATAGTGTCTCCAAAAATTAGCCCAAGGGGCTGTATCATAGTTGATGAAGGAAGCAAGGCAGGTCTGAAGGGCCAAACAATTATGACGAAGCTAAGACTACTAGCATAGAGGTTGCAGTGCCCAGTGTCCAGGCATAGCCATAGTGTCTCCAAAAATTAGCCCAAGGAACTGTATCATAGTTGATGAAGGAAGCAAGGCAGGTCGGAAGTGCCAAACAATTATGATAAAGCAGCTAGGACTACTAGCATAGTAGTTGCAGTGCCCAGTGTCCAGGCATAGCCATAGTGTCTCGAAAAATTAGCCCAAGGGGCATGATACCATGGTTGATGAAGGAAGAAGGGTCTCGACTCTCACTCTCATCACAAGTGCCTCTGATGACAAATATCAATTAACGTAACATTGTTTTTAGCTTATTGTTATTGACCATGAGGTACATGTAACGGGAGCTGGATTTGAAAACCTGTGTAAGAAGAACAAAAGGGGCTTGTATGGAAAGGGATGGACGTGATCACCAATTTAAAAAAAAAATAACGTCTTGGGTGAATTTAGGTTGGGATACTGTCATCTGGAGGGCTTAAATACTGTTGCGAAATCCAGTTCTTGTTAAATTTTATCAGAGTCAGCCTGTCTGCATTCTCTGTAGTCAACCGTGTGAGTGTATCTGTGATGATTGCCCCAGCGGCACTGAAAACACGCCCTGACATCACACTAGCAGCAGGGCAGGCCAGCACCTCCAAGGCATATAAGGAGAGGTCTGGCCAACTATGCAGCTTGGATACCCATGAATTAAATGGTACAGAAGCGTCAGGAAGGACGCAGGTATGGTCACTTTGATAGTCGACCATCTTGTTCAACTTCTCCCTCCTTGACATTGTTAGTGCTACTGTTACAGCTAGTCCTTGGTGATGAGCCGGTTTATTGAAGATGGCCCAGTTTGTGGACATTTTACCACCACCACTTTTGGACTTGCTTGGCGTGTCTCTCCCCATTAATGCATGCTGTTGCACAGAGCTGGTACCTCTGCTAGCAGTGGTGTCTGAGGGTGCTGTTGCCATCAAATGATCGACAACGGCCTTCTTGAAGGATTCCATTGTGAAAACCCTTGGTGACTGCAACAGTAGCGAAGGAAATTTGTCCTTGTACCGTGGGTCTAGAAAGGTGGACAACCAGTATAGGTTTCTATTGAAAATGTGGATTACGCGAGGGTCTTGGCATAGACAGTCAGATGTGAAGTGTGCCATGTGTGCCAAGCTGCAAAGAGGCAAATGTCCTGTGACCCTTGAAGGAGGAACAATACCCATCCTCTCCTCACACTGACTCTCCTCCTCCACCTCCTCTTCTCCAGCCCACCCATACTGGACAGACATGAAGCTGGGGTTGGGATTCCCCTCTGTAGCATGAGGTGTCCCCTCGGTACCACTGAAAAAGAAGTACTCTCCCTCCTCATTTTCATCATCTTCATCCCCCAATGTTACCTGATGATATTGGCTGGGCTGGGTAGGATCACCCATTGTGAAATCTTGCTCCATACCCAGCTTGTGAGCACGCAAAGATTCCATTTTTTTATTCTGCAGCAATTTTTTCAGCAGACATAGCATAGGGATGGTTACGCTGATAATAGCCTGATCACCGCTCACAAGCTTGGTGCAGTACTCAAAGTTATCAAGCACCTCACAAATATCAGCGATCCACACCCACTCGACAGTTATGTGTCTTGGCTGAGTCTCAGTGTGATGGGCATGTTTAAGCTGGTATTCAGCAAGTGCCTTCTGCTGCTCACTTACCCTTGCCAACATATGATATGTTGAGTTCCACCATGTTGGCAGGTCGCAAATGAGTCTGTGGTTTGGCAAATTAAATTGCTTTTGAAGTGCTGCAAAACTGGCAACAGCGGTTGAGGAATGACGGAAATGGGTGCAAATACGGCACACCTTCTCAAGTAGGTATGGCAAGTCAGGGTATGTTTTAATACATTTCTGCACTACTAGGTTCAGCACGTGAGCCATGCATGGCACATGTACCAGCTTCCCGAGCTTTAAAGCCGCCACCAGTTTTTGCCCATTGTCGCAGACAACCAGACCAGGTTGGAGTTGCAGTGGGGAGGGCCACTGATCGGTCTGTTGTTTTAGTCCTTGACACAGCTCTGCTGCAGTGTGTGCTGTTTCACCTAAGAAAAGAAAGGATGGTCCAGCTCCAGAAATTAAAATCCAGGATTTTTATTGAATCATATTTAAAATAAATTCATGACTGCTTGTGATCAAGTAACAGAAAGATTTACCGCATGGGGATATTCTCCAGATCTCTGTACGCGTGCTCTTAGACTCAGAGTGGCTACTCTAAGTCTAAGAGCACGCGTACAGAGATCTGGAGAATATCCCCATGTGGTAAATCTTGCCGTTACTTGATCACAAGCAGCCATGAATTTATTTTAAATATGATTCAATAAAAGTCCTGGATTTTAATTTCTGGAGCTGGACCTTCCTTTCTTTTCTTGGATTCTATTATACGTCCTGGCAGAGACGTGTCCGTGCTCAGAGTCTTTCCAACAGTTCTTATGAACTTATAAATGGTGAACTTAATTTATCTTTCTCAGTGCTGTTTCACCTAAGCAGATCAGCTTCAGCAGAGCGTGTTGTCGCTTTGCCGATGTGCTGCTGCACAGCTCCCAACTTGGGAGTGATGTGGAGGGTAATTCAGCATAGGATGACGAGGCAGAGGAGGAGGAAGAGAGGAGACTGGACGTATATAATGAACTAAACCAAGAAAATGGTGAACACAAGGCCAAAATAATATATAAAAAAATACAATTTTATTAAAGCATCTAATAAAATCCAATCAACAGGTACATATGGGAACGATGTAGAAGAACGCACACATAGTGGTGGTACATAAGCACATGCAAAGTGACGTACACATCCAGATTAATATATAACAGCATTAGATATACTAATCACACAATTGTGATTTAACCCACATGGGGAGAAAACCGCTATAATGTATAATAATATCACAGGGAAGATGATGGACATAACAATGCACAACAGGGATAAATACCACAATCATTTCCCTTAGCAATGTCCATAAAGATCCCACCCTGCTAGCAGTAAGTGACCTCCATGTATTAATCACTACCCCAGAGTTACCATTCCAATAGGGGGTTAAATTACCAGCAGGTCACAGCGGCAGCAGGAACTATAAAGTATCCCGGATGAGCACGTCAGCCCCGACGCACGTTTCGATCCTCCTTCATCAGGGGACATAACTACATTGATGGCTGCCTGTCTTTATATACCGCCCGGTCAAAGCGTGTTTAACCGCACGACCGGAAGTAGCGGTCCCGGACCGGAAGTGACGCGCTCCGTTGTCAAGACGCCAACGACGCCAGCCAGCGTCGGCATCATGCTGGAGGAGGGGCCGCAAGGAACCACCAACGCATGAAGACGCCGAAAGCAGGCGGGCGCAGGAGGCGATGACAAACAGGCGCGTACAGGTCGGGAAAGCTAGTCACACAGAAATAGACCAATCAATTAAAAAAAAAAATACATCAGAGTGACAAAATGTAAAACTGGAAGTATCATAAATAGAGGCTTATACAAAAATACACAGAAATATAGATACCACATATATACAGGAAAAAGAAGAGGGATTAACAAAATCCTAATATTAACAAAGTAAACATGTATATGGATATCAGTCACTTCTTCATCAGCGCTTCCAACGTCGATCATAGGACGTAGTTCCTCATACATTGTCAGGAAAGCCGCTAGTCCGATACACATCCAGCACACATGAGCCATCATCATGATGATAATTAAACTAAAATATAAAATCAAAAATTAAAATATGGACCACACAAAACCTGAGCGTTCTCCCTAAATCAGAACGGTGTGATCAAAGGAATGGGGCAAAGCTAATATGTTCATTTAATCCAGATGGATGGACGGTGCCCAATGTCCAAATCCACCTGGATTCCAACTGGGCCAACCTCTTAGACGTATTTCCACCACGAATACTAACATTCAACATGTCAATACCTCTAACCCTGAGAAGACTACCATTGCAGCCATGGAAACTCCTGAAATGGCGGGGGATGGTTTTTAGCGATGTGGGGTCCTCAGTGGACACTGCTGCCTCAATCCCCAATACGTGCTCGCGTATACGTTTTTTAAGCTGTCTAGTGGTCATGCCCACATATATCAAGTTACATGGGCAGACCGCATAATAAATCACATTTCGACTTTCACATGTGATATGTTTTTTAATTTTATATTCACGTACACCGTCCTGGCTAGTAAAAACCTCAGTGCGTTCCATATTGGGGCAGGCCACGCAATGCCCACAAGAGAAACTCCCACATCGCCTAGCCATCCGATCCAAAAATGTCTCCGGCATCACACTCGTGTAGTGACTACTGACTAATGTGTTCCTAGATCTCCTAGCCGCAATGGCAGCCCTCTCAGGGAGAAACCCAGATAATACCTGGTCAGCCTTCAAAATATGCCAGGATTTATCCAATATTCGCCTCATACGAGAAAAGTGTGAGTGAAAATTGGTGACAAATCTAACTTTATTTGTCTCACCCCTAGATTTCTGCCCATATAAGAGCACATCTCTCGATGAGTGTCTAGCCCTGTTGAATGCTCGTTTAATCCTTCTATTACTATACCCACGTTCAGACAGTCTTACTTTTAAGTCATCACTCTGTCTAAAGAAATCCTCGTCAGTGGAACATAATCTGCGTAGTCTCAAAAATTGACCCGTTGGAACAGATTGGATCATGTGGTCAGGATGGGAAGAGGTCGCATGCAATAACATATTTGTGGAAGTTGGCTTCCTAAATATGTTGGTCTGTATTTCCCCTCCAATATCTTTTTTCAAGGTGACGTCCAAAAATTCAATCGTCACAGGATCGAATTTGTACGTAATGAAAATATTCATTCCATTAATATTAAGTGACCTCATGAAAGAATGGAGATCGTCACCTGAACCCTGCCAGATTATTAAAATGTCGTCGATGTACCGCGTCCAGGAAAGGACACGGCACATCGGCGATGATCCATCTGGCAGGGGGAGGTCCCTCTCCCACAGCCCCAGGAACAGGTTAGCATACGCGGGGGAGAAAGATGCCCCCATAGCTGTCCCCTGGAGCTGTAGGAAGAAGGACCCCTTAAAAATAAAGAAATTATGAGTTAATGTAAAAGTTAATAACTCCAAAATCAGTTCTCTAATGTCACCCGGAAGATTTGACATATTGAGGAAAAATGATGTGGCGCGAATGCCATCTTCATGTTTAATACTTCCTCAATAGTTTTAATAGATCCATCCAATTGTGAAATCAGACCGCCATTATGTCTACTGAGGAGTTGCATTAGAGTCTTAGAACACTCATTGCAGGCCTCTTCCCACCTTGCCACAAACTCGTCATCCTCCACTGGAAACGTAGGTATAACACGTCTAAGAGGTTGGCCCAGTTGGAATCCAGGTGGATTTGGACATTGGGCACCGTCCATCCATCTGGATTAAATGAACATATTAGCTTTGCCCCATTCCTTTGATCACACCGTTCTGATTTAGGGAGAACGCTCAGGTTTTGTGTGGTCCATATTTTAATTTTTGATTTTATATTTTAGTTTAATTATCATCATGATGATGGCTCATGTGTGCTGGATGTGTATCGGACTAGCGGCTTTCCTGACAATGTATGAGGAACTACGTCCTATGATCGGCGTTGGAAGCGCTGATGAAGAAGTGACTGATATCCATATACATGTCTGCTTTGTTAATAAATATTAGGATTTTGTTAATCCCTCTTCTTTTTCCTGTATATATGTGGTATCTATATTTCGGTGTATTTTTGTATAAGCCTCTATTTATGATACTTCCAGTTTTACATTTTGTCTCTCTGATGTATTTTTTTTTTTTAATTGATTGGTCTATTTCTGTGTGACTAGCTTTCCCGACCTGTACGCGCCTGTTTGTCATCGCCTCCTGCGCCCGCCTGCTTTCGGCGTCTTCATGCGTTGGTGGTTCCTTGCGGCCCCTCCTCCAGCATGACGCCGACGCTGGCTGGCGTCGTTGGCGTCTTGACAACGGAGCGCGTCACTTCCGGTCCGGGACCGCTACTTCCGGTCGCGCGGTTAAACACGCTTTGACCGGGCGGTATATAAAGACAGGCAGCCATCAATGTAGTTATGCCCCCTGATGAAGGAGGATCGAAACGCGCGTCGGGGCTGACGTGCTCATCCGGGATACTTTATAGTTCCTGCTGCCGCTGTGACCTGCTGGTAATTTAACCCCCTATTGGAATGGTAACTCTGGGGTAGTGATTAATACATGGAGGTCACTTACTGCTAGCAGGGTGGGATCTTTATGGACATTGCTAAGGGAAATGATTGTGGTATTTATCCCTGTTGTGCATTGTTATGTCCATCATCTTCCCTGTGATATTATTATACATTATAGCGGTTTTCTCCCCATGTGGGTTAAATCACAATTGTGTGATTAGTATATCTAATGCTGTTATATATTAATCTGGATGTGTACATCACTTTGCATGTGCTTATGTACCACCACTATGTGTGCGTTCTTCTACATCGTTCCCATATGTACCTGTCGATTGGATTTTATTAGATGCTTTAATAAAATTGTATTTTTTTATATATTATTTTGGCCTTGTGTTCACCATTTTCTTGGTTTAGTTTATGTGTTTTTGGTGATAGGTAGTTGAATCCATAATTAATCCATGGTAGATGTACAAGTAAAAAAAACATGTATATGTGTTTGACCTGTTGGTGTCACGTATATAATGAGGCGGAAACCCTGATTTAGGTTGGGCCCGCTATTTGTGGCTGTTAAATATTAATAATCCGTTAATTTCTTATAAAACCCAGTTCTGTAGAATGCTTTAGCTTACATGACATAGGCTATTTTTAAGCTTGGCTCATGGTAGAAAGACAGCTCCATATATGTAGAGACCACGTGCTTTAGGAGACGTATATAATTCATGGCTAACTGTAGAGGTGGCTCCTCTTCTTCCCTCACCATCATGAGAGACAGACGCAAGATGACATGACATAACAGCTGGTATATTACTTGACGGCGATGTGAGAAGCCGAACTGAGACACAGCAGCCATTTGCTATTCAGGATCTCGGAGAGAAGAAGAATACATGTTGCTTTTGCCATGTGGGATCTCAGAGCATGATCTAATGGACAATATCTCTTTCACTTATTTTTATTCACCTGTTTTTCTGTAATAACCTTTCTTTGATGGAAGAATCCAAATAAACCACTATATTTTTATCTGGTAACTAGTCCTGAGTATTTTACAGGATATGCATTATTTTACATTGGAGAGCCAGCCAGATCTGAATTTTTGTACTTTTTTGCGGATTTCCCTCAACTTGCACACACGGGGGATTGGACTTTGCTAACGTCAAATCATATGTGCAAGTTATCGGGAATTCCACTACTTACAAGAATCACATAGAACCTAGAAGTAAGAAGTACCAGATAGATTGAGAAGTACTACAAGTGCCAAAAGTACCAGACCTAAGCCAGACGTGTGAAGACAGGAACCCAGCATTGTCCATCAAAGGAGCTGAGACATTTCAAGGTAAGATAAAATGGATGTCATTAATTGTCTTGCTAAGCAGAGTAAATTGAAATTTAAGTCTGTAGACAAATCTAATTCAGAAGTTTTATGGTTAAGTTTATATGCCGAGTGTGAACTCGAGAATCAAAGGTTAGATTCTAAGTTTTTCAATAGAGAAAGAGAGAGATTAAAAAATATTCTACAGATGGTAGATATATTTCATAGATCTGTGTCAGAGAAATCCAAAAATGATTGTTGTGATGTTCTCGAGATTGGCTGTAAAGTTAGTGAGTTTGACTGTAATCAAGTGTCTGTAGCAGCCATTGAAGGTGACCTTGCAGACGTGGAACAAGATGGAGAAGTAGGAGGAGACTTCAGAACTGACGTAGAGGACGTACAAGGGAAAGACGTACCACTAAAAATAGAAGACTCACAGGCCCAAATCCGAAGTAGCGTGAGGAAGAATTTGATAAAAATATGCCAAATAATTCCTGCTTATGACAACAAAATAGATGTCTGTAGAAACTCTGAGATCTTTGAAAGTTGTTCTGATAACTTTGATTTATCTAACGAGGAGAAGAATCAGTTGTTCAAAATGTGGATCCCTGTAAATTTTGCTAGGAGATTGTCTTTAAAGTTATCTGGTGAGACACATGAGAATTTAACTGATAAGGACAGATTAAAAATTCTCATTTTTTGTTCATCAAATGAAAATCATCCAGATATTGATATTCTTCAAAAATTAAGGATTGGTCGGAAGGAATGTATTTTTACGTTCATGTCCATATATGAACGTTTGTATAGAATGCTGAGTGAGAATGTCAAAACACCGTCCCTCATAAGGAGTTTTGTAAGCAAATTTTGGTTTCTAAATCCTGCATCTCGTGTTATTGCGTCACAAAAAGATTCTTTGTTTGAATGTGCGCAATCCCTTGATTTTGCCAGAAAACACGAGAATCGTGAGAGGAAAGTAAATTGTGCTAATTTTGTAAAGACAGGCAGAGTAAAATCTTATCAGAAGCCTGTATTAGCAAAGCCTTCTAAAATGAGATTTCCCCAAAATCAAATCTACGAAGAAAGAAAAAGAAAATCACATGTTTGTTATAAACCATATGGAATGATGCAAAAAAACACCGAAAAGACACAAATTGAATTAAGAAAAATGATGAGTTCTGATTTTCTTTCTGTAACAAAGATGGCCGAATTTAACAGACAGAAACAGGTGGTGAGTGACATCATGGCCTGTAAACTGAATACTCTGCTCCAAGAATCTATCAGCTTTAAAATGGCAAGAACCTTTCAGGATATTTTTTGCAGAGAAATAAGTATGGGTGTAGGAATTGGTTAGAAAAAGTAATATATATATTGTGTAACAGTGTTATACAATTAGTGAGTTATATGTAATTATTTTATAGAGTATAATCCTGTAGTTTTATGGTTTGTGGATATATACATAGTCATACAGTATATATATAGAGTGTTTGTAGAAGTAGAAATAGTAGAACTGTATTTTTTAATGAAAATTAAAATCTACATCAGTAATAATATTTAGAATATGAATATGATATTAACCTTATTTTTTTATGTTTCCTTAGAATTTTCATTTCAAAGCAGGACTTAATCGAGAAAAATTCTCTTCCAAGGATTTATGCCTTTATTTACACAGGAAGTTGCAATATTGCATGATTTTATATATCTAACCCTTAAAAGGAAATAACCAATTGCTTTTTAAAATGTTCTGGGTGTGTGCTTTTTTACTGCATGGTTTGAATGACAACCACAGCAGGGGAATTTGAACCTTGTTCTAATAATACAAGTATACCAGTATACTATGTCCCTGTTCCTTAGGAAAAGAATTTTAAAGGGGGTCTCAACTTTTGCAAAGCAATGGAATTTTTTTTCCAGGCCTAAATGTCAAGTATAGCTATACATATATATTTATGTCATGTGTATTTGGGGAATATTCAAAGAAATATTAAGAGACTAAATTGAAATAGTTTACAATGCATTGATAATTAGGATAATTTGGGTTAAAATACGTGTATTCATCACACCTTCATATGTGAGGTATTTGGTTTAAAGTTAATATGTGACACAGTCTGAGTGACAGTGACTGAGTGTATGAGCAGCTGCTGAGCGAGTAATGTGATATGTTTGTGAGACCTCAGGATTCTATAAGAGAAAAAAAAAAAAAAAAACCCAAAAGCTTTTATCTTTAGGAGGAAATATGCAGATCAGTTAAATTATTAGAATATTAGGATATATAATGAAATATTATCTATACAACATATATTTCTGTATTTCTATAGTAATTATTTCTTGATTTACTTAATTGTGGATAAGTGCAATCGCACAACAAAATAGAAAATAGTTTAGGAAGAAAATCTATTCTTTCCTTATCAGCTTTAGCTCTTTTAAACAGGCACCAGCACAGAGCCTGGTATTCACCAGCTGCATCTGGGAATAGTGGACCTTCCTTCTCTGTCCAAGTGTGTTAATCTTAAACTACATTTAAATTAATTTTTCCAAAGGATAATTTTATGATATTCAAATTAATTTTGATGGTTACACATCTTCAGACAAATAATGGTATAAGCAAGTATAAATTCACATAATTTATACATTAATTATTTTTAATTTTGGTTTTGATAAATGAATTATTTCATGAAACAATATTTTTTGGTATTAAGGGGGAAATATGTTTTTTATCCTGACTACATAATCACATTTGATTAATACCTCTTCTTCACACATTTTAATAGGAAAAAATATTAATAAGGTACAATGGTATAAGTATTGGGTATAATAACAAGTATTATAAAGAGTCATTTCTTTACACTAAGAGGAATTACATGCAAAGTTGCATAATTTGAATATTTTGGTAACACAAGTTTATGACAATTATGAAATAATCCAGATCATGGAAATATTAAGGGTATATGTTACTGAAGACATAACTACTCTGCATCAACATAAAGGCCTTATTCT
Source organism: Dendrobates tinctorius (assembly GCF_039654945.1). Taxonomy (NCBI): domain Eukaryota; kingdom Metazoa; phylum Chordata; class Amphibia; order Anura; family Dendrobatidae; genus Dendrobates; species Dendrobates tinctorius. Next base: position 1,292,926 of record NW_027361930.1, read on the forward strand.
TATTCTTATTTTTCATTCTTATTTTTCATTATTTTTAATTCTTTCACCAATATTTAGTAAAGTAATATCTGCTGAGAATATTGCTTCATTAAATATAGCAATTATATGGTTCTATTACTAAGGAAAATGTTTCACTTCTGAGTTATATGCAACAATTCTTTTATTCATTCATTCGCTCACTCATATATTCTTATTTTGGTTCATGGCTTTACATTCCTACATATTATTAGTATAATGAATATATTCCTTATTAATAAAGATGAAAACACTGGTTACATAAAACACAGTGACACCTATGGGTTGAAAAAGGTAATTACACCTATGACATAAAAAATGTTCTATCACATGAAAAATGCGGATAATAATGTATTATCACTTATTATTGGTTTATTATTTCAAATATTGAAATCCATATATGGTACAAATTCTGATAATAATTATATGGATATTACTGATTGCTATGGTACGCTGTGATATTATGGGATAGGGAAATTACCAGATTTGGTATAGAATAGGGAATGAAGACTTCAAGCAAGATACTGAAATTATGTTAATAAAGACTTTTCACATTTCTAAACTTCATTGATTTTTATCAGTTGCAAGAAGAAGAATGCCGCTATCCAGAAGTCCCAGAAGGTAACAAAGCTATGATTACTGAGTAATAGACTGTTAATTACAAATGCAGTATCCACCACTGACAGTCACAAGTGCAGTATCCACCACTGACAGTCACAATTAAAGTGTCTAACCTGACAACCAGAGGACGATGATCCTATGATGCTGAGATGAACGGTGTTATCACGTTCTTATCAAGTTCCAGAGGTTTTCAATCACCTGAAAAGCTTCGATGAAAGCTGGTGAACAATGAAGGTAATTATCAGGAAGCTACAACCCTGACATATGTCCTGTGCATTAGGACAAGGACTGGTTATGGTGCTATGTTTAGCAAGGAAGAGTCATTTTAACCCTTGCTTTGCTGACCAAAGACGTCACACCTGTTCAAAGACCAGTACCGATGGAGGATTCCAGAATATCCAAGGCGAGCCAATGTAAGCCCAGGTTTTTAAAGGTGACACTACACAGATATTAAAGCTGCATTTCATCTATAGACTTTGTTTCTTATCAACATTTGAATTTATGGACTTTGATTTGATACACCACACAATTCCTACAACATCTATATGCTATAAGAAAACTGTATTTTTAAAAGAACCAAGAAGAAGACAGAAGACATCAAAATGAAGACCAGATGACATCAGATGATGATGACTGGACCTGAGATGCTTCAATTTAGACTTAGGGAAGTATAATTATACATATTTTATATGAATATTGTTCACGGCTTACCATAACATGAATTCACATCAATTATGTCATTGAGTACTTATAACGGTAATCTAATATTATTATTATTATTATTATTATTGATATTAAATTATTTTGTCAAAGAAGAAGAAAAGAAGAAAAAAGATCGTTATATTTGAGGGTTCCAATTAATGTCTGTCTCCCTCAAAAGGGGGAATTGTTAAATATTAATAATCCGTTAATTTCTTATAAGACCCAGTTCTGTAGAATGCTTTAGCTTACATGACATAGGCTATTTTTAAGCTTGGCTCATGGTAGAAAGACAGCTCCATATATGTAGAGACCACGTGCTTTAGGAGACGTATATAATTCATGGCTAACTGTAGAGGTGGCTCCTCTTCTTCCCTCACCATCATGAGAGACAGACGCAAGATGACATGACATAACAGCTGGTATATTACTTGACGGCGATGTGAGAAGCCGAACTGAGACACAGCAGCCATTTGCTATTCAGGATCTCGGAGAGAAGAAGAATACATGTTGCTTTTGCCATGTGGGATCTCAGAGCATGATCTAATGGACAATATCTCTTTCACTTATTTTTATTCACCTGTTTTTCTGTAATAACCTTTCTTTGATGGAAGAATCCAAATAAACCACTATATTTTTATCTGGTAACTAGTCCTGAGTATTTTACAGGATATGCATTATTTTACAGTGGCGTGTGTAGGATATCTGATGGTCCAGTTTGAGAGTTTGTCCCACCCTCCACCAGGTTGAGCCAGTGTGCCGTGACAGAGATGTATCATCCCTGGCCACAAGTACTTGCCCACGTGTCTGTTGTAAGGTGGACCTTCCCGGTTCAGACGTTGGTGAGAGCACGCTTTAGATTGTTTAAGATGTTCTGGTGTAACGCGGGGACGGCATAGCAGGAAAAATAGCGTCAGCTGGGAGCGGAGTATCGTGGGGCAGCCACAGCCAAAAGATCACAGAAAGACTGTGTCCCCACAAGCCTAAACGGCGACATCTCCACGGCTAGCAACTTGGCAATGTGCGCGTTCAGTATTTGTGCTTGTGGGTGCATGGCTTGGTATTTACGCCACCTTTCATACATCTGGGGCATGGACAATTGGATGCTTTCCTGGGACAAACAAGTGGATGAGCTTGTTGTGGCCTGTGTCTGTGCAACCGCAGCTTGTGAGCAAGAGGTATGATCATCACCTGCTTCCTGCCCATCAGATTGGAAAGGACGTATCACAGGCGACATGGCAGTGGTTTGACATGCAGTCGCAGACACTGATTTGGTACCCTGTTGTTCAGCCCACTGACTAGGGTGCTTGGCTGCCATGTGTTTCCGCATACTGGCAGTGCTTTGGTTACCTGTGCCCTGGCCTCTGCTCAGCTTCCTATGACAGATGCTACAGATGACAACATTTGGTTCAGAAGGACTATCTGAAAAATTTTTCCAGACAGCGGCTGAACACACCCTTGCCTTGACTTGGGGCACAGAGGAATTGCTCTTGGCAACAGTTGACACACTTTGCACTCTGCTCAAACCAGTAGCCCTTGTTGCCTTTGTTGGTGCTATGTATCCACCTTCTTTCTCTGTGCTGGCTATGCGTGCCAACAGTCCAGGTCAGATCGGTGGTCTCATCATCGACCGCCTCTTCGTCCATGTCATCCTCCTTCCGTGTTGATATTGGCGACTGGCCAGATGGCAACTGTGTGTCATCACCATCAGCCTCCACCTCTTCACCCGGTATATCAAGTGGATGAAAGTGGTTTTATTCTGGCCGTGGGGTTTCAAATATTTGGCCATCATCAACAGACGATACCTCCTCACATTCCTCTTCAATGTCGCGCGGTGAGAGGCCAGAGGCAACGAAAGGAAATGGATCAAACAGATCCTCAGAGTGACCAAGGTTGGGGTCAAATGTTTCCTGTGACTCCTGACCGGGTGATGAACTAGGAACAAGTTGAGAATAGGATGACCCAGCATTCTCTGTATGGACAGACTGTTTTGTCATGGATGATTGGGTGCTGCTAGAACATTTCGTTGAGGTCTTATCAGCAATCCAAGATCGTATCTGCTCTTGTTCTTCCGGCTTCCAGACCCGTTTATGTTCCAGACCTGTAAATTTCGCCAGGAACCTAGATGCATCAACCTTCTTCGGTCTCCCAGACTCTGTTCCTTGTTGGGCACCAATGACAACCCCACATCCATGTCCACATCCCTGTCCCTTCACAACAGCCTTTTTAGGAATTTTGGATTTTTCTGCCATAGTTGCAGATGTTCAGATGCAGTTATTGGGGAACAAGGAGAAGTTAGTGCTTTGTGGAAGGTAGCACTACAGCCTAGTACTGCTTTGTGTTTTACAAACAGCACCGCAACAGTACAAAAAAATTGCCCTGAGGTTTAAGGCGAGATTACGCACCCCATTAACCACACAAGACAGCGGTGCTGCCACTAAAAAATTGCCCTGAGGATAAAGGCGAGATTACGCACCCCAGTCACCACACAAGACAGCGGTGCTGCCACTAAAAAAATTGCCCTGAGGTTTAAGGCGAGATTACGCACCCCAGTCCCCACAAAAGACAGCGGTGCTGCCACTAAAAAATTGCCCTGAGGTTTAAGGTGAGATTATGCACCCGAGTCACCACACAAGACAGCACTGCTGCCACTAAAAATTGCCCTGAGGTTTAAGGTGAGATTATGCACCCCAGTCACCACACGAGACAGCGGTGCTGCCACTGAAAAATTGCCCTGAAGTTTTAGGCGAGATTATGCACCCTAGTCACCACACAAGACAGCGGTGCTGCCACTAAAAAATTGCCCTGAGGTTTAAGGTGAGATTATGCACCTCAGTTACCACACAAGAAAGCGGTGCTACCACTAAAAAATTGCACTGAGGTTTAAGGTGAGATTATGCACCCCAGTAACCACACAAGACAGCGGTGCTGGCTGCGTGTCAGTTGTGCATTACCGTGCAGTCTATTCACTGTGAACACAGCACCGCAACAGCACAAAAAACTGCCCTGCAGGGGTAAAGGAGACCCCAAAAATTGCTGGGAAAACTGTCACTACTCAGTCTCTGACCTCATACTTTCAGCTCTGAAAAGAGCTTTTGGGTTTTACAGAGGAATTATGGATGATTTGCGCAAAAAAACACAACTCTCCCTAGCAGCTGCTCACCTTCTTCCTACACTAGTTGTGTTCTGCATGCAATGTGCAGAAAATGGCGGCAGCAGGGCTTAGATAGAGCCAGGCTATGATGACTCATAGGCTATGACGCTGGGTGGCCAGCCAATCATAGTAATGCCACCCACAACAAAGAAGGCTGCGGCATTACTGTGATTGGCAAATGCTGGGTGGGAGATCCGAGTAGTGCGAGGCGAGTAGTGAAATACTGGCTATGTTCCGAGTACCGCGAATACTTCACTACTCGCCGAGTACCGAATACCCATGATTATGCTCGCTCATCCCTAATTGTGATGGATTACGTAGTAGCTGTGGGGATTTTGATAAATTGGTGAAAGGAGTATTTCTTAGTTTTACTTTTATTATGTATCTATCCCATATCTATTTATATATCTATACATTACAAAATGCATTGTGAGCGTAGGTGCGGAATTCATGCAGAAATTTTTCTATTTTAATGACCCCTTCTATCACATGCATCTTCAGGCTTTGATGCATGTGATAGAAGGTGCCATTAAAATAAGTTTGCTGTAGTGACCGCTAGCGATCAGCTGTAATCTGCAGGTCAATCTCGCAGCAAATGTTTTATTGTTCTACAGCACCACTGTAGGAGAAATGCCCGATTATTGTTCTTACAGTTGGAATAGAGAAGTTGTCCTTAGAAACATATTATCAAAAACTATAATGTGCTGACTTTGTTGGACCCCTTGTAATATGTCTTAATCTAGACTGACATCTGGGCTGGAACCTTGGTTAGGAGACTCTGTTGCAGATTTTGTCAAAAAAGTTGGCAAAATTATTTGCTATTTTTTTTAATAAAATGACTGCCTTCATGATGGAAACCTAAAAAAATAGTATTATAGCCAATAGGGTTCACCATATTCCATTTGTGTCCTTCATTTGATTAATCCATTTACTGCATGAATTGAGTTTTTCTGTTCCTATAACAAAACCAAAAAATGGAATTCTTTTTAATAGTTTTTTTTTATTTGCAGACTTGCTTGGTCTGTGTAAAAAAAAAATAATGAAAAATTGGAATCTGTGCAGATTATAGAAATTAATTTTTTATTTGCCATATTTAGTTTGCATATCACAGATTAAAAATGTTGAATTTATCAAAAGCTGTGATTTGGACTGATGCTATGAGAACTAAGATGGTGGCCGTAGAGATGGAGAGTTCTGGCGCCAAAAAGGAGTACTATTCCTGTGAAGACACCCTTCGTGGGCGTGATGGCATAGAAATGGTGCCACTTTCTTACTGTCAACCACTCCTGGCCCACCCCTAGTGAGAACACTGAAGAAAGGGAAGGACTCGCCCCTGCATCAAGTTGCTCGGAAATGGGTAGAGAGGCCAGAAATGACCCCAACCAGGAACGGGAGGGGCCCTGCAGAAAGTCCCGTGTGCAGCTGCCTGACGCCAGTATGGAATGTGACGTCGGCAGCGATGCAACACTGCTGTGCCCTCCACTGTAAAGGCATAGGATGAGTAGAATGGAGGTAGCAGCGGGAACAGGGAAAGACACGGCCCGCCCAAAGCTGGGACGAAGTAACCGAATAAGACCCGTTACCTGGCGGCTGTCAGGACCTGAGCCAACATGTCCTGTAGTGAAGGAATGCCATACACCAGAGCCAGAGCCAGCAATTGCCCTGTCGGGGCATCTGCCGGAGGTACTTGCCACATCGGAGCCCGAGGCGTCGAGCCGCGACCTCCACGATGACCGGAACCGGAGCTGCAATGGAAGATGGAACCTTTTGTGCTGGAGTCAGTTCTGCAATGGCCACGAGGATCGGAAGTTGAGACAACCCCGGAGGAACCTGACCCGGAAATGCAAGCCGTGCTGGACTTCACCAGCAGGAGCTGAAGTGCGCAACTGCGCCCACGGAGTGATCTGGCATCCGTGGGGTGGACATGGCTGAGTCATCCAATTCTTTGGCATTGAGCGTACGATGGCTGCTAAAGGAAGTAAGATCTAGCCTGAGTGGGATGAGTGTAGATAGAGCAATACATACCACGGCAGTGAGTGAGCCACCACACTTGAAATCAGAGGACAGGTTCTTACCACGAGCTTTTTCCCTGTCAGACTACACTGACCCTAGGCCCGTGTCAAGCGCAGTCCTGGCAGCGTACGTGTCCCATGCCTCTAAAGTGAACCAGAGTTCTAAATCATCCCCCGGTTGATCTTTCTGGATCACTGACATCATAGCCCAGAAGAAAGCAAGGGAGAAGGAAGTGTGGGCTCACCCGCATCAGTACGAGGAGGTTATTTTGGCCGGGCGCCGCTCCTATGGACAGTTGGTACATACCTACATTGAGAGAGGATACGGCTTCATACATGAGGCAGGAACAGATGCCAAAGTTTACATCAACGCTGCTTCCGTAAAACATGGAAGACCCCTGGCAGGGGGTAACTGGATCGCCTTCATAAGGGAGGACTCACCTAGGGGCTACTATGCTATAGCTGTAACGCTGTGCCAGGAGGACGGCAGCCCCATATTATGTGCAGACCCTATTCAGGAACAGACGGTCCCACGCCGGCCGTCCATCTCCAGCACGGCTTCTGCTGTTTCCCGGCAATCCAGGGATTCTGCAGCTGCAGAGTCCTCCTCAGCCCGCACACTGGCATGGAACCAGGATGAAAAGGTGGCACGGGACGCATGCCATTGAAGAGTGAGTAACTGTGAATTGTTGTGCTCGCTGCACCATTAGTAGATAATCTGGACTTGGGACTGTTCTGCGTCCCTATGGGCCCTGATATGCTCTTGAGGAATGGAGCAATGCGGCCAGTACAGCCTAAAGTAACTGTTACTTTGTAAATATGCTTTTGTTGCACCTGTTGTGCCCTTTCTGCTCAATGGCAGGACTTGACCTGAATGAACCAGCAGGTCTATAGGCTGAAAAACTGGGTGTGGCTGCAGCACCAGACAGTGTTCAAGGACTAGGCAGCCTGCACATGGAGCACAGGATGTGCTAACTACAAATGGTGGGGGATGTACCAGAAGGGTACCCACTTGTACAGCATTGATTTTGGACTGACGGTGCCAATGGATGGACTGCTTCTGCGCACCCACTTGTGTATATATTGCAAGAAGATAGTGCTCTCCTCAAAGGAAGGGGGATCACCCTTTCAGAATACCTGGAGGGACTGTAGACCCAACACAGAGGTTCACCTGTTGGCTACGTTCCATAGTATTGTTTGCACAGGCGTTGATCTTAAAGAAGTGACAGACATTTGCTTTGTATGGACTTGGCTCACGTTGAGCTGTTGCATATACGTGTTCTCCCTGCGTGGAGTATTTAGTGTAATACATTAAAATTTTTATTAAGTATAATATTGTTGGGGATGACAATGGTTAAAGGAAGTGAGAATGTAAGGGGTTACAATGAATGATGTATTGCCTTAACCCCTTATGTATGTTACTAATGTCCGTTGTGATATATATGTGTATAAGTATAAATATTTCTGCACCATATAAGGACAATGCAGTAACCAGTTGGCCATTGGATGGGGGCATAGGGTTATTAAGACAGGCCAACATATACATAGTTAACTGTAGGAGGGGTTAGCTGGGGAGTAAGACAGGAAATGTCTTCCTGGTTTAGTTCAGTTGGGGCCAGGGAGCTCCTTAGGTGCTCGGGTGGGCTATAGGCCTGGGCAGCCCAATACCCCCACAAGGATCAAACATGTACCCAGCCATTCAGGGTACCCAGGGAAGAGCGAAGTGCAGCAAAATACCTCAGTAGACAGAATGAAAGAAGAAAAAGGAAAGAAACAGAGGAAGGCATAAAGGTCACCGTAAAAATGTACGGGCAGGTCGCTCCAAATGTGGTGGATTGCTTCATGGGCGGAATCTCTTATGTCCGGGGAAAAACGGGCAGGAGAGTGCTTCACCGTAGTGATGCTGTACAGGGAGGAAACTGAGGTGCAGTCTAAGATGCTCCGACCCGCGGAAACACTTAGTGATGAAGGAAACAGTAAAGGGAAAGAAGAAGTGATGCGCTGTTTGCTCTGTGATGGACATGCTGGAAACTACTTGGATGTGTTGTGTCCTGAAGTGAATAAAATTGTTGAGTTAAGAGTTGCCCTGGACTGTGTCTCCATTCATTGGGATACAGAAGTAGCAATATGCCAGCGCAACAAAGGGGACACTGACAGCACAGTGAGTACTGCTCAAATAATTAGGCACCATTTTCATGTAGAGGGAGGACAGGATACACAATGCCCAACAACCTCAGCCACCACTACTGCTCTGGCTGACCTTTGCACAATCATCTGAATGTTACATACAGCAGACATTCACATACAAAGTGCAATAGGAGAGACAGAATAGATATTTTTTCAATGTCTACTCAGCAAACTTGTTTGCATAAGAACGCCGTATGTGTATCTTTTTATTTTACTTTGTAAATGATACAATATTTTCTTTAATGATTTCAAATAATGCACCAAAATTAATATTTGGAAAAGGTGTAGGTTAAAACTTCCTGAAAATTATGTTCCTATTGGTAATGTTTCTTCTTCGCATTTCAAGCCTGACATGCCAAAATGAGGAGACTTTTAAGCCTTGCAATGCTCCTCTGGAAAATATCCAAATTGTCCCTTCTGAGTGGAAGAGGACTAGAACTCTAGTGCCATCTATAGAAAGTGGCAATCCTGAATGTCAGTATTGACCCTCTAACAAGCCTTGTCACATGACCTAGGATAAAAGCCATGTTACATGACTTACACTACTGTTCAAAAGTTTGGGGTCACCCAGACAATTTTGTGTTTTCCATGAAAACGCATACTTTTATTAATCAAATGAGTTGCCAAATGAATTTAAAATCTAGTCCAGACATTGACAAGGTTCAAAAAAAGGATTTTTATGTGAAATAATAATTTTCTCCTTCAAACTTTGCTTTCATCAAAGAATGCTCCCTTTGCAGCAATTACAGCATTGCAGAACTTTGGCATTCCAGCAGTTAATTTGCTGAGGTAATCTGGAGAAATCTCACCTCATGCTTCCAGAAGCCCCTCCAACAAGTTGGTTTGGCTTGATGGGCACTTTTTGCGTACCATACGGTCAAGCTGCTCCCACAACAGCTCAATGGGGTTGAGATCTGGTATCTGCGCTGGCCACTCCATTACAGATAGAATACCAGTTGCCTGCTTTTTCTCTAAATAGTTCTTGCATAATTTGGAGGTGTGCTTTGGGTCATTGTCCTGTTGTAGGATGAAATTGGCTCCAATCAAGCGCTGTCTTCAGGGTATGGCATGGCGTTGCAAAATGGTGTGATAGCCTTCCTTATTCAAAATCCCTTTTACCTTGTACAAATCTCCCACTTTATTCAGCGCCAAAGCAACGCCAGACCATCACATTACCTCCATCATGCTTGACAGATGGCATCAGGCACTCTTCCAGCATCTTTTCAGTTGTTCTGTGTCTCACAAATGTTCTTTTGTGTGATCCAAACACCTCAAACTTTGATTCATCTGTCCATAACACTTCTTTTTCCAATCTTCCCCTATCCAATGTCTGTGTTCTTTTGTCCATATTAATCTTTTCCTTTTATTAGTCTTAGATATGGCTTTTTCTTTGCCACTCTGAACTGAAGTCCAGCATCCCGGAGTCGCCTCTGCACTGTAGACGTTGAAACTGGCGTTTTGCGTGTACTATTTAATGAAGCTGCCAGTTGAGGACCTGTGAGGTGTCGATTTCTCAAACTACAGACTTAATGTACTTGTTTTGTTGCTCAGTTGTGCAGCGGGGCCTCCCACTTCTCTTTCTGCTTTGGTTAGAGCCTGTTTCTGCTCTCCTCTGAAGGGAGTAGTATACACCGTTGTAGGAAATCTTCAGTTTCTTGGCAATTTCTTGCATGGAATAGCCTTAATTTCTAAGAACAAGAATAGACTGTCGCGTTTCACATGAAAGTTCTTTTTTTCTGGCCATTTTGAGAATTTAATGGAACCAACAAATGTAATGCTCCAGATTCTCAACTAGGTCAAAGGAAGGTCAGGTTTATAGCTTCTCTAATCAGCCAAACTGTTTTCAGCTGTGCTAACATACTTGCAAAAGGGTTTTCAAGGGTATTCTAACCATCCATTAGCCTTCTTACACAGTTAGCAAACACAAAGTACCATAAGAACACTGGAGTGATGGTTGTTGGAAATGGGCCTCTATACACCTATGAACATATTGCATTACAAACCAGACGTTTGCAGCTAGAATAGTCATTTACTACATTAACAATGTATATAGTGTAATTCTGAATCATTTAAAAAATGTCAGCTTCATTGGAAAAAATTGTGCTTTTCTTTCAAAAATAAGAAAATTTCTAAGTGACCCTAAACTTTTGAACGGTAGTGTAGGCTTTAATCATACATTATGTGACAAGGCTCGTTAGAAGTCGATATTGACTTTTAGGATTGCTACTGCCTATAGGTGGCACTAGAGTTCAAGTCTTCTTCCTTTCTGAAGAGACAATTTGCAGAAAATTATAATACAGAGATAATTTGATATTAAATTATGATTTCACGGCTAACAGTGAATGGCTGAGCTTATAAGCACTGTTCAAGGTCCCTGCTGGCTGAAAAAGGATGCATGATATTATACCGTTGAGATCAGCATGGTGGCTCAGTGGTTAGCACAGTCTTGCAGCGCTAGGGTCCTGGGTTCAAATCCCACCCAGGACAACATCTGGAAGGAGTTTGTATGTCCTCCCCGTGTTTGCGTGGGTTTCCTCCCACATTCCAAAGACATACTGATAGGGATTCTAGATTGTGAGCCCCATCGGCGACAGTGCTTATAATGTCTGTACAGCGCTGTGGAATTAATGGTGCTATATAAATGAGTAAAATAAATAAAAAATAAATCTCAATGGATATATGGAAGGGGGTCCTCCAAATTGCTAAGGAATATGGTTGTTGGTTGCAACATCTAGGTGGCTGAGCCAGTACACACATCTATTTTTTTTTATTTCTATGGGTGTACAGGAACTGCCCATCAACCTCTCTATACTGATAGGGAGACACCTGGTCCATACATTTGATACCACACATGCTGTGATTATGCCAAGGTGGGAATATCCCTTTAACGTGGTTTGTGAGAGCAAATTCAATTGTCTGCCTTTTGCTAATATCCTGAACCTATTAAGTGCTAAAAGCTATTCTCTAATCTAATAATATGAATGGGGCCAATGGCCTACAGCAATAACCCATATTCTGCCAAACAGAAATCATTCTCAATGTCACTGAATATTTTTCTTCTAGTTGGTGTAGAGAAATACTGTATGCTTAATAATGTACTAGTACTCAGCGACTCAGCGAGAGAGTGATTCATCTTCTGCTACTGTTATATTAGTGATATCTGTTCTCTGGAGCAACAGTCAATGTATCACAAGGAAGAATGATGGATTCATTTCACATGCTTTATCATGAAATTAGTTGCAGTGTGTAGCAAAATATAGAAGTGAAAGAGCAACGCTGCATACTACTGCTGAGATCCTGCAGGTTCATAGGGTTCTCAGAGTCTGAATATCATATTTTTATTTATTATTATGTTTACTTACAAATTGCCATCATAATCCACAGCGCTTTACGAACATTATCATCACTGTCCCCGATGGGGCTCACAATCTAAATTCCATATCAGTATGTCTTTGTAGTGTGGCAGGAAAGTAGAGAACCCGGAGGAAACCCACGCAAACACGGGGAGAACATACAAACTCCTTGCAGATGTTGTCCTTGGGGTTTGATTCCAGGACCCCAGTAATTTTTTTCATTTAAATTAAATATGTACGTGTTTGATATGAACATAATGGAGCTAGCTATATATTTATATTATGTACACATTTATATTGTGTATGAGTTGCTGTTCTCGAGAATGGCCACTACACGGTGTAGGGAGCATGGTAAGATTTTTTTTCCACAAGAAATTACACTTTTGTACTTGGCCCAATTCTATTTTCTGTTGCATAGAAGTACATGTGACATCACATCACTGACCAAATAATTGCTAGCTGCTAAGTGATGTATTCCATAAAAAAGATCCCTTACTGAATATTCATGAGCAGCCACTTTAATTAACATACAGAGATAAATTAGATACAGGAAGCATTTAGAATTCCAGTGCCGAATATGATTATTATTTAGACATAATGTGCGCAGACATTTAAAATGCTTATTAAATGAAACAGTATGTAGTTATCAATATTGTGAGTTTAAGAAAGAACTAAAGCCCACCAGGTTTATCTTACAGGAAAATTTCTGTGATACATCTTTAAACTGGCCACCAAAAAATCTTCAGAAGAGAGGAAAAGCACAGCTAATATAGACATTACAAGAAGTCTCATCTGTAAGAAATCTGAGCCCTATTAAGAATTAGTTGGATCTTTTCAGGATGAAGATGCACTCAAAATCCACTCTTCAAGGGGGTGTCCAGAACTGTAAGGGTATGTGCACACGTTGGGGATTGCTGTGCGAATTTTTCTGCCCTGAATCTGCATCTCTTGGCAGAATCCGCAGATCAAAATCCGCACTTTTTTATTCGGCTTTCCTGCGGATTGCGGATTTCGCCTACGTTTTTACACCTGCAGATTTCTATAATGGAATGGGTGTAAAAACGCTGCGGGATCTGCACAAAGAATTGACATGCCGCGAAAAAAAAACGCTGCGTTTCCTTGCAGATTTTTCCGCAGCATGTGCACTGCAAATTTTTTTCCCTATAGAATAACATTGTACTGTAAATCACTTGCGGATCTGCAGCGAATCCGCAGCGGCAAATCCGCAACGTGTGCACATATCCTAACATTGATGGCCTGTCAGTCATCAACGTCTGATTGATGATAAAAGCTGTCCCCGATGTTTTGGTGGCAGGCCAGAAATGCTTAGTTACAGAATTGCACAGCTCCATCGACGGAATAGTGGCTATGGCTGGGTACTACACATCCACTTCCTATTGATTTGAATAGGTGGCGGATGTGTAGTAGCCGCTGCAGCCAATATACAGTCAACAGAGCTGTGCTGTGCAGCCTCGAACTTAGGCTGGTTTCACATTTGCGTTTTTTTGCGCTGGAAAAAAACGCATATGTGCGCATGCGTTTTTTCCCCTATATTTAACATGGGTGCGCATACCTGCGCGCTGGTAAGCGCATGTATGCGATTTTCATGCGCTGCGTTTTTTTGGGGTGTGCGTTTGTATTTTCCAGACGCAGCATGTTGCATTTTTTGGCCCTGCAAAAAAGCGCATGCGCACATATGCGCACGTTTTGCGCTAAAAATGGCCATTATAGCCTATGGATGCGCATATGTGCGCACTGGCATGCTCATGTATGCGTTTTTTTGCACATGCGTTTTTTTTTGTTAACCATGGAATTTAGGGGTTTGGGTTAGAGTTTGGGTTAGTTAAGGGGGTTTAGGGTTAGGGTTAGGGTCAGGGTTAGGGTTAGGGTTGGGGTTTGGGTCAGGGTTAGGGTTAAGTATGGTTTGGTTAAGGGTTAGGGTCAGGGTTAGGGTTAGGGTTAGGGTCAGGGTTAGGGTTAAGTATGGTTTTGTTAAGGGTTAGGGTCAGGGTTAGGGTCAGGGTTAGGGTTGGGGTTTGGGTCAGGGTTAGGGTTAAGTATGGTTTGGTTAAGGGTTAGGGTCAGGGTTAGGGTTAGGGTCAGGGTTAGGGTTAAGTATGGTTTTGTTAAGGGTTAGGGTCAGGGTTAGGGTTAGGGTTAAGGTTAGTTAGGGTTAGGGTTAGGGTTAGGGTTAAGGTTAGTTAGGGTTTGGGTTAGGGTTAGGGTTAGGGTTAAGGTTAGTTAGGGTTTGGGTTAGGGTTAAGTATGGTTTGGTTAAGGGTTAGGGTCAGGGTTAGGGTTAAGTATGGTTTGGTTAAGGGTTAGGGTCAGGGTTAGGGTTAGGGTTAAGTATGTTTTTGTTAAGGGTTAGGGTCAGGGTTAGGGTTAGGGTTAAGGTTAGTTAGGGTTTGGGTTAGGGTTAGGGTTAGGGTTAGTTAGGGTTTAGGGTTTGGGTTAGGGTTAAGTATGATTTGGTTAAGGGTTAGGGTTAGGGTCAGGGTTAGGGTTAGGGTTAGGGTCAGGGTTAGGGTTAGTAAAGTCATGGTTTGGGTTAGTGTGAGGGGCCACCTAATGTTGGAAAAAAACGCAAACGCGGTAAAAACGCACTAAAAACGCATACACACGCATAAAAACGCTGCATTTTTTTCATGCATGCTCATAAAAATGCTTGAAAAAAACGCAGCAGTTGTATGCTTTTGTATGCGTTTTTTCAATGCGTTTTTTTGCGGGAAAAACGCGCTGCAAAAAAAAGCAAGTGTGAAACTAGCCTTACTCCCAGTTTTTGAAAACACTTTTTTCAAGCAGTGTTAGAGGAAAAAGTCTGCATCTTTCAAGAAAACCTTGATTTTTATTCAGGACAATGCTTCATAGCATGTATCGAAGTCTCCACTGCTTGACTATTTCACTAATTCTCAATCACCTTGATCCCCTCTTATAAAATTACAATAAGTGTACTCACCTCCCATGTTGGGGCCCCTGTTCTAGCAGTGGTTTTAGCAGGCCTCATTTGATATAACAATGACCTGCAATCAATCAGCGGCTGCCTTATTAGACTTAACAATACTGGAACAGTGGCTACACCAGAGGTGTGTACAGATGTTATTATTTTATAAGGGGGGAACAGATGAAAGAATAATGACATGGTCCTTTCCTCACCTGACTCCAACTCTATAGAGAACTTGTGAGCCCTTCTTAAACTGAAGATTTACATTGAAGGAAAACAGTACACCTCTCTGAACAACATCAGGCAGACTGTGGATGGTGCTACCAAAAAAATCATCAACAGGTTAAGAAACTGACTCAATGATTGGAAGGCTTATTGCTGTTATTGAAAAGAAGGGGGGCTATGTTGATCAATGATATTTCTTGAAATGTCAGGAATTTTTTTTGTACATTGTAAATTGTTTGGTTAGAAAAAAATCAAGCATCATCAATGACCCATTGAATAGCATGGGACCAATTGCTATCCAATAAAAAAAATTGGAAAGCACCCGTCCAATTAATATGGCGGTGTGAATGAGCCCTAATGGAAGAAAATAAATAATTGACATGGAAACATTTTTTCATTTTACTTTAGCTGCTGTCACAGACCCACCGCTGACACCGGTATGTCACGGACGGAGGGATGCGACGCACTGCCGACACACGGCTATCACAGGCACAGGGGGAGGCTTATCTTAGTTATCCCACCGCTGGCACCATGTGATAAAAACAACAGCAAGTTAGTCTTGCCCTAACAATTTATCGCAGGGGGGTAGTTTGGTTGCCCCACCACTGCCCACAATACTTCACAAAGCTCTTCAGTTCCACTTTGGAACTCGCAGCTCTCCGGCGCCCCCTTACCCTCAGGTCAGTCAGGGAACTACACCTGGGATAATTGGTCATCGGCCGGCTGCTTCAATGAGGTCTGGCCACCCGGCACGCTGCAGTGAGGGAATTATAAATGCTCTGGTCGCAGCCACCCAATTAGCTTATAAAATCCCTTCCATCACTCACAGCAGTACCCAGGGCCCAGATCACACTTCGTCGCCACCAGTTCCAGAGTTTCTCTGATTAAGTTATAAACTTAATAGAGGGGTTCGAAGCCAACTCAATTCAGTAGCAAGATTATCTTAAAGGCACATAAAATTCATCTTAGAGCATGAAGACAGACTAATAAGTTTTATAATTTATTCCCAAAAAAGGCGGGCAGTGATTACACAGATAAAAGATGTTGCAAAGTTGAGACATTAGATATGTACAATGCAAATATAAAATAAAAGGGATTAACAGCAGAAGTCAGACTTACAGTTGCTTAGATGGTTTGTAGGCTAACCATGTGGCAGGGGGAGGGGCAGCAGCCACACGTCGCCTTGCATCTGGGGGGTCCTTTTGGCATCAAAACCTCCTGCTCGACTGACTAATTTCAGGGGGGGAGTACCTTATAGGTTTGAATTTGTGACATTATAAAAGGGGTCATCTGGGGTCGGTCCTCCCCCTTTCGCTAAATTTCAATTCTGACTACAAAACTTATAATGACTGTATCCCGCAGAGGGTACCTCGTATAAACACACACACAGTATCATTCTTTGCAGTTTGTTGAATACAATAATTCAAAACCAAACATGAAGTAGTTATGACACACTGTTTAGAAGGAATCCATTTCTCAGTTTCTAGGGGTGCTAGAACCATGAAAATTATGGGCCAGAGTGCTGGTTTAGTGACCTACGCAGAGATGTGACTTTTATATCTCTGTCGCGTATTGTTTTCGCGATCCAGTCTCTTTAATATCACCCATACTTTTATTCAGCCATTCCTGGCTAGGGGGGAAGGGAGAAGAATCCTCACTAGAGTCTCAGATTTCACAGAGCTGCAGGCAGAGAGACACTGGTGTGTGTGTGGAAGGGCTGTGGGGGAAAGAGGAGGGGGTCTCCTCTGCAGCGTGTGGCAATCAGAAATCTAATCTGTAGTGTAACAATGGGAGATTCTGGAATGTTCCAGGGACGTCATATCTTACTTATTATTACAACTGCATAATAATTCTGCACACTAACAGTTGCCCAATAATTATGCACTCATAGATATTCTCCTAAGAAAGGCAGAACCTCATTTTTACATTCTTAAATATTCAGGTTTATACATTAAAATTAATCTTCAAAAATACTAATTTCCTAATAATTGACCATACAGTATATGTACAATGGTCAGGGTCGGTTTTAGACAAAGTGAAGCCCTAATCAAAAGTTTAAATGAGGCCCTACATGCTCACATATTGCACATCACACTCAAACATTTTGTTTGCACATGTAAATGTGCTGAGCCCTTTCAATGAGCGCGGTCAGCAATATTAAAGTTGTTTCCAGGCCTCTTTACACTGGCTGAGAAAGAATGATGGGGACAGAACAGTCAGTATGGGTATGTGTGCACGATCAGTAAACACTACGAGTTGGACACTGCATACTTGCGCAACATTCAACCCTCAGCGTCCAGATGTTACAGCAGAGTGGATGAGATTTCAAGAAATGCCATGCCCACTATGCGTGTGTAGGTACGTGTGCCGACTGGGGGTGGTCCTTTTTTCGCCGCCGCGAACAGACTTGAGACAGTGACCGATGTGCATTCAACAGGTCCTCTTTATTGGCCATCCTCTCGACTTCCGCAGCACCACACAGCAGCAGAACGACAACTTCTACGCACAGGCCCGGGCACCTTTCACTTTCTTCTCTTTCCTCTTACAGTGACATCACTCGTGGTTCTTTCACTGTGGCTGCCATTAGGCCCACAGCCACAGGGCTTCCCCTGTCCGAGTCCATCCATCTGGTACCCCCGGGCTTTCTCTGTCCTGCGGCTCTTCTGTCAGGGCCACCCCCCTGACCGTCTTTCTCCTCAGTCCCTTCCGGAGCTTCCTCTTCTGTCCGTCTCTCCCTTCTGTCTCCTCTTCTCCTGAGCTCCTCCTCCTGGACTGGCTACCTTCTGGAACTCTCTCTCACTATTTATTCCCCTCCCCAGGAATTCCCCTCTAGAGCTCCTGTCACTCCGCCCACCATGACTCTGCGGTTTCTTTAGCATTAGCTGCTATTAAGTCCTTTCCTCACTGCTCCCTGCCTCCATCTTGTGGTCAAACCTTAGTACTGCACAGTCTCCTTTTTCTGCTGTTCTTTGTCTACCCCTGGTGGCCAAACCCAGTACTTTACCATCTTCCACTGTCGCTAGCTGTCTCCCCACATACATATACAGCAGTCCACTTCAAGTTCTTTTACTGCACATTTTGCATTCACCTTCCTACTGCAGACAGGTCCATAGGTCAGTCCACTTCCCTACACATGCAGAGATGTACATGTGGCTCGTCTTCCCAGACCCAGCATGTTTATTTATATTGCCTCTGCAAAATTAATTTAACCCCTTCAATGTATTGGACGCAGTGAATCTGCACAGTTCAGTGAACACATGTGGAATCACCTGTGTTCAATTGGCTGCCAAACCACTGCCAATTCCTGAACGTGTGCACATATCCTGACAGATCAGTCTGTCACCATACAGTATCATGGTAACTAAGGTACACATCGGGTCTCTAGCGCTGCGCGCCGCTTAGAAGCCCTCTGTTTACCTTAGTTACCAGCTCCTGCTTGCTGATCGCTGGTCTCCCGCCTGTCACACGCAGCGATGCGTGCTGGCCAGCAGGAGACCAGCGATCAAAAAAATGTCCTGGCCATTCCAGGATGATCAGCGATAACCGGCAGGGGGCCGGTTGCTGGTAAGTGTCACACACAACGATCTCGCTGGGGAGATCGCTGTTGCGTCACAAAACTTGTGACTCAGCAGCGATCTCGCTAGCGAGATCGCTATGTGTGATGGGGGCTTAACACAACTTCTTATCATACTTATCTTCCTGCTCCTGATAAACTATCTCTAGTAGCAGTATAGGGGTAGCCCAGCTCCACTCTGTAATGGAATCCTGTGTCCCTATGGTTCACTTGCCTGAAGGTATTTGAATGACAGATTATACACCACTCATCTCTTTAGGGGCCCGTCACACATAGCGAGATCGCTAGCGAGATCGCTGATTTTGTGACGCATCAGCGATCTCGCTGGCGATCTTGCTGTGTGTGGCACGCATCAACGACCGCCCCCCCGCCGGGTATCGCTGATCATGCAGGAATGTCCTGGTCCATTTTTTGATCATTGGGCTCCCGCTGGCCAGCATGCATTGCTGCATGTGACTGCAGGAGACCAACGGTCAGTGCGCTCCCAGCGCTGTAAGCTGACGCTGGGAGCTGGTATCCAAGGTAAATATCAGGTAACTAAGCATGCACAGCACTTAGTTACCCGCTGTGTACCTTGGATAGCAGCGTGCTTGCGTTGGGAGCTGGTATCCAAGGTAAACACTGGGTAACTAAGTGCCGTGCATGCTTAGTTACCCGATATTTACCTTGGATACCAGCATCCTCGCTGGTCCTGATCGCTGGTGTGTCATGTAGCGATGCACCAGCGATACTGACAAAGTCGTATCGTTTTTGCGATCGCTGGTGCATCGTTTGGTGTGAGGGGACCCTTAAGCCCCCGTCACCAGCGAGATCGTTGTGTGTGACACTGACCAGTGACCGACCCCCCTGCCGGTTATCGCTGATCGTCCTGGAATGGCCAGGATATTTTTTTGATCGCTGGTCTCCCGCCGGCCAGCATGCATCGCTGCTTGTGACAGGCGGGAGACCAGCGATCAGTGTGCTGGTAACTAAGGTAAAAGTTGGGTTTCTAAGCGGCGCGCAGCGCTTAGAAACCCGATGTGTACCTTAGTTACCAGCGTGCTGGTGCAGGGAGCTGGTAACCAAGGTACACATCGGGTTTCTAAGTGCCGTGCGCCGCTTAGAAACCCGATGTGTACCTTGGTTACCAGCTCCCTGCTTGCTACTTGTTACTCTCCTGTCGCTGGTGCTGATCGCTGGTGAAGCTGCCTGTTTGGCAGCTCACCAGTGATCATGTAGCAACACACTAGCGATCCTGACAAGGTAATATTGTTGTCGGGATCGCTGGTGCGTCGCTATGTGTGACGGGGCCCTTAGACTGCTGCCAGAATGTCAACAAGTTTCCCATAATTCCCCTGGGGCTCTGCTAACCACACCATGTCTCCTGTGACTAGTTGCTGGATGCTTTTGAAGCAACAGCAGTTAGCACTATTTCTGTATGTCACAATGTTAGCAGCATATCTGCAGTTTTCACTGGGCGATGTGCTGCTGAGAATAATGATCTTTATTCTGCCGTAAACAATCTAATCACTTGATCAATAGGCAGCATTTTGCTCATTCGTTGGACGATTGTCAGCATGTTTACACCTATGAACTCTCGTCTATGCAGCTGGGATTTATAAATGTGGATGCCACATACACAGTGCGTGTTACATACTGCCACCGTGTGTCTCAATAACTGGCCATCTACATATACTTTTAACATTTAAACAAGTTAGAATAATGCAGTTGGGTCGCCCTCCCAGGGCTGTGGGGTACTCGGTACCTGGCCGGAGTCAGGGGGATGTGTCACAGCAGCGGTGACCCGGTCCGTGGCCCTGGGCGCCCAAGTCAATGGCAGATGATGTTTGTAATGTAGTTTATATGGAAAGTTCGTGAGGCCACCTGTGGTATTTGGCAAGTGAGGTGTTAGCCAACGCTGCGTGCAGATCCTCTGGGGCTGATGGTATGTTGCAGCTTAGATGGTGTAGCTCCCCACAGGTGACGCTGTAACCCCAGGGCAGTGTAAAGGTGGTTGGCACGGGGACGTAGCAGTGCCGACAGGGTAGGAAGCAGACAAGACACAGCAGGGTGCAATTTCTGTACCTTTACTTGATAACTGCAGTCCAGGGTCCTGATTACAGATGGTAACAGAGCAGGCTAGCCTGGAAGCAACTCAGGGATTCTCTCTCACAGACGGGCTGTGCAGTCTCCTTCCTAGCGCTTGTGTGGTGGGAAGCACTCCAGTATTTAGTTACTCTGAAGTTCCTCCTGTCAGATGTTCCTAGAACTTTACTTGTATGACAGACAGCTGTAGCCTGATCAGGGACGCTCACTCCCGGCTCTCTATCCGTTTTTCTGTTGTGCCTCAAGTCTTAGATGGGAGTAGGGCATTTACAGCCTCCTACTCCTCTGGTGTCTGGGGCAGGACCGTTAGTATCCGTACCACCGTGGAGACCAGACTCCAGTTCTTGCGCTCTCAAGCTGAGGGAGCTCGCCTTCTGCAGCTCAACCTCCAGCTTCTCACTCCACGTCTGCACACTTCACCCTCCGCAGACTAACTAACTATTTTCTCCTCCCGGCCCACAGAGAGCACTCCTCCCCTCAATCCTGGGTCAGAGCTCCCCCTGCTGGCCTGGAGTGGAACTGTGTTGTATGTATGGATTGACTGTGAGAGAGACCCATCATTGCCTCCAAGCCTGGCATTACCCTCCCTGGAGGAAGGCAAAGCCACTGTGGCGGCCATAATCCTGGGGGTGCCACATTCCCCCTAGCGCAAGTCAGCACTCCTGGGCGGAACAAAAAGAAACATATAATACACAAATACTTAAGCAATAATAATTTGTACAAGATTGAAAAAGGGAAAAATGTTCCAAAGCCAAGTGTTTCCAAAAATGGTCCTATGATGATAAGTCCGGCATCAATGTCCATGGTCCATTCCTGGGCAAATGGTAACTATTTATAAAGAAAGTTTTTGACCACACACAAGTCCTGTGGTTCAGTGTCCATGAAACAAACTGGTAAAATCAAAAGGGAACTCTTACAGGTTACCTGTAGGCACAAAACTTGGAAAACAGTTACATATTTGCATTCAATTTCAATATTAACATTTACTTTATATGCGGAACCTAACTGGTAGTATTCCCTGTGTGGTACGAGTAGATCTGCTTAACATTGGTGCTGTAGTGGCCCTTACCGACTGGTTCTAACCACTGGTGTAGTGTGTGAGGTACTGGGTACACTACTAGGGATTCTACATGGCACAGGGATACGTGATTGTCTGTGAACTCTTGGACTCACCAGGGGCACGACAGGTTCACCACTGGCAGGGCGAGGGTTCTCTGGCTCCGCTGCTGCTGTGGCTTCTGCTACCTGATTCTCCTGATCCTCCCGAGTCACGTTCTCCTGTGCTTCCACTTGGGGAAATAGCAACACTGGTACCACTATTGCATCATTAATTCTAGTCCAATTCGCAGGGAATTCCCCAAGGACTGTGCTGACCTTCTCTTCTGCCTCTACGGGTTGAAGGTTATCCGATTCTTCTGCTCTTTCAACTGGTCAGGGCATAACTTCAAATGATCCCTGGATACCGCTGCTGAGGTCTCACCTCCGTCTTTACTAACAAGGCATACTTTAATATTATCAAAGTTTGAGGGCAGAATGGTATAAGGTTCAGCCTCCCATTGATCATCCAGCTTGTGCAACCTCCTCTTCCTTTTGAGGACTAGTTCTCCCGGCGAAAAGGGGACAGCAGGTGCATTCTGATTGTAAAGCTTCTCCTGCCTTTGCCTTGCCTGGGTCAGACTCTTCTCCACACACTCCTGTACTCTCCTGTACTGCTGCCGCCTCTCCTGGTCCCAGTCAGCATCTGGCGATGTGGCCTCCGGCGTGAGGACTCCCATGTCCAAATCCACAGGCAGCCTATCCGGTCTTGCTCTCATCAGGTATGATGGAGGACAGTTGGTAGAGTTCACTGGAATATGGTTGTAGAGGTCTACCAGATCTGGCAACTTCTCAGGCCACAGATTCCTCTCTTCCAAGGGCAATGTCTTCAGTAGGTCAATCACTACCTGGTTCATCTTCTCGCACATGCCATTGGTCTGTGGGTGATAAGGTGTTGTCCGGATCTTCTTACAACCATACAAGTTGCAGAACTCATGGAACACTTCTGCCTCGAAAGCTGGGCCGTGATCTGTGAGTACTCTTTCAGGATACCCATGTGGCCTACAGAAGTACTGTTGGAAAGCTCTGGCTGCTGTCCTGGCAGTTAGATCTTTGACAGGCACAACTACCAGGAATCTTGAGTAGTGGTCCACAATGGTAAGAGCACAGATGTTGCCCGACCGGCTTGGAACCAGCTTCACATGGTCAAGGGCTACCAACCCGAGGGGCTGTTTGGTGCTGATTGGTTGCAGGGGGCTCTCTGGCTGTCTCGATCCTTTCTGCGCAGGTTACATTGTCCACACTCCCGGCACCACCTCTCTATGGCTTTCCTCATACCAGCCCAGTAGAACCTCTCTCGGAGCAATGCTTCCAAATTCTTACATCCGAAGTGTCCAGCTCCATGGTGGTATGCTTCCAGGACCATTGATGCCTCTCTCTTTGGGACTATTACTTGCCAGACCAGTTCATGCGTGCGGGCATTGATACTCCTCCGACACAGCTTCCCTTCGTAGATAAACAGCCGGCCTCTCTCCTTCCACAACTGCTGGGTTTCTTCAGGAGCATCCAACTCTGGACATGAGTCAGCTCGTATCAACAGCTCCTTCACCAGGCGGACTGCAGGGTCACTATCTTGCGTTTCTGCCCAGTCATGATGGGGCAAAGGATTCAGGGTGACCTCCTTCAAGCCAGACCGTCTGTCTCTCACTCCTTTAGCACGCTGGGCCGCAAGTGGCCAGTGGAAGGGAGGTAGCTCTATCTCTTCCTGAGCCTCAGGGTCTTCCCCTGCATCCGGTAGGTTTGGCATTCTGGACAGTGCATCAGCATTGGCATTCTTGTGCCCTGCCCGGTACTTGATGGCAAACTCATAGTTAGATAGCCGAGCCATTCATCACTGTTCCAGTGCACGTAGCTTTGCAGTGTCCAAGTGAGTCAACGGATTGTTGTCCGTGAAGATTGTAAACTTGGCCGAGGCTAGGTAATGCTTGAATCTTTCGGTGACAGCCCAGACTATGGCAAGGAACTCCAACTTGAAAGAACTGTAGTTATCAGGGTTCCTTTCGGTGGGATGCAACTTCCTGCTGGCGTAGGAGATCACTCTTTCTTTTCCATTCTGTACCTGCGACAGTACCGCTCCTAGTCCCACATTGATGGCATCTGTGTACAGCACAAAGGGTTTCTCATAATCTGGGTAGGCCAAAACTTCGTCACCTGTGAGAGCCATCTTCAATCTGGTGAAGAACCTCTCTAACTCTTCAGTCCATTCAAAGGTGGAATTTTTCTGCTTGTTCTTCTTGGACTGCCCCACCTGAAGGTTTTGCATAGGGGTAACTATTTCAGTAAAGCCCTTGATGAATCTTCGGTAGTAGCCTACCAGTCCAAGGAATTGGCGTACTTCATGGAGGTTGCTGGGCTTCGGCCAGTCTCGGATGACTGTGACCTTGTCAGGATCAGGGGGCCACACCTTCTGCACTGATCACATGACCGAGGTACTGTACATTGGGCTTCAGGAGGTGGCATTTGGAGGGCTTCACCTTCAGGCCAAAATTGGACAAAGCTTCAAACACTTCAACCAGGTGTTCCAGATGCTCTTCATAGGTTTTGGAGTAAACAATTACATCATCCAGGTACAGCAGGACCGTTTCAAAGTTCATGTGTCCCAGGCAGCACTCCATCAGCCGTTGAAATGTTCCTGGGGCAGTGCAGAGCCCAAATGGCATATAATTGAACTCACAGAGGCCCATTGGAGTGGTAAATGCGGTTTTCTCCTTATCTGCCTCTGCCACGGGAACCTGCCAATACCCACTGGTGAGATCCAAGGTGGAAAAGTAATTAGCAGTTTTAAGTGCAGCTAAGGATTCCTCAATCCTAGGTAATGGGTAGGCATCTTTATGTGTAATGCTGTTAATTTTCCTGTAATCAACACACATTCTCATGGTACCATCCTTTTTCTTTACAAAAACTATTGGAGCTGCTCAGGGGCTACAACTGTCTCTGATAACCCCAGCCTCCTTCATCTCCCTCAACATACTCTTAGCACACTGGTACTGTGTTGGGGTATAGGTCTATACCTCTCCTTTATGGGTGGATGGTCCCCCCTGGGGATATGATGTTGGATCCTTTTTGCCTGCCCCAAATCTAGTGGGTGTTTGCTGAATACCCGCTCATACTCTTGTGTCACTCTGTAGACCCTATTTCTTTGGTATGAAGGTGTAGAGTCGGTTCCCACCTGCAGTTGCTGGCACCACTCCTCTAGCTGTTTCACAGAGCCATTGTCCTCCACCTGATCGGATGAGACCAAGGGTTCCGCTGCCTGCAAAGAGTTGTTATTAACTGTGAGCAGCTTAGCCACTGTGGCGTACCGAGGTATTGTGGCCTCCTCTTCCCCACAATTCAAAAGACGTACAGGTACTCTCCCTTTTTTTACATCAACCACCCCTCTGGCTGTCAGGACAGTGGGCCTGCTTTTGGAGTATACTGGTTCTACCAATGCCTGGTAATCTCTACCTCTAAGACCTATGGCTGCCCGACACCATACCAACATTTCACATCTGGGGGGTATTGCAATGGGGAAGGCATCACTCACTCTGACGCTGCCAATCTGAGCCGCCAGAGAGTTTCACCTGTTGTCTTTGCATCAGGGCTCAGATCTCCTTCTGCAGGACTCTTTGTTCTCCGGAACCAGCAGTCTCAGCCACCTGTTGCAACAAGACAATAACCTTGGACAGACAGTGTTCAATTACATTTGTACCAAGAGTCATCATGGGATTACATTCACTTCGATCAATATCAACAACTATCAGGCCCTGAGATTTCAGCTCTACCCGACCCACTTTGACAGTAATCTCTTTACACCCAATCTGCGGCAAAGACTGTCCATTACTGGCAACTACTGTCAGTTCATCTGTTAGGCCACGGGTGAGTTCAGAATCAGCCCAATATCTTTTATACAGAATGTACGGCATAGTGGTCACCTGGGAGCCAGTGTCCAGCAAAGCGTTCATGGGGATACCATCAATCACCACGGGAAGGATTGGTCTCCCTCCCACATACTTGGCTCTCCAGTTCCTTGGGCCTGGGGATCCTACTCCTGGGGGTTGGCCCTCTGCCCCAAGGGTTGCTCGTTTAAAGGACAGTACTTTGCAAGATGACCTGCCTTGTGACAGCGACGACAGATGGGACATCTGTCCTGGTCATAGCGATCGTTGTTCCTTCCTCAAAGTGGTGGGGTTCTCCTCCTCCGGAGCCATGGGACATCCTCTGGACTGGAAGCAAGCTGGATCTTGTCTTTGGAGGACACCTGCAGGACTGCACGGTTTTAGTGAGTGCAGCCATTCCTTTGGTCAACTCTTGGACCTGTAGACGTAGCTCCTCAGTTGGATATTTGTCCAGAGTCTGTGCATCGGCCTCTGCAGAGATGGAAGGAAAAGATGGGGCTTCCTGATGGTAGGTGATTGCTAGGCGTCTAGGGGGCGCTGGAAGGCTGTCAGTGGATTCCTGCAGTACCCGAATAGCCCTGTCCTTAAATTCAGCAAAGTCCAGATCAGGGTTTTGCAGGGTTATTATACGCAACTGTCCTCGGTGGGTACTGGACAGGAGTCATTCAATGAACTGCTCCTTCAACAGTTTACGCTGTCAGGATCAACTTGCTTAATTGCTCGCAGCGCCTCCTGCAGGTTTAGAGCATAGTCCCTGATACTGTCCTGCGCCTTCTGTTTACAGCCAAAGAACCTCATCTTGATTTCAGCTGGAGTGCGAGTGTCAAAGGTGCTCTTCAGCTTGGCCAGGACCTTTACAACAGTCTCTTTATCAGTGTCCTGCCAGGCTTTCACTTCTCTCAGCGCTGCACCCATTAGCTGTCCAATCAGGATATTTACTTTCTGGCTTTCAGACAGGGGGTAAACTTTAAATAAGCTGCACAGTCTCTCTTTAAATTCACTCAGGGTATGTGACTCACCCGAGTACTGCGGTAGCCAGGCCACTCCCGGTATGTAGGGCATAGACAGCGGCATTATGGGGACCGCTGCTGCAGGCGCTCCTCCTTGCGGTGCTGCGGGGTTGGCGGCGGCGTCCGCCGCTGCATCGCCTTGTGGCGCGGACATCTTCTCCCCACCCAGTTAACGTTAGCCAGGGCCGGAGATTGTGTGAGCTCACCGGCGGCCGCTTCACAGGCCCGACGCTCCGGGCTGTAGGCCTCAGCTCCTCCTCCTCTCGCGCGCTGTCCTTTCTTCCCGCGCGGCACTTCACCGCTTTGCGCTCTGTGGCAGGCTCTGTTTACACCTATGAACTCTCGTCTATGCAGCTGGGATTTATAAATGTGGATGCCACATACACAGTGCGTGTTACATACTGCCACCGTGTGTCTCAATAACTGGCCATCTACATATACTTTTAACATTTAAACAAGTTAGAATAATGCAGTTGGGTCGCCCTCCCAGGGCTGTGGGGTACTCGGTACCGGGCCGGAGTCAGGGGGATGTGTAACAGCAGCGGTGACCCAGTCCGTGGCCCTGGGTGCCCAAGTCAATGGCAGATGATGTTTGTAATGTAGTTTATATGGAAAGTTCGTGACGCCACCTGTGGTATTTGGCAAGTGAGGTGTAAGCCAACGCTGCATGCAGATCCTCTGGGGCTGATGGTATGTTGCAGCTTAGATGGTGTAGCTCCCCACAGGTGAAGCTGTAACCCCAGGGCAGTGTAAAGGTGGTTGGCACGGGGACGTAGCAGTGCCGACAGGGTAGGAAACAGACAAGACACAGCAGGGTGCAATTTCTGTACCTTTACTTGATAACTGCAGTCCAGGGTCCTGATTACAGATGGTAACAGAGCAGGCTAGCCTGGAAGCAACTCAGGGATTCTCTCTCACAGACGGGCTGTGCAGTCTCCTTCCTAGCGCTTGTGTGGTGGGAAGCACTCCAGTACTTAGTTACTCTGAAGTTCCTCCTGTCAGATGTTCCCAGAACTTTACTTATATGACAGACAGCTGTAGCCTGATCAGGGACCCTCGCTCCCGGCTCGCTATCTGTTTTGCTGTTGTGCCTCAAGTCTTAGATGGGAGTAGGGCATTTACAGCCTCCTACTCCTCTGGTGTCTGTGGCAGGACCGTTAGTATCCGTACCACCGTGGAGACCAGACTCCAGTTCTTGTGCTCTCAAGCTGAGGGAGTTCGCCTTCTGCAGCTCAACCTCCAGCTTCTCACTCCATGTCTGCACACTTCACCCTCCGCAAACTAACTATTTCCTCCTCCCGGCCCACAGAGAGCACTCCTCCCCTCAATCCTGGGTCAGAGCCCCCCTGCTGGCCTGGAGTAGAACTGTGTTGTATGTACGGATTGACTGTGAGAGAGACCCATCATTGCCTCCAAGCCTGGCATTACCCTCCCTGGAGGAAGGCAAAGCCACTGTGGCGGCCATACTCCTGGGGGGCGCCACACAGTAAAATATATAAACTTACACACATACATACACATCACACACATGAACTTAGAACACCCTTATATATACACACATAGCACACACATATATACAATTATGCACACATGTACACATTTATACACACGTACACGGCACACAGTTATACATACGTGAATAGCACACATTTATACATACATGTACACAACACACACTTATACACACATGTACAAGGCACTCGAATGCAGCACAACAAATGCTCAGCAGTTACACACCACAGGTATGCAGGACAACAAACGTTCATATAAACACATACAAAATTTCTCACAGACAGCACACACTACACATACCTCAGAGATAAACACTACACATACCTCAGATATACACACAGCTCACACTAGACATACCTGAGAAACACACTGTACACACCACACATACCTCAGATACAAACACTACACATACTTTATATACACACTAGACATACCTGAGATACACAATGCACACACTACACATATCTCAGATACACACAATACACACACCTCGGATGCAGAAAGTGCTTTATGCTGGAAGGAATGAACATGTTCCACAATATGAGCTGCAGCTTCTCCTGCTCACAGCAGCACTGTCCCAGAAGACACCTCCCTGCCCTCTCCTCTTCCCGGATTACTGACAAGAGCAGGCGGAGCAGACAATACAGGAGCTGCTTTCATCATCACCAGGAGCTCAGCACCTCACACAGGTGGATACAGAAGAACTTATCTAGCAGCTCAGCTTGTTAGGTGTCAGGTCTCTAGCTCTCCCTTCCCCTTAGAAGTACCATCCAAGAGGACAGGAGCATTAGCCAATGAGCACTTCTATCATGCTGATGTGGAGAAGTTCAGTGGCTGGAGTTCTTGTAATTCACTTCACACTCTTTTTTACAATGCCAGGCCCTCACCAAAGGTCCTGAAGTTCCTCATAGTGCAAGGCCTGTTGTGAAATCATGGTCACATGACAGGTTATATGATCGTGATGTCACTACAGGTCCTGAACCAGTCTCTACATCGGAAGCTTCACTGATAATGCTATTACCAGTGAAGCTCCTGCTGTAGATGCTGGAGGACCCCAAAGGTGTGTTAGACCTAGGTAGATGCCTAGTCTGCCCTATCCTAATGCCAGCACTGACAGTGGTGTGAAAAAGTGCCCCTTTTTGATATCCAATTCTTTTCCATGCTTGTCACACTTAAATGTTTCAGATCACCAAACAAATTTAAATATTAGAAAACTGTTATCAGACAACATGACCACTCTGTAAAATTGGTGCAAGATGTGCCATTAATGAGGAAAGACTGCCATCTGCAGGCCAGCCAAAATCATGGGGAACCAAAATGTGCTGGAAGATTTGTAGAGGGAGGAACTTTGTGTACTGGACCCGATCAAGTGACTCTCTGTAAGAACTGCCCTGAAATTAAAGCTCAGTGCACCTAACCACAGATGGATTTGGTGCCAGGAAAGAGAGCAGGGCAGACATGCTCCAGAGAATCCACTGAGACTAACATGGCAGGCCTCAGTAGGGAGTCTGTGCTACCTGGGTGTCGGTCACCACCTGACATGGTCCAGATCCCCCGGAAGATATCCGTGAGTGCGGCTTATGCTCGTCAGAGCCGTAATCTGCACCCCGTGCTTGTCACACCTCCAAGGTCAGACTACGCCTGTCAAGAGTTGAGGACTGAATCTCTCTGCCCCTAGCCTGAGAGACTTTTGCCAACGGTCAAGCCGAGAAGAGCCGTGCGGCGACTGCAACAGGAGAGGCACACGTGCGATAGAGGAGGGACAGTGCAAGTGAGCAGGGCCATCACTTCCAGCTAACACCTACGGTACTGGGGTTGGCTGGGACTAGGATTACAGGTTGGGAGGGGACTGGTTGGTGCATGGGAGGCTCAACGGGCTTTAATAGACACTTGAGGCCTAGCGGGAAAACCCAGTGACCCCCACTAGAGCCAGAGCTTCAAGTGAGTACTCATATGGTGTTTCCCAAAACTGGGCACACCACTAACGTTATGTACTGAAAGAATTTTTAGCTTGTTCATAACCTGTTATAATTCTCTATAATGTTAAATTGCATATTACTAACCCTAATTTTTATTATTAAGAGAAAAAGTAGTCGAAACCTACAGGGCGCTGTGTGAAAGAATGACCCCTGTTATGATTGAGTCACCGTAGGAGGCAGACACAAAAATAGAAGCTACGTCCAGAAAACCAGAGAAGTTGGCAACTATCAGATTGCAGACCCCTGAACCTATCAACACAACTAGCAGTAGCCGTGGGGGGTTCCTACGGTGCCCTAGACCCCTCGATCACAGCCGGAGAGCTAAATAGCCTAAAGACAGAAAAGGAAATCTAAACTGCCCCAGAGCAGACCCAAAAGTAAAAGGCAGCCCCCAACATATAATGACGGTGAAGCAAGATGAAAAAACACTCACACAGATAGAAAGATAGGCTGAGCAAACGATGGGGCCCAAGCTAACTAAACAGAACAGGAAAGGAAGGTTGCTGTCTTCAATCTGCCAAAACCCTATCAAAGACATAAGCCAACAAGCTGATATGGAAAAAGACCCTGAAGCAGCTATGCTTCAAAAACTAAATCAGCACTCAGGTATTTTCAGAAGAAAGAGTTAAAGGAATTCAGCTCACCCCAGCAGGGAATGGCAGAAATCCAGAAAAACAAAGCAAAACAAAGTCAAAGCACAAATGCAAAAAGCCGAGCAGAAAACTTAGCTTTAGAAGAGCAGGAATTCAGACTGGTCTCCAAGGATCCCACAGAGAAATAACCCGCAGGGCAGAAGGGCGTTGGCAGCCTTATATCCAGTCAGTAACTCCACTCAGCCAGTCATCATCATTAGGCTCAGGTGTTTGATAATCAGGCTCACTACCTTTCTTTACCAGAAGAGGGAGTTCCTCGGGCCTCAGTAGTGAAGGGGAAAATGAACTCACAACAGTACCTCCCCCTTGAGGAGGGGTCACCGAACCCTCAACCACGCCACCAATCTTTTGGCATGAATATCAGAGGCAGAGACCCAGGAATTATCCTCCTGACCATAACCCTTCCACTTAACCAAATACTGGAGTCTCCGTCTAGCCAGACGGGAATCCAGTACTTGCTCTACCTCATATTCCATGTTACCTTCAACCAATACAGGGTCTGGAGGTGCCACCCCAAGAACAACAGGTTCAACAAACCTTTTCAACAAAGATTTATGGAACACATTATGGATTTTAAATGTGACAGGAAGAGCCAAACGAAAAGAGACCGGATTAATAATCTCCAAAATCTTGTAAGGTCCAATAAATCTAGGCTTAAACTTAGGAGAAGCCACCTTCATAGCAATATTTTTTGTTGATAACCACACCATATCACCAACCTTAAACTGGGGACCAATGGTCCTATGTCGGTTGGAAAACCGCTGGGCCTTTTCCTGGGAGAGAGATAACTTATCCACCACTTGGTCCCAGATCTGGTGCATTCTCTCCACCACAGTGTCAACACCTGGGCAGGCAGACGGCTCCACCTGCCCTGAAGAAAATCGAGGATGAAACCCAAAGTTACAAAAAACAGGTGACATCAAAGTGGCAGAACTAGCTCTATTATTTAAAGCAAATTCGGCCAAGGGCAAAAATGAAACCCAATCATCCTGATCAGCGGAAATAAAACATCTCAAATACGACTCCAAGGTCTGGTTTGTTCTCTCTGTCTGCCCATTGGTCTGAGGGTGAAAAGCAGAGGAGAAGGACAACTGAATTCCCAGCTTGGAACAGAAAGTTCTCCAAAATCTAGACACAAACTGAACTCCTCTGTGAGATACAATGTTCTCAGGAATCCCTTGCAAGTGAACCACCTGTTGCAAAAACAGGGGCACCAAGTCAGAGGAAGACGGCAACTTAGGGAGTGGTACAAGATGAACCATCTTAGAGAACCTATCACAAATCACCCAAATAACAGTCATCCTTTGAGAGACAGGCATATCAGAGATGAAATCCATTGAAATATGGGTCCATGGCCTCTTGGGGACAGGCAAAGGCATCAAAAACCCACTAGAGCGAGAACACGATTTAGACCGGGAGCACGTCCCACAGGACTGCACAAAATTCCTGACATCACGAGACAAGGAGGGCCACCAAAAAGACCGACTCACCAGATCTCTAGTACGAAAAATACCTGGATGACCAGCAAAAGCAGAGCAATGAACTTCAGACATCACTCTCTTCTTCCACTGGTCAGGAACATACAACTTTCCACTGGGACAACACTCAGGTTTGTCCTCCTGGAACTCTTCCAGAGCACGTCTCAAATCGGGCGAGATGGCAGAAAGAACTACCCCTTCGCCTAAGATGGTAGCAGGCTTGGTCACCACAGGAGAATCAGCAAAGAAGCTCCTAGAGAGGGCGTGTGCCTTGACATTCTTAGTTCCAGGAAGAAAAGAAACCACAAAATCAAAACGTGTAAAAAACAAGGCCCACCTAGCCTGTCTAGGGTTCAAGCGCTTAGCCGACTCTAGGTAAATCAAATTCTTGTGGTCAGTGAGGACCACGACTTGATGCTTAGCTCCCTCCAACCAATGTCTCCACTCCTCAAATGCCCATTTCATGGCCAACAGTTCCCGATTCCCCATATCATAGTTACGTTCAGATGGAGAGAACTTTCGGGAAAAGAAAGCACAGGGATTCATTTTAGATGTTAAAGGATCCTTTTGGGACAAAACAGCTCCTGCACCAATCTCAGAAGCATCCACCTCTACCTGGAACGGAAGTGAGACATCAGGTTGCCGCAAAACCGGGGAGGAGGTGAATCTTTGCTTCAGCTCCTGAAAGGAAGAAACAGCCTCCGGAGACCAATTTAACACATCAGCACCCTTCTCAGTCAAATCAGTCAATGTCTTGGCAATACTAGAAAATTTTGCTATAAATTTCCGATAAAAATTAGCAAAACCCAAAAACTTCTGGAGGGCCTTCAAAGAAGTGGGCTGAACCCAATCGTAAATGGCCTGTACCTTGGCCGGGTCCATTTCAATAGTTGACGGGGACAAAATAAATCCCAAAAAAGAAATCCTCTGTACTCCAAAAAGGCATTTAGATCCTTTGACATACAGGGAATTCTCCCTCAAGATCCGAAACACAGTCCGAATATGTTCCACATGAGAATCCCAATCCTTGGAGAAGATCAAAATATCATCCAGATAATCAAAAATTTATCCACAAAATCTCGGAAAATATCGTTCATGAATCACTGGAAGACAGAAGGGGCATTAGTGAGCCCAAAAGGCATCACCAGGTACTCAAAATGTCCCTCCGGAGTATTAAACGCCGTCTTCCATTCATCCCCATGCTTAATGCGAATAAGATTATACGCCCCCCTGAGGACAAGCTTGGTAAACCAGCAAGCACCTTTAACTCTGGAGAATAGATCAGAAATCATGGGTAACGGATACTGATATTTAACAGTAATTTTGTTGAGGGCACGATAATCAATACAAGGTCTTAATGATCCATCCTTTTTGGCTACAAAAAAAACCCGGCACCTTAGGGTGATGAGGATGGTCTAATATGACCCTTCTCCAATGCCTCCTTAATATAAGAACGCATAACCTCGTGCTCGGGTACAGATAAATTGAAGAGCCGACCCTTGGGAAATTTACACCCTGGGCTCAGTTCAATTGCACAGTCATAACTCCTATGAGGAGGCAGAGACGCAGACTCCTTCTCACTAAATACATCATAAAAGTCCGCCAAATAATCAGGAACATCATGCGACTGAGGAGAGGTGGAAAACACCGGAGCCTCACTAAAGGCACACCGACAACCCCAACTCACCACAGACACAGATTTCCAATCCAAAACTGGATTATGAATTTGTAACCAGGGAAACCCCAGAACAATAGTATCATGCAGATTATGCAACACCAAAAATCTGCAATTTTCTTGATGGTCTGGGGCGACCCGCGTTACCACCTGGGTCCAAAACTGAGGATTATTTTTAGCCAAAGGAGTAGCATCAATCCCCCTCAAAGGGATAGGCGTCTGCAGAGGTGTCATCGGAAATCCACAACGTTTAGCAAAATCCAAGTCCATTAGGTTTAGGGCTGCTCCCGAATCCACAAAAGCCTTGGCGGAAAATGTGGACAGGGAGCAGATCAGCGTAATAGCCAGAAGAAACTTAGGTGAGAACACCACCAACAGAAAACGTGTGTGCAAAGCGTTTCTCTCGTTTAGGACAGACAGAAATAATATGCGAGGCATCTCCACAGAAAAAACACAACTTATTACGCCTTCTGAACTCCTGACGCTGCTCTCTGGACAAAACTCTATCACATTGCATAGGTTCAGACATTTGTTCAACAGGTGGCAACACCTCTCGTGCAGCTTTGCGTTCGCGCAAACGCCGATCAACCTGAATGGCTAATGACATAGAATCGTCAAGACCAGAGGGAACAGGAAATCCCACCATAGTATCTTTTACGGCTTCTGACAACCCCTTCCGAAAGAGAGCAGCCAAGGCATTATCATTCCAGGTAGTAAGTACTGCCCACTTTCGGAATTTTTGACAGTACAATTCTGCAGAATCTCGACCCTGCTTCAATGCCAGCAGGGTCTTTTCAGCCTGATCAATGGCATTAGGTTCGTCATACAACAACCCCAAGGCCTGAAAAAATGCGTTCACATTAGTCAGAATAGGATCATCTAGTTTCAAAGAAAACGCCCAATCCTGGGGATCGCCACGCAGCAAAGAGATGACAATTTTAACCTGCTGCGCGGAGCTCCCTGACGAGTTAGGCTTCAAGGCAAAAAATAATTTACAATTATTTTTGAAATTCAAAAATTTAGACCGATCCCCAAAAAATACATCAGGTGTAGGAATCTTTGGTTCAGCAGCATGTGAATGAGCAAGGTAGGCGGAAATTCCCCGCACTTCCGCAGCGAGCTGCTCCACACGATCAGACAATTGCTTTATCTCCATTGAGAGAAAAAAAAATTCCCCCTACGGCCTCAGAGATATAGAGGAAAAAATATACACAATTTTTTTTTTTTTTTCATTCTTTCCTGCTATTGAGTACCCTAGGATCTGCGGTATGGCGGGTGATTCTGTTATGATTGAGTCACCGTAGGAGGCAGACACAAAAATAGAAGCTACGTCCAGAAAACCAGAGAAGTTGGCAACTATCAGATTGTAGACCCCTGAACCTATCAACACAACTAGCAGTAGCCGTGGGGGGTTCCTACGGTGCCCTAGACCCCTCGATCACAGCCGGAGAGCTAAATAGCCTAAAGACAGAAAAGGAAATCTAAACTGCCCCAGAGCAGACCCCAAAGTAAAAGGCAGCCCCAACATATAATGACGGTGAAGCAAGATGAAAAAACACTCACACAGATAGAAAGATAGGCTGAGCAAACGATGGGGCCCAAGCTAACTAAACAGAACAGGAAAGGAAGGTTGCTGTCTGCAATCTGCCAAAACCCTATCAAAGACATAAGCCAACAAGCTGATATGGAAAAAGACCCTGAAGCAGCTAGGCTTCAAAAACTAAATCAGCACTCAGGTATTTTCAGAAGAAAGAGCTAAAGGAATTCAGCTCACCCCAGCAGGGAATGGCAGAAATCCAGAAAAACAAAGCAAAACAAAGTCAAAGCACAAATGCAAAAAGCCGAGCAGAAAACTTAGCTTTAGAAGAGCAGGAATTCAGACTGGTCTCCAAGGATCCCACAGAGAAATCACCCGCAGGGCAGAAGGGCGTTGGCAGCCTTATATCCAGTCAGTAACTCCACTCAGCCAGTCATCATCATTAGGCTCAGGTGTTTGATAATCAGGCTCACTACCTTTCTTTACCAGAAGAGGGAGTTCCTCGGGCCTCAGTAGTGAAGGAGAAAATGAACTCACAACAGACCCCCCTTAAAACATAAATTCCCTAGCCAAACTCAGGCCTGATTATTGCCACGCCTGTTCTCAATCAAGAAATCACTTAAATAGGACCTGCCTGAAAAAGTGAAGTAGACCAAAAGATCCTCAAAAGCTATACCCCATGCCGCAATCCAAACAAATTCTGGAACAGATGTAGTCATTTATTCCAGAAGAAGCTATTGCAAAATGGCGTCGGGGTTGGGGATGTGTGGCTGTTCCTGCCTAATGGTGCATCTTACTTTTAACATCTTCAGGTGATGTAGTCTTTTGCCTCAGTATATTTTCTACTATTAAGATGACATTCTGAAAAACCATGATCTCTGTTTTTTTTTTTGTTTTTTTATAATTGTGACCATTTATAGAATTGTTTCACTGTATATATACCAGTGCAGTAGGTTCTTTCATAATTAACTATTTGCAAAACCTGACTTATTTCTATATGTTAAGCACTAAGCACTTTTTTGGCACTTTGCACTTTTTGAAGTCTGTGACAGAATATAACAAGTTTGTCTGCTTTTCTTCTGAACAAAACCTTGCATTTGGGTGCTAAAGAGGGAATATACTGAAGATTGTTGTTTATGTCTTGATTTCTTCCTAAGATTTTTTTTGGCATTAAACTAAGTCTAGATGTTATTTATCACGAACTAAAGGCCCAAATTTATTGGTGTTATATACACATCTCCCTTTGGAGGTTCATTCCTACCCTGTTTTTTTTGGGGTCATTTTTCTGTTTGTCTTTATTTCATGTATATTTTTAATTAATATGTATCAATAAATTGAAAAAATTTAAAAAAAAGATTTTTGCTGGAATCTCTCTGTGTTCTAGGGCGGTAAAGGTCCGCTATTTAGGATAAGTGTGAGCTTTCTTACTCTGCAGCTTTTATCCACTCCTGATGACTATATCCCTGGCAATTTTCACTCTATAAATATACACTCACCCACATACATGTAGATTGATAAAAAATACAGTATTTTACTCATGTATTGTAAATATATAAATATTTCAGATACATTTATTATTACAAAATAACTAATATACAGTGGGGAAAAAAAGTATTTAGTCAGTCAGCAATAGTGCAAGTTCCACCACTTAAAAAGATGAGAGGCGTCTGTAATTTACATCATAGGTAGACCTCAACTATGGGAGACAAACTGAGAGAAAAAAATCCAGAAAATCACATTGTCTGTTTTTTTTTCATTTTATTTGCATATTATGGTGGAAAATAAGTATTTGGTCAGAAACAAAATTTCATCTCAATACTTTGTGATATATCCTTTGTTGGCAATGACAGAGGTCAAACGTTTTCTGTAAGTCTTCACAAGGTTGCCACACACTGTTGTTGGTATGTTGGCCCATTCCTCCATGCAGATCTCCTCTAGAGCATTGATGCTTTTGGCTTTTCGCTTGGCAACACGGACTTTCAACTCCCTCCAAAGGTTTTCTATAGGGTTGAGATCTGGAGACTGGCTAGGCCACTCCAGGACCTTGAAATGCTTCTTACGAAGCCACTCCTTCGTTGCCCTGGCGGTGTGCTTTTTGATCATTGTCATGTTGAAAGACCCAGCCACGTTTCATCTTCAATGCCCTTGCTGATGGAAGGAGGTTTGCACTCAAAATCTCACGAAACATGGCCCCATTCATTCTTTCATGTACCCGGATCAGTCATCCTGGCCCCTTTGCAGAGAAACAGCCCCAAAGCATGATGTTTCCACCACCATGCTTTACAGTAGGTATGGTGTTTGATGGATGCAACTCAGTATTCTTTTTCCTTCAAACACGACAAGTTGTGTTTCTACCAAACAGTTCCAGTTTGGTTTCATCAGACCATAGGACATTCTCCCAAAACTCCTCTGGATCATCCAAATGCTCTCTAGCAAACTTCAGACGGGCCCGGACATGTACAGGCTTAAGCAGTGGGACACGTCTGGCACTGCAGGATCTGAGTCCATGGTGGCGTAGTGTGTTACTTATGGTAGGCCTTGTTACATTGGTCCCAGCTCTCTGCAGTTCATTCACTAGGTCCCCCCGCGTGTTTCTGGGATTTTTGATCACCGTTCTTGTGATCATTCTGACCCCACGGGGTGGGATTTTGCGTGGAGCACCAGATCGAGGGAGATTATCAGTGGTCTTGTATGTCTTCCATTTTCTAATTATTGCTCCCACAGTTGATTTCTTCACTCCAAGCTGGTTGGCTATTGCAGATTCAGTCTTCCCAGCCTGGTGCAGGGCTACAATTTTGTTTCTGGTGTCCTTTGACAGCTCTTTGGTCTTCACCATAGTGGAGTTTGGAGTCAGACTGTTTGAGGGTGTGCACAGGTGTCTTTTTATACTGATAACAAGTTTAAACAGGTGCCATTACCACAGGTAATGAGTGGAGGAAAGAGGAGACTCTTAAAGAGGAAGTTACAGGTCTGTGAGAGCCAGAAATCTTGATTGCTTGTTTCTGACCAAATACTTATTTTCCACCATAATATGCAAATAAAATGAAAAAAAAACAGAATGTGATTTTCTGGATTTTTTTTTCTCAGTTTGTCTCCCATAGGTGAGGTCTACCTATGATGTAAATTACAGACGCCTCTCATCTTTTTAAGTGGTGGAACTTGCACTATTGCTGACTGACTAAATACTTTTTTTCCCCACTGTAATAGTTAAAAATACTAAATACTAATAAATATAATAACTACATATAATAATTGTATGGAAACAATAAATATTTATAATAGTCTAAAAATACAATACATTTATAAATTGTTTATATTAGTTATAAATATACTTTAATAATACTGACCTTATGTTAATAGACAGAATGACATGAACACAATAACATAGATATAAATACCTTTGTTTACTTTTTTTTAAATTTGTACAAATTAATTAAAAAAATTAGCCACAATCTATTTCCTATTATGAGATTAAATACACTGGAATACAAGGAAAATCACTGCCAGCGCTGAAATGGGGCAGGGAGAGAGGTAGAAAATTCTGAGCATGTGTCGGAATTGACAGCTATTGCAAGCTTAGTAGGAGACAGACAGCTCAGTCCCCAATATGGACTTCTCTGGTGACAGTTCATTTCGGAACATTGACCTCATTGCCAGTATAGTGATGACGTCCCACATTAAGGTGGGATAGTGAGCATGGCGGGAGAGACTTCAGGGCTAGCACATTGTTGATGTTACGTCTGAGAATCCCCAGTGCAATATGGGAGTCTCAAATAGAATTTCATTAAATTTGGAAAAAAAAAATCAGAAAACAGAGGTTCCATGAGAAGAGGAATGGTATCAAATTTTAAATACACGTATATTACAAAAGTACTTTGCTTTTGCAGATAAGTAATTACTGACAGACTATTAGGGTCCTGTTACATTTAGTGATGCACCAGCGATCCCGACCACGATGCAACCCGGTCAGGATCGCTGGTGCATCGCTAAATGGTCGCTAGTGAGCTGCCACACAGGCAGATCTCACCAGCGACGCAGCAGCAATAAGCGATCCGTTGGCAGTCGCTCTTACCTATCACACTGCAGCGATGATGACGATTTCCGCCTGCGTCCATGTGTCGCTAATCAGCGCCAGCGGGACGCCAATGAGGAAAAAATGGCCCAGGACATTCTAGCACGATCAGTGATATCCAGCGGGGGGGCGGTCGCATGTACGTGTCACACAAAGCAATATCGCTAGCGATATCACTGTTCTGCAGCAAAATCGGTGACGCTTTAGCAATATCGCTAGAAATCTCGCTATGTGTAAAAGGCCCTTTAGGTTTTGGACAAACCCTTTCAAATGAGATATCGATGACTATTTCTGTGCATGGACTGTGTCTGATATAGCAGCTTATCTCTGTCAAGTTAAAGGGGTTATAGCAGGAAGGTGATATTGATGTGGTGACTTCCAGCTTACTGCCAGGTATTGGCAGGTAACTTGTGTGTTTCCTAATTATTCTTCCTTAATATCTAACAGTCAAGAACAAGAACTGGAAAGTTGTCAATGGTGTGAGGCAGTGACCCCGGTTACAGCTAGGGGGTGCTGTGTTTTCTTCCCAGGATATGCACGGAGGCGTATTGAGGCTATGGGAATGCATTGCGGTCACAGGCATAGCTGAGATTGCAATGGTGAAGCAGTGACCGATCTCACAGATAGGAGTCGCTGTGTAGTCTCCCCAGGATATGCACGGAGGTGTATGAAGGCCATAGGTGTGCATGGCAGTCAGGGGCGTAGCTGTGACTGCAATGCAGACTGATAATAAAAGTAAGTGTTAGTCTTGAATATGTTAATATCCAAGACAGAGGTAGGGAAAACCTGCTCTGGATGTTGTGTTTGAAACAGATTGCAGTATGATAGTGTTGCAGTCTGTTCCATTCCAAACCCAAGTTTCCATGTGGCTAAAAGCCACAGGTTTCTGTGATAAAAACCCTGCAGGAAAGGT
Source organism: Dendrobates tinctorius (assembly GCF_039654945.1). Taxonomy (NCBI): domain Eukaryota; kingdom Metazoa; phylum Chordata; class Amphibia; order Anura; family Dendrobatidae; genus Dendrobates; species Dendrobates tinctorius. The sequence goes on from NW_027361930.1 coordinate 1,333,597, forward strand.
TTAGTGAGTTCAGGTCTGAGTGAGTGCTTAGTGAGTCTCAGGTGTCAGGGCCAGAGTGAGGCCTGGCAACTCGCAGTGTACACAGGGATGCAGGTCATCCACGGTGAATGGTCTCGGATGTGGACAGTCCTGTGCCCGGAGGTGAACCAGAGGTGGATGTCCAGTGCCCGAAAGAAGACTGGTGTGTGTAACGATTGCAAAACAGGTGGATTTGGTGCTGGGCTGCAATCTGGAGGATATCTTGGACTGTATATGGCTGTGTGAGTAAAGAGACTGTGATGCAGCAGTGCAAGACACCCACGGGAACTAGTCAAAGGAGGATTAGCATATGTGGTGCCTGCAACATGTAATGCTGTGTAAATAGAGTCTTGGATACGGCGCATAGACACCCACGGGAACTAGTCAGAGGAAGCCTGGCGTGTTTAGTGTCTGTAAAATGAAGGATGCCGTATAATACTGTATATATTCTGCAAATGGTGAAATGGATACTAATTATATGCACTGAAGTTATATTCACTTGTGTGGATTGGACTTTTATGTGTGAAGATAACACATTAAAGAGACTTTTGTGTTTGAATTTTGTGGGTCAATGCCTCTTCACTGTGTATGGTGCTACCGCTGCCTTACAATGGACACCATGTCAGCAAAGAGACATACAACACAAAAGGTTCAGGCGCTGGATAACGCCTTTAATTTTGCGGTTATAGGCAGTTTCGCCCCCAGCAGTTCGCCCCCATCAGTTCGTCCCCAGGTACATTTCACCCCAACATTTACCCAGCATTTCGCCCCTGGATGTTTCGCCCCCGGATGTCTCACCTACAGCATTTTGTCCCTGGATATGTTGCCATCTGATGTTTCACCTCTAGCATTTAAACCTCAGATGTTTCACACTCTGCTTTTGGGGTCAACATGCAGGGAACAAAACATCTAGGGCTAAACATACCTGGTTGTAAAATGTACAGGACCCCATTTGCTGGGGATTCCTGTGGCTGCCTTTTCAGCAGCTCACCCTGTGTCTCTTCTGGCTGTCCTTAAAGGAGTATTATCACCCTAAAACACAAAAAAACTGACATACCTGTCGCAGATGCAGCTCCTTGGGTCACAGAGTTCAGTCTAGCGGTTCCCCGTGACATATTCTCCTGCTTCCGGCTGTCTTTTCATCTTGCCTGGATCACTGATCCATGAAGCATGATGAATGCCACGGCAGTGAGGCCGAGTGTCTCCTGGCCACTCACTGACATGACGTCACTCCTGCCCCATTCATCAGTCAATCCAGGGGGCAGGATGCCTCTCCTGTCACCAAGACACTGCTGCGCATGAGATCAGGCAGAAGACGAGGACGCTGGGAAGGAGAGGACTCGTGGTGGCCTCCGGACCTGCTCCTGGATTCCATCAATATTGATCCCCTGGAACTCCTGGGGAATAACAAGTTGATCAAGGGTTTGGGGCAACCTTGGAACATTGCCAAGTTGCCTTGATAATCGTATTGTTCTCTTAAGTGATGCTTTCTTTGGGAGAAGTGCTACAACATTAGAATGGGCTCCTGAAATGACTTGTGTGAGAATCTGTTGTGGTGTCTCCTGTGTTGTCCTTGCCCTGGTGGCCGCCTCATTGACAAGTCGGATTGCTTCAGGTCTTGCTGCTTGTGCTGCGTGGTTGTGGGGATTGGTTATTTTCACCACTTCACCAGATGCTTCATTGGTCTAAACACGTCCCTTGCAAGTCGACCATTTTTCACTCACCCAGATGGAATAGACATCGTCAGCCGTTCGTTTGGAAAATACATAAATGTGATTCTCGTAGACAAACTTCTTCCTACATTTTGATAGAACTGAATTCATACTTGTAGAAAGTGAATTGCTGTGGAAGCTGACTGATGTTTTGTGCTAGTTAGTGTTGAGCTTTCCGATACCGCAAGTATCGGGTATCGGCCGATATTTGCCGTATCGGAATTCCGATACCGAGTACCGATACTTTTTTCGTATCGGATACCGGAATCGGAAGTCCAAAATGCAATGAGCCACTTTTGTGGCTCTGATTGGCTGCTGAAATGACGTCATCATGATTCACTGTCTGTGCGCATCATGATGTGCCGTCAGTTCGGGCCTTCGGGGGGGCTGTGCCGACTGTCCGGGGGTCTGTGCAGGCCTGCCGGTGGTCTGTGCAGGCTCCGGGGGTCTGTGCCGGCCTGCCGGGGGAGCTGTGCCGGCCTGCCGGTGGTCTGTGCAGGCTCCGGGGGGTCTGTGCCGGCCTGCCGGGGAGCTGTGCCGGCCTGCCGGGGAGCTGTGCCGGCCTGCCGGTGGGCTGTGCAGGCTCTGGGGGTCTGTGCAGGCATCGTCCGATGGGACTACAAGTCCCATCGGGCGATGCCTGCTACCATGACAGTGATTGACACATTAGCCAATGATGGGACAGTAGTAGTCCCATCATCCGGCTAATGTGTTGAATGTAAAAAAAAAAAAAAAAAAAAAAAAAAAAAAATTTACATGCTACATACATGCTACATACATACTACATACATACCACATGTAACATACATACTACATGCAACATGCATACTACATACATGCTACATACTACATGCATGCTACATACTACATACATACTACATATATACTACATGTAACATACATGCTACATACTACATGCATGCTACATACATGCTACATACTACATGCATGCTACATACATACTACATACATACTACATATATACTACATGTAACATACATACTACATGCAACATACATACTACATACATGCTACATACTACATGCATGCTACATACATGCTACATACTACATACATGCTACATACATGCTACATGCTACATACATGCTACATACATACTACATACATACTACATATATACTACATGTAACATAAATACTACATGCAACATGCATACTACATACATGCTACATACTACATGCATGCTACATACATGCTACATACTACATACATGCTACATACATACTACATATATACTACATGCATGCAACATACATACAACATATATACTACATGCATGCAACATGCATACTACATATATACTATATATACTACATGTAACATACATACTACATATATACTACATGCTACATACATGCTACATACTACACACATAATACATATATACTACATGCATGCAACATACATACAACATATATACTACATGCACGCAACATGCATACTACATATATACTATATATACTATATGTAACATACATACTACATATATATTACATGCTACATACATGCTACATACTACATACATAATACATATATACTACATGCATGCAACATACATACAACATATATACTACATGCATACTACATATATACTATATATACTACATGCATACTACATGCATACTATATATACTACATGTAACATACATACTACATATATACTACATGCTACATACATGCAACATACATACTACATACATGCTACATACATACTACATACATAATACATATATACTACATGCATGCAACATGCATACAACATATATACTACATGCATGCAACATGCATACTACATATATACTATATATACTACATGAAACATACATACTACATGCTACATACATGCAACATACACACTACATGCTACATACATGCAACATACACACTACATACATGCTACATACATACACACTACATGCTACATACATGCAACATACATACATGCTACATACTACATACATGCCACATACCACATGCATGCAACATGCATACTACATATATACTGCATATATACTACATGCATGCAACATACATATATACTACATACGATACATACATATAGACATACAGTACATATAACATAGAGTACATACTCACCGTCACTTGTCACTTTGATCCCCGAAGCCATTGTCCCCTTGAGGAATAAATATCAAAATAAAAAAACACCAATATACTTACCCCGATCCGCAGAAGTCCACGAGGGTCCCACGTCCATCTTGCGTGGAGAACAGCAGCATCAGCTGATGCTACCATTCTCTACCAGCTCCAGGAATACAATGACGGAAGGTAGGTATCCTTCCGCACTGTATTCCTCCACCACTTTAAAAAAAAAAAAAGTCCCTAGTCTCACTTTATGTCATTGCTGCGTGGGAAATTCCCACGCAGCAATGGCATAAAGTGAGACTAGGGACTTTTTTTTTACAGTGTAGTATGCATGTTGCATGCATGTGGTATGTAGCATGCATGTAGTATGTATGTAGCATGTAGTATATATGTAGTATGTATGTTACATGTAGTATATATAGTATATATGTAGTATGCATGTAGTATATATGTTGTATGTTGCATGCATGTAGTATATATGTATTATGTATGTAGTATGTAGCATGTATGTAGTATGTAGCATGTATGTAGTATGTATGTAGCATGTATGTAGCATGTAGTATATATGTAGTATGTATGTTACATGTAGTATATATAGTATATATGTAGTATGCATGTTGCATGCATGTAGTATATATGTTGTATGTATGTTTCATGCATGTAGTATATATGTATTATGTATGTAGTATGTAGCATGTATGTAGCATGTAGTATATATGTAGTATGTATGTTACATGTAGTATATATAGTATATATGTAGTATGCATGTAGTATATATGTTGTATGTTGCATGCATGTAGTATATATGTATTATGTATGTTGTATGTAGCATGTATGTAGTATGTATGTAGCATGTATGTAGCATGTAGTATATATGTAGTATGTATGTTACATGTAGTATATATAGTATATATGTAGTATGCATGTTGCATGCATGTAGTATATATGTTGTATGTATGTTGCATGCATGTAGTATATATGTATTATGTATGTAGTATGCATGTAGTATGTAGCATGTATGTAGTATGCTTGTTGCATGTAGTATGTATGTTACATGTATGTATATATGTAGTATGTATGTAGCATGTATGTAGCATGTAAATTTTTTTTTTTTTTTTTTACATTCAACACATTAGCCGGATGATGGGACTACTACTGTCCCATCATTGGCTAATGTGTCAATCACCGTCATGGTAGCAGGCATCATCCGATGGGACTTGTAGTCCCATCGGACGATGCCTGCACAGACCCCCGGAGCCTGCACAGCCCACCGGCAGGCCGGCACAGCCCCCGGCAGGCCGGCACAGACCCCAGGAGCCTGCACAGCCCACCGGCAGGCCGGCACAGCCCCCCGATAGGCCGGCACAGACCACCGGAGCCTGCACAGCCCACCGGCAGGCCGGCACAGCCCCCCAGCAGGCCGGCACAGACCACCGGAGCCTGCACAGCCCACCGGCAGGCCTGCACAGACCACCGGAGCCTGCACAGACCCCCCGGCAGGCCGGCACAGCCCCCCGAAAGGCCCGTACAGACCCCAGAGAGGCTGTACAAGGCAAAAATAGGGTTTTTCTTATTCCGATACCGGAAGTCCCATAGACTTGAATGGGACTTCCGGTATCGGAATCGGCGATACCCGATATTTTTTTTAGATCGGCCGATACCATCCGATACGATACTTTTAAGTATCGGACGGTATCGCTCAACACTAGTGCTAGTACACCTCTCTCTTTGTAGAGGTTTTAGACCCTGCTATATTCTGATGTAAAGATGGAATAATAGCTAGTCTAATGTAACTTGCAGGACACCTGACATGACCTGACAACAAAACTTGCAAAAAAGCAGGTCAGTGCTGGGTCAGGTAAAAGTTTACAAAATGTTTTGATTTTAGAGTGGTTTACATTCCCCACCTAAATCAGACCTCATTCACACTACATTTTTTTAATCCGTTTATTTTTTTTCATGTTATGTTTTTGTAACACAAAAACGTTTTAGAAATGATTTGGAAAATATCTTGTTAAAATTGTGGGCAAAATGCTCTGACACTATAATGCAATCAGTTGTGAGGTTTATAGATGGAAACAGTTGATTTAACATGTCACAAAAGTGCAGCATTCTGTACAGTACTTTTGTGACATGTGGATTAATGACGGACGGGAATTCATGAACCACAAGGACAAACTGGCGAAACATCCAAACACAAAATTCTGGGGGGCAAAACAGGGTACAAACATCCGCGGGGAAACTGCCGGGGGCAAAACATCTGGGGGCAACTGCTGGGGGCGAAGTGCTGTGGATGAAACATCCGGGGGCGAACTCGGCTGGGGGCGAAATCTGCGGGGGTGTGTGGTGCTAATAAAAATATGGATATCTTATAGCATACATATTGTAATATATTGTTTATATGCTTTGATATAGTGTGGTCACTAGACCAAGGGTGGAAAGTATTGAAAATATGAAATATGGTTGTTTGAATCCAAACACTATATATTGCAATATACTATGGTGTAATATCATTGATACTGAGCCACAAAGTGTTTGCTCTGTGTTAATACCGTAGGACAAGGATAAAAATAACAACTGTACAGATAGTGAATATTTATGCTGCTTGAACAAGGAAGTCTTGTGTTCAATAATAGTATGATGCTCGGATACAAGGGAGACCAAAATGTTTTGATGGTTTCATGTAGCAATGGTCATGAATGGTCATGGTCATCAATAATCAAGGACCGATTGTGATACAAATGAGACGAGTATGAGTGTGTGCCTGGGTTACGATAGGTATCCAGTTTTCAGAATAGGTGATTATGGAAGTCATGCTGATCACATGCCACCATCTTAGTGCGTTATGCTATGATCATGAAGAGTTAACTTTGTGACAAGCAACATATGTTGAACTTTGAACAGTGACAGACAACCTTGATTGTTAGAGGACATGCCTGTGGCAAACAGATCTTGGGTTGTAATCAGTAGCAAACAACCTTCAAGCATTGTGCTATTGTTAAGAGACATACCAGTGGCAAATAAATCTTGGGTTGGTGCAAACAAACTTTAAGATTATAGTAGTCTATAACAAACAGACCTTGAAGTCTTGTGCTGTTATCAAGACAACAACCAAATGTGAAATTGCAAGACACTGATGATTCAGCCTAAACATACTGCACAGATGTAATAGAGGAGGATGTGGGAGTTGTGTATAAAAAAGGGGACCTGGTTCAGCGAGGTAGGGACATTTCCAGAAGGTATCGTGGATGCACGGTTTCTGTGATGACAAGACCAGAGTATTTCCTTCTCGCTGACACTGTGGTCCCTCCAGTGGAGAAGTGATGTTACAATACTTGGTAATGTATAGTATTGATGCTTATTTCTCTATGTACTATAATTCATATTAATTGTATGATTCACATGAAATGAATTAACCCAAAACAGGGTAATATTATATTTGCCATTCCATAATTCAGCATTATCCTGATGTAATCTTAATAAAATTGTGTCATATCCAAGTGGTGCCTTCTTTAAAGCTGTATCCGAACCTTATTGCTAAACAGTTGGCAATACAGGGTGAAACATCCTAGGGGCCAATTGCTGGGGCCAAAATGTGCGGGGGCGAAATGTACCCAGGGGCGAACTGCTGGGGACGAATTGCTGGAGTTGAACTGCTGGGGGCGAAACATCAAAATCCCAATTTTGCTGGGTACGATACCAATTACAGCCATTAGACAATAGCAATGCAGTGTGTGGGAAAAAGAAAGAGTAACTCGCCCTGTGTTCCAACAATCAATCAATGACCAAACTTATATGAAAATGTATATACAGTTGTGGCCAAAAGTATTGACACCCCTGCAATTTTGTCAGATATTACTCAGTTTCTTCCTGAAAATGATTGCAAACACAAATTCTTTGGTATTATTATCTTCATTTAATTTGTCTTAAATGAAAAAACACAAAAGAGAATGAAGCAAAAAGCAAAACATTGATCATTTCACACAAAACTCCAAAAATGGGCCAGACAAAAGTATTGGCACCTTCAGCCTAATACTTGGTTGCACAACCTTTAGCCAAAATAACTGCGACCAACCGCTTCCGGTAACCATCAATGAGTTTCTTACAATGCTCTGCTGGAATATTAGACCATTCTTCTTTGGCAAACTGCTCCAGGTCCCTGATATTAGAAGGGTGCCTTTTCCAAACTGCCATTTTTAGATCTCTCCACAGGTGTTCTATGGGATTCAGGTCTGGACTCATTGCTGGCCACCTTAGAAGTCTCCAGTGCTTTCTCTCAAACCATTTTCTAGTGCTTTTTGAAGTGTGTTTTGGGTCATTGTCCTGCTGGAAGACCCATGACCTCTGAGGGAGACCCAGCTTTCTCACACTGTAGGGCCCACTACATTATGCTGCAAAATTTGTTGGTAGTCTTCAGACTTCATAATGCCATGCACACGGTCAAGCAGTCCAGTGCCAGAGGCAGCAAAGCAACCCCAAAACATCAGGGAACCTCCACCATGTTTGACTATAGGGACCGTGTTTTTTTCTTTGAATGCCTCTTTTTTTCTCCTGTAAACTCTATGTTGATGCCTTTGCCGAAAAAGCTCTACTTTTGTCTCATCTGACCAGAGAACATTCTTCAAAAATGTTTTAGGCTTTTTCAGGTAAGTTTTGGCAAACTTCAGCCTGGCTTTTTTATGTTTCGGGGTAAGAAGTGGAGTCTTCCTGGGTCTCCTACCATACAGTCCCTTTTCATTCAGACGCCGACGGATAGTACGGGTTGACACTGTTGTACTCTCGGACTGCAGGGCAGCTTGAACTTGTTTGGATGTTAGTCGAGGTTCTTTATCCAACATCCGCACAATCTTGCGTTGAAATCTCTTGTCAATTTTTCTTTTCCGTCCACATCTAGGGAGGTTAGCAACAATGCCATGGGCTTTAAACTTCTTGATGACACTGGGCACGGTAGACACAGGAACATTCAGGTCTTTGGAGATGGACTTGTAGCCTTGAGATTGCTCATGCTTCCTCACAATTTGGTTTCTCAAGTCCTCAGACAGTTCTTTGGTCTTCTTTCTTTTCTCCATGCTCAATGTGGTACACACAAGGACACAGGACAGAGGTTGAGTCAACTTTAGTCCATGTCAACTGGCTGGAAGTGTGATTTAGTTATTGCCAACACCTGTTAGGTGCCACAGGTAAGTTACAGGTGCTGTTAATGACACAAATTAGAGAAGCATCACATGATTTTTCGAACAGTGCCAATACTTTTGTCCACCCTCTTTTTTATGTTTGGTGTGGAATTATATCCAATTTGGCTTTAGGACAATTTTTTTTGTGTTTTTTCATTTAAGACAAATTAAATGAAGATAATAATACCAAAGAATTTGTGTTTGAAATAATTTTCAGGAAGAAACTGAGTATTATTTGACAAAATTGCAGGGGTGTCAATACTTTTGGCCACAACTGTATAGTAAACCAGCAAGGGAAGTCAGAGCTGTGTACAGAGAATTACTCTGCAAGGGAGGTTTTGCTTGTTTCCTTACAAAGGCTATATATAATTGTGATCATCATCATTTCCGGCTCTACAACATCCTGCCTCAAGACAGAGCAGCATGGCCAGCCTGACTCATGTACTTTTTGCAGCTTCCTTTACAATGATGTATCTACCTAAAGGAACATAAGTAGAAATTATAAATATTCTGTCATCTATGACACAGCACATGTAAAATAGCTTAAATAAGTCATCATTGCTTTTATTCCATATATCTATATCATCCAAACTTCCAAAGTCATATTAAATGGACAATTATGAAAAAGGTTAATTCTTTAGACTCTAAACCTCCATTAACCTCAATTAACCCCATCTTTAAAGTGAAAACATTCAGAGCTTCTAAAAATACACAAAGCTAAGAAATTTTAATATGGTCTTAACTATTATGTATGAGGTCAATAAGTAAAATGAACAGGAACCAGTATTTGCACCTAAAAGTATATTGGACTATGAGAACATGGATGTCCTGTAAAAGACACCAAAGCCACACAAAGGTTCTCAAATAAGCGTGTCCTGCTCAATTATTTCCAGGAAGTAGCAATAGAAAGGAGGAAAGACACAGGTGCTTTGGGAAACAATGCAGTGTCAAGAACACCACTGTGATTATGGCAATAATCGGGGCCGAACTGGGACAAACAAGCAGTCCTGGAATGCAAAGCCCACCAGCCCACATAGTATAACAATAACACCCATCACCCCTCATCAGTGCTTTACTGTGTCATGTACCTCACCATTCTCTTAACCCCTCTCTGACATCAGACATACTATCCCGTCCATGTGCCCTGGGCCTATTTGACCATGGACGGGATAGTATGTCTCAGCGATCGGCCATGCACATGGGTGATGTGCGGCCGATTCCGGCCTGGTGTCAGCTGATTCTCACAGTTGACACCCGGCACTATGTGCAAGGAGCGGTCTACCGCACCCGGCACTTTAACCCCCAAAATTCTGCAATCGAACATGATCGCAGCATTCCGGGAGCAGGCAGAGGGCCGACAGCCCCTCTGCCTTTGTATCGGAGACCCCGCGGCGTGACGCGGGTTTCCGATCGCTGCCATGGTAATCCAATGTCATCATGACGACATCCGGGTTACCAGAGCTGAAAAACTTCCCGTTCGTGCGCAGTGCATGATCAGGAAGTCTCTCAGTGTCAGTGCAATAAGTGTAGTGCTGACAACTACCATAGCATGTAGATGCTGCTTCATCTGCATGCTATATAAGCGATCAGCCTGCAAAAAATGATTGTCCCATAGTTGGACAAAGTGTAAAAGATAGAATAAAGTAAAAAAAAGATTTTAATAATTGTAAAAATATTTTAAAAAAATCAATATATATATATATATATATCACTAAATAAATATTTGAATGAAAAAAAAAATTTAAATAATGAAAGTACACATATTTGGTATCCCCGCATCTGCAACGACCCGACCTATAAAACTGTCCCACTAGTTAACCCCTTTAGTGAACACCATAAAAAAAGACAAAAAACAACGTTTTATCATCATACCGCCAAACAAAATGTGGAATAACACGCAATCAAAAAGACAGATATAAATAAACATGGTACCGCAGAAAATGTCATCTTGTCCCGCAAAAAACAAGCCCACACACACACCTCCATCACCGGAAAAATAAAAAAGTTATAGCTCTCAGAATAAAGCGATGCAAAAATAATAATTTTTTTAATATAAAATAGTTTTTATTGTATAAAAGCACCAAAATATAAAAAAAGATATAACTGAGGTATTGCTGTAATTGTACTAACATGAAGAATAAAACCCCTTTATCAATTTTACCACACGCAGAACGCTATAAACGCCCCCCAAAAGAAATTCATGAATTGCTGGTTTTTGTTAATTCTGCCTCCCAAAAATCGGAATAAAAAGCAATCAAAAAATGTCATGTGCCCAAAAATGGTACCAATAAAAACGTCAACTAATCCTGCAATAAAACAAGACTTCACATGACTCTGTGAGCCAAAATATGGAAAAATTTTAGCTTTCAAAATATGGTGATGCAAAAACTATTTTTTTGCAATAAAAAGCGACTTTTAGTGTGTAACAGCAGTTAAACATAAAAACCTGATATAACGCCTCTTTCATATGTCCTGATATTTCCGTTACCAGAGATATCAGTGTCCGTGTGTGTAATTCTTGGGGCACACGTGTGGCATGCGTGTGCTGCATCAGTACCACAAGGATGGGCGCCAAGGAAGAAACGCTACAGTAAGCGCCGTTCCCCGGTTCAGGTTATTGAACACGGCTCTCATCATTATCCCATGCTCTGCCGACGATCGGGTGGGGGGGTTTCCACTGTTTAGGCACATCAGGGGCTCTCCAAATGCGACATGGCATCAGATCTCAATTCCAGCTAATTTTGCATTGAAAAAGTAAAACAGTGCTCCTTCCCTTCCGAGCTCTGTCATGTGCCCAAACAGTGGTTTACCTGCATATATGGGGTATCAGCGTACTCAGGACAAATTATAGAACAATTTTTGGGGTCCAATTTCTCTTGTTGCCCTTGGTAAAATTTAAAAAAAGGATCTGAAGTAAATTTTTTGTGAAAAAAAGTTAAATGTTCATTTTTTTTAAACATTCCAAGAATTCCTGTGAAGCACTTGAAGGGTTAATAAACTTCTTGAATGTGGTTTTTAGCACCTTCAGGGGTGCAGTTTTTAGAATGGTGTCATTTTTGGGTATTTTCTATCATATAGACCCCTCAAAGTGACTTCAAATGTGATGTGGTCCCTAAAAAAAATGGTGTTGTATGAAAAATTGCTGTTTAACTTTTAACCCTTATAACTTCCTAACAAAAAAAATTTTGGTTCCAAAATTGTGCTTATGTAATGTAAACATATGGGAAATGTTACTTATCAAATATTTTATGTGACATATCTCTGTGATTTAAGGGCATTTTAATTCAAAAGTGGAAAATTGCGAAATTTTCAAAATTTTCACCAAATTTCCATTTTTTTTTTACAAATAAACACAAGTAACATCAAAGAAATTTTACCACTATCATGAAGTACAATATGTCACAGGAAAACATAGTCAGAATTACTGAGGTCCATATAAGCATTCCAGAGTTATTACCTCATAAAGAGACAGTGGTCAGAATTGTAAAAATTGGCCTGGTCATTAACATGCAAACCACCTTTGGGGGTAAAGGGGTTAAAAGAGTCATTTGAAGAGCCACATGTGAATGGTGCCACAGTGCACTTGATCAACCACAATTCAATTTACATGGTGTACTCCAGGTGAGCTACTGTAAAAGCACATTATAAGACGCACCACCATTTTATTAAAAAATGTTTTTCCTATTTTCCTCCCCAAAATTTGGGTTGTGTCTTATAATCTGCAAAATCCGCTAGATACTGAGTATTACACCAGTATACAGGACAGGAGAAGTGGTATTGTGCAGTGTATACAGGACAGGAGAATTGATACTGTGCAGTGTGTATGTGAGCGGCAGCCAGGTCCATAGTCATGGCCCGGCAAGGTGTCTGGTTTAGTGTGCCCTGGCCACACACATCACATATATAAAATCTCACCGTCTCACTTGCCTGGTTCTCAGAGGCCTCCCTTAGACACAGAGACACTTCTTCACATAAAGAGACAGAGTCCAATTCCAACTTTAAATGTAGAACTTTACTTGTTTTCAATCGCAGCACGTCCACATCAGTTACAGCATCAACACAGAGTTCTGTACAGCCCACATCCTTCACTTTCCCTGTGCTCTTCCCTATGTCCTTTGGTTTGTACCCAGGTTGTCCCATCTCGACCAGTACTGCAGTGTCCTCCCTGTTCACCTTCACTACATTCAGTAGTTCCCTCATTCATTTTGCCCCAGACATGAGGGCATCTGCCCATGTAGTATGACAAAAAAGACACGTCACTAAGAGAATTCAGATGTGGGGTGCGCAGAAAAGGATACCAGTCCAAATTCAATACAGAAAAAGAAATCCGGCACTCCCAAATGCAGAAAAAATAGTTTTGTTTTATTCGCAGCTTAATAATCCACACGGTGTACATTCTATTTGTTACGTTTCACTCACTATCATGGACCTTCTTCAGACAATGGCAAATGGAGGAATAAAGCGCTGACAGAGATATGCTGTATCGCTATGGTGCAGAGCGCACTGCATCATAGCGATACAGCATATCTCTGTCAGCGCTTTGTTCCTCCTCCTGCTCTTCTCACAGCTCCACATGAGCAGCTTGCCTACGTTGCTACATGCTATTCTGAACCCACAGTGTCATTTTTTTGGAATATTAACAGGTTTTGCCATTGTCTGAAGAAGGTCCATGATAGTGAGCGAAACGTAACAAATAGAATGTACACCGTGTTGATTATTAAGTTGTGAATAAAACAAAACTATTTTTTCTGCATTTGGGAGTGCCGGATTTCATTTTCTGCCCATGTAGTAAGCTGCCACATCTTGGAGCGACCCGAGTTCCTATACTGCTGCACTTCTGGCCCCCTGACCCTGGATGGCTGGGCTTCTTGCTTAAATGTTACGGAGCTGCCCACCCTGTCTGTGCTCTATGGCCCTACTCCCCATAAACAGGAAAAATCCTCTATCTTATCCACTGTTGGCTCCTCCTAAATAACTATATACACTAAAATACCCCCATCTAGTGTCATAACTGAGGTACTACACTTTCACTATTAATAATGTACAAATAGCACTAGATACGGCATATTAAATACAGCAATAAAACACGGTTTAACAACATTACAAGGCAGCAATATACATACAGTTATACAATCTGTACCGGGACGTGTTTGGGGCACAAGACAGTTTTTATGACCCCATTACATGTACAGGACAGGAGAATTGATACTGTGAAGTGTATATGTACATTACAGAGTAATACAGATACTGATATTGACACTTAGCATGCAAGAACTGGTGCACGTGACTTTTCTATACTTTTCCTCTGATTGCTCCACTCCTGGTTTTGGCTTACACATACTGACCAAATACTGAAAGTGTCAATAGAAAATTATTCCAATTGCACATGATTTGTTATACACATGTTTATTTCATTTGTGTGTATTGGAAAAACACAAAAAATGAGATAAAAAGACAAATTGGACATAATTTCACACAAAACCCCCCAAAATGGGCCAGACAAAATTGTTGGCACCCTTAGCACCCTTAATATTTGGTTGCACACCATTTGGAATAAATAACTGCAAATAATCGCTTCCTATAACCACCAACAAGCTTCTTACACCTCTCAAATGGAATTTTTGTCCAATTTTCTTCTGCAAACTGCTCAAGGTCTCTCATATTTGAATGGTGCCTTCACCCAACAGCAATGTTAAAATCTCTCCACAGGATGGCAATTGGATTTAGATCCAGACTCATTTCTGCCCATTTCATAACTCTCCAGTATCGATGAGTGAACTCTAACCGGAAAGTTTTGGGGTTCGTCCGGTACCAAACATGGACATTTTACTGTGTGTTCAAAGCTTGTTGAAAGGCTGCAGCGCAGTCAATCAACAAGCTTTTGGACTATGGGCACTTCCTGAGCAATCACAGCCATGACAAGTATTGGCATGGCTGTGATTGGCTGGTGCAGCACATGACCAGACCTGTATAAAGGCCGGATCATGAGTGCAGCCGCCATAATCCTCTCGTTAGTGTAGGGATAGTATGCATCTGGAGTGAGGGACAGAGTCTGTGAGAGTACTGTGTTAAAAGTCACTGTGTGTAGGCTGCATCCCCCGCCTGTGAGAGTACTGTCCTTGAAGCCGCTGTGTGTACTCTGCACCCCCCGGTCTGTGGGAGTACTGTCCTTGAAGTCGCTGTGTGTACACTGCACCAACCCACCTGTGGTAGTACTGTCCTTGAAGCCACTGTGTTTACTCTGCACCCCCCCACCTGTGGGAGTACTGTCATCGAAGCCGCTGCATGTATTCTTCACCCCCCGCCTATGAGAGTACTGTCCTTGAAGTCGCTGTGTGTTTTCTATTAGTTTGAGAAATAAATAATTGGCTGGGACAGTCTTTGTGGAGTGAGCAGTACGCAGTGGGAGCGTCCTCCAGTTGCTAAGTCTCCCCTAATGCTTATACATACATTATGTATGGAATACCGGCGTAGCTGTGTAGTAGGGAGATGGGTGGGTGGGCATGGTAAAGATGATGTCACCAATCCTCAGCAATGGGCTCATGTATAGGCAAAACAAACTCCACGTTTCGAGGATGCAGTCCTTCTTCATGATGAGCACCACCTGTAGGATGAGACATCTGAATTCCAAGCACGAGGAGCAATTAAGTACATACCTTAGAAACCATGACAAATCTGAACCTCCTCCTGCTCCATCTTCTGCTGCAGTTTCACCCTCTTCTTCCCACTCACGATCAACATGGCCAACTTCCTCCCCGCATTTAGAGGATGTGACAGCATCACCACCACCACTAGTGTCAGCGAGCATCTCCTTATCGTTCCATGGAAGTTTTTAGCTTTCCATCCCCCAAATCCTCGAGAGAAGCATGAGATACCAACCCAGCCACCCATAAGCCATGGTCCTGAATGACAGAATTTCAAAATTACCGGCGAGCAGTGTGTGCGCACTTTCGGCGTTCTCATCCTGCAGCTGCTCCCCTGTATGCACTGCAGAATCATTTCTGTCTTTCCCCTCTCCGGCTGACATGCAAAGTACCAACAAGTTGGAACTCCACCTTGCATATGTAGCAGAGACTGCAACAGGCAATAGTGGAGTTTCAACTGCAGCATGCACCGATTAGTCGCACTGCAGAACAACAAGACTTCACCACCAATGACTAGGCCTCCATGCGGGACATGTGCCGTGTTGCACTGCTTTGAATATTTCACCAAAATGGACAGCGCTGATGACACCATTATCAGTTTTACTATATCACTTATATGCCTGCTGGAAAAAACAATTCAGGCTATGATGGATGATATGGTGGCACAGGAGGAAGAGGAGGAGCAGGGCCAATTCACACCGTTATCAGGCCTGTCGTCCACACATGGCTCAGAGGGTGGGTTACTATCCCAACAATGGCCAGGTAACCAGCTGTACATGCAGGGTACAGTTTGGAAGGATGATGATGATAATGATGATGATGAGGTGGAGTAGGAGGAACAACTGTTTTCACAGAAGTGTGGCACTCAGATCAGCTCATAGGCACCACTGGAGCGTGGCTAGGGGGATACAGAGTACCAGAAGACATACCTCCCACCGAGGACAGCTTGTCGTTGTCTGTGGGCAGCCTGGTACACATGAGCCAAAAAATGCTGCAGTGCCTGTGGAATGACCACCGAAATGCCCATATTGTTACCAGTGCAGATTACTGGGTAGCCACCCTGATAGATCCCTGCTACAAGGACAACGTACTATCACTACTTCAGTTCCTGGAAAGTGATTGCAAAATGCGTGAACACAAGCACAGGCTGGTAAAAAAACTACTAATGGTTTTCCCACCTGAGCGGTAGCTCAGTGGAACAATAGGTGGAGGAGGAAGTCGCCAACGCAGCTGGGGCACCATCAGCACCTCAGAAGGCAGGGTTAACATGGCCAAAATGTGGAGAAAACTTTATGATCAAGCCTCAACATACAGCAGCACCATCTGGTAAAGTCCGTATTAGCAGACGGCATTGTTACAACAACATGATGGAAGACTACCTGTCCACACGTCTCCACGTACTAACAGATCGGTCTGTCCCATTTAACTTGTGGGTCTCCAAACTGAACATATGGCCTGAGCTTGCCCTTCATGCTTTGGATTTGCTGGCCTGCTCTGCAGCTAGTGTACTGTCGAAACTTGTGTTTAGCATCGCAAGGGGTGGTCATCACAGACAGGCAGATCCGCCTGTCCATATCCAACGTGGGTAATTTAACATTCCTTAAAATTAACCACATGTGGACCCCACATGACTTGTCCTTACCTTTGGATGACTAGACAACTGTAACAGCCGAACCCAGCCAGTCTTCAACTCTATTTGTCATTTGTTTAATTTACGGGCCTCCTCTATAAATAAAAAACGCAAAAAACTTTGTTGGCTACCTCCTCTGCCTCTTCCACCTTTACTGCCAAGTCCACCTCTTCCTCCACTTGGACCTGTTCCTCCTAGTTCAAGATTCTTATTTTTTATTTCTACTCTGCTTAGAGAAAGGACAGGATGCAACTGTACTGAAGGACAGTAATAGGTTTTGCTTGTGCGCAGTTTTACAAAAACACTCTGTGTACTCTGAACCCGTCTCTGTGTTCGTACCTAAAACTTTTTAGAATGTTCAACTTAGTCAGTGCTTCACAGGAGGTACTCTGCCCTATGGTCTGTAGGTGAAAATTGTAAGCTGCTTCTTAGGGTGTACTCTGCACCACGGTCTGTGTGTGAAATTTGTAAACTGCTTCTTAGGGGGTACTGTGCCCCATGGTCTGTGGGTGAAATTTGAATGCTGCTTCATATGGGGTACTCTTCCCCATGGTGTTTAGATGAAATTTGCAAGCTGTATATAGGGGGAACTCTGTCTCATGGTCTGTGGGTGAAATTTGAAAACTGCTTCTCAGGAAGTACTCTTCCCTGTAGGTGAAATTTGTAAGCTGCCTCTTAGAGGGTAGTGTACTTTATGGTCTGTGGATTAAATTTTTAAGCTGCTGATGTATGGGTACTCTGCCACATGGTGTGTGGGTGAAATCTGTAAGTTGCTTTTTAGAGGGTACTCTGCCCCATGGCCTATGGGTGAAATTTGTAAGCTGCTAATGTAGGGATACTGTGCCCCATGGTCTGTGGGTGAAATATGTAAGCTGCTTCTTAGGAAGTACTCTACCCCATGGTCTGTAGTTGAAATTTGTAAGCTGCTTTGTATGTGCTATTCTGCCCCATGGTCTCTGGGTGACATTTTTAAGCTGCTTCTTAGGAAGTACTCCACCCCGTGGTCTGTAGGTGAAGTTTGTAAGTTGCTTCTTAGGGGATACTGTGCCTTATGGTCTGTGGGTGAAATATCTAAGCTGTTGATTTATGGGTACTCTGCCCCATGGTGTGTGACTGAAATTTGTAAGCTGCTTCTTAGGGGGTACTCTGCCCCATGGCCTGTGGGTGAAATTTGTAAGCTGCTAATGTAGGGATACTGTGCCCCATGGTCTGTGGGTGAAATATGTAAGATGCTTCTTAGGAAGTACTCTACCCTATGGTCTGTAGGTGAAATGTGTAAGCTGTTTCCTAGGGGCTATTCTGCCTCATGGTTTGTGGGTGAAATTTGTAAACTTCTTCTTAGGGGGTACTGTGCCTTATGGTCTGTGTGTGAAATTTCTAAGCTGCTGATGTATGGGTACTCTGCCCCATGGTGTGTGGGTAAAATTTGTAAGCTGCTTTTTAGAGGGTACCCTGCCCCATGGACTGTTGGTGAAATTTGTAAGCGGCTAATGTAGGGGTACTGTGCCCCATGGTCTGTGGATGAAATTTTTTTAGCTGCTTCTTAGAGGGTACTCTGCCCCATGGTCTGTGGGTGAAATTTGTAAGCTGATTCTTGGGGGGTTCTCTACCCCGTGGTCTGTAGGTGAAATTTGTAAGCTTCTTCTTAGGGGGTAGTCTGTCCCATGGTCTGTGGGTGAAATATGTAAGTTGCTAATGAATGTGTACTCTGACCTATGGTCTGTGGGTGAAATTTGTAAGCTGCTAATGTAGGGGTACTTTTCCCCATGGTCTGTGGGTGAAATTTTTTAAGCTGCTTCTTAGAGGGTACTCTGCCCCATGATCTGTGGATGAAATTTGTAAGCTGCTTCTTAGGGGCTACTCTGCCCCATGGTCTGTTGATGAAATATGTAAGCTGCTTCTTACAAAGTACTCTACCCCATGGTCTGTAGTTGAAATTTGTAAGCTGCTTCTTAGGGGCTATTTTGCCCCATGGTCTGTGAGTGAAATTTGTAAACTGCTTCTTAGAGGGTCCTGTGACTTATGGACTGTGTGTGAAATTTCTAAGCTGCTGATGTGTGGGTACTCTGCCAGATGGTGTGTGGGTGAAATTTGTAAGTTGTTTTTTAAAGGGTACTCTGCCCCATGGCCTGTGGGTGAAATTTGTAAGCTGCTAATGTAGGGATACTGTGCCCCATGGTCTGTGGGTGAAATATGTAAGCTGCTTCTTAGGAAGTACTCTACCCCATGGTCTGTGGTTGAATTTTGTAAGCTGCTTTGCATGGGCTATTCTGCCCCATGGTCTGTGGGTGAAATTTTTAAGCTGCTTCTTAGGAAGTACTCCACCCCGTGGTCTGTAGGTGAAGTTTGTAAGCTGCTTCTTAGGGGATACTGTGCCTTATGGTCTGTGGGTGAAATGTCTAAGCTGTTGATTTATGGGTACTCTGCCCCATGGTGTGTGACTGAAATTTGTAAGCTGCTTCTTATGGGCTACTTTGCCCCATGGTCTGTGGGTGAAATATGTAAGCTGCTTCTTACGAAGTACTCTACCCCATGGTCTGTAGTTGAAATTTGTAAGCTGCTTCTTAGGGGCTATTTTGCCCCATGGTCTGTGAGTGAAATTTGTAAACTGCTTCTTAGAGGGTCCTGTGACTTATGGACTGTGTGTGAAATTTCTAAGCTGCTGATGTATGGGTACTCTGCCAGATGGTGTGTGGGTGAAATTTGTAAGCTGCTTTTTTGAGGGTACCCTGCCTCATGGACTGTGGGTGAAATTTGCAAGCTGCTTCTTAGGAAGTACTCTGTCCTTTGTCCCATGGTCTGTGGGTGAAATATGTAAGTTGCTAATGTACGTGTACTCTGCCCTATGGTCTGTAGGTGAAATTTATAAGCTGCTTCTTAGGGGGTACTGTGCCTTATGGTCTTTGGGTGAAATTTCTAAGCTGCTGATTTCTATGTGCTGCTGCACACAGATCCCAGGACAACATCCAGGCATCTTGACTCATTTAGGTGTCATTACACAAGGCAGAATACAGAACCATTCTCTGAACCAGTTCAGATGAAGGCCCAATCTGGGATCGAAAATGTTTAACATAATTGTCACTTGGAACATAATTGTCACCTGGATGTCAATACATGGAATCTTGTACTGCAAAAAAATTTTTTTGAATGCCAAAATTTCTTTCTGTGTATAAGACGGGTTGGATACCCTACTTAGACACCAATACTTCATACTGTATGAGTGCCATGCTTATCTATATTAATTTCCTTCTATGACAGAATCACTGACTGGGTGGATCAGGGAAATGTTGTAGATATAGTATATCTTGACTTCAGCAAAGCATTTGACAAAGTATCTCACACAATCCTTATTAAAAAAATGACTAAGTATAGAATGGACAAGGCAACTGTTAGATGGATTCATAACTGGCTTAGTGATCGGACCCAAAGAGTAGTCGTAAATGGCTGCACATCCAGTTGGAAGAATGTCTCAAGTGGGGTACCACATGGCTCTGTCTTGGACCCTCTTTTGTTGAATATCTTTTTCAATGATTTAGATGAAGAAATTGAGGGTAAACTGATTAAATTTGCTGACGACACAAAGCTAAGAGGGATGGCTAATACTAGAGAAGAGAGAGAGGATTCAGAAAGATATAAATAAACTGGAGCAGTGGGCAGTAACTAATGGTTTTTAACAGGGAAAAATACAAAGTACTACATCTTGGCAATAAAAAGGAAAAAAACATATACAGATTGGGAGTAATAGGGCTAAGCAACAGCACATGTGAAAAAGACTTTGGTATACTAGTAGATCACAGACGAACATGAGTCAACATTGTGATGCAGCAGCAAAAAATCTAAACACAATTCTAGGATGTATTAACAGAAGCATAAAGTCTAGATCACGTGAAGTCATTATTACCCTCTACTCCTCTTTGGTCAGACCTCATCTGGAATTCTGTGTCCAGTTTTGGGCACCACATTTTAAAAAAGACATCAACAAACTGGAGCAAGTTCCGAGAAGAGCGACCAGAATGGTGACCGGTCTGCAAACCATGTCCTATGAGGAACGGTTGCAGGAATTGGGAATGTTTAGATTGCAAAACAGAAGATTGAGAGGAGACTTAATAGCTGTCTACAATATATGAAGGGCTGTTACATTGTAGAAGGATCATCTTTATTTTCATTTGCACAAGGAAAGACTAGAAGCAATGGGATGAAACTGAATGGGAGGAGACACAGATTATATATTAGAAAAAACTTTTTGACGGGGTGATCAATGAGTGGAACAGGCTGCCACGAGAGGTGGTGAATTCTCCTTCAAATCAATAGAAGTCTTCAAACAGAGGCTGGACAGACATCTGTCTGGGATGATTTTGTGAATTCTGCTTTGAGTTGGGGGTTGGATCAGATGACCCAGGAGATCCCTTCCAACTCTTCCATTCTATGATTCTATGATTCTAAAATATTATCTTCGCCAGCTGTCAAAAAAATACAATTTTTTTTTAAAGCACCACCACTGCACTGTTATTTATTTATTTCACCACTGTTGTGGTGTCAGTAATATAAGTTTTCTGCACCACTAATATACTCAACAGCCAAAATCATCTTCTGTTCTCGGCACCGTTCCGGTCATCTTCTGCTGTTTGTGACCTGCAAGATCACTTCAGTGTTTGCTGGGTGAGCCAGAAGTCACTTTTCAATGTAAGTCTATGAGAGGCAGAATGAGGATCTCATACACTTACACTGAGAGCTTGTGACCATTACCTCTGACTTCTGGTCAGTCAGAAGTTGTGGTCACTAGATGGCGGCATGAGATCAGAGCAGCACTGGGAAGAGCAGAAGACAGCGGCTGGTGAGTAAATTACTAGGGTCAAGGAACTTACTTTATCGATTTCACTCTGTCGGTGAAACAACAAAAACCTTGGAGGGGTGCATTAACATTTGGGCTTGAGATATAAACCAATGAATAATAAAAACTTATCTAGCTAGACTTGCAATTCATATGCAAAAAAATCTTTCTCTTGATCATAAATTATAAGCCATTTACAAGACATTTTTTTCCTTTATAATTAGTTATGCTCACTGTTCAGAGTGTGTAGAAGAGAACTACCATTAACCCCTTTCTGTCATGTGACGTACTATCCCATCCATGTGCCCTGGGACTTAATTCCCAGGGACGGGATAGTGCGTCACAGTGATCAGCGGCGCCCACGTGGTGAGCGCCGCTGATCGCGGCAGGGTGTCAGCTGATTATCACAGCTGACACCCGGCACAATGTGTCAGGGGCGGTCACGGACCGGCCCCGACACGTTAACCCCTTGCACACCGCGATCAAACACGATCGCGGTGTACCGGGGGTTAAAGGGAAGCATTGGCAGGGAGGGGGCTCCCTCCGTGCTTCCCTGAGTCCCCCACAGCAGCGCAATGTTCAGCGCTGCTGCGGGGGGCTCCATCCCTGCAGGTCCCTGAATCCAAGATGGCGACGGGGACCTTCGGGGGCCTGCAGGGAGCTGGCTTCCTCATGCCTGCAAAGCGCAGGCAAGGAGGAAGCCTTGTGCAGTGCCTGTGACAGATCGCTGATCTGTCACAGTGATCTGTGATGTGACAGATCAGCGATCTGTCACAGGACAGTGATGTCCCACCTGGGACAATGTAATAAAGTAAAAAAAAAAAAAAGTGTAAAAATAATTTTAAA
Organism: Dendrobates tinctorius; assembly: GCF_039654945.1. Classification (NCBI taxonomy): domain Eukaryota; kingdom Metazoa; phylum Chordata; class Amphibia; order Anura; family Dendrobatidae; genus Dendrobates; species Dendrobates tinctorius. The sequence goes on from NW_027361930.1 coordinate 1,356,576, forward strand.
AAAATCGCTAAATAAATTAAAAAAAAATATTCCCTAATAAATTCATTTTTTGGAAATAAAAAAACCAAAACAATAAAAGTACACATATTTGGTATCGCCGCGTCCGTAACGGCCCGTCTTATAAAACTGTCCTATTAGTTAACCCCTTTAGTGAACCCCTTAAAAAATAAAAATAAAAAACGAAACAAGAAATAATGATTTATTATCATGCCGCCGAACAAAAAGTGCAATAACGCACGATCAAAAAGACTCATATAAATATGCATTTTACCGCTGAAAACGTCATCTTGTCCCACAAAAAATGAGCCACATACCGTGTAATCAGTAAAAAAATAAAAAAGTTATAGCTTGCAGAATAAAGCAATGCAAAAATAATTATTTTTTATAAAAATTGTTTTCATTGCATAAAAGCGCCAAAACATAAAAAAAGACCTAAATGAGGTATCGCTGTAACCATACTGACCCGAAGAATAAAAGGGCTTTATCAATTTTACCGCACGCGGAACGGTGTAAACGCACCCCCCAAAAGAAATTCATGAAACGCTGGTTTTTATTGATTCTGCGTCCCAAAAATCAGAATAAAAAGCAATCAAAAGATGTCACGTGCCCGAACATGATACCAATAAAAGCGTCAACTCGTCCCGCAAAAAATAAGACCTCACATGACTCAGTGGGTCAAATTATGGAAAAATTATAGCTCTCAATATGTGGTGATGCAAAACTATTTTTACAATAAAAAGTGTCTTTTAGCGTGTGACAGCTGCCAAACATAAAAACCGCCATAAATAGTAAATCAAACCCCCCGTTATCACCCTCTTAGTTAGGGAAAAATAATAAAATAAAAAAATGTATTTATTTCCATTTTCCCATTAGGGTTAGGGCTAGGGCTAGGGTTAGGGCTAGGTTTAGGGCTAGGGTTAGGGCTAGGGCTAGGGTTAGGGCTGAGATTAGGGTTAGGGGTGTGTTGGGGTTAGGGTTGGAGTTAGAATTGGGGGTTTCCACTGTTTGGGCACATCAGGTGCTCTCCAAATGCAACATGGCGTCTGATCTCAATTCCAGCCAATTCTGCGTTGAAAAAGTCAAATGGTGCTCCTTCCCTTCCAAGCTCTGCCATGCGCCCAAACAGTGTTTTACTCCCACATATAGGGTATCAGCCTACTCAGGACAAATTGCAAAACATCTTTTGGGGTCCAATTTCTCCTGTTACCCTTAGGAAAATAAAAAATTGGGGGCAAAAATATCATTTTTGTGGAAAAAAATGTTTTTTTTTATTTTCACGCCCGGGCGTTATAAACTTCTGTGAAGCACTTGGGGGTTCAAAGTGCTCACCACACATCTAGATAAGTTCCGTGGAGGGTCTAGTTTCCAAAATGGGGTCACTTGTGGGGAGTTTCAATAGTTTAGGTACATCAGGGGCTCTCCAAACGCACATGACACCCACAGACCATTCCATCAAAGTCTGCATTCCAAAACCTCACTACTTCCCTTCCGAGCCCCGACGTGTGCCCATACAGTAGTTTTCCCCCACATATGAGGTATCAGCGTACTCAGGACAAATTGGACAACAACTTTTGGGGTCCAATTTCTCCTGTTACCCTTGGGAAAATAAAAAAATTGGGGACTAAATGATCATGTTTGTGGAAAAAATACGATTTTTTTATTTTCATGCCCGGGCATTATAAACTTCTGTGAAGCCCTTGGGGGTTCAAAGTGCTCACCACACATCTAGATAAGTTCCTTAGGGGGTCTAGTTTCCAAAATGGTGTCACTTATGGGGGGGTTTCCACTGTTTAGGTACATTCGGGGCTCTTCAAAGGCAACATGACACCCGCAGAGCATTCCATCAACGTCTGCATTCCAAAACGTCACTACTTCCCTTCCGAGCCCCGACGTGTGCCCATACAGTAGTTTTCGCCCACATATGGGGTATCAGCATACTCAGGACAAATTGGACAACAACTTTTGGTCCAGCGTACTCAGGACAAACTGTACAATAGCTTTAGCAGTCCAATTTCTCCTGTTACCCTTGGTAAAATAAAAAAAATTGAACCTGAAGTATTTTTTTTGTAAAAAAAGTTAAATGTTCATTTTTTTTAAATGTTCAAAAAATTCCTGTGAAGCACCTGAAGGGTTAATAAACTTCTTGAATGTGGTTTTGAGCACCTTAAGGGGTGCAGTTTTTAGAATGCTGTCACTTTTGGGTATTTTCTATCATATAGACCCCTCAAAGTGGCTTCAAATGTGATGTGGTCTGTAAAAATAAAATGGTGTTGCAAAAATGACAAATCACTGGTCAAATTTTAACCCTTATCACTTTCTAAGAAAAAAAAATTTGGGTTCCAAAATTGTGCTGATGTAAAGTAAACATGTGGGAAATGTTACTTATTAAGTTTTTTGTGTGCCTTATCTCTGTGATTTAAGGGCTTAAAAACTCAAAGTTGTAAAATTGTGAAATTTTCAAAATGTTCGACAAATTTCCATTTTTTTCACAAATAAATGCAAGTTATATGAATGAAATTTTACCACTAACATGAAGTACAATATGTCACGAGAAAACAGTGTCAGAATCATCAGGATCCATGGAAGCGTTCCAGAGTTATTACCTCATAAAGGGACAGTGGTCAGAATTGTAAAAATTGGCCCGGTCATGAACGTGCAAACCACCCTTGGGGGTTAAGGGGTTAATAGACAACATCCTTATCAGGATGACACTTCTTGAGTACGTATTATTTCATTGCTGCAGAATCTGACAGCTGCTCTTTTGTTTTGGGTGGCCATCATGTCAGAATAATATATGTTATATAATGTCGGCAAACTAGTAAAATGTTATTCTATGTGCATCCACTGAAATGACTATTGACTACATTTTTATATGGTGAAATATATTGTATCCTCATGACTATGCTTTATCAAATGCATTCTACGTGATTAACATTTAACCCCTTCACGATCTTTGACCTACAAGTACGTCAAACTTTGTGTCCCTGACTTTGATGCACGCCGAGCCCACATTTTTCCTGGTAGATGATGGTTGTGCCTTTAACAGCCATGTAATCATGGTGAATTTGCTTAAAGATCTGTGAAAACTCACATTTGGCCTCAAAGTGGTCATTTATGCTAAATTAAAATCCCAAAATACAGTTGGTCTAAGACAATAATGACACCATACCTATACTCACCGTATTGACCATTTCAGTCGCCTCAATGTGGCAGCCAATCATAGGACTCATTGGTCAGGTGACCAAAGAACAGAAAGCTTTAACTTCCAGTCCTGACCTAAGTAACAAAGCTTACAGCTCTGGGGCCATAGGAGTTCAGCAATGTGCTGTAAGTATAGTGTCATTTATCATCTAGGACCATTAATTACCTGTTGGAAAAGTTTTATTTAACATGGACAACCCCTTTATTGCTAACTTCCCTGATTAGTATATAGAATTAACCAGGAACCTATAAATAGGTTTTCCATGTTTTTAATTTTTTCCAGATATTCCTGTTTCCTAGGTAGTGCATAATAAATATCAGAAAAGGCAGCTCAGCCGTATTATAGCACTAGATGGCAGTGTGATTCTTTGTACAGTATATGATAGGAGAATATTTATGAATAACTATGACCATACCGACATTGTACTAGACTGTGTTTATAGGATTAACAGTGGGTCATCGAAAATACAGAAGTTTGACTTTAAATGGAATAAACCTTAGCTAAAATTGATATACAATATAGATTTTCGCAGCAGAAACATACCAGTATTAGTGGTAGTAGTAGTGCTGGTAATTTTGTTAATTTGGTAATCAAATTAGATCAGGGGTGGGCAATTCATTTTCCCAAGGGGCCACATGAGAAACTGGCACTGCTGTGGAGGGCCAAACCAATCGGCTGAACTTAAAGGGGGAACCGAAACCAAAGGTGAATTTCATATGAAATGTATACGTATTCAGTGTAATAATCTTCTTGTTTTCTAATATACTTCAATGAAATATTCCCTAACGTACCCCTACATTCTGACTTCCTGTGTTTTTTTTTAATGTCCCATGACATTTTGTTTGAGATTCACCAGTGCATATTGGTATACTCGAATTAGCCGTCATCAGGGGGCAGAAGCTGCGGTCACTGCTGCAGACTCTGCACCCTCTCTGAAAAGTGAGGACGTATTAGGCCGCAGGCCATAAAAGGGAGGCCGTCATGACAGGGTTGAGAGGGATAGAAGAAGCTGTGCACGGTGGTTAGGATAAGATATTGTAAGGGGTTAATTAGTTGTGCAGAGTTGAGTGGGTTGGGTTTGGTAAGTAGGAGGGTCAAAAGAAAGGGGGGTCAGAGGCTGTTGTATAAATAGGGGGAGCCATCTTAGAGTGACAACCATTTTAGGTACCCCTTAGTAGCTGTAGGAATCTTTGAGGTACCTTCTAACATGGAGATTGAGTCCGTTCTCCAGATGCTGAGGGATGCCGTGGGTTCCCGGGGCGCAGGATGCCTGCAGGCTTCTGTTCAGGGCCTACTACAAGGGGTGGCGGGGCCCCCTCAGCCCCAACCTGAAGGATGCTGGCCACGGAGAACTAGGCCTCCAGTGCGCCTCAGTCAGGAGGCCACCCCTCAGGTCCAGCGCCGCATTAGTAAGCCCCTCAAGGGACCCTCCGGTGCAAGCTGCAAGCTGCAGGCCAGGAGCTCACAGACAGGAAGCTGGGAGGAATCCAGCCGTACGGCGGGGACTACATCAGGGGGAGGTGTCGGCCTCCCCCTCTTCATCTGCAGCAGCGGGAATGCAGGATCCGGGTCCATTTACAGCGGGCACCCACCCTGGAACAAGCCCCGCTCTGCGTGTCCAGGGAGACTCGGTGAGCCGACGGGGGTCTGCGGCGCAGGCCTCTCAGCAGAGATGCGTCGGGGAGAAGAGGAGAGTTAGCCCCACCCACCGGCCGGGATCCTGTGCTGCCGACATTGAGGACATCGATGTCAGGTCTCCGGGAGTGGCGGGGCAGCGACCAGGCGTGGCACCCGCTCAGCGGTGGCATTCGGAGGGGTTGGGAGGACGGAGACCTGTTTCACAGGCACTTCATAGTGGTGAGCAGGGTGGTATTAGCCCCGCCCACTCACCTACCTCAGTGTTCTTGCAAAATTATGGCGGGCAGCACCCGGCTGGCCTAGGGGGAGGGAGGGACAGAGCTTGACAGGGCAGTTGAGCTTAGAAGGAGCCCGGGATAGCGGGCAGCTCACGGCTGGCCTGGAGGGGAGGGAGAGGTGGGCCTGCAGTGGGCAATGGAGCTCTGAGGGAGCTTAAGTTGTTGGACAGCATACGGCTGGCTTGGTGGTGAGGGAGGTACGGGGCCACAATGGGCATCGAGGCCCAGTAGGTTTGCAGGATGTCGGGCAGCAACCAGCTGGCCTAGGGGGAGGGACTGGCGGCAGCGGGCATCAGGGCCCGGAAGGACCTCAGGACGTGGGGCAGCACTCGGCTGGCCTATCAGGGCTCAATGCAGAGGGGAACAACACGACTGGCAGTAGCGTAAGAATATGGTGTCCAGCTGTGCGAGCCCCCGATTGATGCAAGTCTATTCAGCGAGAATGGTGCAAATTCGTCCCGTCTGGATTCCGGATCTTCGGCTGCTGGGTTCACAGCACCCAGGCAGCCAGGTGAGGCTTATCAAGGTCCTAATGTTAACCCTTTTTTGACTTCTATTGTTAATAAGGGCAGTGTTGAGTCTGCAGTGGAGGCTAGTGGGAATATGGGGCAGGGACAAGTAGTGCGGTCAATTTTACCATGCTTGCTTTCAGGGGTGACTGCAGTCAGTTCGGCGAGTACCGCAATGGCAGCTGCCGAAGAAGTTGGGGTGTCCTTGGATAAGGATGAGGTAACTCGGGTTGATGATACGGCTAAGGGAGAGGTCTACATTTGCTTTGAAGGGCCTTTGGGTACTCATTTGAAACAAGAGGTTTGGGAGAAGATATAGAAAGGGGAATATGTGGAGATATTCTTGAAGCTCTTTCTACTTCACAATGGGATCGTTTTTGGAAGTTGGCACCTCAGGCGGCACCAGAAGGGTTGAGTTGCACAGTGGATTTATGGAACCTTCCGTTGATGCGGTAAGGGAGTTATTATCCAGGCCATTGTTGGTGGGAACTTGGGCTCACTATGAGAAGTCGTGGAGCGTTTGGGAGCAGTGGAAGGCTTCCTTGAGTGATGATTTGGATGATGAAAGTAAGTTATTGATGTTGGTTGGACATAATTGGGAGTCAGGTTGGTCAGTCCCAAAAAATTAATAATTTTTTGACGGGCTTAGCATTTGGCTTTAAGTTTAGGGGTTTGTGGGATCTAACAAAAACTTTTTTGGTCTTGCAGGTGGTTAAGGGTTGGAGCAAAGGTTGGAAAATTTTGGATGGTAGATGGCCGGTATCTTACGAGATTTTGTTACTACTGAATGACCAGTTAGGGAAAGTTTGTTCTTCCCATTGGGAACTGGCGCTTTTCAGGTTGGCATTTTCTTTGGCCTTTTGATTAGGTGAATTGGTAAGTCCTTCTAAGGTCAAAAAAGGGAGGCTTATGAGGCAGGACGTGGATGTTTGTGGGGATAGGATAGTTATAGTTATCCGTATGTCTAAAGCGGATAGAGAAGGTAAAGGTTGCAAAATAGTTGTTTTTGAGGTTAAGGGCTCTCCCAAGTATCCGGTGATGTGTATAAACAGCTTTATGGAGAACATCGGTCCCGTGCATTCCCCGCTTCTGGTCCTTAGGACGGTTTGCTTTTGTCGCGTTTCCAGTTTATGGCAATATTTCGATCTTGTTTGGAAAGGGGGGGGCAGTTCGTCAGAAAATTATAGTGGCCACTCTTTTCGAATTGGGGCGGCTACGGAAGCGGCGAAAAGAGGTTTGGATGACGAAGTGGTGAAGAGGATTGGACTTTGGGAATAGGTGAGGTTCCGTTCTTACGTTCGCCTGTCTTTGGCTTAATTACAACAACTTTGTGCCTTTTTGTTAGTTTCTTACTTGGTTATTGTATTTTGTTTACTTTTCAGAGCTTGGACGTCCACTCTGTTGGATTATGGGGCACTCATTCGTTTTTTGGGCAGCATTGAGAGCAGCAGTTCGTCTGAATGGGAGGCAGCTGGGTGTGCCACGTGATGTAGCAGTCGTGAGATGGATTGGAAAACGGGGCATGGTTTGGAAACAGCTGCTTCCAGAGTTTCACAGATTTCTAAGTTCCGGATTCACTGGTACTACATTTGGGGGGGTAATGACTTGGGTAAGCGGCCATGCCGCAAATTGATTAATGATGTCAAATTCGACATGTTGCGTTTGTGGTCTATGTTTCCTAGATTGCTGGTGATTTGGTCGAATGTTGTTCTGAGGAAAGTTTGGCACGGGGCTCGATCTGTTCAAGGGGTTAACAGGGCCAGAATCAAGTTAAATAGGCCGGTTGCACGTTTTATGGCATGGAACGGGGCGATTGCCATTCGACATATGGATTTCGAAGCTGGAAAAGGGGAGTTTTGGTGGAAGGACAGGATTCACCTCAATGCTGTGGGGTTGGATACATGGTGTTTAGCGGTGCAAGAAGGCATAGAGAAAGGTTTGAAGGTGTGGAGGGACACACATGTTTGAGGGGGTCAAAACATTTGCGTTGGTGGTGTGGGGGTGGTCCTCGAAGTTGGTGAGGCTGGTGGCTCTGGTAGGGGGGATCGGAAGAGGTCCTGGACTCCCTCCAGCTTGGATTCAAGTGGATGGTTATTTTAGGTATCCCGAGGAAGGGATAAATGGGACTCGGATATATGGTAATGGTTTCTGGCCAGGCAGGTTGTTTTTGGTGCCTCTTAGCTGGTGCTTTATGACTGGAGGCAAGACTCGACCTGGGGCCATGTTGGTTTATTAACATCTTGGATTTTGGTTTCGGGGCTTCGAGGACTGCCCCTCCGGGTTGTTACTTACTTTAAAATGTTTGTTTATATGTTTAATAAATGGCTGCTGTGGCCAAAATATCCAAATAATATATGTATTTGTCATTATTTGATCTATGGAGGTATAAGGGTTTAAGGGCTGGAAAAAGAGGGGCCTTTTGTTTTGAATGGGGGTAAGGGGACTAGAAGCTCTGAAGAGTCTTGAAAACCCCTTTGTCAAGTGAGGCTGTACTAGGCCGCAGGCCATAAAAGGAAGTCCATCATGACAGGGTTGAGAGGGATAGAAGAAGCTGTGCACGGTGGTTAGGATAAGATATTGTAAGGGGTTAATTAGTTGTGTAGTTGAGTGGGTTGGGTTTGGTAGGTAGAAGGGTCAAAAGAAAGGGGGGGTCAGAGGCTGGTGTATAAATAGGGGGAGCCATCTTAGAGTGACAATCATTTTAGGTACCCCTTAGTAGCTGTGGGAATCTCCCACCCTCCCTTATATATTTGGGCTGTGGGCATGTAGGTGTTTTTTAATTCATGTGTTTTTGTAGAACTATTCGAGTGGTGTGGGTATAAAAAACATAACATTTCTTGTGCAATGCTATTTACTTGTATTGCTCTTTGTCACGGCAGTAGGGCATGGGGGTGGTCCTCGAAGTTGGTGAGGCTGGTGGCTCTGGAGGGGGAGGATCGGAAGAGGTCCTGGACTCCCTCCAACTTGGACTCAAGTGGATGGTTATTTTAGGTATCCCGAGGAAGAGATAAATGGGACTTGGATATATGGTAATGGTTTCTGGCCAGGCGGGTTGTTTTTGGTGCCTCTGAGCTGGTGCTTTACGGCTGGAGGCAAGACTCGACCTGGGGCCATGTTGGTTTATTAACATCTTGGATTTTGGTTTCGGGGCTTCGAGGATTGCCCCTCCGGGTTGTTACTTACTTTAAAATGTTTGTTTATATGTTTAATAAATGGCTGCTGTGGCCAAATTATCCAAATAATATGTGTATTTGTCATTATTTGATCTATGGCGGTATAAGGGTTTAAGGGCTGGAAAAAGAGGGGCCTTTTGTTTTGAATGGGGGTAAGGGGACTAGAAGCTCTGAAGAGTCTCGAATACCGCTTTGTCATGAGGTGCCATCAGTGATGTCTGTTTTGGAGGTTCGACTTGTCCTGCTCACCTGATAATACGTCGTACATAAATTCTGATGCATACTCAGTATGAGTTTTCTGTGCTATGTTCCTTTGAATGCATAGTGACAGTGCATTCCCTTGCTGGCTCTAAGGAGAAGAGATGACCTGGTAGGGACCATTCCAGTCTCTGAAACAGATGACGCTTCTTTTCATGGTGGGGAAAGCAGCTGTGACAGTGACTGCAGCCTCTGCCCTTTGATGATGTCCCGTGTGAGTACCCCAAAATGCACTAGGATTCTCAAACAAAATGTCATTGGAAGTGAAAAAAAACAAGCAGACAGGAAGTTAGAGTAGAGGAAATGGTAGAAATTTTTTAACTGAAATATATTAGAAAAGTTATTAGAATATTGAATTAAATTTAGTATGAAAGTCACCTTTGGTTTCGGATCACCCTTTAATTCTGCATAATATTAATTTTATCACTTAATAAAAAGCAGTTGCTTATGTGGTTAAGTTTACATGAGCATATAAAAAGAAAATCATGGTTTTCATCCAGAAAAAGACGATTTTTGATCTGTATTGTCATTCGTATGGCATTCATTTTTATACATCAAAAGTAAAAAGAAACACAGAGTCCTGTGTTAGTAATGGAAATGTACTCGTAAAAATCGGATGCTATACGGATGATTCATATGACATTCAATTTTTTTTATTTTTGCACACCCATAGACTTCAACAGGAGGTACTTTCGAAAAAGTTATTCTCCCACCTGTATTCCACATGCATAGATCCACATCACATATGGGGCAGGAGCTGACAGCCAGGGGGTGAGAAATCCTTATTGTAGTCTATGGAGTGGAGTGATAAGCCACAGATCATAGGGGGAGCACTATGGGGGACTTAACCCTTACCTCTCCTGCTCAGGACATACAACAGCACAAATTGGGAGCAAAGAGGGAGTTAAGGGTTACCTCTCACATACAGAGGTGAGGAGGCAGCAGAGTTCATGGTGGGGCAGAAGAGCAGTTTGGGGAGTACGCAGAATATCCCATCTGCAGACTGTATGTAGTGGAGGTGAGGTGGGGGCACTTCACTGCTGGGCCCCATATTCAGTAGGAATACTCATCCCGTGTTTTATCTCCTATCAGCTGCCAGGAAGAGCCAGGGAGATTTAGTGGCCACTAATTAGCTGCTCTCCCTGACCATAATCTGCAGTCCCACAACTTTTGTTCCACAGTGTGAAAGGAGGCAGCGCAGGTGCTGTGACCTACTCAGCACAGAATACACATTATGTCGCTTCCCAGGTGGTATCTGGGCTCCTCTTAGAATCTACTTGCCCATTATCTGCAGCAAATTGGTGTTGTAGTTGTGCTTTCCTCCTCCTGTCCGGACGGTCTGCCTCCTGCACAGGTTTCAGCAGCTATCTCTGCAAGCCAGGAACTGAGCAGCCCCTCATTCACCAATGAGAAGACAAGGGCGAGGCTACAATCGCTTCTGAGAAAGATCAGATTCATAAATCAGTCCCTCTCCGGCCCTCTGGCTCTGAGTGTCAGCGGGCCGCACAGAAACACTCAAGGGGCCTAATGTGGCCTGTGGGCTGCAGATTGCCCAGGCCTGGATTAGATACATTAAGGGAGGTGTCCCACAAATACAACCCATTACCTATCCACTATTAATGAGAACAGGGCTTCTGTGTCCCCTACTAGTATGGCTCTTTATCTTTCTGTCTGTCCATCTGTTCAATCTGAATATAATATTTTATTACATATTTTATAATTTTCCAGTTTAAAGAGAATCTGTCAGCAGGTTTTGTTACCTCATCTAAGAGTAGCCTGATGTAGAAAAGGAGACCCTGATTCCAACGATGTATCACTTAGTTTACTGGGTGCAGCGGTTCTGACATAATCAAAGTTGTTAGATTTAGCAGTGCAGTAGAGCTGAGAAAGCTAACCCCGCCCACACCAGGATTTGCATGTGCATAGTCTATTGACAGTAAGCTGCTTAAAAGAGGAGGAGGCGTGGTCGGACTAGCAGTCTCCTGCACATCAGACCTGGCAATGATAGTGTCCTAGTGATAAAATCTTTAATGCAAGTAAACAACAGGACACAGCTTGATAAGTGACTCATAATTGAAATCTGTGTTTTAACCCCTACCTCATGTTGTTCTCAGACTGCATAGTGAAAATCTGCTGATAAATTCCCTTTAAGAAACATGGTCACCATAAAACATTTATCCTTGTAAACTAACAGACAGAGCAGATACTCGCCATCCCTGGGCCAAGTTTCGACTCTCGGCCTCTGCTCTGGTCTCTTTTTTTCTTTTTTCCTGTTGCGGTGACTTCACATCAAATACACACATCACTGCTGCAGCCAATCCTTAAACTCAGTGGCTCCTGCTGTCTACATCAGCAGACTCACTGAGCTCAGAGATTGGCTGCAGCAGTGCTGTGCGCTGTTGATATGACGTCATGACTGCAGTCAAAATACAGAGACCGGAGCAGTGGTGCAGGACCAGCTGAACACCATAGGAGACTTTGTAGCTGTTCATTTACAAGTATAAGGGTACGTGCACACGCTGCGGAATGGGGTGCGGATTTGGCAGCGCGGATTTTGTAAAATCCGCAGGTAAATCTGCAGGTCAAAAGACCTGCGGTTTTACCTACAGATTGCTCTGTGGTTTTCCCCTGCGGTTTTTCATCTCCACAATGGAGGAGATGGCAAGCCGTTGCGGATTCCACAGAAAGAATTGACGTGTCAATTGTTTCTGCGGTTTCAAAACCGCAGAAAAAGTGCACGGAAAAATCCGCACTGTCTACACTGCGGTTTTTGTACACCGCAGCAAAAACTGCTGCGGACCCGCAGCGGCCAAAACCGCTACGGAACCGCAGCAGAATCCGCAGCGTGTGCACACACCCTAAAAGCATTTAAGGACCACTTTTCTTAAAATGAAACACCCTTTAATTTTGCTCCAATTTTGTTAGACAAATAATATTGTATAATTTACCTGTACCTCAAGTGACATTTTTGATGCAGGGTGCTGGGTAATGTGGAGCATCTGGCCTGTGGGTGCACATATGGTATTGGGAGCCCGCCTGATGTAATAGTAGAGGTGTTGGTAATAGGCTGCTGTACGGATAGAGGTGCATCTCATGCCATGGTGTGAATGACACCCTATGCAGACGTGTGTGCAGTTAGAATACTAGGCAGCCACTGCACGGATGTTTGGTGAGTCAGTAAGTGCTTGTTTTCAGTATTTTGCACCTGTGCTGTCCCTGCCTTTATCATGGGGGACCTGCTGCACCCTGTTTGTGCATTTGTGTCTGGACATGGTATTACAAGTATGGCTGCTTTTTCTCTCTTTCAGTGATGTTTTTATACATTTTTGGTATTTGTGTAATCACACTGACCTGGAGAATCATATTGTCAGGTCAGTGTGTAGTGAACACAGTAAATAAAAAATTTTTAAAAAAAACAATTGTGAAATTCCATTTTTTTTTAAGTTAACACACTTGGAATATTTTTCCCGCTTTTCAGTGTATGACGTAATAAAATGCTTTTTGTCATTCAAAAGTACAACTCGTCCAGCAGGAAACAAGCCCTCATACGGTTATGTGGATGGAAAAATAAAAAAGTTACGGCTCTTGAAAGAAGGGGAGAAAAAAGTGAAAACAAAAAAACAGAAATTGGCAGTGACATGAAGGAGTTAAAGGGAATCTGTCCATAGGATCAACCCTTCAAAGCTTTCTATATGGACATGTAGGTCATAGGAAGCTGAATAATATGATACTTTGATATTTGTGATCTGATGCTTTATTCCAATGAAATCCACATTTTTCTTAGATGTAAATGAGCTGTACAGGACTTTGGGCCGGACATAGATCTGCATGAGAATCTGTCTCCAGAGATTATTTTAAATAGAAGGAATCATTACTACTATGATGTGTGATGGCTGCGCTCTGTTCTCCTGATCTCACTGTAGAGATGTGTGTGGTCATAACTGACATCTGCAGGTTCCTCTCAGCTTCAGCTTCATTCTCACAAGCAGACAGGGCTGCAATATTTTTGCAATACAGCAGAGCTATGAGAGCTGCAGCTGCAAACGTGTTTGTTGTGAGGCCAAGTTCAGTTCTGCTGTTCTATGTTAGTTGCATGTCTCACACTGGTATCTCGCCCTTTAATTTAAAATGATCTCTGAAGGCAGATTCTCATGCAGATGAAAACATGACTATCTCTGGAATCAGACATAAGATTGTAGATATCAAGGTATCATTCTATTTAGCTGCTTATGACCTGCAAGCTCATATAGTCAGCTTACTAGGGTTTATTGTACTGACAGATTCCAGATTTACAGTTTTCTACCCCATTAAAGCCAACCATACTGACCTGTCATATTTGCACTGTTAAACCCTGCCATAGTGCCCCACCATTTGAACTGGCTCAGGGAAGCCTTTGTTTTTTTTATGTTTGACAATATTATTATTATTTGAAGTGGATTTGTCATTATTTTTCCCAGTCCTACCTGCAAACATTTTTAAAGATCTCTTAGATCTGATGAGATGTACTTACTTTAAAAATCCATGTCAGAATGGCTGTATAATCCTAAAATCCTGAAAGAGTGCCAAAGCTCTTGAGATCCAAGTGTATTAATGAGTTAGAGCAGAGACAGACGGACGTATTTCTCGTGCGAGAATCACATCGCACTGCACGGACTGGCATGACATCTCTTCTGACCTGAGCATGACAGCATGACGGATTACTATGCAGCTGTCAAGCTCAGGTCAGGAGAGCCGACAGCCAGTACGAGGTTTAAGATGCGATTCTCGTGCGAGAAATACGGCCGTCTGTCTCTGCCCTTAAACTAAATTTCTGACTACTTGTCCAGACGGATGATTGCAGCTTGCAGTGAGAAAAGAACTTGTAAGATTTCAGCAGAGCCAAGAAGTAGAGGAAACGAGGAACTGTCAATCTGGCTAGGTGGACGGACATTAGGTTTGGTTCATGAATAAACTTGGAATCATTAATTCTCTTTTTCTCTGGAATAAAATTTAAAAAAATGATTATACAGTCATTCTGATGTGGATTTTCATAGTAAGTACACCGGCCTTATCATATCTAAGATATCTATTTACTATTTAATAATGTATGTCGTTTATATTGTGACACATCAGCTTTACAACTAGCTTATATTAGTGGTGTTATAATGGAATTGGAACATACTTGTTGCTTCATCCATCTGAGCTTTACTATAGAGGAAGCATTCTTTTAAAAATTAATGTGTCTATTTTTCGTTTATTACACAGAATAATTAAATGGAACAGATTCGCCTGTACAGAGTGATATATAGCTTGTAAATAGACTAAACATAGTTTTTTTTCTTGCTGGGTTTCCATTCACAGCAATTATCAGCTCTTATTCACAGGCCAGTATTTCTCATCCATGTTCGTTTTAAAATTGGAAAATAGACAGAGCCATAATTCACAGTTAGAAATATACCTCTGTACAGGTATATAAAGGTCAAGTAACCACCGCAACAACCTCTGTACTTCTAGATATAATAAAATATAACCTTTATTGATTATTAAAATAAAATAGTGGAAGCACAACTCAGAACCACCATCACCATTAAAAAGAAGAAATAAGGAGCCAGGGACTGTGCCTGACTCTAACATATTGCTGCACCTTCCCTGCCGCGGAGGTTGGCACCCTATTAATAACCTGCTCTCTGGCACTGACGCTCCTCGACGACTAACCCTTCTAGCCCTGTCATACCCTAATGTGGGGTAAGAAGGAGAAAACAAGATAGTCCCAATCGTGTCAATTGATGTGCAGCCTTTATTAGGGCACCGTTTGAGAAATCATGAAGTTGATCATTTAGTTAAAGGGCAAAAGGTAATAGGCTTCACTAAATGTACTGCAGACTCAAATTAATGAAGTGCAATGTGCTAAAGGGGATATTAACAGGAATTGAGGGCAGTGGGGAGGGCAGGCTCCCTGGCTTTGCCCAGCATGTCAGCGAAGGTTGGCACCCTGAATTTAGCAGCAGATTATTCAGGATACTCTCCAAGCATGTGACAACAGAGCTTCTTTATTCAGGAACAAGCAGGAACAATATATGATGAGCTTAATAGATCAGCAATAAATTATTTGTGTGTCTCTACGTGTGAAGCATCTGCAGCAGGCTGCTTCTCTCATACACAGACTCAGGAAAAACAGGAAATACAGTCACATGCTCTCCCTGTGAGCCTTTTTTTTGTTCTAACTTTATGAACAACATACAAATCTAGCAACTAAACACTCATAGACAGGAAGGGAGTTGTTGCCCCAAACTTATTCCAACACCCCCATTCAACAACCACTTATCCTGTTAGTCCCTTTGCGGTTCTGAAGTCCACAAACTTGGCTCTTGATAATGGCTTTGTCATACCATCAGCTATCATCTTGCCAGACTGTGGTTCTGTTTCAGGAAGTGTTCTGACCATATAAGAATGGCGTCTAGCTGGGATACCTTTGTTTGGCCTTTTGGATCTCCTGATTGGAGGTTGACTTGATTCTTCTGTGTCTTCCTTGGTGGCTTCAGAGCTTATCCACACTTCAGTGTTTTCCTTTATGGTGTCTGGGTTTAGTGACTGAGATTCTTGTTTTTGCTTCTTAGGTTGATTAACTGGTGTAACTTCATGGAATTTGAGCGATACAGAGTTTTCGTCAATCACTACATCTCTGCTAATTGTTACTGTGTTTGTGTATAGGTGCAGGATTCTGTATCCCTTTTGAGTTTCAGTATAGCCCACCAGAACTCCTTGCTTTGCATGTGATTCCCAGTTGGAAAGTTTTTCTTTGGGAATATACATAAACGTTTTGCTTC
This sequence comes from Dendrobates tinctorius, assembly GCF_039654945.1. Taxonomy (NCBI): domain Eukaryota; kingdom Metazoa; phylum Chordata; class Amphibia; order Anura; family Dendrobatidae; genus Dendrobates; species Dendrobates tinctorius. Next base: position 1,372,440 of record NW_027361930.1, read on the forward strand.
CAAATATCCTGAGGTGCTTCAGGTTAGGCTTCTCATAGTTTCATAGCTTATATGGAGTTTTATTTGTGGCTTTACCTGGAATTCTGTTTTGAAGAAAGCAAGTTGTGATGATGGCTTCTCCCTAATATGTTGTAGGTAGATTTGCATCAAACAACATACTTCTTCCAATCTCACAGAGAGTACGGTCAGTGGCGTAGCGTGGGGGGGGCGGGGGGGGCGGTCCGCCCCAGGCGGCACGTGTGTGGGGGCGGCGCGGCAGCAGAAGCAATTCCTCTCCTCTGTGGGAGAAGAGCGGAGCCTGGACTCTCTCACTGACTGTACATTTCGGCCTGCGGGGCTGTGCAGTGAGGGGGTAATGTAATGCAGCCTCTTCCCACCCTTCCTCCATCCTTCTCCTCCGCCTATCGGGAGTCTCTGTACCCCTGCTACCTAGCAGCTTCTCCCTCCTCTCCGCCTGGACCCTCAGTAAGCAGCGCTGCGCTGGGCAGAGGCAGTGCTGACGTCAGCCCCGCTGCACTGGAGGACTGTCATGGTGGGATGGTCGCGACTGCCAGGAATGTGATGCACACAAGGAGCCATGTTAGGAAGAGCCAAGCAGTGAGCTGGTGAGTGCGGGGCTGGGGTAAGGTGGTCTGCGGCTGCCCCCGGCGGCCCTGTGTGCAGGCAGCTGTCATCCTCATCACAGGCTGCGCTGGGTGTGTGTCTGCCTCCATTGTGTGCAGTTATGTGCCACCAACACCGGTGCCTGTGTCTCACCATGTGCAGCAGCGAAAGGATCTGTGCATGCAGCCACACTGTGTGTGTGTGCATGTACACTTATGTGTGTGTGTGTATGTACACCTATGTGTGTGTGTGTATGTACACCTGTGTGTGTGTGTGTATGTACACCTGTGTGTGTGTGTGTGTGTGTATGTACACCTGTGTGTGTGTGTATGTACACTTATGTGTGTGTGTGTATGTACACCTATGTGTGTGTGTGTGTGTATGTACACCTGTGTGTGTGTGTATGTACACTTATGTGTGTGTGTGTATGTACACCTATGTGTGTGTGTGTGTGTGTGTGTATGTACACCTGTGTGTGTGTGTATGTCTGTGTGTGTATGTATACACCTGTGTGTGTGTATCCACCTGTGTGTGTATCCACCTGTGTGTGTATCCACCTATGTGTGTGTCTGTGTGTGTGTGTGTGTGTACACCTGTGTGTGTGTATCCACCTATGTGTGTGTACACCTGTATTTGTGTATGCTTGTGTGTGTGTGTGTGTCTGTGTGTGTGTGTACGCCTGTGTGTGTGTCTGTGTATATACACCTA